>NC_090297.1:121798211-123030711 GCF_039906515.1 Pseudorca crassidens | reverse complement strand
CCACTTACAAAGCTCATAAAATACAAATGTAAAAACAAAGATGCCCATTTATTAATGCACATTTAGATTTATATCCACCAAGGTGACTAGGTGTTCCTGACCCTTGGCCTACAGATTCTCTCTCTGAAGAAAAACTACTGTGGATGCTCATCTATAATCAGAAACATTCCAGGTGAGTGTGGAATCAGGAAGAATTGGTTATGTGATTCAGCGGATCCTGGCAGCAGGCTGAGCTAGCCTGAGGCGTCTGTCTCCACAGTGGGGATATATGTGCAGGCCAGAATGGAGAATAGGACGTGATCATTAGTGGGCCCTCCCCACACTTGCTTTTGTCACTCTTTTGTTTCCAACTCCCCTTCTGCCTATCACATCAGGTTTTGAGGGAAGCAAACTAACTTTCCAAAAGGCAATATTTCTGTTTATTCAAAAGAAATGTTCTAGGTCATCAATATGTCGAATGACCAACTGACCAAATTCTTGTTTCATCAAAGTGCTGCTTTTGTTAACTACTTATGGAGCTTATAACAGATTTATTGTATGATACTGCTTCAATATTCTTTAAAAAAATTTTTTTATTGGAGTATAGTTGATTTACAATGTTGTGTTAGTTTCAGGTGTACAGCAAAGTGAATCAGTTATACATATATATTTATTCACTCTTTTTTAGATTCTTTTCCCATTTAGGTCATTACAGAGTATTGAGTAGAGTTCCCTGTGCTATACAGTAGGTCCTTGTTAATTATCTATTTCATATACTGTAGTGTGTATATGTCAATCCCAATCTCCCAATTTATCCCTCCCTCCTTTCCCTCCTGGTAACCGTAGTTTGTTTTCTACATCTGTGACTCTATTTCTGCTTTGTAAATAAGTTCATCTGCACCATTTTTTTAAATTCCACATATTCATATGATATTGCTTATATGTGGAAACTTCAATACTCTTTGAAGATTTATTTTTGGTTTTGTTTGGTGCAACTCATGGGAACTGCTTCACCACAGCTCTTTCACTGAGAATTTATCAGGCTAGCTCGGTTGAATGCCTGTTTTATGTTTTTCACCTTTTAGATCCTGTACTTCTCTAACGTACAACATTTTATACGTTAATGGGTGAGCTCACCTTTCAAACAGATTATTGCCTTCTCTAGTTTTGAGTCCTTATGCCTAACTTAGATTTTATAGGCCACATGCCTAAATTTATACATAGACCTCATTTCATGCGAATAATTTTGCCAGATTCCACATTTGTTGTGGATATGTAAAACTAACAAGCAGGTAAAAATCTTTGTTCAAAAGACTGATAAAGTCAGCAAAAATAGGGAAGGGCAAATTGGTATAAAATTGTGTTTAAAGGGCAAACGATTCTTTCATGTATATGACATTAAAGTGAAAGGAGTCTGAAGTCTGAAACATGCACAAAATATTTATTTGATTGAACTTATTCATGAGGCTGTGATTAAGAGTAGTAGGAAAGGAAGTGGGCTAAATGCATTTGCAGAGAAAAACCTACCTTATTATTTATAAAACCCTCGACACTGGATTTGCGCACAATGTGTGAAATTTGAAATACACAAGATCCGCTCATTACTTAATCACAGAGACACAAATACCCTAGAAACTAGCCAGCCTCAGTAACATGACTATAACAAACCAGCTTGTGGTGGGATCCAGACAGTAAACTGTTCTAGACCTGTTTTAAGGTACCAGACTTGGCAGTTTTGGGTGAATTAATCATTCAGCAAATTAATTTTCAACACACTGGCTTTTGGTGAAATGGTCAGTGAGGGACCTGACCTTTGGCAAATTCATCTTTGACCAATTGATTTTCATCAAATTTACCTGAAGTTCTTTGGATCTATTACCACCATCAGTTAGCTTAGCATTAAATCTCCGGTTGTAGGCATTCCCAGCTCACTAAGATGATTTAGTAAATCCCCAGTTGAACCCTAGTGTGTTGATTTTATAGTTTACTCTGAAGGCAAGCATATTTTTGACTTCTTGGAAAACATGTTAGTAACCTATGTCCATGTTTTTGATCAGTATTTAGCTCTCACTTTCTATTATGCTACTGAAATATTCATGCCATACACAGAGTTAGGGTGTGTGATCGTCCCGCAAGTCATTTCCTGGGGGTGTCCCCAGACATTGATTCTCAATGAGGGTAATACCATTGGAAGTATTTTGGAAATTTATAGGGTCAGTTTTGTTTGTCACAATGATTGGAAGGTACAGCTGACTAGGGATGCTATACTTGCTGAAATGCACAAAGTAATTCCCCATAACAGTAGCTGTCTTGGGGTCTCATATGACTTTGGAAAGTTACACTCAACCTTTATGTAGTTGAAAATCCTACAGATAATTATCTGAGCCTAGAGTGTAACTGTGTGAATCAAGGGAAGATAGTATTTTGTTTTTACCAAAAGTTGTTCACAATTTCAGAAACGCATGTTTCTGACAACAATACTTCACATGATATTGAATCACCAATTTAACCCCAACTATATTAATCTGTATTTGTAGCTGTGGCATTCACAATGATTTTAAGTAAAGGTGCAAGCATCTGGCTCTTTGCTATTTCTTCTAGTGTAACTGTGTATTAGTATTCACATATTTAAATTATTTTACCTTATTATGTATTCTTTTCTTTTTATTTTTTCTTTATATTATAGGTAGGACATTATATTGATTTTAAAAATTATATGTGTAAATTGGTTATATTATCTAAAATTTTCATTTCTAGGCAGTAAAGGGATATTACTAAATATTTCTTATAAAAGGGAAGTACTGTGTCTGAGAGGGCTGTCTGAGACTTTCTCCCCGCCCTGCTCCATTTTCAGATCCTGGCGCTCTTCCTTCTGTCTCTCTAATTGTGCTCTGGGAGTGGAAGACACTCTGTAGTCAGCCTTGGCTTTTAGGCAGTAAAGAACAGCCTTCAAGATGAATTGACCTCACAGAGTCCTCAGGGGCTCCGAGGTCATCAACTTCCTGAGACTTCCTGTGTTGCAGCATGAAACGTCTTCCTCCACCCCCACCAAACCTCCCCATCACAACCTGGCAGCCAGAGGTTTCACTGTGAAAACACTTCTCACTCACTGACAAGACAGCAAAGTAGGAATGGTATGCTTTAAGAGAACACCAAAAGCCTGCACGAGGTTAATGTAACTCTACTTTGGACTTCTAGCTAAAATCTACAGCATCTCTCAAAAATTCCTGTCCACTTAGAAACATGTCACCTGCCAGGAGTAGCCTACTATAGCTTCAGTGCATATTACCCGAGATTAGGTTAGCCAGATATTATGCAAGTGAGGGCAGGTCTCTGCAGAAACAGGACCCTGGTGTGGGAAGGGAGAGAGGGTCAGGTCTCGGGTCTGGTTAGCAGCTGGCATGGGCCCTGCAGGTGAAACTGCACACCTCAGATGGGACTTAAACCCATGGGTCGGGACTTGAACCCAGACAAAACTCAGACTGGGACTTGAACCCACTGTCTTTTATTTGAAATCACACACCTGGTCTCAGGACTTAATGAAGCTCAGGTTCTTTATGTCTTGTCACAGAAAGAATTCAGTGAGAGACAAAGTGATAGGTAAGAAGTAGATTTATTGAGAGAAGTACACATTCCATAGACAGAGCATGGGCATTCCCAGAAGGTGAGAGGCCCTGAAATATGGGTGGTTAGTTTTTACAGGCTGGTTAATTTCATAGGCTGACGAGTGGAGGGTTATTCCAACTATTTTGGAGAAGAGGCAGAGATTTCCAGGATATGGGCCACCACCCATTTTTTGGCCTTTTATGGTCAGCCTTGGAACTGTCATAGCACCTGTGGGTGTCACTTAGCATATGCTAATATATTACAATGAACATATAATGAGGCTCAAGGTCCCCTGGAAGTTGAATCTTCTGCCATCTTGCACCTAACTTGTTCTAACCAGTCTTTGTCGTAACCTCAAGAGCTATGTCATTCTTTTAGAGGTGGTGTCCTGCCCCCTTCCCTCCTATTTCACAGGGGTTCCCTGGAGAGGGCAAGGGCACAGATTCTACCAAGGGATTTTCAAAGGCTAGTCTCAAGATATGTCACTGACAGGGAGGAAGAGAGACCGTTTCCCAGGAATATGCCTGGAAAGCCAACATTACTGCTACATAAAGGTGAGGTTTACAATAAGGGTAGCAGGTAGGAAGCAAAACAAATAGTTATCTGTGTGGCTAAAATCACAGGCGATTTTGAGTCTCTTCCTTTTCCGTTTCTATATTTCATAGAAAACAGTGAATAATAGTACCCTGGCTGGAGTCTGGCTCCTCAGTCACACTGGGTGTGACTTCCAGAGCTACCACTTAGGAACTGTGATCTGGGCAAATGAATTAACCTGTATAAGTTTGTTGCCTCAAATGCAAAATGGGCACAATGGTAGAACTGACTTCATAGAGTAGGTCAGGGTATTAATTAGCTAACACACACAGAGAACTGTGGTACTCAGTAGCTAAAATAACTATCGTGACCAATGCTTTGGAAGAGTGGGCTTCTCTGGGGTTGGTCTGGACCAGCCATGAGTAGAGCCTCTGAGACGGTCACTGCCTGGGTCACCTTGGGTCTGACTCTCCCGCGTGAGGGAGCCACAGGCATTTGGTGCCATGGACATCCTGGTCAAGTCCACTTCTGACCTGAATAAACATATTAAGAGGGACCAGACCCGCACTAAGAGAGTCCAGGAGGTGGGGGCAGAAGCAAAGCAGGACAGAATGAAAGCTGGCCTGGAGAGGGGTCATCCAGGAGAGAAATGACAACTGTGGTCAAACCATGGCTTGGACAAACTTGTGACTCAGGGATATTGATCATCAGTGTGCTCTCACTTCCCTTTCAACCCCACCTCCCTCCTTGTTTCTTTCAAAGTGATGATATCATGGGCCAGAGCAACAGAATATCTTTACATGGGATTTTCCCTTACCTTCCATCAACTACCAACACAAATTCCAACTATAAATTGCCTACATTTATTTTAAAATACATTTCCTCAACCTTTTCAACCACGCTTGGAAATTCCAGCCACTTTCACTTTGGTGATTCTTTTTTTTGTCCTCCGTTAATCAACCAATATTTACCAAGCATGGGTTATGCATGCTAGACAACAGTCAAGTCCTAGAACTGACCAGTATGGGCTCTCAGGGTTACTTTAGGCACAACAAAGGCTCGTTTTGGGTGGCAGGATAGGAAACTTGCTTCCCATTGGGAAAGTCATTGGTGGCTGTGTTACCCCAAAACTGGGTTTGCCTCTTGGTTGGTGTCAAGTCAAAAGACACAACCAAGGGCTTCCCTGGTGGCGCAGTGGTTGAGAGTCTGCCTGCCGAAGCAGGGGACACGGGTTCGTGCCCCGGTCCAGGAAGATCCCACATTACGCGGAGCGGCTGGGCCCGTGAGCCATGGCCGCTGAGCCTGCGCGTCCGGAGCCTGTGCTCCACAACAGGAGAGGCCACAACAGTGAGAGGCCCGCGTACCGCAAAAAAAAAAAAAAGACACAACCAAATCAAAGATAAGGAGAAGGAAGGATTTATGACTACTTGCAGCAAGTAAGGAAAACACTGGAAATCTTTCCCAAAGCAGTGTCCCACTGAACAGCAAAATTGGGGAAGTTTTAAGCTAAGGATACATGCATATTCATGAAAGGGCTTGGGCAGAGGAGAATTCAGCATAGAATTGGGGCAAAGGTCGGCAGAATCCAAGCTTTAGTTGACTGAAGTCTGGAGGGTCGACATCATCATTCCCTCTTCCACCTGGGTGGGGGGTCCTTAGTTCCTGCAGAACTCAAAGTATCAGATTGTTATGTACATTCCTTGAGGAGGAACTAGGGCTCCGTTATATTGCTGAACTACTATTTCTTGACTGCTTTTCCTTTTTTCCAGCATTCTCTCATTTCCCCTAAGATCATTAATTACTGAGACCCATCCAAGGGCAAGCGTTGTGGCCAGGCTTAGATCACAAAATGGCTTAGGCCAAAATGGCTTCTCTCCTATCAAGCAAGCCATTCCTGTTTCTCTTTCTCCAGGGACCACTTACCTTATCTGCTTACAGCTGCATTACCAATGCCTGAAACTAGGGACCATGAATGAATTCATGGAACCTAAGGGATGATGATGTCGACCTTATCTGACCCTCATGACCTCAATCAACTAAAGCTTGAACTCTGTTGACCTCCCAAGCCCCTTCATGAATATGCATGTACACTTAGCTCAGAACTTCCCCGATTTTGCTATTCGGAGAGTCTCTGCTTTGGGAAAGATCCCCGATGTTCTCCTTACTTACTGCAAGTAATAAATCCTTCCTCCTCCCACTCTTTGGCTTGGTTGTATCTTTTGGCTCAACACCCACGGAGAGGAGAACCTGGTATTCAGGTAACATTGTCTCATATTTATTCCATGCACCACGGGATCCAGAAATTCAACTTTGTAGTTCACTGGAAACACAGAGGTCTCTGGGAGTTTGTTTCCTACTAACCAAACTTACAGAAGATTGGTGTATAAATCTGTTATCACCAATTTTCCTTTGCAAAGGGAAATACACTTAACCAGGGACATCCCGCCTATCACATAGGGTGTTAGGAATTGTTCCACTGTTAGCAACAGAGCTCTGGAATAACAGTGACTTAAAAAAGATAGAAGTTTATTTTTCTCTCATGTAAATGAAGTTTGGAGGTGGGTAATTCAGGGATGATCTGCTGGCTCTGTCTAGTCATCAATGCTCCTGACTCCTAGAAGCCAAACTTGTTGTGTGGTTACCATTCACAGGTCACTTTAAGGCTACAAGTTGGACATTGCATGTCCAGCCATCGAATCCACAGTTCAGGCAGGAAGGAAAGGAAGGGGAAGGCCAACGGGGACTCCCGACTGATTCAACAGTCCTTTTTAAGGGGCTTTTCCCAAAGGCCCAATGTATTAGAAGCTAGAGCTTAGTCACAGAGTTACTTAATCTCTGTAAGAGAAGCTGGGAAATTCAGGTTTTTGCCTGGGCATTTCATCACTCCCCCTCCTCCCCAAATCAGAATTATGTTATAAAGAAAAAGAGGAGAGAATGAATATTGGGCAGACAGCTAGCAATCTCTGCCATTATTGAGGAAACAAGATTGGACTATATCACAGCAGCTACAGAATCAAAGATTAGCCAATTAGGTAATTTCGAGTGATATTTCATCTGGGCTATGGAAAAGATGCATCCCAGCCCCACCCAGGGTTATTTGTTCCTGGAATGCACTGCCCATTTCCCTTTTGTGGAATTGAATAAACACAGATAGAATCTTAATAACATTCTTCTCCTCATACTGTCCATGCAGACCACACTGCAGTAGCATGGCAGGAAAGAAAGTGGGGCACAAGAGGATGGTCACATCCCAGGGACTCACCTGAGCCTTGGTGAGTCCCTGGGATGGCCGCCAAGTGTGGGTTCTTGGCTTTGTGCAGGAAAGAATTCAAGAGCAAGCCGTAGTAAAGCGAAAGAAGGTTTATTCAGGGAGATACACACTCCATAGAAAGAGTGTGGGCCATCTCAGAAGGCAAGAGGCACCAGGGTATGGGGTTGTCAGTTTTTATAAGGGTGTGTAATTTCATAGGCTAATGAATACAAGGATTATTCCAACTATTTTAGGGAGGGGTGGGATTTCCAGGAATTGGGTCACTGCCCATTTTTTGGTCTCTTGTGGTCAGCCTCAGAACTGTCATGGCTCCTGTGGCTGTGTCATTTAGCTTGCTAATATATTACAATGAGCATACACTGAGGCTCAAGATCTAGTGGAAGTCAATGGTCCACCATCTTGGACCTAGTTGGTTCTAATCAGTTTATGTCGTGTCCTCAAAGGCTGTCATTCTTTTAAAGGTTGTGCTCTGTCCCCTTCCTGTAGGACTGTTCAGCTTACACTGGCATTGCTGCTCAAACATTTCCACTGAAGTACTCATGATGATTATGAGTACAATGTTGAATTTTTTCCTCTCTAGCTAATCATTTCATTCTAGGAAAGGGGAGGAAAAAATCAGAGACTTGTGACTCTCTGAGGAAGTTTTATTCTCTCTTCTCTCTATACCATTTAACTCAGAGACAAGAAGAAAATGGAAGAAAAAAATACCAAGAAGAAGGGAAGGTGCTGGAGAATTCTGGCTTCCTGGGATCAGCTAACAGAAGGAACACTCTCTGTGGTCCTTCGAGATGGAAATTGGGAAGATGCTCAGAGCTTCAGAGCTTTTGTCCCTTCACTTGAGGTGGGTGTGATATAATTGACAGCTATAGGTCCCAGCAGTTTGACCCTGCACCCAGGATGGGGTCCTGTCATTCCTGCCTGTCCTGTGGAGGTTCTCTACCTGCCCTTTCAGTACTCTGAACTCTGCCTTGACATGAAGTTTTTACTTAGTATTAGATCGAATTTTCTTTGGCTTCTATCCAGATTGCCAATTTCTGCTTCAACTGCAGAATGTTTTAAGTTTCATGCTTTCTGGGCCAACCTCTTAGGTATTGAACAGAGAGGAATTGAGTACTTCACACATCCACATAAACACACACTGATAATTATTACAAAGAACATCCTGCTTTTGTACCACAATTCTGCAGCGACTTGCCAAGGCAGTGTGAGTAAAGGAATCCTCCTAGGGGTCTAGGGTGCAGCTTAATTAAACTACTACAATCAAGGATAAAGTTGTTTTATCTCAGAAATGCATACAAATTCTACATTTTACTCCTCGGCATCAATGTATTTACATTTACATTTAATATTTTATTACATTTACATTTAATTACATTTTATTACATTTACATTTAATATTACATTTAACATGTATTTACATTTAATATTTTTAACTTAATAATCATTGCGTAATATTGATATTCCAGAAAGTTGGCAAGTGTGACTTTTCATATTATTTGTGTACTTCCAGGGTATGCATGATCCAATCTGAGCTTTCTTTGGTTACGTTTTAGTATGGAATAATTGTTGCCTGAATTGGATTGAGACGCTTCCCAAGATTTCTTGCAGCAACATACTCACTTCTGTGCTAGTCGATGCTTTCATTGTGTTTTATTTATTTATTAAATTATTTTGTATAGCTGTAATTTATATTCACTTAGAAACAAAAATGTTTTAGTTAAAAGCTATCTTGTTAGTGTTTATACTATACATACTCAGTTCCTCTGTAGAGACTGGCAACCTTTTTCTGTGAAGGGCCAAATAGAAAACATTTTTGGCTTCACAGGACATTCAGTCTGTATCAAAACTAGTCAGCTCTGCAGTTGTAGCATGAAAGCAGCTCTAAACAATGAATAAATGGGCTTGGTATGGATATGTTTCAATAACATTTTATTTACAAAACAGGTAGTGGGTAGGATTTGGCTCTAGTTTGCTGATCCCTACTTCTAACCTATAGACATTGACTGTTTACAAAAACTTTCCCACATATTCAGCCACAAAAAATTAACAAAAAAAATGAACACCCAAACAATGGGAATTTTAAAATACTCTCTTAAGTAATTCCTGGGTCAAAGAGGAAATCAAAATTACAATGCAAAATATTTAGAAAATCATGGTAGTAAGAATAGTAAATGGCAAAACCTATGAGGGGTAGCCAAAGCCATACTCAGAGTAAAGTTTGTGAACTTGAAGTTTATCCTGAAATAAATAGAAATATAAACTAAATGTACTAAGTGTTCTCCTGAAGATGTTAGCAAATGAACAATAGAACAAACCCAAGGAAAGTAGGAATTAATAAAGATAAAAGCAGACATTTATTAATTAGAAAACAAATGGTAAAAACGCAGTTGTTACTTTTGACAAAATGCAAGAGAGTAGAAAATCTACTATCCAATTGAAAACAAAAATGAATAAACAAATATAAAACATTAGGAATGAGAACGAAAGCCTAGCCACAAATATAGAAGAAATGTTAAGATTTACAAAAATATGCTTCATACAATAAACTTGAAAATTTGCATTACATAATTTTCTAAGAAAATAGAAACAATTAAAATTACCTCAGAAAAAGGTAAAAAGTAACAAGCCAAAACTCATGGAAGTTTCAATACTACACAGACTATCTGTAGGCAGGAGATCACCAAGGAAACAGAAAACTTGAACAACACTATAAGCCCATTAGAACTAATGGACAGCTATAGAGAACTATACTGAACAAAAGCAGAATACACATTCTTTTCAAGGGCACATAGGATATCTCCTGGATAGACCACATGCTAAGTCATAAAACAAGACTCAGTAAATTCAAAAAGATCAAAGTCATACAAAATATGCTCTCTGACCAAAGTGGTATTGAATTGGAAATCAATAACAGATGGACAGAGGAAGAAATTAAATGACACATTCTTAAGAAAATAATCCACAGGTCAAAGAAGAAATCACAAGGGATATTAGAAAACACTTTAAGATGGATGAAAATGAAAACACAACATGCCAAAACATAGGATGCAGCTAAAGTAGTACTTAGAGGGAAATTTATAACTGTAAACACCTATATTAAAAAAGAATAACTTCAAATCAATAACCTAACCTTCCACTTTAAGAAACTAAAAATTTAAAAAGTTGAAGAAAGGAAAAAATAAATATCAGAGTAGAAATAAATGAAATACATAAACAAATGAGATGTAATTAAACTTAAAACCTTTTGCACAACAAAGGAAACCATAAACAAAACCAAAAGGCAACCCACCGAATGGGAGAAAATACTTGTAAATGATGTGACCGACAAGGGATTAATCTCCAAAATATACAAACAGCTCATGCAGCTCAATATAAAAAAAAAAAAAACCCAATTAAAAACTGGGCAGAAGGGGCTTCCCTGGTGGTGCAGTGATTGAGAATCCGTCTGCCAATGCAGGGGACACGGATTTGATCCCTGGTCCTGGAAGATCCCACATGCCACGGAATAACTAAGCCCGTGGGCCACAACTACTGAATCTGTGCTCTAGAGCCCGTGAGCCACAACTACTGAGCCCACGTGCCACCACTACTGAAGCCTGCGCGCCTAGAGCCCCTGCTCCGCAATGAGAAGCCACCACAATGAGAAGCCTGCGCACTGCAACGAAGAGTAGCCCCCACTCGCTGCAACTAGAGAAAGCCCGCGTACAGCAGCGAAGACCCAAAACAGCCAAAAAATAAATAAATAAAATGAATAAATTTAAAAAAAAAACTGGGCAGAAGATCTAAATAGACATTTCTCCAAAGAAGACATACAGATGGCCAAAAAGCACATGAAAAGATTCTCAACATCGCTAACAATTAGAGAAATGTAAATCAAAACTACAATGAGGTAACACCTTACACTGGTCAGATGGCCATCATCAAAAAGTCTACAAACAATAAAGGAGAGGGTGTGGAGAAAAGGGAACCCTCCTACACTGTTGGTGGGAATGTAAATTGGTACAGCCATTATGGAGAAGAGTATGGAGGTTCCTTAAAAAACTAAAAACAGAGCTACCATTTGATCCAGCAATCCCACTCCTGGGCATATATTTGAAGAAAACCATAATTTGAAAAGATACATGCACCTCAATGTTCATTGCAGCACTATTTCCAATAGCCAAGACATGGAAGCAACCTAAATGTCCATCAACAGAAGAACGGATAAAGAAGACGTGGTACATATATACAATGGAATATTACTCAGCAATAAAAAAAGAATGAAATAATACCATTTGCAGCAACATGGATGGACATAGAGGTTATCATACTAAGTGAAGTAAGTCAGAGAAAGACAAATATCATGTGATATCACTTATATGTGGAATCTAAAAAAATGCTGCAAGTGAACTTATTTACAGAACAGAAACTGACTTGCAGGCTTAGAGGGCAGACTTGTAGATGCCAAGGGGGAAAGGTGGCAGGGAGGGATGAATTGGGAGGTTGGGATTGACGTATATGTAAAACAGATAAACAACGACCTGCTGTACAGCACAGGGAACTATACTCAATGCTCTGTAATAGCCTATGTGGGAAAAGAATCTAAAAAAGAAGAAATATATGAATATGTATAACTAAATCACTTTGCTGTACACCTGAAACTAACACAATATTGTGACTCAACTATACTCCAATATAAAATTAAAAAATTTTTAAAAATAAATAAATGAAATAGAAAAACAATAGAGAAAATCAATAAAAAGTTGGTTCTTTGAAGAAAACCAACACAAGTGACAAATCTTTAGCTAGACTGAGCAAGACAAAAAAAAAGAAAAAAGACAGAAATTACTAAAGTCAAGAATGAAAAAGGGGACATCATTACCAACCTTCCAAAAATACAGAGGGTTGTGAGGGAATACTATGAAAAACTATATGTATAAATATAAATGGGTATGTATGAACTATTGAATAAGAAAGACTTTTCAAAGCAGAAACTATAAAGAAAAAGACTGAAAAATTTGTATGAAAACATAAAACTTCTATATATCTGGAAAATAGCATTAATAAAACTATAACAAAGGAAATGATTTACAAGACATACGAGTCAAAGTGCATAATAACTGAAGAGTGTATATAAATTAGTCAAAAGATAAACATCCCAAAATAAAAAGATGAGTGATGCAATTTATAAACTATGACAATACCAACAGTTGGTAAAAACATACCGAAAAAAAGTCAAATTCAGCAGTAATAATAAAAATAAAGCAAAACAATGAGATAACATTTTATTATGTGATTTTGGGTAAGTTACTGTTACTTTCTATTCTTTGAAATTTAATTTTTATTTTTTATCAGACTAATGCATGTGTGTTGTTTTACATGTATGTCATTTTTCAAGTTAAACAAAACAATAAAGATAATAACAAAAATCAGCAGCCACCTGCCTCTGCTCTCCTCACTGTGGATTTCTGCCTTCTCTGGGCAACCACCCTCAGCTGTTTCTTCTAGCAAATAGGACATGCGGCCCTGAGGTATGTGATGAGTAAAGGAATAAATAGTCACTGCTTGAGAGGGCTGCCACTGAAGCCGTGTCCTGAATGAAGGTTTCTTTTAAGGCTAGGCAAGGATGGGAGCACCCAGAGAAGAGGGTGGATCTGTAAGGGCGTGTAAGCTGTAAGCTGTTCCTGCAAAAGGAGGGTGTGCAGGTGTAGCCAGGAAGTACAGAGCATCCTGGGGCTAATGCGCAGAGAACCGGTGGCCAGAGTGGCTGACTCGTGAGCATTATCAGATGAAAGAGGGAATCGAAGGTGTTGGGGTTTTAGTTTCCAGTCTTTTTTTTTTTTTTTTTTTTTTTTTTTTTGCGGTACGCGGGCCTCTCACTGTTGTGGTCTCTCCCGTTGCAGAGCACAGGCTCTGGACGCGCAGGCTCAGCGGCCATGGCTCACGGGCCCAGCCCCTCCGCGGCATGTGCGATCTTCCCGGACCGAGGCACGAACCCGCGTCCCTTGCATCGGCAGACGGACTCCCAACCACTGCGCCACCAGGGAAGCCCCTCCAGTCTCTTTGAGAGCAGTGGATAAAGCATAGCCTGGGACTAGAAGGTTGATCTCACTTGGTTGGGCTGATGGAGGACCTAAACATAGCAGACTCACACGAGCTCTTAGTAAGGCATTAGCCCAGCACATGGCAGCAGGAAGCATTTGTTAATGTTAGCTATAATTAGCGTTCAAATTATTTTACTGGCAAAAGTGCGTGTATTTGATAATACCAAGCATAGGTGGGAGTGTGAGAGCTAGGTACTGTTGCTGATACTGAATTAATACAAATTTTCTAGAAGGCAACTTGGCAATATATTACAAAGAGGTTTTGGGTTTTGCTTTTTAGGTATGTATGCATTGAGGTAGTAACTTCATAGGAATTTATTCTAAAGAAACAACTAGATAGATACACAACCAGGTGTGTATAAGGTGATTCATTTCAATGTCGTTTATAATAGGAAAAGCCAGAAAACATAACTAACTAATCAACGATAGAAATTGGTAAAATGAGTCCCAGACCAAAGATAGAAATACTATAAAGTTATTAGAAATGTCTTGTATGGGAAAACTATTAAGTGAAAATTAAGTTTAAAAGTAGTCTGTATAATGTGATCTCAAATATATAAAGTACATATTCATACATGTATAGAAAAATATCAAAAGAGTGATTATCTCCAGGTGGTATGATTTTTTATGTATGTTTTTCTGTATGTTACAGATTTGCTTCACTGAAATTTTCTTTTCTGTTTTTTCCTTTTTTGGTTATGGAGGGAAAAAAACCTCAATAATGTTGAAAAAAGTATAAAGGTCTGTGTCACTCAAGTTTATGCTTCATTATCTACTCTTTTAATTCTTTAATTTATTCTCTAATCGATCAATGAGTATAGTTTTGTCTTTTCCAATCTAGAAACTGTATGTCTTACAGAAAACACTTTTGACATGGAGGAGTTTCCTATTATTCTCAATGTTTCTTTCAGACCAGAGCAATTAACCCCTCTTTAAACAGTGCCTCTACTCTAGTGACAGCAGAAGTCTGCCAAAGTCACTAAACTCACCAATGTCCTATAGCCCCCCATAATTCCATAGTGGAAATACTGATTGTCTGTAATAGATGCAGATCTCTTTTATTGGCACTGTGAAGAGGGTATTTCTGCTTCAGAACGGCATTAACAGGGGCTCCATTTCTCTTCTGTCTTTTTCAGAGTATCTAGAACATAACGTATCAGCAACTTAATTAAGAAAGCTGATAGTGGCATTACTAACAAAGGCCATTCTCACTTTACCAGAATATTCTCAAGCAGTAGGTCTTAATAATGTTTGTGGTGTGAACCAACAAATCTGGGGAAGCACATCGGATACCTACAGCAAACTCAAAGCCAAATGAGAAAATTGTTCCAGAAAATAACAGATGCTCTCAGATCAAATATATCTCCCCAGAGGAAAAAGGAACAAACATAGAAAATAACTCCAGACATGATCAGGACATCCAACTGAGGAAACATCAATATATAGACCATTCAATTAAAAATTATCTGCCCAGGGTTTGTTGTGATATCCGTCTTTGATTTGGAGGTCTGGAAATGATAGATAAAATAAATTAGGAGAATCCGAACAGCCGTTGGGCTTCCAAAATCCTATGCCATACCTGTTAGAGCATTTTGTAATTGGGAAGTCAAGTAAAGTATGGGAGACAGTGTTGGCTTAAGAGTCAAGCAGAAATGTGTTTTAAGGCCAGTTTTGGCAATCTAGATGTGTGAGCTTAGGCAAGTAACTGAATTTCTCTAAATCTACTTCATCTGTAAAATGGGTGTAGATTATCTACCTCATAGGATTGATGTGAATATGAGTAAAACAATTTATAAAAAATGTCTGGTATAGGTCCTGTAGACACTCCACCAATGGTGGCACTGAACATTATTGGTAACATTCTGAAACCAACACACAACACCATATAGAGAAGCAAAACAGACTTTGATAAACAGAAATGATCAAGTGCTTTAAAGAGGCATCCAGTTCTTCACTGGAGAAAATAACAGAACACTTTAGTTTAAGACTAATCATGGGGCTAGCCCACTGAGTGACCATGTGATGTAGCAATATCTAATCAAATGGACATTTACTTGTTTATGGGAATCTTGAGTTAAACTCTTCCATATTAAAGTACACACTCAGAATGTGGCCAAAAGATATCACCACCCCAGAAAAAGTCTTGGGGAAAAAAATGTATTGTCTAGAAATTTTAAAGATACTCTTGAGGAAAACCAGAATTTCATTTAATGAGGAAATTTTAAAAATCACCCCAAGGAAATTGATAATTTTCTAGAAAGTTCCTAGTGGCTAGAGAGTTGGTATGGAAGTGAAAAAATGTGGAAGGTCATATTGCTGACACCTAATGTTAAAAAAAGTCTACGATGTTGTAATAGACACATTTTATTATTACTTTTTATCAAAAATTTGAAATGCCTTCACATCTTGCTTTGGGTCTAGAACAAAAATCTATCAAGGTGCACAGGAGAGAAATCATGGGATCCAGGGTTAGGGTTATAAGATAGGTCCCCTACTCTGTCTTTCCTAGTTGACTGACCTTGAGGGATTTATTTAACTCCTACAGCTGTTTTTCCATCTGTAAAATGGTGATTAAAATGCCTATCTTTGGCTGTTGCTTCATCACTGAGCTTCTGTGGAGTCACACAAGCTGAGATATACTGGCTGTAGTTTACATAAAGTTCTCAGTGAGTCCTGAAAACCTGGATGGAGTCATCTCAAAGGTGAGTTGGGAGATTTTGTGGTAATATGGGAGGAGAGTTTGGGGTACAACCAATACAGCTAAGTCCTTGGGGAAGTCTAGGGGGAAATTTCTGAAAATTGACTTAAAACTTCAGACTTGGGGAAACATAATTTTATTTAACAACAAAAAAGATAAAAGTGTAATGTCTGATGCCATTTTTATTCTAAAATTTTCTTGATCGTTTCTTAACTTCATCATAATGAAATAAACACAGCACGACAGTCATCTTATGTAGATAGATGCACAAGTTAATGAAATGGCATTTTCTGGGCTGAAGGGAAGGATATTTTGAATGTTTCCATGGAATTAAATTGATCTGTTCACATGTTTCCATGGTAAGAACTGCTGGCTTTGCCAGGTATGTTGGACACACTTGGGGGTATTGTGGGAATCTGGTGGCCAACCCAGTCACAGTCATATGGCATTCATCTGGACAGAACTCAGCTTTTTTTGTATAGTTAATTTACAATGTTGTGTTGGTTTCAAGTGTACAGGAAAGTTGGACAGAACTCAGTCTTAAAGCTGAGATTTCGAACCCTCCTACACTATTGGTGGGAATGTAAATTGGTACAGCCACTATGGAGAACAGTATGGAGGTTCCTTAAAAAACTAAAAATAGAACTACCATACGACCCAGCAATCCCACTCCTGGGCATATACCCTGAGAAAACCATAATTCGAAAACATACGTGTACTCCAGTGTTCACTGCAGCCCTAGTTACAATAGCCAGGACATGGAAGCACTCTAAATGTCCATCAACAGAGGAATGGATAAAGAGGACATGGTACATATATACTATGGAATATTACTCAGCCATAAAAAAGAACAAAATAATGCCATTTGCAGCAACATGGATGGGCCTAGAGATTGTCATACTGAATGAAGTAAGTCAGACACAGAAATACAAATATCATATGATATCGCTTATATGTGGAAAAAGGGTACAAATGAACTTATTTACAAAACAGAAGTGGAGTCACAGATGTAGAAAACAAACTATGATTACCAAGGGATGGGGGGGGATAAATTGGGAGATTGGGATTGACATATACACACTACTATATATAAAATAGATAATTAGGACTTCCCTGGTGGTGCAGTGGTTGAGAGTCCGCCTGCCGATGCAGGGGACACAGGTTCGTGCCCCGGTCTGGGAAGATCCCACATGCCGCAGAGCGGCTGGGCCCGTGAGCCATGGCCGCTGAGCCTGCGCGTCCGGAGCCTGTGTTCCGCAACGGGAGAGGCCACAACAGTGAGAGGCCCACGTACCGAAAAAAAAAAAAAAAAAAGATAATTAATAAGAACCTGCTGTATAGCACAGGGAACTCTATTCAATACTCTATGATGGCCTAAATGGGAAAAGAATCCAAAAAAAAAAAAAGAGTGGATATATGTATATGTATAACTGATTCACTTTGCTGTACACCTGAAACTAACACAGCATTGTAAATCAAATATACCCCAATAAAAAAAAGACTGTAGACTCTTAAAAAAAAAAAAAAAGCTGAGATTTCATTGAGGGTCAGGCCTACAAGGCCAGGTTTACAGTGCCTAGTTTATATTGTTTACTGATATGGGGCGGTGAAAATATTTTATAATAGTAAACCCAATTTAAAAAATCATCCAGTTTGCAATCATACTGGAAAAAATATTTTTGTGTCCAGGAAACATTATGACCTAAAATTCCACAATTTTCATCATCAAATAAAAAGCCTTGATCGGCTCGGCTGAACTGCTGAAACACACAGACTTTTAAAAAAAGGAAAATGTTTTTGTAGTGGAGTACCAGTAGGTCGAAAGTGAGCTGTGCTCCATCTTGTAATTCACTGCAGCGTGTGCAGAGATGTGTGTATCTTAAGAGGCGTAAAACAACGGAGAAGAAAGGCAGAAAGGAGGTCCTCTTCTTGATTTGCAAAAGGCCTCATGTTGCCCTTGTTTTTCTACTGACACAATTTATAGGCTCCTGGACCTTTTGATATTCCTCCATCAAAACTTTCTTAGTGTCTGTCTCACTTCAAAGGGACACTAGCTAGTCCATGCCACTGAGTTACCCCTAATTCACAGACATTTTAACTGTAGCTGGTGCTTTAATTCAAAGGAAAGAGTCTAATGCTGGGATTTCAAGCCAAAGTAGCCTCTGGGCTCTAAGTGCCTTTTGTTAAACAATCTGCTAGACTGTATTCAAACTCTTCAGAGAAAGACATCGTGTTTCATGCATCTTTGCATTTCCAGCACCCAGAACAATTCTTGTCCCCTAGTAAGAACTCCATATATGCTCGTTGAATGAAAGAAGGAATGAATGAATGAAACCAACAAGGGAGATCTTTTATAGCAGGTCCCAATTATTGTTGATTAATAAATATAATGTTTGTCTACTGAATAGGTCTAGTATTAAACCTCTTTGGCTGAATTTTGGTCATATTGTTGATCCCAAGTTTGGGTGCCTCACGCACAGTGAGGCCAAACAAACTGAAACATCGGAGTTTGGAGCAGAGAAAGATTTATTGCAAGGGTCAAGCAAGAAGAATGGGCAGCCCCTGCTCAAAAAGCCCAAAATTCCTGATGGTTTTCAGGGAAGAGTTTTTATAGGCAACATTTGGGGGAGAAAGACTGCAGGGTGTGTGACCTTCCTCTGATTGGTTGGTGGTGAGGTAACAGGGTCAAATCTTCAGCCATCTGACCCCAACCAATCTGGGGGTCCAAGTACTTGTGCTCAGCCTGAAGTTACCATCCTCCACCTGGGTGGGTAGCCTTAGTTCCAGTAGAAGAACTCAGAGATATATTGTTACATATACCCCTTCAAGAGGAACCAGGACCCTGCTCTGTGCTGCACTGTTGTTTCCTGAATGCTCCTTTGTTTCTGCATTCCCTCCCTTTCCTAATTAGTAACTGTCTGAATCTGCCCTTTGGAATTCAGAGAAGGTCTAGGAGGCTGAAGACTTTTTCCTACAAACAAGAAACCGGGGACACGGAAAGGCTTTGTATCCTCAGGGTCCTGCTCAGTTTCAATCCTCCCTTTTCTGGTAATCTTCAGTCTGGAGGGGAACAGGTGTTGGAATCATAAACTCAGCCGAGGAACGTGGTTTTAGGGGAACTCAGTTTCAATAATTGAAATCCTTATTCATCTTGACTCCACTGCTATCAAAGAGGGAGCATGTTTCTTCTGTTTGAGGGACCGTGAGGATGAGTGATTTGCCTAATATCTCTGTCTCTGTTTCTCTGCCTCTGTCTCTCTTTCCCTCTGTCTCTGCCTCCCTCTCACACACACACACTCCAGCTCTCTGTCATCTCCCCCAGCAGCCTTTGTAATAAATCAAGAGCTCCACAACTGCCTGTGCTGTGCAGCTTTAAAAAGAGAAAGCTGTCTGAAAGACGCACAGATATTGTGACTCCCTGGAATGAAAGCTTCTCTCCCAGGAGTCGGAAGAGAGTGCGTGTGGAAATCTCAGCCTCTTTGAACATCCCATCCTTTAAGTAAAGCTCCTATTTAAGAGTGGTCCCTGGGGGTTCTGGGCTTGTCATCTTCCTGGCACTCTTTCGCACTGGACTGATTATTAGTGAGACAGCTAACACGCAGGATGGAGGAAGGCCAGCCCGAGCATGGGCTTTGTTCAGGGACTGCATCTTCTGGATGGCCAATCTGTCAGCAGCCTGCAGTCAGATTTCTCTGCAATTGCGGGTTTAATCCCTCCCTGGGCATAGATCTTTTTAAAAGCAAAATGGTGTGGTAGAAAAAAGTAGCTTTAAGATCAGACATATCTAGGTTCAAATCCCTGCTTCCCTACTTACATTGTGATTCTGAGCACATCACTTAATCCCTCTCAGTCTGACTTTTCCTATCTGTAAAATGGGGATATTAACACTGGCTTTGCAGAATTGTTACATCTGCCAGCAGGCTAAATGGAATGTGGCTGAGAGGTGGTCAGCAGGCTTTCCAAATGGGATTCCGTAAGGAAGAGCAACAGAACTCTGGGGCCTCTCTTGGTCTGTGCTCTCCGGGACCACTGGAGTGGGAGCAGGAAGCCATTGCGTTGCTTCCTGTTGGAGCGCTTGTTTGCACGGTCTTCTAGTTTGAGATATGCTAATAAGGCAATGATCCATTTAAGCCACAGGGTCTCAACGTCCAGCAAATGGCAGTGAGTCATGCCTGCTGTCTGCCCTTTTGCCTGTTACAGGGGCCTTCCTTGTTCTGTGTTCCTTTGAGGAATGCCTGCTTCTCTCCAAACAGCTCTTAGCAGCCCCATGTGAACGGGGACAGAGCAGGCTGGTGGCAGCTGGCACAGAGCGGAGGCCAGGAGCGGTTATTACTCTGATGGCTTTCGTTTCCCCTCCCAGCCCCTCCTCCCCAGTAGTCCCTGCTCTGCCTTGGAAAGCATGGACATTTGTCAAAACTGGGCTCTGCTGAAGCACCTGCAGAGTTACTGCGGCTTGGAGAGAAATGCTTCCAGCAACTCCGGTCCAGCAGTCAATGTTGGTGAAGAGGGGTTGCTCTCCCAAGCAGCTGGCTGAACTGCTGTGCCTCCCACAGACACCTGGAATTCCCTCCAACCCTCAGTATCCTGTGACATTCTCTCTCCCATCACCCGCTAAGCATCTTGCCCACTTATTAGAGGGGAAACAAAGAGGAAAGAAAAAGGAAAAGTATCAGTAAACAGAAACAAACTGACTCTCTGGGTCCCAAAAATGATCCATGCTGAATCATTAATTCACTAGCTAATCACTAATTCCATGCTTTTGAAACAAAATTGATTTCAAGACTAACAATCCAGTAGAAGATGTAAAAGATGTTTATTGAGCAATTATTATGCACTAGGCACTGTCCTGAGTACTTTGCAGATGTCACCCACCCTTCAAGGTGTGTGGGCTCTGAAATCAGACTGTCTTAATTTGAATTTTGTCTTTGGCATAGAGTAACCATGTGGCCTTGGCTAATTTATTATTTCACCTCTCTAAGCCTCAGTGTCCCTAACAGTTTCTTTGAAACATCAGAGAGATGTTTCCCTAATCACCCCATCTGAAGTAACACCCCGCTCCCCACCTCCATCTTTCAGAGCACTATTGTTTTTAGCCACAATAAATGTTTGTTGAGAGTCCCCTTTCTCCTAGGCTTGGCTTCTAGTGCTGGGGATACAACAGGGAACAACTACCCCATGGAGCTTACACTCTAGTAGGGGGAGACTGACATATAAGCAAAATAAATATGTAAGTAATATTCTAAATATTCTAAATTCCTTTTTTTACCATCTATCTCCCGCAATAAAATTATTAGCTTCTTGAGGGCAAATTCTCATCTGTCTTGACTTCTGCTGAATTCCCAGTGGCTAGCATAGTGTTTAGCACATCATATGTTTAAAATAATGAAGTAAATAAGGTTAAAAATTTGAAGAAAATAAAGTAGATAATCTATGTCTGAAGCTCTTAGCATAGCGCCTGGAATATGGTAAAAATTTAATAAGTTGGTTATTTTTCAATTAGATTCCAAAGCTGTGTTCTTAAGCATTTTACCACATTGTGTCTGTTATAATAATAACTATAACAATAATGTGTTATTGTAGACTTACATATATCAAATTACAATTTACTTATTAAATTCTACTGGATGCCGTGAACTGCCTAGGCATATTAAAATAATATGTAATTATAACTCCACAATAATCCTAAAAGGTAGACTTTTTTTTTTTTTTTTTTTTGGTGCGGTACACGGGCCTCTCACTGACGCAGCCTCTCCCGTTGCAGAGCACAGGCTCCGGACGCGCAGGCTCAGCGGCCATGGCTCATGGGCCCAGCCACTCCGCGGCATGTAGGATCTTCCCGGACCGGGGCACGAGCCCGTGTCCCCTGCATCGGCAGGCGGACTCTCAACCACTGCGCCACCAGGGGAAGCCCTGACATTCTTAACCTTATGTACCAAATTCCTATAATAAAAGGCAGACTGTGGTAAGTGCCAAAGACAGTTGCAAACAAAATGCTGTGTGATTACAGAGGAGGAAGAAACTCATGCGTCCAGGGTGGCTAAAAGAGGTTTGATAGAGGAGAACCTCGGAGGGCGGGTTGTCTAAGCATGGAGAGGGCAGTGGGGGAGTCCGAGGCAGAGGGGAAAGCCTGAGAAAGGGCACAGAGGAATGTACGAAATGGAGTGCTCTTCCCACAGAGGTGGAAGGTGTGGTACATGAAGGGAATGATGGATAGGGCTGGAAGTGGAGGGGAAGGCGGCCCTTGAATACCAAGGGAAGAAATTTTAGCTTCATTTCATAGGCAATAGGGAGCCATTAAAATTTTTAAGCAGAAGAATATAAAGAACCAGAACTGTGAACCTGAAGATTAATTGGGTTCTAGACTAGATGGAGAGGAAATGAGGCTGCAATTGCCAGGTGCTGAATAAGAGTCCCGGTTTGGAAAGGTGGTGGTGATAACGGAATGAAGAAAGCAAATGCAAAAAGCAGAATCACCTGGCTCAGGTGAGGGACGAGGGAAAGGAGGTGTCAAAGCTGGCTGTGAGCTTTCAAGATTCAGTGGTTGGTGTTCTTCCGATATACCTGGCAGGCTACTAAGCTTGGACCCAGGTACCTTGATAGTTGTCTAACCTGGGCAATTTTTCAAAAATCCTTTCTCATGAGGGACTTAGGACCCTCTCTTACTTGAGATTGTCTCTATCTTCCATTACTTCAGGTAGCATGCTCTCAATAGCATAGTGCCCTGGGGCAGTGTTGGTACAAGACTGACATTCAAGAAATGTTTATCAAACTGAGCTAAATTGAATTGAATTATTGGTTGTGGCCACTTGTCAGAGTTGCCACCAAAGCTGAATCCAGCTTCTGCCTCCAGGAACTTAGAGACACGTGGAGCTGAACCAAGTGGATCTGCCACCCGCTTTGAGACGCCACATCCACCCAGGATCCAGGTGACTGAATGGCTGGCGGTGGGGAGGCTCAGCTGCTGCAGCAGCTGATCTGCGTGCACAGATGCTCACAGATGCTAGCTGGGGCCACGATGTCCAAAAATGACAGTGGTGGCGTTTGGAAGCTATAAAAATAAAACTGATTACCTTCACATGCACATGGATGTATTTATACTAATTTGGCAGGTGTTTGGGCGGGATGGTGTTACTTAAAATACAGATTTTACATGAAATTTCCTCGTGAGTGTGTGTGTGGCGGGGATGGGGAGTTGATTTCTGGTTGGCACCTGAAAGAGATGGCAGGCATCCTGCATAGCGGCAGGAGCTGACGCAGAAAATAGTGCTTTAAAACATGCGCCCTGAACCAAAGCTCATAGGAGTAGATGATCCTAAGAGTAGGTAGAAATGTGCATTCAAGATTCTTCTCACAAAGGCAACCCTGTTTGGCGTGTTTTAGGCAGGTTGTGGCAAGAAGTTATTTCACTGTCATGGGTTAATAACACCAGGGATAAAGGGTTCAGGGAGTCCAGAGAAATTCATATGCCCTCTTCTGGTAATATTCCAATCACTAAAAGCAGAGTCTTTGTAACCCAGTGTCAACAATATACCACAGGATAACTGGTGCCCTGGCTTGAAATTTTGCCCCTGTTATTGCGTATCTTCTGTCTGCCATGCCAGATGCATGGTCCATCCTTCCCCACCCTCCTCTGTGACCTACATGGACTGCAGGCACCAGCTCCCTTCCCTCTGGGTTGTTTTTGGGGACGGCCGGGTGGCGGCAGGAAGCTGGAGGCTGAAGTTCTCTGGCTCCTTTCCTATGGGGTCCTGTCAGCCTGGCTCCCTAGACCAAAGGTCTCAGCTTTTGTGAGACTGACCCCTCTGCACAGGCCCCTCTGTCTCTAGGGGTCTAGTAACAGCTCTTGCCTCTTTAGGCCCAGGGATCTAACCCCTAACCCTGGGGTACACACTATACCTCTCCATCCTGCCCACACCTCTGTAAATGGCTCCTTTACGAGATTCCTTTCTGAATTACCTAATCTGGGTGTGTCTCCTGCTTCCTGCGGGGGTGCTTTGGATCCACCTTATTTTTTTTTCACAGACTCCATGACTTCATTTCCCCTCTAGGGCCTCACCTTGGAGGTTAAAAAAAAATGTGTTCTCTCTCTCTTACTACCAACCTCCGCATCCTGTGCAGGATTTCCACTCTTGTGGGGCCCCTTTCTGTACACTATTCTGCCCCTATCATGGAAGTCTCTTAGTGAGCTTTTCATATAACTCAGAGGTAGATGAAGGCCATTGATTCAGATCTGTCTCCTCCTTTTCTTTCCTGTAAAACAAAATCACTGACTCTATTAGTTGGTTTTGCATAGCTAAAACCACATTCCAGTTGTTAATTAATTCTTAAGAGTGGATCTTGTGTTCAGTGCACATTGTTCCCAGTCATTTAAAACATCATTGGAAAGGCTCTACTGAGATGGCCTTTCCATTTAAATGTATTAACCTCTGTCCTGGTAATTCTCTCTTTGCCCCTCCCAATCCACTTTTTGTTCTCCAGACTACTGGGCTCTCCCACCCGCTGGATTCCAGTTAGGTTTGGCCAATGAAAGTTACTAGCGTGAGATCAATATTTAGGAGGAGAGAGAGGTCGTGGTATTCATTCTCCTCACTCCCCTGCCAGGTTGCCAGGTGGCCCTCCTCCCACGGTTATGGCTCTTGCTAGGTTCTGCAAACAGCTCCGTCACTT
Organism: Pseudorca crassidens; assembly: GCF_039906515.1. NCBI lineage: Eukaryota > Metazoa > Chordata > Mammalia > Artiodactyla > Delphinidae > Pseudorca > Pseudorca crassidens. The sequence goes on along the minus strand of NC_090297.1, from coordinate 123,005,873 downwards.
TGCCCCCTCAGTCCTAGAGTGGTATCAATATCTCACTATTCTAGTACCTGGGTGCTTTGCTATTCCTTTTTGATCCCTTAACCCTGCCCATGCCTCTGTAAATAGTTCCTCCATTGAACTCTTGTCAGTTACCACTTTGGGTAGCATCTACTGAGATCTTTACTGACACAATGCCTACCTTTTAATGTCATTCAGAGACTAGAAGGCTGAAGTGCAACCTATCATCCTAGGTTAGGTCTAATTCAGAAGTCATAGTTGGGATCTTAATACTTCAAATCCCAGCTATTCCTTCAAGCTCATTATAACTCATATAAAATTTCCACTGATGTGGTTTACCAAGATATAGTCTGGACTCCAGGAATACGCTGAATTCAGAATTCTGAACTCTCAGGCAGACACCTCCCTGAGCACAGGATCCCGAAGGAGCTATCCTTGGAGACACAGTAAGCAAAAGCCTTTCTCTAGGTCTTGACCCTGACCCCTCTTGGGTTTCCTTCTTTGAGCTAGTCCACATATGGACCATGTGGACCAAGTGTTGCCCTTCTAGCCTATGAACTCAAGTAAAAGCAGACTAGGTGGTCTCCTTGGTCTGTTTCCACCAGGCTCAAATTCAGCTCTGGAGAACAACAGGGTGACTCTTCAAACCAAGATGCTTCACATGTTTGTTCAACTTCCATTCAGTGGGCTATTAGTTAGGATTGACTAGGAATTTTTTTTAAATTTCTTGACATGATTCAGATTAATTTATTTATTTTCCAGTTAGGTTAGAAAAAAAGACATATGTAGAGAGCTGTGTTAATTGGATCCTTATGTATGGGCACTGGGGGCAGCTGCTTAGCTGGCCTGTCAGTTAATTTGGTCCCTGAACTTGGCTCTCTAAATATTGATGGTCAAATTGCAAGATAATTCAAGGTAAGAAAATCAGGAAAAGAAAAAGAGAGCTGTTGTCCCAGGGATATTCTCAATCCTCTCTCCAGAAGATCAACCTTCTAGAATAGATGCTCAAGTGATTGTCTGTGCCTGTATCAGAAACTTCCCTGTAGGGATGAAATGAGAGAGGAAGACTTGAGCTCACCCAGAAGATAAAACAGGCCACAACCAGCCTTTTTGCAGTGGGCCTATGAGGATAGCGCCATCTTGAATGATGAGAATGACTTGTTGAGCATGGAAACTAGGGACTAAGGCTGACTAAAGTAAAATGAGCAAAGGAAGAAGCAAAGGGGCAAATGGGACAAAGGCTGAGCAGTGTTTTTTTTAAGGCCTCAGCCTTAAAGGCCTTAAACACTTAAAGCAGTGTTTTTTTTAAAGGCCTCAGCCAGTGCAGGGGAGATGAGTTCCATCAACAACTGAACTTCAGGCTGAAGTGTTAGAGGGAAGGTGAGCAAATTAATTCAGTTACTTGGACAGCAGCTAATGTTCAGGTCTGGGTTTGAGCTCAAGTCTGCTCCTTTTGTCTTGGTATCTTTGTGCTCATTGCAATGTGTATGTTAACTAATCCACATAGAAACGATGCATCATCTCCATGTCCCATGAAACTAAGGTTTTAGTGATCACATACAATTCATCCCATTGGTGGATTCCTCCTTATCTCCTGCCCTTCCAACTTTGTCTCATGAATTAGATTTTTTGACTGATCAAGACGTCTTGGACCCCTGCATGGCATGTGCCTGTTTTCGAATCCTGCAAGATGCTGCAGCTTGAAAGGAACTATAGAAATGAGTCCATCAGTGTTTGAGGTAGGTGCCCAAAATATGCCTCTTGCTTCGGCAATTCAACCTGTGTTTGGAGGGGTGGAAACCCTTGAGAACAAAAGGTAAGGAAATCTCACCAACTTAGCCCATCCAGAGTGCAGGGAAGGGTCAAGTTGACTGCCCACTGCATTGTCCAATGATCCTCCAGGGAATGAAGAGCAAGGATGACCACAAGATTTCATAAAGATACATCTCCATCTCCCTGTACTGGGCTTCTTTTCTTGTCTCCCTCATGGTTTGCTTTTTTTTCCTGCCATTCCAGAGGGACTCTCTACCTTTAGCTTGCCACTCTCACCTGTTCTCTCTTTCTCGAGTTCCCTCTGTTACTCTCAAGGGTCCCCCTAGTGTCTTCCCACTGCACTGTATCCTAAACTAAATACTTGGTTATTATTTTTCATAATAAGGTGATAACGGTATTTTCTGGAGACACAGCTTTTGCAGCACAAGGTGAGGCTGGCTCATGGTAACACATCTGTCTCTTAAATTGGGTTTCTGCTAATATCCAAAGAGCTAAAAGTGACCAGAATGAAGAAGAAATATTTGACAACATATCAATTTAATGGAGATACAAAACATTCAAAAGAAACAACCGGAACTCAGCATTGCTGGGAGAGGTGAGACGTGCCACAGGATAGGTTTCCTGGGCCTCATAATAGAACCTCTACATATAGAACCATGTCACGTATTCACAGCCTCCCTGGATGTAAGCTGGAGTCTCCAACAAACTACAGTGCCTTTGCAAGCTCATCTTTCTAGTCTGTGATGAACAAAATCAAATATATAAGTAAAGCACCAAAGCTTAGAGGACACTGGGCAACAGAAATGGTGTCAGCTTGTCCCTCATTTGGACCTTACATTTATGTCTCTTCTCCTCCTTCTCTGCTTCCTCCCTACACCACATCCAGTGCCCTTCTGCCTGGTACCTCTCATTTCACTTCTGCCCCTCCATATGATCCTCTCCACAACCTTGTCCCTTGATGGGCTGTGGCAATGTATGCCCTGAGCCCTGTGCTAAGCCGTATGGCCTCTCCCTGTGTTCTCAGTCTCTCCCAGATCCACTTTGCCCAGCTTAATCCTCCCTCCTTCTCTGCAGCTTAGTCCTGGTTTCTTCTTGCCGGCGTCTCCAGGCAGCAATGATGGCTTCATCGTCCATTTCTTCCTCCTCCTCCCTGTCAGTGCTTCTCCGATACTGGAACCGCCGCCCTGAAGCAAACCTCCCTTCCTCTCTCTTTTCCGTCCTCTCCTTCTCTCCCTCCTCTTCAGACCTCATGAAGCTCTGGGTGAATTTCCTCTTGGCTCCAAATTCAGAAAAATCTGACTTGGATGACTCTTCCACATCTTCCCAGTCCCTGGGTCTGGCCCAATTCGGACGCCGTGGTTCTGGGGACTCATCCCCTTCAGAGGGCTCAGGGGTCCGGCGGAAAAAGTAGGGCTCTGGGCTTTCCTCTCGGGAGCTTGAGGTCTCACTGAACATGGACCTGGAGAACGTGTGCATCTCTCTGCCCTCCCTGGTGGAGGAAGCAGAGAACCGTGAAGTGCTTCTTACGGAGTTGCCATTGGCCTCATGGTAGGAGGAGGTGTCTTGCTCCTCTGACCGGGATTTGGAGAACTTGTAACTGGAGGACTTAGACTCCGTCTCCCGGAGCAGGGAAGATCTGGTGCACTTCCCCCTGGAGGTTCCAGACCAATCACTTTGGGGAGGAGACTTTTCCTCTGTCCTGAGGCCACTGAGCCACTTATTAATACTGCTCTCCATCTCTTTTCCAGCTCTGCTGCCACTTCCATAACTATCAGAGACAGCCAGGGAGGAGGAGGTGTCTGTTTCGGGTTTCTGGGAATCACTGCGGGAAGAATACCGGAAGCTCCCTATGGCACTGTCAGTGTCCTCATCCCTATCACCCACGTCATCATCCTCATCTTCCTTGACCTTCTTCTTCTTGAAAAGAGAGCTGCGTTTGTTGTCAGAGGCCAGCTTCTCCATTTTGTACTCAGACATCTTCTCCCTCAGCTCTGTTTGCATCTCCTTCTCCTTCCGGCCAAGCTCCTTTAGGTCAACACTGTCAGCAAAGAGGCTACAGATGGGCTTGCTGGTCCCCCTCACTTTGCTCCCAGTACCTTCAGCTCTTGAGCTCCGTGTGATGTGGGTGGACAGCATGGACTGCGTGTCGGAGCTGGGTCTTGCCTGGCTTTGAGGGAGCAGGCAGCCGCCCAGGGAGGAGTTGCTCTGGCCACTAAGCATGGAGACTTGGTCATCCCCCAGGCAGCTGGCTGCTGGTGCCACCTTCATGCTTGCAACAGATGGTGAGCGGGACAACAGCAGCCCTTCATTTTGCTTCTGGGTGAGAGTTTCGCTGACTACGTTGACAATCCAGTTCTGAATGCTGGCAATGGAAATGGTGTCTCCGGGCCCCACTGGCAGGTTAGGTAGAGGTGTGGTGGGGGCGGAGGCCGAGCATCCCCCTGCATTGCTTAGGGCCTGACAGGGATGGGAGCTGTGGCTTTGGGCACTGAGCACCGACCCTGTGTCCCCACCAGCACTGACTGAGGGGGCTGCGGACCAGAATGCAGACAGGGGGATGCTTCCGCTGGCAGCCGAGCTATCTGCCTCCCAGCTTCCCATGGACTGGCTCTCCTCCAGTGTCTGCCTGCTCCTCTCCAGCAGCTCCAGCCTCCGTTGCCTCTTCTTGGCCAAGGCCGAGTCTTCTCCCTTGCTGAGCTCCAGCACCTCCTCCTTGTTCTCACTGCCCACCTTCTGGTGCTTCAGCTTCCAGGCCTGGTAGGCGGATAGGTTGACGTCAGAGAGGTTCTTCTTCTCCCCCTCGGCCTCCTCTGCACGTTGCTCACTGCTGCCGTCTCCTGCCTCCGAGTCTTTCTTGTGAAATCCAAATTGGATTCTCTTGATCTTCCACCTTTCCAGGGCAGTGAGCTTGTCCTTGTTCCTGTGGCAGAAGTTATAGAAGGAGCTGGCCTCAGAGGACACACTCTCCTCGTCATCCTCCCGTGCCCCGCTCCCCACCTCCGGGCTGGCGTCTCCTTCCTCTCTCTTGCTCCTGGAGTGGTACCTCCGCGAAGCCTCCTTCTCAATCTCCAGTAGCCTCTGGTTCCACGTGTCCCAGGTGCTCTCCGTGGACACCGAGTCAGAGCGGCGTCTCCCGCCTCGGTTCAGGCTCATCTCCAGCTGCTGCTTCAGGACCCGGATGTCGTGGCTGCTCACACTGTCGGAGGTGCTGCTCTCATTCGTCGCGTGCCTCCGTCTTCTGCTCACAAAGGAGCCGTCGTCACCCTCCTCCTCCTCTTCCTCCTCCCTACTCCACTTCCGGTGCCCCTCTGCCTGGTACCTCTCATTTCGGCTCTGCCACTCCCTGACGATTCTCTCCACATCCTCATTCTCGGGCTCCTGCTCACTCTGGCCGGAGGAGGCTGAGCGCCTGTCGTCCCCGCCCTGGGGGACCTTGCCTGTGGGGAGACCCTGCCCCTTCTTCCACGCCTCGTAGAGTTTCTCCTCCTCTTCTTCATCGATGAGGGTGAGGGGCTTGGAGGCTCGGCTGGCCTCCCCCAAGGAGGAGCTACTCAGGTGACTGGTGGCGTCATCCTCCTCTTCCACGGTGAGGGCGTGCACTCTGGCCCCAACCGTGCTCCCTGCGTCCTCGCCCTCCTCCGCCTCCTCTTCTCCACCCTCCCTGCCGAAGTCCTCTTCTCTCTCCTCCATCAGCTTCTCGTTGAGCTCCCGGAGCTGCTTCAGGAAGCCGTCGTTGGGGTAGATGGCCCGCTTCTTGCGCACGGTCATCAAGGCCTCCAGGATGGTCATATTGTGGAAGATCATCAGGTAGGCGACCACCAGCACTGCTGAGCGGCTGATGCCCATTTCACTGCTGACCAGGACTTTCCCTGAGAAGAAAACACAAGAGATAGTGATGTAACGGCACTTGTATTTTTTTTAAGAGCTGTTTTGATGTGCTGGATTTAATATGTTTCCTTGGCATCTCATCTTCATCCATGCTTAAGTCCCATGAGGCACAGGAATCATTGTCCCCATATTACAGATGTCACACAGAGCACTGACACTGCCCTGTGCTTGAGGAAACATTTTCCGCATTTTCTGAACACAGCAGGGAGTGGGGAGTGGGTGGGGAAAAAAGGAACTAACCACTGTCCCCATTCTTGAAACACTGGAGTGCACTTTCTCTCCACCAGACTGAGCATCAGAAGGAGGAAAAATAAAAGAATAGAGAAGAAAAGGAATGAGCCTAGGATGAATGAATCATAGAGAAGTAGAATCTCAGTGCTGGAAAGGACCACAAGTCCCTTGAGAATTCCTTTGACAACTTCCTTGATGCTGGATAACCCATCATCCAGACTCTGCCAGATGCTTCCAGGGACAGAGAGCTCAGTATCTTAGACAGATAGACAGACAGACAGACACACACACACCCCTCTCATTCCATATTTATGTCATTCTAATTTTTTGAAAATTCTTTCACATGTTAGGGCAAAGGATAACTTTCTGTAACAGGCACCCAGTGTTCCTGCTTTGACATACAAAGGTAAATAATAAATATATCTGTATGAATCAGATCTTTAATACAAAAATCTTTTTTTTTTTTTTCGCGGTACGCGGGCCTCTCACTGCTGTGGCCTCTCCCGTTGTGGAGCACAGGCTCCGGACGCGCAGGCTCAGCGGCCATGGCTCACGGGCCCAGCCGCTCCGCGGCATGTGGGATCTTCCCGGATCGGGGCACAAACCCGTGTCCCCTGCATCGGCAGGCGGACTCTCAACCGCTGCGCCACCAGGGAATCTCAATACAAAAATCTTTAAGAAAATCACGATCATATTCTTCACTAGAGTTTTTTTTTTTTTCTTTTTCTTTTTTCTTTTCCTCGCTATTCTAGGTCTTTCAATCATTAGTCAAACATTTTTTCATGTTCCATTACTATACTTGCCACTCTCTTTAGGTCAAACTTGAATTTAACAGTTTTATTCCTAAGGAAGTTGTGTCAGTACGGAGCAAGATATTTCAGGTTTGGACTGACCCATACAGAGTAGAGTGGGCCCCTCGCCACTCTTTTTCTGGGCACTGGGTCTTCACTGATGCCATCTGAGCTTGCAATGTGGGTGGATATATCACACAGTGAACTCAAATTATCTTTTTTATCAATTGAAACCTATAAAGCCTTCTAAAAAAACTGCTATCAAGCCATGTCTCTCTTATCTTGCAGCATTCTTAAAACATAAAGATAACTCTACAAATTCCTATTGATGTTTTTGGTAGTTATAGCCTGTTCTTATAGGCTAACAGAAGCTTTTGCCAGTCTCAATTCTACCATTCAATAGATCAGTTATTCCCCAGCCTCCCCCTCTGCTTTGCATCCTTCATAAACATGACAAACATGCCTTCATTCTATGACTGTTTAAAATGCACACTGGGACCGCTAGAGATCTCCCTCCAGGCTGTCATCAATCTATTTGTCAACAGTCTTCGGGGATATTTGTTAAATCAGTTAAGAGTCCTATTTTACAATATGGGCTGGGGGTGACTTCTATTATTATATCTTAGTACCAGTTAAGACCATGTCTTTGTCACATAGAAGGCCAGAGACCAAGGCAAGACTTGAGGGCCCTGAGGTCCAATAATGCTGAAAGGCCTTAATGCCAAGGGCCAGCAGCCACTAGGGGGAGGTAAGCAAGCAGAATCAAAGCCACTAAAAGAGCATCTACAGATTCAATGTCTTATCCCCTCCCTCCTCCAGCTCAGGGCTCAGCTGTCCCTCAGCAAGGATTCCCCTTTTAACTGGCCGACCAGGTCACAATTTACTACAATTAGTACCAAGGTCTCATTCACGTCTTCTGGAGGTGGTTACTAGGCCAGCTCACTTCAGGACACTTCAGGACACAGGTAGCTAGGCTTCCTCATAAGGGCATCAAATACAATTAGACTCAGTCTGGTGGAGGCCAGGTTGGGGTGCCATGCTTTTCCGTGCTATGTTCCTTACACCTGGGATTCCTCTGAAGAATGTCAGGGGCAGCCTGAGGGACAGGGGAGAGCTGGGTGGGTCAGACTTGGGGCCCCCCCCCAATGCACCCAGAGCAACGAAAGGATTTTTTTATTTTCTCTGTTAGGCACAAGGCCACCCTAATGTATAGCTTATGCTTGACACAACTCGAGGGGACGCCTTTAACTTTGAAGTCAAAGTTGATTTGTTTGGTTATGATGAAAACTCCCCAGCAGTAAAATGGCTTGAGGAAGGTGGTCTTTTTTCTAATTTGCAGTTGCCATCTTGATTAGCAGCAGGGCTGATGGCGGGGGGGACGTGGGGGTGGTGGTCTGTGCTTAAAGATTTGAAGAGTACAGCTAGTGGAGAGAGCCCTGGACTTGAGTAAGGCCGGGTTCCAGTTCTCTCACACTCTCAGTATGCCTTTATATGGCAGGCATTTGTTTTGTATCCTCCCAATTCATAATTCTGCTTTTCCTGAGAACTTTCCCCCTCTCTGCACCCTGGGAAAATGAGAAGTACTTGCCCAGAAGCCACCCCCCTTGCCACTGTGGATAGAATTTAGGGTAGACAAAGGACCAGAATCTGACACACAAATTTTCTCTCCAGGGAACGTGGAAATGGAACTGAGGCAGGAAGTTAGCAGTTATTGTCAGGCCTGTGGTGGGCCATGCTCTCTGAGGTAGAAAGCAGTGATGGAACCAAGAGTCCTGAGGCTGTCCAGTCCTTGTTCCAGACCATCCTGGGGCCACCTTCCTGTCTTTGGATTTCTCCTTGTATTGCTGTAATTAATGCTTTTGTTGCATTTTGTTAAGTAGTTTCAGATGCTTTCTACTTACTGGCGATCAAAGGAATCTTAATTATTTCATGGTGGCCATCACTTAACCTGATGAGCGGGATTTCCCAATTTGCAAAATGTAAATACCTTCTCAAGGGGTCATTGTGATTATTATGTAAAATGCTCAGAGCCAGGGGTATGTTTTGCCTTCCTCCTTGTTAAGAACTGACTCGGAAGCGTCCTAGAGTGGAGAAAAACCACAGAAACTAAGGCTCAGGAGATTAATTCCAGAGATGGTGACAGCTGTCTAACCCGGGGTAGGAAGTGCCCACAAAGGCTACAACCACTGTAAAGTATATGCCGTCCTTTCCCTGCCTCGCAGGGGTGCGGAGACTAGGGAGGGTGAGCCTGAAGGCAGCTGATAGCAGCAAGGGAAGAGGAGATGGTCTGCTGAACGCACCGGCCGGGCAGGTGATGAGGACCACCCGATCGACCCGGCAGAGCTGCTGCGCTCGCCCGCAGGCCCTGCGGCACCGCTTTGGGTCGCGGGGAGAACCTGCCCTGGAGGGAGTGCTGCCGTCTCCCTCTCCCCGAGACAGGACACTTGCCTGCTCCGGCCTCGCAGCTCTTGGACGCCCAGCCCGCCGCCTCCCTGCCACGCCGCCACCCTCCGGGCAGCTTCGCCCGCTTCTGGGGATGCGTTTCGGCTCTGCGAGCCGCCTCACTCGCCCGGGATGCTGCTCGAGCCCCGCCGGCCGGTTGCCGCGGCTATGGCTTCCCTCGTTCGGCCGAGAAGTGGCCGCCAGCACCCGGCAAAGCAGCGGAAGAAATCCCGTCTCCCACAGACCCTTGGCAGATACGCCGAAGTCCACTTTTGTCAGAAGAAATACGTTCTTAAAAGTAGGTTTTTTAAACATTGAAAAGGGGAGAAAATCATTTTATATAGATATATAATTATTATATACATAACATTTATAAATTATAATTTAATAAAAATGTATACATATATAAAAATATTTCCCCTCTCTGTCTCTCTCCTTCTTTTTTTTTTCCTCTCTCTCTCTCTCTCTCTATATATATATATGTATCCATTAAAAATTACCCTTCCTGGCCATTGGTGATGATAGGAAATGTCCTTCGCAGGAATAGTTAATAACATTCATTATAGTAATGGCTGTAACTTTCTTTTTGCTGTACGCGGGCCTCTCACTGTTGTGGTCTCTCCCGTTGCGGAGCACAGACTCCGGACGCGCAGGCTCAGCGGCCATGGCTCACGGACCCAGCCGCTCCGCGGCATGTGGGATCTTCCCAGACCGGGGCACGAACCCGTGTCCCCTGCATCGGCATCAACCACTGTGCCACCAGGGAAGCCCTGTAACTTTTTAAACATTTATTATTTACCCAGTTCTATGCGAAGTAAGCCCTTATATGCATTTTTACAATTTTAATCCTCACAGCAATTTTAGCAAAATTAGGTCTATTTGTTCTATAGATAAGGAAACGGCGGTTCCTTGTATAGAGAAAACATAGCAAATCCTGGGCTGAAGCGTGGGTTTTTGGGCACCAGATCCTGAACTCCCACCCGCTCTCACTGCATTGGTTTCAGCCTCTCCTCATTGAGATCCTCATTGAGATGGATGTCCCATCAACTCTCTAGATAGTCTCCTATCATCCCACTTAGACTACAGTGACAGCCTCAGCACTGCTCTCCTCACTCCCACTCTCCCCTCCCCTCCCACCGGGTCTTGTCTTCAAAGCCCAGGGAGTGAGTTTTCCATAATGCAGATCAGATCAAGGTGCCTTTCAACTCCCTTACCTTGGTCCTCAACTTCCTGCACGATGGACCCCTGCCACCCTTATCTACCAGGCTAACCCACACTCGCCTTGTGATTCCTGAATACACCAAGCTTATTCCACCTTAGGAATTTTGCACTGGCACGTCCCTTGGCCAGGAATGTTCTTCTTCCAATTTTTCCATGGCTAGTTCGTTCTTATCACTCAGCGTAAATGCCCCCTTCTCCCGAGAGGCCTTCTCAACCACTCTTTTTTTTTCTTCTGTTTATTTATTTATTTATTTACATCTTTATTGGAGTATAATTGCTTTACAATGGTGTGTTAGTTTCTGCTGTATAACAAAGTGAATCAGTTATACATATGCATATGTTCCCATATCTCCTCCCTCTTGCATCTCCCTCCCTCCCACCCTCCCTATCCCACCCCTCCAGGCGGTCACAAAGCCCCGAGCTGATCTCCCTGTGCTATGCGGCTGCTTCCCGCTAGCTATCTACCTGAGGGAGCTAGCCAGACACTCCAACATATCATTCCAGTTCTCATCTCTGCCTCACACTGATCAGTATCTGACATTTTTCTTTTTCTTTCTCTTTTCTTTCTAATTTTTTCTGCCTTCACTACAATGTAAGTATCAAAGGCCAGAAGCTTTATCTGTATCTTTCACCACAATGCCTAGAATAGCACCTGGCACATGTTGGGCCCTTAATAATTACTTATTGGATGAATGATGGTCCATTCCTTTCCCCTTGTACTAGAATGAGACAACAACTGTCTTAAGACAGATGACCTCCGGACAGCAGATAACCTGGAGGTTTTCATAACATTCCTTTTGTCCTTCCTCCCCCTGTGGAATTCCAGCAGCCTGGAGCAGACAGACCGCCTCACCTCTATAGGTCAGCAGGGCTTCATCCAGGAACTCGGCTGCCTTCCGGAAATGCTGGGAGATGTTCACCTCAGGGAAGTCATCGACCTCCACACCCAGGTACTGGATCTCCAGGCCAGTGTAGAATTCAGGCCCAGTGTAGACGCCGGTGCCATGAGCAGCATTCAGGATGTGGGTAATTCCCAGCCTCTTCAGCCTCCCCTTGTTCACAGCCACGCTCCTGAACGGAAAGAGGCAGAGGCATTTTTTGCCAGAGTCAGAACTAGAAAGGTGCCTTACCACTGAGATTGGAAGCCTGCTTCAGCCAGGTCAGGAGGGCCACAGCTGGGTGAATACCTCCTTCTCTGCTCACCCATGTGTCTGGGGCTCACTGGAAATATTATTTTAAAAAGGGACCGGTGACTTAGCTGTGGCGAGAGAGAGAAGGGACGGGGAGCTGGGCAAGGGAGGACAGGAGAAAGAAGAGAACAAGACTGATGTGTAAGGAAAGCTTTGATTGGCCCAGAGACCTCTAGGCTAAAATTCCATGCCTTTGGGATGCACAGTTATCAAGACACAGAAGTGGCAGGCAAAAATAATAATAAAATGTGTGCTTCACACTGATATGGCATGCTATATTTTTCAAAGTGCTTTCATATGCATTAGTTTATTTTATCCTAATAATAAACTTAAGAGGTAGACAGCACAACTATTCTTTTTGTTTTATAGGTATTATTATTCCCTCCCATTTTTATAAATTGGGGTATAGTCGCTTAACAATGTTGTGTTAGTTTCTGCTGTACAGTGAAGTGAATCAGCTATATGTATCCATATATCCCCTTCCCATTTGAAGATTGTAAAAATGAATCAGATAGCTTTTATGACTTGTTCAAAGAAAAAGACTCTGAATAAGAACTGGGGTTCAGGGTTTCTAGTTCAGAGCTTTTTTTTTTTTTTTTTTTTTTGCGGTACGCGGGCCTCTCACTGTTGTGGCCTCTCCCATTGCGGAGCACAGGCTCCGGACGCGCAGGCTCAGTGGCCATGGCTCACGGGCCCAGCCGCTCTGTGCCATGTGGGATCTTCCCGGACCGGGGCACGAACCCGCGTCCCCTACATCGGCAGGCGGACTCTCAACCACTGCGCCACCAGGGAAGCCCCCAGAGCTCTTTTTACTGCAGTGGAATAAATAGAGCTTAGTTTAAAGAGGCCCTGACGACAGTTGCCCAATAAGGAGCAGAAGCCTTGAGCTGGTGATATCTGGAGATGCCCAGGGTCCCTGTTGATCACAATGTGAATGTTTCTGCATCTACAGAGCTAATTAGGGATCACTCAGGACTTGGTGCTCAGCTCTGGGAATCAGGTCCTGGGCAACCAATTACACCACAGTGGAGTACAAGACCCAATGTCCAAAGCTATTTTCCCTACTGCCTTCCCTGGGGACCCCAGATTCCCTCCCTTGCATCTAGGTATGTGGGTAATTACACTGGGAAAAGATCTTATTAAGTAGCCGATAGATCAGCAAAACGAATTTCACAAACCAGCCTATTGCTACCAATTATGCACTGGCAAGACCACAACAAAAGCACCAGGATGTGAGTGAGCTGTTTTGGGTTTTGTTCTGGAAACCACTGATAAACTTTTGAAGAATAACATTTTTTTCTTATTATAAAAATAACACATGTTTACTGTAGGAAATCTGTACAATTCAAAAGAAACCTAAAGAAGAAAATGGAAATCACTTACAGAACCACCTCCTAGAGAGAAGTACTATAAACTTTTTATCACATTTGTTTCCAATTTGTTGTCTATGTAAAAAGCACATACACACACAGACATACACACATACTATATATATTACTCAGTTAGCATCATATTATATGTATTTGTTTTATAACCTCTTTATCCTCTCAATATATTGTGGACACTTTCATAAGTTGGTAAATATATATAAAATCAATATTGTCAATGGCTCCAAATGTCCCATTATGTGGTTGTTATGGATGTCATGGGATGATGGTGATAGGGAGGCGTGTGTTGGCAAGGTTCTGGGCAGGAAGGGAGGCCCAGAAAAGGCACCTGGAGGAGCCAGGCTATGATAGTGAGCCCTGGCAGAAGGTTGGAGGATAAGCAATCATGCCAGCATTTTTGCCCGGGGATCTCCGTGTGCAGGTGGGTGGGTGGGGCCATTCTCCAAGTTCAGGGCTGGGAAAGTAGTCAGGCAGCATCAATTTGCTGGAGGGAGCTATTGAGCCTTTGGTCAAAGTTGGGGGACCTTCATCTCAGGCACTACCCAGAGTGGTAGGACAAAGGATCATGGTCCTCCCCAGACATCAGACTCACTTCTCGGCTATAAAGACGTTGGGCCAGACCTCATCCACCTCATTCCAGGGAGCCTCTTGGCGGTCTTGGGCCAAGGCCCGCTGTAGGTCCAGGATGCAGGGAGTGTTGTACAGGCTGGTGTCATCCATCTTTTCCCTGACACGGTTGTACAGGTCCTCCACAAGCAGCTGCTCGGCAGACTCCAGCATGCCTGGACACTTTGTCTCAGCTTTGACCCCCCGCGGCTTGAGTTCTAGGAGGACAAGGAAGCATTCTCATCAAAGAGGAGGAACACCAGGGCCTTCCCTGCTCCTTGGGAGAACCCGTTCTTGGCCCATTTGCTGCCAGGACTCTGCGTATGGGCTGAATTCATTTCAGATCCAGCAGGATCTGATCTGCCAGGAAGGACTTAATGGGGACCCAGGAGGAGCCTGCATTGGCCTGGACACTTGTGGTCAGGGTCAGCAGCGTAGGTGTACTGGGGTGGGAGAAGGGACATCAGTTTCCCTCATTTCCTCCCATATTTCTCTAAAGCTGGCTGATAATTTCTTAGACCGAGGTCCTTAAGTAGCTGGTGTATGCCCAATTTATACTTGTAAATCCCACAGTGACCCACACAAATTAGATGCTTCGAAGCATTTACCAAATGAATACATGGCGTTCTTTAGTAACATAATTCATTCGATTAGTTTGACTCCTTTACACATGGAAGGCAAATAACTCTGGGAAAAGTGAAACTTTCAGCAGTCACTTATGCTAGGTCACCTTCTAATACACCTTTAATTTACTTATTTAATTTATTGTCTGTTTCCCCCACTAAAGTGTGGGCGCCTGTGGTCCTCAGCCTCCCAGCTCTCTGACAGGTGGCAAAAGTTTCCTAGGAGCTCTGATGCCAGTCACAAAACATCACTCGGGGCCTTTCTGACAACAGCCCAGAAAAGCTCAAATTTCGAATGAATTCAAATTCTATTCACCTGCCTCTCGAGTGAAACTTTATCTTCTCCTCCTAATGTATTTGCTCCCAAATTATCAAATTCGGAGGAAGGTAAGATCTTTCCTTTCTCTAAGAAGGTATACAAGAGAGCAAAACTTTTCCTTTCATTTCGTAGCCCAAAAATACTGAGTAGAGAGAGGGGAAAAGAAGGTACGTAGGAAAGGAGTGTCCTCTGTGCTGGCCATACCCTCTTGCTGGCATCACCTCCTTCCCTCGTGGGTGAAGAGTGCAGCCACGTTTGGCAATAGACGTGGCCCCACCCTTCACAGAATGAGCAGGTGTCTGTAAGCCGTGCTGCTCAAGTCTGCGGATCCAGGAGTCCTGGGTTCTGCCCAGGGCTGGCAACTTCATTTCCCTAAAGCTTCCCTCTCCTCTCCACCCTCGTCTAAACCGCCTGATGTGCACCCACATCCCTGCCCAGGTCTCAGCTCTAAATGTTCTTTGATATCCGTTTCAAAAGCAGGAAGAAGAAAACCTCTGCAATCCCAGTGCTCTATTTTGCTTAAAAATAGATGAAGCGTTCCTATTTTCTCCACCACTCTTGGCTCTCCTGGGGTCTTACATGGCAAATGTAAAAACCCCTCTCTTTCCCTCCCCTACTTAGATATCTTTCCTCTACTACATGGAAAAAAAAAAAAAACTCCCCACTGCCTCATTAAAATACACAGCAATGTCTTCCTCGGCTATTTATATAGCAGGTTATTGTTTTGATTTCTTCCCCTTCCAATTGAAAAACAAATGTCCCAGCCCCTTATCCCCACTGGGAGCTCCTACTTTCCCTAGGTCTCTGCTCCACGCTTCAGCCGCATCAATCCCTCCCATTTATTTCTATTCGCTGAGGCTTCTTCAGAAGAGAGTAAAGCCCAGACATTTCTCTTTTGCACTCTGTCAGATGTGTGGCGTATGCAGACTTTCCTGAAATTGGAGGGTTCTTCGACATCCATTTTTACCCCTCTGATCACTACTGAGTAGGGCAATGTGTTGAAGTATCACTTGGTACATTTTCCTTTTTTCTGTAATTTATTCTTTTTTTCTTCCCCCACCATCCTTCAGCCACTCGGACTAATGAAACTTAGGCTTAATGCCTAGAAAGGCTTAGGGTAAAAAAAAGGGCATTGCTCAGCTTCAGGTCACAGTATAAATGCTGAAAGTCCCTAGCATCCCATAGACCTGAAAGTGAAGCTTTCGGAGAGAGGACATGGTCTTCTCACAACCCCTAAACCTGGACTTTTACTTATCAAGAGCCAAAGCCTGGAGAGTTGTCCAGAGAGTGAAGCACAACGCAAGGGTGTTGCAAGATGGAAGGTTAGGGAAATTCCCAACACACAGGCGGGAAAAAGAACTTCCAGAGTTAGGGTGGTGCTGGGAGCAATTTAGAAAGAACTAGCCTGGGATCAAGACACCTTGGCCTGACTTGGAGCAAGGTAACAGTGACCCCAGGTAGGGTGATAAAAGAAAACAGAAAAAAGTAGTTACTTGAGAAGATGGGGCCTCCTAGGGTTCCCAGATCAACAAGCAACATCTGTAAAATATCTCACTGCTCAGGAGATCCAGATGTCCTCAGGGACCCTGGTGGGGACACAAAGGGCCTAGGGACTAAGCAAGACCTGGGGCTGCATGGAGGAGTAGCATGTTTGGTTCTCATCACTAGGGAAGTGATCACCGCCACCAGCTGTGGATGCCAGATTAAGCCCAAAGGCCAGGTGGGCCCTGTGTAATTAACAGGACTGCCTTATCTCACCCCACCCATCCGGAGTGAGAGAGACACCAAGTGCAAAGGGAGGAGGAGAAAGGAGAGGAACGAAACTGTGAAAGATTATTTGCCCAAAATTGATTAGGAAAAAAAAAATCCATCCAATTGGAATGAGTATCCTTGAATGAAATGTAGTACGTTTTCTGCTCTAAATATTTTTGTGTAAATATTAACATCTTTTGCCACCCCACCTTTCCTTACCTCCTCCCCATTCATATTTCAGTTTAAAAACCATCTTTAAGCACTAGTGGAAATGCAGATTTAAATCTAGACATCCCTTTGAACAGAACTCTCTGGATGCCATTTCTTAGGCTCTCAGGTCTGCATCTCTGGCATAAGCCATCGCAGGGCCCCTGAGGTTAACTGAAAAACTGAATGAGGGGCCCTAGGGGCAGATTGGAGCTGCCTCCCAGTCTGTTGCCTAGAGAACTGTGCACACTGAGGCATAATAATTTCCACCTCTGTCCCATGAATGTTGATGAGGAGGGCTTGGAGGAACTGCCTTCTTTGGATCCGCTCCTCTTAATGTGATGGGAAGCGTGTGAGAAGCACATTGACACCTTCCAATGGCCCCCCTCCGAGAGTCTCCAGATGACCCTTGGACTCTCCCTCCTCCCACCCATCCGATGGCATCACCTTCATTGATGATCTGTTTAGCTGCAACAGCCGAGGAGAGGTGAATGGGCTCCATGAAAATGCTTTCTGTTTCTGCATCTGAGACCATTGAGTACCTAAAAGAGGAGGATATTCACGTGAGATGACTCTGGGCAGCATCTGAATGGGAGGCAATCTTTTCAGATAAGAAACCTAGGTCCGATTATAGCCACGAGTGGAAAACAATGAGATAAAGGGAATGCCTTCCTAAGTTTAGGGAACCTAAGAATGCAGAGCACTGGGTATGCTATGGCTTAGTCGCCTAGTTATTTTTAGACCAGAGTTGTAACCTTGATGTTTAATGACGTGGTAGCCTGGGTTGTGGAGGGAAGAGATTGGGGAGAACTCACGCTGATGTGGCTTCACTTTCTTTGTGTGTTCCTACCCTTGGATGTACTGCTGCTCCCTTTTCTTTTCTTGTCCCTGCTCCTCTGTTATCAATACTGTAGGATGTCCCTAACTGGGCTTCCAGCAGGGTCCTGCTGGATTGGTGGACTGGGTAGGCTGCCACCATTCCTTCCATGCCCCGTATCTTCTCCCTGCTTAAAGGGCATGGGCTGATGATGATGAAGGGCTGACACAGCACCGAGGGAAACATAAAGATGCGCTCAACTGCACGGTCCTGATTTTGAACACAAGAAATCCAGGATCAGCCTAAGCCCAGGGATGCAATAGAGTAATTTAGGTAAATGTCAATTTCCCGGAAAGAATTCAGCAGAGGTGTCCAAAGGGATCTTTGAGGATCATGGTGAATCAAGGGCAAAACCAAGGGTTAGGACCATACTACAGTGGTGGGTACCCTCCTCCCCAGTGGGTTCTCCTCTTTTCCAGGTGTTGTGGTGAGCTTTGGGTCTTTTTTGCTTAGTCTTTCCTTTATGTCCAGAGAGGATTAAAAAAAGGCGAGAGGACTTAATGGATACTTTTTTTTTTTCCAAACAATTCCATCATGCCCCATTCGTTTTATAGTCAAAACTTCCCTGCACCTCATCCCCTAGGAATCACTGATCTGTTTTCTTTCCCTATAGTATGGCCTTTTCCAGAAGGTTAAATAAATGAAATAATACAGTAGTCTTTTGGATCTGGCTTATTTCACTTAGCAAAATGCATCTAAGAGTCATCTCTTCTATTGCATGTTCTTATTGCTGAATAATATTTCATAATTATAAAATAATAAAATTATAAATATAATCATAATCTTATAAATTTATAATTTTATTAACAGATTATTATTTAATAAATTAAATAATAATTTTATATTTTATAATAATAAATATAAAATTATAAATATAATCATAATTTTATAAATTTATAATCATTTTATTAATAGATTATTATTTAATAAATTAAATAATAATTTTATATTTTATAATAATAAAATATAAAATTATACAATAATAATTTGTTCCTTCTTATTGCTGAATAATATTTCATTTCTTAGGCACCTCACGCTATTGCTGCCATCATTGTCACATTGCCTTGAGTCAAGATTGTGTATTCCAGAGGAAAACATGACACACACACTGCTGATTTGGTAGTAGTTTGGATGCTGGTTTTCTTCCTCAATCTGCCTGAAACTATTTACTTTTCAGAGTCCTCAAACAGCTGCTGTAGCCTTCTGTCCAGATTTTATAAGGGCAATCCATGCGAGAGTCAAGGTGGAGGGTGTGTTTGCCATCTTACCCAGAACTAGAAACTTGTCCATTATCGTTTTGCTTTTAAAAGTTGTAAGTCAATGTGTTTCCTGACCCTTGTAATTGTCCTATTTTATCTCTGTAGAAACCTGTAGGATCTTCTTTGGTTTGCAGTGTTTAGAAATTTCCCAGTGATGTTCCTTGGTCTGTGTTCTTCCACTGTGTTGGGTATGGATACCATTTTTTTTTCTTATAAATTTATTTATTTTATTTATTTTTGGCTGCGTTGGATCTTCGTTGCCGCGCGCGGGCTTTCTCCAGTTGTGGCGAGCAGAGGCTGCTCTTCGTTGTGGTGCGCAGGCTTCTCATTGCGGTGGCTTCTCTTGTTGCAGAGCACGGGCTCTAGGCGCATGGGCTTCAGTAGTTGTGGTTCACGGGCTTAGCTGCTCCGCGGCATGTGGGATCTTCCCGGACCAGGGCTCAAATCCATTTCCCCTGCATTGACAGGTGGATGCTTAACCACTGTGCCACCAGGGAAGTCCAGGATACCATTTTTTTAAAAGATTTTTTTTTATGTGGACCATTTTTAAAGTCTTTATTGAATTTGTTACAATATTACTTCTGTTGTATGTTCTGGTTTTTTGGCCACAAGGCATGTGGGGTCTTAGCGCCCCGACTACAGATCGAACCCACATCCCCTGCATTGGAAGGCAAAGTCTTCACCACTGAACCGCCAGGGAAATCCCTGGATACCATTTTTGAGTGCCTTTTATAAATTTAATCCTCACAAAACTCCCATAAAGTAGGTATTATTATTCCTGCTTTAAGGTGAGGAAACTGTGGCTCAGAGAGGTTAACAAAATTGCCCGAGGCAGTAATTAAGTGGCAGGGCTAAGTTGCAAAAATAGAGCAGTGCTGTCTGAGTCCAGTCTTCTCTCCACACAATACACTGATACCATTTCGATTGGAAAGGGGAGGTGAGTTGGTTGGTGGAAGAAACCCCAGCTGGATCCCCAGGCCCAACATAGACTTTGACAGAAAAGTACTTAAAGAATACTTGTTGGAAGCATAGATGGGTGGATGGATGGATTGGGTTGAGTTGAGTTGAGTCCAGCTGAACTGAATGGAGCTGACTTGGAATTCGATAAGTTTAGTTGAATTGATTAGCAGAATAATTCCCTTGCAGTAGGCATCCACATCAGATTTCCCCTTGGGAAAATGATGTGATCAGAGCCAGCAAGGCTATGAAAAAAGAAATGTCTTTGACAGAAAAAAGGAGTAGCCTATGACTCTAACCAGGACGTGGCTAGACCTGCCCAGGCAGGTCAGCACAATGTTGTATCATCATTGGTAGTTCCTGAGGGATTTCCAAGAGCAGTTGTGTCAGATCATTCCCGATCTAGCCCAAGTACTCCTTGTGACCAGAAGATGCATTTTCAAAAGCATGACCGGGGAGTGAGGGTGAATTAAGGGTGAGGTTTGTGAGATAATATCCTTGGATACTAAAACTAGAGAGCTTTTTAGAGGTCTGGTTGCTTGGGAAAGGTAATAAAGAATAGAACACCTGGTTGGGGTGTACACAAGTTCTATAAAGGTACAGCTTAGGTAGTCTTATTTATCCCTGTACCTCCAGCATATGGAAGGTGAGTAACCAGGCAGGTTTTGATGACTGAGTGAAATGTGAGTGGACAGATGGGTATATGGATGAACAGATAGATGGCTGGATGAATGGACAGAATTCTAGGTGCCAGGCAATGTGTCCATATATCACCTTGGGGATCAAACTTGATGGTCTCCAAGGCCCTGCAGTCTCTGGCCCCTTTCTACTCTCCAGCCTCAGCTTGCACTGGCTTCCCTCGGGCTCACTCCTTTCCAGTATACTGGTCTTCTTCGGCTTCCCATCCCCACCAAGCTTCCTTTTGCCCAGGCACTTTGCAGAAGTCCATTTCCGCTGCCTGGATGGTCAGTCCTCCTCTGCCTCACCGATCATTCAGATCTTACTTAGTTCAATCATCATTTCTTTAGGGAAGTCTTCCCTGATCTCCACCTCTCATTGCACCATACACCTTTCCTTTTTTTTTTTTTTTGTGGTACGCGGGCCTCTCACTGCTGTGGCCTCTCCCGTTGCGCAGCACAGGCTCCGGACGCGCAGGCTCAGCGTCCATGGCTCACGGGCCCAGCCGCTCCGTGGCATGTGGGATCTTCCCGGACCGGGGCACGAACCCGCGTTCCCTGCATCGGCAGGCGGACTCCCAACCACTGCGCCACCAGGGAAGCCCCATACACCTTTCCTTTATGGCACTTCTATTCGATGTAACTTTACATTTGTTTATGAAATAATTTGATAAATTCTGTTTCCTATGCAAGACTATACCCTCTATGAGGCAGAGACCACACCTTCTTTATTAGACTCATTAAACCACATCTGTGGCAAAATAGTCTTAGGACTTTTAGGGTATTTTGTGAGCTGTTGGGTTCCCAGAACCTAGCTTAATGTCTGCTTAATAGATATTTTCTGATTCACTGACTGAATTTGTCCTCAGTACAGTACCACATTTAAGGGAATGTGGCAGGTACACTAATTACAACACAACGGTATTTATCAAGTATTTGCTACTGGCTCATCATCTTACCGGGCTGCCAGTAGCAAACCCAGGAGCAAATCCAGGGTCCTGGCTATGTTCTGTCCATGCTCACTCTCTGCCCTTCTGAGGCAAAGATGTATACAATCTCGGAGGCCTATATTGGCAATTAGGAATTTTTTCTTATGGTAGCCCCACATCTTTGACACTCCTCGAATAGTAGTCTATGTCCATTTCCCTTGAATCTGAGTGGTCTCTGTGACTGCTCTCACACAACAGAATATGATGGGAGTGACACAGCCAGTGTCTGAACCTGAGCCTTAAGGGCAGCTCCCTGCTTCTGGCTCTCAGTGCTCTCTTCGGAAGCCCTAAGCTGCCATATTAGAAGTCAGACGACACCAACCACCCCAAGGCCACCAAGCTGGAAAGGCTGTTGGTCAACACTCCCTGCCAAGCTCCCAGCCAACAGTCAGCCATGCGGGTGAGCCTCTTAGAGTGTCATCCTTCACCCCTTGGGCCCCTCCAGCTGACACTACGTGAAACACAGACAAGCTGCCCCGTCCTGTCCAAATTCCTACCTATAAAAAGGGGAGCAAAATAAAATTATAGTCTTAAGTCATTACGTTTTGGGGTAACTTGTTACGCAGCAGTAGATGACAGCAGCAACACTATTCTAAGTGAATTCTGAGCAAATGCTAAGGCACTCTTCTCCCTGATAGTAATACAGAACCTAGTAAATAATCAGTGACAGACCTCAATTTGTTGCAATTGGGAGGTAACAACAAAATAATACCAATATGAATGTAAGTCCCGACAATAGTGTCGGGATAGTGTCAGACCCTGGGGATATTCTGGGCCCAGGATTCAGGGCAGTCTCGGCTTTAAAATATCAACATTTCATAACACTAGAGTCAGAGCCTGAAATTTTATATAAATGTGAGCCACACTTCCATTTCAACAATATTTATTAAGGGAGTTTTATTCTTTGATTTATTAATAATTAATATTATTTATACTATCATTAATAAAAATAATTATTTTGTTTCTTAAGGGTCATTTAAAAATGAGGTTTGGCAGGGGGAATCAAAACAAAACCCTGAAAGGGTAATTAACCAAGAACTCTCATGTAACTATGGGGATGATAAGGGCTTCCTCCTGGCATGGCCCCTCACTTCTCGCAGAGGTCAGTTTTCTTTGTTCCTCTGCAGGCCTCCAGGGCTCTCCCCTGGAGGAAGTTACAGGCACAGACTGAAGAGAGATAGAGAAGTCCTCACCTGTCAGGTGCACAGAAAGACCCGAGCCAGAAGTCAGCAGATGGTGTCCCCTGGGGTCCCCATCTGGTTCTGTCCTTCTGTGAGCCTTTGATCCTGCCATTTTCCCCAAACAGCATCGACTTCAGATTGTGTGGATTTGGTTTCACATGACAAATACCGGGAACTGATAACCTGTCCTGAATATACCTAAACTCTGAGGCTGTAAGTTTGATAGGGGAGAAGACGAAATTAAAATCTGAAAATAAAAATGGTGGGGAAACATCCTTCCTCCTTGTTGGTGGTAAAGACTGAACCCCAGCTCATGGGTCAGTGGATCTGAGAAATCACATTTGAAGACCACCCAGTACACTTTTGAGAAGTTGGAGGTTTTCATTCTTTTTTTTTTTTTTTCTTTTTTTTTTGCGGTATGTGGGCCTCTCACTGTTGTGGCCTCTCCCGTTGCGGAGCACAGGCTCCTGACGCGCAGGCTCAGCGGCCATGGCTCACGGGCCTAGCCGCTCCGCGGCATGTGGGATCTTCCCGGACCGGGGCACGAACCCGCGTTCCCTGCATCGGCAGGCGGACTCCCACCCACTGTGCCACCAGGGAAGCCCCAGAAGTTGGAGTTTTTAAGATTGAGAAAAGAGGGTGGGTTAAGATCATATGCCCTCCGCAATCCCACACTGCATCTGTTTTGGCTGCTGATGCAAAAATGCGAGCAACAGTAAACTCAGCTCAGCATCCTCCAGTGTTGAAGGTAGGATGTAAATTCTGAGCGCTTTTATGAGTTAACCTGTTATGAGAGGAGGAGATGTAAACCTGATAGTCCTAAGACTGTTTTGCCAGAGACATGGTTTACTGAGTCTAATATAGAAGGTGTGGGGATAGGACCTGAAAGGACCCGAGTGGACAGCAATGTCCCAGCGGCACTGAGAAGCTGCTCTTGTTTTCCACCGAGAAGCAGAATTGCAGAGAAAGAGAGGAGGCAGGAGGGTAAGATCTGGACAAGTGGGCCTGTTTATATTTGCAAGGTCAGTGAGACAGTGGCCCTAGAGGTTTTGATTTATGACCGTGTCTGTGCTTCCACCCGCATGCCTGAGATGGCGTGTGATGACACACCGTGATTGGAAAGCAGAAAGGACTGGCTGTTCAAAAAGACCGGCAGGGAAAGAAAGGCTCTAGGATCGATATATACTTCATCATAGGATCATGAAGCAGCAGCTAAAAAGCCTTGAGGGTGAATTGAAGAGAAACAATAAAGCAGAGTTTGATGGACTTCCTAACCAAGAGCAGAGACGGGGGCAGCTTTCTTTAAACCTGTGTTTTTCAAAATTGCAGACTGTGACCGATTAGCGTATCATAAAATCAATGGGTCGCGCCTAGCATCTGGCAAAAAAAAAAAGAAAAAAAAAAAGAAAAAAAATAGAATAGAGAATAGCACCATCATTGTAAAGATAGGTATAATTTTGTGAAACCTTTTAAAAATTTACACATACCTATACGCGTATGCTCTGAGTAAATGGTATGTCCCACTGTGAACTACAGTTGACAAAGTTTGAAAGCCAGTTCTTTAAACCAGTTGCCAGGTGGTCAAGACCCAGAATGGAGTGGAATTGGGGTCCTTCAACCCAGCCGCCCTGACAGCCAATCACTTCCTTTCAATGAGTCCCTTGGAAATGAAATGGAGGCAGTGGCCCAGGAGGGGGTGTCTTTCTTGATTTGGCTTTTGCAAAAAAGGGACAGGTTTCTGAGCTTCAGTAAAAGTGACCACACAGGCAAAGTTCAGGCTCCAAGGAAGGAGAGAAGTCAGTTAAGCAAATCGATTTTTAGCAAGCTGCTTCCAGCAGGCTCCATGAAAGAGCTAAGGCAGAAAAATTTTCACGGAAAAAGAAATATAAAAGAGAAAGGGTGTGTGGGAGGAGCCATTTTCCAAGGACATACAGTGAGGACACACAGACCTGACACTACATGCCCCCATCTCCTGCCCCACTGCCACCATCAGGCACGCAGACCTTGTGAGAAGAAAGGCAAGCAGAGCACAGCTAAGGATCTTTGCTGAAGGTGGAAGGGAAAATGCTCTCAAGAGAGGTGGCCTCCCCAGATCACCAAGGCAGCTTGAAAAGTTCAGATCTGAAGCCAGAGCAAGAAATGGATTTTTGACTTGGAAAAAATTAAAGGAAAACAGAAAAACATTCTTCACACCAGAAAAAGAGAAGATAAAGAAGTTTGATCCTTTATTTGCAGAGGAAGAGAAAACTGGTCGTAGCTGAGGAGGAAGAGAAGAGGCAGAGGTACGTTTCAGACCAGCTGCATGGGAGGGCTTGTGGGGCAGAGGCTTCCTATAAGGGAGGGAGGCCTGTCTGGAGGCTGGTTTGCATCACAAGCACACTGACACTTTAAACTGTGCTCATCTGGGTTACTGGGGAGGTCTGATGGAGGTTAAGTGGCCCCACTGGATAGGGGGTTTTACACTTTAATGTTAACTCATGAATTACCTTGGGAAATTTGCCTCCTTGGGAGATGGATGAATCTCTAGCTGCGGGTGTTCCTCCAGAGAGAGTGACTCACAGCAGCTAGGTTTGAATTTAAGGTGTTTGAGGTCAGTGCCTAAGTCAGGCAAAAATGAAGACTTGACACCGCTATCCACTGTCTACACCCCTTTCTCAGGTCCTTAATTCACCCTAGGATGAGATTTACAGATGACGCTGGAAATGTTAAGACTCCCTGCCAGGACAGCAAACACACTTCATCCCCTGACTAACTCTGGTTGATTGGCAGTGGCTGTTTGTAGCACTGGGTGGACTTTTGCAAGGCCCTATCCTGGTTCCACGGAAAAGAATACAGGGCTGGGTCTAAAGTTATAGTGATTGAATGGTGGCCCTGTCAAAGATATGTCTCCCAGAACCTGTGAGTGCAAGCTTATTTGGAATAAGGATATTTCCAGATGTAATTAAGTCAAGGACATTGAGAAGAGATAATCGTGGATAGACCATAAATCCAGTGCCAAATGTGACTTCAGGAAGACACAAGAGGGAGGGAGACACAAGAGGGAGGAGATATGGGAACGTATGTATGTGTATGGCTGGTTCACTTTGTTACAAAGCAGAAGCTAACACACCATTGTAAAGCAATTATACTCCAATAAAGATGTTAAAAAAAAAAAAAGACACAAGAGGAAACAGAGAAGAGATGGCCACATGAAGACAGAGGCAGAGGTTGGTGTTACGCCGTCACAAGCCAAGAAACTCCCAGAGCCAATAGAAGCTGAGACACAAGGACAGAGTCTTCCCTGGAGCCTTTGGAGGGAGGGCGTCCCTGCCAACACCTGGATCTCAGACTTCTGGCCTCCAAAACTGCGAGAGAATATATTTCTATTGTTTTTAAGCCACTCAATTTGTGCTACTTTGCTACCGTAGCCCTAAGAAGCTAGAACTGAGAGTCTGCTGGTGGGATATTTGCTGACTCAGTGCATAATTCAATTTTAAAAAGGCTCAAGCCTTTAGCTAAAGAGATAAAACAAGAAGGATGGAATTTCAGGCACTTACTAAGTACAGGGAGGACTGTTCAGGCTTGGGTAATGATCAATTGCTCAGAATACAGTATTTGCTTGTGGCAGAATTAGAGAAACATGATGTTTGAACTACAGTGTGTGGGACTCTGGTGAAATAAAAATTTCTTCATGAATTACCGAAAAAAAATCGTTGTCAAATATCTTTCTCTGGAAGGAAAAGGGGAGAGAGTCACCATTTATTAAATACCTACTATGCCTATATATATGTTATATTATAATAATGTATGTTATATTTTTATGTAATATATATTATAAATAATATATGTTATCTTATATTGTTTTATTTCTACTACTGGGTAAAACTGGTATTCCAATTTTATGACTAACTTATGTAAACTCTCATGGCTAGTAAGTGGGAGAGCAGAGCTGACCTTGATTTCGGCCTCAATTACACCATTTACATTCTTCCCACGTCACATCACCATACTGCCTCCTAGAAGAGAGTTTTATTTCTCTTTTCATACTTTAAAAAACCCCACAGCTTTATTTGAGGTATAATTGTTATACATGCAGCACATATTTAAAATATGCAGATTGGTAAGGTTTGACATAAGTATCCACCTGTGAAACCATCACCACCATCAAGATTGTGATAGCCATCATCCCCCCAGAGTTGCCTCATGTCCCTTTGTGAGACCTCCCTCTACCCACTCCCTGCCTTGTACTCCTTAGTACAACCGCTGATCTGCTTTCTGTCACTACAGAGATTCATTTGCATTTTCTAGAATTTTCTGTAAATTGAATCATATGTCCTCTTTTTTGTCTGACTGCTTTCATTGAGTGTAATTATTTTGAGATTCATCCATGTTGTTGTACGAATCAATAATTCATTCCTTTTTATGGCTGAATAATATTCCAGTGAGTAAATACACCACAGTATATTTATCCATTCACTTGTTGATGGACATTTGGGTTGTTTCAGGCTACTACAAATAAAGCTGCTATGAACATTCATGTACAAGTCTTTATATGGACATAGGCTTTCATTTCTCTTGGGTAAATACCTAGGAGTAGAATGACTGAATCATATAGATATAGGTGTGTGTTTAGGGAGCTGTATGTTTAACTATTAAAGAAACTAACAGTTTATAAAATGGTTGAACGATTTTACATTCCCACCAGCAGTGGGATTGTTCCAAGTACTCCACATTCTCACTAATGTTTTTTTTTTGTTTGTTTGTTTTGTTTTTACGGTGTGCGGGCCTCTCACTGTTGTGGCCTCTCCCGTTGCGGAGCACAGGCTCCGGACGCTCAGGCTCAGCGGCCATGTCGCACGGGCCAAGCCGCTCCGCGGCATGTGGGATCTCCCAGACCGGGGCACGAACCCTTGTCCCCTGCATCGGCAGGCGGACTCTCAACCACTGCGCCACCAGGGAAGCCCCTCACTAATGTTTGATATGGTCAGTCTTTTTACTTTTATATATTCTAATAAGTATGTATGTACCTCAAGGTGGTTTTCATTTGCATTTCCCTAATGACAAAGACTTTTGAGCATCTTTTCATGTGTTTATTTGCCTTCCATGTATCTTCTTTGGTGAAGTATCTGTTCAAATCTTTTGTCCTTTTTTTTTTTTTTTTTTTTTTTTTGCAGTACGCAGGCCTCTCACTGTTGTGGCCTCTCCCGTTGCGGAGCACAGGTTCTGGACGTGCAGGCTCAGCGGCCATGGCTCTCAGGCCCAGCCGCTCCACGGCACGTGGGATCCTCCCGGACCGGGGCACGAACCCACGTCCCCTGCATCGGCAGGTGGACTCTCAACCACTGCGCCACCAGGGAAACCCCGAGATTTTTTTTTTTAATGTATATTTTGGATACGAATTCTTTATCAGATATGTGATTTGCGATTTTTTTTCTCCCAGCCTGTGGGTTATCTTTTCATTTTTAAAGATACTGTAGACTCAATCATCTGGGCTGGCTTAAGCCTGGTTCTGTGTAATGCAGTGGGATTGATTGGATGATGACTCAAAAGTCAATGCAACTGTTTATACCTCAGATTTTATGATGATAATTGCAGGAAGGGATAGTCCATGAAGTGTTACTGTGTGTTTGCCTTCCTTAAAAATTTCTGAAAAGGACTAGCCAATTTGGGATCAGCTTCTAAAAACAAGTTGCTAAGGAGTATACTGTACACAAACCGAGAAGGACATCAAAACCGATAGGATTCAGGAAGAGTCACTGGGAACCCAGAGAAAATTTGATCTGTATGTGGGACCATGCTTTTAGGCAGCTCAGCATGTAAGTGGGGCTTTCGGGTTGAGCCTGTTTTTGTCTAGGAAGGGGACTGGCAGCTGGAAGGGCTAAGGACTGAATGCTATTAGAAAGTCTCTATTAATAAATGCTTTCCTTCTTTGGCAGGCTCACTTTACATGCAACTCTGACGCCAGCAGAATTGGTCGTCCTGCAGTGACCCGCCTTCCACCTTCACAGCCGGCTCTCACTCACTGAGTGCCCTCCCCAACCAATAATCTGAGCAGCTCGATCACATTGAAGTGATAGGCACTTAATAAAATGCCTATTCCCTAGGGCAATGTTCAAATCATATACCAGACTTTATCTAGTCTATTGTTAATTGGACAGTTTATCATGTTGTTTAAACATTCTATATTCTTTTTTTTTTTTAAGAGGGGGCAAAGTGTCATCTGCTGTAGAAGCAAAAGACAAGACAAAGGCATACAGACCCCAGGGAAATGCCCAGTTTCCACACTACTGTGGGAGAGGTCCTCCAGCACAGGTCCTGGCCCTAGGTTCTTTGTTCTAGCCACCCCCTATTTCTCTGGTATTGTCAGAAGACAAGGTTCAGTTCCCAGGTGCTGGTAGAAGAGAGAGAGAGGTTCCAGAGCTTCCTGTAAGTACTGAGTGAACAATCTGAGCTTAAAATTTTCCCTTTTTTAAATATTTAAAAATAAATCAAACTCCATCCTGTGCTGTACACAGCCCTTTCGACTCCCTGACATTGATTTGAGGAAACAGAAGGGGTGTCAGCGCTGGAAGGGCCTCGTCACTTTCTCCCGCCATTTCGGTTTGGCTTCTCCCTTGGGTACTGTGCTGTTGGGCTTGGAGGCTGCAGTGGCCCCAGAGCCCGGCTGAGGAGCTGCAAAGAAGTTCCCTTTGGACATCTGGCCTGAGGGTACTTGAAAGATCCAGCTCAAGAAATCCTGAAGGTCAGCAGGACGGGCATCTGGGGTAGCTCCCTGCCTCCCACTGGTGCCTGGCATCCGTGAACCAAATGAGATGTGATAGGGGACTCTGCGGGTATCTGGGGAGAGTCCCACACGCTGGCATCCAGCCCACTCTGTGATGTCATACACATTTCCATCCATCAGCGCAAAGTAGGCGATATCGAGGCCCAACATGCCCCAAAGCCTCCTTCCTCAGCAGGATGCAGCCTGTTACACTCAGCACGGTATCTGGCACTCTCAGGTTCCTGGTCCATTTCAAACTCCTATGCTCTCCCTGGCAGCGGCTGCACATCATAGTATTCATTGCTTCTTTGAGGTCATCCTGAAGCTTGGACAGAAACTCATTCACTGACCGGCTCAGCTCATTCTCTGCCATTCGCCTCATCTCATATTCCTTCCGTCTTTCAGGGTTGCTGACAATGTCCCAAGCTGCCCGCAAAACCTTGACGGCCTCCTCAGCCCGGGGATGATTATTTTTGTCAGGATGAACCATCACTGCCGGCTGCCTATAGGCCTTCTTCAGTTCAACATCCGAGGCTGTGGCTTCAACCCCCAACACATGAAAAGGGTTTAGCTCATCCTCAGGAAGCCCAGCCATGGTCAACAGTCGAGCCACTTCCTCTTCAGGCTGGCAGTAGCGACCACTAGCTACAGGTGTATTCTCCTGCCTATTGGTCCTCTGCTTGACCCAAGGCAACTCCAGCCAACCCCACTGACCTATTCTTACCAGCTGCTGTCACGACCTGCTATCTCTCAGTAGAATCAGGCTCCACTGCCAGGTGGGAGAAGCCAGCCAAGAGAAGAGGCTTTACCCCTCCAGCCTAACTGGTCACTCGGTCCTACCAGAAACCACCAGCCCAACTGTAGACAGCCCAACAAAAGGGCGAAAGCACCCAGTAGCCTAAGAAAATGGGTGAATAGCGCTGCCCCATAGGAAAACCCTTGGCTCAGAAACTGGAACATCACCTGGCCCCCACCCCCCAGCCGCCCTGCCCAGACTCCCACCCAGACCCAAAATAGGTCCAGATCACTGCCTTTCAGCTGCCTGCATGCATAGATGAGATGGCCACAAGTTCCCACGTACTCCCCACTAATACCAGCAGTTCGATCGGCCACCAGAAGCCTGCCTGTCCAAGCTGACGCAGATCCTCTGCCCCCCACAATTCCAGTCCTCTGCGCTTATCTGTCCGACTCCATTTCCAACCCAGCTGATGTCGACCAGGGGACCTGGGATCGCTGTGTCCACCCTCCCGAGTATCCTCCATGGCTGGAACGCGGTGCCGTTGTCTCCGGGGTGCAGGTTTCTTTCCACTGGGCACACGTGAAAAATCACTGGGAAACTTAAGAGGTTCCTCTTCCAACTCTTCGTCTTCCCCCAAAGCTGGAGAGGTACAACGCTGGCAAAAGTTGCTAGAAGAGCTATCTCCTCCCTCAGAGTAAGGCCCTTCGGGGGTTCCCTGGCAGTTACAAGCAGGTGGAATGGAAAGAAAAGAAGGGTTCCCATCCTCCTGGTACCCAGCCTCATTCTCTCTTGAGAGTTCCTGGTCCACTCCTGACTCTTCTGAAGATGCCGCACTCTGATCAGGGTCCTCTCCATCCCTAGGGGGTCCTGGACCCCTTGGAGGGCATGGCTTGGATCTGACCAGTGGGCTGGATTTGGGAGCTGTGTGTACTCAGGACTAGAGTGCGCTGTGAGGCAGCGGGTACCATTAGGGGCAGGCCCAGCTGAGTCCCTGAGTCCTGAGAATGCAAGTATTTCTGGGTCCACAGAGGATCCTAAAGTCCTGAGGGAGACACCACCACCGTGGTGGGCTCCACACAACCCTCCTTCTCCGGGGTGCTTCTGGGCCATGACCCCAGGGCTTCCTGAGGATTTTAGGTCACAGCTATTATGGTAAGCTCTGATGCCGAAGAGCAGGGGCGGCTACAAGAGCAGCTCCCCCGGCTCCGCCTCCCGTTCACTCTCTCTAAACATTCTATATTCTTAATGACTGTTAGCTGCTAAAACATTCTAGTATTAGTACTTCTCTTCTGGTGCACATATGTACTTACTTCTGTTAGGTATGTATCAGGAGTGAGCCTGCTGGGTCATAGGACAAGGATGTGTTTAGATACTATGAAATAGTTTTCCAAATGGTTATACTAATTTACACTCTTACCATCAATGAACAGGAGAGTCCTGATTGTTTCACATCCTCGTTAATGTTTGCTCTCGTTGGTCTTTAAATTTTAGGCAGTCTGACGAGTATGGAGTAGTATTGAACTGTGGTAAATAGCATTAGTATCAAATAATAGTATAGTATCAAATTAAATAGTATTTAATTTGAATTTCTGCTATCCATATATTTCAATATATCCCATCCAACTTTCTCTCTTTAGAGTGTCACCTTGATACTTCTCCAATAGAGTGGTGGAGCGGCCTATGCTGCCTCCTTTTGGACTTTTGTGGTCCTTCATGTGACTTCTAAAGTTAGGTCATGAAAATCAATGCACTTCCGTCCTTCTCTCTTGGATGCAAACTCTTGGAATTTCTACTGTATATTTTTGTTTTTAGTGATTTCTAGCTTAATTCTGCAAAGGTCAGAAAACACTTTTTGTATGATTTCAAGCATTAAAAATTTGTTGATATATGTATGGCCCAGCGCATGATCTTTTTGGTAAAAATTCCAAGTACACGTGATAAGAATCTATATCCTGCAGTTGCTGGGTACATGTTCTATAAATGCCAATTAGGTTAATTTTGTTTATTGTTTTGTTTACATATCATATTCTTGATGATTTTTTTTTTTGCCTCATTTTATCAGTTGCTGAGGTTATGTTTTTAAAAATGTACATTTGGGCTTCCCTGGTGGCACAGTGGTTGAGAGTCCGCCTGCTGATGCAGGGGACACGGGTTCGTGCCCCGGTCCGGGAAGATCCCACATGCTGCGGAGCGGCTGGGCCCGTGAGCCACGGCCGCTGAGCCTGCACATCCGGAGCCTGTGCTCCGCAACGGGAGAGACCACAACAGTGAGAGGCCCGCGTACCGCAAAAAAATAAATAAATGTACATTTGACTAAGATTGTGAATTCTAATTTTTTCTTCAGTTCTGTCAATTTTTTGCTTTACGTATTTTGAGGCTACTTTATCAGATCGTAGAAATTTAAAATGAATATATCTATTATATGGTGAATTGAACCTTAAGTTATTAGGAAACATCCTTCTTTGTCCCCAGTAGTGCTTACCCTAAAGTTTTCTTTGTCTTATACCAATAAATCACTTCACTGGCTTGCTTTCCTTTAGCATTTGAGATTATGGCGGCTGATACTTTCCAAAGTTGGCCACAATGGATCCCATCCCATGTGCTCTCTTTACTCTGTGACCTTGATACTCCTTCAGTGGAATGGTGGAGACTATGTTGCCTCCTTTTGAACCTTTGTGGTCCTTCATGTGACTTCTGAGGCTGGATCATGAAAATCAATGCACTTCTGTCCTGTTTTCTTGGAATTTAGCTCCCAGGCTCTGAGAAAGCCCACACTGGCCCACGCGGAGAGTTCATATGGAAGGACCATGTTAGGTGTTCAGGCCAATTGCCTAGCTGAGGTCCTGACGCGAAGTGCCAAATATATGAGGATACCTCTATGACACCAGTCCCCAGCTGCTGAGTCACCCCCAGTCTCCAAGTCTTTCCAGCTGAGGCCCCAGACATCTTGAAGCAAACAAGCCACAGTACTGTGCCTTGTCCAGGTTCCAGACTGTGAACATAATACAATGGTTGTTTTATGCCACTAAGTTTTGAAGTTATGAGTAATAGTAACCAGAACAGTGTAGTATAAGTTTTCTATCCTTTGTTAACCTTTGTACATCTTTATTTTTAAGGTGAATCTCTTGTAAAAAGTGTGTAGGCTTGTAAAAAAAAATTGTCTGACAATTTTTTTCTTTTAATTGCAATATTAAGTCTATTTATGCTTAATGTAATTACTTATATATTGGGGTTTAAATCTTCCAACCTTCTATTTTCTTATTATTTGTTATTCTTTTTCTATATTATTTTTTTCTCTCCTCTCTTGACTTCTTCTGGATTGATTATATATTGTATTATTGCATCCTCCCCTCATTAGCTGGTTGGCTGTACATTCTAAATAACTTTTAACAATTATACTAGAAATTACAAATGCATCCTGAACTTCCCTCTCAAATGTAAAGGTTCAGATAATCTCTCAAGATAGCTGTCATTAAACTGAGAGTGAAACATGTAGACAAGAAAGCAAAGAAATAAATTAGGATTGAAGATGATATCTACGGGAAAGAACTATGGGTGTGGTTTCTGGCACATGGAGTTGTCTGGTCTCTGTAGATCAGAAACCAATTAAGTTTTTGAAGAGATCACATTTTCCAAGAAACCATGAGACTTAAAAAGCCTTTTAAAAAAAAAAAAAGGCCTTTGGGTGGTATAAACCTTAAAACAGCCCTTGGACCCCCAAGTTTCCATAAGCAGGACAAGTCTGTAAAAGCTATACAGCCTTCAAGGAAGACACCCTCTCCAACCTCGCTTCAGATGTGGCTGTGGAGAATAACAGACAAGGAAAAAGCCTCAGGGGATGAAGCTGGAAGCCCCAGAGAACAGCAGACAAAGGAATTCCACCCCAAGGGCCACATCAAAGTCACAGCTAGGAGGTCTCCCCACTTCTGGGGCAAAGACACTCAACAGCCTCATTAATTATATGGGCCGATGGCTGCTGTATCTCCCACTCCTCCTTTGATCCTATGGGAGTTTTGTTTTTGTTTGTTTCTTTGCAGTCATCCTGGTCAGACCAAGAGGAGCTGCATTCAGCCCTGTGAGGGAGGAGGCATACCCTCCAGAGAACCTAGCCTTTGAACTTTGCAGAAGTTGGTAAATGGGATTTGGGGCTGTCTCCCTGGGGAGGCAATAAGCGTGCTCTATGAGTGGGATTAAAGGAAACACGAATATTAACTGCCTAAAAGGGTTACTGGGGCTGCGACTGATGTGTGTTAACAAACCCACTTCTTTTCCCTGGGCTCAGGGACCTCATTTCCCGTCCTCCCTTACAAGAAAGCATGGCCTTGCTGAGGTCCAGCCAATGGAATACGAGCGGAAGCAAAATGGCCGTTTTCAGCCCTGGCCCATAAAATCCTCCCGAGAGATTTTTCGTGCACTTCCCCATTTTGTCTTGGTGCTGACGAACACAGTGAATTTAGAAGTCGGGCCTTAGAATGGAGGATCTATAAGATAGAAGGAGCCTCAGTTCCTGAACCACTGCTCGGGTACCTGTTCTGAAATGTGTTTGAGTGAGAAAGAAATGTCCATTTGCTATTACAGCTGGCGTTACCCTAACTACTACACGAAGCCATCGCCTACCCTGACTGACCGCACACTACCTCTGCCTTGTCTGGGAGTGTAGAGAGGGAAGGGCTACATTTTAAATCTCTCTATCCGGGGCTTCCCTGGTGGCACAGTGGTTGAGAGTCCACCTGCCGATGCAGGGGACACGGGTTCGTGCCCCGGTCCGGGAAGATCCCACATGCCGCGGAGCGGCTGGGCCCGTGAGCCATTGCTGCTGAGCCTGTGCATCCGGAGCCTGTGCTCCGCAACGGGAGAGGCCACAACAGTGAGAGGCCCGCTTACCAAAAGGAAAAGAAAAAAAAAAAAAAAAAAGGTTTAAATCTCTCAATCCTAACAGTTTTTCTAAGTAGAACATAAGGCTCAATTTTAAAGTAAAAGTCCCCAAGCTCCATTTGGACAAAGTGCCTTGG
The DNA here is from genome assembly GCF_039906515.1 of Pseudorca crassidens. Classification (NCBI taxonomy): domain Eukaryota; kingdom Metazoa; phylum Chordata; class Mammalia; order Artiodactyla; family Delphinidae; genus Pseudorca; species Pseudorca crassidens. The sequence goes on along the minus strand of NC_090297.1, from coordinate 122,971,012 downwards.
CCCCTGGGTGATGAGCAGCCTTTGCTCCCACTTCACTCCAAAGGGGAAGCCTGTTTGAGTCCTGAGAAACAGGAGCCAGCAAGACCCCAGGAGACATGAGGCAAAGGAAAGTCAAGCAGAAACAGAGCTACTCTGATGTAACCTTACGTTGAGATATTCTGAGTCTTCGCTTCCCTTTTTCTAGGTAAGGAGGCATAGACTCAGAATTAAAGTGGTTCTTCACATAAATTTAGTGACAGAGCTAAGATTGGAAGTCAGATCCCCTACTATTATTTATGGCAGAAGAAAAAGCATAGGCACATACACGACTGCTTTCGCAGGCAATTAAGCATTTCTTTGACGCCTTACGATTTTTCTTAAAATTTTACACAAATTTTTCATTCTACGTCATCATATATCCTCAATGATTTTATGTAAAAGAAACTTTAAAATTACTTGTCACAGAATAAAAAGGACCCTCCAGGAAGATGCATGTGGTCATCTACCGCTGGGCACACTGCCACTTACCCCCAGGCATGCACAAATCCCAGTTTGAAAGACACAGCTTGATCACAGATACAAAATTATCTTAGTACTACGATCTGATGTCTTAGGGTCCTCTTCCTGTCCTGATGCGTTCTCTTATCTATGATCTATGGTCTACCCTTCCCTGCTGGTCCAGTGGTTAAGACTCCGTGCATGGGTTCGATCCCTGGTTGGGGAACTAAGGACCCACATGCCGCAAACAAACAAACAAACAAAAAACAGAAAAAATAAAGCAACTATGATCTGTGGTCTACCATCCCCATTTCCAACCTCAGTTCTAGGAACTCAAGCACTATCGTCCAGGGAGAACTGCCAGACTCCTACTCATCCTTTGAGGTTCAAGTCCAGCATCACCTCCTCCAGGAAGCCTCCTATGACAATTCCAAGCCCAGGTGCTCCTTTCCCTGCCTGCCCCCACTCACCCCCACCCCACCACTAGACCCTAGGCATGCTAATCCTAGCACTTACCATGCCATGTTGCAGTGTGTTTGTGTGCATGTTTGCTTCCTCCAGAAAGTATGACACATAAAAAGTACTCAACAATGTTTGCTGAATGAGTGAATTTAAGGTGGTGGCTGCAGGCTCCCTGGGGCCCACTTGTCATCATGCTCCCTAGCCCACTCCCGCCATGGTTGGAGGGGTGCAGAACTCAGCAAGTGCACACTTACTGGCTGGGGGAGGGGCTCCGGAGGTACCGAGCCTGCACGGCTCTCATATTGGCTTCGTCCTCTTCACTTGGGACTACCTGCTCCTCTTCTGGGTCCCCACTTGTTGCCATGACAGCCTGTCAGCCCCTGTAGGTTTGGCATGAAAAGGGCAGTTAGAAAACCGGATTCTGGAGGTTTTGTTGGGGGAAAGGGTGTGTCAGTGATGTCACCTCAGTGGAACTAGGAATGGGAAAGTCTCCACATGTTAATAGCCTAGTGGGGAGATCACCCATGAGGAAAACCCAGTCAGACTTGATCCAGCTACTGTTATCAGGACACCAAGATGCACACCCCGGCCGTGTAAACAGCCCACCTTGGAGTCGCAAGATTTAAGAAGTGACAACTTGGCTCCTTCCACAGATGCCAGCAAGAAAGCAGTGAGGCGAACCAGAAATTTGCCTCTCTCTCTCCCTCTCTCTCTCTCATACACACACACACACACACACACATCTTTTGTCTTTACCGGGAAGATGCCTTCTTCAGCGTCTCTAACCAAGGCCACAGGAGCCACTACCTTTGGCTCAGGCGCCATCCCACAGCCTATTAAGGAATATGAGATCCCCCAGGACCTGGTCCCCGGCATGGCTGGGCCCTGACACTCAGGGCAGAGCTGCCGCCCCTTTGTTTGTAAGTCCTGGGCTCACAGGACAAAATGAAGGGAGAAGCACACTCACCGCTGATCTGCCTGTATCTCCACACCAAGGGGCAGCCACCCAAAGGCTGAGGGACCCAGACGAAATGGCCAGAAGCTCCGACCAGTGAGAAGGACCGACCTCCCCTCTCCCGTGTTCCTTCTCTGAGGGGCAGGACAGCTGTTCACAGGAAACCCTAGCCAGCTTCTAAATTTAGCTTCTGGTCCCACAGCCTGGCAGATCTCTGGGAGGAAGGAATGCAGGCTCAGGACCCAGACCCGAAAGCAGGCCCCACTTAACTCTTTCCCTCCTGCCTGATTTTCTGGACACTGACATGAGCAGCAGAGTTGGGAGAGGTTCATTCTTCGTAGACAGAGAGGCCTAAAGAAGAAGTTTGATTTGGGCTCTCTCTCCATGCCTTCCAGCCTGGGGCCGCTATTCAAAATCTGAAGATAATCTAAAGCCAAAGATCTAGGAGAATACGTTTAAATTGTACTTTAACCCCATGTCAGCACAGAAGGGGTTGGAAAAAAAAAAATAAGATATATGGAATGGGGAGGGTCCTCTGATAGATGTTGGGAGAGCAGCGTGGTGAGACTAAAGGGTAGTCATTTCTTGTGACCAGGGCTCCATTTCTTTGGACAGAGATGACTCTGGATACTGAACCGGACAGCTGTGCTCCCCTTCCACAACCCCTGCCCCACATTCACCTCCCATGGTGATGGTCAATTGGCAACCCCGGGTGATATAAACTTTCCATAAGCTTCTCAAACTTCAAATGTGCTCATAGCCCACCCTACTCCACTACACCAATTCCCACCATCATTCCGATCAAAGCAAAGTCCAATAACCCAATAGTTCACTCCCTCACCCCGCACATTCTCTAATGACCCCATTCCTCCATCCATCCATTCAGCCATTTGTCTACCCATTCACAAGTATCCACTGATATCTCTTTGCATCAGGCTCCATACTTGATCAAAGTTAGTAAGACACACAATTACAGGCTTAAAATGGTGCTTCTTCCCAGCCAGGTGGAATAACGCTTGGCACAATGACAATTGGCTGAATAAATGAATGAGCTCACAGTTTATTAGGAGGGATGAGACACAGACCAAAAATAACTCAGGCAGAAGGCAGAATGTAGTTAGTTAGTATCCCAAGAGAGATCCAGGGTGCCGTGTGAGTTCAAAGGAGGGAGAGAGCCCTTTTGGCTGAAGAAGTCAGGAAAGGCTTCATGAAAGAACAGATAATATATGAGCTGGGCTTTAAAGCACATGTTGGATTACAACAGCAGATATGGTGGGGGGAAGGAATTCCAGAGGGGTTGGCATGGAAAAAGTTTTGGGGTAGCAAAACTTAGTTTCATATAGTGGTTAGAGCTTTGAAGAAAGAAAACAGGGTTGTGCGCAGAAACTTGGCAAAGCTGGGTTGGGGGCTCCTTTGGGTAGAGTGGTCCAGGAAGGCATCTCTGAGGAGGCACGTGGCATCACCAATGGCCAAACCCCTGTCCTGGGTGTCACATAGGGCCTCAGTGAGTGTCTGTTGAAGAGTGGAAGAATGACCACAACTGAGTAACCATGGGAGTTCAATTCACCTCCAGCCTTCAAGGTTCCATGAAGATGAAAGGTGGTATGAGAAAGAGGTGAGATGAAGGAGGGAGGGATGGAGAGTGGATGGGAATGGGGCAGGGGACTGAAGGGTGGCATCAGTCAGGGCGAGGCTTAAGACGACAGACCCTCAGGATAGGGAAGAAGAAGGTGGGTGGGAGGTGGGGGAAAGATGGAGAGCCAGCACACCTAAGAGAGGCAGCAGATAAAGAGGGGACCACATAGGAGGAGAGAGGACGGAGGGCTTCTGTCTGCTTTATACCCTTTAAACCCTTACTCACCACCCCGGAACTCACAGAGGGTGACATCTGGGTCCCTAGCCTGGTGGACTAGAAATCAGAAAACCACTTCTTAGCTATGTGACCTTGGAGAACCCATTTAACTTCTTTGAGACTTAGAAGCCTGTTTGTAAAATAGAGAATCATAATACTCATTTTGTTCTGATCACCCAGGTCTAAGGTGGAACCCCTTCCACTGCCTCAGTTTCATTATCTATGTCATTTCCCAGGTAATGCTCCCCATAGCACTGGCACTCTTTTTTTTTTTTGCGGTACGCGGGCCTCTCACTGTTGTGGCCTCTCCCGTTGCGGAGCACAGGCTCCGGACGCGCAGGCTCAGTGGCCATGGTTCACGGGCCCAGCCGCTCCGCGGCATGTGGGATCTTCCCGGACCGGGGCACAAACCCGTGTCCCCTGCATCGGCAGGCGGACTCTCAACCACTGCGCCACCAGGGAAGCCCCTGGCAGTCTTTAAGTAGGGTGACCAGCCATCCCAGTTTGCCTGGGATGGAGACATTCCTGGGACATAGGACCTTCTGTTTTAAAACTGGGAGAGTTTCAAGCAAACTGAGACAAACTGGTCACTGTATTTCTGACTATCTTGGTTGCTTGTATACTATCTTCCTCCCTGACCAGATTAATAGTTCTCTGGGGGGTAGAGATTTCCAGTCTTCCTCATGACTGTGTCTCTAGCGTGGTGGTGAGGTAGACCAGAAGGGAAGTAGATTAACAGATCGTAATATGCCTTGAAGTATTTCAGCAATTGTGACTAACACCCTTTTTTTATTGGCTTTGAAACCCTTCCTCTGAGATCATTTCCCTTCATATTACGAGGCGGCAACTTCCTGTCTCTTATAGGTGAAGCCCACGTGATAGTGAGAAGCTCAGGACTTTGCCCACCTGCTAGGTGGAGAGAAGGCAGGAGAGGTAACTGAGAAGGTGGAGAACGTTCCTTTTGGGGCCTTTGGTGAAGTGGGTGGAGCAGTCCAGTCCCACAGGTGAGCTCACCTGTCAGTCCAGCCGAGGGGTGGGCCATGGGGGCCAGGCTGGGCAAAGGTAGACAGGAAGGGAGAAACCACAGGGATCGAAGTCTGGACTGGGCCAGAGGCTGTCGTAGCTTTAACCAGTCAGCCCACACTGGTTAAAGTCAGGGGCCCACCAGCGCCAGGCTGGACTCGGGGCAGAGAGGACGCAAGACCATGGAGGGGAAGATGCAGCCCGTGCTGTGGGTGCTCTGTGCAGGTGAGTAGTGCCCAGGGGTGGGCGAGACAGGGGCTGAATGCTGAGGGTCTCCCAGAGTTCCCCCAGGGAGGGCCTCCAATGACACAGTTGTATTCCTGCTGGGCAGAATGACACGTCTGTCGTTCAAAAAGCGGGTTCCGGGCCAGCGCCCAGAATCAGAATGTTTTTTATTCTCATATTAGTAAATAAAATTTCAGCCCATTTCTGGAATTCATAATACTCTCAAAACGATATTTTCTGATCCCAGATCAGATCATCAGATCAGACATAAGATCTGACAATTGGGACAAAAATATTTAAAATCAGGGTTGTCCCAGAAAAGCCAGGATGTGTGGATCCAGGATTTGTGTTCACTACCTGAGATTTTAATCATTGCCTTAAAACCAGAGAGAGAGGCAATGGTAAGAGTGATAACATCTGTTATCACATATAGGAAAACTGAGGCAGAGAAAGGCTGCAACTTACCCAATATCATCTACAGAGCAAGAGAAGACTCAAACCCTTCGAAAAACAGCCAGTTAGAAATAGAACGACCCTTTCCAAAGGCCAAAGCCCTTTAGCTCTCTTGATACTCTGGTCATTGAAAACTCAAAACATGGGGAAACCCCATGGAAACCCCACAAAATAAAAACCAGACATTCGCTGATATAATGGTAGACTCCAAATCAAGTGCTAAATAGCAAAGTCATTGTGTGAGGACCCACAGAGTGCTAAGGGTTAGGATGGAGGTCTTGGTGTTAGAGTCCTGGGCACCGACAGGAAGTAGAATGAGCAAGGAAGTTGAGAGATGGGGGTTGGGGGGATTTTAGGACTATCTTTTTTTTTTTTTTTTTTTTCCTTTGCGGTACGCAGGCCTCTCACTGTTGTGGCCTCTCCCGTTGCGGAGCACAGGCTCCGGACGCGCAGGCCCAGCGGCCATGGCTCACGGGCCCAGCCGCTCCGCGGCATGTGGGATCTTCCCGGACCAGGGCACGACCCGTGTCCCCTGCATCGGCAGGCGGACTCTCAACCACTGCGCCACCAGGGAAGCCCTAGGACTATCTTTAATTCAGTGTATTTGAACATGCTGAGAATCTCATCAGCTTGCAATTTATTTATTTATTTTAAAATTCAGCCACATTTTACATCTAAACAGATTATTTCTCATTGAATGAAAGATTCTTTAAATTCTGTAGTGCTTTACAACGGGCAAACTTTCACACACACGATTTCATATAATCCCATAATAACCCTTTTTTTTTCTCCTACTCCAATCTTGCCCCTCTCCTCTTCCTTCACCCCACTGGTAACCACTAGTTTGTCCTCTATGTCTGTGCGTCAGCTTCGTTTTTGTTTTATTCACTAGTTTGTTGTATTTTTTAGATTCCACATGTAAGTGATATTATACAGTACTTGTCTTTCTCTGTGTCAGCTTGCAATTAGAAATTGTTGTGGGCTTCAGGGATCTGGGAAAACTGGGGCATGTCGACTCCAAGTTCGTGTGCCCCATGCACAGTGAAGCCAAACAAACCGAAATGTCGGGGTTTGGAGCCGAGAAGGGCAATGCAGAGAGAACAGGTGGCTTATGCTCAGAAGAACCAAACTCCCCAATAGGTTTCAGGGAAGCATTTTTAAAGGCAAGGTGAGGGAGGGGAGTCACAGGGTATGTGAACAGCGGGTGCACATTTCTCTGATTGGTTGATGGTGAGGTAACAGGATGGTGTCACAGGGGTTAACATCACCAATCCTCAGGCTCCAATAGGTCTGGGAGCTGCATACTTATGGTCATCCAGTACTTAACTTCTTCCATTTTCTGGGGGTTTTAGCAACTGTAAAACAACTCAGGAAATGTGCATCAGATACTGCTATCTAGGTACTTCAGGGAGGAACTAAACATTCTGTGACTGCAGGATGGATGATTTACTATTTAAATTCTTACCAGTTCTCCTGGCCCAACTGCTATTTTTGCATTAATTCCTGATCCAGATTTTTGTGACTCAGGGGAGATGTGGGAGATGAAAGCTTTTCTACAAACAAGAGACAGGCAGAGGACATGGGGAGAGGAGTCTGTCCTGGGAAGTCCCCATGGAATCCTGCTTGGTTACAGGAAGAGGTGAAGAGTTCTACCAGGAAACTTGGGAGCCCCCAGGGCTGGGAAGCAGAATGGAGGAGGGTCTGAGTTAGAGCTCACTTTTCAGCTCCTACAGGCAAGCCCCAGGCCAGCTGGCCTGCCAGCCCAGGGTGGTTCTCCTAAACCCCCAGGCTCCCCCTCCTGCCCCATCTCTCAAAACACGACCTTGGAGCTCTTGGCTGGAGAATAGCCCAGTACTGGGGAAGGGTTGGGTCAAACTCAAAGGCCCTGCCAGGAGGCCCATCTAACTGGGGCAGAGGGGCCCTCGTCATCAGGTTAGAGGGCATACTTGGTTCATTCCTTCATTCACACAGCTCTTTACTGAGCACATAGTTTGTGCAGGCACCACAGGAGTGAGGGGTCTGGAATGACTGCAGTCATGAGGGACCTGTCTCAGCCATCAGATTCAGACTGCAAGGATGTGCTTCAAGCCCAGAGGGTAGGAGGCTGAAAGGAAATGACCACCCTTTCTGGGCTGGGCCAGTGACCTCTGATCCTCTTTTATAGGGCCTAGAAGTCTCCCCCCTGCCCCGCCTCCTCCCCTACCCCAGTACACACCCTTGCATCTGTAGTCTGGCTGCAACCCAAAACCCATGCATGAATCAAAAGAGGGGATTTGGACTTGGGAAAAAAACAAAGCAGAACAAAACAAAATGTGCACCCAGCTTAGATTGAAATGTGGACTTAACTGTGAACTGCCTGGAGCAGTACATTTCACCTCTTCCTGTGAGAAGGCATGTGACCCCTGGGTGAACTCATCCGGCTCAACCAGCTCTTGGGTTTGTGTTCAGACACACTGATAAAGTGTGTCTTCTGCCTCCACCCCCTTCCCTCCACCCTCCCAGCCTGCCCTGCCTCGCACCACAGGCTCATCACCTTTGCCTCCATACTTTACACTAAGGGGAAGGGGCTGGAGCAGTGGGGCCGGGGAAGCTGGGCTTGGTGGCTAGCTCCTGGCATGTGTTTGCCAAGTGGAAATGTTTGGGGTGAAATAGTCATCGCTATGTACAAGTGAGCAATGAAGGCCTTCAAAGGTCAGATGTAAAAGCAGCTGGGTGGCCCTCCCCACCATGGCTCGGGAGAGGACGCCAGAGGAAGAGCAGGGAAATTAGGGAGGACTTCCTGGAGGAGGTGGAGTTTAAGTTTAAGTTGGGTTCCAGAAGTCATACTGGCTTTCCCCCTACTTCCGTTCTTCATCTGAACTTGCCCAGTAACAACTTAAATTTTGCTGATGTCCCGGGCAGAGTAACATAACAAAGTTGATGAAAAGAGACCCCAGGACTCATCGGATTTTGGGGAGTCAGAATCAAATCACATAAGGTCATATGAAGGGGACACAAACAGAAGGTGGTGCATTTGAGCATTTAAAAACAGTACTTAAATGGAATAAAAGTCAGCCTGACAATTCCAAGCAATGTCAGTGACACAATACCTCTCCCTCCCTGGCAGATGCTCCCACACCCTCCCCCTCAGACAGCACTTGAGAAGGGCAGGCCCTCTTTCTTAACTGACTTTAGCGTGGGGCAAATTAGCTGACCTCGATAAATCTCTATTTCCTAATTTGTGAAATGGAGAAGGTAACCTATAATGTGCCAAAATGCACACTGTACCTCATTCGGTTATTAGGGATCATAAATGAGTTTGTCAACGTAAAGACCCTGGAACAGTGCCTGCCACATAATAAGCACTCAGTAAATGCCACTTATTTATTATTATTGTTGTTGTTATTAGTGTGGGCAAGTGTAAATTATAGGAAAGTAACTAGACTTTGGTGATCAATTGTCTGATCACTCTGATCTGGTAGACATCTCCCAAGAGAATGAGAGTCACTGAGGATGAGGGATTCTGTCACCCCTCCCAAAGGCTGCTAGAGAAAACACCCCAGCTAGTGTACAGGACCAAGGCTCTTCCACTCTGGGAATTTTTTCAGCCGCCAGAGTCCATGAAAGATTTCATGTGATGGAAGGTACAGCTGCGGGAAAAGAGATACATAAAGAGGATCCCACCAGGGGGAAAAAGTCTCTGAGAAGCTCTGCCCAGAGTCACTAAAATCTTTGAAGACTTGATGAAAAGTACAAACAAACAACAACAACAAAAAAGCCCCATCTTCCTACAGCTAGAGGAAACCTCGAAGCTTAAATTTGAAAAACTTAGGAAAGTACTGCTTTTCACTGAGAAAAAGGGAATCCATCATCCCAAAATATTCCAGATGAGAAAAAAAAATTTTTTTCTCCCCCATCTAGAAGTTTCAGTAAGCTCATGGTTGCTTCATCCATGGTGGGGTTTTGATGGGAACTAAGTTTCCAAGCTCTTGTCCTTTTGAGGTTGATCGTGCCATTTTAGAATCCCTCCCCTGGGGCCTTTGTTAGAGCCACAGTCCCCAGCGGGATAATTTTCCCTACATTCCTTAGACTTGTCCACTCTGCAGTGCCATGATCCTGTTTGTCACACAGGCTCGGGGAGCTCCCTGGTATCTTCCCTCTCAGAGTGTGACCCAGTGTCACTTGCACGTCTAAGTCCACGCAGTGACCTGGCCCAGGCTGTGAGGGTTACAGGGCTCAGCCTCAGACATGTACATCTGATGAGAATCAGAGAAGAGAGTGGCCTTGTGCCCAGTTCATCTTGACCCCGAGAGGGTGGTATTCAGGCCAGAGCCAGAGTGGTATCAGCCGTTAAGTGCACTACAAGATGGGCAGCCTGGCCTTTCATCTGCTCCATGGTTGTGAGCCCCGTTGCCGCACCAGTCCCCAGGACCTGGCTCCCACCTGGAGCCTGGGCATGACCTGCTGGTGCCTGAGCACGACTCAGAAGCCAGTGCTCACAGGAGGGCTCATATGCCTGTGGAATCACACTGTCTTCCTGTCAGAGCTGAAATCAGGATTAAAATGCTCCAGTTCCAGCTCCAGCCTTGAAGTGGGAAGGACGTAATGCATGGTCAGCTTAAGAGGGGTATGTGTGCATAGGGGGAGGAGTGATGGTTTAGGGCATGGCTGGCAACCCAGACTGCCCATCACAGTCACCTGGGGAGTAAAAGTACAAATGCCCAGCTTCCCCCAGACCTTCTGAATCAGAATACAGAGGGGCAGAATCTGGGCATCTCTCTGATTCTGAAAAGTTGCCCAGGTGACTCTGATGTGAAAGTCTAGGTTCAGAGTTGCCTATAGGACCTTGAGGAAAGATAGGCTTAATGAACAGCCATCTCTGTGACTAGGGCTGATTCTCTGCATGCGACTTGCAGCTCAGTTTTGCACCTTCTCACTGCTTCCCTGAGTTAATGCCCAGCCTCTACATTGGTGTGTTAACTTCTCACATTTTCGTGTGCATAGAAGTCATCTGGGGATCTTGTCAAAATACAGACTGACTCAGTAGGTCCCGAGATTATGCATTTCTAGCAAGCTCCCGAGTGATGCTGCTCCAGGGACTAGTTTGAGAAACAAGGCTCCGGGAAAGAACTGGTTCATGGGCATGGCTGTGGTCCTCACCTGGCCTTTTTGCCCTCCAGAGTCCCATCCCAGGGCTTCTTGGTGACCCAGCGACGCTGTTTACTGTGATGCTGGTCAGCAGGAAGGAAGCCTGGGGGAAAGTGCGCCTGGCTCAGCAGATGCTTGTACCCCTGGCAGTTCCTCACCCTACTAATCTCTCCTTCTTTCCCGAAACACTCTATTCTGTCAGTTCCCATGAGTCCCCCTCTCCTGGTTCTGCCCCGACATCCCTGGCCCAACCCTTTCATGTCTTCTTTGCAGCTTCACGCTCCTCAGCCCACCATGAAACGGCAGAGCTCCCTGCACTCAGACCCCCTTCTACATCCACATCCACATCTCTAGCTGACACCCATTTCAAGTGACTCACAAATTTCTGTCTTCAAACCCAACCTCTGTCTTGAGCCATAGAACCATAAATCCAACAGTCCGCATGACATCTCGACTTAGACATCTCAGAATCAGTTCAAACTCACAAGCTGAAAACCAAACTCATGGTCTTTGACCCCATATCTGGGTCTTTGTCAGTGACCTCTACATCAATAGATGCCACGCCATCCATCCAGGAATGAAAGCCACAAACCCAACAGTCATCCATTACAGTTTTCTATTCCTCTGTAATAAACTACCCCTTAACTTAGTGGTAACTTAGTAACTTAAGATAATAATAAAAAACATTTATTTTGCTCACAGATCTGCAACTTGGATGGGGCTTGGCAGGGACAGCTTGTCCCTGTTCCCTGCACTATCAACTGGAGTGACTTGACTGGGGTTGGGGGACCCACTTCCAAAATGCTGGCTCACTGGCTGGCAAGTTGGTGGTAACTCCAGTTCCTCTCTTTGTGGACTTCTCCACGGGGAAGTTTGGGCTTCCTCACAGCATGGTGGCTAGATTATAAGAGCAAACATCTAGAGAGACAGAAGGTAGAAGCTGCCAGTATCTTAAAGTCTGGGCCCAGATACTGATCCAGCATCTATTACCATACTTCCACCACATTCTATCGATCAAGCAATCACAGAACCCAGACTCAAGGGAGTGGATATGAGTCCTATTTATTTATTAATGTATTTATTTAGTTTTAAATTTTTATTGGGGTATAGTTGATTTACAATGTTGTGTTAGTTTCAGCTGTACAGCAAAGTGAATCTGTTATACATATACATTCATCCATTTTTTAAGATTCTTTTCCCATATAGGCCATTACAGAGTATTGAGTAGAGTTCCCTGTGCTATACAGTAGGTCCTTATTATCCATTTTATACATAGTAGTGTGTATATGTCAATCCCAATCTTCCAATTTATCCCTCCCCCCACCCTTACCCCCTGGTAACCAGAGGAATTTCAAAGTATTTTGGGACCATATTTTGATGCCACCATATCACCCTTAACAGCTCCTTCTCCTTCAGCTACAAATTCAAGTCATCAGTATGTCCTGATGATTTTAGCCCTCCAACATCTCTTGAGTCTGTTCATCTTTCTCTGTTTCCTCTGCCACCTCACCGATGTAAGCTGCCTCTCCTAAGCTACTTCCATAGCCTCCAGCTGGCTTTGGGAGCCTGTTTTATCCCTTCTCCTATCTGCTGTCCACCCTGAAGCCAAACTGAGCTTTTCAAATGAAATTATGACCATGTCACTACCCCTACTTAAAGCTCTTCATTGATTTCCCATTACTATTAGGATAAGACTTATATCGCGAGGATAGATTCTCCTAAGTCACGTTTAGGCTCTATAAACCACTGAAACGTTCCCCCAAATCCCAATATTTCAGCACCTAGACTGCCTCCTATACCTTTACACCTTGAACATTACAAAAATGTTTGTCATATCACATCCTGAACTTCTTGGTCTGGAAAAATATTATCATCAGACCTACCTGTCGTGTCAACACCTTCCTTTCTCTCTAACCTTAAAAAATCACAAGTCCTTTCTCTCCATATAGCCTTCCTAGGTAACTTTGGGCCCCAGTGATTTCTTCCTGATTTGAATTTGAAGTCTCAGCCACTTTTTTTGACCCTCTGTTATACTGCCATTTAAGCTTTCACCCACTTTGGGACTTGTTTTCCTAAGTAGCTTGGGGATAAGAACTACTGCTTATGCTTTTTTTTTTTTTTTTTTTTCCCTTGGTATCATAGTTTCCAGAACAAGGGCTCACAGTATATGTTTGGTTTTCTACTATCAAGTTATAACTTTCCGGTCCTCTTTTCCTCTCCGACTCTTTTCATTGAGTTCTCTCCTCAAATCTAAAACTCCCTTTAATCCAACTAGGGCATCCATCTTACCAAGCATTCTCAGATACTACTATTGACCTTTAAATTATGAGACTCTACAACGTGTGCTAAACATAAACAACTAGATTCTTGTCCTTGGTGGTTGGTTTTTGGGGGCTGTTCTGCCCAGTTATCTCCTTTATAAATTTCCTTTCTCTCCCCTCCAAATCTAAGTTAACTTTCTATCTGGACAAGTTCCCCAAATAAGGCTTCTTTCCAACCAACACCTGGCCTCTAATCAGCCCCACTGCCTCCCCCAGTGCCCATTTCTAAGCCCTGGTTCTCTTTTCTAAAACGGCCTCCAAAAAGCCCAGGGAAGGCAGCCCAAGTCTCACTCCCGCAAGGTCACTAGCATTCTGGGGGCCAGAGGAGGATGGACTAAAAGAGGATGGGCCCGCGGAGGGGGGCACTGAGGTGTGGGAAGGGCTGGAGAAGGGGGCCCATGGAGTGTGGCGACCACGATGCCCACAGCCAAGCCCCTAGTCCCACGCTGTGACCAGAACCGAGACTGCCGGGCACAGGAAGTGGGGACCCTGCCCCCAACATCAGGGACCGGAAGTGAGCGTTGCTGGGACACGGCTGTGGGGCGAAGGCTACTGGGGAGGGATCCGTGTTTGGAGCGTGCCCTTGGATTCGCCTCCTTCATTTCCAAACTGGAAGAAACTGACAAATTGTGCTGATGTTGCAAATTGGCTACCTGTCCCTTTCACCATATTCCTTGGGCTGAAATCAATCATCATACTCAAATTGTGACGACAAAAGTTGTATTGAGCAGGATGTTGTCAACCAAACCAGGAAACTTAGACAAGAGGCTGGCTGAGAGCACTTGGCAGTGCCCTCCTTGCGATGAAGACTGGGATAAAGATTTGTGGAAACGCACCAGCACCCCATTTCTCTGGGGCACAGCCATCTAGTATAGTAACAATAGCCCTGCAAGCAACATAGTTATGGAATGTAAGCCTAATCTGGCTTCAGGTACCTGCGTTCCCAAGTCTCTGCCGTATGTTCTGCCTGGGGAAAAACAGTGGAAATCCACAGCAACTGAGTATCTAGCTCACTAAATGCCAGACTCTAGAGGACTCTTGCTTTTTCCTGCTACCAGTGGGTTCTTCATTTTTCTCCTAATTTAATTATGGAAAGATAGACATCAGTGATTTTCTAACTGACAAGTACCTTTTGTCTCTCCCTCCTTTGAGTGTTCGCTCATTTGATGCGAGAACTCTCCGTATATGTAAAGCTGATTCACTTTGTTATAAAGCAGGAACTAAAACACCGTTGTAAAGCAATTATACTCCAATAAAGATGTTAAAAAATAAATAAAGTGTATCCCTTATAGAAAGTCCAAAAAAAAGAACCCTCATACTCAAAAGAACTGCTTGAAATAAATCATAGATGGTAGATAGCAAAAAAAAAAAAAAGATTCAAATTGCTGTCATGGCCTCGCAGACTTGGGCCCATCCCATATTTCTGGCTGCGCTGGGAGTGGTATAACTTCGGAATTGCTTTGTAGGAGAATCTTGAGGGGTGAAGTTTGTCCTAAACTTCCCCGATGGCACAAGTATGATGTTTGTACTTGGCCTCTGTGTTTATTTGGAGTCATCATGGGAGGCTAAAGGATATCACACAGGGGGAATCACAACCCCCCAAACCACCCCTTTGGTTCCATCTCTACTCACTGGCTTGTTTTAGTTTCTGGAACGTGGCCCACCTTCTCCTGTGCCCTGATCTCTGCACAGTGCAGTTCTCTCCCCCACTCACCTCTTCCCCCATTTTCTTTTTTTTTCTTTTTTAACATCTTTATTGGAGTATAATTGCTTTACAATGGTGTGTTAGTTTCTGCTTTATAACAAAGTGAATCAGTTATACATATACACATGTTCCCATATCTCTTCCCTCCTGCGTCTCCCTCCCTCCCACCCTCCCTATTCCACCCCTCCAGGATGTCACAACCCCCATTTTCTTGTGGTTCCCTCCTGTTCATTCTCCAATGTCAACTCAGAAGGCCCTTCCTAAGGACAACCTCTCCTCATGCCCCAATCCTCTGTTATATCCTGTCATTGCATGTGTACCACTTGTTACCATGGTGGCTTTACATTGGCCTCTGTGATTCTGTATTTATTATCATTTGACTCATGCAGAGGATCAGACACCATGAACGCAGGAACTGTGTCTGTCTCTGCTTGCCATTTTGTCCCCAGAGTCTGTCAGTGTCCCTGGAACAGCCATTTGCTGGGTGGGTGTTAATGAATGAGTACCTACCCTTTTGATCCTCACCAGGCAGCAAAGCTGGTTTACTCTCAGCATCTCTTATCCTGTCTCTCTTCCCTTCCTTCTTACTCTGTCCTGCTTCTCTCCAAGCCTCAATTTCCTAATTGCGTTTGTTTCTATCAACGTTACCCATCGTTTCTAGGGATGGATGGATGAGAGGGGCTAATTAAGGAAATGGATTTGCCCTGCGTGTTAAAGGAAGAGAGTCACTTCACCGTGTCTTCCCTCCCTCCCAGAGGGCACTTGTGTTTTAGCAGGGGCTTCAGCGCCTTCACTCAGCAGTGGGCATTTCAGTACTGAGACAGCCAGTGGAGGACATATTTGACTTGGAGGTAAAGTTTAGTTGCTTCTCAAACTACCCCACCTTGGCAGCACTCCGGTTTTGTTTTTTGTTTGTTTTTTTGCGGTACGGGGGCCTTTCACTGTTGTGGCCTCTCGCATTGCGGAGCACAGGCTCCGGATGCGCAGGCTCAGCGGCCATGGCTCACGGGCCCAGCCGCTCCGCGGCATGTGGGATCTTCCCGGACCGGGGCACGAACCCGTGCCCCCTGCATCGGCAGGCTGACTCCCAACCACTGCACCACCAGGGAAACCCAGCACTCAGGTTCTGTGTCCATGTCCTCCCTGCCTGCTGGGCTTGTCTTTGCTCCTAGATCATTCTGTCCCTGGAGCAGCCCTCTCTGTCCAGGGCACCAACTCCTTATCATTTGCACTTAACACTTAACACCACCTCCTTCCTGAGGTACCTTCCTCCCCTGCCACCAAGGGACCTTTGGGCTGCTTCCTCGTTCTCTGCCCTGGTGAGTCAGGGATGCCATAAACACCTGGCATGGGCAGAACATGGTGACAGACAGACGCTCCCACTTAGGACTGTCACAAAGTTCCCTGGGAGAGAGGCATAAAATGTGGAGGACAGGGCCCGCCGTCAGAGCTCACTTCCCCACACCTGCCCACCAACTTCTCTATCTCTGTACACATGGGAACAGGTGACTCTTGCTGTGGGCAAGGCTAGTCCTCCACCTATGCCCTCCCCCACCCAGCCGGGGGTCTTGCTCCGTCTGGCTTCTCCTCTATTTTCAGTCTCTTCCTTTCTGGGAGTTCCATCCCTATAACCTAGGAGCCTGCTTAAATCTCTCCATCTTCCATCCCAGAGGGGACGAAAGAAACCTTCTCAAGACCTTTCATGGCCCTCTGGCTCCAGCTTTCCCATCTCTTGTGTTACGTGAGCTCCTTGACAAAATAGGCTGCCCTCACCTCTCTACTTCTTCACTTCCTGCTTGACATATAAAACTGTAACACGGCTTTATGGTTACAAGAGTACCGCATGTCTGTTGCAGGACATCTGGAAAATAAAAATACACAAAGAAGAAACCCATCATCCCAGAATCCAGAGATAACTGGTATTAATTCTGTACCTGGTATATTTTCTTCTAAGAATTTGCTTCCCCTCTGTGACTTTGTGGAAGTAGGATACTGTTGCATGTACAGTTTTGCATCCTGCTTTACTCTCTTCTACGCACAAGTTCAACATAGTGAATTGAATCCCTTGGGGGCTATTTCAAGTCCCACCTCCTCAATAAGGCTTTCCATTAAAATCCTTCTTCCAGGTCCCTCCCCTCTCCAACCCCCCCCCCCAACCCCTACACTTCACTCCTTATCATTTGCACTTAACACTTAATTAGGCTCTATTAGGATGCTGGCTGACAGTGATGCTGGCTAACTGCTTCCTAGGCAGGGACTGTTTCATGAACCCCTCAATCAGTAAAGTCTTCTTAGCCCCCAGCTCTGTGTACATACCTTGGGGTGGGAACTAGCAAGCAATGGGTACAAGAGAAGTCTGAGACACAGACCCTGCTGGAAGGAGCTGCCCTATGATGAGGAGAGACGGCCCGCACACATAGACCCACACTGACATGAGAATGACGTGTGCGTGGGGTGCATGCTCCCTGAAGCGCTTCAGCGAAGCCAGTAAGGGCTGGGATGGTCCAGGTGGATTCCTGGAGGAGGTGGGGCATGAAGATGCCTCTGATCATTTTCCCAGGGCCTTGCACTAAACTAGGGCCTTAGGAAAAATTCATTAAATGGACCAGAATTCATAGATTCCTAAAGATCCATGTTGAACAAAGAGTTCCTCAAACATCCATGGAGTTCTAACCCCCCTCCCCACCTCTCCATCCCTCCTCCCCCATCTGCCAGTCTGAGAGCCTCCAGGAGTCATTCCCACCTTGCGGGGGCGGGCAGAACAAACCAACATGCACTTGCGTGTGAGAGCTGCACCCCTTTCCCTAGAGACCAGCGCTTTCTCAATGTCAGAGCATGTATCTAGTCCTGGGGTGCGATGGGCCCTTTCTGGCCTCGGGCACCTCCTCCCTAACTAAGAATGTGGTTTCTCTGAGCAAATGGATTTCGCTAAGTGGAGGCATTCCTGCCAGTTTCCCAAGGGTTCCCATAATGTGCCTAAAGCCGCCAGTCTGTGGAGCATTTTATTATTCTCCTTGGATGTATTGCTTTCTGGTTAGCTCTCAAGAGACACTTTATTATCTTCTTAACAAGCCTTAATTATTCACAAGCAATCCTGGAGGCTTCAAGCTGTCTCTTCACACCCCGCCCACTTAGGGAGGTTAAATGACCTTTCCCATTTCCATCTGGGGCCACTTGCAGACTTGGCATCCCCTCCCTGGGCTCCTTTTGTTCTTAATTTAATTTTTTTTTTTTTACATTTTCTAGCAATGTGTAAGGTAAGTTCTTCAACCAAGTTTCTCTGGTTGCAAATCCTACCCATCTTTTAAACTTAAGTTCTCTAGAACTCATTCAGTTTGCTGTCCAAGAGCACTTATTTGAGCATCTCCTAAGTGTTAGGCAGTTTTCTGAGCCCTGAGGATATGAAAAGGAAGGAAAAACAGTGTGGCAGAGGAGAAGGATGTGACAATATGGAATGCTGGCATAGTTCTTGCTTATGTGCCAGGATGAAGGTTGTGCATGCTAAATATGTTTTCATCCAACCCTCACAACAACCTGGAGTTAGGTAATATTATTATCCTCATTTTATAGTCGAGGAAACTGAGGCACAGAGAAGTTAATTAAGTTGTGCAAGGTTACACAGCTAGGAAAACTAAGAATGAGGATGACAGCCTGGGCAGTTTGGCTCCAGCGTTTGTGCTCTTGGCCACTCTGCCATATGTAAAAAACTCTCATGAGAGAGTGCTAGGATGAAGGTACTCCTGGGTGGTACCCATGGCACAAAGGACAGAGTCATCTACTCTGCTTGAGAGCCTTTGGGCATTTTCACTAGGACAATGCATGTGGTTAAAATGTCTTCCTCAGCAAACCCCTATTGTGCTGTGAGATTTTGATTCCTTCCCTGCAGGTGAGAGCACCCCCTCCTCCCATTCGTATACCCTTGGGAAGGTTAACACATCACTGAATGATTTGTTTTTAACACCTTATAATGAATTAGCTTATCAGATGGATGGTCTTCGTGAATATCAGAAGAACTCAGCCTTGAGAAAAAAACGAGAGTGGGGAGGGAGCAGGAAAGGAAGAATACCTCTGGAACATGAGGGACACAGCTGTCGGCAGCAACAGGATGGGAGAGCTGCAACTACTGGGGAGAGGGTGGGTTCTGGCAACTGGAAAGAAGATACCCAATATAGATCTGTACAAACAAGTAGAAAGGGAGGGTGTTGGAGGGCTCTAGAAGCAAACTTCTGCACTTCCTAGTTTTCTGATGGTGGATTAGATGTCCCACCTGGTACTTTTGTCTCATCCACTGAGTAGGATGCAGATTCCACAGAACCGAAAAACGAGGGCCACAGAGCTAATAAACAATAAGCCTATAGAAAGAGGTGAAAGGAACTGGGTTTATTACAGTTTATTACAGAACTGTGGGTGAGAAAGTTGGTGATTGCAAACGTCAGAATCCTCTGAGTTCATGATGGGAAATTATTGAGAAGTTAAGCCAGATGTCTTTGCTGCCAGTGATGTCAGAAAAAGAGGATACTAACTGAATCAGTGAGAAGGATTTGATTAGCTGTGGAGGATTTCCAGTGATGGCTGTTGGCGTGAAGGTCTTAAACACAGGATAAATTCTCATCTAGGATTATGGAAAATGTAAGTGTGTCTCAGGGCACCAGATCAGCCTTTAAAGATCCTTCTCAGGTTTACAAATAGCATTTAAATAGTGCTCTATACTTGTTCAAGATTTTTTCCTTTTCTTTATGAGTTCTTTCTCATCCGTTCATTTCAATCTCTTCCCTCACAAATTAACATAAAATGACTTTGACTCGCTTTTGTAGTGGTCTCTAAAATTGATCTATTCTTTAGTTATAATCATTAGTAATTATTATTCCTTTATGATAGTTCACCCGTGGTGGTGGTAGGTGGTTATCTCTCGTGATTAACTTCTAACTAAGGTGGTGCCTCAACGAAAGACTATGGGATGAGAAGTGGAAGTTATTCGATATGAATATATAGAGAGAGAATATATTGAACACACATATACATAATGTAACTGTCATATGTTGAGCACTGATTATGGGTCAGGAGTCATTCTAAACAAAGTACACATTTCATGTTATTTAGTCTCCAAACAACCCATTTTTCAAGTGAGGACCCTGGCACAGAGAGCTTATGTAAACTCCTCAAGGTTATACATTTAGTAGATAAAGGAATTGGGATTCCAGTGGACGCCTTCTAGCTCTGGAGCCTGTGCATTTACACTCAATGCTATGCTACTTTCTGAAATGGCCATAGAGAAGTTGTGTATTTAATATGGACTGGTACAGGAGTGGCCCAAAATGGCTGCATAGAAAGACGCTGAGCTCACCTCCTCCCACAGACACACCGAATCTATACCTACATATAGAGCAATTCCTCCTGGGGAAAATCTGAGGGCTGATTAAACAGCTACTGCACATAGAAGGACAACATAGAAATGGGTAGGAAAGGCAGAGATGTTGTATCCATGGGAACCCAATCCCCAACACAGCAACCTGCAGTAAGGAGGGATATTGCTGACGGGCCTGAGTACGAAATTGCCCACCCTGGGAAACAGCATAAAAATCAGCAGTTTCAAGGGTATCCAGACTATATAGGAAGGAAATCCATTTACTAGAGCTTCTGCCTAATGGGCGTCACTCACACTGTAGTCCTAGGTCCCCCCAGATTCAAGGGGTGGGAACATGGACCCTGCCTCTTGATGGAGGAGAGTCAAAGTCACATGGCAAGAAGAATGTATGTGATGGGAGATACTGATGTGGCCACACTCTTTTTCTCATCTTTTTTCTGATAAACTTATACAGAATAAATTCCCCTCGGAGAACCCTCTCTCTCTTTACCTGACTTAATCTTATTCATCACCTTTCTTACCACATTTAAGCACTCCATAAATATTTGCTAAATAAGTGAATAAATCATCATCATCATCACAACAAAAAAGACGGTGGGAAGTATTTATTGAGAGCGTTCTATGTGCCAGGCATTAAGCAAAGCATTTATACGCATTATCTTGTTTAATTCTCCCAAGAGCTCTGAGAATACTAGTGTCCCTTTTTATGGAGAACTGAGGCTGACAAAAGTTTACACAGTGTGTAAGAGGTGGGGCTGGGGCGCAGAGCCAGGCTTTTTACCCATCACACAACGCAATTAACTTTGTTGAGATGCCGTGGGATGGGGACAGGGTGAACCAAGGTACACGTGTTTGTCTTCACCCCGGGCCTGGTGGAGAACAGCTGGTGTGCCATGGCCGAGATCTCAGTTGTAGTGTGTCTAGCTGTGGCTGGAAGAGCATCACTGGCCGTTCCCTCAGAGGTCCGGTGGAGAATGAGTATGAATGCCCATGTCAGTTACTTCCCACTTTCTTTCCAGTCTGGGTGACTGTCCACGCCATCTCTGTGGAAACCCCAAAGGATGTTCTTCGGGCTGCTCGGGGAAAGAGCGTTACCCTTCCATGCACCTACCAAACTTCCTCCCTCAACCGAGATGGATTTATCCAATGGGACAAGCTTCTAAGGACTCATACGGTAAGGATCTTTAAAAAGTTGGGAGCGTCATGGGTACCGCCTGACCATGACCTCTTGGAGGCTAAGCACTACAAAGCCATTCAATAAATGTTAGGCAGAATAAACCTAGTTAGCGCCCAGGCTGGGATGGGTGGGGAGGGAGCAGTGAATGTTGGACCCAGGGAGGGCCATATTATGCCACCTCTAGTGTGAAAGAGTCACCTTCCCCAAAACATCTTTCTGTTGGTCAGTCTCAAATGACCTAAACTGTATAATTCCTTTTGATTAGCATAGCACTCTCCCTTGAAGCCAAATTTTATTATAGTTTTTTCCTGTTTGGGTTCTTTTGGGGACTATGGGAAGATTTTATTTTCTATTTTGGACTAGATCCCATGGCTCAAAAATGAAAACATCCTGAAAGTGTACATGGAGAAGTCTCATTCCTATCCCTGCCCCTCTTGTCCTATCTACCCAGTTTCCACACCCTAATCCTTCTATCTCTCCGTCCTCCCCAGCAAGGCTAATTTTCACTGGTACTGGTTCTTTGGGGCCAGCATTGCTTCTGATTGATTGGTAACTCTGCTACAATCATTCAGTATCGTGAATATCACTTTTGGCTAAGATTTAGTTTCTTGTGTATCCTTCCAATGATTCTTTACGCCAATTCAAGAAAATGTGAATGTATATATTCACACGCATGAAAATACATCTACTTTTGACCCTAGAATCCCAGTCCCCTATTCCCCTCACCAAAGGCAACCACTATTACCAGATTTGGGGATGACTTCTATAGATGCTCCACATGTATACCATACACACACAAACATAGACATATATTTACATATACGTATATGAATATGTATGTTTATATAAACTACATGCATACTGTCCTCCACTTGGCTTTTCTTCCTCTTAATATACCTTGGAACTCTTTCCATATGTCAGTACATTTATATCTATCTCATTCTTTTTAAAATATTTTCATTAAGTATCACATTTTATGAATGCTCTATACGTACCAATGATGGACATTTGGTTTGTTTTCTATATTTTGCTGCTACAAATAATGCTGCGATAAACATCCTTATGTAGATGTCTCTAGGTATATTTTAAATATTATTATTATTTATAAATATATATTTATATATAAGATAAATTATTAAAAATGAACTTCTGGGTCAAAGGCTATGTGAATTTAAAATTTGGATAAAGAATGTCAAATTGCTTTCATTGGATGTCAGACCAATCTTCATGTTCACCAACAACAGTGTAGGCCCCTATTTCTCTAACAGAGTAGTCTCAAACTATTTGATATTCGCCAATTTGATGAGTGAAAAAGTATCTCATTATTGATCAAATTCACATTTCTTTAACTGTAAGAAGAGGAACATCTATTCATAATATATATATATATATATATATATTTTTTTTTTTTTTTTTTTGGACCACGTGTGCAGCACGTGGGATCTTAGTTCCCCCCAGGGGGATGGAACCCATGCCCCATGCAGTGGAAGCATGGAGTCTTAGCCACTGGACTGCCAGGGAGGTCCTTATTCATAATTTTTAAAGTGAGTTCTACTTTTAAAATGCACACATGCCTGGCATTAGATCCCCAACTACTCAGAGTGAAAGCATTTAGCTTTTTCCCTGACAGAAAAGAAAGGGGAACCCAGGACACCCAAGTCCTAGAGCAGCAGCATGAGAAAGGAGAGCAAATCTTGGCCTGAGGCACCTTATTGTCTGTTGCCCAAGGCACCCTGATGGGACAGAGCACATGTCCTATCTGTTTCCAGAACCCCAGGAAAAAACCTAGAGAGGGCAGCTGCTGCCTTTAGCTTGTAGAAACTGAAGACACATTCTTTCACCGTCACATGTATTCAGCACACAAGACGTTAGGTCTCTGGTAGGCACGCTTCTGAGTGCTGAGATAAACACTAAAGATCTTTTGTTGACTGATGGATCCCTTACTTTCTAAAGGATTTGAGGCAACCCCCTTGAGAGCAAGCAAGGCTGCAGAGCAAGGGATTTAACCTGTGCCCTCAAGGAGATTATTGTGACAGGTCCTAGCAAGGGTTGGGGGGGTGACTCGGGGGAGATCCCAGGAGGGGGAAGCCTTAGGATCGCTGTGATTGGGAGGAGGGTTGGGGCATGAAGAGTCCTTGGCAGAGCCAGTAGGTCAGAAAAGAACTGACCTGGGAAAGGCCAGCATCCACAGACGGGTCCACAGCCCAAGACAGGTCCTCATCTCCCACCGTGTTGCTCCTCCCCTTCTCAGCCAAGCTTCCTGAGTTATCTGCCCCTACCAGGGCTGTTGTATGTGGTTGGGCAGAGTATGCACTTGGGGACCCAGCCCAGGGCGCCTGACCGCCATTAGCTTGGCAAAGGTGTGTCTGTCCAACAGCTAGAGCACCTTTTCCTGATTTGCGTAAAGAGCATGCCCAGGCATCAGACCTGATGCTATGTCTCCACACTCTCTTCCCTACCCGGCATGGTCAGCCTTCCTCCCCTAATGCTCCACCGCAATCACCAGCAGCTTCTCTTTTGTTAAATTCAGCGTGCTGATTCAGTCCTCATCTTATTTCATTTCTCCCTAGCTTTTCCAACTATCAAGCACTTTCCTATCTTGGAATCTCCCTCCCTTGGCTTTCTGGTAGCCTCGTCTTGACTTTTGCTCGTATCTCTCTGACCTCTCTCTGACCTTTCCAAATGAAGTAACTTGGGGACTTGCCATTTCTCTACTCATTTACCCGAGGTGGCTTCAGCAAGCCCATGGCTTGATGCCATCTGCTTTGCATATATTTTCTACTTTAACTCTCACAAAAATCCTATGATACAAGTGTTCTTATCATTATCTCCACTTTGTAGATGAAGAAGTGGAGTCATAGAGAGGTCAGCATTTTGCTCAAGGTCATAGAACTAGTAAGTGGCAGAACTGGGATTTGAACTGAGGCAGTCTGGTTCAAAAGTAGTGATCTTAGCTAGTACTATGTTCTGTTTGATAAATGATAAGTATACTAATGAATAAACAAATTCCAAAGGCGAGAGTCAAATAAATAAAGGGGGCTTGGAAGCCAAGGATGGCTACCTAGCACAATGCCTGCACATAGTAGGTGTTCAATAAATATTGGTTGGCTGTCTGAAAACAGACAATGAACTAAAATGGAATGGATAAGAGGTACCAGAGGTTACGAGAGGTGAAAGCCTCACTTACTCACACGTGCTCCTCTGGTATGAACTGCCTACCTGCCCTGGGCTTTCAATATTTTCACTAAAAACATATAAATACATCATAAGAGGAATCCACAAATGGACACCACGTACAGAGCTCTTTGTTCTGCAGGGTTGGTGTGTCAGTACACCTGGGCCTGGGAATGGTGGGTGAGGGTAGTCAGGGCAGGCTGGAGCATCATGCCAGGGCCTTAGGCTGAAGACCAAGTGGTATTTCTTCTTCCTCACAGGAAACGGTGCTCATCTGGACATTTTCGACCCAAAACTACATCTACGGTGAACTTTATCAGAACCGCGTCAATGTATCAGGCAACGTCCAGCAGTCAGATGCCTCCATCACCATTGACCGGTTGACCATGGATGACAACGGCACATACGAGTGCTCTGTCTCACTGCTGAGGGACCTGGGTGGCGTCTCCAAGTCACGCGTCCGCCTCTTGGTGCTGGGTGAGCGTCTCCTTCTCCCTCCTGGGGTGGTAGGAAGAGGGGCGGTGAGAGGAGCGGGGTACCCTGCCGGTAAGGTAAAGCCAGGGAGCAATGCCTGACCAGGAGCTAAGACTCCTCCCCTCGCCCCATCTGTCTCAGGGGTTGGGGTGCTTCTCCTACCCTGGAACCAAATACTC
This sequence comes from Pseudorca crassidens, assembly GCF_039906515.1. Classification (NCBI taxonomy): domain Eukaryota; kingdom Metazoa; phylum Chordata; class Mammalia; order Artiodactyla; family Delphinidae; genus Pseudorca; species Pseudorca crassidens. The sequence goes on along the minus strand of NC_090297.1, from coordinate 122,946,043 downwards.
TTCTGTCTGGGCAGACAGCTCCCCAGGGCCAAGGTCAGGGCTGATTTGGAGTGGCCCCTGGGGGTCAGCCTTGGAGATTCTGTACCTGCTCTGTCCACTGCTCTTTCCCTCACACCAGCTTCTCTCTTTTTCATGCCAAACTTACTAAACAGAAGAAAAGGGGAAATCCTAGATCCTACTCTAAAGACTCTCACTGCCCTGCTTTGATGCTGGGGGCCAAATAATGACTCTCTTACAGGTCAGGCATCTTTCCCAGCCCTAAATTCAGCTCATCAGTAGAAGCCCTTCACACCACCATCTCCCCACCCCTCGGCTCCAACACACCATTGATCAGGTTCTACTGCTTCTGAAATATGTCCCATGATAACATTCTTTCTACACAAATAGCTTCTTATTGGAGTTTATAGCTTTGGACTAATTGAACAATCACCTACTCTTAGGATCTCCATTTTGCAGATGGGGCCAAGAGAAAGTAGACGCCTGACTCAACGTCAAACAGTTATTGGAAAAACTTTAGGGAGCACCCAGCCTGTGTCTACTCTAAGAAATGGCCCCCACCGTGGGAGGTAGCAATACTTTCAACCAAAGCAATGGATCATGTTTCCTTCATTTTGTCCCCTTTACACTACATAGTGGGATTTTATTTTTAATTACATAAGGTGGCTGCCTGGGTTTCTGAATCATTGTAGTGAGTCAAACCATAAAGCCCTGAATAAAGAAGAACCATCTCCTCCTTGCATCCTCCTACTAACAAGGTGGCCAAGGCTAGTACTTGTGTGTATTCTTCCACACTCTTCTCCATGTCCTTTCAACACACACACACACACACACACTTTCTTTTTGTTTCTTTACTTTTCTTTAAAAAAAAGAGATCACATTATAAAGATTATTCTGTAACTTTTTCTTAATGTTTCATGAACATTTCTCCAGATCAATGTATACAAATCTACCTATTAATAGAATACATTCCCGTGCATGGATTTACTATTATTCCAGTGCCCCATACTTATGAGCATTCTCAGGCTGTTGCCATTTTTTTTTTTGTACCAACAACACTGACTCTCTCTCTCTCTCTCTATATATATATATATACACATATATATGTATATATATGTGTGTGTGTGTATTCTTTCACTGTGTTATATTTGTTTCTATTGGATAGATTCTTTTTTTTTTTTTTTTTTTGCAGTACGCGGGCCTCTCACTGTTGTGGCCTCCCCCGTTGTGGAGCACAGGCTCCGGACGCACAGGCTCAGCGGCCATGGCTCACAGGCCCAGCCGCTCCGCGGCATGTGGGATCTTCCCGGACCGGGGCACGAACCCGCGTCCCCTGCATCGGCAGGCGGACTCTCAACCACTGCGCCACCAGGGAAGCCCTGGATAGAATCTTAAAAGAAGGATTTCTATTGCTTAACATCATTAGGCATCAAGGAAATACAAATTTAAAAAAGTAGAATTTCTAGGTCAAGGACTGTGCCTTCATTAAACGTTACTCCATACCTGCAAATTACTTTTCCCCAAAGCAACTACCACTGCCATGAGCATTATGTGATCATGTCTGTTTTCCTATATTCTTACCAGGACTGAATATTATCAATCTTTTTCAGTTTTGTAAATTTTGTTAATTTGCTAGGTGAAAAAAAAGCCGGTTCAGTCCAAGTCAGTATTTTAATTTAACATCCAATAAGCTTCACACCTTTCCTTAACTTTGTGCTGACCCCCTAAATCTTGGGGACCAGCAGTGGCATAAGGGCTGGGTCTGTTTTCTTACTCTCCTTGGTCCACCTCCTCCCACCCCGACTTCTGGCTCCTCTGAGGTCATGGCCAAGGGAGGGAGTGTTAAAGGGAAAAAGGCAAGGCCATGTTCACCTAGCCAGGCCACTTACCATTTTCTCTTGGCTGGCCCCAATCATAGCAGATATCCCACTACTGCTTCTTTTGTGGGGTGCATTAGTGGGTTCTTCAGCACCCCCCAGGGATCCACCTGACACAGGTAGTGTGTGCACCCGCTGGCCAGACTCTCACATTCACCACCCTTTTCCACCCTCCCCTGCTTATGGCAACTCACTCCTGCTCTCTGCTGTCCACTCTGGGCTCCCATTGATCCAGCAAGCAGCTCTCTGGGACTGAGTCCCTTCAGTATGACAAGAATCAGCCTCCATCATTACCCTCCTAAACCCACCATCGCAGTCTGCTCCAGCCAGCTTCTCTGGGCAAGGGGCACGCACCATAGTCTGACCTCAGATGGGTCCTCAGATACCCAGGGACACCTATAAAGCCCTTCCATCTTCATGCTCCAGGAGTAGCACTGCAGGGACTTACCGATTTCTGTCCCTCAGCAAACCTCAGCCAGGAGTGAGGGATGCCAGCTCTCGACAGTAGACAACCCCATTCTCCATGCGGGATTCTATTGGTTCCTCCCTGGCTGGGCCTGAGTTGAGGGGAAATACCTCCTTCCCTTCACCTAAGAGAAGGGGGGACATGCTCATGGATCCCTATTCCTGAGAATCCTCTTTAAAGAAATCTCCTCCCGGGCTTCCCTGGTGGCGCAGTGGTTGAGAGTCCGCCTGCCGATGCAGGGGACACGGGTTCGTGCCCCGGTTCGGGAGGATCCCACATGCCGCTGAGCGGCTGGGCCCGTGAGCCGTGGCCGCTGAGCCTGCGCGTCCGGAGCCTGTGCTCCGCAACGGGAGAGGCCACAACAGTGAGAGGCTCGCGTACCGCAAAAAAAAAAAAGAAAAAAAAAAAAAAAGAAATCTCCTCCCAGATGAATCTCTAGCCTTCTGGGTGAGGGTAACTGTTAATCATAGGATTTGCTCTTGGGAAGGTCATTGGGATGTTTCTCATGCCTCTCCTCAGTACTGAGGACACTTACCACTCAGAGCCTCAACCTGAAGGTTTTAGTGGAAATTCTGAGACACAGGAGAAGTCCCCTCTGTATCCTGCTGATGCTTTCTGTTATGGATTTAGGGTCTCTTGTCTTGCACAAGGTCTCCCACTACCACCTTTGAGGTCACAAAAATGAACTTAATGTTTTTTCTTATGTCTGTAAGTCTTATTTTTTATCCTTAGATTTTGTTTTGTCTGGAATTTATTTTTGAACGTAGGATTCTAACGGTCTTTGTTTTCTTCCAAATGGATAGCCAATTACATCAGCATCGTTTATTATAGCAAAGAAACAACTACTTTCCCACTGGAATCCCAGCTTTGTCACATATTAAGTTCTTACACGTACATGGCTGTTTTTTACTCCTTGTTTTATTCATTTACCTTTTGATTATTCCTATGCCAATATCATTTGCTTTTGATTACAGTATGTCTGTTGTCTGTAGTCAGTGTTGAGATCCACAGACATACAGACGCACGGACACACAGACACATACATATTTAGAGTTATCAGTCTTTGTGTAGTTGGCTTTTAAGGTCTGGCGCTGGGTAATATCTTCTCTTACTAAACTTTTCCAAAAATTTTTGTCAGTTTTTACACTTTTATTCTTTCATATTAATTTTAAAATCACTTTGCTTAGTTAAAAAAAGTTGGTTGGAATTATATTCAATTTGCATTTTAATTTGCAAAGGAATGACATTTTAAGGATATTAAGGAAGATGGTATATGAGATTTTCTGACCTTCAAAATTGGTGAATCTCTAATGATAGAATTCCAGACTTTCTGTGGCCAAATGAGGATTAAGGTGTTTACTTAGTTGTAGAGGAGGAGGGCAGGAAACTGCACCCATTCCATGTAACCAAATACCCAATCTCTCTGTGTCTTCCTGCTCTGAAAACCAGAGGGATCCCTCTTAAATGGAGGGAAAACTACCATCAACTTCCAATGACCTTTGCCTGTATAAAGTTGTTATAGATAACACAAATTCACAATCATAACAGCTATCATTTATTGAGGGCCTGCTATGTGCCAGGCATCTCACTAAGTGCTTTATGGATACGATCTCATTGAACCTTTGCAATACATCTGTGAAAGTGGGTATTAACACTCATATTTAATAGAAGGGAACACTGAGACTTGAGAGGTTAAACGACCACTAGAAGGTGTCCAAGCTTTGATGGAAATTAAATCCAAAGCCCTTCACCGTTCCACCCTGTAAGTTTGCCATTCCCAACCAGCAGCCCTTCCAATTCTGGATGAGTCCCAAACTCTTCTAGGCTTACTTATCGGTATACTCTCTCTTTCACTCTATGGCAGATGTAGACTTGCCAATATGTTTTATCATGTCACAGCATTAACTTGTATTTTTCCCTTCTTGAGCCCATGCCAGTGAAAGAAGGTTGAAGGGGCAGAGCAATGCCAGCCCTGGATGTGCCCATTGCCTTCATTTGTCCACAGGACATACCCATCTTGGAAACATCACTCATTGAAAACTGAGATTCTGTAATTGCTCTTCCGCACTGAAGGTCTCAGCATAGGGTCTGGGACACTGAAGCCCTGCCACCCTGTGAGTGCATGGATGTTTATTTCAGGGTTTTCATGGGGAGCTCTGATGCTCTTAGAGCTTTGGGAACATCCTCCCCTAATCTCATGGACAAGGCTGACACCACCACATTTTATCATCTTATAGCATTTTTACAGCTGTGTTTTAGTTGCCCCAGACTAGGTGGAGTGCCATGATGTGTTTTTCTACCGGCTCCATTGAATCAGGGGATTCTACCTATTTGTGGAGGGCTCCTTATGTCAAAATATCTAATGCACAGAAGGTTGTTAGAAAGAAGCCTGTTTCTGCTCTGCTGTCCTGTTCTTATTCCCTGGCTACAACCACCTTAGTCCAAACACAAATAAACAAATAGCTGTGTTTGGTGATCCCTTGCCCCTTTAAAAAACTAATTTAAAAAAAGAAGAAGAAACAAGAAAAGAAAGACATTCACCTATATCACTGGGTTTTATATTTCTCCATGTTTTCTTCCAGATCCTATCCACATGCTTATTTATGTACGTAACTGAATTTGTAGCTTAACGACTGGCACTTTTCTCTTTTCATTCCACATCACCTAACACTTCTTGCTATCTTAGCACTTACTGTTCTTTAAGCTTCATGCCACTCCAGCAAGCGGACGCAGAGTCCCTCTGTCCCTGGACCGGACACTCAGGCTGTTTCCAATTTAAGCTATTGTAATTAATGTTGCATCAAACCGTTTTGCGTGCATAGCGGTTAATTTTATTTGCATTAGCTCCTGGGGGAGATACTACCCAGCCAAGAAAATGAGCAATTTTCTCCTGTTTCTCTTCTGTATTCTGCACTGTCCCGTCACCCACCCCACTCCCATCCCTCCCCTTGCCCTGATTCACCCGCAGCTGAGTCCCTCACTTTGACCCACCTGGTCCTTCTCGGGCTAATTCTGTCTCTTTCTGGCTTCCCTTAAATAGCTCCTACTTTCTTCTGGCAGCAAGCTAGTTTCGGGGAAGGCAGCGGGAACCCACTCAGGTGCGAATATCCCGATTTCCCCTCCCCTCTCAGGGCCAGCTGCATTTTAAGAGAGGAATTAGTTAACTCGAAGGGCAAAGGCTACAAATTTAATCTGAAATTATGCAACTCGGTGAAAAGAATGTTTTGCTTTAAAAAAAAGATAATTTGGTATTATATGTTAAGAAACCCAGTAAAAATCCTTTTTTTTTTAAGTTTTCTTTCCGAATGGCTTTGCTGCTGGGCTAACTTTAGGGAGAAGGGCTTTAATTATGTGGGTCCACCCACTCGTGCTGCGTGACCTCACAGTAAACTGGCGCGAACACGGAGCTTCCGGACCGAGGCGGGGCGCGCGCCCTCTTGGTCACCGCGGGGAAACCACCTGGCCCGGGTACCGGGGACCTGGCGCCGCCGGGCAGGATAGGTCGTCTCCCCGGCCTCTGGCGCCCCCTGACGTCTGCGACGGGAGTCGCAGGCTTTGGAGAGGCCTGGGAACCCACAGGGTCCCCGATCCCTCCCTTCACTCCGCCCTCTATAAGTATTCAGGTGGTATCTGCATTCGGTTTTGGGAGATGGGACGCACCAACTGAGAATCCGAGACCCACAAGAGTCCCCGCGGGTCTCACACCCCCCCGCAGCGGGTAGAAGGGCAGTCTGAACTAGATCTGTCTGATTCAAGGTCCTAGCTGTTCTTGACGGTGGGGACTGAGAAGGGGAGCTTCAGGGAGGGGTCTGAACTGAGCGAGGGCTGGGGGTGCCTAGGATGAGGTGAGTCGGGAAGGCAGTTTGGGGGCCGAGGTTAAGGGCCCTGGGAAAGGACCCTGATACGTTCCTCCATAAGGTGGGTCTCTTAGGGGATGGTTGGTCCTTGTTTGCCATTATCTCTACTGCTGCCTGGGAGTGGATTAAGGGTTTGCTTTTGATAATTTTTCCTCAGCAAATGGTGGTATAAGAAAGCTAGTCTTGGGACTTCCCTGGTGGTCCAGTGGCTAAGACTCCGTGCTCCCGATGCAGAGGGCCAGGGTTTGATCCCTGGTCAGGGAACTAGATCCCACAGGCCACAACCAAGTTTGCATGCCGGCAACTAGCACGCCGCAACTGAGACCCCGTGCAGCCAAATAAATAAATAAATATTAAAAACAAAACAAAACAAAAAAACCACTGCCTACTGGCAAATGGCAGCTGTTGGCATTAAAAAAAGAAAGCTAGTCTTCGGATATGTTCAGCATGGTTTTCTGTGTTTCTCTGGGTGCTCATTTGCTCCAGTCCCTTCTCTCTCCTTTTTGCTTGTATTACAAAGAAACCTGGTCGTGGAAAGGCTTGGCTACCAGGCATGCGCATTGAGCATGACTCTGAGCCAATGTGAGACTTTGAAGGTGGTATTACATTTGTGGCCGGCTCTCTTTTTGTGGAATCAAGGCTTAGCTTCCTGGTAAAGGCGTACCTGGAAACAAAGGTGACGGTTTTGATCGGTGGGGAGGGATATTCCTGTCCCTCTGGAGAGCTCAAGAGATAAAGCTTGACTTAGCAACCCTGACCTGGTTCGGGTCTCCTCGGAAGTGATGCTCACTTTCTCTGTCCACCAGGTGCCTGCTTGCTGGGTCAGCAGGGAGGACGGGAGGGCAGCTTGTGAGAGTGGCCTGCGGGTAGCAGCCTCTCCCTTCCCAGGCTGCTTCAGTCCTGTGGGTCTGGGCCTGGATACCTGAGTCCTGTCCTTGAACCTGGGGCCTTTTAGGTTTAGGGACTGTCCGATTGGGGGTGGCAGTAGGAAATGCCTCTGATTTGCCCCATGCTCACCCCATGCCTGGCTGGCCCTCACTAAGATAGCAGGAGACGTGGGGCACACCCAGCCACCACCACCAGTGTCAGAGAGGAAATCTCATGGGCTGTGGCGCTAGAGGGGAGAGATGTGTCCTGGGTGGCTTCTCCTGGCAACTCTGGGCCAAACAGAGATTGGAATTCACCCGCCATGCCCAGTGACCATGCACCTGTGCAGTCTAGATTGTAGAAAGGGCAGCGCTATTTACTGGGGCAAGCAAGCCATCCAAGGGGGCACATAAAGAAAGAAGCAGAGGGGACAAGCCTGCCACTGGGGAATTCCAGTAATAGTCCTCTCTACCGGGTGTCGTCCTCTTCCCACCCTCAAGGACACGACCTGAAGTCCCAGGCATACTCGATGCTTCTTTGCACAGGCTGCTCCCTTTGCCTGGAGTGCCCTCCCCTCTCTTTCTCTGCCCGCCCCCCTCCGCCAGTCACGTCTACTATTGGCTTTGTGATTGGGTCAGTGTCCCTTGTTGTGCCTGTCCTGTCTCAGCATCCTTGCCTCCTGCCTGGTCCTTGTTTGATTACTTGTCTATTGCCCCCACTGGACTCCTTGAACATGAAAACTCACTCACTATGTCATCCCCACGCCCAGCAATGACAGGCATACTGTAGGTGCCTGATAGGTTTTGTAGAACAAACCACTCTACACAACAGTATGTTAACTAACAGTGCTGAGTGAAAGACCCTGGCTTAAGGTCTTCAGGAATTCTGGGAGATCAGGTTAGGCTTGTGAGTTGAGGGTCGTCAGTTGGTTTTGGTAACCTTCTTTCTTTCTTTCTTTCTTTTTTGTTAATAAATTTTATTTTATTTGTTTATGATTTTTGGCTGCGTTGGGTCTTCGTTGCTGTACGTAGGCTTTCTCTAGTTGCGGTGAGTGGGGGCTACTCTTCGTTGGGGAGCATGGGCTTCTCATTGAGGTGTCTTCTCTTGTTGTGGAGCCCAGGCTCCAGGCGCGTGGGCTTCAGTAGTTGTGGCTCACAGTCTCTAGGGCGCAGGCTCAGTAGTTGTGGTGCATGGGCTTAGTTGCTCCGTGGCATGTGGGATCTTCCCGGACCAGGGCTTGAACCTGAGTTCCCTGCATTGGCAGGTGGATTCTTAACCACTGCGCCACCAGGGCAGTACCGTAACCTTCTTTCTGTGGGCTTTCCTTTTCTTGTGTCTGTTCCTTCCGGCCCCTCCATCCCCTCAACCCTCATTCTCCACCCCGCACGTAACCCTGCTGCCACCAGGGGTCTCTCCTATCACCCAGTCACTTGTGGCAATTGCATTTTACCAGCAAAGCACGGCAAGACGGTAATGCTTAAGTGAAGGTAACATTCCTAAGAAGTTAGCATTGAAGGGCTTCAGAGAGAGAGGCTTTCGTTGAAACCAAGGATAGGCAAACTACAGCCAAATCCAGGCTTCAGACTGTTTGATATGGCCTGTGAGCTAAGAATGGTCTCCACATTTCTCTGCCTGTGAACAAACAAGGCAGTATTTCGTTTGTGTGTGTGTTTGGGGTGGGGGGGTGGCTATCACCAAGCGCCAACTAATTCATGGCTTCTCTTTGGCCCCTCCCCTACACAGTGCCACCCTCCAAGCCAGACTGCAGCATCGAGGGAGAGACTGTGATTGGGAGCAACATCCAGCTGACCTGCCAATCCAAGGAGGGCTCCCCAGCCCCTCAGTACAGCTGGAAAAGTTATGACGTCCTGCACCAGGAGCGTCCAGTCGCACCAGGTAACGGGGTCAGCAAGGAAGGCCAGCCCACCCCCCCAACCCCGAAGGCTGCCCCTTTCCCCCACCCTGCATTTGGCACTGCAATATCTTGGACCATCTCTCTAAGCAGCATTTTCTCTTAATAGCACCTGCCTCATAGGTTGTTTTGAGAAATAATAACGTAGTAAATGTTAACTTGTTTTCTTTATTCCCCATAACTGAATTCTCTTGAGTAAGCAAGTATCAATAACCAGTCGGTGCAAAAGCGCTAGGTAGGATTTTAGTGTTGATTATGATTATGTCCTAAAGTATACATATAAGGCCTCAAGTCTAATTCTATGACTCCACCTAAGGGTGGGGAATTTCCTATTCCCATCCCCTACCCAGGCAGGTCCATCTCAGACTCCCCTGGGGATCCCCATCCCCCAAACTCACCCAACTACAGGACCAGGTGTGCGTTAAGGGTCCCACATTCTCAGGGAAGGAAATGGTAGGTTCTTCTATGGTTGTCAGGGGACCGGTTTTGTACAGGGCAGCTTGGTATTTGACCTTTTGGTCAGGAAACAAACTGAAAAAAAAAAGAAAAAGAAAGGGGAAAAAAAAGAGCTGTATAAACATCCCACTGTCATTATCTTAGAGCCAAGTGATGTGGGAAAGCCCCGGTGGAATCCCTGGGCCCCTGTGCACACTGGCTGCCTGGCCAGCTGCACTCACCGCTCCTGAAGATCAAGAAAGACAAGGCCTGGAAGGTCCCATTGGATTAACTTCTGGGAGGACTTTCTGTCCAGTGTGGGTGGAAAGGAAGTGGGAGGCAGAGCAGTGGATGTAGACAACGGTTCTGAGGAGATGGGACAGGAGAGCGAGCCTTGCCGGGTGAATGCACAGACAGGGGCTCCGGTCAAACCAGGGTGAACTTCCCCACTCTACTGTTCATTTGTTTGGGAGCAAAACAAGAACTTCTTAAAAGTAAAAAAGGAATTAGTAGAACCCACTCTATTCAATGTAAAATAGAAGATATATTGTGGATTTCGACAAGCTTCTGGTTTTGTTTACATATTTCTGGTTGGCAAGTTTTATTGAATGTGTCAAAACCATGTGGCAGCTCTCCTCTGGCCTGTGAACAGCCCAGGGACTCCAGCAATGGTCGCAGAAGGTCAGCCATGGACAGTGGTTGGTCTGACCTTCCAGCAAAGTGTGTACAGGTGAGCCCAAAGCTGAGGGTTACAAGGTGGTAAATGCTGCAATAGTTTGTATCCAGTGGTGCTGGAACCCAGAATATGCATAAAGGGGTCAAAGAAGGTTTCTTCAAGGTGGGGGCCCTTGAGCTGGCAGGAGATCATGTTGGTTAGGAGCACGGCGTGGGCTTGAATCCTGGCCCTGCCACTTGTTAGCTGTGTGACCTTGGCAAGTTACTTAGCCTCTCCGTGCCTTCATTTGTACATCTATAAAAAGGGCATGAAACTAGTATTTACTTCATAGAGATGTTGTGAAGATTAAATAAAAGTATGTATAAAGTGCTGAGACCAGGGCCTGGTAGAATTATTAGCTGTTATCTGGACTGGGTCCTCAAGGATGAGTAGGCCAAGCTTGGAGAACAGCACAGGAACCACACATGTGGAAAGGATGGGAGGTACCGCCGTAAGAAAAGCGGCGATGAGAGATCGCGCAGGGCCTGTGCATCAGGCTAGGGAGGCTGGCCTCTGCCCTGTAGGAAACGGGCACCCAACTCACAGCTCTCCTGCCTCCATCAGGAAAGACTCCTCTGCTTGTTAGAAACCAAAGCTTAGTTTTTCAGTGATCCAAAAGAGGAGAAACCTGAGGGCATGAAAGTAGGTTAAAGGGAGATGCACTTAGTTACTTTGGAAAAGATTTATCTTGCCTCTAGATAAGATTTACTCAGAGTCAGAACTGGGACCTGGGAGTGACCCAGAAAAGCATGGTTAATGGTAATAACAACACAAGCTTGCATCTGGTTGGTGCTGTGAGGTGGGAGTGGTTCTCAAAGCCTTTGGCTCCGCCTACCTCACGGGGCCCTAGAGCGTCTGTTGTGTCTTCTTCTTCTGTGGGTCAGTCCAAACCCCTTTCTGACCTTTAAGACATTTTAAAAGTCCACAGTGGGCAATTTGGGGAGCAGAGTTCCTCAACCCTCCTACATCTAAAGACAGAATTCTCAGCATTAGAGATTGCTTCCTTTGACTTGGATCAGTGGAGGCAAGCCAGCAGAAAAAAGAACAGGGAATCTGGAATCAGCACACAAGGATTTGAGTCCCGAATTCTCCACTTTGTAGCTTAAGTCACTCACAACCTCTCTGATGCTTAATATCTTCATGTGAAATCCTGGGACTATCATTATACTGCCTTCCCGAAAGGCTACGAAAAGAGTAAGAGGAGATCACATATGTGATAGCTCTGAACTGTCCCAGTCAGCTGAGATTCATGTACTGAAGGAGTAGTAATCTGGATGTCAAGAAAGGAGGGTGGGGGGCAGGAAAGTTAAATCTTGTCAATTTGACATCAGTGTCTCTGGCAGACCAGGGCTTCTCTGGAGGTAAACCTCTCCCCAGCTGGAGCAGAAGGAATGTGGGAGCCCTATTGTCCTGTGCATTTCCCTTCTTGACCACAAGGTGTCGCCACTGCAGCGGAAACATTCATTGTAGCAAGATTTCAGGAACTATTGGGTCCTTTCCAAAAAGAAAAGGGGCTTGAGAGCCCCAGATCAGAATCAAAGCAGGTCTTGTGGCCATGTGTGTGCACTGGTTAATCCAAAAGTAGCTTATAATGTCCATTGTTCGTTTTGAGAAACTGGGGCAGGATAGTGCTGACTCTGGCCTAGGATGCCACATGTTCCCACATCTTAAACAAGGCCAGGAGCTCCAAGCTGGGCTCTGATAATTGGGAAGGTCCTGGAGGAGTCTGAGGTCTTCTGCCTTCTATCTGTCTGCAGTGTGCTGTGTACATTTAACACATAGACTGAGTTTCACGTGCTAAAATAGTGGGACTCTGATAAGAGCTATACACCCCTGAAACATTGCCCAGGGTCATAGAGCATTTCCCAGAATGCTCTTGTGTTCCTTCAAGATGCCTCTTAAAAATACAAAAATCCAATTGGTTTAGAAAATGAGACCATTAATATCGAAACCCCCTGTTGGAGATGCCCAGTGCTCGTTAGCACATCGGAAGCTCTAACTCAATGATTTCTAAACTTGCTTTGGTCGTAGACCACTTTCTCAGTAACATATATTAACATCACATGTAAGCAGTATTCCAGAAAATGCACCAAGGTATGGAATTCTAGGATAGAAAGGGTAGCATTTTATAGAAAATGAGTATCCAGAGAATAGCATGCTGGGTTTCAAGGGAAGAATCTGAAGAAAGTGTATGTGAAGAAGATTGGAAGAAAATAACTTCAAATCAAAGTGCTGTTATTTACAGCAGGTGATATTACAGATGATTTTTATTTTATTCTCTGCTCTTCATAGAGGCTTTCCCTGACCCTTCAAGTGAGATTAAGATCAAATTGCACTTCCATTTTGAACTCTATAAAACACCCTGTAATCACCATTGTTTCATGTCTGTCTTGTCTTACATACTGGAAACGCCAAGAGGACAGGGACCCTCATCATCTTGTTTTGAGCTGATGTGATGAGCATATAAACATTGGACTGAATTGAAGTAATAGTTTTATGTCATAAATTCTTGTATAATATGTATATATTTTTGTAATGAGTGTAATGTAATACATGTATAAATTCTTGTAATGAGCATCCAGTACTTTTATAATTTTTTTCTTTCCTTTTAAAAAATTTTTATTTTCTATTATAGTTGTTTTACAATATTGTGTTAGTTTCAGGTGTACAGCAAAGTGATTCAGTTTTACATATACATATATCTATTCTTTTTCAGATTCTTTTCCCATTTAGGTTATTATAGAATATTGAGTAGAGTTCCCTGTTCTATACAGTAGGTCCTTGTTGATTATCATTTTTATGTATAGTAGTGTGTATATGTTAATCCCAAACTCCAAATTTATCCCTCCCCCACCCCAACTTTTCCCCTTTGGTAACCATAAGTTTTTCTGTCTGTGAGTCTGTTTCTGTTTTGTAAATACGTTCATTTGTATCATTTTTTTAGGTTCCACTTATAAGTGATATCACATACTATTTGTCTTTGTCTGACTTACTTCACCTAGTATGATAATCTCTAGGTTCATCCATGTTACTACAAATGGCATTATTTCATTCTTTTTTATGGCTGAGTAATATTCCATTGTATATATGTAATGTACTACATCTTCTTTATCCATTCATCTGTTGATGGACATTTAGGTTGCTTCCATGTATTGGCTGTTGTAAATAGTGCTGCAATGGACACTGGGGTGCATGTAACTTCTCAAAGTATGTTTTTCTTCAGATATATGCCCAGGAGTGGTATTGCTGGATCATATGGTAGCTCTATTTTCAGGTTTTTAAGGAACCTCCATTACTGTTCTCCCTAGTAGCTGTACCAATTTACATTCCCACAAACAGTGTAGGAGGGTTCCATTTTCTCCACACCCTCTCCAGCATTTATGGTTTGTAGATTTTTTGATGATGGCCATTCTGACTGGAGTGAGGTGATACCTCATTGTAGCTATGATTTGCATTTCTTTGATAATTAGTGACATGGAGCATCTTTTCATGTGCTTTTTGGCCATCTGTATGTCTTCTTTGGAGAAATGTCTATTTAGATCTTCTGCCAATTTTTTTGATTGGGTTGTTTGTTTTTTTACATAGAGCTGCATGAGCTGTTTGTATATTTTGGAGATTAATACATCGGCTGCTTCTTTTGCAAATATTTTCTCCCACTCTGTGGGTTGTCTCTTCATTTTGTTTATGGTTCTCTTTGCTGTGCAAAATCTTTTAAGTTTAATTAGGTCCCATTTGTTTATTTTTGGTTTTATTTTCATTACTCTAGGAGGTGGATCCAAAAAAATATTTCTGTGATTTATGTCGAACACAGTTCTGCCTATATTTTCCTCTAAGAGTTTTATAGTGTCCAGTCTTACATTGAGGTCTTTAATCCATCCTGAGTTTATTTTTGTGTATGGTGTTAGAGAATGTTATGATTTCATTCTTTTACATGTGGCTGTCCAGTTTTTCCAGAACCACTTATTGAAGAGATTGTCTTTTCTCCATTGTATGTTCTTGCCTCCTTTGTCATAGATTAATTGACCATAGATGAGTGGGTTTATTTCTGGGCGTTGTGTCCTGTTCCATCGATCTAAAAGTCTGTCTTTGTGCCAGTACCATACTATTTTGATTACTGTAGCTTTGTAGTCTAAAGTCAGGGAGCCTGATTCCTCCAGCTCTGTTTTTCATTCTGAGGATTGCTTTGGCTATTTGGGGTCTTTTGTGTTTCCATACAAACTTTAAGATTTTTGTTCTAGATCTGCAAAAAATGTTATTGGTAATTTGATAGGCTTTACGTTGAATCTGTAGATTGCCTTGGGGAGTATAGTTATTTTGACAATATTGATTCTTCCAGCCCAGGAACATGGTATATCTTTCCATCTGTTTGTGTCATCTTCAATTTTTTCAACAGTGTCTTATTGTTTTCAGAATGCAGGTCTTTTGCCTCCTGAGGTAGGTTTATTCCTAGGTATTTTATTCTTTTTGATGCAATGGTAAATGGTACTGTTCCTTAATTTCTCTTTTGGGTCTTTCATTGTTAGTGTATAGGAATGCAAGAGATTCCTCTGTGTTAATTTTGTATCCTGTAACTTTACTGAATTCATTGATGAGCTCTAGTAATTTTCTGGTAGCATCTTTAGGATTTTCTTTCTTTCTTTTTTAGCAGCATCTCAAAATTCAAAAGGTTTATTACTCATCTATTAATTCCATTACACTTATTTATTCAGTTTTATTGTTTTAAAATATATCAAAATAAATAGAGAAATTTATATATCTTATCTATATATGGAAGAACAGCTGGTCCCCAAGGTGGCACCAACAATCCTAGCAGCTCTTACTTTACATATCCAGAGTAGTCAGCAATTTCCATTTCTTTTTCCGTCTCAATGAAAAATTGCAGTTTCCCCAAAGAGGTGTATTTGGCAGCATTCTCACGTTCTTGTTGAGCCCGCCTCTTCATGGCCTCCCGCTCTGGCCTCTGCTCTTGTTCAATGGGCTTTTTTTTTTTTTTTTTAAACATCTTTTTTGGGGTATAATTGCTTTACAATGGTGTGTTAGTTTTCTGCTTTATAACAAAGTGAATCAGTTATACATATACATATGTTCCCATATCTCTTCCCTCTTGCATCTCCCTCCCTCCCACCCTCCCTATCCCACCCCTCTAGGTGGTCACAAACGACGGAGCTGATCTCCCTGTGATATGCGACTGCTTCCCACTAGCTATCTATTTTATGTTTGGTAGTGTATATATGTCCATGCCACTCTCGCACTTTGTCACAGCTTACCCTCCCCCCCCCATATCCTCAAGTCCATTCTCTAGTAGGTCTGTGTCTTTATTCCTGTCTTACCCCTAGGTTCTTCAAGACCTTTTTTTTTTTCTTAGATTCCATATATATGTGTTAGCATACGGTATTTGTCTTTCTCTTTCTGACTTACTTCACTCTGTAGGTACATCCACCTCACTACAAATAACTCAATTTCGTTTCTTTTTATGGCTGAGTAATATTCCATTGTATATATATGCCACATCTTTATCCATTCATCTGTCAATGGACACTTAGGTTGCTTCTGTGTACTGGCTATTGTAAATAGAGCTGCAATGAACATTGTGGTACATGACTGATGACTCTTTGAATTATGTAAACAATGCTTTTTTTTTTTTTTTTTTTTTTGCGGTACGCGGGCCTCTCACTGCTGTGAGCTCTCCCACTGAGGAGCACAGGCTCCAGACGCACAGGCTCAGGGGCCATGGCTCACGGGCCCAGCTGCTCCGCGGCATGTGGGATCTTCCTGGACCGGGGCATGAACCCATGTCCCCTGCATCGGCAGGTGGGCTCTCAACCACTGCGCCACCAGGGAAGCCCTCATTGTAGTTTTGATTTGCATTTCTCTAATGATTAATGATGTTGAGCATTCTTTCATGTGTTTGTGGGCAATCTGTATATCTTCTTTGTAGAAATGTCTATTTAGGTCTTCTGCCCATTTTTGGATTGGGTTGTTTGCTTCTTTGGTGTTATTGAGCTGCATGAGCTGCTTGTATATTTTGGAGATTAATCCTTTGTCAGTTGCTTCATTTGCAAATATTTTCTCCCATTCTGAGGGTTGTCTTTTGGTCTTGTTGATGGCTTCCTTTACTGTGCAAAAGCTTTGAAGTTTCATGAGGTCCCATTTGTCTATTTTTGTTTTTATTTCCATTTCTCTGGGAGGTGGGTCAAAAAGGATCTTGCTGTGATTTATGTCATAGAGTGTTCTGCCTATGTTTTCCTCTAAGAGTTTGATAATTTCTGGCCTTACATTTAGATCTTTAATCCATTTTGAGCTTATTTTTGTGTATGGTGTTAGGGAGTGTTCTAATCTCATACTTTTACATGTACCTGTCCAGTTTTCCCAGCACCACTTATTGAAGAGGCTGTCTTTTCTCCACTGTATATTCTTGCCTCCTTCATCAAAGATAAGGTGTCTGTATGTGCGTGGGTTTATCTCTGGGTTTTCTATCCTGTTCTATTGATCTATATTTCTGTTTTTGTGCCAGTACCATACTCTCTTGATTACTGTAGCTTTGTAGTATAGTCTGAATTCAGGGAGCCTGATTCCTCCAGCTCCGTTTTTCGTTCTCAGGATTCCTTTGGCTATTTGGGGTCTTTTGTGTTTCCATACAAATTGTGAAATTTTTTGTTCTAGTTCTGTGAAAAATGCCAGTGGTAGTTTGATAGAGATTGCATTGAATCTGTAGATTGCTTTCGGTAGTAGACTCATTTTCACAATGTTGATTCTTCCAATCCAGGAACATGGTATATCTCTCCATCTATTTGTATCATCTTTAATTTCTTTCATCAGTGTCTTATTATTTTCTGCATACAGGTCTTTTGTCTCCTTAGGTAGGTTTATTCTTAGATATTTTATTCTTTTTGTTGCCATGGTAAATGGGAGTGTTTCCTTAATTTCATTTTCAGATTTTTCATCATTAGTGTATAGGAATGCCAGAGATTTCTGTGCATTAATTTTGTATCCTGCTACTTTACCAAATTCATTGATTAGCTCTAGTAGTTTTCTGATAGCATCTTTGGGATTCTCTATGTATAGTATCATGTCATCTGCAAACAGTGACAGCTTTACTTCTTCTTTTCCGATTTGGATTCCTTTTCTTCTCTGATTACCGTGGCTTCCAAAACTATGTTGAATAAAAGTGGCAAGAGCAGACATCCTTGTCTTGTTCTTCATCTTAGAGGAAATGATTTCAGGTTTTCACCATTGAGTATGATGTCAGCTGTGGGTTTATTATATATGGTCTTTATTATGTTGAGGTATGTTTCCTCTATGCCCACTTTCTGGAGTTTTTATTGTAAATTGGTGTTGAATTTTGTCAAAAGCTTTTTCTGCATCTATCGGGATGATCATATAGTTTTTATTTTTCAATTTGTCAATGTGGTGTATCACACTGACTGATTTGTGGATACTGAAAAATCCTTGCATCCCTGGGATAAATCTCACTTGATCATGGTGTATGATCCTTTTAATGTATTATTGGATTTGGTTTGCTAGTATTTTCTTGAGGATTTTTGCACCTATGATTATCAGTGATATTGGCCTGTAATTTTCTTTTTCTGTGGTATCTTTGACTGGTTTTGGTATCAGGGTGATGGTGGCCTCATAGAATGAGTTTGGGAATATTCCTTCCTCTGCCATTTTTTGGAAGAGTTTCAGAAGGATAGGTGTTAACTCTTCTCTAAATGTTTGATAGAATTCACCTGTGAAGCCCTCTGGTACTGGAATTTTGTTTGTTGAGAGTGTTTTAATCATAGTTTCAATTTCAGTCTTGTGATTGGTCTGTTCATATTTTCTATTTCTTCCTGGTTCAGTCTTGGGAGGTTGTGCTTTTCTAAGAATTTGTCCATTTCTTCCAGGTTGTCCATTTCTTCTAGGTTGTCCATTTTATTGGCATATAGCTGCTTGTAGTAATTTCTCATGATCCTTTGTATTTCTGCAGTGTCAGTTGTTACTTCTTTTTCATTTCTAATTTTATTGATTTGAGCCCTCTCCTTTTTTTTTCTTGATGAGTCTGGCTAAAGGTTTATCATTTTTTTTTATATTTTCAAAGAACCAGCTTTTAGTTTCACTGTTCTTTTCTATTGTTTTCTTCATCTCTATTTCATTTATTTCTGCTCTAATCGTTATGATTTATTTCCTTCTACTAAGTTTAGGTTTTTTTCATTCTTCTTTCTCTAGTTGTTTTAGGTGTAAGGTTAGGTGGTTTATCTGAGATTTTTCTTGTTTCCTGAGGTAAGATTGTATTGCTATAAACTTCTCTCTTAGAACTGGTTTCGCTGTGTCCCATAGGTTTTGAAACATCATGTTTTCATTTTCACTTGTCTCTAGGTATTTTTGATTTCCTCAGTGATCCATTGGCTGTTTAGTAGCATATTGTTTAGCCTCCATGTGTTTTTGTTCTTTACAGTTTTTTTCTTATAGTTGATTTCTAATCTCGTAGTGTTGTGGTCAGAAAAGATACTTAATATGATTTTAATTTTCTTAAATTTACTGAGGCTGTCTTTGTGGCCCAGCATGTGATCTATCCTGGAGAATGTTCCATGTGCACTTGAGAAGAAGGTGTATTCTGTTGCTTTTGGATGGAATGATCTATAAATATCAATTAAGCCTATCTGGTCTAATGTGACATTTGAGGCCTGTGTCTCGTTATTGATTTTCTGTCTGGATGATCTGTCCATTGATGTAAGTATGATGTTAAAGTTCCCTACTATTATTGTGTTACTGTTGATTTCTCCTTTTATGGCTGTTAACATTTGCCTTATGTATTGAGGTGCTCCTATGTTGGGTGGATATATATTTACAATTGTTATAGCTCCTTCTTGGATTGATCCCTTGATCATTATGTAGTGTCCTTTGTCCCTTGTAACAGTCTTTATTTTAAAGTCTATGTCGTCTGATATGAGTATTGCTACTCCAGCTCTCTTTTGATTTCCATTTGCATGGAATATCTTTTTCCATCCCCTCACTTTCAGTCTGTATGTGTCTCTAGATCTGAAGTGTGTCTTTTGTAGACAGCATATATACGGGTCTTGTTTTTATATCCATTCAGCCAGTCTATGTCTTTTGCTTGGAGCATTTAATCCATATATGTTTAAGGTATTTATTGATATTATGTTCTCATTGCCATTTTGTTAATTGTTTTGGATTTGTTTTTGTAGGTCTTTTCTTCCTCCTTAGTCTTTTGTTCACTTCTCTTGTGATTTGATAACTCACTTTAGTGTTCTGTTTGGATTCCTTTTTCTTTTTTGTGTGTGTATCTATTGTAGATTTTCAGTTTGCAGTTATCAGGAGGTTATTTTTAAAGTTTTTTTTGTTTTTTGATGTGGACCATTTCTAAAGCCTTCATTGAATATGTCACAACACTGTGTCTATTCTATGCCTTAGCCTTTTGGCCGTGAGGCATGTGCGATCCCAGTTCTCCCACTAGGGACCAAACCCACACCCCCTGCATTGGAAGGCAAAGTCCCAACCACTGGACCACCAGGGAAGTCCCTATCATGAGGTTTTGATATAGCAGACTATACATATACAAGATTGTTTTAAGTTGCTGGTCTTTTGATTTCAAATGTATTTCCAATATCCTGCATTTGTACTCTTCTCTTCTCATGATTAGTGATTTTGATATCATATTTGTGTATGGATGATTTCCTGCCTTTAATCTATGTTTACCTTTACTGGTGAGTTTTTCCATTTGTAATTTTCTTGTTTCTAGTTATGGTCTTTTCTTTTCTGCCCAGAGAAGTTCCTTTAGCTTTGTTGTAAACCTGGTTTGGTGGTGCTGAATTCTCTTAGCTTTTGCTTGTCTGCAAGGCTTTTGATTTCTCTGTCAAATCTGAACAAGAGCCTTGCTGGGTAGAGTATTCTAGTTTGTAGGTGTTCCCTTTTCATCACTTTAAATATATTATGCCACTCCCTTCTGGCCTGCGGAATTTTGGCTAAAAAATCAGCTGAAAACCTTATGGAGATTCCCTTGTATGTTACCTGTTGCTCTTCCCTTGTTGCTTTTAGTATTTTCTCTTTGTCTATAATTTTTGTCAGTTTGATTAATATGTGTCTTGACATGTTCCTTCTTGGGTTTATCCTGTATGGGACTCTCTGCACTTCCTGGACTTGGTTAACTGTTTCCTTTCCCATTTTAGGGTAGTTTTCAGCTATTATCTCTTCAAATAGTTTTTATGGCCCTTTCTCTCTCTCTTCTCCTTCTGGGACCCCTCTAATGCAAATGTTGGTGTTTCTAATGTTGTCCCAGAGGTCTCTTAAACTGTCCTCATTTCTTTTCATTCTTTTTTCTTTATTCTGTTCCATGGCAGAGATTTCCACCATTCTGTCTTCCAGCTCACTTATCTGTTCTCTGCCTCAATTATTCTATTATTAATCCCTTCTAGTGTATTTTTCATTTCAGTTATTGCATTATTCATGTCTGTTTGTTTGTTCTGTATATCTTCTAGCTCTTTGTTAATCATTTCTTGTATCTTCTTGGTCTGTGCCTCCATTCTTTTTCTGAGATCTTGGATTGTCTTCACTCTCATTATTCAAAGTTCTTTTTCAGGTAGACCTCCTATTTCTACTTTACTTAGTTGTTCTTCTGGGGTTTTATCTTGTTCCTTCATCTGAAACATATTCCTTTGCCATTTCCATTCCCTAGGCTGCGTTGTTGTAGTTCTTTTTGCTTCCAGTGTCTGCCCACTGGTGGGTGAGGATGTTCTAGAGGTTTGTTCAGGCTTCCTGGTGGGAGGGACTGGTTCCTGCCCACTGGTGAGTGGAACTGTGTCTTGTCCCTCTGGTGAGCAAGGCTGTGTCAAGGGGTGTGTTTAGAGGTTGCTGTGGGCTCAGGAAGATTTTTAGGAAGCCTGTGTGCTGATGGGTGGAGCTGTGTGCCTGCCCTGTTGGTTGTTTGGTCTGAGGTGTCCCAGCACTGGAGCCTACATGCTGTTGGGTGGGGCTGGGTCTAGGTGGCAAAATGGCGACCTCCAGGAGAGCTCATACCAATGAGTACTCCCCAGTACCTCTGCCACCAGTGCTTGTCCCCACAGTGAGCCAGTTCCACCCCCACCTTCCCAGGAGACGCCCCCCCCCCCATCAAGACCAGCAGGTATGTCTGGTCCAGGCTTCTATGAAATCACTGCTTTTTCCCTGGGTCCCAGTTCACACGAGACCTGTGCACACCCTCCAAGAGTGGCATTTCTATCTCCCCCAGTCCTATGGAGTTCCTGCAATCAAACCCCACTGGCCTTCAAAGCCAAGTGCTCTGGGGCCTACTCCTCCTGATGCCAGACCCCCAGGCTGGGAAGCATGATGTGGGGCTCAGAACTCACTCCTGTGGGAGAATCTCATCTTGTTGTGGCTTCTTCTTTGCCTCTGGTTGTAGAATATCTTTTTTGGTAAGTTCCAGTCTTTTTTGTTGATGGTTATTCAGAAATTAGTTGTGATTTTGGTGTTTTTGTGAGAGAAGTTGAGCTCAAATCCGTCTACTCTGCCATCTTGTCTCCAACCAGAAGCCCAATTTCGTTCATACTATAGATGTGGATATGTGGATAAGCACACCTTTGGGTGTGCCTTCTCAGACCAATTCCCATAAAATGTGAGTCTGTACTTGGCAGTTCCACAGGCTCAGCAGTGTTAAGATAGGTTTGTTTGTCACCCCATCAAATATGGAATTTTGTTCACAAAGTTTCTTGGTTAGGGAGCCCTCATCTTGAAAATAAATGATGTGTTTCTGTACGATGCTAGCCTTTAAAATCACACAGCCTGTTCCTGCAGGTGGTGCTGCAGGACACCTGGATCCACGTCCTCTTCTGTGGTGTGCTTTTGGCGACCACAACAGGGCACTTACTCATCTATGATCTGGAAGGTCCTGGAATGCTCTTCTCCTTATCACCCTCTCTGTTCTCTCTTCTATAATTTTTTTTAAAGTAAATTGTCAACTTCTCCAGGGAGTTCTAGACCTAAAATGGAATTTTTGTTACTGTTTTGTCATTTCTTAATTTTGTGACCTTGGGCAAGTCACTTGACTTTTCTAAGCCTCCAGTTACCACTATGATATTGGAGATAGAAATATTTGTTCCATCTACCATACAAGATTGTTGGAAGAATCAGAGGACATTGTATTTGAGGAAGCACATCCAGACAAGAAAAATCCACACCGAGATACAATCTTGCAACAGAGTGGAATTGGGCAGGGAAAGGATTGGACACCAGGCGAACTGGCAAGAGGTTAAGCTGGAGTGATTTCCAGGGCCAGATCTGTAATGTCACATCCATATTAAGAAGCCTGGACTTGTTATTGAAGACGATGGGCTGCCTCTGAAATGTCTGAACAGGGCAGTGGCTGGATCCTATTTTCAGTTTAGAACATCTCCTCTGGATGAAGTGTAACCACCTGTTGATAGTGGGGTAGGCAGGCTCTGCAGCAAATTAGAGGACAAAGGTCTCTAACTCTTCTCTCCAAACAGCAGTTATGACAGAGCATCTTTGAGGACAGGACATAAAAATTTGTCTAAGCATAAAGCTCTCCATTTCAAGGTGGAGAAATCCATGGGATCATAGATTTAGCAGGAAGGTTTCGCATGAGGGCGTCTGGACCATTGCCCTGAATTCAGGAGAATCAGGTGCTTTCCCTCCCACTTCCAGATGAGGCAGCTATGACTCACAGAAGTTAAATGGCTTAATTAAGTGGTGGAAGAGGAAGAGGAAGAGTCTAGACCGGCAGGCTGCCTCCTCCCTGCCTCACCACCCACACACCCCCCCACACACACCCCCACACACACACACACACCCATACAAATACCACATACACTCACACACACCACTCATGGCAGAGAAATCCAGAGGTCAGAGTTCTTGAAGTTCTAAAGTCTTCCTTCACATGAGTCCAAGCTAAGGAATTCTATTTCTGAAGATTATGAAAGTGGTTATAATTATATGGTCTAATTAGAAAGCAATTCCACGCAATGTATAATGTATATTACGTTTCCTGAAGACTTACTATACATCAGCCATTTGGTTGTGGGTTTGTATTTGTTAGTACTTCATTTTATGTTCACAATTACTCTGTGAGGCAGGCACTATTATTATTTTATTTATACATAAAGAAACAGGTTCAATGAAGCTAAGTTCCTTGCCCAAAGTCAATAAGTGGCAGAACCAGGCTTCAAACCCAGGGTGCCTGCCTGAATTCTAAGCACTTTAGAATTGTGCAGCCTGCCTGGTTTAATCTTCCTGCAGCCCTAGAGGTAGATATTTTCTCCATATTACAGATGAGGCTTGGACACGTTCAGTGGCGGTGCTTGTATCTGCCTAGGATTTCCCTAGCCGTTTCGCTCTACTCTGGTGGCCCGTCTCCTCAGCCTGACTCTTCTCCCTTCTCAGTCACAGGACAGATCTTCTCTCTGAAGAACATCTCCACAGAAATGTCGGGCTACTACATCTGCACCTCCAGCAATGATGTAGGGATGGAGTCCTGCAACATCACTGTGGCTGTCAGACCTCGTAAGAGCAGTCTGGGGGGGAAGGGAGGACGAATGCCAGAGGTGACAGGCTGGTAGTCCAGAGTCAGCTGACAGGGACCAACATGGAGGTGAACTGGGCAGCCTCTTTGGGGGTCTCCCATTGGCAGGGTGGCTGAGGTGACGGCCAGATGATCCTGTCCCAGGCTCCCCTCATCTAGAGGCCAGTCCAGTTCCCTGGGTTCTTTGGAAATAGTGCCTTAGGCTGGCTTCTGGAGACCTGCTCGGTCCTGCCTGCCCTTGGGGTCGCTCAGGGGGCAAGGGGGAAGTGCCCAGACTGGGCTGCCACAGAGTCAGAACCCCATCCTTTCAGGGTGGGATACCCTGATGATCTTGGGGATGAACTAGAGTAGGAGCTGGCATGACTGACACCCGAGGACTTTTTTGGAGCCTGTTGGCTCCAAATCTGTTGGCCATCTGTCCTTGTCAACGCTTCCATCCTGAAGAGTGTCCCCCTTGTCTGGTCACATTCCCACGAGGCTGTGACTTTCATGGAATGCTACCAGAAGCAGGCAGCGCGGCCACCTGGGCTGGGAGGATGACTGGGGCCGCTCAGAGCCTGGGAGGGACCACCTCCCGCCTCCCAGACGCCTGCTGCTGTGGTTCCTCATCCCCGGCGTGCTCACCACCCGGAGCCTCGGCTCGTGCTGGGGGCTCGCGCTGGGGACTGGGGTTGGGGTTCAGGACGTGCGGCTCTGTTTCTCTCAGCCTCCATGAATGTGGCCCTGTACGCGGGCATCGCGGGGGGCGTGGCCGCGGCACTCATCGTCATCGGCGTCATCGTCTACTGCTGCTGCTGCCGGGAGACTGGCAAGGCTGAGGTTGCGGACGTCACGCGACCGTGAGTGTCGGGGGTGGGCAGCCCGTCGGCAAGGGTCTCAGCACATTGGGAAGATGCACCCCAGCTCTTCCACTCATAACACCCCAGGGGGCAGCTGGTAACAGTAAAAAATAACTTTTATCAGCCCCGTTTTATAGCTGAAAAAAGAGTAAATGATTCGCGCAAATCCTAAAGTGGCGCTGCAGTCCGGAACTCGACTCCAAGGCCCGTAGTTCTCCAGTCTCTGATCTCAGGGTGGGGCTTCCGGTGGGTGCCCAGGGCAGGGGTAGGGGGGTGCGGAGGCTCCATAACAGGCCGCTCCCTGCTCCCCTCGCAGAGCCAGCCTGTTCCCATAATGCCCTCAGCTCAAGTCCGTGCCACCCTGCTTCTGCTCTGAGCTCAGCCGTTCAGCCCAGTGTCCCTTTGCCGCTGGACGGGTGGGGATGGGGGATCTGATGGCTGTCCCGTGGGGAGCACTAAGCTCAGCTCCCTCAGGTCTGAGTGGGTGAGGGCAAACCCTTCCCCTCTGTCCTCACTGCCTGCAGGAATCGGGCGGGCTACCAGCCACCAGAGCAGCTGACAGAGCTTTCCAGAAGACAGGAAGAGGAGGGTGAGGCTGACTACAGGAATGAAGACCGGAGGGGCCCCAGCCGAGGGTCCCTTGACCAGGCTGGCCGATGACCAGGGCCTGCTGCAGGAGGGGGTCAGGGGGAGCATTAGGGGGTCATCCCCCTGCCTCCATGCCTCCCCTGTCCTTTCCAAGCCCCACTTTTCTGACCCTTGGTCCCAGTCATGGATGGGATGCTTCTTCCCCCATGTCGGCTGCTGGAGGACCTGGCTTGGCCTGGCCAAGGAGATCTCACTTGTGACTGAGCTTGTCAAGGGCGCTCACCTTCGAAGCTACCCTCCCATTGCTGCACCCGGCTCAGGGCCCAACCCTCACCCTGGACTAGGCAGTGGCCTCTCCCTCCCCATGGCGCTCCTGTCCCGCTCTGTGGGGGTGACACCAGCCTCCGGAGGGCCGGAGTTGCCCTCTCCACCTGTGCGCCTAGCACCCAGGGGAACGACTCCTGGCAGAGGTTTTGTGCACAATACATTTTTGTTGAATGAATGAAAGAATAAATGAGTATGTAAAGGAGTCCCTTCATTTGTGCAACTTTGGCGCTTTGGACCCACGTTGGCCTCAAGCTCCCTTTCCAGCCGCATCTCCCGCAACTTTCCTGAACATTCCAGATGCTCCCTGCGAGGGCCACCCCAGCTCCCACTGCACACTCCCTCGTGGGGCTTTGCTTTCTCTGTTTGGCTGGGAATGCCTACGCAACTCCCATCTCTGCCTATCAAATCCTACCTGTCCCTCCAGGCCCATCTCAGATCCCAGCGAATTCTATAACCCCATCATAATCTCCCACACAGATGGGGACAATCTTGTTACTTTGTCCCACGCCCATCACGGGCCACATGACACAGTTGTCTGAGCATGTCTCTCCCCCTGTGTTACAGTGTGAGCTCCAGGGGGCAGGACATGGGCCTCACTCCCTCTGCTTTCCCTGGAGTCCTCGCAGCCGGCAGCCCTCCTAGCACTCCTAGCGGGTGCTCAATCCAGCTTAATTGGGGAAACTGCTTTGGTAGGTTGGGCCTTCCGCTCTCTGGTCTCCCTGATGGGATTGTGGACACAAAGATGGCTCCCACCCAAACCCACTTGCTAGTTTCATGATTTAAGTGGGAGATAATTTAAATGAACACACACCCATGTGAGCACACACAGAGGAGCTAGTTTGCAGCCGGTCCTGGCTTCTCAGATCATAGTGATTCCTCTCAAGACCAGAGTAACTGACGTGTCCACCTCTGTTTCCTGATACCAAACCCCTGCCCTGACCTTGCCCGTTCCTGACTTGGCTGGGCTGCCGCCTCTGCTTTGCTGGCTGGGCTGTCCTGCTGCCCCTTCCACAGCCTCTCCCCTGTTGGTCGACTATTTCTTCTGCTCCTAAGAGCTCAGGCAGTGTCCTGGCTGCTTGGGTCTTGTGACCCAGTGGCCGGTCTTACACAAATGCAATTTACTAGTAAGTAAACACTGTCATTTTTTCCTGGATGATTATAAAAGCAATCCTGTAAATCTGTTGTCCATCTGTGATTTTTTTAAATATATTTTTTATATATTTTGTTAAATTCTTTGCTTCAATAAGAAATGCCGTCAGTAGTAATACAATTGTCAGTGGAGATTCTTATTTCTTTTTTAAGGTGGGTTTTATTTTTTTAACATCTTTATTGGAGTATAATTGCTTTACAATGGTGTGTTAGTTTCTGCTTTATAACAAAGCAAATCAGTTATACATATACGTATGTTCCCATATCTCTTCCCTCTTGCATCTCCCTCCCTCCCACCCTCCCTATCCCACCCCTCCAGGTGGTCGCAAAGCACCGAGCTGATCTCCCTGTGCTATGCGGCTGCTTCCCACTAGCTATCTATTTTACGTTTGGTAGTGTATATATGTCCATGCCACTCTCTCACTTTGTCCCAGCTTACCCTCCCCCCTCCCTGTGTCCTCAAGTCCATTAAGGTGGGTTTTATTCATACCAAGGTAGAGCTTATGTCTCGTGGGCTTATGTTGACCAACCGTGGGCCTCTTGGGCTTCCTAGGAGAGGTGAGGTGAGGGACAGAGTCGAGCGAGAGGAATAGAGGGTCAGATCCTGTGGGTCCCATAGACTGTGGCCACTATAGGGTCAGGCAGTGTCGCTAGTGATTGCCGGGGGCGGGACAGAGCCTGTCTGTTTGTGGAAGAACATTCCGAGTGCCTGGGAGTCAGGCATATGCTTCAAGGAAGATGCTGGGGAGGCCCCTGCCAGTTACACCCCAAAAAGCGCCCCTCCTGAGAGAGGGGAGGAAGCAGCGTCACCTCCATCCCGCTCCAGCTGTCAGAGACCTGGTGACTCCTCCCCGAGCAGCTTGCCCCACAGTCAGCGCTCAGCTCTGCCACCCTCTCCTGCCATATGTTCAAGGTCCTCTCCTCCATGTTCTTCCCGTGGTGCCCTGTGCTCCCCCCATCCCAGCACCTGTCCCACGGTACTGTCATAACCACAGTCTGTGTCTGCCTAAGCCTGTGAGATTCATGAGAATAGGAACTGAATCTTACTCATGGCCTAGCACATGTTGACACAAAACCTGATACCTGTTTGTTGAGTGAATAAAGTTTCGTGTCACTGTATCCTGCCCAAGGCCATCTCCTCGTCCTCTAGATACTTTGGGTGCCTTCCAGCCCTCCTGGTGCAAGGTTCTACACACATATTCTTGAGGTAGCTGTGGAAGGGAGGCACCCACCTCCCCCCATCCTGGCCTGGCTCACCTCTCTGCCTCTGGAAGGGCTCTGAAGGTTCACCCACCTTACCTCCAGGCTTAGGCAAGAAAACGAGGGAAATCGGGACCAACTGCATTCATTCAGCTACAAATATTTTGTGAGCACCTACTATGTGCCAAGCACAGTGCTGGCTGCTGGGGATATAAAGGTCACTATGACGTCACTACTCGGGAGGAGCTACATTCCAATGGAGGTGACAGACGGAAACATGATTATGTGAAATGGAGAAGATGTCACAAGAACGCAGTGGCGGGAGGCTGGAGTAACTCAGCCGGAGGGGTTCGGGAAAGCTTCAAAGAGGAGGTGATGTGTGGGCTGCATCTTGAAGGAAAACGAGGAGTTTCACAAGTGGAATGGGGGTGGCGCTGACCCTTCTGTCCTCCATTTCAGGTCTCTCTTACTTGGGTCCAAATCACATTATCAGTTGGTAACACTACACTCTCCTGCTGAATTTATTTCAATCTAGAAGCTCAATGAGAATCAGATTATTGTAGGTTTTCTTACAGTCAACATTAGCTCACCAGTACAGCCTCCTTCCCAATTCAGGGTTTCCAGCTGACAGTTCAAAGTCTTAACGGTGTTTGAGAAGAGAGTCCGAGGCTGCCATTGTCTGAGGGAAGATTGTTTGCTAGACACTTGTTAAGCCAGTTTTTCGTGCAATCCTCGCTTGTACTTTCAAATATTAAGACATATGGCAAGGTCAGGCATGCATATCATTACCCAAAGAAGGACTCTAGCTGCCCAGAGAGCTCCCTACCAGGCAATATGTACCTTGGTAAATTAGCCGCAGTTCAGGGTCTTGTTCTTAAGTTGTTTTTGTGCACTCTGACAGGGCATTGGCTTTCAAAGGCAGAGTCACATTAACCAGACTCACAGAGCCTGATGTACAATACTAACAGCAAGCACTTAGATAGCAGGTGCTCTGAGCCAGCCACTGTTTCAAGCACTTTCCATAGAACATCTCATAATCCTCACCACAGCTCTATGAGATAAATCCTATTATTGTGCCCGTATTACAAATGAGGAAGCTGAGGTACAGTGAATTTTAACATTTGGGATAAACACAGAGTGTCAATTTGCTATTTACAGTTGTCAAGTAGAATGGACTTCTGTCCACCTGACCCAGGCATTCTTACCCTATGGGCACCATGTGCTCAGTTGCTTACTGGGCATGGAATCATAACAAAGGAAGTTGGTTGTCTTCAAGGAGCCCTCCCCCTCTCTGGAGTGTGTACAACCAATCATGTCATCTGTGGTGAACCTTCTCTGGCCTTGACCCTATTCCTGGAGGTTCTGGTTTAGGGCCCTGGGCATCTGCAGAGGTGATGCCTGGTCCCTACTGGAAAGTGCAGTTCCCAGGAAAGGCCTCTTCATGGACACTTGGCTATTGGCTATTGAGTTTGGTCACCGAGATTACCTCTCCTGTGGCCAGTTTCCAGAAAAGCTTGTCTACTGTCTCTATTTTATGGGTGAGGAAACTGAGGCTCAGGGAGATAATGTCACCTGAGTTAACATAGCAAGTCAGTATCAGAGTAAGGATTAGATTCAGTTCTGTCTGATTCTGAAGACCACACTCTTCCCATTGACCATATTTCCTCTTGACCCCATGTATATGTACAGGATGACTGAATAGGGAAAAAGTGGGAGTGGAGATGGAGTTAGGGGGTCTTGTTAGTTTGTTTTAAAATTGGCAGTTACCTACTATAATACAGGTATTTCAGATATAACGTTATATGTGCACTTCTAAAAAACCTTGCATTCTGCAAAATCACAAGCTAAAAATAATAGGGCTTAAAAGAAAATTAGTATTAGAAGCACACCAATAAAGCTTTGTAACCTGATCACTTTTATTTTGTTTATTTTTTAAATTTAATTAATTAATTAATTAATTTTACTTATTAGGCTGCGCTGGGTCTTAGTTGCGGCATGAGGGATCTTCGTTGCTGCACGCGGGATCTTTAGTAGCGGCTTGCGGGATCTTTAGATGCAGCATGCAAACTCTTTGTTGTGGCATGTGGGATCTGGTTCCCTGACCAGGGATCAAACCTGGGCCCCCTGCATTGGGAGCGCAGCATCGTAGCAACTGGACCACCCGGGAAGTCCCCTGATCACTTTTAAACATTAATAATCCTAGTGAAAATACAAGTGGTGTTAAGTCCATGCTGTTAGTACCAAGTTTCATAGTTATCAACCTCAAACCCTCAGGCCCCATGCGTATCCATTTCTGTAGAGACCTACTCATCAAAATTTAAAAATGATCCAGGCAGCCTCACCGTAGTGTTGCTGGTGGGGGCGGGGTCTCTCTATTAAAATTTTGATTTTTATCACATGTGCTGGTTTTAGGCTATGTGCATATCTTTGTACCTGAGTTTTCTTGTTAGTACAGTTGAACCTTGAACAACATGGTTTTGAATTGCACAGGTCCACTTGTATGCAGTTTTTTTTTCAATAAGTGTATTGGCAAAATTTTTGGAGATCTGCAACAATTTGAAAAACTCGCAGACAAACCGCATAGCCTAGAAATATCAAAAAAATTAAAAAAAAGATAGGTATATCATGAACGCATAAAGTATATGTAGGTACTAATCTATTTAATCATTCACTATCATAAAATATACACAAATATGTTATAAAAAAGATAAAATTTATCAAAACTTATGCACACAAACCATACATGGTGCCAGTAGAGGGAAATTTAAACAAGTGTAAAGATACAGTATTAAATCATAATGGCATAAAATTAACTATGGCACATACTGTACTAACGTATATAATCTCATAGCCACCGCCTGTTGCTATTGTGATGAGCGAGTGTCCACCATGCTGTGGGATGCTAATCAGCTAATCATGATGTGAGCAGTTTATCTCTCCAGGAAATTGCATGTCACAGCAAAAAGCGATCTCAAGGTTCTTGTGTATTTTCCATCGTGTTTAGTGCAATACCATAGACCTTGAATAACACCACGGGACCCATACAAAGTATCACTAGTGATGCTGGAAGTTCTCCCAGGAAGCAGAGAAAAGTCATGACATGACAAGAAAGTGTTAAATGGCTTGATAGGTACCATAGAATGAGGTCTGCAGCTGCGGTTGCCCACCATTTCAAGATAATAAATCCAGCATAAGGACCACTGTAGAAAAAGAAAAGGAAATTCGTGACGTCATTGCTGCAGCTACTCCAGCAGGCTCGAAAACTTTGCACTTTTTGCAAAACACCTTTTAATCTAGTATTGAAAGTGCAGCTTTTATGTGTGTGCAGGATTGCTATCAGAAAGGCAATACCTGTAGACTCTAATGTGATTCGACAAAAAGTGAAGTCATTATATGATAACTTAAAGCAAAAGGAAAGTGAAGGATCTAAAGCTGGAGAATTTAATACCAGCAAAGGATGGTTTCTAATTTTAGAAAGAGGCGTGGCTTAAAAAATATCAAGATAAGAGGAGAAGCAGCTTCTGCTGACCAAGAGGCAGCAGACGAGTTCCCAGATGCCATTAAGAAAATCACTGAGGAGAGAAGAAATCTGCCTGAAAACGTTTTTAATGCAGATGGAAGTGCCCTGTTCTGGAAGAAAAATTCCACAAAGGCCATTTATTAGAAGGAAGAAAAACAAGCACCAGGATTTAAAGCAGAAAGGGATAGGCTAACTCTACTATTCTGTGCAAATGTAGTGGGATTTATGATCAGGACTGCCCTTATCTATAAAGCTGTTAACCCTCCAGCCTTGACAGGAAAATATAAACACCAGCTGCCAGTCTCTTGGCTGTACAAGAAGAAGACCTGGACAATAAGGACCCTTTTTGTGGATTGGTTCCTTCAATGCTTTGTCCCTGAAATCATGAAGTTCCTTGCCAGTAAGGGACTGCCTTTTAAAGTTCTTTGGATATTGGACAATGCCCCTGGTCACCCAGAACCTCATGATTGCAACACAAGGCATCGAAGTGCTCTATGGAAATGATTGCCAATGCTATGGAAGAGAACCCCAGTAGGGAGAACATCATGAAATTCTGGGAGGTTTACACCGTTCAAGATGCCATTGTTGTTATAGAAAAAGCCATGAAAGCCATGGAGCCTGAAACAATAAATCCCTGCTGGAGAAGACTGTGTCCAGATGTTGTGCGTGACTTCACAGGATTTACAACAGATCCTATCAAGGATGTCATGAAAAAACTGTGGATATGGAAAAAAAAAAAAGTTGGGGAGTGAAGGTTTTCAAGATTAAGATCTTGGAGAAATTCAAAAGCTAACAGACTTCACACCAGAGGAATTAAAAGGATTGGCATACCATATAGAAACATTTTTAGAGAAATGAAAAAGCAAAAAAGTCAGACAGAAATTACAGTGTATTTCCATAAAGTTACACCAAATGTGCCTGTCACTCCAGCCTCCGCTTCTATCTCCTCCACCTCTTCTGCCTCTGTCCCCTCAGCCCACTCAATGTGAAGATGATGAGGAGACCTTTATGATGACCCACTTCCCCTTGATGAATAGTAAATAATCATCATGCCCTACTGTCAATAGATTTATCTGTTGTGTTTGTGTGTGTGTCTTCGTGTGAAAATCTAAAAACTGCACAGCAAGAATTGTATGAGAAGTTTTTGTGTCATCATCGTCATCATTGCTTAAGTATTCATCGTGTAGAACATCATGTGTAAGACTTGTACTGAAGTGGGTAGCCCATCCTTACATAGGCAGAAGGTGAGTGATATTTACAGTAATATAAAATTAATAATGTTTCAGTTTTCTTACTTTGTTTGCAAAGAATTACATTACCATGTAGTATGCCTCTCCCTCTCTCATAATTGGAGAAACTGCCTACTAGCCTATCATCACAGGTAAGTGTGGGTTTTTTAAAAATGTAACAATGTTTCCAATACTGTACTATGAATTTGACTGTAATATTGGATACCATAAACATTTTTTTTACTTACCATTTCTCTATTGCGATTTCTTTTTTGTTTTCTCATTAAACTTATATTTTCCTTTTAATCTTTTTTTTAAACTTTTAATTTTATATTGGAGTATAGGAGATTAACAATGTTGTGATAATTTCAGGTGCACAGCAAAGTGACTCAGTCATACATATACGTGTATCCATTCTCCCCCAAACTCCCCTCCCATGCAGGCTGCCACATAGCACTGAGGAGAGTTCCCTGTGCTATACAGTAGGTCCTTGTTGGTTATCCGTTTTAAATATAGCAGTGTGTACATGTCATTTTAATGATTCATTCACTAGTGTATAGGTTAGGCTACCATGAAGCACTTGTAAACATTACACCAACAACAGTAAAGCAATCATATTGCTGCTTCTTCATTATCAAAACATGATTCATTATACTTGTAAATAAATATGAATTTCTCTTTCACATTGTCTTTTCATTTTTGATGTTTGGTGTTAGTAACATGTACATATAACATCTACAGCGTTTGTATCATATAAGATGATATTGATGTAGGTACTGTCAGATGAGTTATCCTGTAAACAGACAATGTAAAGTTATGGTATTAATAAATACAGTACAATACTGTAAATGTATTTTCTCTTATGCTTTTCTTAACAATATTTTCTTTTCTCTAGTTTACTGTATTGTTATGTTAACGGTAAGGCTTCCAGTCAACAGTAGGCTAATAGTAGTTAAGTTTTTAGGGAGTTAAAAGTTATATGCAGATATTTGACTGCACAGGGATTGGACCCCTATCCCCATGTTATTCAAGGGTCAACTGTATATAGATATACCTGCCTTTGCCACTTGTGGGAAAGGGCCACAATATATTGCAGGACCTTTAAAAAGATCCTCTTTTTAAAAATTACACAAGGGAAGTGTCTTTTGTTATCAACCAGCTTAAGCCAAGCTATGCTACGGTAACAACATAAAATCTCAGTGGTTCACAATAACAAAGGGTTATTTCTTGCTCATATAACATGCCGTCTCAGGTCAGCTCAGCCTTGTTCCACATCTTCCTCCTTCTGGGACCCAAGCTGAAGATCAACCTGTAAGAGGGAAGAAACTTTTTATTCTATTACAAGTTAATCAGTAAAGAGATATTCCCTATAAGCTTAAATGATACATAAGAGCTCATTTCTGGGAACCCTGCCTCCCAGGTAATGAGCATTAAGCTAAAATACCCTTGTTTAGTTCTCAGAAAACATCCTGACCAGTTCCACCTGTGAATGACTGCAGTGAGGAAGAAATTAACACCGCCCCTCCGGAGGCTGACCGGAACAAGGAAATGTTTGACGTCACTTCCTCCGCTTTTAGTATAAATGAAGCCTGAGTTCTAACTCAGGCAAGACGGTGTTTTGGGGGACGAGTCTACCGTCTTCTCAGCTTGCTGGCTTTCTGAATAAAGCCATTATTCCTTGGCCCAACGACTCCTCTCTTGATTTATTGGCCTGTCGTGCAGCGAGCAGTTTGAGCTTGGACTTGATAACAAGTTTAGGCACTGCCAGCCAGGAGCCTTGCTGCTCGTGGCTGCCCACCCCGGTTGGGAAATGTTCAGGTGAGGGCCAGGACCACTTGTCTTAAGGATCTTCCCTTCAAAATTCCCCAAAGCAGCACTGGCTGCTCCCGCGCTTGGCTGTAGGAGCAAGGAATCAACATTTGGAAGCTGACGAGCTCTGTACGGTAGGGTAAGTCGCTCCAGTGTGTGTACCACTGGAAACTTTACTCCTCTCCATTTGGGGCTTTTTCTCTGGAATAAGCCAATTTGTTTTGCGTTTGAGTGGGGTACCCTGTTGGAGAGAGGAAAGAGTTGTTAGACTTTTACCCGATGTGTGTACTAGTTCATTTGTTTCTTTGGATGTGAAGTTTGTGTTTTGTCTTGAATTGGTCTCTAAAAATGGGGACTATTTCAGCTATCCCTAAAGTCCTGTGAGGCGCATTTTGGATAAGTGATCTGATTACAGCTGTGAACCCATGGGTGAGAGAAAGATGATATTTTATTGTAACAACGTGTGGCCACAGTATCTGTTAGGATCTCCACAAGGGGTTTAGCAGGGTTATCTCGGAACCCCATGCACCATGTACTGCTACGCTTGCTGTGTTAATTACGTTATTTATGGTCTCCTGTGTCATTGGTATATGTAAAACCCCCAAGACCCAACTTGAGGGTTCGTTTAGAATTTTCTGTTTGTCCTTTGGGTTTTTTCTTTCATTTTGTTTGGTACTGTTTCTCCATTTACAGCCAAATCAGTTCTGTGATATTTAAAACTTTTACTGATGTCAAATGGAAGAAAGGAACAGGAAAAAAAAGCTGTCTGTTCTTGTCCAAGAGTGGGACATTCCCAGGAAGGAGAGAAAGTTTCCACTTGGTTCCTAAAATCACCAAAAGCTACAAATAGAAGTGTCTTTTCCATAAATATTAGTAAAAAGGGTTTAGTCATCTAGACAGGTGACCTTGATTTGTCCCACCTGCCAGAAATGCAATTTGAATCCAACCTCTTCTGTAACTGTTGGGTTTTATATTGCTGTACCTGATTCATGGCTGAAATTTTGGAATGAGAATTATGAGGTCTCTGTTTGTGTTTGTACTTGTTATAGATGTGTGGCATTGCCGAAACTAACTTGTAAAAGAACTATTTAATTGGCTTAAAGGAAATTAAGTGCTTATATAAATACTCAAATATAAAAGAAACTGGCCAGAATGAATTTCAGGTTCATGTGATCTAGGAAATATTCAGTATTGAATTAATATCTGGTATTAAAGTTAACTTAATCTTGTTGCTTTGATTAATACAGACATGTCTTTAGACTCATCAACATTAATTATAGTACTTCTATTGTCCCTAGGTTTACTAGAAATCAAATAAGACGTTATTCCTGTTACAAAGTTTGTCAGCAAGAAAAATAACAATTCGACAAAGCTTTTAAGTAAATAAAACAGAGGTAAATGAGGTAAGAGTTTTAGGTAAACTCCATAGGAATAATTATGCTTTGAGAATGTATATATAAAACAGTGTTTCCAGATTTTCGTAACTTGAAACTAAACTAAGTTAAATGAAGAGAATTTGTTGACTATCTGGGTCATTTCAAATAGGATAGAATATTAATTGCTGGCCAGGTCTAAGTTTACCTACTTTTGCCTTCTTAGGAGAGGAAGACTAAAGCATAAGTTTGTCAATCAGGAAATGCTGATATGACAAACAGTTTACAATTACTTCTTGGTTTTCACTAGAGATTAAGGTTTTAAGGTTAAGAATCACAAGGGAAACATTTCAGTATGCAAAGATGTAGGATGTGTGTTTTTCAGCACAGAAGGTATGAGGAATGAAAATCCCTTTCGTTAAAGGGAAAAAGGTGACATGATCAGTATTGGCTAAGATAAGAACTGAACTTAATTAAGAAAATGAATGTTAAATGTAAAGTGGTACAAAACCTGAATCGGTTTCCTAAGAGGACAAAGTTTTCTTAAAATATTGAACTGCTTTTAGTAATTGTGAGTTATTTGTTTAAGCGATCTGTATTTGCCATTGAGATCTTATTATCACTGGTTAAAACTTTTTGATATTTTGATAAACTTGCCCCAAATCAAATTCTGGGTGAGGTTCGTTTGACCTCTAGCTAACTTTGAAGTTTTCCAAAGGATCCCTGGAACACCTCAAACTATTTGTTTTCTCTCCATCTCAGAGAGAGGAATACTCAACTAATTGGGCTTACTCAGTATGTTGAATTGGGAAGCACTGTCAAATAAGTTGTGATAAAACTCTTTGGACTGTATCATGTGGGTAAACATTATTGTACATATTCTGGACATTATATGGAACTCCTAAAATTCTGGTGTATCCTGGTAGATGATATCAGTCATAATATTAGTAATTATCTTAAGTTGTTTGTCACAGCAGTAACCAAGTTTCTTTTCAATTGCATTGTAATCCCAGTTGGTTGATACTGAAGCAAAATGGTTAGGGATAATCAATTGCTAGTTATAGCTTTACAGTGGCTTTTGAATGACTATAGCTATTTTGTGAAGAAGCAGAGAATGATGAAATCCTTTATGTGCAAGCACTTGTGCTCTTACATCAGGGAAAACAAGAAAAGCAAGGGAATGAGAGTGAGGATATGTTGCTTCAAACCTTAACTCCTTCCAGCTGAGCTAGGTATCCCAGCTGCACTGGCTATTATGCCAATATATCCACCCCTTCCTCCACCTTCCATTCTTTTCCACCTTCCATTCTTTTCTAGCCCCAATTCCTGACCCTGGGGCTCAGGACTTTCCCTTCTTCTAGGGGTCAATTAGAAAATCCTGTTAGTTTCTGGGCCACAGGGACTTGGTCTGGTATCACCATCTAAGAACCAAAAGGGCACTCCGTTTGGGCCAGGAGCCACTCCCAGGGCAGGACAATTTCAATTGCTGTTATCTCACATAGGGGGCTAAATGCAAATAACTAGCCAGCTGGGTTTATATATTAATTGGAAAGATCACCACCTTCCTTTATAGGGATAATCCTCTACACCTGAAGCCCACTTGGCAGTACCCACAGACGAACCAAACTGAGATCCCAGTGAGGGAGGAATGCTGGAATTAGAGCAATACTTAGTGCATCTTGGCAGGCCTTTGAAAAGGGGAACCAAAGAAAAAGTTTAAACAGAACTCAAGAAATTTGGCAAAAAATAAAAATCCCAGGAAAGGAGACAGAGCCTCCCCCCACACCCTACCCCTTGAAGTCTACGAAAAGTTAAGATCAGAAGTGTGTGCTCACAGCACCCCAGCGAAGGCCAGTAACACATGGCCAATACTAATCCTATTAAGAAGGGATGTCAGGACACCTAATCTAAAGCAATATCCTTTGAGGCAAGAGGATCACTTCTCCCATAGACTGACTTGTCAAGATACCAGCCAGTGTATTCCTTGCATCTGTCCCTCCAGGACATATACAAAATTGGTGGTATTGGTACTGTCCATGCGGGTCCAGTGGAAACAGTTCTGGCATGGTGGTCACCTTTGCTCCAGTCAACATTACAACTGAAGTAAAGTCTGTTGAAATGCACTATGAAGCTTTGAGTAAAGCCCTTCCTGGGAACAATGTGGGCTTCAAGGTCAAGAACGTGTCTGTCAAAAATGTTCGTCGTGGCAATGCAGCTGGTGACAGCAAAAATGACCCGCCAATGGAAGCCGCTGGCTTCGCAGCTCAAGGGATCACCTTGGACCATCCAGGCCAAGTCAGTACTGGATATGCACCTGCTGGATAGTCACACAGCTCACATTGCTTGCAAGTCTGCTGGGATGAAGGAGAAGATTGATCATCATTCTGGGAAAGAGCTGGAAGATGGCTCCATATTCCTGAAATCTGGTGATGGTTGTGACCATTGATATGGTTCCTGGTAAGCCCATGTGTGTTGAGCTTCTCTGACTATCCTCCTCTGGGCCATTTTGCTGTTCATGACATGACAGATGGTTGTTGTGGGTGTCATCAAAGCAGTGGACAAGAAGGGCAGTGGGAACTGGCAAGGTCACCAAGTCTGCCCAGAAAGTTCAGAAGGCTAAATGAATGTTATCCCCAATACCTGCCACCCCAGTCTTAATCAGCGGAAGAATGGTGTCAGAACCGTTTGTCTCAATTGTCCCAATTGGCCATTTAAGTTATAGTAAGACTGGTTAATGATAACTGCATCATAAAACCTTCAGAAGGAGAGGAGAAAGTTTTGTGAACCATTTGTTTTGTATGTGGAAGTTCTACGTTTTTAGTTTTTAAAATCAGTAGCTTCTAATTAGTTAAAACCCTCCTTAAGAAAATTATTCCCTGATTTGGATTAAGGCATTGGAACTACATTCATCCTGGAGGCTGCAATCAACAGGAAAAACCAAGAAAATGAATACTAATTTCACTTGGGATAAGGCCTTGCCAGTTGGCCCGCTACAGATCAGTGGCTCCCAGAAGCAGGCTTAAATTAAACCCCCTTTGAAGTATGGTATGGTAGGCCACTCCAGGTGTCTGCCCAGGTGAGAGAATCTGTAAATACTTTAAAAGACCTAGCAGTTGCCAATTATGTTAAAACTTTGGACACTCTACCAACCTCTGTTCATGTGTTTGCCTCCAGCAGGTCTGCCCATCCAACTGAAGTAGATGGTAGTTTCATTGTAGCTGGAAAAGGGTCAACCAATTTGTTTACTTTTGTTCAAATAACTAGCACAGGAATTGAGTATATGTCTTGGGAACTGGAACCCAAATCCCAAGTTCAAGTACAAATTAGACAACAAAGTGTTAAGGGGTTTCATCAGGTTCAAATAGTGGTAGATAAAAAAGGACTGACCAAAGATTCTAAGGAATATTCATCACCTCCAGAAGTAGCCAGAACACTTGTCCCTTTTTCCACAAGATTGTGGGATGGATATTGACAGTGGGGAATTGTAAGAGGGAAGAATCTTTGTATTCTATTACAAGTTGATCACTAAAGGGATGTTGCCTGTAAGCTTAAACGATACATAATGGCCCATCTCTGGGAACCCTGCCTCCCAGGTAATGAGCGTTAAGCTAAAATTCTTTTTTTTAGCTCACAGGAAACATCCTGAACAGTCCCACCTGCGAAAGACTGAAGGGAGGAAGAAATTAATATGTCCCCTCTGGAGGTTGACTGGAACCGGGAAAAGTTTGACTTTACTCCCTCCGCTAATTCGGGCAAGATGGTTCTTGGGCACACAAGTCCACCATCTTGGTTCACTGGCTTTCTGAATAAAGTCACTATGCCTTGCCCCAACAACTTGTCTCTTGATTTATCGGCCTATCATACGATAAGTAGTATGAGCTTGAACTCGGTAACAAACTCAGCTCTCAGGACAATTCTGGTCTCACGGCAAAGGAAAAAGAAAAATGAGAGACTCACAAGATGAGTTAGAGGCACTATCCCTTCTGCTCCCATTTCATTGTCCAGAGACAGTCACATGTCATAGGGCAGGGGATCGTCCTCCTCAGGGAGACACAGTGAAGATACTGAACAATCATACCATCTACTCCACGGTCCCTTCCCTGTACGCAGTTTCCCCATATAGCTTAATATAAAGGAAAGTGAATCAGTTCTTAAAATTACTTAACTTGAAGCTACTTTTGGAAGGAAATGTAGCCACTTGTGCAGAATATTTAGCTTCTTTATTAAGTCCATCATATATCGCTTAGGTTTTGTCTTTCATTGCAGGAAACTAGTTCTTTATTGCTGGGAAAGCCATCACCTCCCCAAGGCCTGAAAGGACCAGGGGAGAGAAGGGGGTGAACCCTTCCAGAACCCAGCAAGAGCTAGAAGCACAGAGGAGGGTTTCCAGCAGCTGGTGGAATCATGGAGAGATGCCGCCACCACCACAGCAGCAGCGCCAGTGCAGAGAGTGGGCAGAGGAGGAAACACTATGGCCCATTTCTCCTCCCACTCTCCCATCCTGCCCACCCCTCGTTGGCAGAACCCAAGTAGAAACTAGATGGCAAGAGATCAGGCTGTGCCCTCCTGGAGTACAAAGTAAAGAAGAAAGGGAACGAGAATGGATTTGGGGGAAAGGAGGAAGGTGCAAATGAAGAATAATCAACACAGCTGCCTTCGCCTATAACCAACTGGGAGTATTCTATTTTTACCAGGAACTAGATCTCTTCATCCTCCTCAGTCTCACCCCTGCACCTTCTTGAGGGGGTGGAGAGAGACTCATTCTGCCTTCTAAAAGAGTTATAGCTCATTCAGAGGTGACCCAGTCTATGTTCCAAAAAAAGGAATTTCAGAAATACTCATACTGTATTCTGAAGGCCTAAAGAACAAGCACCATTCGATGTCTTTCCAGTTCCAGAAAATGGGGGATTGATTCCTCATATGGCTGGTCCTGCAACCATGTCGTAGCTGGCTGGGGGAGGCTGTAGGGTAGCACATATGTATATGCCAAACATACACAGGAAGGTGGTGTGATCCTATAGCACCTCTCCACTAGACTTTTCCCCCTTGCAATATTTTCCTTGAAATAATCTCAAACTTGCAAAAAAATAAGTATTATATAAAAGACTTTTCCTGAATCATTTGAGAATAAGTTGCCTGCACAATGTCCCATCACCCTATATATGTATGTTTAATATATGTTTTCTTCCCGTAAGGATATTCTCCTGCCTAACTACAGTAGAGCCATCAAAATCAGGAAATCAGCATCAATATCCTCAGACCTCATTCAAGTTTCCCCAGTTTCCCCAGGAATATCCATTTGAGGAGAAGACTCTAGTTCAGAATTACTCATTGCATTTAGATATGTATATTTAGTCTCCTTCACTCTGGAACAATTCCTCGGTCTTTCCCTGATTTTCATGATTTTGACACTTCTGATGACTACAAGCCAGTTATTTTGTAGAATGTCTCTCAGTTTGGGTTTGTCTGATGTTTCTTCGTGATTAAATTCTTGCGTCTTCGACAAGCATATCACAGAAATGAAACTGTGTTCTTCTCTTTGCGTCCTATTTATTACGTGGCACAGGATTTCAGTTTTCCTGTTATTGATGATGTTAACTTTGATCACAGGATGAAGGTGGTGGCTGCAAAGTTTCTCCACTCTAAAGTTACTTGTTTTCCCATT
This sequence comes from Pseudorca crassidens, assembly GCF_039906515.1. NCBI lineage: Eukaryota > Metazoa > Chordata > Mammalia > Artiodactyla > Delphinidae > Pseudorca > Pseudorca crassidens. Next base: position 122,904,681 of record NC_090297.1, on the reverse strand, counting down.
GCAATTAAAAAGTGTTTCCTTGAGAGGTTTTTAGAGACTATGGAAACATCCCATTTCTCATTAAACTTTTAGTTTATTCATCAACTTATTAAGTTTCTATAGACTCTAGCATTTCTATTTTACCCACTGGGCTAGGACCCATTGCTATCATTCTTTATTTTGACATTTAATGGTCCCAGATTTGACAGTGGGAGCCCCTCTCAGCAGTGAAAAGATATAGTGAATGAAATATATTTATTCCACACACACATTATCTTCTACTTTACCTCTGTATTGATCTATATTCACCTCTCTATACTGAAGGCCATTAGTTCACACCAATGCCACCAATTCTAATCCAACACACCACATGGTTCATTCGAGTTTTCTCCCTTTCCATATTGGTATATTCCTCTTCCAGCAGTGAAAATTCAGACTCCAATTTTCTTTCATTTATTTCCTTATTTGATCAATTTCCCTGGCTGTGACCAAACTCCCTTTACTCCACCTATGCTCTCAGCATACACATTTAGATATTTGATTCTTCTCATATTAATATTTGAGTGTGTTATGAGGTCGGGGTTGAAGTTTAAGTTTGTTGAAACATTTATCCATTTATTGAAAAGACTTTTTCAATAAATTTATTGAAAAGATTTTTCTTTCCCCCTTGCCTTGGTACCTTTGCAAAAAATTAATTGACCATATATGTCTGGGTCCATTTCTTTTTTTTTTTTTGCTACACAATAATACGTTTTTATTTTGAGCACAGCAGCATGGCCTGAGCTAATTATACATTTTCTAATTTACAAAGTGCACGCAGGTAGCATTAAACAGAAAAAAACCCAAAAACAACATTAACACAAATCTCTATCTCTAGCTTTTTTTTTTTATTTTTTATTTTTTTTATTTTTTAACATCTTTATTGGAGTATAATTGCTTTACAATGGTGTGTTAGTTTCTGCTTTATAACAAAGTGAATCAGTTATACATATACATATGTTCCCATATCTCTTCCCTCTTGCGTCTCCCTCCCTCCAACCCTCCCTATCCCACCCCTCTAGTTAGTCAAACCAACGAGCTGATCTCCCTGTGCTATGCGGCTGCTTCCCACTAGCTATCTATTTTACGTTTGGTAGTGTATATATGTCCATGCCACTCTCTCATTTCGTCCCAGCTTACCCTTCCCCCTCCCCATATCCTCAAGTCCATTCTTTAGTAGGTCTGTGTCTTTATTACTGTCTTGCTCCTAGGTTCTTCATGACCTTTTTTTTTTTTTCCCCCTTAGAGTCCACATATATGTGTTAGCATACAGTATTTCTTTTTCTCTTTCTGATTTACTTCACTCTGTATGACACACTCTAGGTCCATCGACCTCACTACAAATAACTCAATTTTGTTTCTTTTATGGCTGAGTAATATTCCATTGTATATATGTGCCACATCTTCTTTACCCATTCATCTGATGATGGACACTTAGGTTTTTTCCATCTCCGGCCTATTGTAAATAGAGCTGCAATGAACATTTTGGTACATGACTCTTTCTGAATTATGGTTTTCTTAGGGTATATGCCCAGTAGTGGGATTGTTGGGTCCTATGGTAGTTCTATATTTAGTTTTTTAAGAAACCTCCATACTGTTCTCCATAGTGGCTGTATCAATTTACATTCCCACCAACAGTGCAAGAGGGTTCCCTTTTCTCCACACCCTCTCCAGCATTTTTTGTTTCTAGATATTTTGATGATGCCCATTCTGACCAGTGTGAGATGATATCTAATTGTAGTGGTGATTTGCATTTCTCTAATGATTAATGATGTTGCAGATTCTTTCATATATTTGTTGGCAATCTGTATATCTTCTTTGGAGAAATGTCTATTTAGGTCTATTTAGGTCTATTTATTGGATTGGGTTGTTTGTTTTTCTGACATTGAACTGCATGAGCTGCTTGTAAATTTTGTATCCATTCAGCCAATCTGTGTCTTTTGGTGGGAGCATTTAGTCCATTTACATTTAAGGTAATTATCGATATGTGTGTTCCCATTCCCATTTTCTTAATTGTTTTGGGTTTGTTATTGTAGGTCTTTTCCTTCTTTTGTGTTTCTTGCCTAGAGAAGTTCCTTTAGCAGTTGTTGTAGAGCTGGTTTGGTGGTGCTGAACTCTCTCAGCTTTTGCTTGTCTCTAAAGGTTTTAATTTCTCCATCAAATCTGAATGAGATCCTTGCTGGGTAGAGTAATCTTGGTTGCAGGTTTTTCTCCTTCATCACTTTAAATATGTCCTGCCACTCCCTTCTGGCTTGCAGAGTTTCTGCTGAAAGATCAGCTGTTAACCTTATGGGGATTCCCTTGTGTGTTATTTGTTGTTTTTCCCTTGCTGCTTTTAATATGTTTTCTTTGTATTTAATTTTTGACAGTTTGATTAATATGTGTCTTGGCGTATTTCTCCTTGGATTTATCCTGTATGGGACTCTCTGTGCTTCCTGGACTTGATTAATGATTTCCTTTCCCATATTAGGGAAGTTTTCAACTATAATCTCTTCAAATATTTTCTCAGTCCCTTTCTTTTTCTCTTCTTCTTCTGGAACCCCTATCATTCGAATGTTGGTACGTTTAATGTTGTCCCAGAGGTCTCTGAGACTGTCCTCAGTTCTTTTCATTCTTTTTTCTTTATTCTGCTCTGCAGTAGTTATTTCCACTATTTTATCTTCCAGGTCACTTATCCGTTCTTCTGCCTCAGTTATTCTGCTATTGATCCCATCTAGAGTACTTTTAATTTCATTTATTGTGTTGTTCATCGTTGCTTGTTTCATCTTTAGTTCTTCTAGGTCCTTGTTAACTGATTCTTGCATTTTGTCCATTCTATTGTCCATTCTATCTCCAAGATTTCGGGTCAACCTTACTATCATTATTCTGAATTCTTTTTCAGGTAGACTGCCTATTTCCTCTTCATTTGTTAGGTCTGATGGGTTTTTATCTTGCTCCTTCATCTGCGGTGTGTTTTTCTGTCTTTTCATTTTGCTTATCTTACTGTGTTTGGGGTCTCCTTTTTTTGCAGGCTGAAGGTTCGTAGTTCCTGTTGTTTTTTGTGTCTGTCCCCAGTGGCTAAGGTTGGTTCAGTGGGTTGTGTAGGCTTCCTGGTGGAGGGTACTAGTGCCTGTGTTCTGGTGGATGAGGCTAGATCTTGTCTTTCTGGTGTGCAGGTCCACGTCTGGTGGTGTGTTTTGGGGTGTCTGTAGACTTATTATGATTTTGGGCCGCCTCTCTGCTAATGGGTGGGGTTGTGTTCCTGTCTTGCTAGTTGTTTGGCATAGGATGTCCAGCACTGTAGCTTGCTGGTCGTTGAGTGAAGCTGGGTGCTGGCGTTGAGATGGAGATCTCTCGGAAATTTTTGCTGTTTGATATTATGTGCAGCTGGGAGGTCTCTTGTGGATCAGTGTCCTGAAGTTGGCTCTCCCACCTCAGAGGCACAGCACTGACTCCTGGCTGCAGCCCCAAGAGCCTTTCATCCACAGGGCTCCTTAATTTGGGATGATTGGTTGTCTATTCAGGTATTCCACAGATGCAGGGTATATCAAGTTGATTGTGGAGCTTTAATCCGCTGCTTCTGAGGCTGCTGGGAGAGATTTCCCTTTCTCTTCTTTGTTCTCACAGCTCCCAGGGGCTCAGCTTTGGATTTAGCCCCGCCTGTGCGTGTAGGTCGCCGGAGGGCGTCTGTTCTTTGCTCAGACAGGACGGGGTTAAAGGAGCCGCTGATTCGGAGGCTCTGGGTCACTCAGGCCCGGGGGTAGGGAGGGGCACGGAGTGTGGGGTGGGCCTGCGGCTGCAGAGGCCGGCGAGACGTTGCAGCCTGAGGCGTGCCTGTGCGTTCTCCCGGGGGAGTTGTCCCTGGATCCCGGGACCCCAGCAGTGGCGGGCTGCACAGGCTCCCCGGAAGGGCGCGTGGCTAGTGACCTGTGTTCGCACACAGGCCTCCCGGTGGCGGCAGCAGCGGCCCTAGCCGCTCTGGGCGGCCCTAGCCACGTCCGTCTCTGGGCTCCGCACCCCTAGCCACGGCTCGCGCCCGTCCCTGGAGCTCTCTCAAGCAGCGTTCTTAATCCCCTCTCCTCGTGCACCAGGAAACAAAGAGGGACGTAAAAGTCTCTTGCCTCTTCGGCAGTTCCAGACTTCCCCCCGGACTCTCTCCCGGCCAGCCGCGGTGCACCAACGCCCCGCAGGCTGTGTTCACGCCGCCAACCTCAGTCCTCTCCCGGCGCTCCGACAAAAGCCGGAGCCTCAGCTCCCAGTCCCGCCCGCCCCGGCGGGCGAGCAGACAAGCCTCTCGGCTGGCAAGTTCCGGTCGGCCCGATCCTCTGCGCTGGAATCTCTCCGCTTTGCCCTCCGCACCCCTGTTGCTGTGCTCTCCTCCGCGGCTCCCAAGCTCCCCCACTCCGCCTCCCGAAGTCTCCACCCGCGAAGGGGCTTCCTAGTGTGTGGACACTTTTCCTCCTCCACAGCTCTCTCCCGCTGGTGCAGGACCCGTCCCTATCCTTTTGTCTCTGTTTAGTTTTTTCTTTTGCCCTACCCAGGTACGTGGGGGGTTTCTTGCCTTTTGGGAGGTCTGAGGTCCTCTGCCAGCGTTCAGTAGATGCTCTGTAGGAGTTGTTCCACGCGTAGATGCATTTCTGGTGTATCTGTGGGGAGGAACGTGATCTCCGCGTCTTACTCTTCCGCCATCTTCCCGGAAGTCTGGGTCCATTTCTGGACTCTGTTCTTTCCTGTCGATCTATTTGTCTGTCTTTGTGCCAGTACTACTGTCTTGATTACTATAGGTTTATAGTAAGCCTTGACATCCGAGTCCTCTAACTTAGTTCTTCTTCAAGATTGTTCTGGCTCTTCTGGATCCTTTGCCTTTAATAAACTTGAGAGTCAACTTTTACATTTATGAAGTAAATAGTTGTAACTCTGATTAGGATTGCACTGAATCAATAAGTTGGGGAGAACTGACATATTAACAATATTGAGTCTTCCAGTGTATGAGCATAGTATATCTCTCCTAATATTTACATCTCTTTAATTCCTCTCAGCACTGTTTTGTAGTTTTTGGGTTTTTTCCCCCAGAAAATTCTTTTAATATTATACTTTAAATGAGAAATAATAACAACTAGCTTTCTATTTAATCCTGTTTCTACTTTCTTTTTAAAAAATTTTTAAATTTAATTTTATTTAATTTTTTATACAGCAGGTTCTTATTAGTCATCAATTTTATACACATCAGTGTATACATGTCAATCCCAATCGCCCAATTCATCACACCACCACCGCCACCTGCCGCGGCTTTCCCCCCTTGGTGTCCATACGTTTGTTCTCTACATCTGTGTCTCAATTTCTGCCTTGCAAACCGGTTCATCTGTACCATTTTTCTAGGTTCCACATATATGCATTAATATACGATATTTGTTTTTCTCTTTCTGACTTACTTCACTCTGTATGACAGTCTCTAGATCCATCCACATCTCAACAAATGACCCAGTTTTGTTCTGTTTTATGGCTGAGTAATATTCCATTGTATATATGTACCACAACTTCTTTATCCATTCTTCTGTTGATGGGCATTTAGGTTGCTTCCATGACCTGGCTATTGTAAATAGTGCTGCAATGAACATTGGGGTGCATGTGTCTTTTTGAATTATGGTTTCCTCTGGGTACATGCCCAGTAGTGGGATTGTTGGATCATATGGTAATTCTATTTTTATTTTTTTAAGGAACCTCCATACTGTTCTCCATAGTGGCTGTATCAATTTACATTCCCACCAACAGTGCAACAGGGTTCCCTTTTCTCCACACCCTCTCCAGCATTTGTTGTTTGTAGATTTTCTGATGATGCCCATTCTGACTGGTGTGAGGTGATACCTTGTTGTAGTTTTGATTTGCATTTCTCTAATAATTAGTGACGTTGAGCAGCTTTTCATGTGCTTCTTGGCCATCTGTATGTCTTCTTTGGAGAAATGTGTATTTAGGTCTTCTGCCCATTTTTGGATTGGGTTGTTTGTTTTTTTAATATTGATTAATCCTTTGTCCGTTTATTCATTTGCAAATATTTTCTCCTATTCTGAGGGTTGTCTTTTCATCTTGTTTATGGTTTCCTTTTCTGTGCAAAAGCTTTGAAGTTTCATTAGGTCCCATTTGTTTTTGTTTTTTAATTTCCATTACTCTAGGAAGTGGATCAAAAAAGATCTTGTTGTGATTTATGTCAAAGAGTGTTCTTCCTATGTTTTCCTCTAAGAGTTTTATAGTGTCTGGTCTTACATTTAGGTCTTGAATCCATTTTGAGTTTATTTTTGTGTATGGTGTTAAGGAGTGTTCTAATTTCATTCTTTGACATGTAGCTGTCCAGTTTTCCCAGCACCACTTATTGAAGAGACTGTTTTTTCTCCATTGTATATCCTTGCCTCCTTTGTCATAGATTAGTTGACCATAGGTGCATGGGTTTATCTCTGGGCTTTCTATCTTGTTCCATTGATCTATGTTTCTGTTTTGGTGCCAGTACCATATTGTCTTAATTACTGTAGCTTTATACTATAATCTGAAGTCAGGGAGTCTGATTCCTCCAGCTCCGTTTTTTTCCCTCAAGAGTGCTTTGGCTATTCGGGGTCTTTTGTGTCTCCACACAAATTTTAAGATTTTTTGTTCTAATTCCGTAAAAAATGCCATTGGTAATTTGATAGGGATTGCATTGAATCTGTAGATTGCTTTGGGTAGTATAGTCATTTTCACAATATTGATTCTTCCAATCCAAGAACATGGTATATCTCTCCATCTGTTGGTATCATCTTTAACTTCTTTCATCAGTGTCTTATAGTTTTCTGCATACAGGTCTTTTTTCTCCCTAGGTAGTTTATTCCTAGGTATTTTATTCTTTTTGTTGCAATGGTAAATGGGAGTGTTTCCTTGATTTCACTTTCAGATTTTTCATCATTAGTGTATAGGAATGCCAGAGATTTCTGTGCATTAATTTTGTATCCTTCATCTTGTAGTTTTCAATGTAGAGATTTTGCAAGTATTTTGTTAAATTTAAACAATACCCTTTTGCTATTTGTTTCCTATTCTGTTTTGTTTAGGTTTTTCTTCTTACGATTCTTTTTTCCTGTCTTTGTTTGGGTTAATGGAATATTTTTAAATAGTTCATTTAAATTCCTCTGTTAGATTAGAGATAATGCATATAAAAGTGCCCATAGCATATAGTATGCACTCAACAAATTATTAGTTACACTTTAGTTTTTCTCTTAGGAAAATGGGGTCTGATATATTACTCTCACACTAAGAGCCTGGAGAACATTTGACTGAAAAGGCAGCTGTTGTAGCTCATATAAAAAGCATGTGAAATCTCTTGGCACTTGGGGTACCCCTGTATAGAAGCTCCTGATGGGAGTGTGGAAACTCATGGGTGAGGGATTTTTCTCTTTCCAGATGTGAGAGAAGCTTGAAGACAATTTCCCATAGCAAATTCAAGGAAAGCTTGAACTGCTCACTTTCTGGAGAGTTACTATCATAAATGGGTGTTGAATTTTGTCAAAAGCTTTTTCTGCATCTATTGAGATGATTATATGGTTTTTATTCTTCAAGGTGTTAATGTGATTATCACACTGATTGACTTGTGGATATTGAAGAATCCTTGCATCCCTGGGATAAATCCCGCTTGAACATGGTGTATGATCCTTTTAATATTTTGTTGGATTCAGTTTGCTACTATTTTGTTGAGGGTTTTTGCATCTATGATCATCAGTGATATTGACCTGTTATTTTCTTTTTTTGTGGTGTCTTCTTCTGGTTTTGGTATCAGGGTGATGGTGGCCTCATAGAAAGAGTTTGGGAGTGTTTCTTCCTCTGCCAGTTTTTGGAAGAGTTTCAGACGGATAGGTGTTAACTTTTCTCTAAATGTGTGACAGAATTCGCCTGTGAAGCCCTCTGGTCCTGAACTTTTGTTTGGTGGGAGTTTTTTAATCGCAGTTTCAATTTCAGTACTTGTGATTGGTCTGTTCATATTTTCTATTTCTTCCTGGTTCAGTCTTGGGAGATTGTATCTTTCTAAGAATTTGTCCATTTCTTCTCAGTTGTCCATTTTATTGGCATATAACTGGTTGTAGTAGTCATTTATTATCCTTTGTATTTCTGTGGTGTCTGTGGTAAATTCTCCTTTTTCATTTCTAATTTTATTGATTTGAGCCCTCTCCCTTTTTTTCTTGATAAGTCTGGCTGAAGGTTCATCAATTTTGTTCATCTTTTCAAAGAACAAGCTTTTGGTTTCATTGTCATATCTATTGTTTTCTTCATCTCTAGTTCATTTATTTCTACTCTGATCTTTATGATTCCTTTCCTTTTACTATGGTTTTTGTTTGTTCTTCTTTTCTTTAGGTATAAGGTTAGGTTGTTTATTTGAGATTTTTCTTGTTTTCTGAGGTGAGATTATATTGCTATAAACTTCCCTCTTCGAACAGCTTTTGCCGTGTCCCATAGGTTTTAGATCATCCTGTTTTTATTTTCATTTGCCTCTAGGTATTTTTATATTTCTTCTTTGATTTCTTCAGTGATCGTTGTTTAGTAGCATATTGTTTAGCCTCCATGTGTTCTTGTTTTTTACATTTTTTTTCTTATAGTTGATTTCTAATTTCCTAGTGTTGTGGTTGGAAAAGATGCTTGATATGATTTCAATTTTCTTAACTTTACCCAAGCTTGCTTTGTGGCCCAGCATGTGATCTGTCCTGGAGAATGTTCCATGTGCACTTGAGAAGAATGTGTGTTCTGCTGCTTTCAGATGGAATGCTCTATAAATATTAGTTAAATCCATCTGGTCTAATGTTTCATTTAAGGCCTGTGTTTCCTTACTGATTTTTCTGTCTGGTTTATCTGTCCATTGATGTAAGTGGGGTGTTGAAATCCCTCACTCTTATTGTGTTACTGTTGATGTCTCATTTCATGGCTCTTAGTATTTGCTTTATATATTGAGGTGCTCCTATGTTGGGTTCATATATATTTACAATTGTTATAGCTTCTTCTTGGATTGATCCCTTGATCATTATGTAGTGTCCTTCTTTGTCTCTTGTAACAGTCTTTATTTTTTTATTTTTTTTGTGGTACGTGGGCCTCTCACTTCTGTGGCCTCTCCCATTGTGGAGCACAGGCTCCAGATGCACAGGCTCAGTGGCCACGGCCCATGGGCCCAGCCACTCCACAGCATGCAGGATCCTCCCGGACCAGGGCACAAACCCATGTCCCCTGCATTGGCAGGCAGACTCTCAACAACTGTGCCACCAGGGAAGACCTAACAGTCTTTATTTTAAAGTCTATGTTGTCTGATATGAGTAATGTTACTCCAGCTTTATTTTGATTTCCATTTGCATGGAATACTTTTTTTCCATTCCCTCACTTTTAGTCTGTATGTGTCCCTAGATCTGAAGTGGGTCTCTTGTAGACAGCATATATATGGGTCTCTTATTTTTGTATCCGTTCAGCCAGTCTGTCTTTTGGTTGGATCATTTGATCCACATATACTTAAGGTGATTTTTCATATATATGTTCTTGTTGACATTTTGTTAGCTGTTTTGGATTTTTTTTTTTTTTTTGGCGGTACGCGGGCCTCTCACTGTTGTGGACTCTCCCATTGCGGAGCACAGGCTCCAGACGCACAGGCTCAGCGGCCATGGCTTACAGGCCCAGCTGCTCCACGGCATGTGGGATCTTCCCGGACCGGGGCATGAACCCGTGTCCCCTGCATCAGCAGGCGGACTCTCAACCACTGCACCACCAGGGAAGCCCTGGATTTGTTTTTGTAGGACTTTTTCTTCCCTTCCTCTTTTGTTCTCTTCTCTTGTGAATTGACAACTAACTTTAGTGTTGTGTTTGGATTCCTTTTTCTTTTTTTTTTGTTTGTATCCACTGTAGAAATTTGGTTTCTGGTTACCTTGAGGTTTTGATATAGTAGTTTATATATAAACAAGATTGTTTTAAGTTGCTGGTCTTTTATTTCAAATGTGTTTCCAATATCCTGCATTTGTGCTCTCCTCTTCTCATAATTGGTAATTTTGATATCATATTTGTGTGTGGATGTTCTACCTTTACTGTATGTTTACCTTTACCAGTGAGCTTTCCCATTTGTAATTTTCTGGTTTCTAGTTGTGGCCTTTTTTTTTTCCGCCTAGAGAAGTTCCTTCTAGAATTCATTGTAAAACTGGTTTGGTGGTGCTGAATTCTCTTAGCTTTTGCTTGTCTGTAACGCTTTTGATTTCTCCATCAAATCTGAATGAGAGCCTTGCTGGGTAGAGTATTCTTGGTTATAGGTTTTTCTCTTTCATCACTTTAAATATATCATACCACTCCCTGCTGGCCTGAAGAGTTTCTGCTGAAAAATCAGCTGAAAACCTTATGGGGATTCCCTTGTATGATATTTGTTGTGTTTCCCTTGTCGATTTCAATACTTTCTTTGTGTTTAATTTTTGTCAGTTTGATTACTATGTGTCTCAGCATGTTCCTCCTTGGGTGTATCCTGCCTGGGATTCTCTGCACTTCCTGGACTTGGTTGACTGTTTCCTTTCCCGTTTTTTTTAAATTAATTTATTTATTTAGGCTGCGTTGGGTCTTCATTTCTGTGTGAGGGCTTTCTCTAGCTGCGGCGAGCGGGGGCCACTCTTCATCGCGGTGCATGGGCCTCTCATTGTCGCGGCCTCTCGTGTTGCGGAACACAAGCTCCAGACGCGCAGGCTCAGTAGCTGTGGCTCATGGGCCCAGTTGCTCCGCGGCATGTGGGATCTTCCCAGACCAGGGCTCGAACCCATGTCCCCTGCATTGGCAGGCAGATTCTCAACCACTGCGCCACCAGGGAAGCCCTCCTTTCCCATTTTAGGAAAGTTTTCAGCTATTATCACTTCAAATATTTTCTCTGGCCCTTTCTCTTTCTCTTCTCCTTCTGGGACCCCAATAATGTACATGTTGGTGCATTAAATGTTGTCCCAGAAGCTCTTAAACTGTCCTCATTTTTTTCATTCTTTTTTCTTTATTCTGTTCCATGACAATGATTTCCACTATTCTGTCTTGTCTGTTTTTCTGCCTCATTTATTCGTTATTATTTCCTTCTATTGTATTTTTCATTTCAGTTATTTTATTGCTCATCTCTCCTCTGTTCTTTATATCTTCTAGCTCTTTGTTAACCATTTCTTGTATCTTCTTGATCTGTGCTTCCATTCTTTTTCCGAGATTTTGGATCATCCTTACTCTCATTACTCTGAATTCTTTTTTGGGTAGATTGCCTATCTGCACTTCACTTTCTTGTTTTTCTGGGGTTTTGTCTTGTTCCTTCTTCTGAAACATATTCCTTTGCCATCTCATTTTGTCTAACTTTCTGTGATTGCGGTTTCCATTCTCTAGGCTGCAAGGTTGTAGTTCCTTTTGCTTCTGGTGTCTGTCCCCAGTGGGTGAGGATGTTCTAGAGGCTTGTGCAAGCTTCCTGGTGGGAGGGACTTGTTCCTGCCCACTGGTGAGTGGAACTGTGTCTTGTCCCTCTGGTGAACAAGGCTGTGCCACAAGGTGTGTTTAGAAGTGGCTGTGGGTTCGGGAAGACTTTAGACAGCTTGTCCGCTGGTGGCTGGGGCCGTGTTCCTTCCCTGTTGGTTGTTTGGTCTGAGGTGTCCCAGCACTGGAGCCTACAGGCTGTTGGGTGGGGCTGGGTCTTGGTGACAAAACGGCAACCTCCAGGAGAACTCACACCAATGAGTACTCCCTTGTACCACTGCCACCAGTGCTTGTCCCCACAAGTGACCCATAGCCATGCCCCACCTCCCCAGGAGACCTTCCAAGACCAGCAGTTATGTCTGGCCCAGGCCCCTATGAAGTCACTGGTTTTTCCCTGGGCACTGGTGTACATGAGACTTTGTGTGTGGCATTTCTGTTTTCCCCAGTCCTATGGAGTTCCTGTGATCACCCACCACTGACTTTCAAAGCCAAATGCTCTGGGCACTCCTCTTCCTGATGCCATACCCCCAGGCTGGGTAGCCTGATGTGGGGCTCAGAACTCTCACTCCTGAGGGAGAATTTCTGTGATATAATTATTTTCCAGTTTGTGGGTCGCCCACCCAGCAGGTATGGGATTTGATTATATCATGAATGCACCCCTCCTACCCTCTTGTTGTGGCTTCTTCTTTGTTTTGGGTGTAGAATATCTTTTTTGGTAGTTTCCAGTCTTTTTTGTTGATGGTTGTTCAGCCATTACTTGTGATTTTGGTGTTTGCATGAGAGGAGGTGAGCTCAGTTCCTTCTACTCTGCCAGCTTGTCTCCAACCCCTTATAGATTCTTCTTTCAAGTATTTTAAACAAACCCATCATGTTTCTATTTCACATTTTCCTCATTAAATCTACACAAAGTATTCCACAGTTGAAAGTCTTAACTGAGCATTGTTTACTCAGTGTGACAATCTTCTATGATTTTTTTCCCCTCAGTCAAAACAAGGCTACCCATGGAAAGATAAGCCATTCTGTTTCCACCTAAAGTTCACTTCCCAGGTTCCCAGAGGCCTTGACAGATACCTGTCGGCCTGGTCTACTGCCAGGTTAAGGAACCTTTCACACTTTCAGGCTGGCAGCATGCCCCGACTACATGCAGACCTCCCAGGGAGCCAGAACATGGAGCTCAGGAAACACATGCAGCAGAAAGTGATGTCAGCATCTCAGAGAGGCAGAAGTGTATTTCTGTAGAGACACCTGGACTCATAATTTAGGCTACTTTCACTCCCTCCCCCACTTGGCAATCAAAACAGGAGATGCTTTTGAGCTTTCTTTTGTGCTGCCTAGAGAGAAGATGGGCTCACTCTGCCAAAGGGCAGTTGTCTCATATGGCTCTGAAAAGAGCACACACTGCAGCTGCCTGGGAGCAGGAGCCTTGTGAGGTGGATTCAAAGTGTCTCATCTCACCCAGAATCCAGAAGCAGGCTTCCAAGACCATGCTGAAATGCTAAATGAGCCACTTTCTAGAAAAATCCACCTCAGTGAATCACAGCTACTCAGTCTCCCTATCCAAATATCTTGCAGTGTATATACATGTATTTGAGGGTATGGGGGAAGGGAGCTGATGTATCAGAAGTTCTTGAATAGCCAGTTCAGGAATGAAAGAAGCATTGAATTTTAGAAAGCATATTCAAAGACATGACCCATTTTCATCCTCACATCCACACTCTCAGTCAGACAGCCACACTCTGTTTATAGATAAAGAAACCGAGGCTCAGAAGATTGATGTGACTTAAGGAGGATTCAGGCAGCTGGTTAGTGACAGAGCTAGAGTCCAAACAGTCTAACTATTTAAGTCCTGGGCTTTATTGCAGAACCTTCTCTTTCAGAGAGGTCAAGAACCCCTAAAGAAATGTTAGTTGCTTAAGTACAAGTATACATGTCATGAGCTTTACTCCTTCCCTTTGGGAAAAATCTATATGGTTTATCAGTTCAGAGCAGCCTTCCTCCTCTCTCAACATGTTACTTTTATCTTCCTGCTCCCACTTTTCTCTAACTGGCTTTTATTGTCTCCCTCATGTAATTAAAAACATCCTGCTGTCCCTTTGAACCAGTTCCATGACCCAGGAGAGCTCTATGGCTTGGCACATAAGGGTGGGACATGCTAGGGAACAGCCTGGCAGAAACAATGCCACCACCAAATATTGCCCAGGTCCCCATTAATAGGAATTATTCTCTAGACTAGATGCGGACCAAAGGGTAGGTTGTGTTTGCATTACTTTTGTTCCTTTAACTTCTCTATGAGGTTGATGCTGTGAAAATAACCTAGTAAGACATAAAAACCAGGGGCCCTGGCGCTGTGTGACTTTGAGGAGTGTTAAGATCTCTGGATCTTTTTTCCTTCATCAATAGAAGAAGCAAATGAGATAAGATGAGGCCGAAGTTCCTCTTCCAGCACTGAAAGTCATCTTTATGGCAGAAAATAGGGATTTTACCGCTGATTTTTATCCACTAGTGGGGCTGATCCCCAATTTCTTGATACCACAAATGGAAACATGGGGAAAATCACATGAAAGAAGAATATATTCTTTAGGGGTGATATTTCAGCCTGAATCAGGAGAATAATGTCATTCTCTCTCCATTAGCTCCCTGAGGTAGGAGAATAAATTCATCATTATATCTCCAGTGCCTGAAACAGTGTTTGGACATAGCATGTGCTCAAGAAATGCCAGCTGAATTAATGAGTAAAGGAAATTAACTTAATTACCTAAGAAATATTGGATTTCTTATCTCATAATATAAAACCTTAACCAATATTTGAAAATATCTGTACTTCTGTCCATATACTTGTACGTCATCTGTGATTCTTCATGGTCCCTATACCACTCTTCAGTTGTAGTTACACCAGGACCTGAGGGTTCTTTGGTGTATACCGTTCTTGCTAGAATTTGAGGCTGTTAGCAGAAAGGTAAGATAATAATATGAAATATAAGGAAAATCCTGACAAGAACATCGTCAGAGATAAACAGAAAATGCACTGAAAAAACGTGAAAATTACCGTTAACCTGTGAAAAGATGCTCAACATCACTCAAAAGATAAATGTAAATTAAAATTACACTGAGATACCATTTCCCACCTGTAAGTTCAACAAAAATCCAAAATGTGGACCACATACTCTTTTGGCAAGGCGATGGTGAAACAAGCACCTGAATACATAACTGGTAGGAATGCACGATGGCAGAATAACTCTGATAGAGGGGAAATTGGTAACATTTAGCAAAATTATATATGCATTTATCATTTGACCCAGCAATCACATTGGAAATTTATATTTTAAGAATCTAGATTTTAGAATACTATCCTGAAAACGTACTACAAAAATATGATGAGATGTACAAACAAGGTACTATTACAGCACTATTTGTGATAACAAAAGATTGGCAACAACCTGAATCAACAAGAAAACAGTTAAATAAACAGCTTCAGCTGCACAATGAAATACAATACAGTGAAAAAGGGAAGGCTACAATGCAGTGATCTCTAGGGTATATTGTTTTGTTGTTTTGTTTTCTGTTGAACATACGTATTTTTTTGTTGACATATAGTTGATTTACAATGCTGTGTTAGTTTCTGCTGTACAGCAAGGTGATTCAGTTATACATATGTGTACATTCTTTTTTTATATTCTTTTTCATTATGGTTTATCATAGGGATTGAATATAGTTCCCTGTGCTATATAGTCAGACCTTGTTGTTCATCCATTCTATATGTAATAGCTTGCATCTGCTAACCCCAAACTCCAAGTCTATCCTCCCCCACCTCTCTCCCCCCTTGGCAACCACAAGTCTATTCTGTGTCTGCAAATCTGTTTCTCTTTTGTAAATAGGTTCATTTGTGTCATGTTTTAGATTCCACAAATAAGTGATATCATATGGTATTTGTCTTTCTTTTTCTGACTTACTTCACTTAGTATGATAATCTCTAAGTCCATCCACATTGCTGCAAATGGCATTATTTCATTCTTTTTTATTGCTGTGTAGTAGTCCATTGTATATATGTACCACATCTTCTTTATCCACTCTGTCAATGGACATTTGGGTTGTTTCCATGTCTTGGCTCTTGTGAATAGTGCTGCTATGAACATAAGGGTTCATGTATCTTTTTTTTAATGTATTTTTTTGAATTATAGTTTTGTCCAGATACATGCCCAGGAGTAGGATTGCTGGATCATATGATACCTCTATTTTTAGTTTTTTGAGGAACCTCCATATTGTTTTCCATAGTGGCTGCACCAACTTTCATTCCCACCAACAGTGTAGGAGGGTTCTTTAGGGTATATTGTTAAGTGGAAAAAAACAAGGTGAAGAAAAACACATATAGTATGTTACCATTTCTATAAGAAAGGGAAGATGTGAATATATTTATATCTCTATATCTATATATCTACAGATAGAGATATAGATATACATGTATGTATTTGCTTAAGTTATAAAAACCAATAAAAGATTAATAAAAAATTTTAAATCATTATATACAAAGGGGAAAGGGGAGGAGCTTTTTTGGAATATCCCAAAGATTTGTCTTTAGAAACATATATATTTTTTAAAATTAAATAAAATGTAATCCCTAAAAAAGCAAAAATAAGTGATTATATCTGTGTATCCAGTTAACAGCATAATTGCACAGGAAGGAACTATCTAAAATGACTGTAAAAACAATAATTTGCTCATATATTTCCACTGGAATTAACCCTAAGGACAAAAACAACAGCAAAAACAAAGCCTTACATTGTTCTCAATAATCATATTGTTGGTGGTAGATTTGGTATTGCTATTCTCAGATTTTTGTATTGTAGGATTAAAGAAATGTGATTATTTGGTATCATTAAGAACCAGATATTTTTGGTGTGGTTTAAAGGAGATATAAATGCAAGATTAGTGAGTTTAAGTAAGAGCCTGTAGACCTGTACTTCATCAGCATGAAATCATGATGTATTTAGATTTTAAAAATACATATTTTGTAGTTCTATCTACTTAAGAGGCCCAGACACAGTTCCCAACTATAGGCAGGGGTCCCCCAAACCAACCTCAGGTTCAATGATTCTCCAAAAGAACTCACAGAACTCAGCAAAGTTGTTATACTCACGATTACAGTTTATTACAATGAAATGATACGGACTAAAATCAGCAAGGGAAAAAGGCACATAGGGCAGACCAGAGACAAGCCTCCAGTTTTCCCCTCCCAGGGAGTCATACAGACAAAACTTAATTTTACCAGCAGTGATGTATAGCAACTTGCACAAAGTATTGCCAGCCACAGAAACTTGCTCTAGCATTGATGTCAGGATTTTTACTTTAGAGGTCAGTTATGTAGGCATGTCCTCCAGAGGTCAACTGATATATATTGTGTGGCCCAAGGCCCCCACCATAAGTCACATTGTTAGCACAGGCTACCTGGTGTGTCCCAAAGTACTCAATAAACAGACATTCTTATCAGGCAGGATATTTCAAGGGATTAGTTAGAGGTTATCTCCTAGGAGTCAGTTAAGAGCCAAACCTTTCTTTGGAATACGTGGGGTTTGGATAACCTAATTCTGCTTAGTTAGTTCTGTACTGCACACTGACCTAGTACCAGTGAGGCACCACTAGTGGTCAGATTGCATCTTTAAATAAATACTGTTGCCCACAAAAGAAAATAGGGCTCTTTGGAGAAAGGGCTGAATCCAGGTCTAGGGCACGAAAGGTGCAAGGTTAAGTTTAGGACATTTTGTCATATCAGAGAGTAAGGAAGTTATCATAGACCACTGGAATTGTGTTAATAGGATTCAGAAGTCAATCTAAACAAGTTCCCACTGGCCAAAGATAGCACAAGTTGAGCAACAATAAAGATAATTACTATAATAGATTAAAACACATAAAAATATATCTATCGTTCATAATGATGCTAAAATAACCACAACAACTCATCAGTCACCTCTGGAAGATGCTAGGAATAGCTCACATCATTTATTTGAAAATAGGTAAATGAAACATTTGCCCTCTCTTTCCTGAATGATCAGGGAAACCAGATAGTTGATGTGGGGTGAATGTGGAGGAGCTTCTCTTTGTAGAAGTATTTCGGCTAAAAAATGGGGGAGGGAATGATCGAATACAGCTATTTTTCAAACACTACTAACCTGGTAGATTTCTGCAATGATCATCACGCCTTAAAAAGAGAAAACAAGAGACTGCTCCTCCTATTTGAAGTACAAACACCACCAGTAAAGCAGACTTGAGAAAAAAGAATCAAAATGTGCCAAGTGTCTAAATCTAATTACCAGTTCATAGGTGATACAGGGGACAGAGGAACATGTTAAATGACACTTAGGAATGCAGCCATGCAGTCAGCAAAATCCAGACTATGAGAAACTACAGTACAATTATGGGAAGTGAACTATGGGAAAATACAGAGCTGGCTTTTTCAACCAAAAATTTACAAAAAAAATAAAGAGGGAACTTACAGAATAAAAGAGCCATATCAACAAATCAGAATGTATGATACTTATTTGTATCCCAATTCAAACTATCAAAGTGAAAAACAAAATGCAAAAGAGAAAATATTTATAAGACAACTGGGGAAGTATGAACACTGATATTATGAAATTATTAATTTTAGGTGTGATGATATTGTGTATTTTTTAAAGACCCTATATCTTTCAGAAATACATATTAAAATATTTACACATTAAAATGATTCGATATTTGGGATTTGCTTCAAAATCATCTCTTGAGAGGTATGGGGAATGGGTGGGGATATAGATAAAATGAAACTGTTCACATTTTATTAATAATTGTTCAGTCAGGGTGGGAGTTACATTATATATTCTCTCTACTTTTAGATGTTTGAAAATTTGTATAATTAAGAGTAAAAACAACAAAAGACCACAAAAACAATAGCCCTGTATCAAATAGTAAGATGGCCCCATTATTTTGACTGAAAAAAGGGAATAATAGGTAAATTCATTCATTCATTTGTTCATTCAACAAATATTTATTGATCACCTACTCTGTGTCAGGCAACATGAAAACAGCAGTGAACAAAGAGGAAGAAAAATTCCCTGCTCCCTTGGAGCTTACATTCTAATGATGGGAAAAGGCAATCATGAAAAAATTGAGTTAGTGAAACAAAGTATGTCAGATACCTTTTTTTTTTTTTGGCCTTGTGCAGCTTGCAGGATCTTAGTTCCCCCATCAGGGATCAAATCTGTGCCCTTGACAGTGAATGCATGGCAGAGTCCTGACCACTGGACCACCAGGGAATTCCCAAAGTATGCCAAATGCTTCTAAATGCAATAGTGAATGGTAATAAATCTGGATGGGGGCTAGGGAATGTGGGGGGACTTTTATTTTGAAGAAGAGGTCGCTGGGAAGATGACATCTGAGCAAACACTTAAAGGAGATGAGGAGAGAGCTACACAGATTATCTACGGAAGAGCATCGCAGGCAGATGGACCAAGCAGGGCGCAGGCTCCATGCAGGAGTGTCCCTGCAGTGCTTACGGAACAGCAAGGAAAAGAGTGAGGCTAGAGCAAAGGTGAGGGTAGAAAGCAAGGTCAAAGAGGTAGTGCAGGGTCTGGGTAGCTAAAGAAAGAATTTTGACTTGTTCGTGACTTGAGATGGAAAGCCGTCAAAGGTTTGTTTGCTTGTTTTTTGGGGTTTCTTTTTGCGGTACGCAGATCTCTCACTGTTGTGGCCTCTCCTGTTGCGGCGCACAGGCTCCAGACGCGCAGGCCCAGCGGCCATGGCTCACGGGCCCAGCTGCTCCGCGGCATGTGGGATCTTCCCGGACCGGGGCACGAACCCGTGTCCCCTGCATTGGCAGGCGGACTCTCAACCACTGCGCCACCAGGGAAGCCCTGTTTGCTTGTTTTTAAGTAGCTTTATTGAAATATGTATTAATTTCCTAGGGCTACCATCCAAAATACCACAAACTGGGTGGCTTAAAACAATAGAAATTATTTTCTCGCAGTTCTGGAGTCTAGAAGTTTGAAATCAGGGTTTCAGTGGGGTTGATACTTTCTGTAGGCTGAGCCTCGAGGAAGTGTAAAATTTTGAGGAAGGTGGGTAATGCAGCTAAGACTGAACAGCAATCAGTAAGACAGGAGAGAACTAAGACAATGTGGTGTCCTGGAAGCCAAGTGAAGAACCTGTTTCAATTGTGTCTAAGACATGTTGCTGGTTAATTAAGAGGAGGAGGGCTGAGACTTTGACCATTCAGTTTAGCAGTATGAAAGTCACTGGTGACCTTGATAGGAAAAGTCACTGTTGACTGAGAGGGACAATTGCCTGATTGGGTTCAAGAAACAATGGGAGGAGAGGAGTTGAGGCAAGGAAGAAAAGCTTTGCCCTAAAAGGGAGCCACTAATGGAGCAGTAGAGAGTACAAGGATTGTTTTTATTTTTAATGGGAGAAATAATATCAAGTGTGTACAGTAATGGGTATGATTGAATAGGGTGGGAAGCATTAAGGGTACCAAAGGAAAAAGGAGAATTACAGATGCAATGCTCTGAGTGAAAGGGACGAGCTGTAGCCTGGAGGAGTGGTGCTGGCCTTAAGGAGGGTCATGAGCAAGTCGTCCACTCAAACAGGCTGGGGTGGGGAGGACACAAGTATGGGACAGATGCCAGTAACTGGGTAGATGTGGCGGAGGAAGCTTGTTGAAGTTCTAGGAGTATAAAGCTAGGAGTGAGGATGGGGAAGGGGGTATTGGAGTTTTAAGGAAAGAAGAAAATGTATAGTCATCTAGAACAGTGGGAGAGTGAGGGACTAGGGACATAGCAACACTAAGGGCCCCCCCGGAGGTGGGGGTCATGAATTTAGAGTGAGACTGGGCAGCATGGCTGTGTGTCTTTCTCCTGCCGTATTCAGATGTGTGGGTGCTGACATAGAATAGGCACAGAATTGGGCTTAGCAAAGATTTGAACTGTGCCAGAAAAAAGAGTAAGAGATGAGTGAAGGAGGTGAGAATGTATTTAAGGGAGTGTTTATAACACTTGATTGTGGACTTTGGCAAAAAGCAAAGTGAAGACAAAGCATGGTAAGAGTTGGGGGAAATGGTGACTGAATCAACAGGTTGTAGGTCCCATGTGCAATAGAAGAATTGCTGAACTTGGGGTGCCAGAAGGTGCGAGCTAAAAATGTGAGGTGGTGAGTAGAGCACAGAACACTTGAAATGGAATGTATGGTGGGGTTGTGTTATTGGTAGTGCTAAGGACTAGGATATGACTAGGAGGTGGGGTAGTTGAAGAGAGATAAAGGGCAAGTTCACTGGGGAGAGGATGTCAAAGAACTGAGACATCAGGATTTGAAAAGATCATTTCCGTGGAGACTGAAATCACCTAGAACCATGGCAGAAGTGGCATTGGAGAGTGTGACAGTGAGCCCAGAGCTGAAATTGGCAAGGAATGAGTGGGAGTTCTCTGGTGGGGTAGATGACAGCAGCAAGGAGGGATAGCGAGTGACAGTCTATCAACGGGACATTCAAGCCCAGAGGTCCTTAGGGTTTAGCTTTTAGGGAGGAGGAAGAGAGTGGGAAAATGGTGTTTAAAGAACAATGAGGATACGGGGAACACCCACCTCACCTCTAGGCCTCGGGGTATGAGGAAGGTGGGACAGAAGCAGCTGGCAGTGGAGGGGACTACAGAGCATGACGGGGATGGAGTGTTCTGACGAGAGGTGGTATATACAGGAGGGTGTGCCCACAACTGCCCTTGAGCTCCAGAGGGCCCAGTGGAAGGGTTTTATGAGATGGGGAGGACTGAGAGATTGGGTCAGGGAAGAAATGTACAGAGCTGCAGGGGACTTCCGTTGTGCGGGAAGAGGGATGACCTGAGTCTGGTGTTTGGGGGGAAGGTGGATGATGCAAACAGAAATAAACAGCACAGTGAGATTCGCCCAATAGTCTCAAGGCAGATGGTCGTAAAGCCACCATGTGCGTGAGGGGGTGGTGGGGTCTTGGGCCATGGTGACATTTCTGCCAACCAGTACGGAGGAGCCTCGGGGGAAGACATCAGAGCATTCAGAGACCCCTGAAGGCCCTGGGGCGTCAAGGTGAGATGGTCTTACCTAGAATTTACGTGGTGCCAAGGATTTTCGAAGTACATTACATCTTTTAATCCTCGTAACAACTCCATAAGGTAGGTGTTATTATCACCACTTTTAGAAGAGAAGCACAGAGTCAAATAATTTGCCCAAGGCCATACGGCCAGTAAGTGGTGGAGCCCAGATGTGAATGGAGACTATCGGCCCAGGGCCCATACTCTTAACCACTAATACTGCAGATATTTGACATTCATTGAACATTGATTGGGTACCATCTATATGTCCACTTCTCTGTGAATTCCCTAAGAGTAAGGACTGCTGTTAATCTTTTTCTCTCCTGCACCCGGCATAATGCCCGGTACTTAGAAGGTGTTTGAATAGTAAATAAATGAATTAATAAGTAGAAAAATGAAATGAAGGGTAGAGTTTGGATTAAAAATGAATAAAACTCTTCCTTTGCCATATCAGATACAAACACTTGTTGTAAAGCTATAATAAATAAAATGGAGCATAAGAACACATGAATAGAGTAGAACAGAAAGTCAGGAATTAGACCTAAATACACACAGGAATTTATGAAAAATCTGTATTTTGAAAGTAGTGTGGAAATATGGATTATTTAATAAATGATGCAGGGAAATCAGCTAATAACCATCTGGAAGAAATACAATTTGAATCCATATCTCACACTGTCACCAGGATACAGTTTAGATGGACCAAAAATTAAAATATAAAACAATGAAATTCTGGAAGTCTAAGAAGTAAACATGGTGTATATACATTTATTTTTCACCTCAATATGGCGAAGGCATTTCTAAACATAAAGCTCCAAACAAAAAAGACTGATAAATCTGACCAACATAAAAATAAGAATTTCAGCATGGCAAAAACAACAAAAAAGATTTTAAAATATAAGCTGTGGGTTTCCCTGGTGGCGCAGTGGTTGAGAGTCCGCCTGCCGATGCAGGGGACGCGGGTTCGTGCCCCGGTCCGGGAAGATCCCACATGCCACGGAGCAGCTGGGCCTGTGAGCCATGGCCGCTGGGCCTGCGCGTCCGGAGCCTGTGCGCCGCAACGGGAGAGGCCACAACAGTGAGAGGCCCGCATACCGCAAAAAGAAAAATATATATATATATATATATATAAGCTGTGATAAAATATTTGCAATTTATGTCATAAAGGACTTCTAAAAATCAAAATCAAACTCAATAGCATAGTGGACAAAGGACAGGAATGCTTAGTTAGCAGAAAAGGAAATATAAATTGCTCTTAAGCATATAAAATATCCTCGGCCTCACTCACATTAAGACAAATGGAACTTAAATTATGCTGCTGTACCATAGTTAAACATAGTTAAACCCTATCACACTGGAGAAAATCAAAGTTTGGGAACTTTCTATGTGGTGAGTGGGGGAAACAGGGACTCTTATGTACTTGCACATGTGCAAAATTACATATGTACATACAAGGATATTCAATGCAGCTTTTGTGACAGTAAAAGATGAGAAGTGACTTAACTGTACCTGAGCAGGGATAAGCCACGCCATACAGCAGTGTGTTGCTACATACATGTGCAAATACAGGCACCTGTTAAAAAGCATGAAGAAACTCTGTAGAATGATATGGAATGAGTTCACAGATGCACCAGGTAGAAAAAAACAAGATGCAGAACAGTATGCTATCATTTCTATTTTTTGAAAGCGAGGATAAAGAATATATGAATGCATGCACGTTTAGTATGTTTCTGTAGGTGTAAAGTATTTCGGAAGGACACGCAAGAAACTGGCCATATTGGGTGCCCCTGGGGAACAGAATTGGGTACATGGTTACACTGGGCACAAGTGGTGTCACGCACTTCATGCATGGGGATTACCATGTACCCTTTGTATCTTCTGAATTTGTACGCAAATATAGTACCTATTCCAAATAATAGTAGTGATCATAGCTAAAAAGGATGTCTTTTTGTCCTCAAGTTGAGGAGACAAAATATACATTCACTGCTTTACTACAAGACGGAAAGTGTTTGGTGTCCTAAGAGAGGCAAGGATGAGATTATGTTCTGGCTGGGCTGGAAAGACAGGGCTCGTGGAAATTTAGGCAGGAGTAGCTTGTATTTTATTTAAGTATACTTAAATGGAATTGGAACTAGTGCCCTACTCTCCAAGTTCAAGTCATGTTCAGCAGCATTTTGGCCTCCAATGAGTTTTTTTTTCTGGTTAAAAGCAGGTGCCTGGAAATTTGAAGAGTTCCCAAAGAGCCCTGATAGCATCTGGTAAAAGTCAAGGGTCTAATGTTACTAGTTAAAGCCTTTTTAAGCGCTCATCACCCTCCATTGTAATCTGTTCCGGTGTTAAAGTAGCTGTGCTTAACACTATTGTATGCCATCGGGAGACAGAAAATGTATGTTATTTTTAGCAAATTCCAGTGGTAGATGCTCTTTAGACTCTGCTGGCAGACTTGCCTCTCAGCTCCTGGGAAGCCAAATTTATTTAAATTGCCATCCTTGTCTGTCATCGCAAGTGGAGAAATGAACTTTTTAGAGTCCTCAAACTGTGATGTGCTGTGTGAATAAATTCCCAAGGTGGCATCCAACTGCAGCTGGACTGACAGTTTTGAGATTTTTTTTTCCCTAAAGCTAAGTAAGGACACAAAGTTTCAGCTCAGCAGCTGATAAAGACATCTGATTTACTGAGATAGCACACAGAGCTCTCCTGCCTTTATTTTCTAAAATAGAAGAAAAGTCTCAGGTAACTCACTAACTCTAGCCCGTTCCATAACAACTAGTGTAAACTGTCTTAAAGATTAAGATATCATAATTTGAAAGAAAGTAACTTGCTATTTTACTATTTATTGCTTTAGTCACCAAAAGGCCTCTATTAAAATTGGCTCCTTATTGTCCCTTTAAATGTAATATTTGACACATGCATTCCTCTGCTTTCTCACTCCCATTCCCCAGAGGCAATTGCTGTCTTGATTCTGTGCTTATAATTTCCAGTTTGTGGCTTGTCTTTTCACATTCTCTGTAGTTTTTTTTTTTGTAATGAACACAATTTCTTAAATTAATGAAGTCATATTTAGCAATAGTTTCTTTTACAGTCCACTCTTTCTGTATTGTGTGTTCAAACAATCCTTATAACCTCAGATATTATTTTCTTCTAAAATTTAAAAGATTTCCTTTTCATATTTAAATTCTTAGACCAAGTGGAATTGCTTTTTATGAATAAGGTGGGGGAGGGTTCTAATTTCAACTTTTTCCCTTTATGCGTTTATCAGTCAATTGTTCCTGGACACTTTTCTAAATAGTCCCATTGGTCAGAAATGTTACCTTGGTCATATATCAGTTTCGTAAATGCATGGGTCTTGTGATTCTGTACCATTCATTAATTTGGCTATCCTTACTTTAGTATCTCACAACCCTAATTATCATTATAATAAGTTTTATAATCAAACATCTGGCAGAGCAACTCCCATCCCGCTTACCATATTATTCTTCCATAGGTGTGTCCAGGGTTTTCTTCGTCTCTATCTTCCTAGAATTAGCTTGTGAAGTCCCACAAAAACAAGGTTGGGACTTTAATTGAAATTGCATGAATCTACAGATCAGTCCAGGAAGAACGAAAATCTTTACAATATTGAGTCTTTCTATAGATAGAAAAACTAGGTCTTGGTCAGT
This sequence comes from Pseudorca crassidens, assembly GCF_039906515.1. Taxonomy (NCBI): domain Eukaryota; kingdom Metazoa; phylum Chordata; class Mammalia; order Artiodactyla; family Delphinidae; genus Pseudorca; species Pseudorca crassidens. The sequence goes on along the minus strand of NC_090297.1, from coordinate 122,879,486 downwards.
TTTTTGGTCAGATTTATTCTTAGGTACCTCACAGTTTTGTTTGTTTGTTTTTTGCTGCTTTTTTTTTTTGCTGCTGTAAATGCTTTTTCCCCCTTCTTATTTTTTTTCCACATTTTTATTGGAGTATGAATGCTTTACAATGTTGTGTTCGTTTCTGCTGTACAGCAAAGTGAATCAGCTATAGGTATACATATATCCCCATATGCCCTCCCTCTGGAGCCTTCCTCCCACCCTCCCTATCCCACCCCTCTGGGTCGTCACAAAGCACCGAGCTGATCTCCCTGTGCTATGCAGCAACTTCCCACTAGCTATCTATTTTACATTTGGTAGTGTATATATGTCCATGCCACTCTCTCACTTCATCCCAGCTTCTGCTTCCCCACCCCTGTGCCCTCAAGTCTGTTCTCTATCTCTGCGTTTTTACTCCTCCCCTGCCATTAGGTTCCTCCGTACTGCTTTTTAAAATTCCATATATATGCGTTAGCATATGGTATTTGTTTTTCTCTTTCTGACTTACTTCACTCTGTATGACAGATTCTAGGTCCATCCACCTCACTACAAATAACTCAATTTCATTTCTTTTCATGGCTGAGTAATAGTCCATTGTATATATATGTGTCACATCTTCTTTATCCAGTCATCTGTTGATGGACACTTAGGTTGCTTCCATGTCCTGGAGATTGTAAATAGTGCTGCAATGAACATTGTGGTTCATGTCTCTTTTTGAATTATGGTTTTCTCAGGGTATATGCCCAGTAGTGGGATTTCTGGGTTGTATGATAGTTCTAGTTTTAGTTTTTTAAGGAACCTCCATACTGTTCTCCATAGGGGCTGTATCAATTTACATTCCCACCAAGAGTGCAGGAGGGTTCCCTTTTCTCCACACCCTCTCCAGCATTTATTGTTTGTAGATTTATTTATTTATTTATTTATTGCGATATGTGGGCCTCTCACTGTTGTGGCCTCTCCCATTGCAGAGCACAGGCTCCGGACACACAGACTCAGTGGCCATGGCTCACGGGCCCAGCTGCTCTGTGGCATGTGGGATCTTCCTGGACCGGGGCACGAACCTGCGTCCCCTGCATCGGCAGGCGGACTCTCAACCACTGCACCACCAGGGAAGCCCTGTTTGTAGATTTTTTGATGGTGGCCATTCTGACCAGTGTAAGGTGATACCTCATTGTGGTTTTGATTTGCACTTCTCTAATGATTAGTGATGTTGAGCATCTTTTCATGCATTTGTTGGCCATCTGTATGTTTTCTTTGGAGAAATGTCTATTTAGGTCTTCTGCCCATTTTTGGATTGGGTTGCTTGTTTTGGGGATATTGAGCTGCATGAGCTGCTTGTATATTTTGGAGATCAATCCTTTGTCAGTTGCTTCGTTTGTAAATATTTTCCCCCATTGTGAGTATTGTCTTTTGGTCTTGTTTATGGTTTCCTTTGCTGTGCAAAAGCTTTGAAGTTTCATTAGGTTCCATTTGTTTATTTTTGTTTTTATTTCTATTTCTCTAGGAGGTGGGGCAAAAAGGATCTTGCTGTGATTTATGTCATAGAGTGTTCTGCCTATGTTTTCCTCTAAGAGTTTTATAGTGTCTAGCCTTATGTTTAGGTCTTTAATCCATTTTGAGTTTATTTTTGTGTTTGGTGTTAGGGAGTGTTCTAATTTCATTCTTTTACATGTAGCTGTCCGTTTTTCCCAGCACCACTTATTGAAGAGGATGTCCTTTCTCCATTATATATTCTTGCCTCCTTTGTCAAAGATAAGGTGACCATATGTGCATGGGTTTATCTCTGGGCTTTCTATCTTGTACTATTGATCTATATTTCTGTTTTTGTGCCAGTACCATACTGTCTTGATTACTGAAGCTTGTAGTATAGTCTGATGTCTGGGAGCCTGATTTCTCCAGCTCTGTTTCTCTTTCTCAAGATTGCTTTGGCTATTCGGGGTATTTTGTGTTTCCATACAAATTGTGAAAATTTTTGTTCTAGTTCTGTGAAAAATGCCATTGGTAGTTTGATAAGGATTGCACTGAACCTGTAGATTGCTTTGTGTAATATAGTCATTTTCACAATATTGATTCTTCCAATCCAGGAGCATGGTATATCTCTCCATCTGTTTATGTTATCTTTGATTTCTTTCATCGCTGTTTTATAGTTTTCTGAGTACAGGTCTCTTGCCTCCTTAGGTAGGTTTATTCCTAGGTATTTTATTCTTTTTTTGCGATGGTAAATGGGATTGTTTCCTTAATTTCTCTTTCTGATCTTTCATTGTTAGTGTATAGGAATGGAAGAGATTTCTGTGCATTAATTTTGTATCCTGCAACCTTACCAAATTCTTTGATTAGCTCTAGTAGTATTCTGGTGGCATCTTTAGGATTCTCTATGTATAGTATCATGTCATTGGCAAACAGTGGCAGTTTTACTTCTTTCCCAATTTGTATTCCTTTTCTTTCTTTTTCTTCTCTGATTGCCATGGCTAGGACTTCCCAAACTATATTCAATAATAGTGGTAAGAGTGGACATCCTGTCTTGTTCCTGAGCTTAGAGAAATGCTTTCAGTTTTTCACCATTGAGAATGATGTTTGCTGTGGGTCTGTCGTATATGGCCTTTATTATGTTGAGGTAGGTTCCCTCTATGCCCACTTTCTGGAGAGTTTTTATCATAAATGGGTGTTGAATTTTGTCAAAAGCTTTTTCTGCATCTATTGAGATGATCATATGGTTTTTATTCTTTAATTTTTTAATGTGGTGTATCACATTGATTATTTTGCATATATTGAAGAATCCTTGCATCCCTGGGATAAATCCCACTTGATAACTGTGTATGATCCTTTTAATGTGTTTTTGGATTCTGTTTGTTAGTATTTTGTTGAGGATTTTTGCATCTATGTTCATCAGTGATATTGGCCTGTAGTTTTCTTTTTTTGTGATATCTTTGTCTGGTTTTGGTATCAGGGTGATGGCAGCCTTATAGAAAGAGTTTGGGGGTGTTCCTCGCTCACAATTTTTTGGGAGAGTTTGAGAAGGATAGGTGTTAACTCTTCTCTACATTACTGATAGAATTCACTTGTGAAGCCATCTGGTCCTGGACTTTTATTTGTTGGAAGATTTTAAATTACAGTTTCAGCTTCATTACCTGTGATTGGTGTGTTTATATTTTCTAATGCTTCCTGGTTCAATCTTGGAAGGTTGTACTTTTCCAAGAATTTGTCCATTCCTTTCAGGTTGTCCATTTTATTGGCATATTGTTGCTTGTTGTAGTCTCTTATGATCTTTTGTATCTCTGCGGTGTCAGTTGTAATCTCTCCTTTTTCATTTCTAATTTTATTGATTTGCGTCTTCTCCCTTTTTTTCTTGTTGAGTCTGGCTACAGGTTTATCAATTTTGTTTATCTTCTCAAAGAACCAGCTTTTAATTTTATTGATCTTTGCTATTATTTTCTTTGTTTCTATTTCATGTATTTCTGCTCTGATCTTTTTTTTTTTTTTTTTTTTTTGCGGTACGTGGGCCTCCCACTCTCGTGGCCTCTCCCGCCGCGGAGCACAGGCTCCGGACACGCAGGCTCAGCGGCCATGGCTCACGGGCCCAGCCGCTCCACGGCATGCGGGATCCTCCCAGACCGGGGCACGAACCCGTGTCCCCTGCATCGGCAGGCGGACTCCCAACCACTGCGCCACCAGGGAAGCCCTGCTCTGATCTTTATGATGTCTTTCCTCTACTAATTTTGGGTTTTCTTTGTTCTTCACTTTCTAGTTGCTTTAGGTGTAAGGTTAGATTGTTTATTTGAGATTTTTCTTGTTTCTTGAGGCGAACTTGAATTGCTATGAACTTCCTTCTTAGAACTGCTTTTGCTGCATCCCATAGGTTTTGGATCATCATGTTTTCATTGTCATTTGTTTCTAGGTATTGTTTGATTTCCTCTTTGATTTCTTCAGTGATCTCTTGGTTATTTAGCAGTGCACTGTTTAGCGTCCATGTATTTGTGTTTTTTACTGTTTTTTCCTGTAATTGGTTTCTAATTTCATAGCGTTGTGGTTGAAAAAGATGCTTGATATGATTTCAATTTTCTTAAATTTTCCAAGATTTGATTTGTGACCCAAAATGTGACCTATTCTGGAGAACGTTCCATGTGCACTTGAGAAGAAAGTGTATTCTTCCGCTTTCAGGTGGAATGTCCTAAAAATATCAGTTAAGTCTATCTGGTCTGTTGTGTCATTTAAAGCCTGTGTATCCTTATTTATTTTCTGTCTGGATGATCTGTCTATTGGTGTAAGTGAGGGTGTTAACGTCCCCCACTATTATTGTCTTACTGTCAGTTTCTCCTTTTATGGCTGTTAGCATTTGCCTTATGTACTGAGTTGCTCCTATGTTGGGTGCATAAATATTTATAATTGTTATGTTTTCTTCTTGGATTGATCCCTTGATCATTATGTAGTGTCCTTCCTTATCTCTTGTAACAGTCTTTATTTTAAAGTCTAATTTTACCTGATATGAGTATTGCTACTCCAGCTTTCTTGTGATATCCATTTGCATGGAATATTTTTCCACCCCCTCACTTTCAGTCTGTATGTGTCCCTAGGTCTGAAGTGGGTCTCTTGTAGATAGCATATATAAAGGTGTTTTTGTATCCATTAGCCAGTCTGTGTCTTTTGGTGAGCACTTAATCCATTTATATTGAAGGTGATTATCGATATGTATGTTCCTATTACCATTTTCTTAATTGATTTGGGTTTGTTTTTGTGGGTCTTTTTCCTCTCTTGTATTTCCCACTTAGAGAAGTTCCTTTAGCATTTGTTGTAAATCTGGTTTGGTGGTGCTGAATTCTCATAGCTTTTGCTTGTCCGTAAAGCTTTTGATTTCTCCATCTAATCTGAATGAGATCCTTGCTGGGCAGAGTAATCTTGGTTGTAGGTTTTTCCCTTCCATTACTTTAAATATGTCCTGCCATTCCCTTCTGACTTGCTGAGTTTCTGCTGAAAGATCAGCTGTTAACCTTATTAAGATTCCTTTGTATGTTATTTGTTGCTTTTCCCTTGCTGTTTTTAATATTTTTTCTTTGTATTTAATTTTTGATAGTTTGATTAATAAGTGTCTTGGCGTGACTCTATTTGGGTTTATCCTGTATGGGACTCTGTGCTTCCTGGTTGACTATTTCCTTTCCCATGTTAGGGAAGTTTTTGACTGTAATCTCTTCAAATATTTTCTCTGACCCTTTCTTTTTGTCTTCTTCTGGGACCCTTATAATTCAAATGTTGGTATGTTTAATGTTGTCCCAGAGGTCTCTGAGACTGTGCTCAATTCTTTTCATTCTTTTTTCTTTATTCTGCTCCCTGGTAGTTATTTCCACCATTTTATCTTCCAGCTCACTTATCCGTTCTTCTGCCTCAGTTATTCTGCTTTTGATTCCTTCTAGAATATTTTTAATTTCAGTTATTGTGTTGTTCATCGGTGTTTGTTTGCTCTTTAGTTCTTCTAGATCCTTGTTAAATGTTTCTTGTACTTTCTCCATTCTGTTTCTGAGATTTTTGGATCATCTTTACTATCATTACTCTGAATTCTTTTTCAGGTAGGTTGCCTATTTCATCTTCATTTATTTGGTCTTGTAAGTTTTTATCTTGCTTCTTCATTGTAACATATTTTTTTGTCATTTCATCTTTTTTTTTTTTTTTTTTTGGATATGTGGTACTGTATTCCTGTCTTACTGGTTGTTTGGCCTGAGGCATCCAGCACTGGAGTTTGCAGGCAGTTGGATAGAGCTGGGTCTTGGTGCTGAGATAAGGACCTCCAGGAGGCCTCACTCTGATTAATATTCCCCGGAGTCTGAGGTTCTCTGTTAGGCCAGCGGTTTGGACTTAGAGCTCCCACCACAGGAGCTTGGGTCTGACCTCCAGTCTGGGAACCAAGATCCTGCAAGCTGTGGTGCAGCAAAAAAAATATATATATATATATATTAGGAAAAATAAAAATATAATTGAAACAACTGCAACAAGGTAAAATAAAATCACAACAGAAAAAAGAAAAATAACAAAGGGGGGGGAACAAGCCAAAAGGAGCAGAACAATAACAAAGTATAAAGCATAAAATTAGAAAAACAAAATATTTATTAGAAAAAATAAAAATATAAATGAATCAACAAGGTAAAACAGAACCCCAATCTAAAAGAGAAGGAATAAAAAAGCCTTGGTTATGGGGGGTGGAGTTTAGGCAGGGGTGGAACTTAGGCAGGGGCGGGGTTTAGGGTGGGATGGGACCTAGGTGGGTGGGTGGTAACATTTGAGTGTGGGGTGGGGCCTAGGCAGGGCACCGTTCAAGTGTGGGGTGGGACGCCTGCTTAGGACCTTCTGTGGAAGGGGACAGGCAGCACCTCCAAAGGAGGGCCTCTGGAGTGTGGAGTTGGGAGTTTGGAGGTAAGGTCCTTGGTGAGGGTGTGTGGGTGGGGTTTAGGCCCAGTGCAGTTGGAGGGAGTCTCAGAGGGGGTCTCCAAGTGTAGAGGTAGGGCCCTGGGTGGGGGTGTAGGGGCAGGGCTTGGGCTCTGCGCCACAGGAGGGAGGCTCTGAGGGCAGAGGATTAGGCCTGGGAGCCCAACAGGCTCCCTGGTGCCTAAGTGGACAGGGAAAGCTCTGGCCGCCTTTCGTTCCGTCCCTCCACACACACACACCCCCGTCTCCCCCGGGTCTCCCCCATCCTGGCTGGACCCCAAACCGTCAGTGGGTCCCACTGGGTATAGGAACTCCTCCCCTCCCCCAGCCACCCCTCAGTGGTCCGGGTCCCGGAGGTCTGGCCTTTACTTTTGCTCACCCTTCCCTCCCTCCCACTTGCTCAGGACCTGAACGGCTGAGGGGGCCTCAGTGGGCAGAGGATCAGGCCTGGGATCTCAACAGGCTCCCGGGGGCCCAAGTGGACAGGGGAAAACTGGCCATGCTCCCTTTTGATCCTCTGCCCTCCTAATGGTCCCCCAATTTCCCCTTTTGGGAGTGGGATCCCTTCCCCTTCCCTAGCCACCCCTCAAGGGTGCCAGTCCCGTCCCACTTCCACTTCTCCTCCCCACTCACTCCCCCCAATGCCCCATGTCCTATGCAGTTGCTGGGGGTTCCTCCCGTCCCCTTAGGTGTCCGTGGTCCCCCACCAGTGCCTGGTAGGTGCCCTAGTTGTGCAGAGATGCGAATTATGTGTCCTCCTAGTCCGCCATGTTGACTCCACCCCCTCCTGTCTTTAAAAATGTTTTTCAAACTATTATTGCTGATATATAGAAATGTATTTGATTTTTTTATATTGGCCTTATAGTCAGCTAAACTCTTCTATTTTTTCTACTTTTTTCTTTCTGGCCACACCACATGGCTTGTGGGATCTTAGTTCCCTGACCAGGGATTGAACCTGGGCCCACTGCAGTGAAAGCATGGAGTGCTGACCACTGGACAGCCAGGGAATTCCCTATTTTTTCTACTTTTTATCTGCAGATTCCTTTGAGCTATGTAGACAATCATATCTGTGACTAATGACAATTTTATTTATTCCTTTCCAAACTTTGTGCGTTTTTTTTCTTTCTTATATTGTGCTTGCTAGAAACTCCAGTACAATGTTGAATAGAAGTAACCTAGTACATTTTTTTTGTCTTGTTCCTGAGTTTAAAGGAAAAGCTTTTAAAGTTTCCCCATTGAGAATAGTACTTGCTGTAGAATTTTTGTAGATGCTTTTCATCAGGCTAAGGAAGTTCTAATTCTATTTCTAGTTTGCTTAGAGTTTTTATCATGAGTGGGTGTTGAATTTTGTCAAATACTTCTTTGTCCATCTATTCTAATGATAATATGCTTTTCTCCCTTGAACATATTAATGTGATGAATGACATTTATAGATTTGTCTAATGCTAAATCACTTTTGCTCTCCTGAATAAACCTAACTAGGACACAGACTATATATTTTTGTATATATTTGGAATAACATATTCCTCGAAAATTTAGTAGGATTCACCTGTTAAACTGTGTGGCCCTGGCATTTTATTCTTAAGAATGTTTTAAATTAATGTTTCAATTTCTCCATTACAGGAAGTGTAGGCTTTCTATGTCTTCTTAAAGCACTTCTAGTGAATTACATTTTTCTAGGAATTTGTTTCCAGTTCATCTAGGATTTCAAATTTATTGGTATGAAATGTTCCAGTATTATTTCACGTCTTAACCTCTGCTGGTCTGGACTTATGCCTCCTTTTATATTCCTAATTATTGTTTGTGCCGTCTTTTTTGCTTGATTCATCTCATCAGAGTTTTTCGTCTATTTTAACAATCTTTTCAAAGAGCCAGCTTGGGCTTTGTTGAACCTCATGGTTGTATCTTTGTTTTCTATTTCACTGATGTTTACTCTTTATTTTCTCCTTCCTCCTACTTTTCATGGGTATATTGTTCATTTTCTAACTTCTTAAGTTAGTTACTTAGTTGCTTAATTTTCAGCTCTTCTTTTCTTCCAATATATTTAAAGCCATGTTTTTTCCTCTCTCTTAATGTAATATGTAGTATTTAATAGAATTGTTATGCAGATTTTTACTATCAATTTAGTCATAAGTTTTTGGATTTCATTATGACTTCCAAATGTATGAGATTAAAAAATTTTTTTTAATATATACTGATAATTGAGAAAGAACATGACTTGTCAATTCCTTGAAATTTATTGAGACTTGTTTTACAGTTTGGTCCATTACCATTGAAAAAAATTCCATGTGTGTTTGAAATAAATGTAGTTAACAAATTGTCTGTTAGTTCAAGTTTAATTAAAATTTTCAAATATTCTATATATTTACTGGTTTTTAGTATGCTTGACTTACCAAAGACACGTTTAAATCTTACAGCATGATGGTAGATTTGTCAATTTCTGCTTTTGTTCTATTACTTTTAATTTTGCATTTTTGGAAACTATTAATGAAGAAAAAATTACTGAATTAATCAGGAAATATAAAAAATCTAACTGAATGATTTTTGCTAAACACTCCTTTGTTTGATATTAATAACACATTTTGGGGGGGTTGGTATTTCTCTGGTACATATGTACTTTTTTATCCTTTTTCTTTTTTTCTGCCAATTTGCTTCTACTGTATAGCTAGTAAACAGCATATAACTGGGATTTTAAAAATCCAGTTTGGCAAACTTTTGACTGGTGAGTTTAGTTCTTTTACATTTATGGTAATTATTGACGTATTGCACTTGATTCTACCATTTTACTTTTTGCTATTTATCGTCTCCCACAACTCCATGCTTTTTCTTTCTTTTCCTCTCTCCTGCTTCACCCAGGAGGTGAGTTTATTTATTTATTTATTTAAACATCTTTATTGGGGTATAATTGCCTTACACTGGTATGTTAGTTTCTGCTTTATAACAAAGTGAATCAGTTATATGTATCCATATGTTCCCATATCTCTTCCCTCTTGCGTCTCCCTCCCTTCCACCCTCCCTATCCCACCCCTCCAGGTGGTCATAAAGCACTGAGCTGATCTCCCTGTGCTATGCGGCTGCTTCCCACTAGCTATCTACCTTACGTTTGGTAGTGTATATATGCCCATGCCTCTCTCTCGCTTTGTCACAGCTCAACCCTCCCCCTCCCCATATCCTCAAGTCCGTTCTCTAGAAGGTCTGTGTCTTTATTCCTGTATTACCTCTAGGTTCTTCATGACATTTTTCTTTTCTTTTTTTTTTTTTTTAAACATCTTTATTGGGGTATAATTGCTTTACAATGGTGTGTTAGTTTCTGCTTTATAGCAAAGTGAATCAGTCATACATAAACATATGTTCCCATATGTCTTCCTTCTTGCATCTCCCTCCCTCCCACCTTCCCTATCCCGCCCCTCCAGGCGGTCACAAAGCACCGAGCCAATATCCCTGTGCCATGTGGCTGCTTCCCACTAGCTATCTACCTTACTACGTTTGTTAGTGTGTATATGCCCATGACTCTCTCTCGCCCTGTCACAGCTAACCCTTCCCCCTCCCCATAACCTCAAGTCCGTTCTCTAGGAGGTCTGCGTCTTTATTCCTGCCTTACCCCTAGGTTCTTCATGACATTTTTTTTTCTTAAATTCCATATATATGTGTTAGCATACGGTATTTGTCTTTTTCTTTCTGACTTACTTCACTCTGTATGACAGACTCTAGGTCTATCCACCTCATTACAAATAGCTCAGTTTCGTTTCTTTTTATGGCTGAGTAATATTCCATTGTATATATGTGCCACATCTTCTTTATCCATTCATCCGATGATGGGCACTTAGGTTGTTTCCATCTCCGGGCTATTGTAAATAGAGCTGCAATGAACATTTTGGTACATGACTCTTTTTGAATTTTGGTTTTCTCAGGGTATATGCCCAGTAGTGGGATTGCTGGGTCATATGGTAGTTCTATTTGTAGTTTTTTAAGGAACCTCCATACTGTTCTCCATAGTGGCTGAACCAATTCACATTCCCACCAGCAGTTCAAGAGTGTTCCCTTTTCTCCCTCTCCAGGATTTATTGTTTCTAGATTTTTTGATGATGGCCATTCTGCCTGGTGTGACATGATATCTCATTGTAGTTTTGATTTGCATTTCTCTAATGATTAATGATGTTGAGCATTCTTTCATGTGTTTGTTGGCAGTCTGTATATCTTCTTTGGAGAAATGTCTATTTAGGTCTTCTGCCCATTTTTGGATTGAGTTGTTTGTTTTTTTGTTATTGAGCTGCATGAGCTGCTTGTAAATTCTGGAGATTAATCCTTTGTCAGTTGCTTCATTTGCAAATATTTTCTCCCATTCTGAGGGTTGTCTTTTGGTCTTGTTGATGGTTCCCTTTGCTGTGCAAAAGCTTTGAAGTTTCATTAGGTCCCATTTGTTTATTTTCGTTTTTATTTCCATTACTCTAGGAGGTGGGTCAGAAAGGATCTTGCTGTGATTTATGTCATAGAGTGTTCTGCCTATGTTTTCCTCTAAGAGTTTGATAGTTTCTGGCCTTACATTTAGGTCTTTAATCCATTTTGAGCTTATTTTTGTGTATGGTGTTAGGGAGTGATCTAATCTCATACTTTTACATGTACCTGTCCAGTTTTCCCAGCACCACTTATTGAAGAGGCTGTCCTTTCTCCACTGTACATTCCTGCCTCCTTTATCAAAGATAAGGTGACCAAATGTGCGTGGGTTTACCTCTGGGCTTTCTATCCTGTTCCATTGATCTTTCTGTTTTTGTGCCAGTACCATACCGTCTTGATTACTGTAGCTTTGTAGTATAGTCTGAAGTCAGGGAGCCTGATTCCTCCAGCTCCGTTTTTCGTTCTCAAGATTGCTTTGGCTATTCGGGGTCTTTTGTGTTTCCATACAGATTGTGAAATTTTTTGTTCTAGTTCTGTGAAAAATGCCAGTGGTAGTGTGATAGGGATTGCATTGAATCTGTAGATTGCTTTGGGTAGTAGAGTCATTTTCACAATGTTGATTCTTCCAATCCAAGAACATGGTATATCTCTCCATCTATTTGTATCATCTTTAATTCTTTCATCAGTGTCTTATTATTTTCTGCATAGAGGTCTTTTGTCTCCTTAGGTAGGTTTATTCCTAGATGTTTTATTCTTTCTGTTGCAGTGGTAAATGGGAGTGTTTTCTTGATTTCACGTTCAGATTTTTCATCATTAGTGTATAGGAATGCCAGAGATTTCTGTGGATTAATTTTGTATCCTGCTACTTTACCAAATTCATCGATTAGCTCTAGTAGTCTTCTCGTAGCATCTTTAGGATTCTCTATGTATAGTATCATGTCATCTGCAAACAGTGACCGCTTTACTTCTTCTTTTCCGATTTGGATTCCTTTTATTTCCTTTTCTTCTCTGTTTCCAAAATTATGTAGAATAAGAGTGGTGAGAGTGGGCAACCTTGTCTTGTTCCTGATCGTAGTGGAAATGCTTTCAGTTTTTCACCATTGAGGACGATGTTGGCTGTGGGTTTGTCATATATGGCCTTTATAATGTTGAGGAAAGTTCCCTCTGTGCCTACTTTCTGCAGGCTTTTTATCATAAATGGGTGTTGAATTTGGTCGAAATCTTTCTCTGCATCTATTGAGATGATCATATGGTTTTTCTCCTTCAATTTGTTAATATGGTTTATCACATTAATTGTTTTGCGTATATTGAAGAATCCTTGCATTCCTGGAATAAACCCCACTTGATCGTGGTGTACGATCCTTTTAATGTGCTGTTGGATTCTGTTTGCTAGTAATTTGTTGAGGATTTTTGCATCTATGTTCATCAGTGATATTGGCCTGTAGTTTTCTTTCTTTGTGACATCCTTGTCTTTTGGTATCGAGGTGATGTTGGCCTCATAGAATGAGTTTGGGAGTGTTCCTTCCTCTGCTACATTTTGGAAGAGTTTGAGAAGGATAGGTGTTAGCTCTTCTCTAAATGTTTGATAGAATTCGCCTGTGAAGCCATCTGGTCCTGGGCTTTTGTTTGTTGGAAGATTTTTAATGACAGTTTCAATTTCAGTGCTTGTGATTGGTCTGTTCATATTTTCTATTTCTTCCTGATTCAGTCTTGGCAGGTTGTCCATTTCTGAGAATTTGTCCATTTCTTCCAGGTTGTCCATTTTATTGGCATAGACTTGCTTGTAGTAATCTCTCATGATCTTTTGTATTTCTGCAGTGTCAGTTGTTACTTCTCCTTTTTCATTTCTAATTCTATTGATTTGAGTCTTCTCCCTTTTTTTCTTGATGAGTCTGGCTAATGGTTTATCTATTTTGTTTATCTTCTCAAAGAACCAGCTTTTAGTTTATTGATCTTTGCTATCGTTTCCTTAATATCTTTTTCATTTATTTCTGATCTTTTATGATTTCTTTCCTTCTGCTAACTTTGGGGTTGTTTTGTTCTTCTTTCTCTAATTGATTTAGGTGTAAGGTTAGGTTGTTTATTCAAGATGTTTCCTGTTTCTTAAGGTGGGCTTGTATTGCTATAAACTTCCCTCTTAGAACCGCTTTTGCTGCATCCCATAGGTTTTGGGTCGTCGTGTCTCCATTGTCATTTGTTTCTAGGTATTTTTTAATTTCCTCTTTAATTTCTTCAGTGATCACTTCGTTATTAAGTAGTGTATTGTTTAGCCTCCATGTGTTTGTATTTTTTACAGATCTTTTCCTGTAATTGATATCTAGTCTCATAGCATTGTTGTCAGAAAAGATACTTGATTCAATTTCAATTTTCTTAAATTTACCAATGCTTGATTTGTGACCCAAGATATGATCTATCCTGGAGAATGTTCCATGAGCACTTGAGAAAAATGTGTATTCTGTTGTTCTTGGATGGAGTGTCTTATAAATATCAATTAAGTCCATCTTGTTTAATGTATCATTTAAAGCTTGTGTTTCCTTATTTATTTTCATTTTGGATGGTCTGTCCGTTGGTGAAAGTGGGGTGTTAAAGTCCCCTACTATGAATGTGTTACTGTCCATTTCCCCTTTTATGGCTGTTAGTATTTGCCTTATGTATTGAGGTGCATCTATGTTGGGTGCTTAAATATTTACAATTGTTATATCTTCTTCTTGGATCGATCCCTTGATCATTATGTAGTGTCCTTCTTTGTCTCTTCTAATAGTCTTTATTTTAAAGTCTATTTTGTCTGATATGAGAATTGCTACTCCAGCTTTCTTTTGGTTTCCATTTGCATGGAATATCTTTTTCCATCCTCTTACTTTCAGTCTGTATGTGTCTCTAGGTCTGAAGTGGGTCTCTTGTAGACAGCATATATATAGGTCTTGTTTTTGTATCCATTCAGCCAATCTGTGTCATTTGGTGGTAGCATTTAGTCCATTTATATTTAAGGTAATTATCTATATGTATGTTCCTATTACCATTTTCTTAATTGTTTTGGGTTCGTTATTGTAGGTCTTTTCCTTCTCTTGTGTTTCTTGCCTAGAGAAGTTCCTTTAGCAGTTGTTGTAAAGCTGGTTTGGTGGTGCTGAACTCTCTCAGCTTTTGCTTGTCTGTAAAGGTTTTAATTTCTCCATCAAATCTGAATGAGATCCTTGCTGGGTAGAGTAATCTTGGTTGCAGGTTTTTCTCCTTCATCACTTTAAATATGTCCTGCCAGTCCCTTCTGGCTTGCAGAGTTTCTGCTGAAAGATCAGCTGTTAACCTTATCGGGATTCCCTTGTGTGTTGTTTGTTGTTTTTCCCTTGCTGCTTTTAATATGCTTTCTTTGTATTTAATTTTTGACAGTTTGATTAATATGTGTCTTGGCGTATTTCTCCTTGGATTTATCCTGTATGGGACTCTCTGTGCTTCCTGGACTTGATTAACGATTTCCTTTCCCATATTAGGGAAGTTTTCAACTATAATCTCTTCAAATATTTTCTCAGTCCCTTTCTTTTTCTCTTCTTCTTCTGGAACCCCTATCATTCGAATGTTGGTGCGTTTAATGTTGTCCCAGAGGTCTCTGAGACTGTCTTCAGTTCTTTTCATTCTTTTTTCTTTATTCTGCTGTGCAGTAGTTATTTCCACTATTTTATCTTCCAGGTCACTTATCCGTTCTTCTGCCTCAGTTATTCTGCTATTGATCCCATCTAGAGTATTTTTCATTTCATTTATTGTGTTTTTCATCGTTGTTTGTTTCATCTTTAGTTCTTCTAGGTCCTTGTTAAATGTTTTTTGCATTTTGTCTATTCTATTTCCAAGATTTTGGATCATCTTTACTATCATTATTCTGAATTCTTTTTCAGGTAGACTGCCTATTTCTTCTTCATTTGCTAGGTCTGGTGGGTTTTTATCTTGCTCCTTCAACTGCTGTGTGTTTTTCTGTCTTCTCATTTTGCTTATCTTACTGTGTTTGGGGTCTCCTTTTTGCAGGCTGAAGGTTCGTAGTTCCCGTTGTTTTTCGTGTCTATCCCCGGTGGCTAAGGTTGGTTCAGTGGGTGGTGTAGGCTTCCTGGTGGAGGGGACTCGTGCCTGTGTTCTGGTGGATGAGGCTGGATCTTTTCTCTCTGGTGGGCAGTTCCACGTCTGGTGGTGTGTTTTGGGGTGTCTGTGGACTTATTATGATTTTAGGCAGCCTCTCTGCTAATGGGTGGCGTTGTGTTCCTGTTTTGCTAGTTGTTTGGCGTAGGGTGTCCAGCACTGTAGCTTGCTGGTCGTTGAGTGAAGCTGGGTGCTGTTGTTGAGATGGAGATCTCGGGGAGATTTTCGCCGTTTGATATTACGTGGAGCTGGGAGCTCTGTTGTTGACCAGTGTCCTGAAGTTGGCTCTCCCACCTCAGAGGCACAGCACTTATTCCTGGCTGCAGCACCAAGAGCCTTTTGGGAGGTCTGAGGTCTTCTGCCAGTGTTCAGTAGGTGTTCTGTAGGAGTTGTTCCATGTGTAGATGTATTTCTGGTGTATCTGTGGGGAGGAAGGTGATCTCTGCATCTTACTCTTCTGCCATCTTCCTTACGCCTATTTTTTTATTGATCATATTTTTCCTTATTCCAATTGTTTTCTCTTTATAAATTTAGAAATTATTCACTCTATTTCTGTTCTCTCAATGGTTACCCTGGACATTTTGCCAAACCTATTTGATAAGATCTAGTGTCAAATAATATATTAACCTTTTAGTGAACAATTCTAGGAACTTAGAACACTTTAATTTCAACATACTCCCTCTCTGACTTATATGTTATTATAGACCCAGTATTTTAGTGCTGTCCATTTATAAACCCCCTGGATTAAACAATATACTTATAATTTTTTATATGAACAATATTTGCTTGGGTTTACATACATGTCTGCTATTTTATATCCTCGCCATTTCTTCTTGTATCTTAAGACTGTCTAGGATCATTTTCTTTCAGAAGTCCTTTATTGCAGTTCTCTTGATTTTTCTTTTCTTTTTTGTTTTTAATCTATAAATGTGTTTATCTTATCCTCTTCCTTCAAAGATAGTTTTACTGGGTTAACAATTGTAGTTTCTTTGCTCTCAACGTTTTGAAGATATTATTTCACACCTTCTGATTGCCATTACTGCTTTAGAAGTTTGCTGTCATTGTCCTTTTGAAGGCAATATTTTTCTCTGGCTGGTTTTGAAGTTTATTTTGGTGTTCATGAATTTCCCTTCAATATCTCTAGGATAGTTTTTGTTTTTAAATTTATCCTGGGGATTCATGTTTTTCATCATTTCTGAAAATTTTCAGCCATTACCTCTCTAAAAACCACCTCTCCTTTATTCTCTCTATTCTTTCTTCCATGGAAATTCTAATTAGACAAATATTAGACTCCCTTTTTCCTCCAAATCTCCTACCTTTCTCTCCTTTTCCATTGTATTGTCTCTTTTTGCTGCATTTTAGGTAATTTCTTAGACCTATCTTCCAGATTTCTATTTTTTTCAGCTGTAGTCTTCCACTGAGTTTTTTTTTCACTTCAACAATTTATATTTTTTCACTTCTATAACTTCCCTTTGTTTTTTGTTCTTCAAATATGCCTGTTCATTCAAATAATTATTACTTTCTCTTTGTGAATGAATCTTAAACATTTCATGCATAGCTGTTCTATATTCCATATCTAACAATTCCATTATCTGCAGTACCTGAATGAGTAATTCCATTATTTGCTGTTTCTGCTGTCATAATGTTTCATCTTTTCCTAGGCTTCATGTGCTTAATGAGCTTACTGCTTGACCTTAATCTGAGGGAATCCTGGAGGACTAAATTGGACAAACATTTCTTAAGAAAGGATTGCCATTTGTTTCTGATAGTGTCCAGGGGGTTTCACCAACCTGGTACTATTTCAGATCCCTGAGACGTGAAAGGCCCAGGTTCAGACTCTCCATCTTGCTCCTGGTCTCAGACTCAGACAAATGATAGCAGTCCTGCTACCTGCATTAAGCTTTGTGCCCATCTTCTACCCCCAGGCCTTCCACAACTTTCTCAGAATTCCCACCATGCAGGAATGAGGCAGACGTGTTTAGAGTGACCACATTTCCTTTAACAGAGGTCTAGTGTACTGGGTCTAGGAGCATACCTCCCATAGCCCTTTACTCTTATCATCATGAGTGAAAAGTCATAGAAACTCACTCATCCTGATCTGCTAACAATGATAGTCTTAGCATCACTATCTGCTTTGAATCCACAAGGACCAACTTTCTCATGCCCTTTAGAGCCCTGTTTATGTCAGTTATCACAAGAACCACCAGATTCCTAGGTCAAGTCCCACACTCAGATTTCTCCAAGGTTCCTGACATCCCTTATTCTGCCCCTTCTACCACTCTTCTCCAATTCCTGAACCTTTCCATCATTCCCCCTAAAATTCATGGTTCAGCAAAACTGCTTTAATTTCAATGTCTTTTTCTGAAGACTCCCTTCATCTTCTTACTATAACTGAAACGTGGATTGCCCCTGAAGGCACAGTTTCCCCTGCAGTCTTCTCAAATGCTGGCTGTTTTTCTCTCACACCCCTGTTGCCACTGGGCTTAGAAGTTGGGGTAGCATCTCCTTGTTCCTCACTGCTTCTTTCAGACCTATCTTCTTTTTCCCAAAAACCTCTACCTTTAACACTCATGTCATCAGAAAGATTACTTATTACCTCATATTTTGATGTCAATAAGATATGAAAAGGAAATTAAAGGTAGAAAGGCCAGGAAGGAAGAAATAAAATTGATTTTGTTCACAGATGACATAATAATCTATGTAGAAAATCCAAAAGAATTGACCAAAGAAACCCCTGTGAGTTTAATTATAAATTCACAATTATAACAAAGTTGCAGGATACAAGACTAATATACAAAAGTCAATCACTTTCCTATATACCCGTAATGAACAAGCAGAATTTGAAATTAAAAACACATTAGCAGAGCACAGAGAATTTTTAGGGTAGTGAAAATACTCTGTATTATAACGATGGATATATAATGTATCATGTCATTTTACGTATGTCCAAACACATAGATTGTACACCACTAAGAGTGAACCCTCAGGTAAACTATGGACTTTGAATGATTATGATGTGTCAATGTAGTTTCATTAATTGTAACCAATGTACCACTCTGATGGGGGATGTTGCTAACAGGGGAGAAGCTATGCATGTGTGGAGGCACAAGGTATATGGGAAACCTCTGTAGCTTCCTCTAAATTTTGCTGTGAATCTAAAACTCCTGTAAAGATGTAGAAAACAAACTTATGGTTACCAGGGGGTAAGCGGGGAGGGATAAATTGGGAGATTGGAATTGATATATACACACCATTATATATAAAATAGATAACTAATAAGGATCTACCATATAGCACAGGAAACTCTACTCAATACTCTGCAATAACCTATATGAGAAAAGAATTTAAAAGAGTTGATATTCATATATGTATAACTGATTCACTTTGCTGTACAGCAGAAACTAACAAAACAGTTAGTTTCTAACTATAGGAACTATACAATAAAAAATTAAAACTATAATCAACTATACAGTAAATCAACTATACAGTAAAAAATAAAAAAATAAAACTACTTTAAAAATCAACTATACAGTAAAAAATAAAAATAATAAAACTACTTTAAAAATTGTCTTTAGGGCTTCCATGGTGGCACAGTGGTTGAGAGTCCGCCTGCTGATGCAGGGGACCCGGGTTCGTGCCCTGGTCCGGGAGGATCCCGCATGCCACAGAGCAGCTGAGCCCATGAGCCATGGCCACTGGGCCTGTGCGTCCGGAGCCTATGCTCCACAACGGGAGCGGCCACAACAGTGAGAGGCCCACGTACTACAAAAAAAAAAAAAAAAATTGTCTTTAAATATTAAAAATTTATTTCCATCAGTACCCCCTAAAAATAAAATACCTTAGATATAAGTCTAACAAAATATGTATACGATATATATGAGGAAAACTATAAAATTCTGATGGAAGATATCAAAGAACTAAATTAATGTAGAGATATTCCATTTTCACAGATAGGAGGACTTAATATTGTCAAGAGGTCAGTTCTTACCAACATTGATCTATAAATTCAGAGTGATCCCTATCAAAATCCCAGTAAGGTATTTTGTAGATATCAACAAACTGATTTTAATGTATATATGGAGAAGTAAAAGACCCAGAACAGCCAACCCAGTACTGAAGGAGAACAAAGTTGGAAGACACACTATCCTACTTCAAGATTTACTATAAAGTTACAGTAATCAAGAGTGTGTAGTATTGAAATAATAGACAATTAGATCAGTGGAACAGAACAGAACCACATAAATAAGACCCAGATAAATATAGTGCACTGATCTTCAACAAAGGAGCAAAGGCAACACAATGCAGAAGAGAATGTTTTTTTTCAGCAAATGGTGCTAGAACAACTGGACATCCACAAGCAAAAAGGTGAAATCTAGTCACAAACCTTAGATTTTTCACAAAAATTAACTCAAGATGGAGCATATATCTAAATGCAAAACACAAAATGATAAAAACCCTTAAAAAATAACAAAGGAGAAAACCTAGATGTCCTTGGGTATGGTGATGACCTTTTAGATACAATACTAAAGGCACAATCCATGAAAGAAATCATTAAGCCAGACTTCATTAAAATTAAGAATTCTGCTCTGCAAAAAAAAATATGAAAAGAGTAAGAAGCCAGACTGAGAAAATATTTGCAAAAGACACATCTGATAAAGGACTCATATATTTTTTTAAATTTTATTGGAGTATAGTTGATTTATAATGTTGGTTTAAGGTGTACAGCAAAGTGATTCAGTTATATATATATATATGCACATATATATTCATTCTTTTTCAGATTCTTTTCCCATATAGGTTATTACAGAATATTGAGTAGAGTTCCCTGTGCTATACAGTAAGTCCTTGTTCGTTACCTATTTTATATATAGTAGTGTCTGTATGTTAATCCCAAGCTCCTGATTCCCGCCCCCTCTGCCCCGTTTCCCTTTGGTAACCATAAGTTTGTTTTCCATATCTGTGAGTCTGCCTCTGTTTTTGTAAATAAGTTCATTTGTATCACTTTTAAAAAGTTAAATTCCACATATGAGTGATATCATATGATATTTGTCTTTCTGTCTGGCTTACTTCACTTAGTGTGGTAATCTCTAGGTCCATCCATGTTGCTGCAAATGGCATTATTTCATTCTTCATGGCTGAGTAAAATTCCATTCTATATCTGTACCACATCTTCTTTATCCATTGCTCTGTCGATGGACATTTAGGTTGCTTCCATGTCTTGGCTATTGGAAATAGTGTTGCAATGGACACTGGGGTGCATGTGTCTTTTTGAATTATGGTTTTCTCTGGATATATGCCCAGGAGTGCGATTGCTGGATCATATGGTAGTTCTGTTTTTAGTTTTTTAAGGAACATCCATACTCTTCTCCATAATGGTTGTACCAGTTTACATTCCCAGCAACAGTGTAGGAGGGTTCCCTTTTCTCCACACTCTCTCCAACATTTATTGTTTGTAAACTTTTTGATGATGGCCACCTCACCAGTGAGAGGTGATACCTCATTGTAGTTTTGATTTGCATTTCTCTAATGGTTAGCAGTGTTGAACATCTTTTCATGTGCCTTTTGGCCATCAGCATGTCTTCTTTAGAGAAATGTCTATTTAGATCGTCTGCCCATTTTTTTGATTGGGTTGTTTTCTTACATAGAGCTGCATTAGCTGTTTGTATATTTTGGAGATTAATTCCTTGTCAGTTGCTTCTTTTGCATATATTTTCTCCCATTCTATGGGTTGTCTTTTTGATTTGTTTATGGTTTCCTTTGCTGTGTATAAGCTTTTAAGTTTAATTAGGTCCTATTTGTTTATTTTTGTTTTTCTTTTCATTACTCTAGGAGGTGGATCCAAAAAGATATTGCTGTGACTTATGTCAAAGAGTGTTCTGCCTATGTTTTCCTCTAAGAGTTTTACAGTGTCCGGCCTTACATTTAGGTCTTTGATCCATTTTGACTTTCTGTGTATGGTATTAGAGAATGTTCTAATTTCATTCCTTTACATGTACCTGTCCAATTTTCCCAGCACCACTTGTTGAAGAGACTGTCTTTTCTCCATTGTATATTCTTGCCTCCTTTGTCATAGATTAATTAAGCAAAAGTGTGTGGGTTTATTTCTGGGCTTTCTATCCTGTTCCATTGATCTATTTTTCTGTTTTTGTGCCAGTACCATACTGTCTTGATTACTGTAGCTTTTTAGTATAGTCTGAAGTCAGAGAGCCTGATTCCTCCAGCTCCGTATTTCTTTCTCAAGATTGCTTTGGCTATTCAGGGTCTTTTGTGTTTCCGTACAAATTTTAGAATGTTTTGTTCTAGTTGAGAAATGCCATTGGTAATTTGATAGGGACTGCATTGAATCTGTGGATTAACTTGGGTAGCATAGTCATTTTGACAATATTGATTCTTTCAGTCCAAGAACATGGTATATCTTTCCATCTGTTTGTCATCTTCGATTTCTTTCATCAGTGTCTTATAGTTTTCAGAGCACAGGTCTTTTGCCTCCTTAGGTAGGTTTATTCCTAGGTATTTTATTCTTTTTGATGTGATGGTAAATGGGGTTGTTTCCTTAATTTCTCTCTGATTTTTCATTGTTATTATATAGAAATGCAACAGATTTCTGTGTTATATTTGTATCCTGCAACTTTATCGAATTCATTGATGAGCTCTAGTAGTTTTCTGATAGCATCTTTAGAATTTTCTATGTATAATATGTCATCTACAAACAGTGACAGTTTTACTTCTTTTCCAATTTGGATTCCTTTTCTTTTTCTTCTCTGATTGCCATGGTTAGGGCTTCCGATCTATGTTGAATAAAAGGAGAGACAGTGGACAGCCTTGTCTTGTTCCCGATCTTGGAATGCTTTCTGCTTTTCACCATTAAGAATGATGTTAGCTGTGAGTTTGTCATATGTGGCCTCTTATGTTGAGGTATGTTCCGTCTATGCCCATGTTCTGGAGAGTTTTTATCATAAATGGGAGTTGAATTTTGTCATAAGCTTTTTCTGCATTGATTGAGATGATCGTATGGTTTTCATTCTTCAGTTTGTTAATGTAGTGTATCACACTGATTGATTTGGATATTGAAGAATCCTTGCATCCCTGGGATAAATCTCACTTGATCATGGTGTATGATCCTTTTAATGTATTGTTGGATTCTGTTTGCTAGTATTTTGTTGAGGATTTTTGCATCTATGTTCATCAGTGATATTGGCCTGTAATTTTTTTTGTGGTATCTTTGTCTGGTTTTGGTATCAGGGTGATGGTGGCCTCATAGAATGAGCTTGGAAGTGTTCCTTACTCTGCCATTTTTTGGAAGTTTCAGAAAGTTGTTAACTCTTCTCTAAATGTTTGACAGAATTCACCTGTGAAGCCATCTGGTCCTGGACTTTTGTTTGTTGGCAGTTTTTAAATCACAGTTTCAATTTCAGTGCTTGTGATTGGTCTGGTCATATTTTCCATTTCTTCCTGGTTCAGTCTTGGAAGGTTGTACCTTTCTAAGAATGTGTCCCTTTCTTCTAGGTTGTCCATTTTACTGGCATGTAGTTGCTTATGATCCTTTGTATTTCTGTGATGTCCACTGTAACTTCTCCTTTTTCATTTCTAATATTATTGATTTGAGCCCTCTCCCTTTTTTTCTTGAGTCTGGCTGAAGGTTTATCAATTCTGTTTACTTTTTCAAAGAACAAGCTTTTAGTTTCATTGACGTTTTCTATTGTTTTCTTCCTATTTCTGCTCTGATCTTTATGATTTCTTTCCTTCTACTCACTTTGGACTCTGTTCTTCTTTCTCTAGTTGCTTTAGGTGTAAGATTAGGTTGTTTATTTAAAGGACTGTTATCTTACTTGTACAAAGAACTCTCAAAACTCAACAATAAAAAAATGAACAACCCAATTTAAAATATGTTCAAAAGACCTTGAGAGACACCTAACACACTTTAAAATTAGATTGTCTCTTTATTGTTGAGTTGTAAAAGTTCTTTATATATTCTGTACACTAGACCTTGCTAGATAAATGATTTGTAAATGTTGGGTTGGCCAAAAAGTTTGGGTTTTCTGGTAACATCTCATGGAAAAACCCAAATGAACTTTTTGGCCAACTCAATATTTTCTTCCATTCTGTGGGTTGTCCTTTTACTTTCTTAATAATGTCCTTTAACACACACAAGGACACTTTTTCTGGACTTAATTTTGATGAAGTCCAATTTATATATATTTTCTTTGGTTACTTGTGTTTTCGGTGTCCTATTAAGAAACCATCACCTCATCCAAAGTCATGAAGATTTACACATTTTTTTTTTTTTTTTTTTTGCGGTATGCGGGCTTCTCACTGTTGTGGCCTCTCCCGTTGCGGAGCGCAGGCTCAGTGGCCAGGGCTCACGGGCCCAGCCGCTCCGCCGCATGTGGGATCCTCCCGGACCGGGGCACGAACCCGTGTCCCCTGCACCGGCAGGCGGACCCTCAACCACTGCGCCACCAGGGAAGCCCTACACATATTTTCTTCTAGGAATTGTATATAGTTTTAGCTCTTACATTTAGGTCTTTCATCCATTTTGAGTTAATTTTTGTGAACGGTTAAGGTCCAAATTCACTCTTTTGAATGTAGCTATCCAGTTGTCCCAGTACCATTTGTTGAAAAGACTATCATTTCCCCCATTGAATGGTTTTGGCACAATTGTTAAAAATCAATTGATATGGATTGTTTATTTCTGGATTTTCAATTCTATTCCATTGATCTATGTGTCTACTACTTTTAGTACTGCATTAATTGTTTACTGCTCCTATGAAACTGAGTTTCTCGAAGGCAGGGGCAACATTTTTATTCTTCTTAGTATTTTTTTTTTTTAAAGATTCCTTTTTTTTTTAAATGGTACAGTTACTTTTTAATTTTATTTACTTTTGGCTGTGTTGGGTCTTCATTTCTGTGCGAGGGCTTTCTCTAGTTGTGGCAAGCGGGGCTACTCTTCATCGCGGTGCACGGGCCTCTCACTATCGCGGCCTCTCGTTGCGGAGCACAGGCTCCAGACGCGCAGGCTCAGTAGTTGTGGCTCACGGGCCTAGTTGCTCCGCGGCATGTGGGATCTTCCCAGACCAGGGCTTGAACCTGTGTCCCCTGCATTGGCAGGCGGATTCTTAACCACTGCGCCACCAGGGAAGCCCCTCTTCTTAGTATTTTTAACCCAGCTGTTAGTAAAGCCTTAAAACATGCTCACTAAACAAAGTTAATCACTTAGTTTTGAAGAAAGGAATGGGAATGAAGTTCATAAGAAAGGTGGGCTCCTTTACTCATGGAATACTTTATCATTTGATGTGGAAATGAAATTCTGGCATACCTTCTCCATTACTTCCAATGACAATTATTCTAACATGTACTGAACACCTTTCTCATACAGAAATATGGGCACCGCAAAGTTTGTAATTGGGTAAAAGATGATAGGTCATGAACTCAACAGTAATTAAAAGCTGTAAGTATTGTCAGATAACACAAAGAAAATGCTACTGGAGTTGCAGCAGAAATTACCTTCAACCAGGATATGTTATCATTCATCAGGTCTTCTTGAAGGGTAGTTAATACTTTTGAATTTACTGCCAAAAGAATTTTGAAAATAGAGGACAGGAGTTTGAGAAGACAGCCATTTGAATTTTACTACTAATATAGTTTAGAGTTTTAATTATCTGTGAAGGGAAAGACCAGTTATTCTCCTAAAATAAAGACGTGGGGCCTACTGAATTGTTTTGGTTTGACATATTATAATATACCTCAAAAGTACAGCACAACCAGAAAAAATTTTAAAATACAAGTTGAATGATTAACACGGGATTAAAGTCATATGGCACAGAACAAGTCTTAGGTACCTAAGCCATAGCTCTGAATTATAATTTTAGGCTTTCCCTCCACATTTAAAAAAAATAGATTTATTTTATTCATTTATTTTTGGCTGCACTGGGTCTTCGCTGCTGCACGTGGGCTTTCTCCAGTTGCAGCAAACAGGAGCTACTCTTCCTTGCAGTGTGCAGGCTTCTCATTGCAGTGGCTTCCCTTGCTGCTGAGCACAGGCTCTAGGTGCATGGGCTTCAGTGGTTGTAGCATGCAGGCTCAGTAGTTGTGGCTCACGGGCTTAGCTGCTCCCCAGCATATGGGATCTTCCTGGACCAGGGCTTGAACCCGTGTCCCCTGCATTGGCAGGCGGATTCTTTACCACTGCACCACCAGCGAAGCCCTTTCCCTCCACTTTTGAAGCCAACCCAATTACTGTCATGGTGATTTTGAAGAAAGAATGGTCTCAAAGCTTATATGTAAGATTTAAAAACCAATCTGCTAGTAGAAAATGCAGTATATAAACTTACATTCAATGACCTATTCTTTGTTTAAAGATCTGATTATCAGAAATAGATGAACAGGAAGTGGAAGTGTGGATGTGGGTAACATGGTCTTTGGAGTCAGACCTGGTTAACAATTCCTCCATAAAGTAACTATACGACCTGAATCTGAGTTCTGTGTCTGTAAAATGGAGGTACCTCCTTCCTCAGAGTGGTTATTAAGGATTTTACAAGATGATACGTGTGTGTGTATGTGTATATATACATCCACAAAGTAGGTACTCAGTAGTTAGTAAAGGAGAATATGGGTATTAAGATAAACCAGAGTCCTAGACAGACACCAAGTGATTCCCTAGGGTTTTGAGCCAAACAGACCTAAATTAGAATGCGATCTCTGCTACTGCCATGTATGGTCTTACTGTGGTTCCAAGTAAAAAGGGTTAATACATCTCTTCTCCTACTCCAAGGCTATATAACAGCCTGAGTAGCGAACATGAGCCAGTTTAAGTCAGTCACAAACAGGGCACATGCTTGACTTCATATACATCTACTTAGTATATGCAAAGAGATTTGTGGTCAAGTGGACCTGGAATCTGGTCACTATCTAGCCATGTTATTTGGGGAAAATTACATAATCTCTTTTTGGCTTCTTATCCTTCAAATGACTTTTGCCAAAGTCAGCATATTTCAAAGACTAAGTAGCAAAACTTTATTTTTGTTAAAGGCTGATTTTCTTAGGTATTTGCAATGAAAACAGCTGCAGGTCTCAAGGGTACAGTTCCACATTTCCGTAATGGAAAGAAATAGATAAAAACTATTTTAAAACCTTTCATAACAGATACTTAATACTTTTATTGTAGAGAAAAGATACCAAAATATAATATTCCCAAAAGCACAACTCTGTAAAAGCTAGGACTCAAAACTTTAATGGCATTCCCATAATACAGTCAGAAAGTAGAACAAGCCCTCAAGAAAAAAGCAAAAATGCCAAGATCTTCTCCAACCACAATTATTTTTAATCTATGAAACAGAATTTCCTTACAAATTAAGTAGTTCTTATAGCAGTGACATTTATTGTTGATGTGATCTGTTTAATATGACTGTAGTCAGAACGGAAGTCGGGTCCGTTGTTCTTCCAGAAATTGAAAAAAGTATCATCATTAAGATAAGGAAGAGAAAGATTTGGATCCATCTTTTTGGGACATGTAAGGTGAGAGTGAAGTCTCACAGTTGCAGAATTTGTGGATATTGCTGGAGGAATTGGAGATGCTCTCTAGTAAGCGGGTAATCCCTCTTCCCCGAACACTGCTGTTTTGGCCAGATGTTTTCACCCCAGATGGGGAGTCACCTAGGATATTAAAAATACAAGAAAAGAAATACAGCAGTTTTATAGTCTTAGAGATCCCTCAATTGACTCAACCTACTGCAGGCCTTTTCACTAAGCCATGATTAAATGGATCGTCAATAGGGGAGATAGTTCTTAGTGTAAAGGCAAAAAGGCTGAACAAGAATATTCTTTTTAAGTCCTGGAAACCTTAATTGAAGTTCTTCAGGGACCATGTGAAATTTCATGTCACTGGCTCTTTTAAACTTTCCCATTTCCCCAAAAGACACCCTCATATCAAAACTATAAAACTACAGCTGCTACAAAAGTAACAGGTTTTATTTTAAATGCCCTGAACAAAATTCTGAATAAATTAAATTTTATCAAAGTGATACAAAAATCTACATATCCA
This sequence comes from Pseudorca crassidens, assembly GCF_039906515.1. Taxonomy (NCBI): domain Eukaryota; kingdom Metazoa; phylum Chordata; class Mammalia; order Artiodactyla; family Delphinidae; genus Pseudorca; species Pseudorca crassidens. Next base: position 122,852,512 of record NC_090297.1, on the reverse strand, counting down.
AATTAAGTGCTTATGCCAAGTAAAACTCCCAATTCAACAAGATTCTTATACCCTAAAGCCAACTTAGATCATCTGTTTTCAGGATCATAAAAAGACCCTAAACTCTTTGAGGTGCCTTCTTATTAAATATAAGATGCTTACCAGTGGGTGTGTTTGATCTCTGTTCCTGATTAGAAGAGCTGAAATGAGAGAATCCTGGACTCTGAACCCTTAGCTTCTATAAGTAACAACAACAACAAAAAAAAACGGGAAAACATGTTTATTTATTATCGGATCATCTACTTCAAATTACTCTTTAAATACAAACTAACACCCACTTTTCCAATGTCTGATCAACTTTTGAAGAGTACTGCTGTGAAGGGGAGCAGAGGGCAATCTTTGAGGGGGAAATTACAGGGTCAGGAAAGGGTTTTTTTTTTTTTTTAAATATGAGATTATAGCAGGTTTCCTGATAAGAATGACTCAGAACAGAGAGAAACCCTGATGAAATTATTAGAGCCATGTCCTTACGTAGGTAAGAGAATGAGAATAGAGAAATAAAAGGATTGGTCTTAGATAGAAACACAGACAATTCATGCATTTGAGTATATGGTAGATGCAATGGTAGGAATATATGGAAAACCTCGATTGCTTCTATTTTCTCAGAGAAGGAGGGGTACGAGCACCAGCTAGAACAAGGATGAAGGAAGAGGTGATGGAAGTTTGAAGTGAGAGAAGATGAGAAATAACTGTCTAAGAGAGTGGGAGATTAATCAAACTAGAGAAATGGACAACTGCCAGGCAAGGTTAAGGGCTCACTTGAGGGTGGTGGTGATGACCACACCAGTCAGTATGGTGGTTTCTTTTCAGCCTCAGTTAGCTTCAAATATATAACAGAGTAGGTGAAGAGTTGATTTAATGAAGGTTAGTGTTTGTCAACCAACTATGATGAAGAATGAAGGGCCAGTGGAGTTCATAGTGCAAGTGAGTGAAAATAATGGAGCAAGAAATCTAAGCTGGGAAGGAAGGAGGTGAAGGGCAAGGTGGGGAGAGGAGACACAAGGCTGAAGCACCTGTCCATGTGTGAATGGTACCCCTGGAGTTGTGCCATGCAGTGACCCTGCAAAGGAGGGCAGAACAGTGGAGGCATACAATGAATTGAAGGTCCCAGGAGAGATCAAAGAACTGTTGGCACTGATGTACCAGAGAAAGACAGTGGTAGTCAGAGAGGATGCTTGAAATTGAGATTATGGGGAGATGCCATTGGGGCCTAGAATATGATCACGGGAGTGGATACTTGATGTATGGCAGGGGCCAGGATCACTGGAGAAGGGCAAATCAAGGAACTGAAATGTCAGGCAGCTGGAAGGATCATCTATAGGGAAACTGAAATCAAGAATTCTGCCAGGAATATTGTTTGATCTCCTGGCTCAGTGTTGCTCTAAGAATGAGGATGACCAACTCAGGGGCCTATTGGCTCCAAGAAGGGGTTATCAGGTACTACAGCCTGAATGGCATGTGATTCAAAGCCTAGGGATTTTAGGGAGAAGGCAGAAAGAAGTCTAGAGGCCACAAAGTTAAACAAGGACAACTACTTCAAATCTAAGCCCGTGATAAATGAGAGAAAAAAAAAGTGTCGCTAACAGGGAAGCAGTATCTTTAGAGGACAGCCAAGTTTTAGTTACAGCCAAGGAGGAAAACAGACCTTCCCAAGAGGAGGTTGAAGACAAATAACTGAGATTGAGAAGACCCACAGTTTTTCAGGAGTTGGGGAAGGATGAAAAACAGAATCAGCCTAACAAGATGAGTGTGGGAGATGAGCAAGGATCTAGGTATCCTGAGCTTCCATAGTGACTGATGTGAACAATGAAAAGAGGGGTAATGAGACAAAATCTGGTAGTCTCAACACAGATGGTGATGATGGGGATAAGGCAGTGTTTCTCATCCTGGGTACTACTGACATTTTAGGCTAAATAATACTTTGCTCAGGAGGCTGTCCGTACATAGTCAGGTGTTTAGCAGACTTACTGGTATCTAAGTTACCCGCTGTATGCCAGCAGCACCCCCTCCCCAGCTGTGACAACCAAAAATGTATCCAAGTGTTGCCAAATGTCCCCTGAAGGACACGAAATAGGTCCTAGTGGAGAACCACTGGGTTAAGGGTTAACAGCAGACAGGAGAGAGAAGAGTCTTGCCCAGAGATTATATGGAGAGCTCTCTTTTTTATTTTTGAAATTATCATGGAGTAAGACAGACTTGTTTGGTGTGTACATTTCTACGAGTTTTAACAAATGAAGAGATTCGTGAAACCACCATTGCAATCAGGATACAGAACCATTCTATCACCTCAAAAATTTCCTATCCCTTTACAGTCGTACCCCCTGGGAACCACTGATACGTTCTTCATCATTATCATTTGTATTTAACAATGTCATATAAACGGAATCATACATTACGTAACCTTTTGAGACTGCTGCTTTTGCTAAGTGTAAGTAATGCCTTTGAGATTGATCCTAATAGTTGTTTTATCAATAGTTCATTCCACTTTGGGGTTCCCTTTTCACTATTTTATTAACTATTTTATTAACTATTTAAAAATAGAACATAGTAGATAATAAATGTTACTAAGTCAGAGGTCTTAGTACTTTCATATACTGCTGCATTTAATCCTACAACGACTACTAGCCCTTATTATTATTCTTGTTCCACAGATACGGAATCAGCACAGAAAGTTCAAATAACTTGCAGAGAGTCACACAGCCTATGTGTAGCAGAGCCTGAAGTGAAATTTAGGAATTCTAACTTGAAAGAGCCCATACTCTTAATTGCTATGCTCTTGGTAGTGTAGAGAGGCCTACTAGTAAGTAAATACCAAGGAGGGAAGAGGGGTGGTAGGGAAATTAGATAGCCTCTAATCAAATCCTGAATGAGGTCTTATATTTAAAATATCTACTTCAAAAATGTGTATCACATAATTTTTGGAATAATTGTTTGGATGTGTTTCGTATAAACACTAATGCTAATTTTAATTTTCTTTGTTAAGTACAGTAGGAAAATATACAAGGAAGAAAAAGGATTTTTTGTAAGATCCAACTGGATTAAAAACTGACATTCCATGAAGGATCAAAAAAAATTTTTAACAGAAGAGAGAACCAAACAAAGGCCTGATCTTGAGAGACTAGCAGCCCCGAAAAGTGAGCTCCTTACCTGGTAACGCCCTGCATCCAATACAACCATTTTCGGTGTCACACTATTGCTGGCCTCATAATCTTGAAGGGGTACATGAGCCTCTGTGAGCTGGATTCCAAAGAGAGTGGCCAGAGAATTACTGATGCAGTATCTTTAAAAAGGAATTTAAAATGTTTATTATCAGAATCTTATCTAATTCATTCTAAAAGCATTCACATTTTAAAAATTTCTGACAAAGCATGTGAGATATTGTTGTAAATTGGGAAAAAAGAAATTTAGAGATTTGGAGAAAAAATGGGAATAGGTAGCAGTACATATCATAAAACTGGTCATTACTGGTAAGCAATACTTTGATTACCAAATAAAATTTCAGATCCATTATAAGTGAATGGGAATGAGGGGGAAGAGCACCAGAATTCTCAAATATTTAAGGCAGGGAGAGGCAACAACAGCAACAGGGCGAAAACTTAGAAACACTTATTCATCCTCAGAACCAACTATCATCAGCTGTGTAAAGGGATTACCAGAGCTTCCACAGAGCTGAGGCTGCAGGTACTTTCCCTACAAAATGAGGAGAAAAGGGTCTATATGTTTTCAGCACCTTCACAAGGAAGTGCTGTTCTTAATGACAGTAGGGAACTTCACTTTCCTACAGGAATCCTAGAAGAAAAAAATTTCAATAAGTGCTTCTGAAGGCTCAAATTGCTCAGGTGGTAACCACCAGACAAGTAGTGACATGGGCAGAAGAATACAAGTAACATGACTAAAAACACCTTTGTTTTAAAAGACAGTTGTGGAAATAGAGGTAAACAGTGATGCACCCTGAATGCCAAAGCAACAACAAGCAAAGTTGCAAAGAATTCAGTGCAGAATAGAGCATTAGGAAGAAACTCCTTTCTCCAACTTACGCAATTTTCTTGCAAACAGCTAAAGCACAGAGGACAATATCATTTTCTTCATGCCACTTGCACCTGTACAGAAAAAAAAAAGACTTTAATATCATCTAACTGAAGCAGCACTGCTTATGGGTTTTTATGTGCCAAATTTCTACCTTAGTGTCAGTTTCTTAAATGATTTCAACTATTACTCAAAGATTAAGGTCTCTAATTTAACATATAAAAAGTAGACTTTTTTTAAAAACAAGTTTTTAATGTTACCTCCTCTGATGCAAATTCATGACGCATTGCAAACATGCAGCTATAACAGATTTTACCTTGAAAATCTATATATGTATTTATATATATATATAGAAAATCTATATATAGAGTGTAGTTAACATATACTCATTAAATACACATTTACTGACGACATACTACTTACCAGGCATTGTCCTAGACACTAGAGATACAGTACAGAATGAAACACAAACTCTTATGCACACAAAACTTACTTTTTAATGGGGAAGTCAGATCAAAAGATATGTAGGTATAATAATATAGTAAGTTAGATGAGTTCTAAGGAGAAAAACAAGAAAAAGACATGAAATGCAAGAGAAGGGTGACATTTTAGATAAGGTAGGCAGGAAAGGTGTCACTGAGGAGTGGATGTTGGAGTGAAGACCTCAAGAGGGGATGTTGGAGAGGAAATGACCAACAACATACTTTCATGACGAGAGCCACTATAAACCTGTATATCTTTCCCCTGAGTGCGTAAGTTATTTGAGACTCAACAGTACTACCTGCATAATAGAAACCTTCTCTGAACTTAGCAAAAATCTTCACTTAGAAATTATAAACACGCTAAACAATAAGTGTAAAAAGTCCATTATCTGCACTTGTTATTTAACTGAATGGAAGGCTATCTAAAAATAAGATTAAGAATTCCCCACTGCTTTTACAAAAAGTGATTCAATAAATATGATTCATAAAACTAACTCTAAAATGAAGGCTTAAGTTAAAACTACATCTAAATCAAGGCACCAGTCCCTCCCACTGGGAGGGCTGCACAAGCCTCTTAGACCAGCCTCACCCACCAGGGGGCAGACACTAGAAGCAAGAGGAACTACAATCCTACAGCCTGTGGGACTACAAACACAGAAAGTTACACAAAATGAGATGTCAAAGAAATATGTTCCAGAGGAAGGAACAAGATAAAACCCCAGAACAACTACTAAATGAAGTAGAAATAGGCAGTCTACCTGAAAAAGAATTCAGAATAATGATAGTAAAGACAGTCCAAGATCTCAGAAAAAAAATGGAGGCACAGACCAAGAAGATACAAGAAATGTTTTAACAAAGAGCTAGAAGATAAACAGAGCTGAACAATAACTGAAATGAAAAATACACTAGATGAAATAAATAGCAGAATAAATGAAGTAGAATGGTAAGTGAGCAGGAAGACAGAATGGTGGAAATAACTGCTGTGGAACAGGATAAAGAATAAAAAGAAATGAGGACAGTTTAAGAGACCTCTGGGACAACATTAAATGCACCAACGTTTACATTATAGGAGTCCAGAATGAGAAAAAATTTGAAGAGATAATAATTGAAAACTTCCCTAACATGGGAAAGGAAACAGTCACCTAGTCCAGGAAGTGCAGAGAGTCCCAGGCAGGATAAACCCAAGGAGGAGCATGCTGAGACACATAGTAATCGAACTGACAAAAATTAAAGACAAAAAGAAAATATTAAAAGAAACAAGGAGACAAAAAAACAAACAACCCAATCAAAAAATGGGCAGAAGACCTAAAGAGACATTTCTCCAAAGAAGAAATACAGATGGCCAGTAGGTACATGAAAAGATGCTCAACACTACAAATCAGAGAAATGCAAATATAAAAACTACAACGAGGTACCACCTCATGCCACTCAGAACGGCCACCATTAAAATGTCTACAAACAGTTAAATGCTGGAGATGGTGTGGAGAAAAGGGAACCTTCCTACAGTTGGTGGTAATGTAAGTTGGTGTAGCCACGGTGGAAAACAGTATAGGATATTCCTCACAAAACTAAAAATAGAATTACCATATGATCCAGCAATCTGACTCCTGGGCATATATCCAGACAAAATTACAATTCAAAAAGATACATGTACCCCTATGTTAATAGCAGCACTATTCACAACAGCCAAGACATGGAAACAACCTAAACGTCCATCAACAGATGAATGGATAAGGAAGATATGGTACATAAATACAATGGAATACTACTCAGCAATAAAAAAGAACGAAATAATGTCATTTGCAGCAACATGGATGGACCTAGAGGTTATCATACTAAGTGAAGTAAGTCAGAAAGATAAAGACAAATACTATATGATATCCCTTATAGGTAGAATCTAAAATATGACACAAATGAACCTATCTATGAAACAGAAAAAAACACCAGGGACATAGAGAATAGACTGGTGGTTGCCAAGGGGGAGGAGGGTTGTAGAAAGTAGGAGTGGGAGTTTGGGGTTAGCAGATGCAAACTGGTGTATACACAGAATGGATAAACAACAAGGTCCTACTGGATAGCACAGGGAACTATATTCAACATCCTGTGATAAACCATAATGGAAAAGAACGCGAAAAAGAAGGTGTGTGTGTGTGTGTGTGTGTGAAGCTCAGTCACTGCTGCACAGCAGTAATTGACACAACATTGTAATTCAACTTTACTTCAATGAAAAATAAATTACAGTGCTTAAAAAAAAAAAAGCAACAAGGGCAAAGCAACAAATAACATACAAGAGAATCCCCATAAGGTTATCAACTGATTTTTCAGCAGAACTCTGCAGGTCAGAAGGGAGTGGCACGATATATTTAAAGTGATGAAAGGGAAAAGCCTGCAACCAAGAATACTCTACCCAGCAAGGCTCTCATTCAGATTTGATGGCAAAATCAAAAGCTTTACAGATAAGCAAAAGCTAATAAGAGAATTCAGCACCACCAAACTAGCTTTACAAATAAATGCTAAAGGAACTTCTCTAGGCAGAAAAGAAAAGACCACAACTGGAAACAAGAAAAGTACAAATGGGAAAGCTCACCAGTAAAGGTAAACAAACATACAGTAAAGGTAGGAAATCATTCACACACAAATATGATATCAAAACCAGCAACTGTGAGAAGAGTACAAATGTAGGATATTGAAAATGCATTTGAAATAAGGGACGAGCAACTTAAAACAATTGTGTATATATATACATACTACTATTTCAAAACCTCACAGTAACCACAAACCAAAAGTCTACGATATACACACAAAAGAGAAAAAGGAATCCAAACATAACACTAAAGATAGTCATCAAATCACAAGAGAAGAAAAAGAGGAAGGAAGAAAAAAGACCTACAAACACAAATCCAAAACAACTAACAAAATGGCAACAAAAACATATCAGTTATTATGTTAAATATAAATGGATTAAATGCTCCAACCAAAAGACAGACTGGATGAATGGATATAAAAACAAGACCTATATATATGCTGTCTACAAGAGACCCACTTCAGATCTAGGGACACATACAGACTGAAAGTGAGAGGATGGGAAAAGGTATCCCATGCAAATGGAAATCAAAAGAAATCTGGGTTAGCAATACTCGTATCAGACAAAATAGACTTTAAAGACTGTTACAACAGACAAAGGAGGACACTACATGATGATCAAAGGATCAATCCAAGAAGATTTAACAACTGTAAAAATATACGTAGCCAACATAGGAGAACCCTGATGTAGCAGCCATAAAAGATGAAATTGACAGTAACACAGTTAACAGTGGGGGATTTTAACACCTCACTTACATCAATGGACGGATCATCCAGACAGAAGAATCAATAACAAAAGACAGGCCTTAAATGTCACATTAGGCCAAATGAATTTAACTGATATTTACAGAGCATTCCATCCAAAAGCAGCAGAACACACATTCTTCTCAAGTGCACATGGAACATTCTCCAGGACAGATCACATGCTGGGCCACAAAGCAAGCTTGGGTAAAGTTAAGAAAACTGAAATCATATCAAGCATCTTTTCCGACCACAACACGAGGAGATTAGAAATCAACTATAAGAAAAAAACCTGTAAAACAACAAAAACACACAGAGGCTAAACAATATGCTACTGAACAACCCATGGATCACTGAAGAAATCAAAGAAGAAATCAAAAAATACCTACAAATGAAAACAAAAACAGGATGATCAAAAACCTATGGGACACCGCAAAAGCAGTTCTAAGAGGGAAGTTTATAGCAATACAATCTTACCTCACGAAACAAGAGAAATCTCAAATAAACAACCTTATCTTACACCTAAAGCAACTAGAGAAAGGAGAACAAACAAAAGCCAAAGTTAGTAGAAGGAAAGAAATCATAAATATCAGAGCAGAAATAAATGAAATAGAGACCAAAAAAAAAAAAAAAAAAAAACCCAGGAAAGATCAATGAAACTAAAAGTTGGGTCTTTGAAAAGATAAACAGAATTGATAAGTCTTTAGCTAGACTCAAAAAGAAAAAAAGGGCGAGGGCTCAAATCAATAAAATTAGAAATGAAAAAGGAAAAGTTATGGTGGACACCACAGAAATACAAAGGATCATAAGAGACTACTACAAGCAACAGTATGCCAATAAAATGGACAACCGAGAAGAAATGGACAAATTCTTAAGCAAGATATAACCTTCCAAGACTAACTAGAATAGAAAATACAAACAGACCAATCACAAGCACTGAAATTGAAACTGTGATTTAAAAACTGCCAACAAAAAGTCCAGGACCAGATGGCTTCACAGGTGAATTCTATCTAACATTTAGAGAAGAGTTAACACCTATCCTTCTGAAACTGTTCCAAAAAATGGCAGAAGAAGGAACACTCCTAAACTCATTCTATGAGGCCACCATCACCCTTATACCAAAACCAGACAAAGATACCACAAAAAAAGAAAATTACAGGCCAATATCACTGATGAACATAGATGCAAAAATCCTCAACAAAATACTAGCAAACTGAATCCAACAATACATTAAAGGGATCATACACCATGATCAAGTGAGGTTTATCTCAGGGGCACAAAGATTCTTCAATATCCACAAATCAGTAAGTGTGATACACCACATTAACAAACTGAAGAAAAAACATATGATTATCTCAATAGATGCAGAAAAAGCTTTTGACAAAATTCAACACCCATTTATGATAAAAACTTTCTAGAAAGTGGGCATAGAGGGAACATACCTCAACATAATAAAGGCCATATATGACAAACTCAGAGCTAACATCATTCTCAATGGTGACAAACTGAAAGCATTCCCTCTAAGATCAGAAACAGGACAAGGCTGTCCACTGTCTCCACTTTTATTCATCATAGATTTGGAAGTCCTAACCACAGCAGAAAAGAAATAAAAGGAATCTAAAAATGGATTAATTATAAAATTAATACACAGAAATCTGTTGCACTTCTATATACAAACAATCAAAAATCAGAAAGAGAAATTAAGGAAACAATCCCATTTTCCATCACATCAAAAAAGAATAAAATATCTAGGAATAAATCTACCTAAGGAGGCAAAAGACCTGTGCTCTGAAAACTGTAAGACACTGATGAAAGAAATCGAAGATGAAAAACAAACAGATGGAAAGATATACTGTGTTCTTGGACTGGAAGAATCAATATTGTCAAAATGACTACACTACACAAGGTAGTCTACAGATTCAATGCAATCCCTATCAAATTACTAATGGCAGATCTAGAACAAAAGATTTAAAATTTGTACAGAAACACAAAAGACTCTGAATAGCCAAAGCAATCTTGAGAAATGAAACGGAGCTGGAGGAATCAGGCTCCCTGACCTCAGACTATACTACAAAGCTATAGTCATCAAAACACTGCTGGCAAAAAGACAGACTTATAGATCAATGGAACAGGATAGAAAGCTCAGAAATAAACCCACACACCTATGATCTATTAACCTACGACAAAGAAAGCAAGAACATATAATGGAGAAAAGACAGTCTCTTCAATAAGTGGTGCTGGGAAAACTGGACAACTACATGTAAAGGAATGAAATTAGAACATTCTCTCTAACACCATACACAAAAATAAACTCAAAATGGATTAAAGACCTCAACGTAAGACTGTATACTATAAAAGGCTTAAGAGGAAAACATAGGCAGAACACTCTGACATAAGTTGCAGCAATATTTTTTTGGATCCATCTCCTAGAGTAATGAAAATAGAAACAAAATAAACAAATGGGACCTAATTAAACTTAAAAGGTTTTGCACAGCAAAGGAAACCATAAACAAAACAAAAAGACAACCCACAGCATGGGAGAAAATATTTGAAAATGAAGTGATCAACAAGGGATTAATCTCCAAAACATACAAACAGCTCATGCAGCTCTGTCAAAAAAGCAAACAACCCAATCAAAAAATGGACAGAAGATCTAAAGAGACATTTCTCTAAAGAAGACATAGAGATGGCCAAAAAGCACATGAAAAGATGCTCAACACCACTAATTATTAGAGAAATACAAATCAAAACTATGAGGTATCACCTCACCCTGGTCAGAATGGCCATCAACAGAAAGTTAACAAACAATAAATGCTGGAGAGGGTGTGGAGAAAAGGGAACTCTCCTACACTGTTGGTGGGAATGTAAATTGGTACAACCACTATGGAGAAGAATATGGAGGTTCCTTAAAAAACTAAAATTAGAGCTCTCATATGATCCAGCAATCCCACTCCTGGGCATATATCCAGAGAAAACCATATTTCGAGAAGATACATGCACCCTAATGTTCACTGCAGCACTACTTCCAATACCCAAGACATGGAAGCCATCTAAATATCCACTGACAGAGGAATGGATAAAGAGAATGTGATACATATATAGAATGGAATATTAGCCATAAAGAATGAATCAATGCCATTTGCAGCCACATGGATGGACCGAGAGATTATCATACTAAGTAAATAAGCCCAGCAGAAAGACAAAAATCATATGATATTGCTTATATGTGGAATCTAAAAAAATTGATACAAATGAATTTATTTACAAAACAGAAACAGACTCACAGACTTAGAAAACAAACTTATGGTTACCAAAGGGCAGAGGTGGCGGGGGGGATAAATTAGGAGGCTGGGATTAACATATATACACTACTACATGTAAAATATATAATCAACGAGGACACACTGTATAACACAGGGAACTCTATTCAGTACTCTGTAATAACCTATATGGGAAATAGAATCTGAAAAAGAATAGAGGCTTCCGGGAAGACGGCAGAAGAGTAAGACGTGGAGACCACCTTCCTCCCCACAGATACACCAGAAATACATCTACACGTGGAACAACTCCTACAGAACACCTACTGAACGCTGGCAGAAGACCTCAGACCTCCCAAAAGGCAAGAAACCCCCCACGTACCTGGACAGGGCAAAAGTAAAAAGAATAAACATAGACAAAAGGATAGGGACGGGACCTGCACCAGTGGGAGGGAGCTGTGAAGGAGGAAAGAGGATCAGGGCCGACCGGCACTCACCAGCCCAAGAGGCTTGTCTGCTCACCCGCCGGGGCGGGCGGGGCCTGGAGTTGAGGCTCGGGCTTCGGTCGGAGCATCAGAGGACTGGGCCTGGCAGCATGAACACAGCCTGCAGGGGGTTAGTGCGCCACGGCTAGCCAGGAGGGAGTCCGGGAAAAAGTCTGGACCTGCCGAAGACGCAAGAGACGTTTTCTTCCCTCTTTGTTTCCTGGTGCGCGAGGAGAGGGGATTAAGAGCGCTGCTTAAAGGAGCTCCAGAGATGGGCGCAAGCCGCGGCTAAACGCACGGACCACAGAGACGGGCACGAGACGCTAAGGCTGCTGCTGCCGCCACCAAGAAGCCTGTGTGCGAGCACAGATCACTATCCACACCCCCCTTCCAGGGAGCCTGTGCAGCTCGCCACTGCCAGGGTCCCGGGATCCAGGGACAACTCCCCCAGGAGAACGCATGGCGCATGTCAGGCTAGTGCAACATCACGCCGGCTTCTACCACCGCAGGCTTGCCCCGCACTGCGTGTCCCTCCCTCCCCCGGGCCTGAGTGAGCCAGAGCCCCCGAATTAGCGGCTCCTTTAAACCCGTCCTGTCTGAGCGAAGAACAGACACACTCCGGCGACCTACACGCAGAGGCGGGGCCAAATCCAAAGCTGAACCCCTGGGAGCTGTGAGAACAGAGAAAGGGAAATCTCTCCCAGCAGCCTCAGAAGCAGCGGATTAAAGCTCCACAATCAACTTGATGTACCCTGCATCTGTGGAATACCTGAATAGACAACGAATCATCCCAAATTGAGGAGCCGGGTGGAAAAAAGGCCCTTGGTGCTGCAGCCAGGAGTCAGTGCTGTGCCTCTGAGGTGGGAGAGCCAACTTCAGGACACTGGTCCACAAGAGAGCTCCCAGAACCACATAATACCAAAAGGGCGAAAATCTCCCAGAGATCCCCATCTCAATGACCAGCAAGCTACAGTGCTGGACATCCTATGCCAAACAACTAGGAAGACAGGAACGCAACCCCACCCATTAGCAAAAAGGCTGCCTAAAATCATAAGTCCACAGACACCCCAAAACACACCACCAGACGTGGACCTGCCCACCAGAAAGACAAGATCCAGCCTCATCCACCAGAACATAGGCACTAGTCCCCTCCACCAGGAAGCCTACACAACCCACTGAACCAACCTTAGCCACTGGGGACAGACACCAAAAACAACGGGAACTACGAACCTGCAGCCTGCAAAAAGGAGACCCCAAACACAGAAAGATAAGCAAAATGAGAAAACAGAAAAACACACAGCAGATGAAGGAGCAAGATAAAAACCCAACAGACCTAACGAAGAAGAAATAGGCAGTCTACCTGAAAAAGAATTTAGAATGATAATAAAGATGATCCAAAATCTTGGAGATAGAATAGACAAAATGCAAGAAACATTTAACAAGGACCTAGAAGAACTAAAGATGAAACAAACAACAATGAACAACACAATAAGTGAAATGAAAAATACTGTAGATGGGATCAATAGCAGAATAACTGAGGCAGAAAAACGAATAAGTGACCTGGAAGATAAAATAGTGGAAATAACTACTGCACAGCAGAATAAAGAAAAAAGAATGAAAAGAACTGAGGACAGTCTCAGAGACCTCTGGGACAACGTTAAACGCACCAACGTTCGAATGATAGGGGTTCCAGAAGAAGAAGAGAAAAAGAAAGGGACTGAGAAAATATTTGAAGAGATTATAGTTGAAAACTTCCCTAATATGGGAAAGGAAATCGTTAATCAAGTCCAGGAAGCACAGAGAGTCCCATACAGGATAAATCCAAGGAGAAATACACCAAGACACATATTAATCAAATTGTCAAAAATTAAATACACAGAAAGGATATTAAAAGCAGCAAGGGAAAAACAACAAACAACACACAAGGGAATCCCGATAAGGTTAACAGCTGATCTTTCAGCAGAAACTCTGCAAGCCAGAAGGGACTGGCAGGACATATTTAAAGTGATGAAGGAGAAAAACCTGCAACCAAGATTACTCTACCCAGCAAGGATCTCATTCAGATTTGATGGAGAAATTAAAACCTTTACAAACAAGCAAAAGCTGAGAGAGTTCAGCACCACCAAACCAGCTTTACAACAACTGCTAAAGGAACTTCTCTAGGCAAGAAACACAAGAGAAGGAAAAGACCTACAATAAGGAACCCAAAACAATTAAGAAAATGGTAGTAGGAACAATTAAGAAAATGGTAATAGGAACATACATATAGATAATTACCTTAAATATAAATGGACTAAATGCTCCCACCAAAAGACACAGATTGGCTGAATGGATACAAAAACAAGACCCATATATTTGCTGTCTACAAGAGACCCACTTCAGACCTAGAGACACATACAGACTGAAAGTAAGGGGATGGAAAAAGATATTTCATGCAAATGGAAACCAAAAGAAAGCTGCAGTAGCAATTCTCATATCAGACAAAATAGACTTTAAAATAAAGACTATTAGAAGAGATAAAGAAGGACACTACATAATGATCAAAGGATCGATCCAAGAAGAAGATATAACACTTGTAAATATTTATGCACCCAACACAGGAGCACCTCAATACATAAGGCAAATACTAACAGCCATAAAAGGGGAAATGGACAGTAACACATTCATAGTAGGGGACTTTAACACCCCACTTTCACCAATGGACAGACCATCCAAAATGAAAATAAATAAGGAAACACAAGCTTTAAATGATACATTAAACAAGATGGACTTAATTGATATTTATAGGACACTCCATCCAAAAACAACAAAATACACATTTTTCTCAAGTGCTCATAGAACATTCTCCAGGATAGATCATATCTTGGGTCACAAATCAAGCCTTGGTAAATTTAAGAAAATTGAAATTGTATCAAGTATCTTTTCTGACCACAACGCTATGAGACTAGATATCAATTACAGGAAAAGATCTGTAAAAAATACAAATGTATGGAGGCTGAACAATACACTACTTAATAATGAAGTAATCACTGAAGAAATCAAAGAGGAAATCAAAAAATACCTGGAAACAAATGACAATGGAGAGACGACAACCCAAAACCTGTGGGATGCAGCAAAAGGAGTTCTAAGAGGGAAGTTTATAGAAATACAATCCTACCTTAAGAAACAGAAAATATCTCGAATAAACCACATAACCTTGCACCTAAAGCAATTACAGAAGGAAGAACCCCTTCTGCAAAAAACCCCAAAGTTAACAGAAGGAAAGAAATCATTATAATCAGATCAGAAATAAATGAAAAAGAAATGAAGGAAACGATAGCAAAGATCAAGAAAACTAAAAGCTAGTTCTTTGAGAAGATAAACAAAATAGATAAACCATTAGCCAGACTCATCAAGAAAAAAAAGGGAGAAGACTCAAATCAATAGAATTAGAAATGAAAAAGGAGAAGTAACAACTGACACTGCAGAAAAACAAAAGATAATGAGAGATTACTATAAGCAACTTTATGCCAATAAAATGGACAACCTGGAAGAAATGGACAAATTCTTAGAAAGGTATTACCTTCCAAGACTGAATAAGAAAGAAACAGAAACTATGAACAGACCAATCACAAGCGCTGAAATTGAAACTGTGATTAAAAAGCTTCCAACAAACAAAAGCCCAGGACCAGATGGCTTCACAGGCGAATTCTATCAAACATTTAGAGAAGAGATAACACCTATCCTTCTCAAACACTTCCAAAATATAGCAGAGGGAGGAACACTACCAAATTCATTCTATGAGGCCACCATCACCTCGATACCAAAACCAGACAAGGATGACACAAACAAAGAAAACTACAGGCCAATAGCACTGATGAATATAGAGGCAAAAACCCTCAACAAAATGCTAGCAAACAGAATCCAACAGCACATTACAAGGATCGTACACCATGATCAAGTGAGGTTTCTTCCAGGAATGCAAGGATTCTTCAATATACGCAGAAGAATTAATGTGATAAACCATACTAACAAACTGAAGGAGAAAAACCATATGATCATCTCAATAGATGTAGAGAAAGCTTTCGACCAAATTCAACACCCATTTATGATAAAAACCCTGCAGAAAGTAGGCATAGAGGGAACTTTCCTCAACATTATAAAGGCCATATATGACAAATCCACAGCCAACATCGTCCTCAATGGTGAAAAACTGAAAGCATTTCCATTACGATCAGGAACAAGACAAGGCTGCCCACTCTCACCACTCTTATTCAACACAGTTTCGAAGTTTTAGCCACAGCAATCAGAGAAGAAAAGGAAATAAAAGGAATCCAAATCGGAAAAGAAGAAAGTAAAGCTGTCACTGTTTGCAGATGACATGATACTATACATAGAGAATCCTAAAGATGCTACCAGAAAACTACTAGAGCTAATCAATGAATCTGGTAAAGTAGCAGGATACAAAGTTAATGCACAGAAATCTCTGGCATTCCTATACACTAATGATGAAAAATCTGAATGTGAAATCAAGAAAACACTCCCATTTACCATGGCAACAAGAAGAATAAACCTACCTAAGGAGACAGAAGACCTGTATGCAGAAAATTATAAGACACTGATGAAAGAAATTAAAGATGATACAAATAGATGGAGAGATATACCATGTTTTTGGATTGGAAGAATCAACATTGTGAAAATGACTCTACTACCAAAAGCAATCTACAGATTCAATGCAATCCCTATCAAACTACCATTGGTATTTTTCACAGAACTAGAGCGAAAAATTTCACAATTTATATGGAAACACAAAAGACCCCGAATAGCCAAAGCAATCTTGAGAACGAAAAACGGAGCTGGAGGAATCAGGCTCCCTGACTTCAGACTATACTACAAAGCTACAGTAATCAAGAGAGTACGCTACTGGCACAAAAGCAGAAACATAGATCAATGGAACAGGATAGAAAGTCCAGAGATAAACCCACGCACATACGGTCACCTCATCTTTGATAAAGGAGGCAGGAATGTACAGTGGAGAAAGGACAGCCTCTTCAATAAGTGGTGCTGGGAAAACTGGACAGGTCCGTGTAAAAGTATGAGATTAGATCACTCCCTAACACCATACACAAAAATAAGCTCCAAATGGATTCAAGACCTAAATGTAAGGCCAGAAACTATCAAAGTCTTAGAGGAAAACATAGGCAGAACACTCTATGACATAAATCACAGCAAGATCCTTTGTGCCCCACCTCCTAGAGAAATGGAAATAAAAACAAAAATAAACAAATGGGACCTAATGAAACTTCAAAGCTTCTGCACAGCAAAGGAAGCCATCAACAAGACCAAAAGACAACCCTCAGAATGGGAGAAAATATTTGCAAATGAAGCAACTGACAAAGGATTAATCTCCAGAATTTACAAGCAGCTCATGCAGCTCAATAACAAAAAAACAAACAACCCAATCCAAAAATGGGCAGAAGACCTAAATAGACATTTCTCCAAAGAAGATATACAGACTGCCAACAAACACATGAAAGAACGCTCAACATCATTAATCATTAGGGAAATGCAAATCAAAACTACAATGAGATATCACCTCACACCAGTCAGAATGCCCATCATCAAAAAATCTAGAAACAATAAATCCTGGAGAGGGTGTGGAGAAAAGGGAACACTCCTGCACTGCTGGTGGGAATGTGAATTGGTACAGCCACTATGGAGAACAGTATGGAGGTTCCTTAAAAAACTGCAAATAGAACTACCATATGACCTAGCAATCCCACTACTGGGCATATACCCTGAGAAAACCATAATTCAAAAAGGGTCATGTACCAAAATGTTCATTGCAGCTCTATTTACAATAGCCAGGACGTGGAAGCAACCTAAGTGTCCATCAACAGATGAGTGGATAAAGAAGACGGGGCACATATATACAATGGAATATTATTCAGCCATAAAAAGAAATGAAATTGGGCTATTTGTAATGAGGTGGATAGACCTAGAGTCTGTCATACAGAGTGAAGTAAGTCAGAAAGAGAAAAACAAATACCGTATGCTATCACATATATATGGAATTTAAGGAAAAAAATGTCATGAAGAACCTAGGGGTAAGACAGGAATAAAGACACAGACCTACTGGAGAACGGACTTGAGGATATGGGGAGGGGGAAGGGTGAGCTGTGAGAAAGCGAGAGAGAGGCATGGACATATATACACTACCAAACGTAAGGTAGATAGCTAGTGGGAAGCAGCCGCATAGCACTGGGAGATCAGCTTGGTGCTTTGTGACTGCCTGGAGGGGTGGCATAGGGAGGGGGGTTGGGAGGGAGACGTAAGAGGGAAGAGATATGGGAACATATATATATGTATAACTGGTTCACTTTATTATAAAGCAGAAAATAACACACCACTGTAAAGCAATTATACTCCAATAAAGATGTTAAAAAAAACAGATATATGTATATGTATACCTGAATCACTTTGCTGTACATCTGAAACTAACTTAACATTTTAAGTCAACTGCACTCCAATAAGAAAACAAAAAAACTAAGTCCTTACATGCCCATGTGGAATCAAGTAATTTTAAATTTCCAGTTAGTTTTGCTCCTTGTTCAGAACTTAATCTCCAGAGTACCTACTTCATATACACATGTTCCATTGGAGTTCATATTTTAATTGAAAGCAGTTAAAAAACTAACAATGTACCACAGTATTAAAACAAACTACAACAACAACAACAAACCCATTAAAGTCTGACTCCAGGGAAAAACGTCTCCAAATCTAGTTATACTATTAAAAATGACATTATTTGGATGTGTTTTTATTTATACTTATTGGTCCTCTTCCTCCAAATCATCCCAAAATATGAGTGAATTTTCTAGCAAAGGAAGATTCATATTCTAAAAATCTAACGATTATCAGAACAGCTATGTACACTGTTACGCTATTAATATTCATTATGCAGCCTGAAATATAGCTTCAATTTGAATGATTTCCAACGTTTCTTTTATGAAATTCCACTCCGAAGTAGTGACATAAGGTTGTAAGTGAATATGTCTGCTAAGTTCGCAATTTACTCCCAAAGTTTCACCACCACCTCATTCACTAAAATAATGTGCAGCATAAAGGCCTTTTTTACACCCTTTTCCTCTTGATTTCCAAAGGTCTCAGCGATCTCTTTTCCTCTTATTTCACGGTTAAGTTTCTCCTTTTCAAGGATAACCCTGCCTTTCCCTTTCTCAGGAACCACTGTCATCCGACAGTTACAGATGCTCTTTGCTCTCGTCAAACTGACTCACTGTTTTTTTCTTAAACGGTCTCTATGTTTTCATTCCCGAGTCACTGTTTTGCCCATTTTCTTCTCTTGGAAAGGTCCTTCCTTTAACCCAAATCTCTGCTCACAGGGACAGAGGAGATGCTCAATAAATATTCGTTGATTAAATAAAAGCTGCCTTGTTTCAGTCAGCAGGTCACAGTGAATTAATCCAAGGACAATTATGACAGGAAGCAACAAGGAGAATGGGGTATCTATAAAGGTTATATACTCTAGCCTTCAAAGTAACATGATAGTCATTAACAGCCTGCTTATTTAAGATTCTGATACTTTTTGTGTAACTGTATTCTATTTCACCAATATAAAACCCACCCATTTCTCCTAGAGCTAGACAACATTTATCAAATATTTATTACAAACTTTAATGTCCTTTAAGTAGAAGTTTAAGAGCAGTGTTTGAAAAGAGTCCTATCTGCTTATATTAACTAACAGATTCTAACAATAGTTCCTATTGTCTGCTACAACCAAAACTCCCTTGTAAAATACTATATATTGGAATCTTACAATATTATGAAGCTCAGGAAAAGGCAGACCCATCCTTTCCAAAGCAGTTATTATTAAAGTTCTTAAGTACTATGTAACAGGTTCTATCTTTAATAAAATCCCATGGCACAGACCTCCAAAAATGTCTTACACCAAAGCTACTCTATTTTTTTTGTTTTTTTGGCAGTACGTGGGCCTCTCACTGTTGTGGTGTCTCCTGTTGCGGAGCGCAGGCTCAGTGGCCACGGCTCACGGGCCCAACTGCTCTGCGGCCCAGACCAGGGCACGAACCCATGTCCCCTGCATCAGCAGGTGGACTCTAAACCACTGCGCCACCAGGGAAGGCCCTGCTACTCTACTCTTGTTGCAGCCTGTAGGTACTCTGAGACTCAACACCATTTCTTCTATTCTAAAACATGATTTTTTCACATTTTAACTGAATGCATTTATTGGACTGCATCATACAATTTAAGGTATTCTACAACTGCTACTGCCTAAACATGTACAAATTTATTATTTTTTAAAGCAGTGGTATGTAGTATTTTATTTTTATTTTTGTTTTTACTGCAGTATAGCTGATTTACAATATTATGTTAGTTTCAGGTATACAGCTTAGTGATTATTTTTGCAGATTATATTCCATTACAGGTTATTACTAGATAATGGTATAATTCCCTGTGCTATACAGTATATCCTTGTTGTTCACCTATTGCATAAATATTAGTTTGTATCTGTTAATCCCATATCCCTAATTTGTCCCTCCCTCCACCCTCGTCCTTTTGGTAACCACTAGTTTGTTTCTATATCTGTTAATCTGTTTCTGTTCTGCATATATCTTTGAGTATTATTCTGGATAACCAAACAACTGTAATCCTTCAACATTTTAGTCAATAAACCATTGAGAAAGTATTGGTTTGTCTCTGAAACCTTCTACTGGTATCATCTGATAAGATCAAGAAAGAACCAGCATCAAAACTTGCAGAAAAGGTGTCTGTGAGTGGCTCGGGAGAAAATCCAGAGACAAGAGCACAATTCCATTTTAAGAAATGCCACATCACCACCCTGGATGGCACAGAGACAACAATGTATGAAAACATGGACAGTGAATGATTCTGAATGTGAAATTTTAGGAATACTTTAGCCAGTAGCTGAGGCAATGGTACATAAATCCAAATATCCTAACACATCATCCATAAACTTTTAAGCCTAACAAGATTAAGCAAAACAAAGTATATACCTGCAGCATAACTAAGAGAAGCATAACTACAAGACTCAATTACCAAAAGAAAATCCTTACTTTCCAATGGAGTCATTTCTCAAGTTCACACCCAAGCCTCTATATAGCTTTATAGAGAGGGTGAAGCCCAGAAAACATGGGGGAAGAGAGAGAAGGGAAATTGAGAGCCCAAGATTAAATTACAACCATTCCCACAATGAGACGGTTGATAAATATTCAGAATCCTGGTAGATCAGAGCACTGGCTACAGGAAACTGACTTAAAAGTGCCTGAAGACTCTAGAAGGCAGCCTGGAAGGCATTGTTTCTGGGCAGCAGAGGGCAAGAGGAAAGGAAGGAGTCCTTTAGAGACTGTGTGAAGGGGGAAAAAAAGCACAGAGGGGGAAACTAAGGATCCTCCAGGACAAAGAAAGCAGGAAAAAAATGGAAAGACCCACAACGACACTGCCACCACCCTGAAAGCATTCTAAGAAACCATACTTTGCTACACTGACAGAAGAGGAAGCACTTGAACTACAAATCTCAAACCAATGCAAAGGAACAGAAAGCCACTGCAAGAGGTAAACAGAAAATGGGAATCACTATAGTTGATAACTCTCCCCATCCCCGACCCCTCAAAAAACCATGAAGGAGACGAAAACTATAAAACAACACTATAACGTAACATAACATTCTACATTGTTATTAATATATGACTTAAATATCCTTAAACAAAAATTTTGAAGATACAAAAACATGGCCTGAATAAGAAACTTCAAAACTAAGAACAGAAAGAAGAGTTGACAAAACTCAGGAAATAAAAATCATATAGGAAAAGAACTGAATTACAAACTGCCTAAGGAAGAACAGATTCAAATGAGATGTTAATAAGGGAAACTGAAGAAAACAGAAAACTACCATGAGAATAAGAGACTAAAGAAAGAAGAAATAAGGGTCAGAAAAACCTTTATGAAAAACCTTTACCTAATGAAAGGTAAAGAAGACCAATCATACATAATTGGACATCCTTAAGAAAAATTAAATGGAATAGAATATTAAACTACAATCTAAGAAAAATCTCCAGAAATTAGACCTGATTCTGCATACTAAAAGGGCCTGCCAAACACTTGGGAAGACTGACCTGCAGTAATATACTCAGAGAAACATTCCAGTAAAACTATTAGACTTTAAAGATGAAAAACCATTCTTAAGGTCTCCAGGCAAAAAGAGCAAAATAACTTAAAAGATCAAGAGAATTAAATGAACAAACTTCTAAGAAGCAACATAAAGCAATAAAACAATGCAGCTGTACTTTCTAGAAACTCAAGGAAATAAAATGTAAACCAACAGAAAAAATTTTAAACATGCAAGAACAGAGTTACTGCCATTCCCAAGAGCCCTTGATCAATCTACTAGATCAAGATTCAGCAAACTTTTTCTGTAAAGGTATCAAATAACACAGCCACTTATAGCTATAGGAGATATAATGAGACATACACAGGAACAGTAGTAATGAGACTTCACAGCACTCTCAATATAACACAGATCAAGTAGACAAAATATAAAGAGATAAGGCAACTTAAACAATAATGTAGAGCTTATGGATACTTGTCAAATGTTGCACCCAGATAAACACATATTCTTCTCACATACCCACAGAACATTCACAAAAATTGATTATATATTTAGTTACCAAAAAACTGCAAAACACTAGTAACTTCCATAAGGTAGAAATATTACAAACAATGCTTTGATCACAATGCAAAGACGCTAGAATTTACTAACAAAAACCAAAAAAGCTTTCCATCTGGACATTTAAAAGCCTCATATTAACTCCCGGGTTAAAGAGAGCTGAAACTACAGAATTTTTTTAAAAAATGACAAAATACTACGTCAACAACTTATGGGATGCACTGCAAGACATGTTTAAGAGAAAATTAACTCTACTAAACACTTACCAATTTAAAGAAAACCCCAAATTAACTAAATAACGAGCCCAAAAATCTAAAAAAAAAGAACCACAAAGTACCAAGAATATAAAAGCAGAAATGAATGAGGAAGAGAACAGAAAATTAGCAGATCTAATAAACTGTTGTTTTGAAAAAAACAGACAATGCACTACGCTAGCATGATTTAGGGGAAAAAGGTAGAAGCACAAATATATCAGAAACAATGAGATAAATAACTAGTGAAACAAGGAATTTTAAAAATTATAAAACACTAGTTTGCAGACTTAATCTTAAACAAATTTGGAAATGTATATAAAATGCATAATTTCCTAAGGAATTACAGATTACCAAAATTGATCCCATTAAAGTCAGAAAGCCTAATCAAATCAATTTTCATAGAAGAAACAGACAAATTTTTGTGGGAACTGCCCCACAAAAATTCACCAGTCCCAGACAGGCACAATCTGTGTGAGAAAAATTTTAAAACAGACTTGAAAGACCCAAAAGTAGATCTGAACAATGGAAAGACACCTCTTGCCTTTGAACAGAATTCAACATTATATAAAGGTTTCAGTTTTCCAAGTTAATTTATAAAGTTAATGCAATCCAAGGAACTTTATAGAGCTAGACTGAAGAGTGATACTTCTGAATATACTTTGTTTCAACTATGCTAATACATTCCACATTCAAAATATAATAAAACCAACAAATATGAGCAAAACCAAAAATGGAATAAAACAAGCAAACAGACTTAACTATATTTCAAATGAATAATTTAACCACACTGAAGGAGAAAAAAAGAACCAACTCCAATAACTTCTGAACAAAGTATTTTGACTACCTTCAGACTAAAACAACTGAAAGAAGATTCTAAACTGTTAATATGCCTTTTTTAAAAATAGTGGTTATCACTTAATTCTAAAACAACTTAATGCATTCTAGGACTGGACAAACAAAAATGTTGAGCACCAGGTTTTTCCACTCAGAAGGGCAATACAAAAATGGAAAACTGGAAAATTCTATGGTTTTATATTGGAATTGTAGGTTCAGCATGAACTCATGGTGAGATAAAGACAGGGAGAGAGAGAGGAAGGAGCAAGCAGGTGAGCCTAGCTGCATAAATATGTTTATGAAAGGTATGTATACACATATATTTACTGGCTCTTTCCACTAAGGGGAACTAGAATCAATGACAGTCTAATAGGAATGAACACCCAGCACCCAGATTCTATCTCCTAAATGCACACTCTTCCACTAAAAGGAATCAAGGCTCCTTGGAGAAATGGCTAATTCAAAGCTGAAGCAGGGAAAAGTACAAGATGAACCTGAAATATATGGAGCTGGAAAGCAAAGAAGCACTCAAAGAATGAGGCAGCAATGTAAACAACAACAACAAAACCCAAACAAAGAGACCACTGCTTTGAAGGGACTTCCACTGGCCATAAAGGAAACAATCTGAGCATAAAAATAAGTTAATAAGAGATTATGGCCGACTGAATAAGATATAGGAACACATGACTCCATACTCATAAATAAATGAAAAGAAGTCAGCAAAGAGGAAAAGCTCCTTACAGTAGAATGCTAACTAATAAATGTAGAAGCAAAAATCAGATTAGAAGGACTTCCCTGGTGGCGCAGTGGTTAAGAATCCACCTGCCAGTGCAGGGGACATGGGTTCGAGCCCTGGTCTGGGAAGATCCCACATGCCGTGGAGCAACTAAGCCTGTACGCCTCAACTACGGAGCCTGCACTCTAGAGCCCGTGAGCTACAACTACTGAGTCCAAGTGCCACAACTACTGAAGCCCACGTGCCTAAAGCCCATGCTCTGCAACGAGAGAAGCCACCCAATGAGAAGCCCGCAAACCACAACGAAGAGTAGCCCCCGCTCGCCGCAACTAGAGAAAGCCCGCGTGCAGCAACAAAGACTAAGGCAGCCAAAAATAAATTTAAAAAAATCAGATTAGAAAGCCATCATTTCACAAAAATAGTAATAATCGACCCAGGCAAAAATCATCAATGGATGCTAAAACTAGCAGAGTAAAGTTTGAGGAATAGATTATCTACCAAATCTCAAAGAATCTCCCAACAGAATATTAATTATAAGGTAATAAAGAGTAACTTTTCAATAGAGAAATTTGGCAGACACTATCTTAAGCAAATGATCAAAGCTGTCAGTAACGAGACTGACATCAGATGCCTCCAGATATGACACACTGAGAAGACCCATCACTTTTGTGGTACTTCTGCTAAAAATATATAACCTCAATCTAATCATGTGGAAATACAGGCAAACTCAAACTGAGAAACATTTTGCAAAGTAATGGGCCTGTACTCTTCAAAAAGGTCAAGATCATGAAAGTCAAAGACTGAGGAACTATTCCAGATTAAAGGGCCTAAAGAGACATAATAACTAAATGCAACATGTCGTCCTGGCTTGGATCCTAAATTTTTTTTTTTTTGGCTATAGAAGACATTATTAGAACAACTAGCAAAATATGAATATAGCTTTTTTTTTTTTTTTTTTTGCGGTACGCGGGCCTCTCACCACTGTGGCCTCTCCCGTTGCGGAGCACAGGTTCCGGATGCGCAGGCTCAGCGGCCACGGCCCACGGGCCCAGCCGCTCCGCGGCACGTGGGATCCTCCCAAACCAGGGCACGAACCCATGTCCCCTGCATCGGCAGGCGGACTCTCAACCACTGCACCACCAGGGAAGCCTGAATATAGCTTTTAGATTAGACAGTAGTACTGTATCAATGGCAATATCCTGTTTTGATAACTGGATTGTGGCAATATACATGATCTTGTTCTTAGGAACAAACACATTGATACTCAGGGGTGAAAAGGCATCATGATAGCAACTTGCTCTCAAGAGGCTGAGAAAAAGAAACTGTGTATGTATATTTAGAGAAAAAGTTATAAACATATAAAAATATTAAGTTAGAGAATCTGAGAATGGTATATACAACTTCCCTGTACTAGAGTCTTGCAACTTTTCTGTAAGCCTAAAATTATTTCAAAGTAAAAAATATACTTTCAATTTATTTCACATCTTTTTTTTTTTTTTTTTTTGCGGTACGCGGGCCTCTCACTGTTGTGGCCTCTCCCGTTGCGGAGCACAGGCTCCAGACGCGCAGGCTCAGCGGCCATGGCTCACAGGCCTAGCCGTTCTGCGGCATGTGGGATCTTCTCAGACCGGGGCCCGAACCTGTGTCCCCTGCATCAGCAGGCGGACTCGCAACCATTGCGCCACCATGAAAGCCCTATTTCACATCTATATTTCTTATAACTATAAGAATTCTATGTAATAAAATGTCTATACAAATAAATACAAAATATTCTTTCATTAGTACAGAAATTCTAAGTGATAAAGCACTGTCAGTTTATTTGGTAGTTTTTTTGTTTTTATTGATAGACGAAGTAACAATGTACCTTACAATCAATTAAATCTTATATTCAAGGAAATACAATGATTCCGAAGTTTCATAGGAAAATATTGTTTAAAAAGGCAAAAACTAATCATACCATATTTTTTCAGTTCAGAAAACAGTATCACTATCACAAAATCACTATAAATACCTTGTGTTGCTAGAATAATCCCACATGGCCACATCTAGGAAGCTCCGAACCCAGGTCTTAGAGGGCTCCTTGAGAAATTTTTGCTGGTAGATCCCTACTACAAGATCCTCTACAGTGAGAAGTTCTAGATCTTGCCTGATTTCTTCCATTGGTAAACAGAAACACACATACAATTAGTAAGTTTAGGTACACAGAACATGTACATCAAAATGGAAACACAGATATTAAAATGCATTTGAGCAGTGACCCAGTTTAACTTACCTGATGACTTCTCCATATGCTTCAAACACCAGTTGACTCTGGCTCTATCATCAGACTGGAGAAGGGAAAAAAAATTTTACTTATTTTCTCCTATCTTCTGTTACTTTTAATTAATGTGGTCCTTTCAAACTGGGGGAAGGGGAAGGAGGAGGGGTAAGGATGGTGAGAAGGGAGAGAGTGAATAGTCTGTGACAACTAAACAAGAACTGTAAAACAGAGCAACATATTCTAGAAAATACTGCTAATAATAACCAGCTATGCTCATAAAGCAATGTTAATATACTTTATGAACAGCAAGTGAGACTTAGGGTAAGCAAATGAAGAAACCAATGTTCAGAAAAAGATAAATAAGGTGATTTGTTTCATGGTGACACTAATAAACAGTAAGGTTAAAACCCAATTCTATGACACCTAGCCTAGAAGAACTTAGACAAAACAAAGAACAAAGATTACAAAAGGAAGGTCAAGGGACTGCTACAAAAACAATTTTGAACAAACAATTCTCTTGCCTAGGAGAATAGGTGTACAGACTAGAAATCCATCCTTCAGAGTAAAAACAATTGAAGATATTTCAGAAGGAGGAACTAAAAACATGAGATTGACCGAAGCTGAAATACATTCAGTTTTTGCAGTCTTCAAAATCCCTCCAATACCAGAGAGATTTAGAAGAAAAAGCATTATACCTAATTACATTCAAAATAAGAACGAACATATATATTTTAATACACAGGCAAAAGTTATTTCCTTGGGTATCTTTCATGGATCTTTTGGTTTCTAAGTAATGACTTAAAAGAAATTCTTATGTTGAAATTACCTTGCAGTAGACAGGTGGCCAGTTCCCTGGATTTGGATGAATGAATCTATAAAGGTTTTGTAACACCATTGCTTGGTCACACCCAGATTCAAAGTTTGAAATAGGAATCTTGTGACTAGAATCACCTGAAGGAAATAAAAAGTAGGTAGGAGTTAAAAATTTGACTAAGACAAATATTATGGAGTAGGTATAGAAGTAAGGGTACAGGAAGGGAGCAGTGGATAACTCATATTTAAGCACTTGTACCAAGCCTGCTTATGGTTAGGTACTTTACATATTTTATCCCATAATCTTATGAGGTAGACAATATACACATATTAGGAAAGAGATAACTGAGAAACACAGAAGTTAGCAGTAAGTTAACTGAGAAACACAAAAGTTAGCAGTAAGTTAACAGCTGGTGAACAGTGGAGTCAGGACTCAAACCGAGGTTAAGTGAAAGAGCCTATACAGTGTTTTCACTATTCCTATGTGGCCTTTCATGAATCTGGTTTATTAATAAGGCTGGAGACATTGATAGTAATGACTGCTTTTTAAAAGACTGTACGATGAATACTTCTACTTCCAGTAAAATATGGACCAAGTAATTCAGACCAAACTTCCCACAAAAATTTAGGATGTCAATAGCACCTGCAGTAGCAAGGAATTATTAGATCAAGATGCAAAATATTATAAAATCCAGAGAGATTAGTCTAGCTCTGGGGGCAGTTTTCCCCCTGGAGTAAGTTGCTAATTCCAGAAGAGCAAGTTTCATGGCTGAGATAAAAAAAAACTAACAGGGCAGGAACACAACTCCACCCATCAACAGACAAGCTGCTTCAAGTCTTCCTGAGCCCTGAGCTGCCTCTAAACACACCCGTTGACACAGCCCTACCCACCAGAGGGACAAGACCCAGCTCCACACACCAGTGGGCAGGCACCAATCCCTCCCACCAGGAAGCCTGTACAGGACTCTTAGACTAGCCTCCCCTACCACAGGGAAGACACCAGAAGAGGAACCACAAACCTAAAGCCTATGGGGCCATAAACACAGAAAGTTAGACAAAATGAGATGGCAGAAGAATATGTTCCAGATGAAGGAACAAGATAAAAACTCGAGAAGCACAACTAAGTGAAGTGGAGATAGGCAATCTACCTGAAAAAGAATTGAGTGTAATGATAGTAAAAATGACCCAAGATCTCAGAAAAAGAATGGAGACACACACCAAGAAGACAGAAGAAATGCTCAACAAAGAGCTAGAAAATATAAAGAACAAACAGAGTGGAACAATACAATACCTGAAATGAAAAATACACTGGGAAGAATAAACAGCAGAATAAATGAGGCAGAATAATAGATAAGTGAGCTGGAAGACAGAATAGTAGAAATCAATGCCACGGAACAGAATAAAGAAAAAAAGAATGAAAAGAAATGAAAACAGTTTAAGAGACCTCTGGGACAACATTAAATGCACAAACATTCACGTGATTGGGGTCACAGAAGGAGAAGAGAGAGAAAAAGGACCTGAGAAAACATTTGAAGAGATAGTAGCTGAAAAATTCCCTAACATGGGAAAGGAAACAGTCACCCAAGTCCAGGAAGTGCAGCGAGTACCATATAGCATAAATCCAAGGAGGAATGTGCTGAGACACATGTTAATCAATTTGACAAAAATTAAGGACAAAAAGAAAATATTAAAAGCAACAAGGGAAAAGCAACAAATAACATACAAGAAAATCCCCATAAGGTTATCATCTGATTGTTCAGCTGAAACTCTGCAAGCCAGAAGGGAGTGACATAATATACTTAAAGTGATGAAAGGGAAAAACCTACAACCAAAAATACTCTACCCAGCAAGGTTCTCATTCAGATTTGACATAGAAATCAAAAGCTTTACAGACAAGCAAAAGTTGACAGAATTCAGCACCACCAAACCTGCTGTACAACAAATGCTAAAGGAAATTCTCTAGGCGGAAAAGACCACCAGAATACAAGAAAATTACAAATGGGTAATCTCACCAGTAAAGGTAAATATACAATAAAGGCAGGAAATCATCCACCTACAAATATGGTATCAAAACCAGCAATCCTGACATGAGGAGAGTACAAATGCAGGACACTGGAAATGCATTTGAAACTGAGAGACCAGCAGCTTAAAACAAACTTGTATGTATATAGACTGCTATATCAAAACCTCATAGTAACCTCAAACCAAAAATCTACAATAGATATATACACAAAAAAGAAAAAATCAAACAACACTAAAGATAGTCATCAAATCACAAGAGAACAAGAGAAAGGTTAGAAAGAAGACCTACAGAAACAAATCCAAAACAACTAACAAAATGGCAATAAGACCATACATATGGGTAATTACCTTAAATGTAAATGGATCAAATGTTCCAACCAAAAGACACACGCCGGCTGAATGGATACAAAAACAAGACCTATATATATATATCCTACAAGAGACCCAATTCGGATCTAGGGACACATACAGACTGAAAGTGGTGAGAGGATGGAAAAAGGTATTCCATGCAAAAGGAAATCAAAGGAAAGCTGGAGTAACAATACTCATACCAGACAAAGTAGACTTCAAAATAAAGACTGTTACAAGAGACAAAGAAGGACACTATATAATGATCAAAGGATCAATCCAAGAAGATTTAACAATTATAAATATATATGCAGCCAACACAGGAGTGCTTTGATACATAAGGCAAACGCTAACAGCCATAAAAGGAGCAATCGACAGTAACACAATTAAGAGTAAAGAACTTTAACTCCCCACTTAAATCTATGAATAGATTATCCAGACTGAAAATCAGTAAGGAAACACAGGCCTTAAATTACACATTAGACCAGAAAGACTTAATTGATATTTATAGAGCATTCCATCCAAAAGCAGCACAATACTCATTCTTCTCAACTGCACATGGAACATTCTCCAGGATAGATCACATGCTGGGCCACAAAGCAAGCTTGGGTAAAGTTAGGAAAACTGAAATCATATCAAGCATCTTTTCCAACCACAACACTAGGATATTAAAAAAAAATCAACTATAAGAAAAAAAAATGTAAAAACCAAAAACACTCAGAGGCCAAGCAATATGCTAGTAAACAACCAATGGATCACCAAAGAAATCAAAAGAGAAAATCAAAATATACCTAGAAGCAAATGAAAATGAAAGCATGACTATCCAAAATCTATGGGACTCAGCAAAAGCAGTTCTAAGAGGTAAGTTGACAGCAATACAATCTTACATCAGGAAACAAGAAAAATCTCAAATAAACAACTCAACCTTATACCTAAAGCAACTAAAGGAAAAAGAACAAACAAAACCCAAAGTTAGCAGAAGGAAAGAAATCATAAAGATGAGAGCAGAAATAAATGAAAGAGAGACAAAGCAAACAACAGAAAAGATCAATGAAACCAAAAGCTGGTTCTTAGAAAAGGTAAACAAAATTGATAAGCCTTTAGCCAGACTCAAAAAGAAAAAAAAGGAGAGGGTTCAGATCAATAAAATTAGAAATGAAAAAGAAGTTACAACAGACACCAAGGAAATACAAAGGATCATAAGAGACTACTACAAGCAAGTGTATGCCAATAAAATGGACAACCTAGAAGAAAAGGACAAATTCTTAGAAAGGTACAATCTCCCAAAACTGAACCAGGAAAAATAGAAAATATGAACAGACCAATCACAAGTATTGAAATTGAAACTGTGATTTAAAAACTCACAACAAACAAAAGTGCAGGACCAGATGGCTTCACAGATGAATTCTATCAAACATTTAGGGAAGAATTAACACCTATCCTTCTGAAACTCTTCCAAAAAATGGCAGGGGAAGGCATACTTCCAAACACATTCTATGAGGCCACCATCACCCTGATACCAAAATCAGAAAAAGATACCACAAAAAAGGAAAATTAGAGGCCAAAATCACTGATGAACATAGACGCAAAAATCCTCAAGAAAATACTAGCAAACCAAATCCAACAATACATTAAAAGGATAATACACCACGATCAAGTGGGATTTATCCCAGGGATGCAAGGATTTTTCAATATCCACAAATCAATCAGCGTGATACACCACATTAACAAATTGAAGAAGAAAAACCACATGATCATCTCAATAGATGTAGAAAAAACTTCTGACAAAATCCAACACCATTTATGATAAAAACTCTCCTGCAAGTGGGCATAGAGGGAACATAACAAACCCAACATCATACTCAATGGTGAAAACATGAAATCATTTCCTCTAAGATCAGGTACAAGACGAGGAGGTCGACTCTCCCCACTTTTATTCAACATAATTTGGAAGTCCTAGTCACAGCAATCAGAGAAGAAAAAGAAAGGAATCCAAATTGGAAAAGAAATAGTACAACTGTCACTGTTCACAGATGACATGATACTATACATAAGAAATCATAAAGATGCTATGAGAAAACTACTAGTGCTCATCAATTCGGTAAAGTTGCAGGATACAAAATTAATACACAAAATCTTTTGCATTTCTATACACTAACAACAAAAGATCAGAAAGTGAAATTAAGGAAACAACTCCATTTACCATTACATCAAAAAGAATAAAATACCTAGGAATAAATCTACCTAAGGAGGCAAAAGGCCTTTACTCTGAAAACTATAAGACACTGATGAAAGAAATCGAAGATGAAAAACAAACAGATGGAAAGATATACTGTGTTCTTGGACTGGAAGAATCAATATTGTCAAAATGACTATACTACCAAAGGTAGTCTACAGATTCAGTGCATCCCTATCAAATTACTAATGGCAGATCAAGAACAAAAGATTTAAAATTTGTACAGAAACACAAAAGACCCTGAATAGCCAAAGCAATCTTGAGAAAGAAAAACAGAGTTGGAAGAATCAGGCTCCCTGACTTCAGACTACACTACAAAGCTATAGTCATCAAAACACAATGGTGCTGGCAAAAAGACAGACTTATAGCTCAATGCAATAGGATAGAAAGCCCAGAAATAAACCCACGCACCTATGGTCAATTAATCTACGACAAAGAAGGCAAGAATATATAATGGAGAAAAAACAGTCTCTTCAATAAGTGGTGCTGGGAAAACTACACAGCTACATGTAAAGGAATGAAATTAGAACATTCTCTAACACCATACACAAAAATAAACACAAAATGGATTAAAGATCTCAATGTAAGACTGGATACTATAAAAGTCTTAGAGGAAAAAACAGGCAGAACACTCTTTGACATAAGTTGCAGCAATATCTTTTTGGATTCACCTCCTAGAGTAATGAAAACAAAAATAATAAATAAATTAGACTGAATTAAACTTAAAAGCTTTTGCACAGCAAAGGAAACCATAAACAAAACAGAAAGACAACCCACAGAATGGGAGAAAACATTTCCAAATGAGGTGACCAACAATGCATTGATCTCCCAAATCTACAAACAGCTCATGCAGCTCAGTATCAAAAAAATAAACCCAATCAAAAAATGGGTAGAACCGTGAATAGCCAAAGCAATCTTGAGAACGAAAAATGAAGCTGGAGGAATCAGGCTCCCTGACTTCAGACTATGCTACAAAGCTACAGTAATCAAGACAGTATGGTACTGGCACAAACACAGAAATACAGATCAATGGAACAGGATAGAAAGCCAAGAGATAAAACCATGCACATATGGACACCTTATCTTTGATAAAGGAGGCAAGAATATACAGTGGAGAAAAGACAGCCTCTTCAATAAGTGGTGCTGGGAAAACTGGACAGGTCCGTGTAAAAGTATGAAATTAGAACACTCCCTAACACCATACACAAAAATAAACCCAAAATGGATTAAAGACCTAAATGTAAGGCCAGAAACTATCAAACTCTTAGAGGAAAACATAGGCAGAACACTCTATGACATAAATCACAGCAAGATCCTTTTTGCCCCACCTCCTAGAGAAATGGAAATAAAAACAAAAATCAACAAATGGGACCTAATGAATCTTCAAAGCTTTTGCATAGCAAAGGAAACCATAAACAGGACCAAAAGACAACCCTCAGAATGGGAGAAAATATTTGCAAATGAAGTAACTGACAAAGGATTAATCTCCAAAATTCACAAGCAGTTCATGCACTCAATAACAAAAAATCAAACAAAAACCCAATCCAAAAATGGGCAGAAGACCGAAATAGACATTTCTCCAAAGATATACAGACTGCCAACAAACACATGAAAGAACGCTCAACATCATTAATCATTAGAGAAATGCAAATCAAAACTACAATGAGATATCCTCTCACACCGGTCAGAATGGCCATCATCAAAAAAATCTAGAAACAATAAATGCTGGAGAGGGTGTGGAGAAAAGGGAACACTCTTGCACTGTTGGTGGGAATGCAAAGTGATACAGCCACTATGGAGAACAGTATGGAGGTTCCTTAAAAAACTACAAATAGAATTACCATACGACCCAGCAATCCCACTACTGGGCATATACCCTGAGAAAACCATAATTCAAAAATAGTCATGTACCAAAATGTTCATTGCAGCACTATTTACAATAGCCAGGACATGGAAGCAACCTAAGTATCCATCAACAGATGAGTGGATAAAGAAGATGTGGCACATATATACAATGGAGTATTACTCAGCCATAAAAAGAAACGAAATCGAGTTATTTGTAGTGAGGTGGATGGAACTAGAGTCTGTTATAGAGCATGAAGTAAGTCAGAAGGAGAAAAACAAATACCGTATGCTAACACATATCTATGGAATCTAAGGGAAAAAAAAGTTCATGAAGAACCTAGGGGTAAGATGGGAATAAAGACACAGACCTACTAGAGAATGGACTTGAGGATATGGGGAGGGGGAAGGGTAAGCTCTGACAAAGTGAGAGAGTGGCATGGGCATATATACACTACCAAACGTAAAACAGATAGCAAGTAGGAAGCAGCCACATAGCACAGGGAGATCAGGTCGGTGGTTTGTGACCACCTAGAGGGGTGGGAGAGGGAGGGTGGGAAGAGATATGGGAACATATGTATATGTATAACTGATTCACTTTGTTATAAAGCAGAAACTAACACACCATTGTAAAGCAATTATACTCCAATAAAGATGTTAAAAAAAAAAACGGATAGGTTGTTTGGCCTGAGGCAACCGAACACTGGAGCCTACCTGTGCTGTTTTGTGGGGCTAATGGCAGACTCTGGGAGGGCTCACACCAAGGAGTACTTCCCAGAACTTCTGCTGCCAGTGTCCTTGTCCCCATGGTGAGCCACAGCCACCCCCTGGCTCTGCAGGAGACCCTCCAACACTAGCAGAGATAAAGCTGTCCATGAATCATCTTTGGAGAGGATTTGCAGATGCCAGTGTCTATTGGTGCTGGTGACTACAGCAAGAAGAGTTTCAGAATCTCCCTCAGTTCCTGACTTAAAAGGACTTAGGATCACAGAAGTTTCTCCAGAAGAGACTATTGCAATCTCCTGGAGGGTAAAAACCCAACAACCAACATTTGGAAGCTAAGTAGAGGAAGCAAACTAGAGTATGCAATGTGATAAAACTGAAAAAATTCAACAACTTGGGGTAAACAAGATTTGGTATCTGGATACAAACTCAGAGGCAGGCCTGCCAAGCTTGCAGCGTTGCTCTTGGGGTAAATGTGTTAACCATCTAAAGAGCATACACAGAGCTTTGAGACTACGGCAGTGCGAAAGTACCACTGGATAACTTCTCCATCGGTGAAGGAACCATCCAAAGCTGCTAAACAGAAAAAGAGAACTATAATTTTGGGAAGTGGTGAAAAAGTAAAAGCTACTATTAGAATTGCCGTGTGGATGAAAGGCTCTTAGTGCTGTAGCCAGGAGTCAGTGCTGTGCCTCTGAGGTGGGAGAGCCAACTTCAGGACACTGGTCAACAAGAGAGCTCCCAGCTCAACATAATATCAAACGGCGAAAATCTCCCAGAAATCTCCATCTCAATGACAGCACCCAGCTTCACTCAATGACCTGCAAGCTACAGTGCTGGACATCCTATGCCAAACAACTAGCAAGACAGGAACACAACCCCACCCATTAGCAGAAAGGCTGCCTAAAATCATAAGTGCACAGACACCCCAAAACACACCACCAGATGTGGACCTGCCCACCAGAGACACAAGATCCAGCATCATCCACCAGAACACAGGCACTAGTCCCTTCCACCAGGAAGCCTACACAACCCACTGAACCAACCTTAGCCACTGGGGACAGACACGAAAAACAACGGGAACTACGAACCTGCAGCCTGCAAAAAGGAGACCCCAAACACACTAAGATAAACAAAATGAGAAGACAGAAAAACACACAGCAGATGAAGGAGCAAGATAAAAACCCCAGACCTAACAAATGAAGAGGAAATAGGCAGTCTACTTGAAAAAGAATTCAGAATAATGATAGTAAAGATGATCCAAAATCTTGGAAATAGAATAGACAAAATGCAAGAAACATTTAACAAGGACCTAGAAGAACTAAAGATGAAACAAACAACAATGAACACCACAATAAATGAAATGAAAAATACTCTAGATGGGATCAATAGCAGAATAACTGTGGCAGAAGAACGGATAAGTGACCTGGAAGATAAAATAGTGGAAATAACTACCACAGAGCAGAATAAAGAAAAAAGAAAAAGAACTGAGGACAGTCTCAGAGACCTCTGGGACAACATTAAACGCACTAACATTCGAATTATAGGGGTTCCAGAAGAAGAGAAAGAGAAAGGGACTGAGAAAATATTTGAAGAGCTTATAGTTGAAAACTTCCCTAATATGGGAAAGGAAATCATTAATCAAGTCCAGGAAGCACAGAGAGTCCCATACAGGATAAATACAAGGAGAAATACGCCAAGACACATATTAATCAAACTACCAAAAATTAAATACAAAGAAAGCATATTAAAAGCAGCAAGGGAAAGATAACAAATAACACACAAGGGAATCCCCATAAGGTTAACAGCTGATCTTTCAG
Source organism: Pseudorca crassidens (assembly GCF_039906515.1). NCBI lineage: Eukaryota > Metazoa > Chordata > Mammalia > Artiodactyla > Delphinidae > Pseudorca > Pseudorca crassidens. The sequence continues at coordinate 122,816,309 of NC_090297.1, read as the reverse complement.
CAGAAACTCTGCAAGCCAGAAGGGACTGGCAGGACATATTTAAAGTGATGAAGGAGAAAAACCTGCAACCAAGATTACTCTACCCAGCAAGGATCTCATTCAGATTTGATGGATAAATTAAAACCTTTACAGACAAGCAAAAGCTGAGAGAGTTCAGCACCACCAAACCAGCTTTACAACAAATACTAAAGGAACTTCTCTAGGCAAGAAACACAAGAGAAGGAAAAGACCTACAATAACGAACCCAAAACAATTTAGAAAATGGGAATAGGAACACACATATCGATAATTACCTTAAATGTAAATGGACTAAATGCTCCCAACAAAAGACACAGATTGGCTGAATGGATACAAAAACAAGACCCATATATATGCTGTCTACAAGAGACCCACTTCAGACCTAGAGACACATACAGACTGAAAGTAAGGGGATGGAAAAAGATATTTCATGCAAATGGAAACCAAAAGAAAGCTGGAGTAGCAATTCTCATATCAGACAAAATAGACTTTAAAATAAAGACTATTAGAAGAGACAAAGAAGGACACTACATTATGATCAAGGGATCGATCCAATAAGAAGATATAACAATTGTAAATATTTATGCATCCAACAAAGGAACACCTCAATACATAAGGCAAATACTAACAGCCATAAACAGGGAAATCGACAGTAACACATTCATAGTAGGGGACTTTAACACCCCACTTTCACCAATGGACAGATCATTCAAAATGAAAATAAATAAGAAAACACAAGCTTTAAATGATACATTAAACGAGATGGAGTTAACTGATATTTATAGGACATTCTATCCAAAAACAACAGAATACACATTTTTCTCAAGTGCTCATGGAACATTCTCCAGGATAGATCATATCTTGGGTCACAAATGATGCCTTGGTAAATTTAAGAAAATTGAAACTGTATCAAGTATCTTTTCCGACCACAATGCTATGAGACTAGATATCAATTACAGGAAAAGATCTGTAAAAAATACAAACACATGGAGGCTAAACAATACACTACTTAATAACAAAGTGATCACTGAAAAAATCAAAGAGGGAATAAAGAAATACCTAGAAACAAATGACAATGGAGACACGACGACCCAAAACCTATGGGATGCAGCAAAAGCAGTTCTAAGAGGAAAGTTTATAGCAATTCAAGCCCACCTTAAGAAAAAGGAAACATCTCGAATAAACTACCTAAACTTGCACCTAAAGCAATTAGAGAAAGAAGAACAAAACAACCCCAAAGTTAGCAGAAGGACAGAAATCATGAAAATCAAATCAGAAATAAATGAAAAAGAAATGAAGGAAACGATAGCAAAGATCAAGAAAACTAAAAGCTGGCTCTTTGAGAAGATAAACAAAATAGATAAACCATTAGCCAGACTCATCAAGAAGAAAAGGGAGAAGACTCAAATCAATAGAATTAGAAATGAAAAAGGAGAAGTAACAACTGACACTGCAGAAATACAAAAGATCATGAGAGATTACTACAAGCAAGTCTATGCCAATAAAATGGACAACCTGGAAGAAATGGATAAATTCTTAGAAATGCACAACTTGCCAAGACTGAATCAGGAAGAAACAGAAAATATGAACAGACCAATTACAAGCACTGAAATTGAAACTGTCATTAAAAATCTTCCAACAAACAAAAGCCCAGGACCAGATGGCTTCACAGGTGAATTCTATTAAACATTTAGAGAAGAGCTAACATTTATCCTGCTCAAACTCTTCCAAAATATAGCAGAGGGAGGAACACTCCCAAACTCATTCTATGAGGCCACCATCACCCTGATACCAAAACCAGACAAGGATGTCACAAAGAAAGAAAACTACAAGCCAATATCACTAATGAACACAGATGCAAAAATCCTCAACAAAATACTAGCAAACAGAATCCAACAGCACATTCAAAGGATCATACACCATGATCAAGTGGGGTTTATCCAGGAATGCAAGGATTCTTCAATATACGCAAAACAATTAATGTGATAAACCATATTAACAAATTGAAGGAGAAAAACCATATGATCATCTCAATAGATGCAGAGAAAGCTTTTGACAAAATTCAACACCCACTTATGATAAAAACCCTGCAGAAAGTAGGCATAGAGGGAACTGTCCTCAACGTTCTAAAGGCCATATATGACAAATCCACAGCCAACATCGTCCTCAATGGTGAAAAACGGAAAGCATTTCCACTATGATCAGGAACAAGACAAGGTTGCCCACTCTCACCACTCTTATTCAACATAGTTTTGGAAGTTTTAGCCACAGCAATCAGAGAAGAAAAGGAAATAAAAGGAATCCAAATCGGAAAAGAAGAAAGTAAAGCTGTCACTGTTTGCAGATGACATGATACTATACATAGAGAATCCTAAAGATGCTACCAGAAAACTACTAGAGCTAATCAATGAATTTGGTAAAGTAGCAGGATACAAAATTAATGCACAGAAATCTCTGGCATTCCCAGACACTAATGATGAAAAATCTGAACGTGAAATCAAGAAAACACTCCCATTTACCACTGCAACAAAAAGAATAAAGTATCTACGAATAAACCTACCTAAGGAGACAAAAGGCCTGTATGCAGAAAATTATAAGACACTGATGAAAGAAATTAAAGATGATACAAATAGATGGAGAGATATACCACGTTCTTGTATTGGAACAATCAACATTGTGAAAATGACTCTAGTACCCAAAGCATTCTACAGAGTCAATGCAATCTCTATCAAACTACCACTAGCATTTTTCACAGAACTAGAACAAAAAATTTCACAATTTGTATGGAAACACAAAAGACCCTGAATAGCCAAAGCAATCTTGAGAACGAAAAACGGAGCTGGAGGAATCAGGCTCCCTGACTTCAGACTATACTACAAAGCTACAGTAATCAAGAGAGTATGGTACTGGCACAAAAACAGAAACGTAGATCAATGGAACAGGATAGAAAGCCGCCCAGAGATATACCCACCCACATATGGTCACCTTATCTTTGATAAAGGAGGCAGGAATGTACAGTGAAGAAAGGACAGCCTCTTCAATAAGTGGTGCTGGGAAAACTGGACAGGTACGTGTAAAAGTTTGAGATTAGATCACTCCCTAACGCCATACACAAAAATAAGCTCACAATGGATTCAAGACCTAGATGTAAGGCCAGAAACTATCAAACTCTTAGAGGAAAACATAGGCAGAACACTCTATGACATGAACCACAGCAAGATCCTTTTTGCCCCACCTCCTAGAGAAATGGAAATAAAAACAAAAATAAACAAATGGGACCCAATGAAACTTCAAAGCTTTTGCACAGCAAAGGAAACCATCAACAAGACCAAAAGACAACCCTCAGAGTGGGAGAAAATATTTGCAAATGAAGCAACTGACAAAGGATTAATTTCCAAAATTTACAAGCAGCTCATGCAGCTCAATAATAAAACACAACCCAATCCAAAAATGGGCAGAAGACCTAAACAGACATTTCTCCAAAGAAGATATACAGACTGCCAACAAACACATGAAAGAATGCTCAACATCATTAATCATTAGAGAAATGCAAATCAAAACTACAATGAGATATCATCTCACACCAGTCAGAATGGCCATCATCAAAAAACCTAGAAACAAATCCTGGAGAGGGTGTGGAGAAAAGGGAACCCTCTTGCACTGCTGGTGGGAATGTGAATTGGTACAGCCACTACAGAGAACAGTATGGAGGTTCCATAAAAAAATACAAAAAGAACTACCATATGACCCCGTAATCCCACTACTGGGCATATACCCTGAGAAAACCATAATTCAAAAAGAGTCACGTACCAGAATGTTCATTGCAGCTCTATTTACAATAGCCCGGAGATGGAAACAACCTAAGTGCCCATCATCGGATGAATGGATAAAGAAGATGTGGCACATATATACAATGGAATATTACTCAGCCATAAAAAGAAACGAAATTGAACTGTTTGTAATGAGGTGGATAGACCTAGAGTCTGTCATACAGAGTGAAGTAAGTCAGAAAGAGAAAGACAAATACCATATGCTAACACATATATATGGATTTTAAGAAAAAAAATGTCATGAAGAACCTAGGAGTAAGACAGGAGTAAAGACACAGACCTACTAGAGAACAGACTTGAGGATATGGGGAGGGGGAAGAGTGAGCTGGGACAAAGCGAGAGAGAGGCATGGACATATATACACTACCAAACGTAAGGTAGATAGCTAGTGGGAAGCAGCCGCATAGCACAGGGAGATCAGCTCAGTGTTTTGTGACAGCCTGGAGGGGTGGGATAGGGAGGGTGGGAGGGAGGGAGATGTAAGAGGGAAGAGATATGGGAACATATGTATATGTATAACTGATTCACTTTGTTATAAAGCAGAAAATAACACACCATTGTAAAGCAATTATACCCCAATAAAGATGTTAAAAAAAAAATGGATAGAAGGCCTAAAGATGTATTTCTCCAAAGAAGACATACAGATGGCCAAAAAGCACGTGAAAAGATGCTCAACATCACTAATTATGAGAGAAATGTAAACCAAAACTACAGTGAGTTATTACCTCACACTCGTCAGAATGGCTATCATCAAAAAGTTTACAAACAATAAATGCTGGAGAGGGTGCGGAGAAAAGGGAACCCTCCTACACTCTTGCTGGGAATGTAAACTGGTACAACCATTATGGAGAAGAGTATGGAGGTTTCTTAAAAAACTAAAAATAGAGCTGCCATATGATCTAGCAATTGCACTCCTGGGCATATATCCAGAGAAAACCATATTTCAAAAAGATACATGCACCCCAGTTTTCACTGCAGCACTATTTCAAATAGCCAAGACAAGGAAGCAACCTAAATATCCATCAAAAGAGCAACGGATAAAGATGTGGTACACATATACAATGGAGATAATCAGCCATAAGAAAGAATATAATGCCATTTGCAGCAACATGGATGGACCCAGAGAATATTATATTCAGTGAAGTAAGCCAAAGACAAATATCATATGATATTCCTTATATGTTGAATCTAAAAAAGAAAAATGATACAAATGAACTTACTTAAAAAAGATTCATAGACTCAGAAAACAAATTTATGCTTACCAAAGGGGAAAGGTGGAGGGGGGAGGGATAAATTAGGAGTTTGGGATTAACATATACACGCTACTATACATAAAATTGATAATTAACAAGGATCTACTGTATAGCACAGGGAACTCTACTCAATACTCTGTAATAACCTATATGGGAAAAGAATCTGAAGAAGAATAGACATATGTATAACTAAATCAGTTTTCTGTATACCTGAAACTAACACAATGTTGTAAATCAACTATATTCCAATATAAAATAAAAATTAAAGAAGCAGCTGTGGTATATATATATGCATAGGACTACTACTCAGCCACAGAAAAGAACACAATTCTGCCATGTGCAGCAACGTGGATGAACTTGGAGGGCACTATGCTAAGTGAAGAAGCCAGACAGAGAGAGATCAATACTGCATGACATCGCTTATATGTGGATCTAAAAAAACAAACTAGCGAATATAGCATAAAAGAAGCAAACTCACACATATAAAGAACTAACCAGTGGCTACCAGTGGGAGAGGTGCAATATAGGAGTGGGGGAGTGGGAGTTACAAAGTACTGGCTGTAAGACAGGATCAAGAATGTATTGTACAACATGGAGACTATAGCCAATATTCTGTAGTATCTGTAAGTGGAAAGTAATCTTTAAAACTGCATAACATTTAAAAATTTAAAAACATAAAAATACATAAACACTCCCTTAAAAAAAACCCAAATCCTGAGATTAGAATCCTGTGGTTCCAAATCCTGAGATTCTAAATCTCAACAAGCTTTTTGTGAAGCATGATAAACTGATTCTGAATTGTATGTGGAAAAGCAAAAAGTCAAGAATAACCACAATATTCCAAAAGAACAAAGTCAAGTAAATATGATCAAAATATCGTGTTTAACGTATGACATGGGCACCAAAAAACAAGCAGGTCTATAGAACAGAAGATATCAGAAAGACTCATGCATAAAATGAAACGTGATATGATACAGGTGGCACTACATATGGGGAAAAATTGATTATTCAATAAAATACACTGAGACAACTGATTATCCACATGTGAAAAAAACGGAACTGAATCTTTTCCTCACATCATACGTAAGTCAATTCCAGGTGGAATAAGAACTTGGAACTATAGAAGAGAATAAATATATCTTCATGGCCTTCAAGTAGAAGGGAAATCTTAAATAAGACCAAAAAACCCCACAACCATGATGGAAAAGATACATTTACTGAACTAAAAATAAAAACTTCTGTTCATTAAAATACACCATAAAGAGAGTAAAAAAATGCAAGGCACAAACTGCAAACAGGTATCTGCACACAATTAAAACAATCAATAAAAACATATTATAAACTTCCATAAACCAAAAAAAGATGAAAAACAATCCAATGGAGAAATGGGGAAAAGACATTGTTGAGTTAAAAAAAATACAAGAAATATACACAATATGTTAAAGTTCAAGCAGAATTAAATACACCATTTAAATATGTATTTATCATAAAATTATTCATAAAACAAAGGAACTAACACAAAATTCACAACAGTGGTTCTCTTAAGAGGGAGGATGAAATCAGGGAAAAATATAGGGGTCTTCAATGATAACAGCAATGTGCTATTTCTTCAGCTGATTGATAGCAGGTGCACTGCTGATCATTAATATTCTTTCCACCTTAAGTGAATGTTATGATGTTTTTGTGTATGAAGCTTCATTTTAAAAGCTGACAGACCTTTTGTACAGGAAGCTAAAAGCAGTTTCTAAGGCTTTGCTCCTTTTAAAGCAGAGCTTCTCTCTCAAAAATCATTAATTAGTGAAATAGACAGAAGCAGAGCTGCTCTGGGGAAGTGTGGGAGAATGAGATGGGCCCAAACCTCCTACCTCCTCCCCACTCCAACACACACATACAGAACCTGCACTCCCCTTCAGAGGAACATACGGGTTGGGGGGGGAGTCTATCAAAATCTCTTCCAATCTTGAAATTCTTCAATATTATGTGCTAAACCATAATGCCCACGAAGCCTTCGCTTGATTTCACTTGTAACTACTTCTTAAAAGGCCAGATAGCACAGGAGCATTTGAAACATCTACATGCACATTCCTTAACTTCTAATCAAATTGTAACCACATCAAATTTTAATTGCTTCAGTGTGTTACTGTATGAAACACGGTCTTTTCCTAAATATCAGCTTGATTACACTAGCCTGGGCATTTTTAGTTATTATGTCGACATAGCTGTCACTCTAATACACTCATTTGTCTTATTTAACTGGCACATTTCTCAGGGTTATCAAATTGGCAATTTAAGACACGCTTAAATTGGTGAGCTCCAAGGATCTTAGGTTTCCTGAATGAAAAACATTGTGCTCAGTTTTAATTAGTCTGAAAAAAAACTCAAGAAAACATTCCTAGAGTCCTTAATAGGTTTGTTTCTAAGAACCACACTTTCTCTACGAATTGTGAAATTTTTTGTTCTAGTTGTGTGAAAAATGCCATTGGTAGTTTGATAGGGATTGCACTGGATCTGTAGATTGCTTTGGGTAGTATAGTCATTTTCACAACGTTGATTTTTCCAATCCAAGAACATGGTATATCTCTCCATCTGTTTGTATCATCCTTAATTTCTTTCATCAGTGTCTTACAGTTTTCTATAAGACCTTTCTATACAGGTCTTTTGTCTTCTTAGGTAGGTTTATTCCTAGGTATTTTATTCTTTTTGTTCCAATGGTAAATGGGAGGATTGTCAACATCACTAACCATTAGAGAAATGCAAATCAAAACTACAATGAGGTATCACCTCACACCAGTCAGAATGGCCATCATCAAAAAATCTACAAACAGTAAATGCTGGAGAGGGTGTGGAGAAAAGGGAACCCTCTTGCACTGCTGGCAGGAATGTAAATTGATACAGCCACTGTGGAGAACAGTATGGAGGTTCCTTAAAAAAACTAAAAATGGAACTACCATACGACCCAGCAATGCCACTACTGGGCATATACCCTTAGAAAACCATAATTCAAAAAGAGTCATGTACCACAATGTTCATTGGAGCTCTATTTACAATATCCAGGACATGGAAGCAACCTAAGTGTCCACTGACAGATGAATGGATAAAGAAGATGTGGCACATATATACAATGGAATATTACTCAGCCATAAAAATAAATGAAATTATTTGTAGTGAGGTGGATGGACCTAGAGTCTGTCATACAGAGTGAAGTAAGTCAGAAACAGAAAAACAAATACCATGTGCTAACACATATATATGGAATCTAAAAAAAAAAAACAGTTCTGAAGGACCTAGCAGGACAGGAATAAAGATGCAGATGTAGAGAATGGACTTGAGGACACGGGGAGGAGGAAGGGTAAACTGGGATGAAGTGAGACAGTGGCATGGACATATATACACTACCAAATGTAAAACAGATAGCTAGTGGGAAGCAGCCAGATAGCACAGGGAGATCAGCTCAGTGCTTTGTGACCACCTAGAGGGGTGGGATAGGGAGGGAGGGAGGGAGACACAAGAGGGAGGAGATATGGGGATATATGTATATGTATAGCTGATTCACTTTATTATAAAGCAGAAACTAACACACCATTGTAAAGCAATTATACCCCAATAAAAATGTTAGAAAAAAAAAGAACCACACTTTCTGTTAGTTAATTTGGAAAGACTGTAAAAATAAGCCTTTAAAAATAATTTTTTAAAAAATTTAATCAGAAACAAAATAAACAGTAAAGGGACATTCTCACAAATGAGTGTCTGGCACATAGGGATTCCAATGCACTCATCAGATGAGCAAACCAGAAAAAGAACTTAAGTAAAAATGTGAAATTAATTCACCAGCTAAGTTTCTATTTTTGGTTTTACCACTACCTATTTTGTCAAATAACCTCAGACAATGTAACACTTGAGATTAGCTAGGTTCACACCTCAAAGTTACAACAGAATTTTTATTCTATAATTTTTTTCATTCAAAGCTACAAACTTACTTAAAAAAACTGCCTTAAACTCCTTGTTCCAAGGCCTACAGCCCTGATCCCAGGCAAACAAAAAAAGGACTAGGACATATTTTTCACTAAGACTGGAAAAAACTCAAAGGACATAACCAAAAATGAGTCTAAAATATTCTCTTCACTTATAAAGAACAATATTATAAGTATTACAAAACAGCTGCTTGTTATGGCAGATTTGAAAAACTTATTTCTAATTTCAAACACTTCTACTGGCTAATTGCCTACATTTTTAAGAAAAAAACTGACATTTTGAATAAAACTTAAAAAGCAAACCTATTATCATGATTTTCATTTGAATCAAATAAGAAACTGGTTAAAATCTAGTTTCTAGAAAAGAGTACAAGAGCTTAGATATACAGTCACATCCTTTGGTTGCAAAATACTAAAATAGAAACCCATTTTCCTCATCTGAAAAATTAATTCATAGCTGTTTTGCTGTATAACATTCTGTTATTTTTGAAGTACCAACTTTTTTTTTTTTTTTTTTTTTTTTTTTTGCGGTACTCGGGCCTCTCACTGTTGTGGCCTCTCCCGCTGCGGAGCACAGGCTCCGGACGCGCAGGCTCAGCGGCCACGGCTCACAGGCCCAGCCGCTCCGCGGCATGTGGGATCCTCCCGGACCGGGGCACGAACCCATGTCCCCTGCATCGGCAGGCAGACTCTCAACCACTGCGCCACCAGGGAGGCCCAGTATCAACTTTTTATCCCTTAATTTTGAATGGATATTCCTGTGAATGGCCCTAAATCTAGGTAACCTGATACCTGTTAAAAGACCTACCTATGCACCTGGTGGGTAAAAGCCGCTGATCTTCAAGCCAAACGATATAAGCAGAAAAAAAGAAGAAAATAAAAACACAATCTCCATAAAGGGAAAAGGATATTCTCCTTTCATTCTATATAATTTTAAAGTTTTTGAGGATTACATACACCATCTACCACTTCTATGAAGATTCTCCGACAATAATTTAGGTTATTCTTCCCCCCAATCAATGTTTTATGTGTCTGTTTAAAGCAGCATCTTAACCAGGTACACACGTATTCAATGCCTATATTCTACCCCATTACTTTATACTTACTTGCAGCCTGACAATGAAACCGAAATCCTCGTGGAATTTCACCTGTAATACAAAATATTTTATTGAGAGAAGCAGAAATCTGGAAGCTCTCCGGTTGTGCTACAGTAATATTCCACAGGATAACCAAATCATAACATAGGTACTTGTTACTGCTATGTGAAATTACAGAAGATTAAACCCTCCTAGGGGACTTTTTTCCTAACCAAAGCTATTATGACTATCAAAGAATCTTGGTATATTGTCTAAGCTACTTTAAAAAGCAAGTTATTCCTCACAGAGAAAGAAATACTAGGTAAAGAAAATTTGTGCTAAAGGAATCTTAGCCAGGGGTCCACGAAGAGGCCACAGGGATTCATGAGGCCCTTGATATAGCAAGGTATTTACGTATTTCTTGGAGGAAAAAAGTCTCCAAATTCTATTTTTTAATGTTTTACACCCGTACAGAAAAAAGTAGTTTTTTGACGTGTCCTAAGCAGCAACTCTCCTAAGTGTTAAGTAGGAAAATTTTTCTTGTTATCTCAAAACAAGGAAAAGTACTGGACTGTCCTAATGAATTTTAAAGCAATTGATAAAACTGAAGATGAAATTCTTCTTTTCCCAACCTCTTCTCCTTTACTCTTCCCCCTACACATCCCTCCCACTTACCTTTAAAGGTATAGTACTCCCTTAACTACTCTTTACCAACCTGGGAATTGAATCAAATCCTATGTCTTCATTACTAATTGCTTTTGATGGGGTGGAGTAGTAGGAAGAAAAAATAATGAGAATACCCGAGAGCCTATTAAATACTACGCTATTTCCACACCTTCTCATGTATTCCTTAGAACAGGCCTCCAATAGGCATTATCCCCAATTTATAGAGCTAATAGGTTCAGAAAGGATAAGTACTTTGCTCAAGGTTATAAGGCAATAGCAAGTTAAAAACTAGTGACTGTGGAGGTGAAGGATGGGGTAAAGAAAAGAGCCAAGGTATAAGAAGCTTTCAGGAAATTCTAAGATGTAAGACTGCAAATAAGCAAATAGCAGTCTACACATTCTTCAAGCATTCTATCCACCCAACTCTAATGCTTACTTGAGGTTAAAAGACTAAACCAAAAACTCTGTGTCAACACTTAGTTCTAAAGTTTTTCATCCAATTATTATGAAGTCCTGTGTTACATTTTAAGAACTTACCTACACAACTGCTTTTAATAAAAATACTATTATCAAATAAGGTCAGTATAAAAAACAACTTTTAAAGATCTAGCATCTACTCTAACTGGCCACTTACCAGGATTTATAAAGCTGTGGAAATCTGCCATAATACCTTCTTGGAGAGAATATTTAACACAGCCTATTTCACAAGGGAGGAAGCGCTGTTCACAGTGAGGAGGTAGCTCGCCATGGCTAAAAATGTTCAAAAAATAAAAAATGCCTCCAAGGACAGCTTAAAAAAAATAAAAAAGACAACACGAAAAGATGAGCATTTCGCATTTACCCCTTTGACAAAACCAAAAGTTTTAGAACCTTTCTCCTTGTGTTCCTATATCCCTAAATGAGTTGGAAAAGAAAATAAACCAGCTATACCAGGTAAATTAATCAATTTTTATAATTACACTTATCAAGGATTAAAGTAGTAACCACTCTTTGCATGAAGTAACAAAATTATTCAAACTTGCAGCCAGCTCTACGTAATTTAGCTGTACATAAGCCCTGAATCTCAGGAATGACTTAAGAAAAGCTGTGACCCATACTCAAGAAATATAAGGCCTAGGTAAATAAAACCAAGTACAATCAGTGTAGAAAAACTGATATAAACTATGGACAATTTAGTTCACTCTTTACTTTTTACCAATATACACAAGACCACTTACAGCTTCTCTAAAGAAAGAAAGAAAGAAATGTGAGAATGTAAGGAGGTATTATTTACCAGGACTGGCCACACTTAAGACTGCTGAAGATTAAATTTTTAACAAAGAACATATTTAATAAAAAACAGCCAGAAGGAATAGGAAGGACTCTGATTAGCTATGTTTTTATCTAGGCTAGCTCAATTTATCTTTACTTTTATAACAAGAGTATGTAAGTGTCTAGCTATAAACACTTAAATCCAAAAGTATGTTTAATAACATATGAAGTGGTAGAAAACGAGACCAGATTTTTGCAAAAAAAAAAAAAAAAAAAACTCCAGTGTTACTTCAACGAAAGCACATTACCCGATCTTTTACAACTTTAGTGCCATCGTGTTCAAACACCTGTAGTCAATTACTTTGAAAGGCAGAATCAAAATGAACAGAACACACGTTTACTGATCAATATATCATAGTATTTTAAGCACCCAAATTTATCTAAGCAAACATTTTAGGATTACTCTACCTTGATCACTTTTTAGAGACAAGCCTGACATATCCAGGGGTGAAACATTCTGCTTTGGTACAAGCATGCCTGGCCTCCTCAGTGGGGTGGAAACAGGTTTCTAAAGAAAAAGGTAATCATTGACCACATACTTAAACTCCCGCTGGGCACTTTATACCATATATTTAAATTTAGTAAAATAACTGCAACAACCCACAGATTACTTTGGTAACCTCTCCATGCCAACAAACCCAATGAGTATATAAATAAATAATCGTCAACAAAACCAACACCCAAAGGCAGACAATGGCAAAAATCTATAAATATTTTGTATCAAAAGGCTGAGTGGTAAATAACCACTCCAATTACTGCTGAAAGCCATTTGCCCACTACTGATCATCTAAACTAATCCTACTGGGTCACACAATACATGCCTGTCCAGTGGCCAAAAAAATATCATTTCCCAGGACTTCCCTGGTGGCGCAGTGGTTAAGAATCCACCTGCCAATGCAGGGGGACACGGGTTCGAGCCCTAGTCCGGGGAGACCCCACATGCCGCGGAGCAACTAAGCCCGTGCGTCACAACTAGAGCCCACGAGCCACAACTACTGCAGCCCGCGTGCCTAGAGCCCGTGCTCTGAAACAAGAGAAGCCACCGCAATGGGAAGCCTGCGCACCACAACAAAGAGTAGGCCCCGCTCACTGCAACTAGAGAAAGCCCGCGCACAGCAACAAAGACCCAATGCAGCCCAAAAATAATTTAAAAAAAAAAAACATTTCCCAAAGTACTCTAATATTATTTGTTCTTCACTCAAAGTAAAAACCAGATTGTGCTGACTCCAAGTCTCAATGACGTAAACATACAACATGGCTTTCATTTTGAGGGGAGATGTCTTAAGACACTGTAGTGAGAAGAAAAAAAAAAATTATGGTTTACAAGTACAAATTCAACTGATTAGAGCGTCTACTCAAACATAAAGCCATAAAATAAAAATCTCTCAAACCTAAAACAAGCAAAACTCTCTCGAATTTCAATCCAATATTAACAGTTTATAATAAGAATAGAATTTTTGCTATGTAAGAATGGGAAGAACACAGAGGGAGGGGGGAAATTCCACAATTACCTTGCCTTTTCTTGATATGAATCAGCACCAAATTTTATTTAGTGCTTTAACATCCTGCTACACACAAATTAACCCAAATAAACTTTATACAACTCTTACCTGTAAGACACAAACGTTCACAAACATCCATAAATCTTGTTATTTCCATACTTTAAACACAGGAACTGGCCTTGTTCCAGGTGTCATTCAAAAAGAGAGAGGGGGGTCTTCCCTGGTGGCGCAGTGGTTGAGAGTCCACCTGCCGATGCAGGGGACACGGGTTCGTGCCCCGGTCCGGGAAGATTCCCACAGGCCGCGGAGCGGCTGGGCCCGTGAGCCATAGCCGCTCAGCTTGCACGTCCGGAGCCTGTGCTCCGCAACGGGAGAGGCCACAGCAGTGAGAGGCCCGCATACCGCAAAGAAAGAAAAAAAAAAGGAGAGAGGGGACCAAACTACTTTCAAACATTTGAAAAAGGGTTCTTAAATCATAAAGGAGTTGAAAGAGACACTTAGAGGTCACCTAGTACAAACTCTAAATATCAACGCTCCCTTTGCTAATCACGGTCTACCGGGTGCAGGTTTTCTAATGGGATTTTCCCTGGCCTTCACCATCAAATGATACCCAGGTGTGCCCTAGTACCGGAGCCTGCCATTTTTTTTAGCAGGCATTCTCTTACATGAGGAAAAAAATGAAAAACTCTTCTTTGCATTCACCCAAATCACCCAGTCATCTACCATTGACATTCACTCATCCAGCATTTACTGAGCATGCCTACGTGCAAGGCAGGTGACTGCTCTTCTCTGGCTAATTTTACCTGCTTCTCCGAAGGCCCAGAGTTCTTCCCCTGGGCGGCTCTCCACTCTCGAGCCATTTCTGCATATTTCTTCTTTTCCTCCTCCCTCAGGAGCTTGAGGAGATAGAAGGGGGAGACAAGCAGCAGCAGTGAGGGCCTACTGCCCAGGGCCCAGCCTGTAGATGCCTGCACATTACAGGGAGGCGGAAGCGGCGTCGGTTGCCCTGAGCCGCGGAAGGGTGGGGGTGGGGGTGTCCCTCCCCCTCCAGGAGGGGCCCAGGGGTCACTGGCCTCCTCGAGTCTTGTTTCCCTCCTATTTGCTCAACCGCCCGACCCTGGGCTCACTGGCCTCCAGCCTTACCGCCCAGTCAGCGGAACAGTAGGGGATGGCGTCAGCGACGTGAGCCACGGGCAGGCCTCTCCGCCGTAGTTCGGGGATCTTCTCCTGCACGAAGAAATAGTAGGAATTGCGACTGACCCTGCGGTTAGGCATGGCGGGCGTGGTACAGGCCTCAAGGCGGGCCAGAGACAGTGCCACCCTCACCCGCCCTCGTCCAGCTCACGCTCTTTAGTAACTGAGGTGGAGGCCTGCGCGCGCAGGTCCGCAGCTCTCAGCCAATCAGGGCACGGTGCGCAGGCGCATTGGCCTCACCAGGAGAAAAACAGCCCGAGACTGTAAGATTCCCCCTCTTGCGGCCTTGGGGGCGGGTGGGGGCGGGGAGAGGTCACAGGTGAGGAGTATTCTGATTGTCTGGCATGAGTCGTTGGCGGAGGTCTTATCACCTGGAAGGCTTGGAGCAATTTCGGTATATTATTGCGTAACATCCATCAAAATAGGTAGAGAGAAAGAGGACCAGCAAGTGCTTCAGATTCTTCGATGTTTTAGAACTGCAAGGGGCCAAATCTGTGCTGAGAATTGTGAAAGGTATTGGGTGGGGGGACAGAGTGAGGAACACGACTAACGATCTTTTCCCTCAAGAAGTTTACAATCTAAGGATGAGGGAGGCGGGTAAGATGATGAAAACCACCAGTATGATTTGATTTGGGTTTTCCCCATTCTTAAATGGCATTAGTGTTTCAAAGAACATGGTTTTTAAAAACGCAGTTTTTCTTAAGTGTTTGGAAGGAAACATACAGTAAGAGGCTGAGATTTTAAATAATGTCTTTGAATAAAGTTTTATAGATTTCCTCATAAAGGTCTGGTTTCTTTATTTATTTTTTGGTTGTTTTATTCCTAGAATATATTTGGAACTATTATATGTATTTCTTTTTTCCATTATATTTTCTAATTAGTTAACAATGGTGTGTAGAGAAGGTATTGATTTTAGTGTTAATCTTGTGTATTTAGTCACCCTGCTGAGCTCTCAAATTGGTTCAAATAGTGCCAGTCGATTTTCTTGGATTTTCTAGTAATATGTGCTTCCCGCAGAAATTCCTATCTGTGTTCAGTTTATTGAGTATGTGTATACGTGTTGTATGTATATGTTTTAAAATCAAGAACAGGAGTTGAAATTTTATTAAATGCTTTTTGTGCATCTTTTCAGATGACCATATGGTTTTATCCTTTAATTGGTTAGCTCAATAAATGATATTGCTAGATTTTTCTAAAGTTAAAGCATCCTACCATTCCTACTACTATAACCTCTTATTGATCATGTTTGGCATTGCTTATTTTTTAAAGCATACTTAATGTGGGATTTTTGCTTCCTTGATTGAAGTGATATTAAATTACAGATTTTTTTCATGATATCCTTACAAAATGTTGGTATCAACGTTGTAATAGCCTCATAAAATGAACTGCTATCTTTTTCTCTGTTCACTTTGAACAACAGATGGAATTATCTATTCCTGGACACTTTGGTGGAACTTCACTAGTAAAACTCTTTGATCATAGTATATCTTTGGAGGGTGGGGTTGACCTTTGATTACCATTTCAATACTTTGCATGGTTATTAGTCTTTTCAGGTTCCCTACTTTTCCTTCAACCAATTTTGGTAATTCATTACTTTTTATAAAATTGTCTATTTCATTTAGGTTTTCATTTATATTGCTGTAAAATGTTGGCAAGAATGTGACACAACTAGAATTTTCTTACAGTGGCAGTTTCTTACAAAGTTACACATACATTTATCATAGGACCAAGAACTTCCACTCATTTAGGAGAAATGAAAAAATATATCCCCCTGGAAATGAATTTCATAGCAGCTCTATTTATAAGAGCCCCAAACTGGACAACCCAAGTGTTTCAATAAGAGATGAACTGATTTAAAAATTGTGGTATATCCATAGTAGACTGCTATTCAGGAATGAAATGCAATGAACTATTGATATTCAACATGGATGAATTTCAAGATAATTTTGTTGAATGAAAAAAGGCATACATAAAAGGATAGATACTGTATGATTCCACTTATACAAAACTCAAGAAAAGGCAAAACTATCATTTAGAAATCAGATCAGCAGTTACCTAGGGCCAAGAGGTAGACAAAGGGGATTGACTGAGAACTGACAAGAGAACTCCTGGGTTGTCAGAAATACCTTGGTTGTGGTGGTAGTCGTTACAGGTGGCATATAGTTGTCAAAACTCCTCAATACATTTAAAAGGTGTGCATTTTATTGTGTGTAAATTATACTTCAATGAAGTTGATTTAAAAAACAAAATTTATTGGCATAAAATATTTGCTTGTAATTTAAAATATACATAATTCCTAATGTTATTTATACCTTGTCTTTTTCCTCTTAATACTTGCCAAAGTTTATTTTATTGATCTTAAAAAAAACAACTTTGGGTTTTATTGATGAACTTTACAGTTTTCCTATTTCTTTTTATTTCTGCTTTTAAGTTTACAGAGTCCCTCTTTCTATTACTTCAGGCTAGTTTGTGGTTCTTTTTATAGTTTCTTGAATAAAAAACTTCAAGTATTTTCAATTTCTGTTTACTATCTTTCTAGTTTTCTTATTTTTCCTTTTTCTGCTTTAGTTGAATTGATCAGTTATTTTTTGCTCTACTTTCTCTTACATTGGTTTCAAGTTATGCATTCTATTTTGCTTCATTCAGTAGCTACCCATATTTTTAAGACACTTGTTTTATTTTATTTTTTTAAGACACTTGTTTTAAAACATATTTTTATAACAACTTATACAGTTAATAGGTACCCATTACCTATTAGACAAATAGACCTATTCTTCCCAAATAGACAAGAAGCTTAGAAAGCTATTGCTTCCCCTCACTTAGTATCCCAACCCACTGCTCCACCACCCCATTGCCATCTCCCATGTTATTATCTGGGATTTTAGTTCCAGACTGCTTTTTTATACCAATGTTGAGACATGATGGAAGTACAGTAAGTTAAATACGTATATCTAAAGCACACAACTTGATGAGCTTTAACATATGTGTATGGCTGTGAAACCATCACCACCATCAAGATAATGAACATATCCACCCCCAAAAGTTTCCTCACTACCCCCCTTAGGCTGCTTAAAGTTGCCCCATAGTTCACTAATATTCTTTCCATTTTTTTCCCTTCAGTATTTGTTCTTTGCATTTTATTTTGCATTTTCTACTGCTATTTCTTCATGTTTACTAATCTTTTCATCTGTAGTGTCTAATTTGTTACTAATCCCATCTAGTGTATTTTTTGTATCAAATCATTTAGTTTTCATCTTCAGAATTTGATTTAAATCTTTTTTATATCTTCTATATTTCTACTTAACAGGGTCTATCTGTCCTCTGCCTTTAACATGGAATGTAGTTATAATAAGGAATATAGTTATAATAAGTACTAAATGTCTTTGCCTACTCATTTCATCATCTGTCATTTCTGGGTCTGTTTCTATTGGTTGATTTTTCTCCTTATTATGGGTTGTATTTTGTCCTGCTTCTCTGTAAGCTTGGCAATGCTTGGTTGGATGACAGTTGTAAATTTTACCCTGTTGAATGCTGCATATTTTTGTATTCTTATAAATATTCTTGTGCTTTGTGTTATGTTATTTGGAAACAATTTTAGTCTAGTTTTTCCTTCTTTTGAGGTTTGCTTTTATTATTAAACAAAGGTTTGCTTTGTTATTCGGAATCAGAGCAACCTTTAGGACTAATTTTCTCCTCTGCTGATATAACACCCTTCTGAGTACTCTTCCTGACAACCCATGAATTTAGAGGTTTTCCCACTTTGGCTAATGGAAACACAGACTATTTCTAGCCCTGTGTGAATTTCAAGGATTGTTCCTTCTAATCCTTTCACGTTGTTCTTTCCCTGGCACTGTATAGTTTCCTCCCACACATGCACTGATCAGTATTCAGCTGGAGCTCCAAGGGAGATCCTCAGCAGATTTCCAGAGCTTTTTCTTCGTGCTGCTCTCTCTGTCTGGTACTCTGCCCTGTGAACTCTAGCCACCCTGGCCTACCAGACACCCAACACCATCTCCTTAACCCAGGGAGACCACAGGACTCTGCCTAGGTTACCCCTCTTGATGCTGCATTCTGGATCCTCTCTCTAGGCAACAACCTGGGGCAATCACAGGGCTAACCCTGTTTCTGTTCTTTCAAGGATTACTCATCTCTGCTTCCTGATGTCCAGTATCTGAAAACATTGTTTCATATATTTTAACCAGTTTTTTAGTTGTTTCAGGCTGCTGGATAAATTCATTTCCTGTTACTCCATCTTGGCCAAGATCGCTTTATCTTATTTTAAAAATTCAAAAGAATATTTGGATTTAACTGTTAAATGTTTAAATAGGTGATCGGAGGCAAACCTCTCCGAGGAGGTGCCACTTAAAATGAGAAAGGATGCAAAGGTACGGAGCTAGTCATGCGAAGAGCTGAAAGAAGAGCATTCCAGACAGAGGGAACAGCACATGAAAAGGCCTCACGCAATAAAGAATTTGTTGAATCCTCAGAACAGATGGAAGACTGGTTGGTGTTGCTGAAGTGTATCCAGTCAGGTGGAGAGTGGTGCATGCTGAGGATAGAGTGACCAGCAGAGATGTGGGCATGGCCAGTGTCAGGGGTGCAAGTATTACTCTAAGGACGTGGGTGGTCATTTAAGGGATTTTTTTAAAGTGTCATTATATAGTTTACAGTTTAAGAAGGTCACTCTTGATGCTACTCGGAGAACAGGTTCAAATCAGCAAGAATGGTCACGAGGAGATGAGTTAGGAGGCTTCTTCAGGAGTCCACGTGAGATGATGATGACCTAGAACAGAGACATGGAGCAGACATGGAGAGGTGAGGACGGTTTCAATTGTACTTTGTGGAAAAACAGAACTAGCTGATGAATTGGCTGCAGAAGTAAGAGAAAGGGAGGAATCCTAGGGTTTCGACTCGGGTAACCCAGTGGCAAGTGGTGTCTTTTTGTAAAATAGCGAGGACTGTGCTAGTGCCAAAGAGGGTCCAACGCTCCTCATAATTCTATTACCTCCTCCTCTCCTTCTTTGATACAATTGATTTTTTTTCCAGTTTTACTTAAGTAAAGTCCTATGTAAACAGAACAGTTTTTCTCTTTTTCCAACCACATTGATCTTCCTATTCAGAAATTCTAGAGGGGGGCAGGTTTTTGTTGGGGCCGGAGGGATCAAGAATCCAGTTATGGACATGTTACTTTTGAAATGCCTATTTATACAGTCAAGCGGAGATGTCAAGCAGGCAATCGGCTAAGTCTGGAGCTCTGGGCTAGAGATAGAATTTGGAAGTAAGCCACATAAAGCTGGTACTTAAATTCATGGAAATAGATGCGACTGCTTAGGCTGAGAGTGAAGAGAGGAAAAACGGATCCAGGATGGAGTCCTGAGGAACACCAACATTTAGAAGTCAGTTAGAAAAAGAAAACCCAGGAAAGGTAAGGAAGAAGGAATGTCTGAGGAAGCAGGGAGAAAACCACGGAAACTAAGAGAAGAGTTGCTGAGAGGAAGTGCTTCATTCATTTAACAAATATTAAGAGTCTGCTGAGTGCTAGGCTCTATTTCAGGCACGATAATAAGTTGAACAGAACAAACCTAATAATGAGGAAGGCAGACAATAAAGAAAGAAACAACTATGTATATAATAAGATGTCTGAACATCTTATTGGACAATAAGTCCAATGAAGAAAGATAATACAGGATAAGGGAATAGGGACGGATGGAGGGGACAATTTTAGGGCGGTCAGAAGAGCCTCTATTTGAAGAAATGAAATTTAAGCAAACACTGGAAGTGAGGAAGCAAACCATGAAGATGTCAGGCAAAGAGCGTTCCAGACCAAGGGAGTAGAAAGTGCAAAAACTCCAAGGTGGGCACACGTCAGGGGTGTTTAAGGAATAGCAAAGTAAGTCTGTGGTTGGAGTGAAGTGAGCAAGGGGGAGAGCAGAGAGGATATTGCAGAGGGAGCTTGGGCCAAATCATGCAGGGCTTATAAGGTCACTGTGAGGATTTTCGATTTCAGTCTAAAGGGGTGAGAAGCCATTGGAAATTTGGATGGCTTCTACTTTTTTTTTTTTAAATATTAAGTATGAGGTGTGATTTTCAGCTGAGCATTATGAAACCACCCCAAAAGAAACAGCATTTTAGGAAAATGTTTTTCCTCATGCTATTTTTGTCCTGATGCTAGTTTAAATTAAGGCCCTGACAGTACGGTTAACGTGCATCCTCCAACCCGTGCTAATAATAATAGTAATAATAGCTAACATTCATTGAAATCTACCGTGTCAGACTCCCTGCTAAACACTGCACAGCGTAATCTCGTCTCTCCTCTTCATAACAACCCTATGAAATAGATTCAATGATCATCCCCATTTTGCAGAGTGAGAAATTGAGGCTCAGAGTGGTAAAGTGCCTTCCCCAGGCCACACAGCCCATGAGCGGCTCTGACCTCTGTGAGACCCCTGCTTCTTTAACATAAGTATTCCAAGTTGTTCATTATAGGTGCTCAAGGATGTTTATTACACGGTGCTTTGCCAAAGCAAAAAAGGGGAATTTCCAAGTTCCCCATCATCTCTAGATATTGCCTGAATGCACACCACATTCTTGAGTAACTCACCCTGAAGTCTGGTGAACAATTCCTTGGCTTGCTCAGTCTATACACACGCAACCTGTTGTCAGGTCACGTGGATTCTACTTCTTGTGTCTCCCTGTAATGTCTCTCTTACATACTATTTGCTTCTCATTCCTGCCACGCTATAGCTTAGTTCTGGTACTTGTTCCTTCTTGGGCTCTTGTGATGAGCTCTCCCATGGAAGAGGCCTCTGCCTGTTGTCTCTCTTTCCACCAATACATCCTACATCCTGTGGCCACAATAACTTGGCTGACATACAGGTCTGATCTTGTTCTTCTGCTTAGATATCCTTATGGGTGGTCCAATGCCTGCAGAGTTCAGTCCAGACCTGATAGCCTGGATCACCTTGGTCCGACCTCAGCCAACTTTTCCAGCCTCATTGCTGACTCATATTCCTGGCAGCTGGCCCCACTCTCATCTCGGCCCACTGCTTATGCATCTGCACTACCTCCTGCTCCATTTCTGCTTTTAGAAATTCTGCCCAGATCATGTTTAAGACTTAGCTCAGGGGTCACCTTTTCATGAAGACATCTCTGACCAGCACTCCAGACGGGTAACTGACCCCTCTCCCTTTGTTCCCAAACCATACCTAGAACATGTCCTAATATGGGCCCTGTCACACTATCACATTTAAAGGCCATGTGTCTGTCTCTCCCCCACCCCAACACACACACACACACACACACACACACACACACACACACACACACGGCTACAACTCAACTGTAAGCTCTTTGACAGAAGAGGCTATGACTCATTTGAATTCCTACTCATCTTGAATTTCTAGACAGCATAGTATCTAAAATACAGTAGGTGCTCAGTGAATGTGTATGGAATAAATAAATGAATGAATTCAAGAGAGAAGAGAAGATGAGGAAAAGGGAAGAAGGCCCTGGAACAGGTTGTAATTAATTAGACAGAAATACATATTGATCATCTCTGTGTATAGGGCACCCACTCAGAATCGGGTAGGAGTACAGAATTTAACGATTCAAGAGAGAGCCTCACCCCCCAACTCCAACACAAAGGTCAAGGCTTCTGTTCTTTAACACTAGCTTTCCAGGGCCCGCAAATGACCCTTCCGTTGCTAGAGCTGCTTCCCTTCGTGCTGTTCAGTGTTCTGACTCTGTTGTTCCAGCTGCCTTACCTGCCTGTTTTCTGGGGGTGAGGTCATTGGATGACATAATTATTCTGGCTCACTTCCCTCTCTTGGGCTCTGTCTTTGACCCGTGCCAGGGGAGAAGGCCTCTAGGAGAATGCTTAGGGCTGAGAAGCAATCTTCTGGCTTAATCGCCAAGACCTAGAATCCAAAGCCTGGATAAAATACAGAAAGACAGGCCCCCTTCATCATTCCCCCTTTGGGCTAAAGGATGCTGCTTGATCACTGGAATCTGCTCTGCTGCTAATCTGGGGGGCTGTTGATGCTGTGCTGGTTTCCTAAGGAGGCTAACACTGAAACAAAAACAAAAGCAGAAACTGGAGATAGGGCTTCTAAAAGAGAAGCAGCCTTACTTCATCTTTGGCTCTGTAACTCACAGAGAAATTATAGGATGAACTGTCAGTCACTAAGGGCTCCCAGGGCTTCAACTGCTCATAATTAACTTGATTAACAGCTCATGATTGAGACAGAATGAGTGCAGGTGTACATTTGGGGGCTTTGTATCTGGCTAAAGATACAGGCCTGATAAAACACCCGTCACACCTTCCTGGTGACTCACTCCTTCCTCCAGGGATGTCCTAGAGACTGAGTAAATTGTGGCACAGCTGTATCTTTTGTCCAAGCAACTCTTTCTTCATTGTAGAACTATTAGAGCATGTAGAAAATCTAAAGAAGAAAATATAAATGAATGACTATCCTACCTGAGATAACCATTATTACTCTTTTGTTGCTTCCATCATCTCTTTTAAATACATTTTCCACATTTGAGACCATGCCCTAAATATAGTTTGATGTTCTGCTCTTTTTGTCTGCACATTATCCTTGGGTAGACCTCTGTGGGGAAAGCATAGAGAGCTAGCTCAGGTGGGAGCTGCCTACCATTGGTAGGGTCTGGCCTCAGCACGGGGCAAGCAGACATCATGGAATTCTGCCCCCACTGCACCACCGCAGTTTGATTTGAAGCCTGAGACAGCACGCTCTTGGGTTAAATCTGCTTCAAGTATGTGAAATTTTCAGTACATGCTCCCAATCTTTTACTTATTATATACTTACCACTGTTCTTGGCAGTAGAGCTTTTTAAAATTCTTTGGCATCATGTGCTTTATATTTGCATTTCCTTTCTTTAAAGCATTTTCTTAATGAAACAATTTATTCTGCAATATGAAATGGCTTCCAGATTGAAAATGTTTCCAGTTTCCAGTACAGGGTGCCTAGAGTCTCCAGTATTTGTTTGTTTGTTTGTTTATTTTAGTTTATCACTTTAATTTAGATTTTTGTAAAAAAATTATAATTCATTGCAGGTGGTTTTGAAGATATGGGGGATGGGGAACATTAACAAACTGAAAAGGTAGCCCAAGGGAAGGAAAGAGGAACAAAACTTAGGTAAGAAACATGGTATCTGTTTTAAAGTCACACCTCATAGATTCCTCCTGGAAGAACAGATCAGAGAGAAGTAGAAATGTGATATTATCTGTGTGCTTTAAAAAGATCTACGTTCAGCAGAATTCATGTGCATGCATGCCTATGTGCCTGCAATGAAATCATGTTTTAAAGAGGATTCAGCTGCATTATATTTATAACTATGTGGTTGCTACCAGCTACCAGCCTGTCTCCTTGCGGTGGTTCACTTCTCTTTTCTCCATGTCCTAATTCTGTTCTAAAGGGTGCAACTTTGGCAAAGCCGCCCGTCAGTCCACACCCACTCCCCATCATATACAATTCCAGCTGTGGCTTCCTGGGAATCCTGATCTGGTCCCACACAGGCCTATATTCTGACATTTTGTCTCTGGTTGCAGCAGAACGTTTGAAGTGTTGGGGATCCGGACCCTTCCCTTGGCGGTGAAAAATTCATCTCTATGGGGGTCCTGTCCCATTTGGCCAGGATAAACGGACCACTGGAGCTTAACCAGATCTGAATCTGAGGCTCATTTGCAAACATCAACTCAACAGCCTCCCAGAAAAACAAAAAAGTGATTAAGTAATGCTTCTTAAACATTAGTGAGCTTCAGAAGAATGTGAGGAAGGCAGTTAAAATGCAGATTTCCAGGTCCCACCCAGAATTTCTGATCTCATAGTTCTTAGTAGAGACTGGTAATCTGCATTTAAGCAAACACTTTTATGTGATTCTGATGCCGAAGTTCAAACACCACACTTGGAAGAGCACCAGGGTTCTGATGTCATATCCTGCTACCTCCACCAATACAGCAAAATAATACCATTGTCCCACCCTCCTCCTACCTCCATCCTTTAGGCTGCATGTTTTGAATTATCAGGTGTACCCTTAAAGTTCCTCTTAACCCTCCATCACCTTGGTAATAACATGCATTAGGGAGGGGTACACACCATGATTTAGTCCAGTTTAGCATCTCCTTAGGGATGGCCCAGGCTCCACCCCCTCAGGAAGATGCTGATCAACCGTATCTCTCTAGCTAGAAGATAGACATGCAGTGTGCTACACAGAAAATACATTCCCTGGATGGTGGACCAGGCCCCTGCATTCTATGATCCACTCTGGCACAAACTCTTCCCCAAGTGCCCTGACTCCTTGCTGACAAACAAACACCAAGCACACATTCAAAGTTCACTTCTGTGGGCTCTCCCTTTCCACTTTCCATGCACATCCAGGTTCCCTTAGCTTAGTCCATCCCCCATTTCCAATTTCTCAACTCTAATGTCCAAGTTTTGCATAAAATACCATCGTTATGTATGCTTAAATACTAAACACTATTCAAACTCTTATGCTGTGTGTTCATGGGCACATATGCATATACACACACACACAGTAAATAATTTGTAGATGATACAAATACATCATCATGTCAACCCTCTGGTCTAGATGTCAGTTTTTTTTTTTTTTTTAGTTGTCAGTTTTATAGTGCAAAGGGAATATGCTTTGAGCCACAAGATCTCAGTTCAAATCCTACCTTTGCCACCTGCTAGCTACCTGATCTTAAGATGATTAAATTCTCTGGGCCTGAGTTTCCTCATTAGGATTAACCGAGAAAGCTTGTGAAACATCTAGGACTGCGTCTAGAACCTAATAGGAAACCCACAAATGTTAGCTATCTCCTTTATTTCGATTTTCCCCTTCCTTCCTTCCTTCCTTCCTTTCTTCCTTCCTCCCTCCCTTCCTTCCTTCCTTCCCTCCTTCCTTCCTTCTTTTGTATATGAAAGAAAATAATCCTCCAAATTTCTCTCACACAGCATATTAGTCAGGGTTCTTAATTGCAAGCTTCAGAAATCATCTCTGGCCAAAATAAGCAAAGAGAGAATTTACAAGAGGATATGGGGTGGCTCACAGAATTGCCAGGAAGTCTGAAGAGCCAGGTGTAGAAAGTGAGCTGGAACCCAGAGAGGCTACACAACCAGGAGCACAGCCAAAAACCGCACATCACAGTAGTCTGATGGCCTGACCTGTGCCATGGCTGGCCTGTGAACACTGGACGCCAGCTGCCCACCTCAGCAGCAAAACTGATTCTCCGCTGACTCTGCTTCTTGCCTCATGTGCTCCAGGTTCAAAAAGCTCTGAGTGAGAGGGTCCCCAGTTGGGGAGACTGCTCCAGATTTTTTGGCTTCCATAGCTGGGATTCCTCGAAAATAAGAAGGGAATTGCGATGTCAGGCAGCCATGAAAGACCAGAGTCAATTCTCACCATTTCTGATGTTCACATCTCATCTCCGTTTCACATATACATTCATTCATTCCTAAGCACCTAGAGTCTCTCTCCAGGAACTCTCCTCAAGCCTAGAACCACTCTGTTTTCAGAGGAATTTTCTACCTTTCTGCCTTGTCTCCTTTCTTTCCTCTGCCCAGAATTCCCCCTGACCTGTCCCCTTTCCACCCCCCATCCCTCAATAGCACAAATCTTGCCCATTCTGCAAATACCAATTGGGATGTTACCCCTTCTTTACTGTGGTGTTGCCCACTCTCCCCCACTCCCCACTAAACTGCTCCTTCCTTCATGTTCTGAGGGCCCTTTCTCCAGATCTCCATCATAGCATTTGCTCTGTTTTACTACCAGTATGTGTTTTGTGTTCAATGTGCTGATCTACCTCCCTCTCCGGGCCCCAAGATGAGGCCCCTTTATGGCAGGAAGTCTGTCTTCCTCATCTTTGTAGCCTTGGTTCTTAGCACCTAGTAGATGCTTAATATGTTCGTTAACATACACATTTCTCGGTTGTCTCGAAACACATACATTTAGAATCCTTTCCTACACACACAAGATCCTTTTAAGAAACGGAGTAATCCATGTTAATGCGCCCTGCAAACTGTTGTACAAATGCGCCTGATTTTAGCCAAAAGGCCGAGAAGCGATTAAATGTTGTACAAATGTGAGCCGTATAATTGTTCATTTCATTCTGGTTTTACATATTTTCTGTTAAAGAGCTGCATGCCCTTATCTCATAATGCTTTAACCTCATAATGTTTTAACAGGAGAAAGTTTCAACGAGGGATTCCCGCCTACCTTTTCCAATTCTGCTGAGCCCCTCGGTTCCTTGCACTGTCAAAAAGGGAACCGAACGGAGGGGCAGGGCAGGGGGGTCAGCGAAAGCGCACACCCTTGCCAACAAGTTATGCCAAGTCCCCGCAGGTCCCTCTGTCCCAGTTCAGAATGTCCCTGGCCACGTGCGTACCCAGACTCCCCCTCCTCGAGTCCCCAACCCCGCTTCTGGCTCGGGTTCCGAACGCTGGCTTCGCTGGGAGCAGCCGCGCTGATCGCTCCCGGCTCCGCGCAGCCCGCCCTGCCGCCTCCCCCGCGCCCCCTCTCCCCCCTGTACTTTGTCACTCAGCGCTGACCTGCGGCCCGCAGGGGCGTGCACGTGACCGAGAAACTTTGGTAGCCCCGGGGCGGCTGGCGGCGGGGCCAGGAGCCGGCGGCTGAGCTCCCCCGCGCGGCGCGCTCTGTGGCCGGAAGGCGCTCGGTGGGCCGAGCTGCCTGGGCGTGCGGGTGCGCCAGCCCGCGGGGAAGGCGCAGCCGAGCGCCGCGCGGACCCCGGGAGCCCGCGGCAGCGCGCTTGCCGCCGGCGGCGCGGTCAGCCCGGGGCCCCGCCTGCGCGGCCCGGGCGGCGGCGCCCAGGGACGCCGGGGGCCCGCTCGCGCCCGCCGTCGCCTCCGCCACTCGGTTACCTCGATCCTCCCGTCTCTGTCGCTTCCCACTTCCCTCACTCCTTAATCTGGATGGGAAGTTGGGGAAAATGGACAGGGTCGTGCTGGCGTGGGTTGCTCTCTTCTGGCTAACAGGTAAGAGGCGTTTTCTACCGAGACGGATAACTTTATATGTATTCCGGTACTGGTACTGTTCTAACCCTAGCCCACCCACCGCACCCCCAGTTACCCCCCATTGTGCTTAAAGCTGCTTAGCAGGCTGGTGGTAAGTGGGGGGAGGGGTGTGTGTGTGTGTGTGTGTGTGTGTGTGTGTGTGTGTGTGTGTGTTAGAATGATGGGGGAGGCGGGGAGAAACCCCGTATCAAGTGAGCTGGATCGAGATGCAGGTGTTTTGACTCATTCGAGATATGAGATTGTTCTTTCCAGTGTTCATTTCTCCTTTCATACAACGGTTCTTCCTCGGTCTTATCTTGACTTTGTAATGCTGTGAGTCCTGGGAAAAGCCTGGTTGGGAAAAAAAAAATGAAAGCTCGGAGGAAACTGATTAATTAAGAGAACTGGTTTTCTGGGGGTTGGAAGTAAAGGAGTGTCTTCTTAATTCCTTCCCTAGAGAAGCCGGGAGCCCCAGGGGCATTCTTCAGTGGCTCCCAGGTGTGCAGGGGAGCGGGGATGAGGAAGGACACGGGGATGGAGGCTTGATTGGTTGTGGAGTTGAGGGCCCCACTCGCATTTGGTACCATTTGGGGAGTGGTCCCATAGAAGAGAAGAGCCTTCTTCCCCCCATAAACAGGTGGGAACACCCCCTAATAAAGATAATTTGCAGAGACATTCAGAAGGTAGGGCCTTCCCTTAGCATTAGAGTCACTTCCTCTAGCTGAGACCACTGTGTTTCCCCCTCCCTTTTGGTGAACTTTCTCCCCACCCTCCTGGGGTCTGGAACGGCTCTGGTTCCTAACACGTGTTCCCACAGGATGATCTGTGAGGTTGAGAGATAGGTGGCCAGGCTGAATGGGCAGCCCTGAGAGATTCACAGAGCAGCCCTGCCTTGGGTGGAGGTGGAGGGGTTAGGAAGGCTTGGGTAGTCTGGACTGGGTCTGAGGCAACAACTCAAAGCAAGGTGGAACCGAGTGATGGAGGAGAGGAACAAGGGAGCAGAAAAGTGGTGAAGACAAGATGGGGTAGTGAAGGGCAGGAGAGAAAATGGAAAATAGCACCAAGAACAAAGTTGTGTCCCCTCTGGGAGCACTGAAGACTGGGAAAAATCAAGTCAGTAGGAAAAGAGGAACAAGATAAAAATATCTAAGGCAAGTGACTGAAAGAGGGTAAAATACATTTAAGAAGAAAGACAAAACCACTATGTCACTTAGCTTCAGAATAAGATTATAGATTGCTTCAGTTTTTCTTTCTATTCCTAATGAAGGGTCCCTAACACTGGCTTTTGCCCCCTGTGGGGCTTAGGTTTGGGGAGGGGTCCCTCAGCAGAGTTAGCCTCTTCTCTTGGCTGCTGTGAGTTCATCCCTCCCACATTATTCAAATATGAATCATCTCTAATTTCAGGGATTGCCTGATCCACGTCTCCCCACTCCCCTGGCCTCCCAGTGCCTTCTACTTCCACCCTCACTGATTCTGAACGTCCTTAATTTGCCTCTACTTCTCAGTTATCATATTTGAGGGGAACTTTGGCCTCGAACCTTTATCACCGCCTCCCTGAAGTCCGCTAGGCATCTGGGGAGGGGTCCCCAAGTCAGAGGTGCTCTTCCAGACACCCTGGGGTATACCCAAAAAGAGCTCTCTAGGGATTTGCAGGGCATGGGGCAGAAGGGGAACATATAGCCCTTGCTAGATGGCTGACAGCTTTTCATGAAATGGTCCCTGGGACCATCTAATTCAGTCCTCTCAGTTTATACAAATGGAGGCCCAGAGAGGCAACGTGCACACAGCAAGTGTGTGTTGGAGCGGGCGCTAGACCCAGTCCTCGCAGACCCCGGGCCAGTCCTGTTTGCACTCTCCTGAGCTCCCTCTCTGAGCTTTGTGGGGTGTGTGTGTGTGTGGGGGGGTTGTTTTTGTCTTGAGGGAAGGTGCTGCTTCATCTGGTCTGTGCTTTCTCCCATCCGTACCTGGAGAGGTTGCTCCTGCCTGGAAGCAGGCAACAGGTTAGTTATCAGGGCCATCCCAGCTGTCAGAGGGCTGGGACTTCCAGCCTCTGCAAGTAAGCCTGGCTCCGGAGATCCCACTGGCATCCCCTGGTCCCAGTTTCCCCTTCCCCCCCGCATCCCACCGTGGACAAGCCTCAGCCTCAGCAAAGTGAAGCAGCTAACAATGGCGTCTGGGGAGAGGGAGGGAGGGAAGAGAGAGGAGCAGCAAGGATGAGATGGATTCAGACTCATTGTTCACAGAGCAAAGGTAAGACATTTCAGTCCAGCCCAATCAATGAATCCTCTCTTGAGTGGGTGGTGGAAGGGGAGGGAGAAAGGAAAGGACAGATTAAAAATGAGTCAGAGAGCCAGGAAAAAAACCACATTCATTCTCCCTCTCCCTCCCTTTCTCTCTCTTCTCTCTTTATCTCTTCCTCTCCTCCCCTCCCCCCCGCCCTTAGTTTCTCTCTTTTCATGCAGGCTGAGCAATTTCTAATCAACCCTTCAGGATTTTTTCCTCAGACTCTAACAGCTCCTTCCTCGTCTTTCATTACAAAAATTCTGTATTTTTTTTCTGCTGTATATTTAGCCTCATGATTTCTCATTGTCATTGTGATGCTGCTTCCTGTAATAAATTGTTTTGTTGTTGTCCTTGTCGTTTTGCACGAAACAAAATGCTTACCAGCTGCTCTTTTAGCAACAGGTACCATCTAGCAATAGGACTTGAGGAGGGTTCACTCTGTGTTTGTTCTTGAATATGGATGGCGTTTCAGCCCTTCCTGGCAGCAGAGGCTGCAAGAAACGCCAGAGCTGTGGCGACACTCTGGGAGCAGGCAGTTCGTCTTCCTGGAGACTCTTGGGTCTCTCTGTGACGAAGAGTGCTTGTTCTATTAGCATTTCTTTTGGTACCCTTTTGGTTGTATTCATTCATTTATTCATCTTTCTCCAGGTCTGTATTGAATTCCTATGGTTTCTAAGTATTATGATAGGTGCTGAGAATAGAGAGAGAAAAGACACAGTCCTTGCCCTCAAAGAGTTGTCAGTCTAGTCAGTGAGTCAAATGAGTTTTCAGGTAATTTTGATATGGAGGTAAGAGGTCCTATGATAAGAGCCATGAGAGCTGCACAGGTGCTACGAGAGCACGGATGAGGCATATACGTGCCTGAAACCTGGGGTGGGAGTGGAGCAGCTCGGAAACAAACTCCCAAAGAGGTGATGGCTGAGTTAATACATTTATTCACGCACAGTCAGCTGCTGAGTTACTTTCACATCCAGGCATTGTGCTGGGGTTAATAAGACAGCCCTGCCTTCAAGGAGCTTACAGTTTGATGGTGGAGACTCCAGTGATGGAACAGTGATCACACAATTATGGAATACCCTGTACAAAGGCCATGATAGAGATCTGCACTAACTGTTGTGGGTGCCTCATGGTGGCTTCTAACCCAGCCTGCAGCAGGCAGGGAGGTATCCAGACACGGTGGCTGGTTTGGTTTGCATTCAGGTAGATGCGTGGTGACCATGAGAGGATGGGCTTGGGTACGGAGGGTTAAAGTGTAATTAGCCCTGGGGAAGGAAGAGTTGCTTTTAGAGATTCCTGACACCTTAATTTCCATTATCTCCTTTCCGATCCTGTATACTTTTCAATTTTTCTCCCTCCTCTGTTCTACTTTCCTCCATGGAAGAGACCTTTTTCATACTGGAGCATCTTCTTCCAGCATCTTGTCACAGCCCTCTCCATGTCCCACCATGCTCAGCCTGGGTGCTTCTCTCTAGACTAGGAGAGGGGGGTTGTTTCAGTATCCCCATTACTCTTTAGAGTCATGATTCTGCTGAATGGCTAGCTTATACAGATTTGGGTATTAGTTCTAGTAGTCCTAGTGCAACACTATGCTAGTACCATGCTGTGGTCTTA
Organism: Pseudorca crassidens; assembly: GCF_039906515.1. Taxonomy (NCBI): domain Eukaryota; kingdom Metazoa; phylum Chordata; class Mammalia; order Artiodactyla; family Delphinidae; genus Pseudorca; species Pseudorca crassidens. The sequence continues at coordinate 122,784,560 of NC_090297.1, read as the reverse complement.
GTTCAAGTACCTAGTGCTTAGTACAGCATTAGTAGCATTAGTACCAGGACTTGGTTAGTGGAAAGAACCCTGACCTGGGATTTGAGGATTGGGTTCCAGTCCCATCTTCTTCACAAATTAACTGTATATCCATGGGATCTGGGTCTTATGATCAGTTTTTTTCTTTTTGGCATGTAATTTTATTTTTTCATTGAGATATAATTGACATGTAACATTAGTTTCAGGTGTACAACATGAGTTCATGTTTGTATATATTATGAAATGATCACAACAGTAAGTCTAGTTAACATCCATCACCATATATAGTTACAAATTTTTTTCTTGTGATAACTTTCAACATTTATTCTGTTAGCCACTTTCAAATAGTCAACACAGTATTATTAACTATAGCCATCATGCTGTGCATTATATCCTCAGGACTTATTTATTTTATAACTGGAAGCTTGTAGACTTTGACCCCCTTCACCCACCCACCACCTCTGGCAACCACCAATCTGTTCTCTGTATCTATGAGCTCATTTTTTTGTTTTTTCTTTTTAAAGTTTACATGTATAAGTGAGATCATACAGTATTTGTCTTTCTGACTTATTTCACTTAACATAATGACCTCAGGGTCCATCCATGTTGTCACAAATGGCAAGATTTTATTCTTTTTTATGACTGAATAATATTCCATTGTGTGTACATGTATATAAATATAAATTTTATATATATATATACACACATATAAAAAATATACATGGCACCTTCTTTATCCATTCATGAAGCGACGGACACTTAGGTTGTTTCCATATCTTGTCTGTTGTAAATAAAGCTGCAGTGAACATGGGGTTGCATGTATTATAATCTTTTGAATGAGGTCACATCTTAGGTCACTTTCAGCTCTAAGAGTCTATGGTTCTGAACTTTTCTCCATTTAATTTTGATGAGTTGGAAATCAAACTTACAAAGCAATAGATCCTTAGTGAGGAGCCATGGAGGGAGCCCCATTTGTCTTCAGCCTTTCCCTGACCACTAATGATTGGAATGAAAAATGGCAGCTGGGAAGGGAGAGCTCTTGTTACCATTTTCAGAGGAACAAGTGGAGTAGCACTGAGTGCTTGGTGGACAGGATAGGGTCCACTCTGAACAATTAAATGTAGTCATACGGGGGACTGCTGAAGCAAGGCAAGTGCTTTGGGCCAGATGAGATGAATCCTACTCTAGCCAACATGGCCCTAGAATGTCCCTTCTAGTCTCAACTTCTTGTTCCAGGACACACTCACCTCTTCACCCCTTCCAACTATTTTAGCTCTTGTATCAACTTACCGCCAATCAGGAATATAAAGAAAGGTATGATCTGACTGTTGCTCTTGCTTATTTAGATACTGTAATGCTTTTCTATGTGTTAAATGGCTTTCATGGACATTATCCCTTTTGTTCCTTCTAAGTAAGTAAGGCTGATATTACCTACCTATACATAAAAGGGAGTAAATTACTTGTCTAAGTCTGTGGTATCTTATTGATTATCATAAGAAATAGTGTCACTGACTTACATATGACTTGGTTGTTTCAAATGCCTGAATCCAAGAGAAACATTATTTTCTGGTTAAGGTGGGTAAAACTGGAACTCCTGATTTAAGGGAACATACATGGTATCTATTATGGGGCATTGGGTAGTGAGGCTCAGAGTTCATAGAACTCAGGGAAATATTACAGGGAGAAGTGATGAAGAATAGCATTTAGTATTTCTAATTAAATCCTAAGATCTACAGGAAAAGAGTGAATGAGGAGTGCTCTAGTGAGGCACAGGAGAGCAGTGGATGTGACCCTGTGACAGCAGAGACTGCTGGCATGTCAGAGCCCCTCTGGGACTAGGGGCTGGTACTGTGCACCCAGGAGCTACACAGGATGTCACTGTGGCATATGTACGCTTAAAATCTTGGTCTTCAAGATGGCTTTTGGCTTCCTGAGAATGAAAGAAGGCATTTTGGATAACTAGAGTTCTTTATGGGCCACGAAACAAGGAAGAACTCAGAAGCACATGATGCTTCCCTGTTCTCCTACAGCAGCTAGAGCCCTGCAGGACGTGGTTCTCTAAAATAGGAGTAGAACCTTCACATTCAACTGGGATCCTGCATCGTTACTCCTCCTTTGCCCTTGGCTCGTCAGGGGGCTGTTGGGGGAGAGGGATGAGGCTCAAACTGACCTGGATTTGAATACTAACCTAATAGTTTACCTTATTTTCTTTAAAGTGGGGAAGCTAACTTACCTTATAGGGTTGTTGTGATAATTAAAATGAGATTATGTACAACTCGTAGCACAATATTTGGCAAATAGTAAGCTCTCAATACTTATTATGAACCTCAAATAGGAATATTAGTCAGCATTTTGATGCAGCAACAAGCAACCCCATAATCTCAACAGCTCACAACACCAAACATTTAGTCGCTCGTGTTCTATGAGAGCTGCAGTCAGTTACAGGTCAACTGTAGCCAATTGGTGGACTTGGCTCAGTTCCAAATGTCTTCTTAGTCCAAGGCCCAGGATGAAGGAGCAGCCACTATCTAGGCATGCTGTTCTCATGGTGGAGGACTCAAGGTGGGTAGGGGGAGGGCACAGAGCCAAACCACACAAATGCCTTTTAAGCTTCTGCTTGGACAAGTCTTATGGTACATGTACTCATATTCCATTGACCAAAGCATGTCACATGGCCAAGCTTCTAGTCATTGGAGTAGTAAGTGTACTCTACCTCCAGGGAACAATCTAAGAGTGAGGAGGGAAAACTAACTGGGAACAAATAATACAATCTATCAACTGAGTTAAATCATTCAACAAATGGGTTGAGTACCTACTACGTAGCAGACTTTTTAAAAGCCTGAAGGAGAGAGCTTGTTATTAATGGCAGAGACAGATGACTAAATAGGAACTTCTCGGGCAAGGTGATGTGATTCTCTAGGGTAATATGACTGCAATAAGAGCAAGAAGAAGCATCTACAGGAAGTGCTAGCTGAGGAAGTCCGGAAAGATAGGTAGGAGTTACTAGAGAAAGAGTGGGACGGAGAGAAGGGAAATTTACAGAGGAAACGGCATGTGCAAAAGCCAACAATCAAAAGAGGACATGATGTTTTTCAAAAAGTACAAATATTTTAGTATGGCTGGAGAATTTAGTGGTGTGGGAGAAATGGAAGAGAGTGGCCCCATCTGAAATGAGCCCTTGTACCTCTGAATGCCTAGAGGGAGTCTTTAAAAGGGTGAGAGTAAAGGAGTGCTGTGATCAGATGTGCATTTTCGAAATATCATTTGCACCTCAGTGTGAAGGGTAGATTAGACATAGGCAGACTTGCAGCAAAAACCAGCTAGAAGATGCTTACAGAAAGAGAGGCAAGATATGATGAGATCCTGAAGTCTTGTGGTGCAGTGGAGATGACAGAAATGGACAGAGTGACCAGAGATGGAGGAAGTAGTCCATAGTCCTGGGTTGGTTGGATGTGGAGGCTGAAAGACAGGAGTATCAAAGATGCCTCCAGGTACCTGGCTTGGGTCTGCTGGGGATGCCATTTGTGGACATGAACTAATATAGGAGGAGAAACGTGTAAGGGAGGGAGAGACAGGTTCAGTTTTTTTCATTAGATTAGTTAGAGTATAGCCTAAGATGCTATAACAAAAAGACCCTAAAATGTAGTAACTCATACAAAATTGTTCTTTTTTTTCTCTCTCCCGTAACAGTAGAGATCTAGTGGGACTGAGTCTACCATTCCCAACATGTGGCTCCCAAGACTGCTCCAGTGATAGTTACTCTTCAGCAAGCAGAAGCAAGGAAAGCAGAGGGTCAGGGCAAGTAGTTTATTTTTAGAGAGGTGGCATGGAAATAACACGCATCACTTCTCCTCACATACCTTTGTCCTGAATCTAGTCCCATGGCCACAATTAGCTGCAAGGGAGGCTAGGAAATGTAGTATGTGGCTGGCTTGGCTGGCCAGATTAAAACCTGGGAAGTTCTGTTACTAAAAGAAGGGAGCAGTTAGCATCTCCATCTATAGAATGATGAGTTTGGGGTGCTTGTATAACATCCAGATGGAGAATGAAGTTATATATTTGGGTCTGGAGCTTGGGTGAGAGATCTAAACTGGAAATACAGGTAACAAGTTGATAAAAGTGGAGAAGAGCTTTCATACAGGAGCTTTCTCTGTCCAAATGGCTGATCCATCCTAGAAGTCTGACCCACCTGAATGAATCAGGACAGCTTCCAAAGCACCTTGGCCCTGCAGGGTAGAGACTGACCTCTTTTAGTACTGCTTTAGTCGTATTGGAACAGCATGTGGGCCAGCTAGACATTACCCACGAGCTCATTTCAGATCTCTGGAAGACGAGGCAATCAGACAGAAAGGAGATATGCTTCTTGCTTTCATCTGCACAGTGGTGGCAGAGAATGGGAAAGCATGGCTCCATGGGACACACAGAACATATGCTTAATGAATGGCAAGCTCGGTGTGCACAAGTGCTAGAGTTATTGGCAGCGAATAATAACTAGGCCATGAGCAATGCCCACCTGGGCGAGGGCAGCACCAGTGTCTACTTTAGCCCCATGGGAAGGGGGGGAGATACTGATGCCCTTTAGGAGTCTTGGGGAGAAAACATGCAAGAATGCTGTCGTATTTTTTATTATCTCAAAATAGTACATCTGGTCACCCTAACCCTAAAATGGATCAAGCCATTAGGTACTATGGTAGCAAACAAGAGAAACTGATTCTGTCCAATTTAAGCAGGAAAGACATTTATTGAAAGGAAATTGAGTAACTTGCAGGACTAATAGGCAAGCTGGAGAACTAGGCTTAGAAAATAGGCAAACAGCAAGGAAATGTCTACTCTTCTTGGTAAAGGCTTTTTTTTTTTTTTTTTTTTTTGCGGTACGCGGGCCTCTCACTGTTGTGGCCTCTCCCGTTGCGGAGCACAGCCTCCGGACGCGCAGGCCCAGAGGCCATGGCTCATGGGCCCAGCCGCTCCGCAGCATGTGGGATCTTCCCGGACCGGGGCACGAACCCACATCCCCTGCATCAGCAGGCAGACTCCCAACCACTGCGCCACCAGGGAAGCCCGGTAAAGGCTTTTTTATTTTATTATTTAACCCAACTATATCAAGAAGATGAATGGTTTCTACTTCTGGGGGAAAAAAGGTTCAAGCTGTGTTTTGTCTTTAAAAATTGAGCCTGTGGGTCATCATTTCCCAAAATGATTCGCTTCCCATGCTGACATTGCTACTAAGAGATGGACACGCCATGGACCAAACCTAGTGGAGATGCTCGGACACTCCTTATCCATCTCTTACACTTAGAAAACCTGCCCATTAATTGTTCCTAAAACAATGTCCTAGGAAATTGGGACAGTATGTTAAAAATGTGAGGACAGAAAGATGAATTTCTTAAAGATCTAAGTTAAAGGCAGGAAGAGGAAGATGTGTATTGTCATACTGAATGAAGAAAAAACTTAGGAGTCTGAAAGCCAAGATATGCTGGTGAATGGGCAATTCTGAGGTCAAATCCCACTTCTGGGAGTTCAAGAGTTAAGGGATGGGTGAGCTTGATACAAAATTTCTAAAGATGCCTGTCTGTGGTGATGATAATTTTCCATGATCTTTAGCAGCAATCTTTGTTTCTCTAAAATGGGGCTGTGCTTATAGATCTGCCTCTCAAAGATGCTGGCAGGAATAGCTTACAACTAGTGGGGAAAAGGAACTTGCTTTGAAAAAAATGAAAGTACTAAAATAAGAACGGCATTTCTGTAGATACTGCTTTTGTTATCCTTGCAAGAACACAATTCGTCATGTATAGAATCCTTTTCTTTACATGAGAATTGGGGCAGGAACTTATTTTGCCACATGCAGTGAGGCATTGTCTGCACTTGGAGCTGATCCTCCCTGGCCTGGTGACTTGGTACCCCTGGTGACTAGCTGAGATGGGAGCTGATGCTCTGAGCTGTCACTCATCACTCTACTTTTAGGCAGCTTTCCTAGTTATTGACCAGAATCCATTCTCTGCACTGAGGACCACCTGCTAAGAAAGGCCCTTCCGATTCACTTGTTCATTTGTTCATTCCACATATTCATTCCATAAAATAGAGCTTGCTGTATACTGAGGGTACAGAATCAACAAATCCTGGTCCTTGCCCTCAGGGACCTTAGAATTAGAAACCAAGTTTATATTGAATTTCTCAAGCTCAGAGACTGGTCTTTAAAATCTGTGTTCCCAGAATGTAACATTGTATTTTAAAACATATTTTTGAATGAATTTGTATTAGATAGCCAAGGGTGGTTTTCCTGAGGATCAGGGGAACAATAGAAACAGAAGGAATGGTCTGGTGGTCTAAGAATGATGATTCCCTCCTCTGCAAATGTAGAAAACCACCTGTGATCTTCAATCTTCAATATGTCTTCTTTCAGTCAGGAGTCCTAATTTTTACAGATGTATTCTATATAGTATGATATAGGACATACTTCACTTACTTTACTCTTTCCAGTTTTGGGGGATACTTGCTTTATTTTGTAGGATGAAACATGGATTCTTTCCATACTCCTGTAAAAGCTCTTATAAGAGCTTAATAACACAAGTCCCTTATGGTGTCACCCCTGCCTGGACTCAGACTCCCAGCCTTCCCATTGTGCCAGCACGTGTTTGTTCATGTGTGTGCATGACACACACTCAGTGCTTCTTTCAGTCTACCTCCCAGAAACTCCTCAGTTACATGCCCTGATGTTTCCCCAGGATGGGAGAATAACATATTTATAGTCAAAGAATGGAAAACATCTTAGTATGCCTGGAACTTGCATGGGCCCAAATCATGGAGAAGACCTTACATGCCGTGTCAAGGCATTTGGGTTTTATCCTAAAGGAATGGGAAGTCATTGGAGGCCTTATAGCCTGACATGATTCGATCAGTCTTTTAAAAAAAGAATATTCTAGATAGAAAAAATGTGGAGAGTACATCGGGCTGGAAGTAGGGAGACCACTGAAGAGGCTATTATAAAACCAAAAATGTAATGAGGACTTGTATAAAGTGATAGTAAGAGCTTTGGGGCCAGTCAACCTGGGTTCAAATCTGTCACTTGCTAACCCTGAGGTGTTTGGCAAGATACATACAGTTTCTGAGGATCAGTTTCTTCATCTGTAAATTGGGTGTAATGATAATACCGACTTTACAGGATTTTTGGAGAGAATTTATTAAGATACTCCATGGCACTTAATACAATTTCTAACATACAGTAAGTGTTTCATAATCACTTCCTGGTAGAAGGAATAGAAACTTGATTTATTCCCACTAGGAGTGACCATGGGAAAAGAGAAGGGTCAAATTTGAGAGAGATTTAGAATTAGTGGCCAGTGAATATAGTTAGAGCCAAAGAGGAGATGATCAAAGCTATGAGTTCTATCTACGATGATAGGACAGTGAGTATACTGGCAAAAGAGCTAGGGAGACAAGAAAGACTGGTTTATAAGCAAGAGTTGAGGTGGGAAAAGAGAAGATGATGAACAAAGTTTGGATATGTTTAATTTGAAGTATCTGTTAAACGTGCAGATGAGGTTTCATGAAGTTGAGGGTCTGAGACATAACGGGTAGTTGGAACCATGGGAGAATAAGATTTCTTAAATCAAATGCACAGGTGAACATTACAAAGAGGCTGGAAAATTTTAATTTATTTACCTGGCATTCAAAGGTATTCTTATTAGCCTGTATAGACTCCAGCATAAGAAGTACTAGGTTTTTGGCATCTGACAGGTGGTAACATAGAAAAACAAAAAAAATCTATAAGAGGTGGGACCCAAGTTCAGGATACTAACCTAGCCCCAGGGCAGATCTATTGGGAATTGGAGTCAGAGGGAGGGTGTTCCCAGGCCAAATCTCAGTGTCCCTGGGGAACTGTCAATCTTGGTCCTCATCCAAATTAGCTACTATCTCTGAAGGGCCCGATCTGGGGTAGGAGTGGGTGTCCCATGAGAGGTAGTTTTTGAAGTTGGGTGGATAGCAAGGTTACAGTTTCAGATATGGATCAGTCATGTGTGAGGATAGAGGGAACAAAACCTACAGTCATGTGTGAGGATAGAGGGAACAAAACCTAATCCTCAGGAGAAGGGCTTATATCAGAGCCCAGGCAAGCAGAATGGAACTCAGGGCAAGGCTTTGGTACCAGTGAATTGCAAATCAGGTGGAAACACAGTCTCACATAAACACAGGCTGAGGGAAAGACATGTGGCTCAGTGGGTGTAGGAACCCCTGCCCTCGCCCAGAATCCAGGGTTAGGGCCAGAAGAGCAATTCTAGACCTTACCCTCCAGTGGGAATGGGGTTCCTAATAGGTTTGGCCTGGGCAGGCTTGGGACCTGGGTGGCATTCATCCTACATTTTGATGCTTCTAGAGCTAACACAGGGATTGGCATCTTCAGCTTTCTCTCTAACTCTTCACTTTTATGGTCCTCAAAGATCCAATAAACTGACATTTCCTTGAAATTCCTAGATCTGTCCTCTCCAGCTATCCAGATCTATCCTTAGCTTAGATTCCCAAGGTTTCCATTATACCTGCATATATATACATCTCTGTGTATGTGTACACACACTCAGGGTACCCTCGGTTTCCAGCTTCCAGGAGCAGCAACAGCTACATTTATTGAGTGCTTACTGTATACCAGTGTTATCCTAAGTGCTTAGGATAAAATCTTTTTTTTTTTTTTTTTTTTTTTGTGGTACGCGGGCCTCTCACTGTCGTGGCCTCTCCCGTTGCGGAGCACAGGCTCCGGACGCACAGGCTCAGCGGCCATGGCTCACGGGCCCAGCCGCTCCGCGGCATGTGGGATCTTCCCGGACCGGGGCACGAACCCGCGTCCCCTGCATCGGCAGGCGGACTCCCAACCACTGCGCCACCAGGGAAGCCCAGGATAAAATCTTATTTAACCCTCAAACAGCTCCATAAGATAGTTACTATTATTCTGGTTTTACCAGTAAGGACACTGAAAGTCCTAAGACTTAAGTAATTTGCCTTATGTCATGCAGCTAGGAAGTGGTAGGGCTTGGATTCTAACTTAGGACTCACTCTAAAATCCATGCCTTTAATTATCATGCTGTAAAGAGGCAGATGTTTCTGGAAACATATTCTTTATTCTTTGGAACATGAACTTATGTGTGTGTCATAGAAGCTGTGAATTGACTAACCTCTATTAATAATTAAGGGAGTGCACAATTTTAAAAAATGATAATTAAGGGAGCTGAATGGCTTGGTCAAGTAGCTAATCCATTAACAGAGAACAGAGCTGAGGAGGGGGTTATTCTTAGTAATCATCTAATGAAGAAAACCCCATACTTAACTCTCTCAAAAAAACCAAAAACAACCCTCCCCCCCCAACACTTTTGTCTGCACCTGCCTCCTTCGCTGGTTTCATTTATCTTGGAATGCTAAGGAAATGTGATTTCCCAAGAAGAGCCTGAATAGGTAGCAGAGAAGAAGGGTGGTTGGTCAACTACCGAGCATTGTGCTGGGAACAACGCCTGTGATTGGTTATCCAGTCTCAACCACTGCTAACTGAAGACACTTCAACTCTCTGTCCCATTTTGTTACCTGGAAAACTGGAGCGTGAATAAGGTTTTGAAGAAGAACTACAAGGTTAAAAATTAATGCAATAGAATTTAAGGAGAAACTGTTGAAAAAAAAAAAAAAGCCTTTTCTTCATCCAGGTGTGTGAGTTGGAAAGAGTGGAATCAGCCACACCAACATTTGGGGGTGGTGAAGGGAAGCAGTGGAGCCTGGGAACTAGGGTTCTTTTCTGAGCTGGGGTTCTTTTCTAGGAATTATTTGCCCCTCAGTGGGGCTGATCTACATAATTTGGCTGTAATCAAACCTATTAGTGGTGGATGTTCATCGAGATTCAGGAGCCTTAGAATGGGAGGCGAGGCAAAAGGCAGGAAAGGTGAGGTAGGATTTGCATTTGAGATCTCCCCTCTACTGGTCATGGTCAAGGTTCTCTGTTATAGAGTTCACTCTCTGCAGGCGCCCAGAGAGAGAGATAAGGTTTGTTAACAACTCTGTTGAGTAAGGAATATGAGGCTCATTTTACAGGTGAGTATTGCTTAAGAGGCTTCATTAAGGTCTCACCATTAGTACAACGGCCAGATGAGATTCAAAGCCCTATCTTTTGATGCCAATGCTCTCTTACTATACTATGCTGTTTATAAGTCATTTAACCCGTTTTCTCTGCAAAGTCCTAGAAATTCCCATGTTAATAGTCATTCATTTGCTCACCCATTCCTTCATTTATTCCATAGTAGCTATTGAGCACTATTTAGTGTTTAGCACTATTTCAGATTTAGTGTTTCGAAACACTAAATCTCAAATATTCTGTTGCATTCTCTTCCCAATTCCATAGAATGCAGAAACCTTTTCTCCCTAACAGGAATTAGAACCTAGTTTTCACAGTGCTTTCATGGAAGAGAGGCACTGGTCTGGAACTCAGAAGTAGGTACAAATATGGTATCTTGCCCTTGTTAAGAGAGCTTCTATAAAGACAGTTTCATGAATAAGTGCATGTTTGAGCTGTGAGAGTGAGTTTGCTTTGTGGGATGTCATTGGGACCATGGGCAATAGTGAAGAACAGTAGGCTTCCCCTGGAAACTAGCCCTTTCTTGTATGTCTCAAGTCCACCTGCAATTCTAGGGTGAAACTCTTTGCCTCAAGCTACCTGAAGCTGGCTTGGCAGGCTCCTGGATTCAACTCTGAACCTCTTTATCATGTCTTTCTATTCATATTCCGTTTTTCTGCCTCTCATCGTGATTCTACTTCTGCTTCTAACCTTAGATCAAGCTAGAAACTCTTAACTCTCCCATTCACCTGAAGAAGTTATGTTCTCTTTGCCTGGAATTTCTAGATCTTACCATTGAGTTCATAGAAGCCCTTTGCCTCTCAAACACTCCCCTGGGCTTTCATTCACTGAAATTTCCCTCTCTTTCTTGGACACCAAGCCTCAAACTGATCTTTTTAAACACTTAAACTTCTCATCTGCTTTCTAGTCTCCCCCCACCCTTTTTTGATTACCCTTCAAAGCTTTTGAACTTAGTCTACTGCTTTTGATCCAAAATTCTCCATTCCTCTCAAAGCCTTCTTTTCCCCTTAATCTCTGTCTTGTTTGCTGGGTCACCAGCTGGAAGGGAAGTCACTTCCTCCTGAAGTCATATGTCCTGGCTTCACTGTCCTCATTTATCAAATAGCTGTTGAGTATCTATGGGTTTCACCCAGGACAGCAAGACAAGACACATTCCTTACCTGACCCGACAAGTCTGATGGAGGCATGAAAATAAGTATAAAATTATTACAAAATTATTATAGTAAATGTCTAGAGGAGAATGCTGGGGATACTGATGGCACAAAGGAGGAAGTGACAAATGGATTGACTGGTCACAGAAGACTGGACAAGAAGCCTTTGAATTGGTTTTGACAGATGGAAAAGAGTTTCAGGAAGAGAAGTGAGGAAAAAGCATTCCATAAACAAGAAATATCAAGATCTAGAGGTGTGATATACCACGTCCCACTTGGGGGAACCGTTAGTTTGGTATCATCGGAGGTTGGTGCTCAAATGGACGTGCTACAAGATGTGAGGCAGAGGAGGAGTAGTTGATGGGGCACCTTAAATGCCTTGCCAAGAACTTTGGGTTTTGTCCTGAAGGCCATGGAGGATGAGTGAAGGGTTTTAAGAAGGAGAGTCATAACAGTCAGATTTAGAAAGATAACCTGAACTTATAGCAAGGAGAATGGACTGCATGTGGGCAACTGCCAGCAGGGAGACCAGACGAGAGATTATTGCAAAATTATAAGCAAGAAATGAGGAGAGCGTACACACAAGCAATGGTAGTGGGGTTAAAGAAGGGGAAGGAAATATTAAAGATGTTAAGAGGTCAAGTTGACACGACTTTGTGACCAGTTGGACACTGGGAGTGAAGGCAGGTTTCTGGACAAGGCAACCAGGTAGATACTGATGCTCTTCATTGTGATGGAGAAAACAAGGGGAGAGACAGGTTAGGGAGGTAAGGTGGAAAGGCACACCTATGATATGTGAGGTGAGGTCCAGGACACTGATACCATTTGGACATGTTCATTCTATTTTGCAGCCATAGCTGGAGGCCTTCAGGTCACAGTGCCCGACAAGAAGAAGGTGGCCATGCTCTTCCAGCCCACTGTGCTTCGCTGCCACTTCTCCACGTCTTCCCATCAGCCTGCAGTCGTGCAGTGGAAATTCAAGTCCTACTGCCAGGATCGCATGGGGGAATCCTTGGGCATGTCTTCTCCCCGGGCCCAATCTCTCAGCAAAAGAAACCTGGAATGGGACCCCTACTTGGATTGTTTAGACAGTAGGAGGACTGTTCGAGTGGTAGCTTCCAAACAGGGCTCGACCGTGACCCTGGGAGATTTCTACAGGGGCAGAGAGATCACAATTGTTCATGGTAATAATGTCTCTGTTTTGAATCTAGGGAAGATTGGTTCCATTCCTCCCAGATACAAGAGGATGTCAGCCTTGCGCCCTTTCAATCCCTCAAGACTTTGATTTTATGGGGGATGGGAGTATCAAGAAACCTAGCAAATTGCTTTAATGGGATGGCGTGGAGAGGAAGGATGGAGGCTTGTAATATCAAGAGAAGACAGAGATGAGCTTTGGAAATAGTCTTTCATGAGCCTGACCTCCAGCCTGAGGAATTTATTATCAGAACTGAATTGAAATGGGTTCTAGTGAAAGCTTTCTCAGTCAAATACCTCACACCTTGACACCAGCCTTTATTGCCCTTTCCTTAACTCAGAAAGCAGACTTCCCTAAGAATTTCCTCTGCTGGGAGAAGGGATGTATGTGTACAAGTTTCAGAGCCAGGTAGATACCATGGCCCAAGCCTCAGGTAGTTTTACATCAGTTCCACCCTTTTTCCTGCTCCCTACAGCTTTGGGCAAGGAAAAGTTCCAAATTTTGAAGAACTCCTGTGAACCCAGCTCATTTCCAGGAGTCCAGGTTAATTCTGGAATTTACTTGGCTTTCAAGGGCCTCTGCAGGCCTGGTTGAAAGCAGTCTTCTATTCCAGAAACCAGACTGGAACTAGACCAGTTTCTGGGGGCGCTCTAATTCTCACCCCTTAGGGATGCTAGCTTTTATTATTGTTTCGTTGTTTGTTTTAAATAAAGCAAACATCTCGTCAAACACCATCAGGGTAAAGAAATAGAACACTATAGACACCCAGAAGGGCTGCCCCCCCCCCCCATTGTTTAGTGTTTTCCTTCAGAGGACAGAGTTTAGGACCCGGTCCTTCTCTTTGTGATAACAGATGCAGATCTTCAAATTGGAAAACTCATGTGGGGAGACAGCGGACTCTATTACTGTATCATCACCACCCCTGATGACCTGGAGGGCAAGAACGAGGACTCGGTGGAACTGCTGGTGTTGGGTAAGTGACAACCCTCAGTAACATTTTCATCTTAGACTGCTTGCACTGTTCCCTCTTCTCGCTTCTCCTCCCTGCGTGTGTCAGCAGGTTGCACGCACAGGCTTTACCTTTGGTGCACAGACAAACCAGTTTTAGAATATGTTCTTTATGAGCAGTAGTTGTATTTATTATATTTTGTTTCTTGGTGTCTATGGCCCACATTTTACCATTTTCCTGAATGTTTCTTCTGCTTTCTTAGTTTTTTCCCCTCCTTTCCACTTGCACCTTTAACCCTGATTTCTCTCTGCTCTTATTCTTTACATATGCTAATGATTGAGGAAAATGCCAGAGGCCTTTGAAGCAGGGTAGAGACAGCTGAGAGATAAGAATTCGCTGGTGTGCTAGGATCTCCTGAGACAAAGGAATCTTTTCCCATTCAATTATCTCCACTTAAGACAATCCTAAGGAAAGATGGCTGTAAACTTTTAATAATAAAAGGTGCTCAGTGAAAAGAGCTATGGGGGAGACGTAATAGTGTTTAATTGGAAGGCAAATTTCTTGAAACCTAAAAGTGTCCAAGTTATTCGCAAAGCAACTATAATCTAATCCTTATTAATATTAATTTTTTCATAAATGAAAACTCATTATTTTTGGGTACTTTTCTCTTTTGTGGATTGGAGGAATATCAGTGGGAGATGACCTCCTTGTATGAAACTGAAAATTGAGCACATATTTCGTGCTCTGTAAATGTTGGCTGGACAAAAAAATTAGAATAAACATACAGAAATTAAGAAAAGAAACAACATTAATTGTAGGATAAAAGGTAAATCCTTGAAGCCATTTTACATTTTTTGTAGCTTCCAAGAAACCAGGTCTTAACAATTTGGGGGGAATATTTAAGGTGCTTTCTTTTAGAAGCAAATGAGGTTGAAGGTTAATTTTTACCCTCTGTGGGAAACTCAGTGCCCCAGGAGAAAATGGAATTTGCTTAAGATTTTTAGTTTTACTCTATCATGACTTTGGCAAGTCAACTGTACTGCTTGCCTTAATTTTATAGTTTACAAAATGGATTAAGGTAATAATTATTTATTAATGATTAATCCTTTAATTAATAATAATTAGCCCTTTTTAGACAGTTAGATTATTTCAAATACATGTTTACTTAAATACATGAGTCCAGTATATGAAGCTTAACTGCTGTGATCTGTAAAAGAATGGGAAATACGACATATATTCAAAAGGAAATAAAAATGTAAAAGGTTTATATTGACATTGTAAAAGACTACAGGGCAATCAGATTCGGGATCTGCTGTGACTCTGTAGGGAATAAAAAGATAAATTTCTGCCTAATAACACAACTCTAATGTCTAAGTTTGAAGGAACAAGTGGCTCATTGAGCCTGCAATTAGCTAATTGTGAACACAGTTATTTGGCCAGTGCAACCATTTGCAGCAAAGTAATTGCCTGGGCAGGAAAAGGAGGCCAGGTAAAAGCCACTTTAAATAATTTGGTCCCAGATCTGCAAATGTGGGGAAATAAATAGAGTGAAAGCCTTGTCATCTGAGGATGTGCTGAAGTGTATGAAGGGCATTGCTCTGGATCAAAACATACAAAGCAACTTGGGCAAAGATGCTGTCCTCAGCACCACAGGGTGGGTGAAAGGAAGACTCAGATGAAAATGGTCAACAAAGATGGAAGAAAAGATAAGAACAGAAATCAGTGTTACCCTAAAAAGAACCATAAAGGGAAAGTGGGGATGCTGCAAATCAGCTCATCACAGTAGAAGCAGCATATCTGTGAGATAAACAGATACATACTAGGGTTCTTGGGGAGGAGAAACACGTAATTCTGCTATATTCCACATTAATTAGAAATT
The DNA here is from genome assembly GCF_039906515.1 of Pseudorca crassidens. Lineage (NCBI taxonomy): Eukaryota > Metazoa > Chordata > Mammalia > Artiodactyla > Delphinidae > Pseudorca > Pseudorca crassidens. Next base: position 122,769,266 of record NC_090297.1, on the reverse strand, counting down.
TATTCTAAATAATTAGAAATGTTGAAAGCATGGTAAATGTGCCATGCTAGTTGTGTTAGTTAATTAAAGGGGTTAGTTTGAAATCTATGAGAATTTCTGGGTGCAGGAAGTACTGTATTTACTTCCAAATGCAACATTCTGAGTCTTCTCGGTCTTGACACCCCTTTATGGAATTTTTCAAAGTACCCTCACAGTTTAAAGAATGCTAATTATTTGGTGGTTATATCCTACAGGCCCATTTGTTAGGTATTCTTTTTATGTGAGACTGGGAGAGCAACCTGATTTCTGAAGTCATCCTCAAGGAGATTAAGACCTCAGTGGGAAGATAACTGAGTCCACAGTTTGCTAATTACAACCTCCATAAGCCACTGAACTTAATATGAGGAATGGTAGGAGGAATTGGGAGGATTTGGTCTAGTGAAAGAGGACTTGGGAAAGGGAGCATGGGAAGTGTCTCCAGCTATCTGAAGTGAAATTGTATAGAAGAGAGATTGGAAACCTACTCTGTCTGTGTGGCTAGGAAGTTACAAAGGGAGCGAGTCCATCTGAGGATAAAGAAAGAACTGTTAACAATCAGACATCTAAAGATACAATCAGTGTTCTTAGGAGTAGTAATTTCTATATCCTTAAGAAGGTGGAAGATTTTTTATGAGTTATTATATCAGGCACTTATGTATAGGAAAAGGTGTTCAACTCAGTTATTTTTGAGCTTTATTTCAATTTTAAAATTCTTGGTTTAAAAAGTAGATGAATGTGAGTGATGTGACTACCTTGATAAATGAGAAAATGACCTCCCGGTAATTCAGTCCACATGACAGAGATAAAAGACTTACAGGTTGGTTACAAGAACATACAGGGTGGTGCTCACTCACAAGGAAGCCAGCAGGAATAAACTCTGGTCTTTTGCAGTAGGTCAGGGTTAAAAGGACTAATTCCACAAGAATGAGGATGAACTATTGATGGAGGCTTGAAGGAGCTGAAACTTGAGCTCTTCTCCAAGGATGATCAGGACAGAGGAATGAAATTAGATCTCAGGGTCAAAACAATAATTAGCAGCAGGGTGGACAGTGTATTAGAGAGGAGTGCTAGAACAGGGGGATGGGTTATGGGGAGGTGCAGCAGCACGGGTAAAAGGGAATGAGATTCTGAAGCAGAGGAATGAATTGAGAACAAACAACACAGAAACATTTCTAAGATGGAATTGATGGATCCTGGTGACTAATGCATTAAAAAAAAATGAGACTGAGGGATGAGTCAAAAGGACACCATGGTTTCTAGCTAGCTGGGTAGCCAACTGTTCCGTCAACCGAGAGAGAGGCCACAGTTTGGAAAGCAGGTTGGAGAGGCAGGAGAATGAGTTTGGTTAAGAAAAAAAAAAAAAATGGTACACATGAACTTATTTACAAAACAGAAATAGTCACAGATGTAGAAAACATGTGGAATATGAGAGGCCTGTGGGACACCAAGGTGGAGATGTCTTGCTGACAATTAGAAATATAGGTCTGGAACTCAGTGGAGAAACTAGGATTAGAGATAATAGATTTGAGAGTCATGAATGATAGTCACAACCATGAAAGACTAGATGAGTCACTCGAGAAGATTATATAAAATGGAAAGCGTCAAGGACAGAACCTTATCAGTCTTATATTCTAGTTTGACTTCATGTGAGTGGCCACACAGGTACTGCATGTGTATTTGTCTTGATTTCCCCTACGACATCGGACGCTTCTCAATAGCCCTAGAACATGAGTTCTTCAGAGGCAAGAACCAGATCTCATTCACCTTTCTATCTGCAATGCTTAGCAGAGTGTCTAGAATAAAGAAGCTTGAATGAATGTTTTTTTAAATGATAAATGGGCAGAATCTGTAACCAGTATTTACTTTGTGACTCTTAAATGTTAATCAGTGCTGAGTATATATTTGTTGACTTATGAAGTATTTATATAATAAATGTCTACAGTCTCAAGTGATATATAACATGGTTTAATCTCATCGGTCATGATTCTTTATCTGGGTATTTTAATTTTTACTAGTGACAGAACCATCCGGGACTATGGTTGAAAGCAACAGAAGTAGACTTCGGCTAACTTAGGCAGGAAAGGAATTCATTGGAAGGATATCAAAATTGAAAGAAAGGCTGGAAAATCAGTCTCCAAAAAGGATAATATATGAGGGTAACACTTACTAGCTTCTGTAAAAACAACCCCCGAATCTCAGTGACTTGCCACCATAGAAGTTCATTACGTCATCTTGTCATAGTCAGATGTGGGTTAGGAGGCTTTTACCTGGGCAGTTCCCTCTCAAGTATGGCGTAGGGGTCTAGGCTTCTCCATTGTTTTAGTTTGCTGTATTGGAGAACTTTGCTCCCAGCTGCACAGAAAGAAAAAGTAAGGAAGGTCATTCATGGGGGACTTTTTAGGGGTCAGGTCTGTCAGTGACATGGGTTACTTCTCCTATTATTTTGTTTGTGTCCAGGAAGAAAGTAAAAATGTTTTGATGAACACAGCACCATTCCTGCCCCGCCAGAGATGCTCCAGGGTCTATGTAGCAAGAATTAATAGACAATGTATTTAGGGCTCCATGGACATTAAAAAAATCAACTCATCTCTTTTTTTTTCTGATCTTGCATTTTCTCACTCAAGAATCAGTCTCAGGAGAGAGAGTCCAGCTGGTCCAGTTGGGTAGGTGTCCACTGCTCAGCATTAGGAGATTAGAGGCTCTTGGTGGCTAGGCCATCAACATACGGAGAAGAATTAATTCCCCAAAGTAAATTGGGGCACTGTTACCAAAAAAAGGGAGAATGGATGTGAGATGCCCCCAAAAGCAATAAATATCCACCAAAGTGATGCCATTACTACATCTACTACTAACATTAATGTACACTGATAATAATTTGACTTTGCAAAATTTTTCTATTATAACCTTGTAATGTAGGAGAGCAGGCATTATTTCCCTTGTTTTCCAAATGCAGAAATTAATGTTCAGGTTTTGTAATTATTATCCCCTTCCAAAAGAGTGTCTTTGATCCAACCCAAGTGTTTTGATTCCCAGCCTCATCTCTTTCCACGATACCACACGACCTGTCTATATTAAGAAGCTATAGAACGCTCCCCTGCATAAGTCATGTTTTTAAAAATGTTGTTGCTGCTTTAGGCCATAGGTAAAGATTTTTACTTGTCCCAGATCTGCTTTAGTATCTCATTTCATTTCTCAGTGAAACCTATAACCAATGCCTGTAACCACTAACCTGGGCTCTCACTTCCAAGACATAGCTGTTTTTGTTCAGATTGTGGACCTCCCCACTGAGCATGACCCACCTTCTTTTCCCCATACATCTGAACCATCTACAGATCGCTTCAGATGCTTCTTTCAGAGGTTTCAGAAATATGCAAAGATGTGATTCAGAGAAATGGGAGGATAACTGCTGATTCAACACTAAATGCAAACACTATACTGAACACTCTTTAGTCTCTTTTTGATGATTCAGAAGGTAGAAATGCACATGGTGTTTAGGGTGCTTTGAGATGACAGTGACAGGTACCTTAGAAATATTTAGACAGATGTCTGGGATCGTAGGGCCATACCAGAAGACAGTCACAGAGGGTGGAAGTGCCCAGAAATCTGCCACCCTGAGATTAGACATTGGTCTGGGATCAGTGGCGGGAACAGTCTGTTTATAACCTGGAACTATGCCACTGTTTGGATAGGAATAAAGTTCCCTTGGTCAGCTCCAGCTGGCAGGAAAAGGACTTCACCATTCAGGAAGGCTCAAGTAGGGAAGTTGTTGTTTTAAAATCTAAAAGCAGCTCGCCTTGTTCTTACTTCTTTCTGTGCACAATATAAGGGCCTGACCCCTTCTTTCTGATGTGTCATGTGGTAGCTTGTTTTTTAAGGGCCAAGGAGATAAAGGAGGGGAAGGGCCCCAGTGGAAATATGGCTGGATGAACACTTGTGCCTGTGGACCGAGAAAAGAATAACCGGACATGAGCCGAGAGTGTTCAGAATTAAAGCTAAGAAAGACTTTCCTAATGGTAAATCACAATTTTTGGAAATTATGGTTGGTTGAAGGAGATTATAGAGACTCCCTCTCTGATGAGCTTTCAACATGGAACAGGTTCTCTTGTCCAAAATATTAGGATAAGCAAGATGGCTTTAGCATTCTTTCTATAATTTTGCCTTTATCTAAAAGATCCACAGATTGCAGAACTAATTCTCTGTATAGGGTGATGCCCCAAATACTCCTGTCCTGTTTTAATATTGTTTCTGTTTTAGAAAAAAATGGTACGTTTATTATAAAAATTTCAAACAAAACGGAAAAAGAAGAAAATCTCTCTTCAAACTCTCACCATCAGAGCTAACTATTGTGTTCTTCAGAACTCTTTTAATTGCAAGGGATAGCTTCTCAAACTGGCTTAGGGGACCTTTTTGGCTCAGGTAACCAATAAGTCCAAGGGTATTCCTAGCTTCAAGCATGGCTGAGTCCCAGTGTTCAGATTATGTTTTAAAGAATCTCTATCTCCTCTGTGTTAGCTACATTCTTGGGCAGGCTGTCTGCAAACCTGGCCCCTAGCAGGTCTTTAACACCTTTGCTCTCAGGAGGATAAACTGCCTCTCTCCACAGTGTCAGCAAACGTCCTGTTGTTGCGGGGTGGCGTGTAGGGTACCACCAGCCCCAAATGAACCACATGAATTGAAGGCAAAAGGGTAAAGGACCAGCTTCCTAAAGAGAAGTTGGACATTTGTTTCCAAATGAAGAAGAAAAGAATGCCAGGCAGGCAAAAACACAGTGTTAATATTTTGTGGAATTCATCAATTTCTGCTTCTTTTTAGGCCAAATGCCATGCTATTTCAGGAGGCCAGAAATAGGCTTGTTCCCAGCAGGTCCTTGTGAGTAGGCGCTAAGTTGGGATTGATTATTCCCTGTGAAGAATAATGCCACAGAATGTGAAGGTAATGCCACAGAATTACCTTTGTTTTCCTGTCGTGCTTCTATTTTTCCTTCCATTTCCTCCTGTGACTTATCCAGAAGTAAACATATATTACCCAGACAAGAGGTGGAGAAACAGGCATGCATTAATTTTTTTTAAAAAAATCACATTATTCACAATACTGCGCCTGAAAGTGTTATTCCAGTCTAAAATCAACCTTTCTGCCCATTAGTATTAAAAAGCCGTTAAGAACATAATAAGAAATCAGGGAATTCTTGGGAGGGGACATCTCGGAATTTGTCACGGGCTTTAGGGATTTTTGATGGAAGTCTGTTTCTATGGCTGTGCAGAAATACTCAGGCACTCACCCCCGTGTCAGTGCTGCCTCAATTTGAATCCTGTCCTACCTCCACCCCCAGGTGGAGTTCTGGCTGTTTAGAAAGGCTACTTGTTGCCAAGACTCCCCTTCTCTTCCTCTTTACCAGCCCTAGCCTGAGCTGCTAACCAGGAGATTTGCCGATTAAAAGGGCTTCAGCTCAGAGAGTTCCCATGGCAACAGCCTCCTCCTCGGAGGTCTTTGTTGCCTGCTCAAACTTTGATCTCTGAGAGTGGCTGCTGCTGTTTCTCTCAAAGATTTACAAACAGAGGAAGAGGGGGAAAGAATTGGAGGAGAAGAAAGAGAAGTTGACTCCTGGCAAAAGGGAGAGAAGGAATTAATTACCGAGTCACACTCTAGCCATAAATCTGGGGGTTACTCCTTTGGAATATCTTTCCATTTGGGCTGTGCCCACATTTTCCTTTGCAGACTTGATTATACTTCAGATGTCTTGGCTTCACATGAAAGACGTCAAGGGGAGTTGATTCCTCTAGCAGGATGGACCTACCCTATCTATCTTCGGATTTCCTGAAGACCTGAGATAACTGCACTGCCTCCCATGAAAGTGGGGACACAAAACTTATAATGGGAGGGAGCTTTTTAGGCCCCAGCCCCGCTGGCTTTTCTCCCAGCTGGCCTACTCTGCCCTGAGCTTACCTAGATGCCTCTGTGGGTTTTGGTTTTGAGAAGAACCAGAAAACTGTTGAAGGGGTGGAGGAGAAGGCGGAGGCAGAAAAGTCAACCAGGCATCAACTAGCATCTGATTCTGGTTAATGGCTGCCAAAAATGAACTTTCTACCATCTGAGCAGTGGAGTGGGGTTTGGGGTTGTTCCAAAGACTAGGGATCACGCCTTTTACCCTTTGCAAGAAGCCTCTTCTGGCCTTCAGACCTCTCCACGGCATAATCGCAACCTTGCTCTTTGATAGGCACCATGCGATAGAGTCAGTTTTGCTTCAAGCGTGATTTGCGTTTGCATTACGATTTAACTTTTAACCAGTCTCTTTTGCATACTATGTCCCTAGCACAGTGAGGATACAAAATTTTAAAATGGCACTGTTTTGTCCCTATGAAAATTACTGTCTTTTGGTAAAGATAAGCATTATATTTCTGAAGCAATGAGAGAACAATACAAGAAAAGATTAAAACTATATTTGATATTAAATATCTAGGCTACTGATTCTCAAGAGGGGCCTCTTTGGACCCCCACCCAGACGATACTTGGCAATGTCTGGAAACATTGTGGTTGTCCCGTCTTGTGGGGTAGCATGGCATCTAGTGGATAGAGACCAAGGAGGCTGTTGAATATCCTACAATGCACAGGGTGGCCCTCCTACCCCCAACAAAGGATTATCTGGCCCCAAATGTGAATAGTGCCAAGGTTGCAAAACCCTGATCTTGACCAAAGGTCAATCTGGTTACTGGATAAGATCCACTGTGAAGAGCACGGGCTTTGGGGTCAGATATCTGTGGACTCGGTGCATCAATATAACCTTCAGTAAGTCAGTGTTGACGAGTCTTGGTTTCCTCCTCTGTAAAAATGGGGGAGGGAAAATGAAAGTCACATGGAAGACCTAGTATGAGGATGAAATAACACAGAATACGAACTCAGTAAATGTCAGTTCCCTTCTCCTACCGATTCCTATACCCCACATCTCATTGCCAGAATGTCATCCCTAATTTGAGGGAACCCTCTTCAGGGAATTCTGTGTTCCGGGACTCCTCCTAGAGAGCTGATTTTCTTTTAGCCCGTTCCATGGGCAGAGGCTTTAATGAGCCATCTGTTAATTGGCAATCCTATTACTAATAGATTCATGTTTTCTCAGTGACATCTGTGCAGTGCCTTGCGAGTGGTGACCCTAATCGGCCCTGTGGGAATCTTTCCGCTAGTGGGTTTCAGGGTGTTCTGTCCCAGCATGCCGACCTTTGGTTGCTATGTTTTGGTAGCTGTTGGAAGCCCCCGTTTCTCTGTTAATTACAGGGTGTTTACTACCTAACCTAAATACAAGGATTAGGTCACAGAGGCCATTTGATGAAGTCTGGAAGGGTTTGGGGAGCACCTAAGGCTTGGATTAGGATCTAGATGGGCCTGGAAAGACTTTTGATAGTGTGACCTTATCATTTATTGTCCAAATGAGAATACTCTTGAGAGTGAAAAGGGGAGACTTTTACTAATTTATGTCAAGACAACAGGCATACTGGTATGATGGTCACCCCATCTTTAGAGATGATCACCTGGAAAGTTCTCCTTTTGATTGAAGAGAACAGAAGATCCAGAGGAGCTGGGATCAAATTAGTTTCAGCTCACCTTCACCTGCTGCACCCTGGGTGTTAGCTGGCATTCTAATTATGGGGACCTAGGGATGTGCACATCTCCATTCACTTACTAGAAGCAAAGGGGCCCGGCAAAGAGGTGGTGGTTTGCAGTAACAGTTGTTCACTGAAAAACGTGTGCTGAGATTTCTGCCGGGTAAACGGTGTCCTTTAAGGTTCTTCACTGCCCTGGGTTTGTGAAGAGAACAAACGAGGTGCTGAAGGCGCCGTTTGCCCTCCCCTCACCCCCAGGCACCCAGTCCCGCTCTGCGACTGCTCTCCCCTCCCTCCCCCGCTCCCTCGAAGCCTTTATCCCGCCTCACTATTTTTGCTTCACTTGTTGCTCATCACTGTGGGAGGAAACTCGGCCTTCAATTAGTGAGCATTCCTGAAGCCCGCGGTTGCCGTGGTTACCCAGGCGGGAGCTGGAGCAGCTGGGTCAGCCCGCCGGCCGCATTGTAGTCGACAGAGCCGGGAGGCGGCAAAAATGCGAAGCCGGTGCGCGGGAGGGAGGGGACGGGCCCCGCCGAGGGGAGGCCCTGGAGGCCCGCGGGAGAGCGGGTGTCGCCGAAAATCGGCTCAGCCCTGGAAAGAAAGAATGGCAGCCCTTGAAAGCCGGTCAGGAGACAGCCATGGCATTTTTCTCCAAAGCCAGCTGCCGCTATTCAAGTGTGCAGGTTTGAGTTCACACGGTGCAGTGCCTCAGAATTTGCTCTGGGAAATGCTCCATGCTCACGCCCCTCACACCGAGAGGGGGCTGGCCACGGAGGAAAGGGCAGGAACTCTGACAACCCGAGACCTACCAAGCTGTGTGCCCCTCCGTGTCTGCCGTGGACCACCTGGGCTTTTTGGGTTAAGGAAACTAGCCGTTCCTGTTATCTTTGCATCTGAAGTGTCTGTGCAGGTCTGATGGTTGGAGCACAGGGAGCTCAGGAAATCACACTGGGCACCAAGAAACTCAATTTCCTCCCTCCATTAAATCCCACCCTGCTCCATATCATTTTGGAATCAAATCTAACTGTCTTAGTCATTTCATCTCAGGCCAAGTTGAGCACGTTATATTACTAATAACACTTTGCATCTACTCACTCTTGAGGGCTAGGGGGTTGGATCACTATAGCACTTTGCAAAGGCAGAGTGCTTTGCAATCATTTTTATTATTGTTTATTAGTTTATAGCAGCATGGTGAATGCCTTTTAATTAGCTCATACTGTGTTATGATGTATTCAGTAATCATTTTCTGGTCACAGCTTTAAAAGGTGCTGAAATCGTTAGCCATCTCCAACACTCCTATATCCAGACATTATACTTTAATTATGTAAGTAGAGCAGTAATGCCACAAACATAAATTTCTGTGTTGCTCACTGCAGATACTAGGAGATTAGAAATGCTGCACATGTCTAACATTTCTAAATTAAGAATAAGCAAAGCTTGAGGGGGAGTCAGATACTGGGGAAAAAAGATAGGGATGGGGGTGAGTAGACCCAGGTTCTACTCCTGGTTTATTAGTCAGCTGTGTGACTTTGGGTAAGATTCTTATGCTCTCTGAGCTTCAGGTTCCTGAAAACATAGAGTGGGTTATGGATTAGATGACCTCCGAGATCCTTTCTGGCAATACAACCTGATTTTAGAATTCTGTGTGAATAGAAGTCAGTGCCTTAGGCCAAGCTTATAATCACTGCCGAAAAGGCTGGAGCATTTATGAACAGTTAATTGTAGATGGTCTGATACTACTCATTTTGTGGAGAGAATTCACTGGGAGAATTATTCACTATAATTTAAAGTGAGCTAAAACGAAAGGGACAAAGAAAAAAAACACACATGAAATGCTTAAATACATAGTTTACATATAAAAGAAAGGGAGGCTATATCCACATTTGTGATGGATAATCATAATCTTTATTTATTGAATGCATGGTTGCCCTAGGCATATAGAATAAAAACAGGGATGTGTGTGCCCTTGGGAAATTTCCAACGTGGGGGGATTCCAAACAGCCATAGAAACAACTTGACACTTAAAAGGGCCAGAGAAAAACATCTGCTCTCCTCAAAGATTTAGGAGAGAAACCTTTTAGAGGGTTAGGATCTGAGAGGTCACGGGTGGCTACAGTACATCCCTGAAAATGGATCCAGGGCATCTTAGGAAAGCCTGGAAGTGGGATGAAGCCCAGATGTCCATTAAGCAGAAGGGAAAAGAAGGGAACCTCAAGAAGCTGGGGAAGAAAAACATTCTAGATCATCCCGAACAGAAAGTTCATTTGTATGATATATCGGCAAAACTGAAAAGGACTCCAAGTTAGTACGTTTCAAAGAAATGAATGGAGATAACTGTGCTGTCAGCAGTGTTGACATCACAAGGACAAAGGCAGTATTGTTTTCCCTTCTTTTCATAAGGTCCAATGCATTAAATAATGTGTCTTTTGTCATCAAATAATTGAGTAGCCGATCTAGGATCTGAAAACAAGTTTGTCCTACATCTAGAACTTGGACTAATGATCAGAGCTTGGATTTAAGTTTTAAGACTAGAGACAAAAACCAATTTGGGGCACATATTGTATCTCTGTGTAATGGCCGCCTTGAAAATACCCTAGCCTCGTGGCTTTCAGCTTGTGGGGGTGGAATGAGGCGGTGCTTCAATCCCCTGAGATGGCAAGATGGCATTTGGGGATATTCCAGTGAGTAGAGGATGCTCCTGGCATTGAGCCCTGAGTCCAGGGGTGCTAAACGTTCTCCATTACATAGAATAGTGCTGAATGAATGAATGGTTCCCTCATATTCTCATTAAGAGTCCATTTGAGCTGGATAAAAGGCACTAACGTGAGCAGTAAATCAGAAGCCCAGCATAGAAAACAATGGGGATTTACTACTGGGAAAAGTTCAAGGTCCTGACGGGTGAGGTGTCTCCTCATGCCACGCTGTTGGGGAGGCAGCGGGGTTTCCATCCTGCTAGCGGAGGCACATGTAAAGGAATCATGGCAGCTGAGAGACAAGTGCTCTCATGAAACCGGGACCATGGAGGAGGATGCAGCCTCTCACGGCAGTATTCTTACACGGCTCTGTCGGAACATATTTCAGAGTCTTGTAGACTGTGTGTGGTAAGAATTTGAATGAAGCAGAAGATTGAGAAGTTCATTAGCTGGTTATCTTAGTAAAGAAGGTAAGTACATCCTGCATTGAGGGCCTGACCGGCCAAGAAAAGGGTATCAGAACCTTGGAGAAATGTCACCGGGACATGGTTTGTTGTGAAATATAGGAATATAATGCCATGGGTAGGAGAGGAGTGGGAAACCAGGCAAGGACTGTGCCTCTGAGGGAAGGCCTCATGACTGGGGGAACCTGATGTCAAAAATGCAAAAAAAAAGCTAATGAAAACGGGATTTGGCAGGAAGAAAGTCCTTTGACCTTGGTAAGTCATGTGACCCAGAAGCAAGAGAAGTAAAGCCGAATTCTTAGCCTCACACTGCTGGACAAGCTGCGTGGGCGAGCCTGAGGCTTTCAAGCATAGGGATCAAGTCTTGTTCTTCTCTGCGTGTCCACCAGGCACAATATACATTTCTTTGTTGAATGAATGAATTGGAGACATTCCAGAAGTGAACTTGTTCTCAGGAATATGTACCGAGAGTTCAGTTGGGGATAACTTCAAGGTGTCAGTGGCAGAAAACAGCTGAAACAGGGAATTATATAGGTAAAATCTGTAAGTTGTTTTATCAAAGTGATTGTTTCTGCCCTCGTCATCCAACCCAAAATACATGAATGTTTTGGGCTATGATGTTGATGACCGTATGGAATGATACTGACACTTGCATGTGTGCGTGTACAAACTAGTAGTATGCCTGACTCATTTGGTCTATTCATGTGGAAATTTCTTAAAAGTAATGGATTCTGCAAGGTTTGGGGAAAACTCTGAAGTGCTTACGTGAAAACTGTACTTTCTACTCATAGTTTGAGCTGGGGTTTGAAAAGAGTAAATTTGGCTTTCTATTTGCTGGGTCTGTTTTCCATCCTTTTCTTAGACGTTAAAGTGACTTGTAATTGCCACTCTAACTGAATCCTGGAAGAATGACAGTGATTCACAAGTGTTGGTAAAGTGCTGCTGAAATCTGGAATGTATTTACTGCAATTGTTTGGACTGTCTAACATCAGACCTTCATTGGATGTGACAGAATAGAGTAGAATAGGAAGAAAAGTTAGAGCATTTCTAAGTGGCAACAGCATTTTTTAGGAATTGTTAAGCAAGAAGCTGGAAGCAAAATGACTTTTAGAAATATAGGATTCCAGCATAAATTCACTTTTTAAAATGCCTTTAGCTCCAGGAAAATATAGGTCATGGTATAAAAGCCAGAGAGCTTTGCTCTCTCTCTCCCTCTCTACTGTTGACATAACATAGTGGTATAATCTGCTACCCCCAAACTCTGAAGACATTTAATTTTACCCACTTTACTGCCATAGTCTGTCACCCACACCACCCTGGGGCTAACACTACATGGGTGCATTATGGGAAGGCTTCCCCATCTTCTGAAGTGTCAGCTATTGGCCGTTGCTTCAGGGAGAATGAGAAGCTTGATGGATGTCTTTCTGTTGGAGTGACAAGCTTTGTGAATCTCCTGTCCATGTTTCTTATTTTAACTTTCAATTACACGTGTAAAAAAAATCTAAAAAAATGAAAGCCCCTTCATTGTTCTTCCATGATGCCCATTCCAGTGCCCCAGAAATAAGGGCTAACAATTTGGTGTGTCATACTGTTGCTTTCAGATTTTGATTTGAACATAGGTGCCTAGAGCTTATATTCACTAACATTCTGTGTGCAGTAGTGTCAGAACACCATCATGGTGTCGTTCTAAACAGCAGGTGGGAAAATCCAGCTTTTGTGTTTTATCCATCATAATTATATCTGTGTATATATACCCCGCAGTGGTTGCAAGCACATGACCTCTGGGTTCTATACAGTCCCAAAACATATTTTGTATGGCTTGTCCAGTGATTTTTTAAAATCTGTGAATCAGTTGCCAACATTTGAAAATCAGGATATTTCACATAAAAATCTGGGGTCTGGCTAATCTTGAAAAATAGGAAGATTTGCAACCCTGAAGACACTTTTCTGTGAGGCAACAATTGGCTAGAGGTGCATAGAAGCAGCCCCTACAGACACAATATGCCATTTGCCACACGCCCAGCTGCTCCCAGTTGTATTACATTTGACCAGCTGCACTTGTTTGCATTATCTACTGGTCCGTATAAATATATGGAATTGAGTTTGCAACTCTGATCACTAAATATCAGATTTGAGAACTGAAAATGTTATGGATAGGGTGACCATCTAAATAATTGTCCAAATTAGAACCCTTTGGAATTAAAAGGGGTGATATTAATAATTACACCAGGACAACAGGCATAAACCAGGACTGTCCCAGACAAACCAAGATGTATGGTCTCCCTATTTATGGATCTCTTCATTCAACCGCATCATTTGACTCATGAGAAAATTGAGTCCTAGAAAGAGGAAGTAATCTGTCCGAAGTGGTCACCAAGTAAACTGATGTCAAAGCTGCTTTCAGTACCCTGACTCCCAGCCAGTCTACTGCTTACTCCAATAGAATATGCTCTATATAATATGTGTGAGTACCATATCCTCCTTGAATGTATGGATTTTTTTATAGTTAATTATTATCACATAGCTAATTTCCTGTGAGAAATTATATGCAAATCGATAGCTTATATCATCAATAACATTTCTGTTATGAATGTAATTAATGATTTGGGCTACAGCACATATAGGGATGTTTAAAACAGTGGTAGGCTTGAGAACTAGAGAGTAAACACAATAAAAGCTTCTCATTTTACTATATACAGTAAGATATATTTAGAAGTACTAATCTGTCCATATTAAAAAAAACACCATTAAGTAAGCATCTGATAACTGTTTTGCTAAAAGCACAGTATATTGACTTTTTTTTAAAATATTCACTTCTTGATCATTGGCTGTTGGCTGTAATTAATACTAATTATGCCTTTAAGAGATGTCCAAGATCCCAAATCCTTGCCCACCTGTCTATTGCCTTGTTGAACTTCCAAGAGATATTTGTACAGAGAACATTCCATGTGAGACCAACGCACGCTCTTAATCACTTGCTTGGACTTTGGCCCCAAATCCCTGTCTGGTCGCCTATCCTAGGAAAATGGACTAGACCACGTGTGAGCCTTGGGGAGACTCCTAGCCTTTCAGGTTGGCTTAGGCCAAAGGCTAGCCCATCTCTCCTTCAAGATGCCCTTTTCCAATGACCTACTTGGCTCCCACTTGACTTTCCAAGAGACCTTGCAAGCACCAAACCACCCTTACCGTGTCAGCTGCGCAAGATGGAAGACAGAAAGAAGGAAACCCTTCTTGCCAAAACCTAAAACAGAGCTAACTTCAGGACTTCCCTGGCGGTCCAGTGGTTAAGACTACGAGCTTCTACTGCAGGGGGCATGGGTTTGATCCCTGGTTGGGAAACTAAGATCCCACATGCTGCATGGCGTGGCCAAAAAAATAACTAAATAAAAAATAAAACAGAGTTAACCTAGTGGCCCACTCCATGCTTTCTTTTCCTTGGAATGTACTCTGGTACTGATTAACTTTTCAAATGTGGGACCATGACCCATGCAGGAGACATGACTGGGACACATTTTACCACACTGGCCTTGTATAGTTGAGGAGAGCCAAGAAAAATAAAGTGAGCAAAGAGCCCTTTTACCTGACTCCCTAACACCTTGCCCCTGCTGCAGCATCCTCTCCTAGCGCCTCGGAAGAACTTCTTTTTCTTTGACTTTTGTCAGAGCTGCTTTTCTATGGGGTGATTTGATAGAGGAGAGGATCGGTGACCAACTATGACCTTTAGACTCAAAATATAAACCACACACATGGGTAACTTTTTCTCTAATGCACCTCAACAAACTTCAACAGGAAAAGTTTTCTAATGAACCAAAGAGACCAGACCCCTAGAGGTGTGTTTTCTAATAGTGATGTGTGGCTACAGAGCCTTTGAAGTATTAATATTTTGGCTACATTGGTACAAGTAAAAATATTATGAAGGTAATTTCATCTTTTTTTAAAAAAAACTATTTTAATGTGATTACTAGAAAAGCTAAAATTACTGGTCGCTCACATTATATTTCTACTGGACAGAGCTGTGCTAGAAGCGTATGTCATGCCCATAAGTGAAGTAAGATTCGGTTGCAGGCTTAGGAACCATAGTGACCTTTTGCCATCACAAGCCTCAAAGGAAGCGAGTTTGCTAGTTGTTTCCTAGTGCAACTTGTTTCTTAGCGAGGCTGCACTGTGATAGAGAGAACCTGGTACAGGGCAGAAGTCCTATTACAGCCTTTATATTTACGTGGATATGAGAACATGGTGGAAGCATTCAGCACTTCTTTCTATATAAACCGGGCTAGTTTTTAAAAGGACTAACCTCCTCCCCAACCTCTTCCAGTGTGTTGTTTCCTGCACAGCTCTTTGCTTCTCAGAGCCCCGAGGGGCACCTGTTCTGACACCAGCCCTTAAGCTTCTGTGCCATATCACGCAGAAGGCACTTGGGTCCACACCATGCCAGCTGTGGGTGCCGTATGGAAAAGCCATACCATATACATATGTACAGAGTATTTCTGAAGCCAGAAGGAGTGTCGAAGAGCGTATAACTGATCTAGCTTTATCATTTCCTTGCCTTTGAAAACTTTAATCATTGAAATATCTTTAGGCTATAAATAGAATCATGTAGGGAGATAATTCTGAGTTAAAACCAAATATGTACTTTTGTTTTTATATGGACATGGGACTGTGTATGGATGTACGAAAATGTAGGTTGAACGTTTGGATACAGACGGGTTTGACTTTCCAATAATATACGTGGAGTAGGATGTATAAATGAATGGAGATGGTATATGTCAGTCTGCTCAAGCAGGTTTTTTTCATATTTGAAGCAGAGATTTCCTCCTTCTATAATAGTTGGAGAGAAATTTCTGTTTCTGCTTCTGCCTGGTTTAGGTGCAGAGTTCTTAGATGGCTGCCAAAGATTGATGGAGAAGCTCATTCTCTTGACTGAGCCCAGCCTTGGTGACGTGCATCTCAGAACACAGACAGCATGGATCAATGGCCCCATGTAGGGATGGTGCTAACTGGAGCTAGGCTTCAGGCTGTGTTTTTCCTTTGGAGTAACCTCTTTACTTCTTCTTTTCCTTCCACTTCTTTTAGGCAGGACAGGGCTGCTTGCTGATCTCTTGCCCAGTTTTGCTGTGGAGATTATGCCAGGTATTCAGTCATTTAACTCTGTATTTGCTTAATTTGCTATCCCTCCATCTGTCTTGCTTCTGCATTAGTTACTAATTGCTCCTTTAATTTATTTGTACATTTGTCTATATATGTCTGTGGTATTCTCCAGGATGAAATTAAGCCCATTGGAAGAGCCTCCAAATTGTATTTCTCCTGTTACTAGGCCCTAAAAGAATAATGGTAATTAAAAATAGGCTGAGATGGGGACCCAGTCCTTCAGTGTCAGGTATGCAGGCCTTTTCGCAATCTCAGTATCTCAGCTGCACCCAGATAGCTATAAGTATCCTTAACGGAGTGGTTATTAATCTGCATTCCTTATTCCCTAAGTTTTATGTTTACCCATTCATTAGTGTACAACCATGTTACTCTGAATTGCCTTTTATAACTTTATCAAAACATTTTTTCAAACCTTATGAAAGCTATGCACCCCTCCTCCCTTGAAAAGTACACATTTAGAGATCTACATTGCTTTGTATACAATTTCAGGGGCTGCTTGGCCCCCTAAGTCCCTGGGGTCCATGGACCCTATCTCAAGGACACCTGCACCGAATGTACACCTCTGTCTTTTTATGTAGCTTCTGTTGGACATACCAGCTAGACAAGCCAACATCAGTTTGATGCTGCACTATAGCCCATCGTGGAAGGAGGATTAGAGAGAAACAAGAATGAACTATGGGAGAGGACATAACCAAAGGCAGGGAATGGGAAAGGATATGATTCAGCCTTGCTTTGGAGAGCTTCTGCCAAAGGGTTAAGAGCTGCTTAATAACTGAGAGCAAAAGAGAGAAACAAGATAATCCTGGCGATTGGTTTTGACTTGATTCAGGTTTTAAGAAGCATGCAGAGTCTTCACAGTTGAGCTTCACTAATTATTCTTCCGTGAATTCTCCTGATCCTTTCCCATGAGCTGGCCAACCCAAATACAGACATTCTTTTCACCGAGGTCGATCCCAAGGACGCAAATAGATATTTCTTGGTGATCCGCCTTATCCAGAGTTCCATCAATTTGTACACATTTGCTCATCACAAAAAAAACACTGTTACACTGCATTGCTTCATACTAGATGTTATATCCCACAGTCCCAAGGAAAAGTTACTGTATTTTTCATATCTGGTCCTGGTCTCCCGAATTTCTCTCCCTTTTGACTCCAAGAATCCTTTCATGGATAACATTCTTTGTTTCTCCAAGGGAACCTGCCAGTCTTTTATCCTTGACTGCCTGACCCAAGTTGTAGCCACCATACCACACATCTCAGCTAATCCTCGGGGCCCATATCTATCTCAGGCCGCATTGTGTTATTATGTTAGCGCTAAGGCACAGGCCAAAGCCCTCATCTATCTACTGTCCTCAGCAAGAATGTTCTCCAGAACATTCTAGCTGGGTACAAGGCCTTCTCACTTCCTGAATAGAGGGTGACCTGGTTATTTTGAATGTATTTCTGATGGGTGAGTGAGGAGGACCATTCAGGAAACGTAAGTTGTTTGTTTCCTCCCTGAGGAAATTATGTTCTAGACAAAGGTCAAATAACTTTATCATGATCACAAAACCCTTTATATAACCAAAATAGCATATTCGCAAGCTCCAACTGAATGTTCCATTTCACTGAAGGAATATTTAATAACTAAAATTCAAACAAAACAATGTGTACTTGAAGTTGATTGCAAAGGGATTTTTGGTAGATGGTTTTCAATCAGAATGAATTGCTTTAATCTTTTGCTTTGAAAGGAAATCATGGCTCATTCCAGTCCTTCCCAGGCCCCTCCCCCCACAGTGGGACATTGGATCCTATAGCCAAGTCCCAAAAGCATGACATCAGGTCACTCCAGGGCCACAGTCATTTT
Source organism: Pseudorca crassidens (assembly GCF_039906515.1). Lineage (NCBI taxonomy): Eukaryota > Metazoa > Chordata > Mammalia > Artiodactyla > Delphinidae > Pseudorca > Pseudorca crassidens. The sequence goes on along the minus strand of NC_090297.1, from coordinate 122,751,506 downwards.
TAACTAAGCCAGATGGATTGGTTTCCTTTCTCTTAATCTCTTGGATGGGCAAATGAATTAAATTCACGTTCAGCCTCTGGCAGAGCAGTGAAAATAGCAGACGTTAACAAACATGGTCAGATATACACGTGACAGCCTTCCCAGTCATCCCAGTCCTGAGCCACTTTAGTCCGTGGTCATGCTGGCTGTGTAGCACGGTCAGCTGGAGTGTGATCAAACCATTCTTGGGGAACAGGGACAGGATCTTCTCTTCGGAGCCTAGGTCTCTAGTTTTCTTTAGCAAAGGGTTTTGATCTCAGCACTGATGCTGAGTACAGGAAAGCTGTTAAGAGGCATTCAGTAGGGAAAACAGATGAATACACAAGGGACATGGACCACCTAAATATGTTCTGATTTAGACCATCTAGACATAGAGAACTTTTTCTCAGGACTTAACACTTTTAGGGACAAGATTAACTTGGCTACAAAACATACGAATTCACAGAACCCACCATTTAATAGCTCAGGAAGCAAAGCTCCCCTCTACCTAGCCAGGAATCTCTGCTCTTGTCCCATAGGTGTTCTTACACTACAGTTGGTAAGGTAAGCCCTTTTTCCAGGAAGGGGCCCTGAACCTCCCGCATCACTTTGTACTGGTCATTATGTGTGCTCAGTATGACCCCGGTAACCTTCCTTGCTGTCCACGCCCCAGTCCTGGGAGGGTCTGCACTTCTCACTCTCAGAGTTCCTCCTTAGTCTGCGGGCTCCGTGCCCTGTTATGAGATACTGTCTTCCCCCAGGTCCCTCCCACTCACTCATCTCACAGGGAGGCACTGGTGAGAGGGGGCCTGTCCCGGCGGGGGGCCGCCTCGAGTGTGGGTTTCTCTGTGCGTCCTTCCAGAGTGGGTGTTTGTTGGCCTGGTGACCCTGGGAGTCTTCCTCTTCTTCGTCCTGGTGGGGATCTGCTGGTGCCAGTGCTGTCCTCACAGCTGCTGTTGCTACATCCGCTGCCCATGTTGCCCAGATTCCTGCTGCTGCCCGCAGGCCTGTGAGTAGAGTGATGAGTGTGGAGATGTAGAGTGATCAAAAGAAATGTCACCTCGCCATCAGACAGCTATGTGCCCTGAGCGCCTTCTCCACCGCCTCTCCTTCCACCCCAAAAGCGATCGTTCCAGACTCTCCTCTGCTGGGAGCCCCCAGCTTCCTGAGATGACCATTCTTGTTTGCCTTCTCACCTACAGGCACCTCTCCATGCTTCTGATTTACACCTATCACCCCTGCATTTGGAATCCTCACTGACACTATTGCTGAAAGGAAGGGCAGGTTCAGGATGGTGAGGTTGCGGGGTAAGGCTTTTGCCCTCTCCTCGGGCATCCAAACTAGAGAAAACCTTCTCTGATCATGCCTCGTGCGTGCAGAGAACTCCTCCTTTTTACCAACAGCGTGTGCAAACCACAGCCTTTGGGTCCCATCCAGACACAGATGAGTTGTATTTACTCCTATGACAAAATGGTCCACAAAGGAACTAGTGCTCCTTTGGGGATTCACAATTTTACCTCCCTGGCCAAGCCCATATAGGCAATAAGTTTGGCACCCTGCCATAAACATCTTGAAGGAGAGAGACACAATGTATATCTTTCATATCCTTAGGAACACAGCAGTTTCCACGCGAGGAGTCAGATTGTTTGCTCTGCTTTTGAGCTCACAGAGCGGGGCCGTGTGTCAGCACATAGCTGGCTTTGCCTCTCTAGAAGAGGTTGGGAGCCTCCTGGAAGCAGCTCTGGGCAACCCAGTGCTAGGCCTCCTCCAGAGGGGCTGAGGCAGCCTACAGCAACATGGTTAAGAGTGGGCTGCTGCTGTCACAGGGGAGGCTGCTGTGACAGCTCCCAGCACTGCTTAATTACTCAGTTGCCAGGTACTACTAAACACTGTAATTCCTTATGTCATCGCTGGAGGAGTCCAAGAGAGTGGGGGAGAGGGGTTCCGATGAATCAATTCAGGACTAGTAGAACACACACACACACTCACACACACACGCACACACGCCCGCGCATACATCCAGGAGCTCCCTTAAGCACACCCTCAGGAATTTTTGGTGTGAGGGTTGTGGAGGGTGGGATGATGTAATCTCTCTTGCTCTTCATCTCCCTCCACAGTGTATGAAGCAGGGAAAGCAGCAAAGGCCGGGTACCCTCCCTCTGTCTCCGGTGTCCCCGGCCCTTACTCCATCCCCTCTGTCCCCTTGGGAGGAGCCCCCGCATCTGGCGTGCTGATGGACAAGCCGCATCCACCTCCCCTGGCACCAAGTGACTCCACTGGAGGAAGCCACAGTGGTAAATCTAGTTCCCGACTGCCCTGCCCCATGCTCCTGTCTGGCTTCCACTCTGGTTCCTTGCTGCTGAGAACCATCTGTTCAGTGACGCTTCTTTGGACAATGATTATCTCCATTCTGGAAACGGGAGCCTGCCAGCTTTGTCAGATATCTCCTGGAATGCGTGCCAGGCTTTCCAAGGGCTGCAGGACATAGCTGCCCCTTGCTTTCTTCCCAGGCTCCTCAATAACTAAAATTATAAGAAAAAGAGGCAAGGTGTACCCCTTGCATGTTGATCATTCAATTAATAAATAGTCATCTCTTCCCTACCTAGTGCTCAGGACTCTACCAGGTACTGTGAGGAACACTCAGACGTGTAGGACAAGGTTTGTCTAACAAGCAGTGTGGCCCAGCCAGGGAAAGAAAATGGACTTTTAGTGGGACAGTTAGATGCTAAAGCGTATGGTACTGGCAGTTCAAAGGAGAAAGAGCTGGGATGGTTACAAAGTCTTCAGGGAAGAGGGGAGATTAGAGATGGGCCTAGAGGAATGAGAAGGATTAGGAAAGCAGAGACACACAGGCCAGCATGGTGGAAGCCCGGAGCTAAAAGAACACAGTGTGTGTATTTGACAGTGTCTAGCTTGTCTGTCTGACTGCAAGACAGTGGAAGAATATGGTGGAGCCAGATTAGGGAGGGCCTTGAAACCCCTCCCAGAAGAGCTGGGGCTTGGTGCCATAGCAAATGAGATCCACTGCAGGCAGGTTCCTGAGTGGAGAGGTGACATGTTGACAAAGCAAGTGGTAAGTAGGAGAGAGTAGAATCAGAGACCTTGAGCTGAGGTGTGATTGAAGTGGGACATGTGAGTGTCTGGATTATGATGGAGACAATGGGCGTTGAAATGAGTGGACGAATCTGAGAGATGCTTTGAAAGAGCAAGCAGTTAGATGTTCGGAGGCTTCAAAATGAGCCCAGTTGTCTAGTGGTGCCTATCCTAGACAGAAATGAGGTAACTGGTAAGGAGAGTGTATTTGGATGAAGATTAGCCCCATTGAGGGCATGATGAATTCGAGGTTATAGGCAGGGGTAGAGGAGTACAGAGACATTAAAATGTAGCCTTCCTGGAGGCACCTGAACAGGACTACAGAGTAGTAAAGGTTAGAACTGTGTATGTAGTATGTTTAGGAGGTGATTTTTAAATCCCTAGGTGTGAATGAGCCGCTAGGGTTGATGAAACAGACATTTCTCCCCTGGAGGTATCTGGACAGCCTTCAGTGGGGAGCAGGGAAGAATGTCTAGTCCATTTAATGAACTGTCAATGCTCCACCCTGGAAGGAGTGGATATCCTCAGTGAGTAATTGGTATTTGTGTTTTTTCTCTCTCAGGAACTATTAGCAGGATTCTGATGTCTGAGACTGGGAATGAGTCACAGACTGAGAAGTAAAAGTTAATGATCAAGGACACACAGGGTATTAGAGAGATAAATACAATACAGTCCATTTCCCCAAAGGATGGAGTGGGCAAAAGAGGCATTAATAGGACTTGTCTCATGCTCTGTTTGCAGCTTGCCTTTCCCCCCCAATCTTCTGTCTCCTTCCTTCCCATCAGAACCCTTTCCCTCTTACTTTTTATTGAATGGATTCTCATAATAAAATGACTCTTATTCATAGAATGGCAAATACTTCTTCTCTCCTGTCTTCAGCCTGTTTCCAGTTCCTGCTTTTGCATATGCAGTTCAGGCATTTGGGCTCCATCCTGCGATACTAAGCAACTGCAATTAGAAGTGGCTTAAAAAATAGAAAAAAAAATTATTTCACATAGCAGGAAATTCCAAGGTAAGGTGGTTCTGGGCTTGGTTAATGGAACAGTTCAGGTGGCATCACTGTAGGACCTAGTTCTTTCCGTCTTCTGTTCTGGCATCCCGAGTGCATCCTCTGTCCTCCCGGGCTGGCTCCCCTCCAGATTCCATAATGACTGCCAGCGTCCCAGATGCTAAATGCATTCAGAGACGGAAAAGTTATGCTCCTTCCTTGTGCTCCTTTTCTCAAGAGTGAGGAAAACTTTTCCAGAAGCCTCTTCCCCTTCCAGCAGACTTCTCCATGTCATTTTATTGGCAAGAATTGTGTCCTGTCTCCATTCCTAAACCAGATTGGCTTGGACCAACCAAGACTCATCTCTTAGGCCACAACACCTATTCACCTTGGAAATGAACAAAGTCAGGATTCTGTCAGCAGGGGAAAAGGGGAGAATGCACAACCAGCGCCGGCCAAGCTAGTCTGGCTCATGTTATCATTTTCTGGCTCGTTGAGTCAGGAGTGAGTTCTTCATGATCCTCACTGGGCACATTTCTGTACTCATGGTACCGTGGCCAGAATTACTGATGGCATTTGGCTATTTCTCCTTTAAGAAAAGTGGCTTAAGCCACTGTTCCATGTAGATTGTCCTTTAAAGAATGTCACAAGTGTTAAGAGATGCTGATTTATAAAGATGTAAATTTAGCCTATTTTTTATTTTTATGCTACTTCAATTTTAGGGTAATCATCTAGCAACAGTAATTTTTCAGATTACATTTGTACACAATACTCTTGAACACTCCGTGTAGTTGAAAAGACATCTTTGATGAGCTACCTATAGTATAGCCAGTTAGTTACCGAATGGGCAAGAGGTAAGAGGCACCCTGATTCCTTCTCCCATTCTTCATAGCGGTTACCTGCTATGTGTGTTTGTTACCTGTGTTACAAAAAAAGATGACTGTCTCCTCCTGTCCTGCTCTGGGGCCATCCCCTTCAGCTTTGTCAAGGTTCTCTCTTTGCTGAATCTCCATACCCCACCCCATTCCCACCTCACGTCTTTAGCCTTTCCTTCCTATCAGCGTTCAGAACACACTCGGATCTCTCCTTTCCTTCCTATCAGCGTTCAGAACACACTCGGATCTCTCCCATTAAAATACAACAATTTGCAAAAACCCTATAGTCCTCTGATGCTACTTCCCTATCCACGTTATCCTCTTCACAGCCAAGCTCCTTGATAGAGTTTTGAATCTTTAATGTCTCCATTTCCTCTCCTCAACTAACTTCTGTCTTGCTATTGCTTTCACCACTCCAAAGACCAGCGCTTGCCAAGGTCGCCTTATTGCTAACTCGAATGGATGCTTCTCAAAGCTTGCCCCCTTGACTTCTCAAAAGCTCTTGCCACCCCTGACAACGCACTCATATTTCTTTGCCCTCCTCAACACTGTACTTTGGAGTTTTTCCTACCGTTTTCACTATATGCTGGCTGTTCTTTCTCTGCACATCCCCCAGATGCTGGTGCTCCTGTTTGTGCAAGGTCCTCTCTCTGGGGAATCGTATCTAGTCCATGGCGTCAGTCATCATCTATATGCTGATGACTGCCAGTCTTTATCTCCATCCTCTCTCCTGTTCCTCAGTCCCATATATCCACCTGCCTTCTGAACATACCCACCTTAATGTACTACAGGCATTTCCAGCTCAACATCTATCTAGGAAATGGAATTAATCTGCTGTTTCTCAACCTCAAACCAACTCCTACATTTCTTATTTTCGGTGGATGGCACCGTTATCTACTTAGTAGCCCAAACCAGAAGCAGGGGCTTGATCCTTATCTCTTCCTCTCCCTCACTTCTCTCATCCAACTGGTCACCAAGTCCTTCAGATTAGACCTCAAAATAACCTTGAATTGGTCCATCTCTACTCAACTATCCTAGTCATTGCCACCATCATCTCCCACCTTGATTAATGCAATTATCTTTTCCCTTGCTTGAATCCATTTTATTTTCACATCTACCTGGTCTCCACTCATCCTTCTTGCAAAAGAATTGAATAGGCAAGTAGGGTTCTGAAATGTCATTTTTCAAACTAATAAGGATGTGTGTCTATATATATGCCTACTGTATGTATACAGAGAATATGCAAATTTTAAGCATCACTTCTCCCACAACTGAGCTGCTGTCACCCTGGGGGTGGAATCTGGCAGCTGTTCCATTATCCATAAACAGCCTTCCTTAGCTTATTAAGATAGGACGGGAAGAACAAGGCTATATCCATGGATATCTGCCTTACAGACTTCTTTTGCAAGTTTTACAAATCGGATTTGGCTTTAAAGGGGAAATTAGCTGAAAAATAGTTGAGCCTTAATTGGGTCAGAAGTATCAACTCAAATCTTTTAACAATAAGAAGTTTTGAAATTATAGCTTGGCATCAAAATGAGTATCCCAATAGTCCCTCTCCAGTAAAAATCAAAGTTGGCAAGGCTAATAAATTAGAGGAGCTGAAGTATGAAAATCCATACCAACCAAAGGACTTGGACCAGACTGAACTTCAAAAGAGAAATAAATCACCCATCGACCCTAAACTGAAATAAGACATTTTCAGGAAAAAAGTCATTTTCCAAAAAATGCTGGTCTTTGGCCAATAATGTAGTACATTTCTTATTAAAATATCACCACGCATCAGAGAGTTCTCTGATCTTCAGACAGATTACAGATAAAAATCGGCTTGACACCATTCTATTTGTTTTCAAATCAAGAAAAATTTAATGAATGCGTACAAATCTTCTCTCAAGGAGTTTATGGTCCAGCAGAGTGGTTTCTGGGGGCTTGTGAATGGAAATCAAATGAGTGACAAATAGAAAGGAGCCTATGATAAGACTGTTCTCTGATGCCAGCTCAGAGAAGGAAAAGTCTCATCTGCTCGGAGGATCAAGAAAGGTTTTCTGTGCTCCTGAGCATATACGTGACACAGAGCCAGGTTCTACCACGATGAGAGAATTAGTTATAGCGTGCCACCCGTCGAATATACAGCTTTCAATTAAAAGAGGAAAACCAACGCCTCTTAAAGGGAGAAGTGCCTAGCTTTTTTAGCTACTGAAACCAAACGGATGATGCCTCTAAAGTCTAAACATCAGTACTCTGCCTCTGTCCTTTTTGACAAAGTAGAGGGATTAAGATTTCTGAACTCATGAGCTGGTGTGACTTAGCAATCAAAGCTGAAAGGATCTAGTACAGTGGTGTCTCTTTACAATGCCAGTACTGAAAGGCGAAGCTGCCATTGTCATTTGAGGCTGTGAAGAGTTACTGTAACTTTGCAGGGGCATGATAACGTATGCATACATGATCAAATCTGTCTCGTAATGAGGAGTGCAATTTGTTATAATGACACAGAAAGCAATCTAAGCGCCGGTCCAAGTTGCAGTTAAGGGAGCAGTTTCCAGCTGTTGCTCAGGATGGCAGCCATCTCTCATTGCCAGGGGACAGTTGGTACATTGTTTCCTATAGCAATACTCTTCCCCCCTTTATCTCAGTATTACTGAATGTTTGCCATACAGTGCTTCACATATTAAGAACACCTAGATAAAGCCACAGCTGCAGGTAGAGTAGACCCTTCCCTAATGCCTATAAACATGCTCATTTTCTTTACTAAAAAATAATCATCAACAAAACAACAAAACTTACCTAAACCTTGCTGCTCCCTCAAGCTACCATTCAAGCCTTCCCCTTCCTGGTGAAAATTCTCCAACAAACCCATCACATGGCCTTTTCTGCCTTACTTGTAATTCTCTGTAATATAGTTTTTATTCCTGATTTTCATTCATTCATTCATTCATACAAACACATGTGTTTTGAGTGTCTGCAATGTGTCAGGTTCTATGCTAGGTGCTCAGGATGCAGAGATAAACAGAGAGAATTTGTCCTTGACCTCAGGAAGTTTACAATCTAGACAGGGAAACTACTGAAAATACTGTTTCTAAAGAAAGCATTAACCCTACCCCCAGCCCCAGGCTGGCACCAAGTCAGCTCAAGCAAACATTTAAGTGCATACTGTGTATAGAGCACCATCCTGGGCTTTACGCTGAGCTAGAATGATAAGCAGTCTTTTCCCTCAAGAATCTTTGGGAAGATTAGACATTTATACAAATCATTTGAAACCAATGAGAATATATTAAGGGCCATGATGAAAGTTCAAAGTAAATGATTTGTAAGTTAGGAGTGGGATAGAGAGAGAAGGGAGAGAACTTTTCTAGCTAGAGAAAAAGAAAGCCTTTTGGATGAGGTGTCATCTGAGCTGCCCCTAATAATTACAGAGAACTCAAAGTGCGCCACTGATTTGGTCTTGGTTGTCTCCTTTCTTTTTTCTTTTTTTTTTTGGTTTATATATTTGTCTTTCCCCTATGAGATTATTTAAAAGGTGAAAAGTATTAGCTGTATCTTACAGACATGAAAACTGAGTCCTGGATAGGTCACCACTTATTTGAGGTCCCTCAGTAAATCCAGCGGCATGCCTACAAGATGCCCAGTTCCCCATTTCCCAGCCCTGTGTTTCATCCATCAGACATAACTGCCTCAGAACAGACATAGCAGTTCCGTGGGATAATTGCATTTTAAGTGAACTGTCTGTACTATGTAAACACCTCTGCAGAGATGGAAGAGTGTGTAGCTTGATAAATAAAATCATTTCTGCTAATAATTGCTTCTGCATACGGATCATGGATCTAACCTCCGGGAGAAGGTGTACTAAAAAGCGTGTGCTGAGATTCATTAATTTTTTTTTAAGTAATTCCACAATTGGAGCTGAATGTGGACTGCCCATCCTGTTCTCATATAGAAAACCAGTGCACCTGCAAATGGATGTGTGGGCGTCTTCCCAATCTTCAATGCCAGGGCTGTGATTAGAGTCTGTGGAAGGTATTTTAATCTTCCACGTACATGCTTGTGTGGGGGGCTCTGTCCACAGCCGGGGTAACATGACCAGAGTACAGAAAGCAGGATTTTCTCCAGAGGTGCATGCAGTCGTATGGTTTCTTTATGGTATTTGCCCTACTCTGGGAACAGAGAATATTGGAGGCGGGTCATTTGCTTCCATCCCACTGTACAGTCCTGATGGGCTGTAAGGTAGGATCGTGCCTCAGATGACACTGCCTATGGCACACCTAAGAGCATTTTCTACTCTGGGCTCTTCCTTTTTGTCTTCCTCTCCTATCTCTCCATACTGTCTCTGCTCCTAGACTCCAGAGAGGCAAGATGCCCAGTATGGTTGGGCTTCAGTCAGACTACATGGTTCCGGTCCCAGAACTACCACTTATTCCTGAGCAAGTTATAAAACCTCTCTGAACCAAAGTGTCCTCAACCATGAAATGTGGCTACTAACAGTTAACTTCCTTATGTAGTTGTGAGGAATCAATGTCCATGTAGAGCATTTAGCACAGGACCTAGCACATTTCAGTGCCCAATTAAGTGTTGTCTATTACCCTTATTGTTCTGTCCCCATCCCATTCCTTTCACTCTTTCTTGTTTTCTCTTTCTCTTATCTGTGAAGATTGGACCTGCCCGTGTCTGATCACCCTTGGGGCTGGTATTGGACTCGACTGATAAGTGACATGGGGCTTCAACAGCCTTTGCCCCTGACAATATGAGTGATGGGAATGTAGGAGATGGTATTATCTCTCATGCTTTGGTTTTGTTTTTTATTAAGCCCTGAAAAGAACACCTGCCTGTAACCACATAGCAGCAGGTTGAATTAATCATGTCAAAAATATGGTAATCCCTTTCCTAAGAGGAAAATGCTAAAGAAATAATAATGGAACCATAATAGTAATCCATGTATTTTGCATTTTATTTTGTACTAATATGTATAAAGCCTACAATCTAATATTAGCTCTTATGCATCACCTAGTTATGGAATTTTTGCACAATCTCCCAAGCAACTAGAGGCTTTTAGGCCACCTGTGTCAAGGTCCCTGACGTTTGGGTATCTGTTTTAAAGCTACATGTGCTTCCACCAGGTGAAGGTATGAACCTCAGACTGTAGAGTGATCTGTGGCCCTAGTCTAGAGAGTGGTCTTTTTGTAGTGTGAGTGTACTCCCCCAAACTTTGAGAAGATGAGCTTTAAGTAGAGCTATAAGAGGTCAGGAGGTAGGAAGCAGAGGTTAACAAATGACTAAAAATATACTGTAATAGAATTTTGTTGTTGACCTGCCGATCCTCCATTCTAATGGAACCATCTGATAAAGGGGATCTGAAGTATGGTTCCATATATACAACTACAGGTTACGATTTCTGGGTGATTTCAAAAAGAGTTGTTATTAGTGGGACCCATGTTTTCTACTTGGTAAAATAAATGGAAGCTGTCTTCTCCTGATTTTTTTCACCTCACCTTCTTGTCTGTTTCTCAACAGTTCGCAAAGGTTACCGGATCCAAGCTGACAAAGAGAGAGACTCCATGAAGGTCCTATACTATGTCGAGAAGGAGCTGGCTCAGTTTGATCCAGCCAGAAGGATGAGAGGCAGATGTGAGCATCTGTTAGTTTTACGTGATCTGTGCATCGTGCTAAAGGGGATTTGGGGGTGACCATACGTGGGCAGGCCTGAGCTTTCAGGGTCAGAACTAGTAGGGGTGCTGGTGATACCACCCTAAAGAAAGTAGCTTTGAGTACATAGAGGAAAGAAAAAAGGGATTCTGGTATGAAAAATAGAGCAATCACAGGGAACTATATTCAGTATCCTGTAATAAACCATAATAGAATTTAAAAAAAAAGAAGAGCAATCATATACCATCTTGGTTCCTATCGTTTCTCTCCATGGGGCAGTCAGTACTGCTGGGGCCGTGCAATCCTGGGGTTGGAAATATTTTATTAAAACAGCCTTTCCCTACTACTCCCTTTAAAATATATTCAAAATAATGACCTAGGATGTAGAAGCTTGAGTATCAGTTTTTTCCAACATGAAAGGCCCTAGCATTGAACGACAGTCCAGCTGCCCGACTTGCCGTTATCAGTGAAAGTGAAAGAGCAAGTCTGCCAAAGAAATGCAGTTAAGTCAGAAAGAGAAAGACAAATACTGTATGCTAACACATACATATGGAATTTAAGAAAAAAAAAGGTCATGAAGAACCTAGGGATAAGACAGGAATAAAGACACAGACCTACTAGAGAATGGACTTGAGGATATGGAGAGGGGGAAGGGTGAGCTGTGACAAAGCGAGAGAGAGACATGGACATATATACACTACCAAACGTAAGGTAGATAGCTAGTGGGAAGCAGCCGCATAGCACAGGGAGATCAGCTCGGTGCTTTGTAACCACCTAGAGGGATGGGATAGGGAGGGTGGGAGGGAGGGAGACACAAGAGGGAAGAGATATGGGGACATAAGTATATGTATAGCTGATTCACTTTGTTATAAAGCAGAAACTAACACACCATTGTAAAGCAATTATACTCCAATAAAGATGAAAAAAAGAAAGAAAGAAAGAAAGAAATCTCGTAAAAAAGAGGCCTACATTCCTTTGAGATGCCCAGCAGCAGAGGCTGAGGGGCCAGCAAACAGGCTGCCCCTCTTGTCCAAAGAACGTTTTAATTACTGAGTCTGTAGGTGTCAGGGCCCCAACCCTTAACTCACCCACAGCCCTGGGAGACTTTGCAGCTGACACAGCTGATTCTTGATTTGGATTCCAAATTACCATCTGTCATGAGAGGCATCACAGGGCAGGTCTGACACGGACAGGCTAATGATCAGAGGGTGCTGGCAGGCCTGGGAGTGAGGTCACTACGTTTCTCTCTTTGAACCCTCCTCGCCTTGGAATCCACGAGAGACTTGATGGCATTGTTGGGGAAACAGTCCCAGACTAGAGGAGCTTTATTCAGATTAAAGACAACATATTCCTCCCAGTTTGCAATTCTAATTTCATCCTGTCTGAGTTGCATCCATTGCTGCCTCCACCCACCACACTGGTTATAAAAAGACCATCTCCAGATTGGAATGTCAGGAATGCAGATGTCACTGCACTTTGACAAGCTAGTTGTAACAGTGTTGTCATGGATCTCTGTAAGGGGACAGAGACAGAGATAGTCAGAGATCAAGGAGAAAGGGCCCATGGAGGAAATCTGTGAATCTCACACACACAGAGAAAAAGTGAAAAACGGAGGTTGAAAATAAAGGGTGGATCCCAGTTTAGGTGATGTCTTCTGTCTGCCTGGATTAAAGTGGTCTCCAAGGGCTGGCTGGCCATAAGGTAATGACCAAGGAACCTTAGAGTCCAAGGGATGGCCTGGGTTGACAGATGAGGAAACAGAAGCCGAGAGGGTTGAAGTGATAGAATCAGGACTAGAACCCAGCTCTTCTGATTCCCGTCCTGTGCCCTTTTGTTAAACTAGACACTTTGGAGCCAACTGTGGAATGTGCCATAGCTGCAGCGGCAGTTTCTAGTCAAAGACCACAGACTTCTAACTCATAGGACTTTAGGATGTTGGAGCCGGAAGAGACTGAGGCTGTCGAATCTACCTCCCTCATTTTACGGAAGAGGCAAGGGAGGCAGGGGGGAAAGTAACCAGTGCCAGAGCTCAGTGTCGGGGCCAGAACTGGAGCCCAGCACTCCTGAACCTGCAGGTTGACGTTACCATAACTGCAGAGAGATGAAGTAGGAATCTAGTTCTCTTTAGTTTGAGAGGTTCTGTTCCTGAAGAGCAAAGTAAACCCTGGGGTGGATCACGGACATAGGACACTCTTGAAGATCTCATCATAAAATGAGTCTCATAGTTTCAGGTGCGGCAAGGGAGTAATAGATTCTGTAAGAAATAGGAGTTTCAGGGTCAGGCCCATGAATTTCCCAGCCAGGGTGATCCTCATTCGCCTGCCCCTTGTAAATAGGGGGTTGCTCTTAGGATATTTCAGTCTGGAATCAGCAAACTACGTCTCCCAGGGCACATATGTTCCACCTCCTGTTTTTGCAAGTAAATTTTCTTGGAACACAGCCATGCCAATCCACTTCTGTATTACTTATGACTCCTTTCATGTTGCAATGGCAGAGTTGAATAGTTGTGACAGTATGGCTTGCAAAGCCTACAATATTTACTATCTGGCCCTTTACAGAAAAAGTTTGCCTATCCTGCTCTAGAGTTCCATTATTAGGTGTCTGTGAAGTGGGGTATGTTGATGTTCATGTTCACTGTGGCCGAAATTTTAGAGCAGCATACAGCCTGGACTGTCCGTCATATGAATGGTGAAACAGAGCTAGCCCTGAGTATCTGGAGAAGTGAAAACTGTCCATTATTCCCTGAAGTTTAAGGAAAGGTCTGAATAAATAATGTCATTTTTCAAGAAGCACACTCGGTGCATTTTAAAACTCTCTTCTGTATGGTTCCCGGGAGATTGGAGTTCGCTGGGATCATGAGAAAAGAAAGGTTCTAGATTTGATTAATCACTAGGATCTGAGTTGTTTTCCTTTAAAATAGGCACGGACTAGTCCATTCTCCTTACGGGGCAGAAAAGGCTTATAATTAGATTATAATTCAAAACCAGCTGATCACATGACCAAACTGAACGGCATTCCTGGTCAGCCTTGTGTCCTGGTAAAACAGGACAAGGAGGCTGTGTTTATGCTGTGGGGGGAGACCCTCCCTTCCCTTCATGGGTGGGAACCAGCAAAAATTCTCTGCTCCTCTAAGGACCATTGGGGATATAGGGAGGAGACGAGGTAGAGGGGAAACTGAGACACACATCTGTGCTTCCCACATCTGATCTCGGTTTACCTGTTGCTCAGCAGCCGGGCCCTACACCTTATAAATGTTGATTTTGATAACAGTTTGAAGTTCAAAGGATTTTTGGAAAACAAATGGATTCAGTTACATTACAAATAGATTCACTAGATTTATTTTTTAAGTAATGTGAAATTCAACCCATTTCAAAGTTTCATAAATAAATAGTTTCTTTGTTCTTTTGTTTTCTTTCCAGACCGTGACTCTGGTCCTTATTCACAAGTGCTTTTGTGAAAAGCTACTTAGGCCACCCTAGGAAATGAGCAGGCTGTGACCATCCCCTCCCTCTTTACATTTTTGGGCTAGGACCAGAGTATAAGCGGAGGCCCAGAAGCCCTAAGTGCAGCCCAACCTTCCCCTTTTCTTCCCACACCTCCAAACAGCTGTCCTGGCCACCCATGGCCCCATACTCTTTGGGGAGTGGAAGAGGTCTACTCAGGCCCTGGAAATGGACTTGGTATTGTTTGGGGAAGATAGTCCAGGTTCCTGGATGAACATCCAGAGGGGGGGGGGTGGATGGCCACTAGGTGTGTACACCCCCTTGGCCCTGTGGACTCCTCGCTCTGTGGGGAGGGGCACAACTGCAGGAAGCTGGAATGGGGTGCCTCTAAAGCGGAGCTGTAGCACTGACTCTGAAGGCCCCACCCTGGGACTCAGCCAACAGTAGGGAAGATCCTGTGGTCTGTGGCTTCTCTCTCTTTTTGCCCCTTTTGCCTCATGCCTGGGATCATCATGGCTCATCACTGAATTAAACAACAAGAAGAAAAATATTTGAGCAAGGATGCTGATGTACTAGGAGGAGACCAGCTGTAGAGAGCCCAAGTTCTGGGAAGCCTGCCTTAGGTGGAACAATAACAATTGTTTTCCTATTCCAAGAACAGAGCATGTAGGAAGCCTCCCTCTCTGTAGGCAAGTGGGCTTCCAGCTGGAGCCAGTTCCTGCTGAGCTAAGAATACAAATACCACTAGCTCAGGTCTACAACCCACCCTGGACAGGATTGAGGCCCTCGGGTGGGAGTTTCCCAAAGCCTCCAGTCTCAGCCGTTAACCGAGTTCCCATTCTGTTCTATGGGTAGGAAGCTCTGTCATGCCTGGTTTTTGTCCCTGCAGATAACAACACCATCTCGGAACTCAGCTCCCTGCATGAGGAAGACAGCAGTTTCCGCCAGTCTTACCATCAGATGCGAAGCAAACAGTTCCCTGTGTCTGGGGACTTGGAAAGCAATCCTGACTACTGGTCAGGTGTCATGCGAGGCAGCAGCGGGCCAAGCCGGGGGCCCTCGGCCATGGAGTATAACAAAGAGGATCTGGAGAGCTTCAGGCACAGGTGAAGGTGGCTGTGGCCGGGCAGCGCTGGTGCTGGGCGTGAGGGGGCAGGAGCTGGGAGGCAGGGTGCACGTGAGGCTGCTGTGATCCAGCAGCATCTCTGTCTGCCCTTCTAGGTTATTCTGCCACGTCTCTCTGTGGGCTGTTGAACATCCCTTTCCCACATTTATTAAGCAAGGGAACACTTGGGACACCATGAGCAGAAGTAATCACTCAAGGCTCCTTGAAGAGGGTACTCTAGACCCCTTAATGAACCTTGTTAACATTTCTCTGCTCTTCTCACGTTTTATCCTATAACCTCTAAAAAACCCCACCCATCACCTCCATCATTTTTGATCATTTGTTTTGTGAAAGGTCAAGTGCCAAACGTGTTATACTGTTGCATTTGAGTCTCCTAATTCTAAAAGGGAGGTACTATTAATGTCCCCATTTTAAGTTGGGGAAACTGAAACTTACAAATGCTAAGGAACTTACCCTGGGTCACATGGCCAATGAATGTGGGGCGGCCAAGTTGTCTGTCCAGTTTTGTGTAGCCAGCGCCCACCGGACAGCACCTTCCCCACTCACCTAACCTGTATCTGGAGGGGCAGTAGATACTATTGCTTTTCTCTCAAAGTACCAACTGCAGGCTCCCTCTTGCCTGCCACCTCAAGAGGTAACTTGGCCTCGGCTCTGAGGAAGGGAAAGGCCTCTGTTTGTCACCAAATATTACAGGGACTCCGTGGGCCACTGCTGTGTGTACTGCAGGCCCACATCACCCACGCTGGCTTTGAGGGTGTGAGGAGTGAGTCAGGAGGCTGTCAACTAGAGGTCACATCGTAATGGCCAAAAGAAGGCCCAACGTGTGTTTCAGCACCGTGTAGATCACGAAGTATTTTTATCCACACAACCCCATCTTGATCCTTAACACTAACACTCGAGATGGGCATGGCCGCCTTGAGCTTGTTGTTTGTTGATTCTGAGGCGTGAGAGACGCCCGAGGTGATTCATCCAGCCAGGAGCGGAGCCGTGGTTCGAACCTCGGTCTCCTGACAGAGGCCCCAGACACGACAGGGGCCCTTAGATCCCCGCTCAAGCTCCCTGCCTCGCGCACGGCTTACCTGGACTGACCAGCGCCTCCTCTGCCCGCAGCCAGCAGCGCTCCAAATCCGAGATGCTGTCGCGGAAGAACTTCGCCACCGGGGTACCGGCCGTCTCCATGGACGAGCTGGCGGCCTTCGCTGACTCCTACGGCCCGCGGTCCCGCAGGGCGGACGGCAACAACCACGAGGCCCGGGGCGGGAGCCGCTTCGAGCGCTCAGAGGCGCGGGCGCACGGGGGCTTCTACCAGGACGGCTCGCTGGAAGAGTACTACGGACAGCGGAGCCGCAGCCGGGAGCCACTGACCGACGCGGACCGCGGCTGGTCCTACAGCCCCCCGCGCCGGCGGCCGCCCGACGACGCACACCTGCCCCGCCTGGTGAGCCGCACGCCGGGCGCCGTGCCCAAGTACGACCACTCGTTCCGGGGCGCCGGGGTGGAGCGGCAGGCGCTGCCTGAGGGCGCCAGCCGCGGCGGCAGCCTCGAGACGCCGTCCAAGCTGAGCGCGCAGCTCGGCCCGCGCAGCGCCTCCTACTACGCCTGGTCGCCGCCGTCCACCTACAAGGAGGGAACGCCGCAGGGCGAAGAGGAGGACGCGCCCGACGACGCGCTGCCTCCCTACAGCGAGCGCGAGCTCAGCCGGGGCCCGTCCTACCGCGGCCGTGACCTGCCCTACCACAGCAACTCGGAGAAGAGGAGGAAGAAGGAACCCGCCAAGAAGACGGTGAGGCCCAGGCAGCCTCCACGGGGTCTGGGCGGGGAGCCAGCGTGCACTATCGCTGTCCAGGAGCCGCGGGGCTGGGGAGGAGGGAGAGCTGAGAAGGAGGGCCCTGCCCCAGACGCCGAGTGGGGCCCAGGTGGAGGGAGCGGGGCCTCCTGCTTGGGGAACGCAGGTGTCAGGCTGGTTTGTCCCCCGCTTCCCTTTATCCAGGACCAGGTGAAGTAAGTGAGTGTTGGCCCCTGGAGCATTGAAAAAAGGCAGAAGTAGCAGGTACGTAGGTGTAGAGTATTCGAGAGCATTAATGACGAGCTTTAAGAAGCATTTAACATCAGGGTTTCGAGGGCTCATTACTACCACAGGCCTTTAGGTGGGCTTCTGAGGTCTGCGTGCAGACGATCTATGCTCTATGCATGCTTATGTGTGCCTTCCTCTCCATCCCTTATCCCTTTTAGGGTGAGGGTTTGTAACTTGCATCAAATGCCCCAAAGAGTCCACATTCCCGAGGTTAGTAGCCATCGGTGTTCATGAAGGACAGCTCACTTTTTTTTCCTTTGATGTTTTATTGAGTGTAAACTGTCCTATGCCCAGTATATGTGAAAGAAGTCTTTCAGTCCCTGCCCAGCTAATTGTCTCTTCTGTAAGTGGCCTTATTTAGACTTTGTTTTCTTTCTAAACGCCAAGAGCAGCTCGTTCCATCCCTCAGCCCCCAAATGTGACCTCAGAGGTTGTTGGGGGACAATCACAGATGTGGGTTCCCAAGGTGCCTTTGTACTCCAGAGGCCACTCTCCAAGCCTGGATGCTTCTGCCCCCTCCTCAGTTACCCCGCCTCTCCCGCCATTTTGTTTTTCATGATTCCAAGCTGCACATTTTCTTTAGTGTGTAGTATGGGGAGAGAACATGAACAGAAAAAGGTTCTGGCATGATTATTAACCCCTCCAAAACAAAAACTGTGATGACCAAAGTACTGTGAGTAGGGAAGGAACTTTCAGGTGATATCAGGTTTATGGTACACCACCTGCACTACCTGTTGTGGAACAGTAAACATTGCAGTTATCCTTAAAGGGGTGAGAAGTTATTCTGTGGCCGTGGGACTAAGTTTCATGAGATGTATGTTGGCTTCAGCACCAGTTAAGGCTTAGGGACAGTAGTCACAAGCCTAATGAAATGCCCTAAAAGTCAGGGTGTGCCAGGCTCTGAACAGGTGTGGACTCTGCCCAGGGAACCATCTGTTGTGTTGGGTTGGGTTTCTTTAATCAGGTTCTTCCTGCTCTTCCCCCAGAGTGACTTTCCAACCAGGATGTCCCTTGTGGTCTGATGTTTGTTTTCAAGACGACTCTCTGGATGACTAGAAATCAGAAGCAGAATACGGGAACAAGACACAAATCCAAGAAGCAGCAGGCCCGGGACCTTCTCTGGCCACCACCTTGGAAGATTTGCTGATCTTTGCTTTAGCAAGGGATGGGGGGCAGCCTTTCAGGAAGGCTGATTGCAAACCTCAGTGCCCATCTAACTAGTCTGAGAAACTTATCAAGAAAACAACTACGTGTGAGCACATTCCCACACATGGAGTTTCTCACCCACAGAGTTCATCCTGCCCAGTCTCCTTCCTTAGCCAAACCAGGATTCCTTTTCCAATTCTAAAAGGGAGTTAGCTCTGGACTGCTAACTTCCAGATAATGCCTATGCCTACAGTCTTCTTTTCTATACCTCCTGTGCTGTGCTTAGAGACAGAATTGATTACTACTATTAGAAGGAATTCACTGACAGCAGAAGATAGCTTCAGACAAAATATACCTTTTAGCCCCATTACCTCCCAGTCACTAGTCAATGACTGTTGTTACACTGAAATCAGGCCCGTGGTGAGCTCAGTGACAGTGACCTGTGGGACAATCACAGAAATGGCTTCAGTGTACTGTTCGAATGACAGTTCTTGAGTGGCTGGAACAAAGCAAGAGCTGTCGAAGTGGTATTTCTTCTTCCATCCTGAGAACATAAACTGCGTTTTCTCTTTTGGCACAGCAACGTCTGAGTCTTGGACATCAAGGGCTCTGCCTGTCCTCCCCTCTCCTGGACTCTTCACAGGTTTTGGTGCCACACACAGAGCCCTGCCTCCCTCTGCACTCTGATTAGGTTGTCATCAGGTGCCTTTTGATAAATGATTAAAATATACACATGAGGGCTTCCCTGGTGGCGCAGTGGTTGGGAGTCCGCCTGCCGATGCAGGGGACGCGGGTTCGTGCCCCGGTCCGGGAAGATCCCACATGCTGTGGAGCGGCTGGGCCCGTGAGCCATGGCCGCTGAGCCTGCGCGTCCGGAGCCTGTGCTCCACAACGGAAGGGGCCACAACAGTGAGAGGCCTGCGTACCACCAAAAAAATAATAAAAAATAAAAAAATAAAGTATACACATGAAAGAGAAGAGGGAGAAAAAGAGGAGAAGATAGTAATGCAAAATAGAGAAGAATGAGAAGGAATCTAAGAAGAAAAGAATATATTGTCTCCTTATAATTTGAATATGGGCCATTTCCCCCACAGACTCCCCTGGATCTTCTGTGTGTTTTATACTTTGTTTACCATGAGTTGTTCCTGCCATCCCAGCTTCGTCATTCCAGGACACCTGAGTGTGGGACAGGCATCCCTGGGCCTCACCAGGCTGCCACTCTAGATGCTCTTGGGAGATGAGAGAGATTATCCTTCCTTTCTCAGGAAGGAACACTTCCTACTCCCACCCTTGCCTAAATGATAGATTTTGCCTAAATCCCAAAGCTAGATCTCTCTGGATTTTGTAATTTGTACAGATTGTGAAAAATGGCCACTCTTCCCTTCTCATCAAGAGGTGCAGTCTGTTTCTCAACCCCTTGAATCTGGGACTGTCCTTGTGATTTGATTTGGCCAGTGGCCCAATAACAGATGTGACACAAGCAGAGACTTGACAAGTTCTTGTGCATGGGGCTTGTCCTCTCTTGCTGCTCTTGGGAAACTTGCAGCCACCACCAGGTGAATGAGCCTGGGCTAGCGTGCCACATGATGAGAGAGAGGGGCCCAGTTACCCCCATCACCCTAACTGGCAGCCTATCAACTCTCAACTGATTGCAAACACATGAGGAAGCCCAGCTGCGACCAACAGAAGAACTGCCTACCTGAGCCCAGCCCACATTGCTGATTCCTACTCAAGGCATGAGAAGTTGGTGCACTCTTTAAATGTTCATTTCTCTTCAAGGAAAACCTGGCTTTTTCTTCTTGTCTGAATGTTTAGCCCTAAAACCCTGACTCCATCTAACCTTAGGTATCTCTCAGTCTCCACTTTCTTTGACAGACCTTCGTCAAAGCTCTTCATCCCACACTTTTATGGTGGGATACATGGTTGGGTCAAATCACTGGAGGACGATGATGCTTGGCGCTATCCCTCTGCTCCCGGCAGCGGTCCATCCTCTATCTATGGCTCCATGGACAACCTCTGAAAAAGGCTTCTTCTTCAGCATCTCCTCGGTCTCTCCAGAACTGTCTGACTGGAGCTAGGCCCTTTTCTCAGAGTACCATTCCTCTGGTGTCCATTTAATTCATGGCATTTCCAAACCAGTCCTATGTGTGCAAGGAAATAAAGAAGTGGCTAGGTGAGGATGAGTTGTTACCATTGCCTGGGGGAGAACTGGCCCTGCCAAAGGACTTCACAGTGGCCTTGGCCTGTGTGAGCGGAACCAGAACAGTTCAGCCCAGTGCTGGCACTTCCAAGGGCTGGAAGACACAAGCCATAACCCTGGTGCTGAGTTTTAGACTTGCTGGTGTCCCTGGCCTCTGAAAGCTTTAGCTCTAGTCTGTCTTTTTGGGCCCCGATTCCGATGGAAAAGATGATTAAAACATCGTTTCTTAGTCACCAGCTTTGGATTTCAACTTGCTCAGGCAATTTTAGAGAATCTTGGGTAGCTGCGGTAGCTACTATCTCATTATACTGAGCACTGTGTCAGGCTATTCACCACCAAAGAGCCCCATAGCACCAGCCGCAGAGACCAAAAATACTGCTTTTATTAGTCAGGGGCATGTATGATTTTGGTGAACGTTGAAGGGAGCCATGGGAAAGAATTATTAAAATTGGAAACCCGCAGTCCCCAAACAACAGAACTACAGACAGACAATAAAAAATACAAAGATGATAACAGGTTACGGAAATAACCTGGGGAGATGGGACCAGGTTATCCTCTGAAGGGCTGCATAAATCACTCGGACCTCCAGGCCTCCAGTCGAGAGAGAAAACAGTCATTTCTGGGTATGTGGCCAGGAGATAAGGTTGACTGGACAAGTAAAGGCAAACTGGCCATCCTCGGCACCCCAGCTTTTCTCAACACATCCTTCTGTTTATTCTCCCCTAAATAGTCTGTCCTGCATAGGAAGTGCTTATACATGTGAGCTTCCTTCCTAGGTGTTATTGGGGGTACAAGATAAGACTTGTGTAAGACTTGGTCTCCGTCCATGGGGACCCTGCCATTGAATAGGGGGAATAAGACATGCCCAAGAAAGAACTGGGAGATTTTATGCATATAATATGAAATATTGCTATGGATAAATTACAACAAACCCAGAGAATTAAAGGTTTTTAATTTAAATGGGTATATTTTGATATTTGTGTTGTGTGTGTTTGTCCATCCATACCATTTAAAGATATGCTCAGTGATCTGAAAAGCCAATATTAAAAAGTCTGAGCTGAAAGAGGTGAGTTAGGATGGAGAGGGTTGAAAAGCAGAGGCCCCAGTGGGAAGACACTTGAGAGTGTTTGCCTGTGAGTCACAGCCGAGTCAGGGACGTGTTGGATGAGGGGGCATGGATGCAGGTGGCAGGTAGATGAACTTCTCTAGGCCATGCAGAGACTTATGAGGAAGCTGGGGACATTTGTTGGACCTAGTGCTCATGGGGGAGCTCTCCAGGGGTTCAGTTCTGCAGCCACGAGTGTTGCTGTCCACCGCCACTAATGCAGAGAATGTCTTGCAGAGATGATCGGCCTCGTCTCCATTCTCTGCACCTGGCACGGGACTGTGCAAACTGGGCATGAGAAGTGGCTGCCACTCTAGCCCACAGTTCTCCACGCTGAAAAGACCTAGCCACATCTGTAAATATTTCTAAGTAGTCTGAAAGACTTCCTATAGGTTATCTGATGAGACCTTAGGCAGCCTTGGAGAGAGGCTAAGGTCACAGATAGTGTTGTAACTCACCCCCTCTTTTCTTTATAGATGGAGAAATAAGCCATCGCTGCCATTAGTGAAGTCAGAACCCTAACTGGGTCTTTTCTGTTGGATCAGTGTTTCCCCAGGTTGCCTAACCATAGGAATTACTTGATTGCTGTTGAAAATTATTGTTGGGCCCTGCCTCGGAGATTGACGGGGTGGGTCTGGGGCTAGGATTTGTACTTTTTTTTTTTTTTTTTTTTGCGGTACGCGGGCCTCCCACTGCTGCGGCCTCTCCCGTTGCAGAGCACAGGCTCCGGATGCGCAGTCTCAGCGGCCATGGCTCACGGGCCTAGCCGCTCCGCGGCATGTGGGATCTTCCCGGACCAGGGCACGAACCCGTGACCCCTGCATCAGCAGGCGGACTCTCAACCACTGCGCCACCAGGGAAGCCCAGATTTGTACTTTTAACATGTATTTCAGGAGAGTCCTATGATCACCTGTATTTGTGAAATCTTACACTAGATCATACCTCATCATGTGCCCCAGAACACTTGGTCGTGAGGCTTCCTCAGGCTTCGAAATTTTTTCTTCAAATGTCCTGGTGAGATCGCTCGTTCTCGCTTGGGGCTGGCAGTAGCGAACCCCCCAGCAATCTGGCTACGATGGTGGTGACTGGCTCGCCAGTGTCCAGGGGTAGGAGAACTGTGTGAGGCAGAGAGAAAGGAGGGCTAGGAACACGCCCCAGAAGGCTGTTCCAGTTGTTCCCAGTCCTAGAATAGAGATCCTGTTGTGACAATCTCAGATCTGAGAACAAGAATTACAGGTAGTTTTCTCATTCCCTTGATGTCATTCTGAGCAAAACTTAGATCATGAATAGAAAGAAAAGAGACCATTGGGGAACTGGCAAAAATAAATCACTTTTTGAAGCATTCAAATCTTCAGCCTGGCTGGTCAACACCTACCTCCGCCTTTAGACCCAAAGTGGGATGGGCAAGAATCTACGTTATATATCCTTCCAACATCAGATTTAAATGCTGCCACAATCTTACAGGGGTTTGAAATTGATTTATAAGATGTACAGATCCAGATTCACCAAAATAGGGGCCAGGTACTTAAAGAAAAAAGTGCCTAGTTTTTTCCCACCAGTATCCTTCCTCTCTTCACCTGGGAAGCCGCTCCGTGAAGCTCCAAGTAAGGGGCTTTTAACAACAGAGAGGAGCAAGGATAGCGTGGAGCTGCTTTAAGAAGCAGCCTGAGCTTTAGCACTGCCTGAGGGTGGTAAGAATAAAGTTTGTATTATCTTTCTGGTATAGCGCTGTTTACAGACCACTTTCACATGCATTATCGCATTTGACCCTCACAGTGACCCCTGTGGGAGAGGCAGGGTGGACGTGGTGGTCCCATCAGACAATTGTAACACTGAGGCTGAAAAAGGCTAAGTCATTTGCCTATAGTCAAGTAAGTTTTAAAATCATAGAGCCAGGCCTTCTGACCATCTGTCAAGGGTTCTTTCCAATTCCTATAATACCCGTGGAGTGGAATCAGCCCAGCATCTGGGGAGAAGAGTCCTGGATGCAATGCTCACTCATGGCATCACCAGGGTGAAGCTATGGAGACAGGCACTGTGGCTGCTTCATCCTCCTAAGCACTGGTCCTCAAATACTGCTCTAAGAGGGAGTCAGCTCTACTCAAGGAAACTTTCATTTTCATTAGCGATGCTGGAGGGGAAAAGGCTTTGATCAAAATGTGCTTCAGATTTTAGAGTCCTTCCTGAAGAGGAACTTCTGCGCCAAACTACAAATTCATCTAGACTCAGAATTCCGGGGCTTGGGGGTGACCTGCCTGGAATGAACTATCTGTCATCTTCACTACATTTGGGGATTTAAGGTAGAACTAACAGGGGCCAAATATAGAGGTAGCCAATACAGCAGTTCAGTTAATAGTTATGTTAGGGTTTCTTGGTGAGGCTGGATACAGGTCCATGTCGTCTGGCTCATTCCTTCTAGGGAGGCTAGAAGAGATACAAACTTGCCTCTTACCTTGGCTTTCAGAAAAGCCACTCTATTAACAAAGGTATTGGGCACTATCCAATGAGAATTTACCTTGTGGGAATAAAGGAAAAGGGAGTAGAAGGAGCAACAGGACAAAGAAAGGTCAGAAAGCTGCTTCATGAGAGTCACCTGCCCAGTTATTTTTGTGGCATCAAAACTGAAATATTTGTATCACTGTCGCCCATGACTTTTCTTCAGTGTCAAACATACAAAGTGAATTTGTAACGTTTAAACTAAATAAAGCATTTTCACCTACACTGGTTATGAAGAACTCATGATTTAGCACAACTATGCTTAATCATGATCTGACATTAAATGACCTCAGCAGGGGAAAAAAAATCATACGATACATGACCTCCTCAGGTTGTTTTAAGCACTGTAATGGGGAATGAATACTGTGGGACTAGAGGCAAGTACTGACAGAGTGTAATGTATGTTTTTATAGATTTTAATAAGCTACGGCCCAGATACATTCTTTGGCCACTCTCACCACTCTCCACAGACCGTCTGACACTCAGGAGTTGAGGAGTGGGAAAGATGATTGGACGAATGGGATGGTTCTTAGCTCATTTTCAAGAAGGGTCCAAGCATTTGCCTGCTAGAAATGGCACTTGGGGAAGGGAGGAAGGAAACTATTTGTGGGAAGACATTTTAAGTTCTGAAGAGATTTGAAAAATTCCACAGCATCATAATTTAGAGAAGGCAACTTAAAACTTTGTTAGCAAAGGAAGTGATAAGTACCCCCAGAGAACAATTAATCCTCTCTTCTTGGCCAGGCCCTCTCAAGGGACTTCCAGACTTTAGGGCTCTGGTTGAATGGAAAATTTGTCCTTGCTTGAAGCATCTGGACTCAGTTTTCTTCTTTTAATGGTTAACTTTAAGATGTTCACATGTAGATTTAATTTAAAGTTAGACACTGAAACAGTTTAACTCTGATTACCTCCTCTGAACTTTCTGTGATGTTATCCATTGCTTTAATTCTATCTTGCTTTTCAGCTTTTATAAAATACGGTGTTTGACTTATAAAGTGTTCGTTTAGAATCACCTACATGTTTTTTCTACACATCTTTTCTTCCTGCATTTCAGATCTGCTTTTGAAAACGTCTGCATTCTATCCGAAGGAAGTTTTCTTTAGTGATGGTCTATTGGTAGGATACTCTGTCAGTTTGTATTTGTTTCAGACAAAATCTTTACTTCATTCTTGTTTTTGAAAGATAATTTTACTGAGTATACAATTTTAGATCAATAATTATTTTCTCTTGGCACACTGAAGATATTATTCCACTCCCTTCTGCTTTTGTTGTTGCTTTGGAGAAGCCAGTTACCAATCTAATTGTCCTTCCTTTGCAAGCAATCTGTCTTGTCTCTCTGGCTATTTTTAAGATTTTCTTCTTTTTTCTAGTGTGTGTGTGTGGGGGGTTTTTTTTTTTTTTTGCTTAATCAACATGTGACCAGTTGTGGATTTCTTTTTACTTATTCACATTGGGATTTGTTGTGCTACCTGAATCCATGGATTTTTCATTAATTATGGAAAACTCTCAGCTATTAACATGTCAAATATTTCTTCTCCTCTTTAAACTCTCTTTTGAGAATTCCAATTGAATGTATGTTAGACCTTTTCATTCTATTCTACATATTGCTTAAATCTATCTTTTGTATTTTTCATCTCTATCTTTCTGTGGTCTCTTCTGGGTAATTCCTTCAAGTTTATCTTCCACTTCACGACTTTTCTCTTTAGTTTCCCCTAATCTCCTTCCTTTGAGTTTTAATTTCAATTAATACATTTTTATAAATTTTTCATTTATAAAAATTCAATTTAATTCTTTTTCAAATCTGCACAGTCATTGACGATAGTGTTTTGTTCCTTACTGTTGTATACAATTCCCTCTTATTTCTTTGAATGTATTAAATGTACTAATTTTATACTTTCTACCCAATAATTCTAATATCTGCAGTCTTTGTGGGTCTAATTTTGAAGTTTCTTACTTCTGCTAACTCTCACTCATGGTTTCTTGTTTCCTTATATGTTTTGTAGTTTTTGATTGTGAATTCATGTTTGGTAAAATGTCATATTGTATTGATGCCAGTCAAGAAAGACCTTTCTTGCTCCTTACCTGTCCTCATTCTCTCCATAATAACTCCACATCTACATACATATACACAGCAACCCTGGGGGGTCCAAGAAGAAGTGATTGAGGGAAGAAGCAGTGGAAGTGCTTAATGGGGAAAATCTAGAAGGTACATGCATTTCTCTCTAATGCAAGCTTCTAGAGTAAAATGAGCCTACAATAGGGGAGAGCAAGAAACTTTAACTTTACAAATTGTCCAGTTTGATCATTATAAAAGAATTATTATTTTAATTATGGGAGTAAGACTATTTGGGCGAGTTAAAAGTGGACAGAATGCCATGTATTATTCAAGAGTAACCGAAGAAATTATGGATCTAGATTTCATTCAAGAAGCAAGGAAGGAGTAGACCCATAGTATGGATTAGAATTAGGTAGTTGTGGGGAAAAAATCAACTATTTTACATTTTAACCCTACTGATTTCTGTTTGCTTAATGTAAAAGTCATATTTTTATATACATTCAATTCAAGAAATAAAGAAGTAGGCTGATTTCAGTCAGTCTCTGAAAAAAATCTTGGTAGAGACATCCTAATAATACTCATCACACCATTTAGGTGAAAGTTACATTTCTGCTGAATTGGTATTAAGCATTTCCTGAATGCTCATCAGGTGGCCTGAAATGACTCACCAAATATGGCAGGAGGTGTAGTTGGTAGCTAGCAAGTTGCTCAGAGAAGGGGAGTGAGTTAGCCTGACGCGCCATCTAGTGGCACACATATAAAGGAACGCCTCTAGTGCTAACTTTCCAGGACTCAAGGTATTGAGGTGTGCCTCAGTGTCTAAGAGTTGTATCCTTAAAAAGTTGTGTATGAATTCACTTATGGAAAATCAAATTAACTGCATTAGGAGTTCTTTATTTGGAAGTGATGAGTCCTTCTGTATGTTTTGCAAGTTTAGATCTTTCCATGTTATAGTTTCAGGGTAAACTTCTGTGGGTACCACTTGGGGAAAACCTCATGTTTCTTGCTTGGTACGAAGTGGAAATGAAGCACATTCCTCCCTTGATTTAAAGCTGTTTTAATGTGTTCTTTTTTAACACCATTGAAATATAAGTACTGAAGTCAGCTCAGACTCAGATGCTACAGAATTACAGTGAAGTCAGTTTCTCATTAACAAGCAAAAATTCTGTCACTGAACTGTGCAACCAAAGGATTTAAACCGTCCATTCCCTGGCCTTTGACTGTAAAAAAATGAATCAATCTCTCTCTCTCTTTCTCTCTCTCTTATTCTCGCTCTCACTCTTTTGCTCCGTCTCTAAAAAAAACAAGCAGAGACGATTCCATAGTCTCTTACATTAAAACACTTTATATAAAAAACAATCCTTGCTCTCAAGAGATGTTTTCTTATATTTTGTTTACATATCTTGTGCTGCAGCCCAGCACCAATGTATTCCTGGCTTGTTTTGTTTTTTCCTGAGATGTTCAGTCTCCAATAGAGCAAAGCCAGAGGGAGAGAGATGCCAACTTCTTCTTCTTTTTTTTTTTTTTTTGCAGTACGCGGGCCTCTCACTGTTGTGGCCTCTCCCGTTGTGGAGCACAGGCTCCGGACCTGTAGGCTCAGCGGCCATAGCTCATGCCAACTTCTTTTTAGCACTGTTCTTATAAAAGCCCTTTGCTCAGCTGAATGGAATTCATTTATAATGGACATTAGTACCATCCCCTCTCTCCCATAACCTCTTGGTGTTGCTGTAGTGGTTCAGGCAACTGGCTTTTCTTACTCCTTCATGCCAGAGAGACAGCCACTGAAGTTCCAGCTGAAGTTGCTTTCTTTTTGCAGCAGTATGAGTCAAAAATCTTTTGGTTGCAAATGACAGAAGCCCAGCTCAGGCTAGCTTAAGAAAAAAAAGGAAGAGATGGAGGTTGTGTATCAGAAAGATCCTGGGATAGATCATGGGATGGAAGAAGAGCTGTAGGAACTGAGGGAAATCTGGGTGGTGATGTATTCAGGTTCTCTCCCTGTCTATCACTCACATCTGTTTGTCTTTTTATATCTACATTTTTCTCCCATTGAGGACAGACCTTCTCTACAAGGCAGGAATATAGTCACTAGCAGTCCAAGAGTCACAATTTTCCAGCTCACATGGCCCCAGATAGGTGAAGGGTCTTACCCGTGGGAACAATCTTGGGGAAAGGCTGTGACTGACCCATACAGAGTTATGTGCCCATCTTTGAGCTCATCCTTGTGGCCAGAGAGATGGCAAGTCCATTTATGACTAGAAGGATGAGACTCAGTGATGGACTGGATAGTGGGATAAGAACATTTCTCCAAAGGAGGGAGGGATGTGTTATGAATAGAAGTAGGAAAAGGGATGCTGGGCAGACAGAATACCATAACAACGGGCGTCCACTACTGCATGCTGAAATATTCTTCTCCTACAGTCATGGAGCCTTGAACACCCCTCAGGTGTAATATCCCTATCCAGGGCATTAGGGGGCTGTTTTCTTTGCAATTCAGTGAAAATTCTCACCAGAGCCTTCCACACATGGGTGTATCTCCTTGGGTACACTCTGCTCATTCTAAGTTGAGAAATCTTTCTCTGCGTCACTGCCTTAGTTAAAACTTTTCATCTCTTTCCTGGGTTAGTCTAATATCCCCCTTTCTTCTCTCCCACCTCCAGTGTTGTCCCCTAATAATTCACCTTCTACTTTGTTGTCAGGAGTTCTAGCTAGTTTCAAGAGAAATACTTGTTCGGCAAAGTGCCTTCTCCTTTCCTCTCCAAGCTCTGCAGAACTGGGGACTTCTAGTCTCCCTACCCATCTCTTTATTTTTTTCTGTACTATCAGGAGAGGAGAACTAACTGGATTCCCGAGAATCCCTGCAGCTCACCGGGCCACGTTTCACGTGTAAACGTGAGTGTTCACGGACCCCACGCTCTCTTTTCTGGTCCCACATCCTCTTTCATTTCCTGTCTCAGGGTGACCAGCACCTCTGTGCTTACTTCCCTCATGGGAGGGCACAGTTGGGTAGAGTCATCACTAGGCATCTTGGTCTCAGACCAAAGCTGCATTCTCTCACAGGGTTACTGGAAACCCTGCAGTTAGAGAGATATTTGTCCCTCGGAGCCCTCATTTGACTTGTACTCTTTGTGTACATGTATGTGGCATTGGTCATGGGCAAACAGGACTGTGCCACCCCAAACCTCTAATGGTACAGAGGACATTTGTTGCCCAAAAAATATTTGTACATGCTATAGAAAGTTTATTGATGTATGTATCTGTACATATAACTTTTATGTTAGATTATGTGACTTTAAATATATCTTTTCTAAAAATTCATTAATTGCTTCTAGGCAACCAATATCTCATACCCATCTGACCATAGATTTACACTTTCCATTCCAGCATTTGACACAGAAATTCAAACAAAATACTGAACAAGTTTTAACAAATTTAGAGCAGCAGTTTCTTGAGGGGAAAAAAAATCCATTTATAAGAGATAGTCTCTCAAAGAAAAGCAAACACCATGTCCAAGGCCTCCGCATGAGGACAACTTGGAGAGCGCCCCTAGAGATTCTTCAGATTTAAATAACTCAATACGACGAGGGTGGATTTTCGCAATGATCCAAACTCTCGTCATTCAGAGCAGGCCTTGGGGCGTTTTCAAAAGGAAACCTCTTCTCCAGGCATTTGAGGGCTCTTGTGTCCACTTTCAGTGCTTCAGAAGGAAAAGTCTTCAAGAGCTGGCAAACAGCTCTTCATCACAGCAGATGCATCTCTCATTCCAAGAAACTTATCAACACATTTTTTTTTTGCTCTCAAGGAAATTTGAAACCAAATAAAATATTTTCAATGCTTGACTTATGGAGACCTGGGTTTTGTTTTGTTTTGTTTTGTTTCTTATAAAGCTGCCAAATGCTCCTGAGAGCATTAGAAAGAAAGTATTAGAAAGAAAAAAGTCTACCTAAAGAATCTCACTGTACGAATTGTAAGGGATAAAAGGGGACTGCTTAACTCTGGCTTGTGGTAGCAGGCACCCTGACAGTAGGCAGTGCTGACCCACACAGAGGACTGGGTGCTGGGGCACTGGGCTGTGTGCCATGAACTGGGTGGGTGCTGGAGCCCCTGGATCCAGGCAAAAATTTTGTCAGCACCTAGATCATCCAAGAGTGAGAGCTGAACACTCTCACACAAGCCATGTGACACCTTGATAATGACCCTCAGTTACAAAATTCCAGATGTGTAAATATTTCCTAATCAGAAAACTGAAATAAATAAATACATATTTCCTAATCAGAAAACTGAAATTACAATACCCGGCAAGGCCAAATTCTGACTCTGTCACACCCTGCTTAAAACTTTTCTGGCTCTCCACAGTCTTCTTGACACAAGGTCAAGTGCCTTAGAAAGTACACAAGGCTCTCTGTGGTCCAACCTCTTCCTGCCATTGCAGCTTCACTGCCAATTTCTACTTCAACTTCTCTTTTTTCTTTGCTGTGCTCTCATATGCAGAATCATTAGGAGCACTTGAATATACTGTGTTGTTTTGCATCTCTGTGCCTTTATTGCAGAATGCCTTCCTCACCCTCTTTGGGCACCTCCTTACACATGTTTTAAGATTCAGTTTGGGTGTCACATCCTCTAGGAATCCCTGCTCCCACCAGGCTGAGCTAAAAGCCCTAGTTCCCTGCTTCCCCAGAAGTGTTCATCCTGTCGCTGCACTCAACGTGAATTCAAAAGAATCCCTTTTTGTGTCTGTCCACCCACTGAAATCCAAGTACTTTGAAAGTATGCTTTTTCTATCTCCTTCAGATCACTATGGTGCGTGGTACACAATAAGTTCTCCATCGTTAGCTGAACTAAACCAAAGTGGGATCATGTTATGATATTCTGAAAGCTCTGATCGCAGGAGGGCTGGAGAGCAGTCACTCCCATGCTGGTTGAATATGCCCAAACCCTTCCATATCCAGGTCACTGCTCAGCCAGGACAGACGACCTCAGTCACCTTGAGGGTTTCCTCCTAGCCATACGCTAAAGCAGAGGTTGGAAAACTTTTGAAAGGGACTTGCCAAGATACTGGTCCCTTTCTCAGTGACATGTAAGCCTAGAGGGGTTTGGAGGGCAGGAGATGGGGATTGTGTTCACCTATAAGCCATGGGCGAGAGGCCGAAGATTTTGGAGGTAGAAACACCTGAGGCCCTATACTGGCTGCCAACCTCAGCTGTTCACTCCAACTGAGGATTTATATCCATAGAGGGTTTTGATGCTGTTGTGACTGAGACATGAAAGAAGTTACCTGTCTCTAGGCCACAAGCTGTTTGTGTGTGTTTTCATCAGCACCTAGACCAGCCATTACTATCCCCAAGCTCATGAGAACCACGAAGTATTATAAGTTATATATCCAAGACAGAGATATCAGGATTGGACAACTCAGGAGGGCCTGGAAGACATCCTGTCCAGGTAGTGGGGAAGATGGAACACTGAGCTACTAGAGAAACCTACTCAGGCTCTGACCTCCTCTGGGTCTGCTCCCTTCCTCTCCACCATATCGGAGCCTCAGTTTCTTTTAGTCTAAAAGGCAACAAATCAATGTGACAGGCAGAAAATATCAGTGTTATGAGCACCTCTTAACCTCTTTCTCTTTCAGTGTACACCATATTGGGAACAGCCAGCTCAGCATCTGCAATTTGTGATATAAAACGAGGTAATGAGTGAAGGCAGAGCCCAGAGGATCCTGGTCTGGCTCAGTGGATTCACATGGAATGAGCAGAGTGTGGGAGAGAAAAGGGTAAAAGATAATGGTCAAGATGAGCTAGGAGATTTTGGAGAGGGGGAAGGAGATTTGGGGTG
This sequence comes from Pseudorca crassidens, assembly GCF_039906515.1. Lineage (NCBI taxonomy): Eukaryota > Metazoa > Chordata > Mammalia > Artiodactyla > Delphinidae > Pseudorca > Pseudorca crassidens. The sequence goes on along the minus strand of NC_090297.1, from coordinate 122,719,423 downwards.
TAAGGTCTTGAGGGAGATATGAAAAGAATATTTTAAAGATTTTATTATTTTATTTGTTATGAATGAAATCCCTTCTGGCATTTTTGAGGAACTTTAGTATGTGTTAAACTGGTTATAACAGAATTTTAAAATCTCCCTTCTTAGCAAGATCTCTGTCTTGTCATCTAGCACAAAGGGATTTTTTGGTGGCTTCTTTGAGGAGGTGTTTCCATGCTTAGCATGAAAACCAGGGGAAGAAAGGACAAGATGCCCTATTGTGTAAGTGAAGGATGGAGGACTGATGGTTTTGGAGATGAGCTCCAGAGAGCAGCCCCTGGATCCCCAGCAATCTTCCCACATTGCAAAGCCTCTCCCTGACTCCTATCATCGGCCCTGGCTGTCTGGAATATTACTTCCTATTTCATACAATTTTAGATTGTTCCATGGCATGTTTATGTACATTGTTATCTGATTCATAACAAATCTGTGAGGAAAGCATAACAGGCATTTTTGTCCTCTGTTTTACAGATGGGAAAATGAGATCACAAAGAGGGGAATGACTTTCTTGAGGTAATTTTTAAAAGACAACAGACACTGGAACTAGCACCCAGGTATCTTGAAGCCTGGTTCATTAATCCCCATGACACTTAATTCTTTTTTTTTTTTTAATTTCTCCTTACTTCTTTTTTTTTTAACATCTTTATTGGAATATAATTGCTTTACAATGGTGTGTTAGTTTCTGCTTTATAACAAAGTGAATCAGCTATACGTACACATATATCTCCATATCCCCTCCCTCTCGGGTCTCCCTCCCACCCTCCCTATCCCACCCCTCTAGGTGGTCACAAAGCACCGAGCTGATCTCCCTGTGCTATGTGGCTGCTTCCCACTAGCTATCTATTTTACATTTGGTAGTGTATATATGTCCATGCCACTCTCTCACTTGGTCCCAGCTTACCCTTCCCCCTCCTCATGTCCTCAAGTCCATTCTCTACATCTGCATCTTTATTCCTGTCCTGCCCCTAGGTTCTTCAGAACCTTTTTTCTTTTTTTAGATTCTATATACATGTGTTAGCATATGGTATTTGTTTTTCTCTTTCTGTCTTACTTCACTCTGTATGACAGACTCTAGGTCCCTCCACCTCACTACAAATAACTCAATATCATTTCTTTTATGGCTGAGTACTATTCCATTGTATATATGTGCCACATCTTCTTTATCCATTCATCTGATGATGGACACTTAGGTTGCTTCCATGTCCTGGCTATTGTAAATAGAGCTGCAATGAACATTGTGGTACATGACTCTTTTTGAATTATGGCTTTCTCAGGGTATATGCCCGGGAGTGGGATTGCTGGGTCATATGGTAGTTCTATTTTTAGCTTTTTAAGGAACCTCCATACTGTTCTCCATAGTGGCTGTGTCAATTAACATTCCCACCAAGAGTGCAGGAGGGTTCCCTTTTCTCCACACCCTCTCCAGCATTTATTGTTTGTAGATTTTTTGATGATGGCCATTCTGACTCGTGTGAGGTGATACCTCATTGTAGTTTTGATTTGCATTTCTCTAATGATTAGTGATGTAGAGCATCCTTTCATGTGTTTGTTGGCAATCTGTATATCTTCTTTGGAGAAATGCCCATTTTTGGATTGGGTTGTTTGTTTTTTTGATATTGAGCTGCGTGAGCTGCTTGTATATTTTGGAGATTAATCCTTTGTCAGTTGCTTCATTTGCAAATAGTTTCTCCCATTCTGAAGGTTGTCTTTTTGTCTTGTTTATGGTTTCATTTGCTGTGAAAAAGCTTTTAAGTTTCATTAGGTCCCATTTGTTTGTTTTTATTTCCATTTCTCTAGGAGGTGGGGCAAAAAGGATCTTGCTGTGATTTATGTCATAGAGTGTTCTGCCTATGTTTTCCTCTGAGAGTTTTATAGTGTCTGGCCTTACATTTAGGTCTTTAATCCATTTTGAGTTTATTTTTGCCCATGACACTTAATTCTTGCTTCATAAACAAGTGTGGAGATTGTGGAAGCACATATTAAAAGGGAAGTGCAGTGAAAAAGCAACATAAATTAAAGGAGCTGGGAACATTGAGTGTCCATTAACCCAGGGCTGGAGGCTGATGGCCAGCTCACATGGGATGCTGGGAAAGACTTACAGACCCACTGGCAGTGAACAATCGAGAATTAAATCCCAAGAGAGGTCTATAGACTGGGGCAATGGGCCATGTCTAATAGAATAAATTTAAGAGGAATAAATGCAAAGTCTTATATTTTGATCTAAATGATAATTGCACAGGATGAAATGGGGAGAAATTGCTTAGGATCCTTTTAACTTCTTACTCAATTTGTTTTCAAAAGGATTTGTTGGGCACCCATCATGTCTACATGATGTTCTTGACCAAATAACTGCAGTAAACAAGAACCAGACAAATAAAGCCCTATTCTGCTGGAGCTCTGATTCCAGTGAGACAGACAGCCAGTATGGAGATAAAGAAATGATTTCATACAAGTATCAGTGTAATGAATAAAATAAAGCAGAGTTACAGACATTAATTATTAAGAGGTAGGACAATAGTAGAAGGGTGGTCAGAGAAGGCCTCTCTAAGGAGGAGACATTTTCAAGCTGTTACCTGGAGGATAAGAAGGAACCTAGATTGCAAGGATCACTGGGCAGTGTTCTAGGCAAAGGGAAAGCAAGTGCAAGGGGATGTAGGTAGGAAGGATTTCAGGATGTTTGAAGGACAGAAAGGAAGACACTGTGGCTCAGATTAGTGAACTAAGAAGGCAGCAGGAGATGATGCTGGAGTGCCTGCAAGGGCCAGGTCATGTAGGCTTTGAAAGCCACAATAAGCATGGCACACTGCTAATCATCCTCCCAAAATCTATTCTCCTTTTCCTCCTGGGCACAAGACTTTAATCTGACACCTCGCCAGACACAGTTTCCCAGCCTTCTTTTTGTGAGGTGCAGCCATGCCACCAATGTTATTGCCAAAGGAATATGAGCAGAGGAGATGTGTGCGACACCCACCCTGCTTGATTGAAAGGAAAATACTTATCTTTAACTTCCTCTCTTTTTCCTTCCCTTGCGTGACCAGCCATGCAAATAAGGACAATACGCTTTTTGCTTAAGGGAGGATGGAGCAAGAAGATGGAAGGAATCTGGGTCTCCGAAGGACCTCATGGAGCAGAACTGTCTTTCACTCTTATGTGAAAGAGAAATAAACTTCTGTCTTATTTAAGTCACTGTATATTGAGATTTTTAAAAATAGTGATGTAGTCTTTACTGTAACTAAAGCAATGAGATATTTGGATTTTTTTTCAAAGTGAGAAACCATTAGAAAGTTTCAAACAATGAATAACACGAACTATGTTTCAAAGAGATCATTCTGACTTCTGCATGGATAACAGACTATAGGAAGGCCAAGGTGGGAGAAGGGGAAACAGTTAGAAAGCTATTGTAGATTTTATATGAGAGATAACAGACTAAGATGGTGGCATTGGAGATGGAGGTATAGGATGGATTATGAATATATTCTGGAGGTTAGAGCAAGCAGGATTGCTGCTTTATTAAATTTTGGAGGTGGTGCAGGAAAAGAAAAAACCAAATATGATTCCTAAGTCTCTGACTTGAATAACTGATGAGAGAGTGATAGGATTTCCTGTGGTGGAGAAGATTAAAGTACAGGGTAGGATGGGATGCTTTGGTAGCAAAAAACCCAAAAACCAAGAAATCTTGACACAAACTGGCAAAAATAATAAGCAAATTTATTAGCTTACAAAATGTAGAACAAGCTATAATGTTTGGGTGTTTCAGTGGCTTAAGTATGTTATCAGTGGCCTCTTTCTAACTTTCATCTTTGCCATCCAAGTTTAAGCTTCATCCTAAAGCTAATTCTCTTTGGGGTCAGCAACTGGAACACTGTGTTTCTTTGCTCATAACCAACAGGAATGGAGAGAGAAACCATTCCTTTAAGCATATAGTACAGGTCCTTCCTGCTAGCCTGAATTTGCTGACTTAGGTCTGCCATGTTCTGATTGGTTTAAATGAATAAGGACCGGAGTTGGAGCCACTGGCGTCTGAGTCATGACTGATACGTGGAGAGTAGTGAGCGACACCTGGGAAAAATCAAGTTCTGTTGGGAAAGACAGGAGGAAGGATTGATTAAGAGTTTATGTGTGTGAGCTTTAGCTCTTTGTTTCTTTCTCCCCATCTGTGAAGTGGGAGGAAAATATAACTACAGCCTTAGCAGACGGAGGAGGAGAGATTTTTATGAAGAAAACTAGAACAAAGGTCTCATTTGCACCAAGAGGGAAGGCTTGTTCTAATACCAAAGGACCCATAGGGTAACTGCTGCATGGATGATATAACGTGAATATCAGTGACTTCATTTTTAATATGTTTTTATAGAAGTATAGTTGATTTACAATATTGTGTTAGTTTCAGGTGTACAGCAGAGTGATTCAGTTATACATATATATATATATATTCTTTTTCAGATTATTTTCCATTATAGGTTATTACAAGACATTGAATATAGCTCCCTGTGCTATACAGTAGACCCTTGTTGTTTATCCACTGTATTTTATATATAGTAGTGTATACCTGTTAATCCCAAACTCCTAATTTATCCCTCCACCGCCCTTCCCATTTGGTGATCATAAGATTGTTTTCTATGACAGTGACTTTATTTGGGTGATACAAATAAACTGAGACTGATGAGTCCAAGCAACCCTGGGGGAGAGCCAGAGCAGAAGACAGCAAAAGAAGACTCTTGCCGGGGGCTTCCCTGGTGGCGCAGTGGTTGAGAGTCTGCTTGCCGATGCAGGGGACACGGGTTCGTGCCCCGGTCCGGGAGGATCCTACATGCCGCGGAGAGGCTGGGCCAGTGAGCCATGGCCGGTGAGCCATGTCCACTGAGCCTCCGCATCCGGAGCCTGTGCTCTGCAACGGGAGAGGCCACGACAGTGAGAGGCCTGTGTACCGCAAAGAAAAAACAAAGAAGACTCTTGCTGGTCCTCATTTTCTGTGTCTTAGAAACCCAGTGTTTTTGGTCTAGAAAATGATCATAAAGGATTCTAAAACCGTCTCTCTTTTGTGAGTCAAGCCTCTGATATTTTCAGAAACCAGGCCTTGAATACGAAAAACAAACTGTGACTGTGCCGTAAGGGGCAAAAGCAGCCTTAGTCCAGGATGAGGGAGGTCAGGGAAGAGAACCAGTAAGAATAATGTGGTATCAAAAACCGCACCTGCTGTCCAGGGAGACTGATTCTGGGTGGGCAGCTTTCTTGCTTGTGAGTCTATGAATAAGAAACTTGTTCAAAAGGTGCTCCCCATTAACCATGGAGAGGAACTGTCTGAAGAAGTTCTTGATTAAATTTTGTAATAATCCCAGAGCACCCAGTGGCTATAAGATTGATGCGGGTCGGGAGGAAGGGGGCAGGAGTTATCCCAGTCATAGGTGAGGCCGCCAAGAACCTATGTAACCAGGGGACATGAAGCACCTGGGCTCTACCCAAATAGTTCGCATCAGACACACAAACAGAGTCTGAACCCCCATTAGCCCCAGATTGTACCCCCCAAGCCATCCACTCCAATTGCTAAGGATGGAAGGTGGCCAAATAGATCAGACAAAGCTATGAAGCTATCAGTGCTTCATGTCTGATTTTGAATCTTCTTTGGGTGTGTTCCACCTATCCTTTTATATTTCTTTAGGAAGAGTTTGGTGTATTGCAGTCTAAAAATCAGAGTTAAGAGTTGCTACAAAGGCAGAATAAAGAAGGCAGGAAAACAGAAAAGAAGCAATCTTTACATTACCCTTAGAGATAAACTGGGAGTTTTAACATAGGAGTAACAGTAACTTACACTAGCCACGCCACCCCAAAAACAAAAGGCCTGCCCTTTGACCTAGTTTTCCTACCTGTGTTGATGGAGTCACTAATCCCAGTTAGTTAACCTGAGTCCTAGGAGATCATCACAGACTTCTCTCACCCTTCTACCCCAGCACAGGGGTGAAATGTCCAGTTCCCAGAGTCAGACTTCTTGGGTTCAAATCCCATCTTTGCTATTTTCCAGCTCTGTGGATTTAGGCAAGTCATGGAGTCTTTCTGAGGCTTGGTTTCCCCGTTTTTGAATGAGCATAAGAACACCGTCTGCTTCATAGAATAGCACAGGCTGTGACACAGAGCAAGAACAAAATAAATGTTAGAGTATGTTATGATTAGCCAATCAGTAACGGAGTCCTGTTGATCATACCTTTTAAATATCTCTTGTATTTATTCTCCACGGCCATCTTAAAGTGTATGCAATGCAATGAGTTGAAAGGTTTATTTGTGGTGGGTGGGCTGCTTGTCGTGAAAGGAGAAATTAGAGAGGGAAATACACTCCCAGTGGGAAGTGCAGGAAGGGGCAGACGTGGACAGCCCTGGCTTTTCGGAGGGGGTGATGGGAGAGACAGCACTGCGGGGGAGGGTATGAAAGGAGAGCAATCAAGAGAAGAGAAGCTGAGAAGCTAGCACGAATGTGGAGCTTGGGTGAAAAAGATGTCTAAAGAGAATTTTTAAAGATTTTTTTTTTCTGTGATGCCCCACACAAACATCTGTATGGTAAGTTCAAGAAAACTTAGTAAAGATTTACATTATTGTTCAAATCATTTGGAGTCAGATCTGGATTTTTTTTAACTTTACACAGTCCAGAAATGGTCTTGGGAGTTCCCTGGTGGCCTAGTGGTTAGGATTCAGCACTTTCACTGCGGAGGCACGGGTTCAATCCCTGGTCAGGGAACCATCCCACATGCCATGCAGTATGGCCAAAATACAGAAAGAAAGAAGGTGGGGTGGGGGGGAGAAAGAAAGAAAGAAGGAAAGAAAGAAAGCAAGGAAGGAAGGAAGGAAGGGTGGGAGGGAGGGAAGGAGGAAGGAAGATGCTTAAAAACAAACAAACAAACAAAGATGGTCCTTAACTGACCCAGTTTTACTTGGACCATGCACAGTGTCCAGATGGAACACACTGAGGGTGTTCTGAGCAGCACAGGACCAACATCTTCCCTGTGGAGACCAGACTTCTGCCTGTGCAGCCCACGACCACAGGGACTGCAGTGGCACTCCCGGCACACTACTGACACCTTGTCAACCAAAATCCTTCAAGATTTTTCACATACACTATTAGCTTTGTTCTCCATAATTCACTTTTCACATGGAGGCTTCAAAAAATCTATTCCAGTCATACAGGCCTCCTTTCAGTTTCTTGAACCACCTTATTCGTGGCTTTTCTTCATTTTTAATATCTCAGTTTAAATATCCTTTCTTTGGATAAGCCTTCCCAGTCATCCTGTCTGGTGCCTCTGTCCGTCACCTTGTTTCCTTCATGGAATGTAGCATTATCTAATTAGCTTGAGTATTTATTGGTTACTTCTTGATTGTGTCTCTTCTCCAATAGGAGAGAATGTAAGCTTACATGGAATGTAAGCTCCATGAGGACAGGAATCTTATATTTTGTTCATTTATCACTGTAGTCCAACACCTTGCTGGGAATTGCATCCTAGACAAATATTTGTTTAAAGAATTAATGTAAAAACAGTGAACCATAAGGATGATGTTATTTAAAACACACACACACACACAACGGTGTTCCCTTTAATCATCTTATTCTGCCTAGGGATAGAGCACTCAAGTAAAAGACTTAGAGTCAGAAAATATTAACACTACTGTTAACAGAGATCTTATTTCATAGATGAGAAACCTGAGGCTTATCTTATTTTATAGATAGCTGTCCAGAGCCACACAGCTTATTAGGGTCTGCAGTGGATTGATTTGTAGATCCCTCAAAATAGTCACAGAACCTGTGGATGTAACCTTATTTAGAAAAAGAGGGCTTCCCTGGTGGTGCAGTGGTTGAGAATCTGCCTGCTAATGCAGGGGACACGGGTTCGAGCCCTGGTCCGGGAAGATCCCACATGCTGCGGAGCAACTAGGCCCGTGAGCCACAGCTACTGAGCCTGCACGTCTGAAGCCTGTGCTCCACAACAACAGAGGCCGCGATAGTGAGAGGCCTGCGCACCGCGATGAAGAGTGGCCCCAGCTTGCCACAACTAGAGAAAGCCCTCACACAGAAATGAAGACCCAACACAGGAAAAATAAATAAATTAATTAATAAACTCTTACCCCCAACATCCTAAAAAAAAGAAAAAGAAAAAGAATCTCTGCAGATGTAATGAAGTTAAGTATCTCAAGATGAGACTATCCTGAATTATCCTGGTGGGCCCTAAATCCAATGACAAATGTCCTTATAGGAGACAGAAGGGAAGACACAGAAAGATCGAGGTGACAGCCATCTGAAGAAGGAGGCAGAGATTGGAGGTGTGCAGCCAAAACCCAAGGACCACCTAGAGCAACCGGAAACTGAAGAGTCAAGGAAACGTTCTTCCCTAGAGCCCTCAGAGAGAACACGACCCTGCAGACAGATTGATTGCCAATTTCTGGTCTCCAGAACTGCGAGAGAACAAATTTCTGTTGTTTTAAGCCTTCAAATTTGCGGTAGTGTATAAATGAAGCCACAGGAAACTAATACAATGGCACAGCAAGGAACTACTAGCCGTACTTCTTAACCGGTGCACTTTCCATGAGCTCCTGCTTCCCCAGGGTGACTATGAATAATTACAATGTGATCAAGTTCCAAGTGAAAACCCAAACCTTTAGCCCCCAAGTCTAAAGGCACTTAACTCAGGAGAAGGTACAGATCTCAAACCCAGGCAAAACCCCCAAAGCTGAAACCCAATGAGGGAACGTCTGAATTCTGAATCCAGGGAAAGTTGCTTTCTTAAACCACCAAGAGAGGGAAACTTTGGGCTCTAAAAGTGTCCCGCCATTCAGTTAGCCATGGGCGGGCCTTGTTGCTCATGGGACCACATTTCTTCCCAACGTCCATTCCAAGAAATTGGAGCATCAAGAAACTGGGCTCTGTTTGCTCAGGTCCACCCCCAATACACAGCCCATCTCTGCACAACTGTGCTGAGCAAAGGTCCCTCTTTCAAGATTCTTCTCCATATCCTAAGGTAGGAGAATGTGCTCGAGCCGAAAGTGGACAATTTTCTCTGCCAGCTCGTTAAAAATGCTGGCCAGCACACCAAGGGTCTTTAACAAGCAGTCAGTGTTTACAAGGGGACTGAAATCTAATTTCTCTTGTATAATAATAGCATTTCACAAAACTCCATGTGAAACTCACTGAGCAGTGCTTTTCAAACTTTTTTGTGCATTTGAATGACCTGGGTATCTTGTTTAAAATGCAGATTCTAATTCAGTAGGTCTTGCTGGGACCTGGGATTCTGCGTTTCTAATAGGATCCCAGGTCATGTTGTTGCTACCAGGTTTTGAATGGTACAGAGTATCAAGGAATAGAGCCAATCCTTGCATAGTCCTTTGACAAGTGGCCGTCTTTGGAACCTCTATGGATTTGTTTTCATTCTGCTTTCGTAGAGCTTGTCTCAAAATAAAATAATTCTTCCTCTTTCCCTAGACCACAAGCCCATATTCACAGAAGTGTCAGAGCAAGGGAAAAGGAGGTGGTATATGATATGTAAAATACATATACATAAATATGAATATATATACATATAAAATAATATAGATGTATATGACATATATATATATGAATGAAAGGATATGAAAAGTGCTTTAAAAATCTAGATGTTTGGCATTAATTTAAAAGCCAAAAAAGAAGAAATATTTTATATTTTGAAATCCAGTTTCTTTAATGGACAAATTCTTGAGGACACAGTAAAAAGACTTACAACTCATCTTGAATGTATTAACCTCTGTCAGCTCTAAGATGGATTTATATTAGGTTACCTCCTCAATTACAATTTATGCATAGTCACATGATCAAAAGAATTTGGTTAACATGTAAGTGTTCAAATTCCTTCAGACTGTAAACAAATATGTCTTTTCATCTTTATATCTTTAACACTAAGCACATACTAGGTGCTCAGATATTTGTTGGGAAGAAAAATGAATGTCTTTGGCATTTAAAAACATGAACTCTCACCATGTTATATTATGCTCTCTGCTTCCAGAAGAAAAGATAGAAAGGGCAAGAGTCATGTAGGCAGATTATCAGATAAAAATCGGTGAGAGAAGAGGATGAACTGTACACAGGGCAGGGGAAGGTGTGCTTAGAGCTACCTGTTTATCCAGCTTCTCCAGATCATTGGCTCAACACTAGGGCAGGTAGGCAGTTCTGGGGACCAGTACAGGCCAGAGTGGGAAGAGCATGAAGAAGAAGGAATAACTTGGGTGGGGTAGAAAAGATAAAGACACAGGAAGATCTGTAGAGTGGGAGGGAAGTGGATGGAGGAACAAGGAGCCTTAGAAGACAACAAAGCAGAAAAATTCCTATTTCAACCTCCTGTCAATGGAGCACCCTCAAATCTTTACCTCCAGCCCAGACTCGCTCCTGGATTCCAACTGCGTTGCTTTATAGACATCTCAACCCTGAAGACAGCAGACACCTCAATCCACTTTCCCCTGCTCTGACTCAGACTTGCCTCTCCTGTTGGGTTCTTTATATTTTTAATCTGTGGAGTCATCCTTGACTTGTTCTCTTTCACCCTGCCGTATAATCCTGACACTAGCTAGACAGGTTACATTTCACAGGCTAAGGGCACATTCTTCCACAAGACTGCCCTCACTTCAGGTGCCAGCCACAAGCTCAGGGGTAACCACTTCACCTGCACTCCTAACCAACTAGCTATAAATTGGAGGGTCTCCCATGACCGCTTCAGGTTTGATCATTTACTAGAACAACTCACAGAACTCAGGAAAGTGTTGTACTTCTGATTATAGTTCATGATAAAAATCAGGACCAGCTCAAAGAAGAAACCACAGGACAAGGTCCCAAATGTGAAGTTTCTGTGTCCTCAGGATGCATCGCCCTCCCAGCACATCAATGTGCATCACCAACCATGAAGCTCACTCAAGCCTCAGTGTCCAGAGTTTTCATTAGGGTTTCATTATGGAGGCATGAGTGCTGGGATCATTGGCTATGCGACTGAAATCACTCTAATCTCTTTTCCCCTCCCCAAAGTTCAGAGGTCTAGCTGATAGCACTTGGCTCCAAGCCCCAACCTCCTAATCACATGGTTGGTCTTTCATGTGACCATGGTTGGCATGGCCAGTCCCTATCCCGAAACTCAGTGGCCCACCATGAGTCACCGTATTAGCATAAACTCAGTTGTGGTCCAAGGGGCCCATCATGAATAACAAAGACACTTGGGAAAGTCCAAAGACTTCAAGGTTACCTCTTGGAAACCAAGGGCAAAAGTCAAGTTCTTCATTGTACAACACACCCCCACAGCCAATCCATTACTAAGCCATGCCAATTTCCTCTCCTACATATCTTTTCAATTCAGCTCCCCCATTCCATCTCTACTGCCTCTTTGAGGTCTTTATCGGCTTTCATGTGGACTATAGCAAGAGCCTTCTAACTGGTCACCTTACTTCAAGGTGCACTCTCCCACCAAGCCATCCTTTGCTCTACTATCAGAACTGTAATTATAAAACCTCAACCCAATCACATTCTTTTCCTGCATAAAAACTCTCAATGGCTCCCAGCTGCTTACAGCAGCAAAGCCTAACAGAAATATAGTGGGAGCTTAACACATTAAAGGTTCTGGTAGTCTCATTTTTAAAAAGTGAAAAGAAACAGGTGAAGTTAATTTTAGTAATATATTTTATTTAACCAACACATCTAAAATATTATCATTTCAACATGTAATCTATCCATCTATCTACCTATCTATCTATTTTAGACTACTTCCATTTTTAAATTTACGTAAATAAAATGACTAAAACAAAAAATTCTGCCCTTCAGTTGCACTGGCCATATTTCACATACTCAAGAGCCATATATGGTTCGTGGCTATCCTACTGGTCAGCTTCCTGCCCATGATGTGAAAGCCCTTCATGTGCTGCCTCCTGCCTGCTTTTCATCCTGTCTCCTCCCACCCGCCCCTCCTGCCCCCAGCTCAGGTACCTTTTCCTCTGGCCACACCGAATCACCACCCCAAAACAGACCAAGCTCTTTCCCACTTCACACCTTTGCACACGCTGACCTGTGTCTGACTTGTCTGCCTTAAAACCTCTGTCTCTCTCCTGTGCCAGGAAATGTCACATACATCGTTGAGTATTAAACCCCAATTTTGCCTCCTCTGTGAAGACTTCTCAGACCCTCCAGGCTGAGTCAGTCATGCTCACCACTGAGCTTCTGTGGTGTTTAATGCCTCTATTCAAGCAAACCATATTTTCTGCATCAAAGGTTGTAACACATGATTTGATACATCAACTGACAACTAAGCAGACTTTTTAAAAATCAAGGATAAATGTTTTTTGGGATTATAGTACTTATCATGTTATATTGAAATTTTGTTCGTACATGCCTGGGTGGTTATCTCTTCAAGGACACAGACTGCTCCTCCTTTTTTTGTTCTTTTTTTTTTGTTTTTTGTTTTTTTTTTGCAGTACGCAGGCCTCTCACTGTGGTGGCCTCTCCCGTTGCGGAGCACAGGCTCCGGACACGCAGGCTTAGCGGCCATGGCTCATGGGCCCAGCCGCTCTGCAGCATGTGGGATCTTCCCGGACCGGGGCATGAACCCGTTAGATTAAACAGGACAGATCTCTCTCCCTGGATACAGCAAATACTCCTGGGGGCAGTAGTATGTAGACCAGTTAGTTATATATCCTGTTGTTCTTCCCCTTAAACTTCACTGCATTGTGCTTAATCAAAGCACTCTTAGAACATTTGTTCCTGTTCAAGGTATACATCATTGACGACAATGAAAATTGTTACCAATTGTACAAAGGTTTGCAATTTTGACAGAGTTCAAAGACTCAGACTAAAAATATGAAACAAGCTTGGAAGGAGAGGCATCTTCCAAGTAGAGGCTGATCAGGGAAGTTTTCTGGAGTTTCTGAGAGTGCACCTCATATAGGTACTGCTTGATTCAAGATTAAGTCATATATATACTACCAGATGTAAAATAGACAGCTAGTGGGAAGCAGCCACAAAGCACAGGGAGATCAGCTCGGTGATGTGTGACCACCTAGAGGGGTGGGATAGGGAGGGAGGGAGGGAGATGCAAGAGGGAGGGGATATGGGGATATATGTATATGTATAGCTGATTCACTTTTTATAAAGCAGAAACTAACACACCATTGTAGAGCAATTATACTCCAATAAAGATGTTTAAAAAAATTGAAAAAAAAAGATTAAGTCATTTAAAAAATATACCATAGGATAGCTGATTTTGAAGTTTGGTAGTTTCTTACAAAACTAAACAGTCTGACCGTACATTCCAGTAATCACACTCTTTGGTATTTATCCGAAGGAGTTTAAAACTTATGCACACACAAAAATCTGCACATGGATCCTTGTTGCAATTTGATTCTTAATTGCCAAAACCTTGAGGCAACCAGGATGCTGTTCGGTAGGTGAATGGATAAATAAACTGTGGCATATCCATACAATGGAATATTATTCAGCACTAACAAGAAATGAGCTATCAAGCTGTGAAAAGACATGTAGGGATATTAAATGCATATTGCTGAGTTAAAGAAGCCAACCTGAAAAGGCTACGTACTGCATGATCCCAAACACATAACATTCTGGAAAAGACAAAACTGTAGAGACAGTAAAGAGATCAGTGGTTGCCAGGGGCTGGGGCATAGGGAGGAGTGAGGGAGGAGTGAATGGGCAGAGCATGGAGGATGTTTAAGGCAGTGAAATTATTCTGTATGATACTATAATGATGGAAGCATGTCCTTATGCATTGGTCAAACCCCATAGAATGTACACCAAGAGTGAATCCTAATGTAAACATGATAGGAACGAGTCAATGTAGGTTCTTGGATTGTAACTAATGTACCAATCTAAAGCTGGATGTTGATAGTGGGGTAGGTTGTGTATGTATGGGGGCAAGGGATATGTGGGAACTCTTTGTACTTTCTGCCCAGTTTTGCTGTGAACCTAAAACTGCTCTAAAAATAAAGTCTGTTAAACAAACAAACAAACACTGTAGAATGTGGAAAATTCTGTCCATGAGCTTCTATCGTGCTTGAGGAAAAAGCAGCCTTCTACACTCTTCAAGGCTCAGAAGCCTTCCTGAATCTCATGCTGGGTGAGGTAGGTACTCACTCCATGGACCACCCCCACCCCATGCCTTTACTTCCTCATCTCCTCTCTAGACTGCAAGACCCTTGAGGGCAGGAACTGTGTTTGATTCAGTGTTGCATCCCCATTGCCTGGTATCTATTAGATGCTTAATGCACGTGTGCAATGAATCAGAGAGTGTGGGCAGCTACGGAGCTGCCCTAAAACACGCTTGACTGAAGCCGTAGCTCTGGATGCCTCACAACAGAGCCCTCTGGGAAAGCACCCTCTGAATCAGCACCCTCTCTCCTGAGAAAACGGGGCAACTCTTCTGGCGGTACTGTGTTGAGTTCTGCTTGAGAGGCCATCGGAACAAAAAGCTGCTATTTCTGAAAATATCTCAAAAACAGAGAACGTTAAAGCACCAGGTTGGCCTTCTTAACTGAAAGAAAACTCTCTAGATGAGGAAAATATTACACCAGAAAATGGGAAACTGACTAGGATCTGGCTGACCTAGTTTCAGGCCCAACTCTTTCACTTACTGACTGTGTGAAGGTGGACATCTGTGAGCCTGGTTCTTTGAGAATAGAACAGGCAAACCCTTGGGATGAGCCCAAATCTCGCTTTTACCTTTGTGATTTAGTACAGTCCAACAGCAAAGGAAATACGTTTAGCCTTCATGGTCTATGTCCTCTCTGAAGCAATTTACCAGCTATCCTTGCTCTATTTCCGTTTGGCAACTTGTTTATAATAATCTGCATTTCATGTATGGTGCTCATGTTCTCAGTTTGCCCTCACCCGCACCCCACCCTAGGTTAAAGGACTCTTTATGCCCTTTTCTGCAGACTGTGTCTTCTGTGGCTCCCTTGCCATTTGAGATCAGAGAGCAGGAAAAGGAGGAGACCAGGGTATTTCTTCCCCATTCCTTCTCTGATATATTAGTTTCCTAAGGTTCTCAAAACAAATTACCACAAACAGTGTGGCTTAAAACATTAGAAATTTCTTCCCTCTCACAGCTCTGGAGGACAGATGTCTGAAATTAAGGTGTCAACAGGGTTAGTTCTTTCTGAGGCTCTTGGGGAGAATGTGTTTCATGCTTGTCTCCTGGCTTCTGGTGGCTGCTGGTGACCCTTGGCATTCCTTGGCCTGTAGAAGCATCACTCCAATCTCTGCCTCCATTTTCTTTTCTTTTTTTAAATTTTATATTGGAACATAGCTCATTAACAATGTTGTGTTAGTTTCAGGTGTACAGCTAAGTGATTCAGTTATACATATACATGTATCTATTCTTTTTCAGATTCTTTTCCCATTTAGGTTATTACAGAATAGTGAGCAGAGTTCCCTGTGCTATACGGTAGGTCCTTGTTGGTTATCTATTTTAAATACAGTAGGGTGTACACGTCAATCTTAAACTCCCAAGCTATGTCTCCCTGGGCTCGAGTGGGCAGGGCAAATGCCCTCCTCTGCTGCTCCTCTGGTCTGGGAGTCTGGGAGGGCCGCTCCCGCCTCCTCTCCTGATCTTCCAGGCCTCCCTCCTATGTCCCCAGGACAAATGTGGGCAGTGAGGGGGAGATGGAGGCCTTGGAGGGCAGGGGACTGGCCTGCAAGCTCAGCAGGCTCCCCGTGCCCGAGTGGGTGGGGCAGTCGCCCTCCACTCTTCCTGGAGGGCCCGTCCCACCTGCCTCTCCTGATCTCCCCAGCCTCAGGGGCACCGATCTTGTCTGGCCTCCACTTCTTCACCCCTCTCGGTCCCCCTACATCCTACTGGCTCACTCTGGGGTTCCTCCCGCCTCCTTGGGGGTCAGAGTTCCCCACCAGTGGCAGGCAGGTGCCCTAGCTGTGGGGAGATGCTAACTTCGCGTCTTCCCATACCACCATCTTGACTCTAAAATTAATTCTTACAGTGACCCTTAGGTAAGTACTATTCCTATTCCCACCTTGCAGGTGTGGAAACTGAAAGAGAGTGATCAAGTAACTTGCTCAGAGTCATACACCTAAAATAGGAAAAGTCAGAATTCAAACCTCAGGCAGACTAGCTCTAGAGCTTGTACTTTAACACTATGCTATCTTGCCTCCATGGCATTCCAATGCATGAACAAAAGAAATTAGATAACATAATAAAGGAAATAAGTAACAGACATAAAAGGTATCTTTACAAGAGCATCAAAAACTTTCAAAGAAATTAGGTATAAAGCTAACAAAAGATATGCAAGACAGAGCTCCTTACTGTGGAGGAAGCCCTGGCTTCCAGCAGGCTTGCAGCTTCTGACAGGGGTAAAGAGTGGGCTCAGGACTCCTGCAAGTACATAGGATGCTCTGTGTGGTACAACTGCCACTGTAACTTCCGTTAGCAAATCACCTCCTGGATTTCAAACAATGAGCCCTGGCCTAATCTTCTACAATTCACTTATCAAGTTCCATCCCTGGGGCCTGACTTTGCAGGGCAACAGCAGAGAGCAGTTCCTCTTTCTCGATCAGCACTGTGGCTTTCCCTCCTTCCAGAGGGTGACGTGTGGAGCCTAGTCTCCATCCAGCATAGTCTCCCTGTGTTATTAGCAACTCCAGAGACAGTGCGTCAGTTTGGAATCTCCACCTGCCCCCAGTGCCAAAGCTGTCTCCAAAGCTTGACCTCCATCTCTATACAAAAAAAATCTTTTAGCACCTTGGAGAAGCTCTTATCTATAAGAAGCCTGGCCAAAGACTTCAGCCAAATTTTCCAAATTTCAGTTTGGCAGGCTGCTTACAGAGATTTCTTTTTCAACATACACAGTTTAATAATTAATATTCTGAAAAATTTTAAGAATGATCCCATAAATATCTCTGATATTATGCCCAGGACTAACTTCATCCTTCATAGGACCCTGTTTCATAACAGACTGTCTGCAGCATTCTTACTACTAATATAGGACCAACGGGGTCTTTGCTGTCAGGCTCCCAGAGTAAGAAGAGGCAACAGAATGAAGAGAGTTTCTGAGATTCCCTTCAAGGCATAGAAATATCCTGGGGATACCCATGGAACTGTGCTCAAGGTTGGTTCTTTGTGTCCTCGGAAGCTAATTAGTCATCCACCTCGGCCGCGTAGTCTGCGCTCTTAGCTGAAAGCTAAACTCTACTGTATCTCTATTCTCAGTTGATTGTCGTAATTCTAAATCTTCTTCTTCTTTTTTTTTTAAGTTTATTTATTTATTTTTGGCTGTGTCTGGTCTTTGTTGCTGCGCGCGGGCTTTCTCTAGTTGCGGTAAGCGGGGGCTACTCTTCGTTGCGGTGCGCGGGCTTCTCATTGCAGTGGCTTCTCTTGTTGCAGAGCACGGGCTCTAGGGCACACAGGCTTCAGTAGTTGCAGCACACGGGCTCAGTAGTTGTGGCTCACGGGCTCTAGAGTGCAGGTTCGGTAGTTGTGGCTTACAGGCTTAGCTGCTCCTTGGCATGTGGGATCTTCCCGGACCAGGGCTCGAACTGGTGTCTCCTGCATTGACAGGCAGATTCTTAACCACTGCGCCACCAGGGAAGCCCTCTTCTTTTAATTGCAACAATACTTACACTTTTACTTATACTCCTCTAACTGGGGGAAGAAAAATTGCTAGGATAATTTTAAAAATAGATTTAAAAAACTAGACTAAGCTAATATTTGTAGAGTTTAAATTTTTTAATGTACTGTACTGTTGACTGGCTTCTAATTATCTTCTATCTACATTACAGATCATGCCTCTTCTTTCTATTCCTTAAACGTCTGTTCCTCTATTGTAAGACTCACTAACTCCAGGGAAAATGCTTTCATCAAGTTAATTACAACCATGATAGTGCCAAGACACATTGTAAAAACAGCGCTCCCTTTTCAGTATTGTTAGGGGTTGCTTAGGTGTCTTTTATCACTAGAATCCCTAGATGCCTTCCATTTCTCAGAGTCCTAAAAGTTTAATCTCCAAGAGCTTCTAAAAAAAGGAAAGAGAAACTATAATTAACTCTCTGTAGTACTATTATGGACTGAATATTTGCCTCACCCCACCTCATCGTGGCTATATTTGGAGATGGGGCCTCTAAGGAAGTAATTAAGGTTAAATGAGGTCATAAGGGTGAAGCCCGGATCCAACACATTAGTGTCCCTACAAGCAGAGACACCAGAGCACACACACACACACACTCTCTCTCTCTCTGCCCCTCCCCTCTTTCCTTCTCAATCACCCTCTCTCTCCAAACACATACTGAGGACAGGCCATGTAAGGACGTTAGAGAGATGGTGGCCGTCTACAAGCCAGGTGAAAGTCCTCACCAGAAACTAAACTTGCTGGTGGCATCTTAATCATGGACTTCCAGCCTCCAGAACTGTGAGAAAATAAATGTATGTTGTTTAAACCACTTGGTCTGTGATGTGTTGTTATCGCAGCCTGAGCAAACTAAGTACCTATAAAGCTTCAGAGGATTTTAAGCTGGGGCCCATGGATAGTACTGTGTTTCTATAAAACTGTTTTAAATGTAATCATATGTAGTTTATGGATTTAGAAATATTATTCTGAGAAGGGCTCACCAGACTGCCAATGAGGCCCATGGCACAAAATAAAAGATCAAGAACCTCTTTATATCTTATTTGGGCAGACATAAAATAAGTATATGTGGTGTCAGTGTGATATGCCTCTCCAAGTGTTTTCAACCATAAATTTTACTAGGACCTAGTACATGCTAGTCTATAACCTTTAACTATATTAATATCTGTAGATCAATATAGATATAGAAGAGGAAGACTATTATGTAGAATTTTCTAAAATATTTAATTCTACCAGATACGTTGAGTGCGAGTCACTATGTTCTATAGTATAACTGTATATGTAGGTACCATATGTGTGTACCATACATACCATAGTATACTACATAATAAGTATTACAAATTGTTGTGAACATTATGAGGGTAATTTCAACGGGCAACTAAAATATTATCAATAATATTTTAAAGCTGAACTGTAAGAGTCCTTCCAATAAAGCAGAGCTGCTGACGTCTGAAATGGAAACAACTCACACATTTGCAGTCAGTGCTTCGAGAAGAAAGCTAATGAATCAATGCCAATGAGCAGACCAGGAAAGTCAATCAAATATCTCTGCTGCACTAGGTGCTAGCCAGAATAAAGAATGAGTCAGTGGTTTATATACAGGTCTAAGGAACCTAAATATCATATCTGGGAGAAATCATTATCATCATCATCATCGTCACCTCCAGATCTGAGATATCTCACAACTCCGTCAACATCAAACCCTACCACCAAAAAAACCAAACAAACTAGTGCTTTATAAAATAAAGAACTGGGAAGAATTAAGCAAGCAGAGGCCAAGCTTTCATGGATATGCAAGTAAAATAGCTATGAAAATAGCCTTTCTGAGGGGTTTTCCTTTGCATTGTGTTTGTACACAATTATATTTATAATTTATATAATTATATTTTGAAAGATGTTGCATAAGAATAGGCAATATATGAATAATACTACCAACCTTCAACAGTTCATCCTAACGACATGGAAAAAATATGGATAATATAAATAAAGGGAACTCTTATTTTATATAGTCTGTGCCCAATATCCTATTGAGTTGACTTTACTAGTTACTCTCAGACTAGCCTGCATTTGGGGAAGAGCAAATTGCTATAGAATAATGATTTTAAAAAGATGTAAAAAACTAGATTAAACTAACATTTGTAGAATTCTTTACATTTTATAAACGACTTTCACACACATTCTCTGAAGCTATTTAATAGTTGTCTATATGTGGTATACATTTTTACAAGCACGTCTATAACTAAAAGATTTAAAATTAGTTTCTTTAAAGTAAACTACCAAATTACAAATGGTTTTAGTATTGATTTCTATTAAGTATATTGTTCGGTCAGATGTCTGTTTGTGTTTGTTATATTGTCTAACGCTACAGTTTAAGTGGACATTTACCTGAATCACTATACTGAAATTAATGCTAATTGGTATACAAAGTGATGAAGGAGAATGGACTATTTAATTGAGCTAGATGTGTAGAGGTATGCATGTTTTCAAGCCTTGATTCCAAGAGATAAGAGTCATATTTTTCTTAGTGGACAGGTAGCCATACAGTGGGGACAGTTCCTGGAAGATATACCCAAACACCTGTGCCCCTTCCTAGTCCTATTGAATGGGTCCTTTAATACTTGAACCTGGGCTTCCCTGGTGGCACAGTGGTTGAGAGTCTGCCTGCCAATGCAGGGACACGGGTTCGTGCCCTGGTCCGGGAAGATCCCCCATGCCGCGGAGCGGCTGGGCCCGTGAGCCATGGCCGCTAGGTCTGCGCATCCGGAGCCTGTGCTCCGCGACGGGAGAGGCCACAACAGTGAGAGGCCTGCGTACCGCAAAAAAAAAAACCAAAAAACAAACTTGAACCTGATTGCAAAAAATGTAGGTAGCCACCCATAGGTCTCAAAACTAGCAGAGGGGAGATATATATAAAAGGACTGAGTCATGTGGTTTGTTATAGAAAGTGAAGTAACTAGAATGCGGAGTGCATACTAAAGGGTGATGGACAGGCCTGGGTGTGTGTGAGGTGGACAGGTCGGCTGAGTCCAGGTCATAAGAAAATTTGAATGCCAGGTTAGGGAGTCTGGAATTTGTTCAGTAGTCAGTGGGGAGACATGGAAAGCATAAGTTGATAACTACTTTTTAAAAAGTCAAAATTTCTTTAGAGTTTTATGACACAGATAGGAAGACTTTACCTGCCTTGTTCATCTTTGTATCCCCAGGACCCAAAAGATTGCCAGGCGCATAATAGGAATTCACTATACATTTGCTGAAGGAATGGAGAAGACTGAAGGAGTCTCTGTGGAGAAATTACCCAAGATTTAAAAGCCATTTAGGATTATTTCAAATTTGGGGGAGGCAATTTGACCATATGCACCAAGACTCTTATAAATACTCCTGTCTTTAAATCAGTAATTCTATTTATGGGACTCTGTTCTAAAGTAATAATCCTAAATGAGGAAAAGCTTTATGTATAAAGTGTATAACAATATTGCTTTTAATAGAAAAAAATGGAAATAATCAGCCTAACAATTGGGAAACAAGTTACTGTGTGCCTTCCTCCTGTGCGGTATTTAATATGCTGTCACCAAAATTATGATTATAAAGACAATACCAGAGGAAAACATTTATATTATTAAGTATAAATATAACAAAACTCTACCAAGATGCACAATTGAAGATAGAGTATGATTATAAATTATGGGAAGGGGGAATCTCTCTTAGTTAAAAGGGTTTTTCCCGGGGTGGTAACATTTTGTTTTCTTTCTTTTCCTCTTATCCTTCTGTGCATTTTCCTGTTTTTCAAAATTACTTCATTCACTCAGCAAATATTTACCGAGAGCCCACTATGTGCCAGGCACTGCTCTAGGAACTTGCGGAAACATCAGTGAACAAAACACAAATCCTGTCCTCACGGAACTTACACATTTTAGTTGGAGAAGGCAGAAAATTAAAAGATAAGTCAATTAAGTGGCATGTTAGATGATAAGTGATCGGCAAAAAAAATAAGGCAAAGAAAGAGAATAAAGTCAATACTACATTTACTTTTTGACCTGGAGGGGGAAGATATTCATCCAGCTAAAAGGACCGAATTCGGAACTTCCGCAGCGGTAAGACTGAGAGCCCGGGATACGCCAGCCCTGCAGGTGACGCTGCAGCCCGGGCCGGGCGCGGCGGGTTTAGGTGGGGCGCGGGAGCGCTAGGTGAAGCGGGTCACGTGATGTGAGGGGGCGGGAGCAGGAGGACCACAAAAACACCGAGTTTGGCTCAGCACTTTCTCTCCAGAAAGGCGGGCGGAGCCGAAAACCAAACAAACGTCTTCTCAGAGCTTGGGGGCGGGGCAGGCGGGAGAAGACGGAGCCTCCAGAGCCGAAGCCTTCGCGGAGTTGGTTTTTCGGTTGCTGGTCGTTGTGGCCGAGGGGTCTGAGGTCGGGCTGAGACGTGGGGAGCAATGGCGACCTTTGTGAGCGAGCTGGAGGCGGCCAAGAAGAACTTGAGCGAGGCCCTGGGGGACAACGTGAAACAGTAAGAACTCCCCGGACGCAGCCTCCGGGTTTCCGCGCGGGTGCTCCCCCAGCTTCGGGCTGCCGACCCACTATGGAGTTGTCCCCCGCGGCCGCGAGGCCTGTGCAGCCCTCGCGTAGCGGGTGGCGGGGCCTCTGGGTTTCTCGGGCCCGGGAAGGGGCCGGCGGGCAACCCCGACTCACCCGGCTGGAGGGGCCGGGCCTCCCTGGTTCCCTCCGGAACCTCGCGGGCGCCTTCGCCCGAGGCTGTGTCCTGGGTGGGGCGGGAAAACCTAACTCCACGCCTTCACGCCCAAGGGCCTGTTGGGCGACTGCGGCCCGTGCGAGGGTGCGGGACGCATGTGGCTGACTACCGGCCTGGTCTGAGCCGGCGCCGCTCAGGCGGCCCGCTCCCGAAGGGCTTCCTGGAGGCAGAGGCTTATTGAGCGCGGGTGTTGTGGAGGCACTGTCGGTAAGAGCGTGGACAGCAATTTCGGAAGGCAGACAGACCCTCCGGTGAAATAGTCACCGAACAATACTGCAGTTATAGTGATGATAGTAGTAGCAGACATTTACTGAACACCTTTTAAGCGCCCTAAATGTACTATCTCATCTAATCCTCACAACAGAGATGTGAGGTAGGTGCAGTTATCATTCCCGTTTGATAGATGAGAAGACTGAGATTTTGAGAGGTTAAGTAACTCTTCAAAGTCATGGCAGGATTGGGGCCTTTGCATCTGATTTCTGGCTCTGATACCTTACAGAGGGTTGCAAAGGACCCCAGAGACTCTCAGACAGACTTTCACCCAGGTTATAGCAGGGGACCGAGTACACAGTGGGGTCAGATGCTGAAATGGCCGAGTGTAAAATCAGTAACTCAATACAAGGCTGAAGTCATAGAAGGAACCCTCCGAGGTACAAACAAGGTCAAGTTTGGAAATTTTCAAAACATTGTTATTACAATTTTATTTTTCTAAAATATAAGAAGCAAATTTTAAACGTTTAAAAGTATAAGTCTTGTGTTGTTGTTGCTAGATGGTTTCTGTGATATTCTACACGTTTGCATTACTCAACAGACACTTTGAAATGATGTTTCCGGAGGAGCAAGGTGTTTGGGGGGATCTTTCTTTTTCTCCAGCACTTTCTCCTTCTCATCTTTCTACTTTTCATTATGACTGGAGATTGAAGTTACTTAACTTGGATGTCATACGTGATCTTTGGAGTTTTTCCTTCTTGTGAAATTTTGGGGTGGCAGAATCTACTTTTCGTCCTCGCAAGATAGATATGCAGAATTCCCATGTAAGACTTCTTGGAACACTCATGGCCTAAATGGAATAACTAAGAACAAAATATAATTTTTAAAGATTGCTTTAATATTAGGAACGTTAATAAATCAAACTACAAACACTAGAATTAAAATTTAATCATCTAATCTGTTATTTTGGCATAATTATTTAATTTTTTGTAAACATTGATTCCCAAAGATAAAATGTTCTACCTAAAGTTATATTTTAATATTCATGTTGACTTTGTCTCTTTCCTTGCTTACTTAATTAAAAATTCTTAATTATTTTAATGAGTAAAATTGACAGCTTTTACCTTCATTAATTACTATAGCTTGTTTTTGTAATACAGCTAAAATTTACACTTTTTAAGCACAAAAGACTTTTCACTCGGTTACATCTAAGATGCTTACAGATATTTGAAAGTGAATGTTTCCATGTTACAATAAACCTGGCTTGTGTGTATAATTGATTGATTAGATGCGATGGTGAACTCTGTGATACCACACTCCTCACACAAGCTTGGGGTCGCCAGAAATGTTGAAGTTAGCATTTCCTGTTTGGTCTTTAAAGGTCAACACTGGCTGTCAAACGTTGGTCACATAGAGCTGCCAAAGCTAATTTGGTGCATCTTTAGCTGAATCTCCACTAACACCGCAATCAAAATATGCTTTTGTGCCAGGAACAGTTAATGGTACAGTGTTGTTCTCTATTAGTTTTTTCCGTTCTCTCATTAATGGTCTTTCCCCCCTTCTGCTCCTTGAAAAGCGCTTCTTGGTTGAACAGTCTGTGATATTGCTATACAGTAATTTCTCACATTTCCTCCATGAGTAGTTAGCTTTGGTTTGTACAACGTGACCATTTAAATGTGGTCCTTGTTCGTAGGTAAAATATATAATAAGATGTATAAGGAACTCAGATATGAGTTGCTTTCTATTTATGCAGTGGCCCTAATGTTCTTTATGTCAGGTTGTGTGCCCATGTCAGCTTGTAGAAAGAAATGAGCTTTGCTGGCTAACTCACTTTGTATAGTACCCAGTAGAGTTCTGGGTTCAAATGGGTGCCTAGTTTTTCGGATGATTTAGCCATATGTTATTTAATTTTCTTCAGGTATCTCAAGTGCTTCCTAGTCTGACCCATTTATACTCATCACCCATCATCCTCACCTACATAGAGGTTGACTAACTTTGTTTTTGGTATTTTTGAGGAAAACAGTCATTTGCCCATGGCTATACAGCAAGTTAATACAGGGACCAGGATTGGGGAGCGAGTCTTCAACTTGATAGCCAGTGCTGGCTATTTGAAAGTTTGCCACTGGAAAAGATAGACAGCATCATGTTGGCAGAGCCTTGCCTTAGTTCTGGAACAAGTTCATACACCAAATATAAATGTATTTGCCTCTTTCTTATAAAATAGGAACACAGGGCTTTTAAAATAATGAAGTTTTTCTCATGTTACTATTTTCTTTTGTTGTATAAAATGAGATAGGAAAAGACTTCTGTTTTTCTGTGGAGCTTTATTTCATTTTTTAGTTGTTCTTTGAAAAAAAAAAGCAGAGGTTGGGGCATTTAAGTGTTTGATGTTGGGAAGTTATTATTGACTGCTGGGTGTGACTAGTCACGTGGAACATGGTGCCAGGCTCTAGAACTAACATGTTTTGCTGTTGAATGAAATGGGTCTTGGGAAGCTTTAAGACGCCACTAAAGCTACGGGTTTTCTCCGGTGTGGGGGGAAGGGGGGGATGAGGGCAAAGCACAGAAACCCAGGCAATTACATATATACTTAGTCAGACTTAAGCTAGTCTACATATGGGAGAACAGGAGAAACCCTGCCATGGGTATAATAGGTCAGTGAGAGCATTAAACCATCTCGTTTAGGAATCGCTCCTTTTTTTTGTTCTTTTCTGTTAGAAACTCAAATGAGCATTAGAAAGTAGTTAATCGTGAATTGAAAGTGATTGTAAAACATACTAAGTAATTTTTAGCCCTGTTTCTTGAAGGAGGAGTATCTTTCTTCAGCACGGAAACAAGGGGTGTGGATGTGAAAAGTAAAGTATTTTACTCCTATTTCTAATAATGTTGTTAAGGTATAAAAGATTGGATCCTTTCTTCCTACTAGTTAACTAGTAATTTTTATGATTAGTGGTTGATTTTCACTTTAAAAACCACTAAGTTTCTCCTATGCTCAGGTGTTTTTCTTTGTGGCGAGCTGTTTTAGAATCCCATTCAGCCAGGATAGATTAAAACTTGAGTTCATTTGAAAGGAAAGAGGTTGCCCAGAATTGGTATTAATGCCCATAAAACACATACACATTTTAAAATATAAATCTTTTTAAAATTGAGGTATAATTGACATATAAGTGTATATTAGTCTCAGGGGTACAACATAATGATTCAGTATTTGTATATATTGCAGAACGGTCACCACAGTAACTCTAGTTCATGTCACTCACCATACATAGTTTAAAAAATTTTTTTCTTGTGATGAGAACTTTTAAGATCTCAGCAATTTTCAAATATGCAATATTTGATAATTTTAATAATACTTTAAAATATAAATCTTAAGTGTAGGTTTCTGGTGAGCAGGTCTTTTAGAAGGGCAGCAGTGAGAAAGGAAAGGTACAGCAGTGGTTTTTGGCTGGTTGACTCATGAGTCTGATTCTATGACTACTGCTCAGTCCCTTTTAGGGAGGACTTTCCTTCTTGTGATGGTATTCGGACTCCTAAGTAGCTTAAACAACAGAGATTTATTTTCTCACAGTTCTGGAGTCTAGAAGCCTGACATCAAGGTGTGAGCAGGGTTGTCTTCTGAGGCCTCTCCCCTTGGCTTTTGCCTGCTGTCTCTCTCTCTGTGTCCTAATCTCTTCTTATAAGGACACCAGTCACACTGGGTTAGGGCCCACCCTGACGACTCCATTTTTACTTAATTACCTGTTTAAAGGCCCTACTTCCTAGTAGAGTCACATTCTGAGGTACTGGGGGTTAGGGCTTCAACAAATGAATTTGGGGGGAACACAACCCAGTCCATAACACGAGGGAATGCAAAATTTCCTTCCTTTCCTGGGAGTTGAGGCAGATAAGGTGAACTTGGGGAAGAAGCAAAACCTGAGGCTCTTAATATTGTTTCTGCCTCTGCAGATACTGGG
Source organism: Pseudorca crassidens (assembly GCF_039906515.1). Classification (NCBI taxonomy): domain Eukaryota; kingdom Metazoa; phylum Chordata; class Mammalia; order Artiodactyla; family Delphinidae; genus Pseudorca; species Pseudorca crassidens. Next base: position 122,692,853 of record NC_090297.1, on the reverse strand, counting down.
CTAACTTAAAGTTGTGGTTCAAGCAGAAGATCAGCAAAGAAGAGTTTGACCTTGAAGCTCATAGACTTCTCACACAGGATAATGGTAAAATAATTATCTGGGGAGTTATTTTACTGTTCTGAAGTTTTCCCAGATTTGCAATAAATTAAAAGTTTATTTAAAATTTTAAAAAAATTTTGGTTTTAGTGGTATAAGGTCATTTAAATAATGTGGATATTTAAAATTAAATGGAAAGAATGGCAGAGAAGGGGATATCCAAAGTCCTTAAAAGCTAGACTGAAACAGTGGGTTCCTTATGTTGTAAATATTCTGTATTTGACTTGTGACAATCTTCCCTTTTTCAGTCCATTCTCACAACGATTTCCTCCTGGCTATTCTCACGCGTTGTCAGATTTTGGTGTCTACACCAGGTAAGGGAGTGGAAACACCTCCAGGGATGTCAGTCAGCAAAACCACAGAATGCTGGGCTTACTAGACTTTCACTTCCTTTAACAGACTTGTTTGCAAATGAAATGTTCTTTGAACTGCTCAGAAGAAACATTTTATTGTGTAATAGAGATTCTTCTATAGAACCTTTTTAAAGCAGGTGATTTCTCTGTCCTTTCATTGACTTTTGGTCTTTACCCCCCATTCAGCTGGGTTTAGATTACTTAAATAAATGAGAAGTGAGGAGGAGGGTAGGTGGTCAGGAGGAAGAAGCTGAGGAGTGAAGGGAGGGAATTTGGTGGTTAGGAGAGCGTTTCCATAGATATAGGGACGGTAAAGTACGTGGAGGGGAAACCACAGCATATGTTGAGAACCTGGACTTTCTCCTATTCTTAATTAAGTGAGATATTAGCACCTGGAAGGTTGGAGCGTCAGCATGTGTTTGGCAAACTATTGGTGAAGAACAAAGGTAGTAATAGCAGCATGGTGGGGAGGTATGTGGATGCTAAGTCTGTCACTTCGACCTAAATAAATAGGTATAGACAGAATGATTCCTTTGTCCCTAATTTTTTGGAGCTTAAGTGGTACAAGTCCCCTCTTTCAATTTTATTTTAATCAGTCAAAAAAAAAAGGTAAATGCATTAAAACTTTGCCTCATGATAAAGCTTATCCTGGGCTCTTGTTAAAAACTTGAATTTACAGGTACCTCCTACTGTAGATTAAATTGAAGTTTTTGTTGTTTAAAGGGCCTGTGGTGATTCTGATGATCATTTATTAAAAGCCCATGTTTACCTAGAAGTGACTAGTATTTTGTATCATCCCCCTCTGCTAAGCTCTGTTGTAAGATAGAGAGTTCAGATGAGATCTCCTAAAGGCTTGTTCTCCACACTCAAAGAAGTCGCCATTGGTGTGAAGAATAATAAGCAGTGAGCGTTTGTTTACGGAGGTTGGTGTTAGAGAGGGAAGGCAGTTTTCCACTCCTCACCACACCCCTCACTGCACATCCTACACTGTGTCACATTTCTAATGTTTTATTTAATTTAAATAGAAGTGGACTTTCGCCAGTTAGATCATAAAGATAATCCACTTCATTGTATAAAGTTTAATTTGATCAGAAAAGCCAACATTGTGAGGATTAGATCTTACTTTTTAGGTAGGTATATTCTAAAGTGGCACCCACCCAAAAGGTTCAGTGGGATGATCGGAAATAAAAACCTTGGTTGGGGCTTCCCTGGTGGCGCAGTGGTTGAGAGTCCTCCTGTCGATGCAGGGGACGCGGGTTCGTGCCCCGGTCCAGGAAGATCCCACATGCCGCGGAGCAGCTGGGCCTGTGAGCCATGGCCGCTGAGCCTGCGCGTCCGGGGCCTGTGCTCCGCGACGGGAGAGGCCACAGCAGTGAGAGTCCTGCGTACCGCAAAAAAATAAAAATAAAAACCTTGGTTGATAGGAGTCAAGGGGCTTGGGTTCAAGTTTAGGTTTTGCCACTAGCTTAGATAATGTAGTTAATTATTGAGTGTTCTTAGCGTCCACATTTATAAAATAGAGACAGTAATATCTACCCTGCAGGATTATTTAAAAAAAAAAAAAACAGATGAAAGAACATGGAAAAAGTGCTCTTAAAAATAAAAAATGCCAAACAAATACGAAGTGGTATTAGTATAGGTGGCTGATTTTAATTAAATAAAGCCTTTGATATTCTTGAATATTTGTTGTTGGTTAAAAATAAATGAAGAAACATTAGAATTTAGAGGTTATTTCTCAAACACCCAAAATGTCTTCCTTTAAAATGAAATTAATATTTGCTGGCAACAAAGAGGTGATTTCTATTAAAGTATAGAAATACAGTTTTTTGTACTTTAATAATTGTGATCAGGTTGGTTACTGTTTTTCTAAGTCAGGCAGGAAAGATGATGTTAATAATGTTATTTATTGAATACCGTAACTGCAGTGCCTTAGACGCTTTATGTGCGTTATCATTAATCCTCACAACAACTCTTCAGAGGTATTAGCCTCTTTTCTTATATGCTAGGAAACAAACTTCAGAGGAGAGAAAACAAAACAAAATAAAAACTTACCTGAGGCCCTCTTCAGCTAGTAAGTAGAAGTGTTGGATCCAAACCAAAATCTGACTGCTGCTGTGAAGCCCTCCTTCCTTGGGGTCAGAGTTAGTCCTTGCCGTGCTTTGCTTCCTCACCTGAGGTATATTTGGCCACTCAGCAGCAGCATCGCCTAACATCAAGTTCCATTCATCAGGGAAATCATCTAAGATTGACTGGTCTTATCAGGTGTGATCTAGGTGTGCCAAAGATACTTAAAGCGATGGAGAAGAGGAACTTGACTTTCCAAACAGTTCTTTTTTAGCTGAGGAACCAGGAATATTTTTTCAAAGCTTTACGAACTCATTCTTCCAAAAACATCAAGATGAAATAATGTTTTGCTAGAATGATGGGTGATTTTTTTTTTCTTTTCCTAAAAAAATTCTTTGGGATATTTTTTTCAAGTGTACTGTAATGAGCTTGTATAACTTTTGATTTTTTTTTTTTAACACTAAACTATATATGTTCATGGTTTAAAAAAAATAGTACAGAGGGTCTTAGAATGAAAAGCTTCCCCCTCCTAGACCAGCTTGTTCTCAAAGACCAACTGCTTTTGCTTTTTGTTCTTCTTATGGGACCTCAGTGGCTCCGTATAGTGTGCTGAAACGTCTTTCTGGATTGACTGGTTTTAAACATCCATCTTGCCTTATTGCTCTGTGTTTTGTGAGATTTCCTCAATTCTTTCTTTCAGCCCTTCTGTCCAGTGCATTCTTTAATTCAGCAATTTTTGTAGCGTCTTCTTTTTGTTTTATGGATACCCATCTTCTCAGACTTCTCTGAGGATATGAATTAGAAATTATTCAAGTTCTTTGTGTTGCCTGAATTCTTTATCTCTAGGATCTCAATTTTTTTTTTTTTTTTTTTTTTTTTTACTTTGGTCTTTCTTACCATGTTACAGCTTATCATCAAATGTCTGAGAATCCACATTTACGAATGAAGCATAAAACCTGGAGATTGTGCTTTAGAGTGAGCTGACGGGAGGCCAGCCATTACAGTGAGGTTCCTCAAATGCCAGCTGCAGAGAACTGTGCTCTAGGGTACCAACATTCATACCAGCTACCTCAGTAAATCCCAGAAATTTTGTTCTATTTAACTAGAGAAGAGTTCTCCATTCTCCATTCCCTGCCACCTGTTTATACTGCACTGTGTACAGGAGTGAGTGGGGCTGGTTTCATGGGGCCAGGAACTGTCCATGAACTTGGAAGGGCCTGCACTTGGTTTAGTGCTGTACTATGGTTGTTTTGAAATTCTTAACTTTTGAGCAAGGGACCCTGCATTTTTGTTTTGTACTGAGTTCAGTCCTGGGGGTGAGGGAAGGGGTTTCTATGGATGACTTTTCAATATAAATCTTCCATTAATCTTGTTTTAAGCTGTACTATCCCTTCTGGTTCCCACTGCACTCACCTTCTCCAAATCCAGATTCTTTGTGGATATCTACTAGTCAGGTTTATTTACTTCCACCTGTTTACCAACCTTGCCAACTTAGGTCACAGCTTCCAAGTGTCCGCTTTGTAAGTTGGCTCCTTTTTAGCCCATCTTTGAAATTTGTTGATATCTCATCTTGGTCTGCCACTCGTTTTGCTTTTTATCTGTGTTCTGGATGTGTGCCATTTACTTTTGTGTGTGTGTGTGTGGTACGCGGGCCTCTCACTGTTGTGGCCTCTCCCGTTGCGGAGCGCAGGCTCAGCGGCCACGGCTCACAGGCCCAGCCGCTCCGCGGCATGTGGGATCTTCCCGGACCGGGGCACGAACCCGTGTCCCCTGCATTGGCAGGCGGACTCTTAACCACTGCGCCACCAGGGAAGCCCCCATTTACTTTTTTCTACTATCATATTTAGTAGGGTCTTGGAAGAGAGAGGAGACAAATACATGTGCTTATTTCACCATCTTGAACTAGAAAATTCTGTCCTGCTTTTATAATACTACTGCTACTAGTAAGCAAACAAACACCCAGTAAACAATGAAAAATGTGAAAAACAAATTTGTCTTCCTAAAAGAACAATTTTGGTTACAGCTAGAGAAAAATTGTGATTTGAGAGAAGTTGTGTTTAGGGAAGGAGAATGTTTTGTTTAGAGAAGGAGAATGAGAGATCTGAATTTAAGCATTTGTTCATTTTCATCATTTGAGCATTTCATACTTTTTTAGCCTAAAGTGAAAACAAACTTAGCAGTTATCAGTTGTCATTCTTTTCTCTTATGATTGTTATTTCTCTGTCTTATAGAGGGTGCTGGATCTTTACCCTGGACAGGGGGTTCTGCAGCCAAACCTGGAAAACCAAAGGGAAAGAAAAAGCTTTCTTCTGTTCGTCAGAAATTTGATGTAGGTTGTTTAGTAGATCTTGGTAACAACTGATTTAAGCACTGGTGTGATGGAACTGGCTTTAGTTTTTTAATGAATATTACAATTCTGGTAGTAAAGTTGAAAAAAAAGGGCATGATTTGGGGAGAAAACGGTGTTATTATATTTGAATCTGGTGAAGAGGGTTTCAAAGATTGTGTCTGAATTTTTATTCCAGTTTGTTATTGTGTAATTATTAATATGTTATCATTAGTACCTAATGATTTTTCAGTAATTCAACAACTATGCCTGTGTTCTTTTTCCTCTTAAATATCTGTGTGGAATGAATAATGTTTCTCAGATTGAAGACTTCTGTTCCAAGGGTCCAGGAGGCCCAGAGGCCTCTGGCAGGATGCTGCTGACGCCCCACTAGGCCTTGAGCCTTCTGGGGATCCTCAGAGAAATCTTGAAGGCATTGGGCTATAAAATTTGTAAACGTTTTAGAATAACTTGCTTTTTTTTTTCTGGTTTATATCCAGGGAACACAGTTTCCCAAAAGTATCCCTTTTATAGATTTGACTGGGTATTGATAGCTTTATTCATTAACATTAACAAATATTTATTTATTTCTACCTTGGCTCTATGTTTTAAGTCAAGAATATTCGATCTGGAGGGCATCAGTATCTCCAGAGAGGTATACTTGGTTTAAAAAAGCATGTTTGATATAAAATACAGTTTTATACTTACTTGGAAAATGGAAAAACAACAAGTATTGCTTTTATAGTACAAACTTCAAACAGGACAAGCCATATTCGCTACAAAATCTTGTGAGTTGGGCTTAAGCAAAAGCTACTGAGGCATATCTCCCACTGATTATGGAGAGTATAATTGGGCTATCAGCATCTCCCAGAGGAAGGCTGAGATTTTATAAGCGGAAAAGATTGGGAGAAACTATTTTTAAAAAAACTAATGACTGTGTCTTAGAAAGATTCTGTGTTGAGAGTTGTTAGTAGAAGATAATGGTAAGAGTTACACTACCCTACATTATCTTGGAATATTTGTTATTAGATCTGTTATATTGGTTAGCTAGGTTTTTTTAGGGCTTTTCTTAAGCATTAATTATATATTTTTATTTTCAGAATCTGCTTACTTACAAGTATTCTTAAAATACTCTGACTTGTTTGAATATAGTTTTATATCTTCTCCTTCTCCCCAGTTGTTATTTTTAGCACAGAGCCATATATTCTGTGATTACCGAGGTATTAATTGAATAGAATAAACTGCTATGCATAGTACTGTTATTCCCCATAACTCATGTCTTCATTATTACTGTGTAATGGGTGTGAATCTGTGATTAGTTGTGCATGAGTTACTTTTTTTTTTTTTAACTCTTGTGGTATAGTTTTGGTGGCATTAATTTGTGGGATCTCAGGTCCAATTCATAGGTTACTTTTGTTTGTGTCTTATTACTTGCCACATAATGAATAATTTTGAAAAGTTTTCTTACCCATAGCATAGATTCCAGCCTCAAAATCCTCTCTCGGGAGCCCAGCAGTTTGTGGCCAAGGATCCCCAAGATGATGATGACTTGAAACTTTGTTCCCACACAATGATGCTTCCCACTCGGGGTCAGCTTGAAGGGAGAATGATAGTGACTGCTTACGAGCATGGGCTGGACAACGTCACCGAGGAGGCTGTCTCAGCTGTGGTCTATGCAGTGGAGGTTGGTTTGCTGGTGGCAGAAACACTCTTACAGATTGAATGTGACAAGCTTGTGTGAGTTATTCAAAGCTGGTACTGCAAGAAAAGAACTAAAATGTGACTCTGATCTCAGAATTGTCATCATTGAAATTTGTTTTCTTTTGAGGGGAGAAACATCACAATCCAAACAATTGCCTTCAGTTAACAGACAAAACTTTTCAGAAAGGTTACTTGCATAACACTTTGGATGTTTAATTTCTCAACAAGGGGACAGTTTTTAAGCAAAAAAAAAAAAAAAAAAAAAAAGAGATTGAGAATCCTAAAGATTAAAATCACTTGATGTTGCTGTGGTACGGCATTTGAAGAGCATTATTAGACTTGGCATCTGAACTGTGGGATTCTTGTCTCAGCACACTCTTTCATTCATTCATTTTACTCATTTAGTTACTCGACAGAGCAGACACTGGGGTCTAGAGTGCACAGGTACTGACCGGTGACGCTGGGTCATTCCTTTCAATTCTCTGGGCCTCCGTTTCCTTGCCGGTACCTCAGAGATTATAATAGCTTTCTCAAGAAGTTATAAACATTGAATCATAAGTTGTACCATGAAGTCCTGACATGAGCTGATCTTATTGGTAGAATTGAAACATCATCCCTGACCCCAGCACCCCTGTTAATAAGGATAGGCTGGGACTGGTTCTGTCTCTATTTTCGCAGACATTCTCTAACCCTCTCTTAGGTACTTGGCTCTCACAAGGGCGAAGAGATATTAAATACCTAACTTTCTGTTTATTTCCTATATATCTTTTGTTTATGTGGCTTTTGAGAGAGCCAAGGTTCTTTTTATGCAAGGATTTTAGTAGATTGGGCACTATAACCAATATGTTCCTGATGGTGAAACATTTTGTACCATTTTAAACCAAGCTTCAAGGTAGTTTGCTGCTTAAAAAAATTACTTATTTTTGTACTTTATTTAAAGCTATCTGAACATCATTTTTGAGGGAGAGGAGCCAATTCAGAGATATAAAAACTTTAATAAATTTTAAAGTAGAGCAAGCCCATCCTAAATAGAACTAAATAAAAATAGCGTGTCTCCCTTTGCTCTTTTCTGTACCCTCGTACCCTGGTATGTATGGCTCTGTGGCTGTTTCGTGAACATTCATCTGGTTTCAGCACTTGTTTGCCTGTCTCACATCTCCATCCACTAAATGCCAATAAACATTTTTTGGTCAAAGTAAGTTTTATGGTTTGCTTTTAAAGAGGAGTTCATGCTATTTTTCTCTTTTTTTTTCTTGTTTTTACAGAATCACCTTAAAGATATATTGACATCAGTTGTGTCAAGAAGGAAAGCTTATCGATTACGTGATGGTCATTTTAAATATGCCTTTGGTAGTAATGTGACCCCACAGCCATACCTGAAGAACAGTGTAGTAGCTTACAACAACTTAATAGAAAGGTATGTGAAGTTTCTTGTGATCTTTGCATCCATCCTTCCTAATTGGTTACACTACTCTTTTGTAATAGACCACTGTTAAAGTTGGTTACTGGGGCTCTGTGCGTCTAAGGTACCTCTGAGAGCAGTATGGTTTTATTTTCTTAAGTTGCATCCTTGCGTGATAACCAGTGAATTCTTATGGTACTCTTTATGTTAGGAGTGAAGTTGTAGAGTTTGGCCGCTGCACGTGGTTTAAAGTGAGTGCCCCCCACTTTCCGAAGTACAGTGGAATAGTTCCCTGGGGCAGTGCGTCTGGATGGTTCCTGAGGGGCATCACCTGACTGGTGGGGGGAGTGGGCCAGCTCTCACTCAGGAACGTGGCCTGTGCTTGTTGGGTCAAGGTTGGGTTTCTTGATGGTGGGAGGAGGAGCAGTAGGTGTCTCTCCAGGTCCTTTTCTGGCTTTTTTAGCTGTAGCTCAAGATAGCGGCCTGTGCTGGGTGTCATCAGGTTGCTCTTGGCATCCTCTTGTGCAGTTCTGGTCTCTCAGCTCCGATCTCTGGAACCTCTCTGTCTGCACTCCACTGTGGGCTCCCAGGACCTCTCTGATATTCTGAGTCATCCCTCTGAGATGACCTGAATTACCTTCATCCCTGTGTTGTCCCTTTTCAGGGAGAAGAGAGGTAAAGAGATGACAAGAGAGATAAAACTTCAGAGAAAAAAGTGTGATTGGGAAGGCTGGCAGGAGTGATGCTGGGGAAGAAGTAATGGGCAGGGAAGGCAGGAGGAGTGACAGTGAGGGGTGTGGGGTGGGAAAGCCGAGCAGGGAGTTGAAGAGAGCAGATGGTGCTGACACCACGGGGAGGGCATGGTGCTGGTGCCTGTTTCATGGCCCCGAAGACCTTGAGACGGCTCACAGGGCTTATCTTGAAGATCACTGGCTTAAACTGGGTTCACTATTTAGATTGCCATAGGTGAAGATTTACTTTCTTAATCTCATTCAGGCATATCTGTTTGGGATTATTTGTTCTCATTTGTGAGTCATTCTTCTCTAGAGAAAAACAAACCAAAAAGAGTAAAAGAGTGGCCCCTCGTAGCGGGCGAGTGCTGGAGCGGTGTGTGACCCTGCCGGGCCTCCAGCTGCCCTCTCCCCCTGCCAGCCTGTCCCTGTGAGGCTCCTGTCTCACCGTCGGCCGCTTGTTTCTCTATCAGCGCTGCCTTTGTCTGCTGCCGGAGCCCACGCTCACGCTCCACTTGTGCTTTCGTTCTAGTTCTCTCCTCACTGTTGTTTCACCTCCTGCGTGTTCTCCAGAATTGCATAGGTTATCTCCTACTGTATTACGATACAAAAATTATGTCTGACTTCCCAGTTGATGTTATACCTGGGTTCTATTTTGGGAAATTGGCAAGATCTGGATGAATTTTCTCCACCCTCATTTTTGCCTGTTGCTTTTTTTGTGCTTTATTTTCTTTTCTTGCTTGTTATTTTTGATCCTGTTGTCTCCAGTATCATCTACCTTCCTCTCCAGGTTGGTTGTTTCCAATTTCATTTTCCTTTAATGAAGGTCTGTTACTTTTTTCCAACTAGAAGCTCTTTAAGGGCAGGGAACAATTTTGACTCAGTATCCTGACTTAGTATTTTAGCACTGTGGAGGAAGAAGGGTAAATGCAGTTGCACTGCATTTTATTTCCAGCCCAACAGATGGGCTGCCTTTAAAAATTAAAACTATAGACTACTCGTGTATTCACTGGCTGAAAGATAACTGGATTTCTGATTCACGTTGAGATATATTTTAGAGGAAGTATTCTTGCAGCCCATCCCTATTCTGTTTGTTCAGTTGTTCCCATCTTACTTACTGGTAATATTTCTGAAACATTTTGTTTCCAGCCCTCCAGCCTTTTCTGCTCCTTGTACTGGTCAGAATCCAGCGTCTCACCTGCCTCCTGACGATGCTGAGCAGCAGGCCGCACTCCTGCTGGCGTGCTCGGGGGACACGCTACCCACGACTTTGCCTCCAGTGAACATGTACGACCTTTTTGAAGCTTTGCAGGTAACTCTTGGCTCCTTAAGGTTTACCTGGATTTATGGATAGGCTCAAAGTTTCTTCAAGTCTACAAAGATATTCACTAGCTTTTCCATTTCCTGGCTTTTGTTTTTCAGTTTCTATTGTTTGTTATTAAAGCCATTAATAGTAACCTAATCTTTCAAACCCCCGGCTCAAGAGTCCTTCCTAACTTACCTCCCGCATCTCTCACCTCCCCAGTGAAAGAAAAAAAATCTCCTTGTCCCCTTATTTCTATTTCAGAGCCTTGTTATTTCCTTGTTTTCTTGTTATCTGATTTGGGATTAATTAGGTTCTGGCTTAAAACTTACAGGTTTGTGTGTCTTTTGTGTGAGTATTTTGTTGACACAGATCTTACTTTCATTTTCTGTGTTGGAAAAGTAAGTATACTGAAGTATAATGGGAGACGTGCTGATATGTTTTCAATCCCAGGTACACAGGGAAGTCATTCCTACACACACTGTATATGCTCTCAACATTGAAAGGATCATTATGAAGCTCTGGCATCCAAATCATGAAGAGCTGCAGCAAGACAAAGTCCACTGCCAGCGCCTGGCAGCCAAGGAGGGGCTCTTGCTCTGCTGAATTGGGATTGGAGGGTGTGGGACCCTCAGCAAATTCATTGATGATTGGGAATTGAATGCTTTTGGGGGCCACATTTCAAGACTGAAGTGTGTAGAGTAAATATAACCTTTCCTATGGAAAGGTGATAGTACATTTTGTGTTGCTACTGTGAAGCCATTAATAAATCTGATTTTAATAATGACCCGTATCTCTGTATGTATGTGTGTGTGTGTTCCCAGTTATGGGAATAGGCACTGAGAAAGTTCTGTGCCTGGAATGGTGCTGTTTAGGCATCTGAGGCCTAGTATCCTGTGGTCTGCATGTGAGGTAGGTGACATTCTAGAACAAAGAAGCTGTTATAACTTAGTCCCCACGATCAGCAGGACATCTCTGTGTTTAGAGACATCACGTATTCTGTATCTGGCAAGTCTAAAATTTCTGCTTTCCTCCTGAAGAAAGAACTGTGCTTTTAACACAGTGTTAAAAATCGGTTATCATTTTTAGTGACCAGTGTTATATATATATATATATATTTTTTGTGACCAGTTTAATTTTTAACAGGTATACGTAGTTGCCTAAAGATTCATTCCAACTCCATAGAAAATAAGACTTAGAAATGCTGTGCTATTAGAGAAAATAAAGTCCTTTCTTTAAATTAAAAACCAAATCAAAACAATCTCTTAGAATGTAATTAACCTTATAAAATATCTTCTCATAACTCAAGTTTCTTTTATAGAGTTGTTATGCCCAAAGACTTTGATTGGCAGGTTCATCTTTTAATTATTCCTATAGGAGTCCATGTGAACATATTGGATTTATACTTGGTAATTCTCCTATTCCTGTGAAGTATCTTTTTCTATACTTTCAAATGGCAGTGTTACTAATAACTGTTCGTTTGTTTAGAGATATGTTGCTTTTTATTCAAGAGATGTTATTGGTGGATACATTAGAATGTACAGATGGGTTTACGTAGGTCTGAATAACATATGTATAGATATGTATATATGGTTCAATATCTGGATCTGTGTATTTGGTTTTGTACTTTAAATGCGACGAATAAACCTTTTGGGAGAAAACTTTTTTTGTTTATTAAAGTAAACGTATAAGGAATACCACCTTCTACAGAAATATGAAGAACCTTGCTTTCTGAGATCTTAGCAGAGACTTTTCAAAAGAACATACTACATGAGAAAGATTAAAAGCAGGTTCCAATTAAGGCATGTCATTTCTTCCTCTTGTGATATGTAGGTTAAGACTAAAAAGAAAAAATAAACAGCCTAGTTTCAGTTCTTGGCACAAGTCTGGAAAGTCCTTTAGAGTTTTCAATAACTCAAGAATTTTTAGGGTTTGTAAGAATTTGAACTGGTATCTAATTGCATATAGTGGTTTTGGCTTGGCCTATCCATGTATCTGAGTCTTAATGCTAAGTATGTGTTAAATTTCATGTGTTCCATAGATGGAGAGGCAGCTAGAAGCCTCAGACATGCCCTGCTGCCCACTGCAGTGGCAGGTTCCATAGAAATCTGTATAGCAGAGGGCCCTCCAAACAGAAAAATTCCTCACTACTCCGTAGGACCTGGCCTAAGTCCCTAGTTGCCTACTCTGGTGGGACCACAGGACACCAGAGGACTCTTTTTGCCTCCCAAGTTTCGGGCCTACACTCCAAGATCTACTTTCCATGCCAGTTTCCCTCAAGCATCATTTTGTACAGTGGAGAGATTGGGTTGAGGGCAAGGCAGGCAGCTGGATAGAGTGATACTTAGGATTTTTCAAGAGAGCCAGAGTTCAAATGCCTTGTTCCACCAAAGGTGGCCTCCAGCCGTAGCACCGTGGTCAACTGTGGGACCCTGAGTGCAGTCTCTTCTATAATTAGGTTCTTAAGAAATCAGGAGTGCTTATTATCAAGCATCATTTAGAAAAATAACTATTTCAAAGAGGAAAAAAGCTACTAGAAACCAGATAATTTCAGGCTTAGAATTGAGCTTAGTTTTCCTGTAGGGATTTCAGTAATTGTCTTTTAGCTGTAGGTATATCATTGTTTAAAACCAGGTTTGATAAGGCCCGCCTTATTTTCTACCAGGTACCAGAGTGCTGGCTTAGCACACATTCTTACCCCTTTGTCACCCATTGCTGGGATCAACCAAGCACATAACTTCTCTAACACCTCTCCCATTGTCTGAAGTGATCACGACGTTCCTGATCGAATTTCATGAAGCGTCTTCTAAATGACTGCTCACTTTGACCGTAGATAAACACCTGTGTGTCCTCATGTCTTTTGACTCGGACCAGAATGCCTCCAGTTTGAACAATGGTAAGGAAGCTTGGTTTTCGGGGTCAGACTTAGATGCTGTGGCCAACAGATTGGTTCAGCATTTAATTCTCACGGCTTAAAAAAGGAAAAATGTCTAGATTATTCTTGGAGAGTAGATTAATATTTAATTGAATCTACAGGCATGGTAAATTGTCAAGACTAAAAGCACACCATGAAAGGGCATATAGGTTCATCATACTTTCATTTTGAGAGAAATTTATGAAAACAGGACACAAGTTTTCTGTTCATCAAGCTGCATGTTTCCATCCTTTTAAAATTAATATCCCTTTATGAATTTCCTTCGTGTGATTTTTCCTGTGAGCATCCAAAACATGACTCATTGAGGGAAAAAGCTATTTTTGCCAGGGCCCTTTCCCCCACCTTTAAAAGCCAGTTTAAAACCACATGTAACATTTGTCTTTAAAGACACCGACATTACTTACACTGCCATCCCATGAACAGACTTTTTTATTTCAAGGGTGTAATATATTGGTACCAAACTGAGTGGAGAATAAAGTGTAAATGAAGAGTTTGACATATGACTTTTCACAAGGCTAGCATATGATAAATAAAACCACCAGAGCCTATTGTCTTTATTATCAAAGTTTATTGTCGGAGTCAGTTCCTATCTACTGGGGAGTACAACTATGTCTCAATATGTGCTATAGTAACTCTAGGGTAATAGCCATTCTGCAAAATAGTTGTACTGGGGCTCTGTTAGGCATAGATCATAATAAAGTCAGTGGAAGAATGAGCCCAGAAAAACCCTGACAGTAGAGCCATTCCTCTAGGGAAGTTCCAGTGCTAAGCAACCTGTAAGGCATCATCTATCAGCTGACGATGAGACTCAAGGAGGTGTTGGTAGAATGAAACAGGAGTTGAACCCATTTTCTACTCTTCCCTGCAAGACAACTACGGCTCCAATGCAGGAACCAAAAATTAGGTCTTATAAAGTCCTTTAAGCTCCCAAAGCAAGTAAAATAGGACATAAAGAGGAAAGGGCCAGGAACCAGGATAGTGGAGGATAAATTAAGTGTAATTGGAGGGAATGAAAACTTCTGGAATGAAAAGTAGCTGGATTTAGATGCCGTTTGAGATGACAAAGAATACAGTACAGGTAAAAGCAAATGGGGAAATGATTCAAACATTGAAAGTTATTCAGATTTCAGAAGTTAAGTGAAATTTCCCCTCTTAGAGGAAAACTGGTTTTAAAAAATGAGGAAGGTGAATCACTAATAGGAAAATGAGTACCTGAGTAGAAATAGGTGTTTCAAAATGCCAAGAACAAGTATAATATACAAATGAGCTGGGTCTACAGGAAGGAAAAGTGGTTATGGTAGCCTGTTAACCAGATCTGACATTGGAATGACATTTCTAACAATGGCTTTGTCTATGAGGTTCTGGCATATTTTTCGTAGCACAGGTAGCTTTGAAGGAATGTTTTCACAACACTCAACGTATGTGGGAATGCACATTACTTTAGTGTAAAAATTCAAAGACCTCCCACCTGTTTCTGCAGGATAGAAGAAGTCTTCAAACAGCTGTGGCCAAAGACCCACGCCCTCTCACCACCCTTGCGATAAAAACATTAAAGGAATCGGAATTAACAAAACAAGTATCAGATGAGTCAATGAGCTTTGTACCATGTAGACAGCAGATAATTTATGGTGACTTTTGCAGGCAGCCTGAGAAACAGAAGAGCTTGTGTACTAAATGCTACCCTATCATTAAATATAATAATAATGAAAAACAGGGCCATTAAATGAGACCCTAGAAAAGTCTAGCTGCCAACCAGATTGGGAAGATAAATGAAACGGCATAGTTTATTTTAATCTGTATCTTCCACACTAACCTAGTTTGTCTACAGAAAAGCCATCTGCTGGCACCAGGCCAGTACGTCTGAATTTTGTTGTTGTTATTAGCATCTCATTTTTCCAAAAGAGGAATGTGTAAGTAGCAGGTGTACATGAATGACCATTTCTACAAAGCCTTCTCTGCAGTCTTGACCTGTGTGGGGACAGGTTCTACTGATGGAAGCATTTTTAAAGGCAGAAGAAAAAACATTGACTTGAGGTTTTCTCCACAGAAAATACCAGTGGAGTTGGGCCCGTATGATGAGTCTCTTATTGGCGCTGAACAAATGGCCTCTTCTCCAGGAAATACCTTTGTTCATTCCTATCTACAGGTTTCTTTTGATGGACACATGGAGTAATCTCTAAAACAAGAAATGAGGCAGAAGCAGTTTCTTTTCTAATCATGTCTCTGACGAAGTGAAGGGTCCTAGACTTTTCTGACACCTCATGGACGTGGGGCGAGGGTGGGCGGTGTCCCAAGACAGGATGCTCAGGCTGCCGTCCGGACCTGGGCTGTTCTGAGCCCCATGGCCTTTTCCTGCTGCTCCCTGTGTACCTATGCTGTGAGGAAATCTTCTTGAGGATTTTCCTCCTCAGCTGTTCCAAATACAGTTCATTTGCTGGAAAACAGAGAGAACCTAAGTGTGAGTTAACCCTTGGATTTTAGACATGGTATAACTTTTCAAGAACAGATTAGTCAGATTTCCAAACAGATGAGAAGAGGCCGTTTTATGCCCACGTCGCCTCCAAAATGCCTTGTTCGATGAGAATCCCTGTCTACTTCTGGCACTTCCTCAGCTCAAAAACAGGGCAGCTGTACAGAGAACTGTGGCTGTCAAGATGAGCCAAAGCTAGTGGTTGGGATCGGACATAAATGCCTACGTACATAGCTGTAGCCCGGCATTGTTTTTTTCCCTTTCCTCTTCTGGCGTTTTTTTTTTTTTTTTTTGCGGTACGCGGGCCTCACTGTTGCGGCCTCTTCCGTTGCGGAGCACAAGCTCCGGACGCACAGGCCCAGCTGCCATGGCTCACGGGCCCAGCCGCTCTGCGGCATGTGTGATCTTCCCAGACCGGGGCACGAACCCGTGTCCTCTGCATTGGCAGGCAGACTCTCAACCACTGTGCCACCAGGGAAGCCCTCTCGCAGTTTTTGATCCAGTCCTTTGGGTAGCAAATAGCTTAGAAAATTAAAAATGCACAAAAATGTTATCTAACAAGGGGGGGCGGGAAGGTAAAAAGGATAAAAAGTCACTATAATTCAAAGTCTGATAATCCAGTGGAGGCAGTGTAATGATTGGCAGAAAAGGGAGGCTGAATTCACGGAGTGGAAGAATAAGGGAACATGAGGGGAAAAAGCAATTTTCGTGATTTCGACTGTAATAGTAAGAACTTCTCCTTGTCTCTGTAATTCTAGGGGTCTCAGAATAACACTGCGGTTCAATGTTAGGAGTACAGTTTGATTTGGGGGCAGGGAAGGAGACATAAGTCACTCTTCAACTTACACAGCATGAAGGGGGGCGGTGTAACAAGATTTCTCTTAGCATTTCATTTGGAGAAAGAAGCAAGTAGGATGGAAATACCTAATTATACTTTAAAGGAAAGAAAAACCGTCAAGATACTTTTAGGTCCTCTGTAAAAGGAGTGCTGTCTTCATATTAAACACTGTCTGGAGGAACAAATGAACTGACAATTAGGGAAATGAGAACAAGAAGGTAAAATGAAATGTCTCTTCTCTCTGTATGTTGCCCACTGTAGGTGGTCGTTCACTCTCTCTCAAGGGGTCCGGGTGGGGAGGTTCACTCCACTAGTGATATCTGGTAGCCCCCCACTCCCCACTTCCTTTTTTTTTTTTTTTTTGGCGGTACACGGGCCTCTCACTGTTGTGGCCTCTCCCGTCGTGGAGCACAGGCTCTGGACGTGCAGGCTCAGCGGCCATGGCTCACGGGCCCAGCCGCTCCGCAGCATGTGGGATCTTCCCGGACCGAGGCACGAACCTGCGTCCCCTGCATCGGCAGGCGGACTCTCAACCACTGCGCCACCAGGGAAGCCCCCCACTTCCTTTTAAAGCTGTTGCCCTTCTATACTCAACTGAAAATTCTCGGGCCTGTGGTCCTTAGTCCTTAGACTTTACTCACTGTAGTCCGAGATAAGCATTTTTTTTTTTTGGTGCAGTTTCAATTTAAAAGTATCACCCTTCAAACGTCTGTGAAATTATTATAATTGTTCACTCCACGTGAATGTCATGAGAATGAGATGATGGTTTAAAACACACTTCTGAACTCCCAGGGAGAAGCAGGCATAAGCTATTTCTTTCCTTCCCCACTGGGCTACTGCAGACCACCCCAGGACGGAGACCCGAGGCCCAGGGTACACAGTCTGAAGGCACATGCGTCCTTACATCCCAGCCCTACAGGCTAGCCAAGGCGAGCACAGCCGCTCCAAGTGAATCAGGTACACACACTGGCCCTAAATGTTCAGCACAATTTATAAGGGGAAGAAAAATTTTGGTTTTGCAGACAAAACTTTTTCTTATCGGGGCCATGTCAGACTACGCTCTTTCAGGCCCCAATAATTTCAGCGATAATTACAGCTCTCAGATTAAGTGTTCTCGGAGCTCACTCCTTGTTCACTTCATGCATTATACAAAGTACCCACGAAATAAGCCAAGCAACCAGTTTCACATAAAGGTGAAAATGCTGATGGCCTGTCACCTACAGCACTGCACTGTGGGCTCGAAGAGTTCTCGGAAACAGAGGAAAATAATGGCAAGAGAAAAGGTGTCTGTGGAACCCAACACGTCTCTCAGGGTAGGCGCTGGGCAGTTCCTCCCGACTGCTTACCTTGGCTTTCCCTCAGTTGCTCTCTGTCAGGCTCTCAGTGTCACACTCTTTGGGCGGTTCCCCTCCTCCTGGCAGCTCGCTCTCGATTTCCCACAGGACGTCATCCTCGTCCTCCAAGTTGCTGGAGATGTGGCACTTCTTGAACCCCTGGACGATGGATTCGCTTGAGATGCTATTCCATGCCACCATGACCCACTCCAGAAAGAGGCCGAGGGGCGGCTTCTTGGCATTCCCCGTGGGGCTCAGGGCCAGGTTCCCCGCCAGGAGCCAGTTGGAGTACTGGGCCCGGACACTGTCATTCAGGGGTTTGTAGACCACCACATCCAACACCTGCAGCTGCGAGGTCAGGCCCCCCGGGATGATGACCATGTCGGTGTTCATGCTTTCCATGGAGCTCTTCACCGAGTCAGTGGCGTGGCCCCGGAAGCCGTTGAGGATCAGCATCCCTCGCTGCTTGGGCACTGCACCGGTTCTCCGCCTCCACACCACTTCCAGCCAGTCCTGCATCAAGTCCTCCGTCATCCACCCGTACCGGTGACAGCGGATTTCCATGCCGCTGGGGAACTTGCCGGGGGGGATGTATGTGCCCCTCAGAATGATGTACGGAGGTAACTTCCTCCCATCTGCCAAGACACCAAGCATGGCGGTGATTTTCAGTTTCTCCCTGCCTGGCGTCTTGACCAAGACGGGCTTTTCACCCTGGTTGTCCACAGTCACCCTCGAGGGCACCTCTAAGCAAATGGGCGTCTCATCAGCATTCCCCATCTGAGCCACCTGGTAGTCGTGTGCCCTGCGCAGAGCCAGGACGCTCCGCTGGTAGGTGACGAGCTTCTCGGTCAGGTCTTCCGGCAGCTGCTGGGGCACCGGTACCTTATGCCGCAGAGACAAGTCATACCTTCGCATCATTCTTCGACACCAGCCCAGGCTGGCCTTGAACCCTTTCTCCGGAATGTTCATCTCCTGGGCAATCTCCAGAGCTTTCAGCTGCATGGCCTCCCTGGTGATGGGGTCCCCTTTGGCCTGCATGTATCGAACGTACTCGGCCACGCGCTGGTCCACCAGGGCGAAGCGCCCGTTTTTGGGGCCCCGGAAGGCGCGCCGCATGGCGTGGGCGTTCTGCAGCTGCGGCTTCACTTTGCGCCAGTCGCGGACGTTTTTTTCCAGCACCCCGAACTGCTTGGCCGCCTGGCAGTTGTTGGTGCTCTCGGCGTACTCCACCACCATTAACTTGAACCCCGCGTCGTAACTGCGGCGCATGCCCCGGCTGAACTGAAACTTCCCGGCCAGGTCGTCTGCCGAGAGGTCGTACCCGGGGAAGCCCACGGCCATGTAGAAGGGGTACCCCTCGCCCCACTCGGGCAGCTCTGTGATGTCCCGAGGCAGACGGAGGCCATAGCTGTCCAGGTGCTGAGGCTGCGGAAACTGGGAGGCCGTGTTCATCGGGCCCACCCAGTCTGGGGGCTTCACGTCAGATTCTTCATTTTCTGGCAGACAGACAGGGAGGGGCAAAGATAGTGCCCGTAAGTAAAATGACTTCTGGCTCATTCCCTGATTTTTTTTTTTTTTCTTGGTCGAAATACCAAGAATACCTTAATCTCAAATTCACTAAAAGCAGTAGCTCTAATAACAGATAACACGAAGTCCTTACCCCCGTGCCAATTCCCATGGATTACCCCATCTAATTCTCACAATAACTGATTATTTCTTCTTTGCACGTGAGTCTAGAGAAATTAAGTAATGCATCAAGGTAGCTGAGCTAGGAAGTGGCAGAGCTGGAAACTGAACACAGGCAACAAGCTTGGATCACATACCAACTGTGTGGGCCATGCTTGGGTCAAAATAACCTTTACCTGGACGAGAAGCCAATTATAACCCATATTACCACGTAATGTTACAGAATTTGTATCATCATGGGCTGAATCATATCCCTTAAACCAAGAAAATCTATAGCAATACCACACTTAGCAAAGTTAAGCTCATCAGGCAGAAGTATGGTTCTTGCATACCAATGTCAGAACTGGGTTTCACTGTATGTTTCTGTTCAGAAGGTGGCCACAGAAGCTGAACACGACTCACGGAAATTACCATATCTCACCAGAACTAAGATGCCATCAATTGCAAGATGCACCATTATATGCCAGTAAGAAAAAAAAGCTACTAGTGAAACTATAGCACGCCATCAATTTTAAGAGGCATTCTCAACTGCAGAGATGTTAAAGTGATGAGGGAAAAACGTGTCTTGGAATCAATGAAAGACAGCATTTTAAACTATTACTTATAGAGAGAAGGCAAATCAAACCACTCAGGCTGTTGGGAAGCTGTATTTTTCCAACGCCTGCCCTCTAACTATATTTCTTGATAAAAGACTGAGTGCTTCTTTAGACATATTTGCTCAAGCATGTACTACAGCTGCTATTGCTTTTTCTATCCAAGATTAAGGAGACAGGAAGCCAAGTAAATAACCCTGGATGCATGCTTCGTCACACTATTTTCCTTAGTTTTCAGAGGTGTGTGGTGTGCCACCGAGGCACCCAGGATGTGCGCTGGACCAAAGCCACACAAACTTCACTTTGGTTCACCTGCATACAAAGGTGCATGTTGAGACTTATTACTGACAGTCGACAGGTGAAGAAATGGAGGCTCAGAGAGGTGGATGAAGTCGCCTAAGGTCACATAGCGTAGGAAAGGAGATTCTGAAACTCCAAAGCCCATAATCTTTCTGCCTCACAACCTTGCCTTACTCTTAAATACCCCACAGAATGTACCTGGAAACTTAAAATTCATCTTCATTATTCTCCCATTGGATGGATGTTGAATTGGGTTAATCATAGTACCTGCAAAGGTTCCTCCCTGGAACTGCCATTCGTCAGAATTCTGAGACTCCTCCTCCCTTTCCAACCGAGTGATCATGTCGGGCTTAGGGAATGGGAATTCTGTTTATAGGAAATAGAACAGGTAACAGCTGTGTGTTACTGTCTTGGAACACTGCCAAAATAAGTACTTTATAATACTTAAGAAACCCTCCCCTCCACTCCCACCCCACCACAGTCTTCTCAATATGCAGATTTATGAAAGGCGGGGGGAAAGGGCTCAGGGATACTTAAAGAAAAAATATGATGGGAAATAGGTCTGTCCAAGGGAATTTATGAATCTCTGCTAATGTACTAGCAACAACAAAAAGGAACTGCATTTAGCAGGGAAGTGGGTGGGTGCAGCCACGGATCTAATGAGCACTCTGGTACCCATATGAGCAAATGAGGAGATCCCTCCAAATGGTTACATTCTAATAATATGGTTACATTCCAATAATATGGATATCAATGCTGGGAAGGGAGCAAGGATTCTTTGAGGATATGTCCCCAAGCTTCTAAGGCTGACAGGGTAACAATGAGGCCTGCCTTCCCTCCTAAGGAACATATGAAGCACAGGCGCAGACCCATGGTGACATTTCTTAGATTATGTCTTATTTTTTCTTTTTTTGATGAGAATGCCTGGGTTGAATGAGGATGGTTCTGAGAGCTGGCACAAGCTGCTGAGTAGAAGGACACAATATGTATATCCTGCCTAAATCAAAAACAGGAAATTAAATGGGCACAGGCATTGAGGGGACAGACTCCAAGTTCAGGAGAGAGGGATGTTGGATACACCAGAGAAGAGAGACGTGGAAACAATTCTCTGGGCTCAGAGCTTCTAGGAGACAAAGGAAAACAAAGCTTTACCCAGGGACAGGACAGTTTCATAATTCATCCTCATGACCTCCCGGTACAGGGCCTTTTGCTGCTCCGTCAAAACGTCCCACTCCTCATCGGAAAAATATATGGCCACCTCATCGAATAGGGCTGGCACCTGCAACAGTGAACAGGCCTTTCTCAGCGACTAGTAGGCACATGCAGACACAGATCACACACCCGCATCTCACAGGCGAGGGCTTGGGCCCGGGGAAACGTCTGTCCTGAGTCACACGGCTCCTCCGAGAAGCAACACCAAGACAAAAACAAGGTCTCCCGTGCCCTGCTGAGTGCTTTCCTCCCCCGGCATCCACAGATAAGGAGAGCAGCACCTTGAGAAGAAAAGTCGCCCGTACTGGTTGGGAGACACTGGGTCCTCACATACAGCAGGGAGAGCCGATCACGGCTCAGCCCCCATCCAGAGGCAGAACCAACCACGCTCGAGGAAACACCCCGAGACAGCTGCCCCACCAACACAACCCTGCTCTCTCCCTTGGTCACAGATCCTCAGCCCAGGAGGGTGCTGGGGGCCTCCTGGGCACTAGTCTCCATTTGCAGGGCACTAGCCCCGGTTTCTGACTCAGAACCCAACGCTGCCAGGGAGGGGCCAGTGAGAGAAGGGGCTTCGGCCGGCCTTTTCCAATCCACGAGGAGGAGGACAGAAGGGCTAATTAGAGCTTCAATTTATGTAATGAGATACTAGAGCAGACTGCTTTGCTTCCGTGCCTAGACCCGCAGCAGGAAGCCCTAAGGCCAGAGAAGAGCGCTCTACTGCCCGCTCCCGGGCTCACCTACCTCCCCATCCCCATGGGCCAGTGGGACGGGGGTGCCTGAGAAGCCAAACGCAGCCAAGGCACCCAGACCGACCCCCTCTTGTTCAACTCTCTGCTTTTCTTTTTACTATGTGTTTTCCTTCAGTCATTAAAAATCCTACTCCAAAGTTCATCGTATTCAATGGTAAGGGATCTGGGCTGCTGCTTTCACAGCTACTCCCCATAGCTGAATCTAGGGCCTGGGGGATCAGAGTACTGTTTTCCATCTGCTTACAAAAGTTCAGTGTCTGCACCACCTGCAGCTTCTTCAGGCCCCCGGCCGTCAATCATCTAGATCTCCTGGCCCTTCTTCCTTACGCACGAAGCCCACCTCGTCCCTCCCCCGCATCACAGCCCCTTCCACACAGGGAGAACCTCCTAGGAAAGGCCCTGTAACTGCTTCCCTTATTCCCCCCACAGCCCCATTTAATTAAGGAGGAAACTGGCTCAGAGCAGCCCCGTTTCTGGCCCAAAGTCACACAGCCAATAACGGCAGGGTTGAGAGTGGGACACAGCACTGTCTGACTTCAAGGCTCCCGCCCTCACAGAGGGCAGAGGGGTCTCCCAGGTCACCAGCTGGCAGGCCTCCGCTCCCACCCCGCACACGCTCAGCAGTACACAGCTGCTGCAGTTCCCTGAACAAACCATCCTCGCACCCTCTGTGTGTGCGCACATGGTGCTCTGCTGCCTCGGAGGTCCTCCCCATTCTTGGCCTGGCTGACACCCACCCACTTTCCAAGACTCAGCCCAGACATCCTGTTCCCCAGGAAACTGGTCCCAACCCAAGCTGTGTGCCCTGTGACGCCCTGGGCTGAAGGCTCTGATGGCACTTATCACACTGCAGAGTCCTCTTGGCTTACCTGTCTGCTTCTTCCACTAGAATATTGGCTCACTGAGGGCAGTACTCTGGGCTTATTCTGTTTTGTTTCCCTAAGCCTAGAACACTTCCTGTAGGTAGTAATCCCTTAAAAATGTGTTCTTTGAATCAAAGATTTAAGCAAATAACCCCTGGACGTCTCTTATTCTGCTAGGAATAGTTTCAAACAATCGTTAAAATGTATCTGTCACAAGACTGAACTTACTCTTTGGAGTAAGAATGGACAAAAATCCCTAGTGTCAAATACCAGGAGGTACAAACGGATTGGTCTCTGGGCTCCGCTCAGACTCCATCAATCTGGAAAGCCAGGCAGCCAGGAATTTTCCATCCCACCCCATCCCACTTCCCAGGCTTTTAAACAACTCTCCCTTTGGCCTTTTCTCTCCCTAGGAAATTCCAGATCTAGGCCATACCTATTTATAGGCCCTTTCCCTTTGCTGATAAAACAGGACACAGGACTGGCTATGCCTGTCATTGCAGAGGGGCTACCCACGTCGATCCTTGTAAAAGGTAACACGTCCTGGGCCTGGTAAATATATCAGCAGCCCTGGAGTGGTGAGAAGGCAGCTGGAGGCTGAGGCTGGATTCATCTCCTCCCATTTAGGACTGAGCCCCGGAGGATCCTCAGACAAGCCCACATTATGTTCCAGAGGCGCGCAGTGCAGTGGCTTAGGAATTCTCCTCACAGCAACCTTCTGTGAGAATTGAGCAAGCCTTCAGCCAGGCCCTGCTGTGCAGGCCTCCCCTCTCTCCACAGAGGCCTTTTATCTAGCCAAGCACAGCAGAAGGTAAACAGGGCCAGCCCTGGGCCAAACTCAGAAATCAGGCAGCCGCCATCCAACCCCTGGACACCCTTGCTTGGCCTCACAGGTAGAGGCCCTCGATCCCCGCCTTCCTCCCTTCCCTCAGAAGGTCAAGGACTCATCAGACAGGTGTTCTTCCTTCAGCTTGTGTGTGCTGCCTCACTCGGTCCCACGAGCTGGGATTCCAACGCTTATCTCCAAGGGTAACCGTCCTAGAGTACTTACATGCTGCCCAGGCTCGCTGCACCCAGCGAAGACAGCACTTAGGGGGCTGGGACCGGTGCACTGATAGAGCGCCTGCTGTATGCCAGGCACTGTGTAGGACACTCCCTCTTACGTGGTTAAATGTGTTACCTTATTGAATCCTTTAAATACTACAGGGATACGGGGATCACCACCCCAGTTTTATGGGTGAGGAAACAGGGCTGATAAGTATCTTGCCCAAGGTCACAGAGTTAGCAAGTCGGACTCCCAAGCCCGTGCTTTCTCGGCAGGCCACTTAGGCCAAGTGGCCTCTGCCTGGTGGCGGCAGCAAACCCTAACGTCCCTTAGAAAGACGAGCCGAGGACTTCTCCCTCAGAGCTGCTAGGGAGGGAGCTCAGACTCCTGGGCGCAGCACACTCCCCCGCAGGGCTGGCTCGGTCCCCTGGCCCCCTCTGCTTCTCTCGCCCATCCCCTCCACTCCCGGACTCCACTGCGGGCTCCAGCTGCAGGAGCTGCTCTGGACTCTGCACACACGAGCTTTCCTCTCCAGTGCTTTTGCTTCTGGCTGCCTCGAGGGCAAGACCCTCCCTTTCCTTGGCTGGTTCCACCTAGGCCGAAGGCTTGGTTCAAAGTACACTTTCCCTTTTTTCTACTTGAAAGTGGATTTCTACTCCAGTTCTCCCACGAAATATTACCCTAATATACAGCCTGATTCTTTGGTTGGAAAAGCTTTTATTGATCACTCTAACACAATCCCCAACAACCAAAATGCATATTCGATTCTTTTTTTCCCCTAGTTTTAATGCTCTAGAGCAGGGGTTTTCCCACCTCAGCACTGCTGACATGTTTGGCCAGATAATTCTTCGTTGTGGGAGCTGTCCTGTGCATCACCGATGGGTAGCAGCATCCCTGGCCTCTACCCAGGAGATGCCTGTAGGATCTCCCACTCCCCAAGCCCCACCCCGAGTCATGACAACCAAAGACGTCTCCACCCAGACGTCCCTGGGAGGGATGGGGCTGGGGGCAAAACTGCCTACTGCTCCAACCAGGTCCCTGCCTGCCTTCTCCAGCCTGCAGGAGAGCCCATCTTCCCCCACAGAACTCCAAATACTGTGCAGTTAATTACATTTACTTCCCTATCTTCCTCACAAGACTAGTACCCCCGCGAGACTAGGGATCTTGCCTTAATAACACCCAGCACTGTGCTCAGTAGCTGCGGATGGATGGCAGGCTGCCTGGGTGCCACACATGCCAGTCCCCCTCCTCCAGCTCCTCTGGTTACCTCCTTCTTTCCCAGCCAAGCATGGGCTTCACCTTGCTCCTCTCTGTGTTGTCCCAATACACTCTTATGTGCGCTTCTACTGCACCTGCTTTGCGCACTTCTCCATTCTGTCTAGATGTTCTCGGTTGGCCAATGCAGCCTCAAAGCCATGGGTTCTTGCTCAGGGCTAGATAGGACGGATGCCTGCTCTCCAAAATCTCCCCAGCTGCATGGATCTGAACTGGGGAGGAGGCCAGGGTGGGCTGAAGAGACAAATGCAATCCAGGCTCCATAGCTAGATGAGAAAACCCAGAGCCTGGTGTCGTACTGCTTTAAATATTTTTAATTGAAGTATAACATACATACAACAAAATGAAGTACTTTTAAGGTTCCAGCTCAAGAGGTGTTTTTAAGAACAAATGTCAGTGTACATGTGTATCCTAGGAGCAAAATAGATAACCTTGCTGCACCCCATGCAGTGGGAGCGGAGCGGGACTGGATAGTTTGGAAGGACCATGATTCTATGAATACAGATCTCTCACTGGAAACAAAGGATATGTATACCGATGACATTCATACACAGTGGAAAACTAAGCAGAGAAAAGGAATGTCATTTTGTTGCTTCTTTAAAATGTTTACCATTCATGCCCAATTATCATGAAGTCCAGTAAGTACTGTGAATAATGTACATAACGATGACTATTAATATCTGTTGCATTTACACTTTTATAAGTTTACTCTAATTCTATCACACTATGCTGTTTGGATATGCTCCCTATTCACTGCTGCCTACTATCGCAACCCCTCCATCCAGGACCAGCTGGAAATGCAGCTCTCTCCTGTGTCAACTGGCCTCGTCCCATAAAGCTCTCCTCACGTCAGTTCAGTGCCCCAAGACTTACTTAAATGGTTTAAATGGTTCCCTTCAACCAGCGGTAGGTGATAAAGACTCTCTCCTCACCCAAACTTTGGCCAGGCTCCTCTGAGCCCTCTTCTCCACTAGGCCTCTATCTTGGACACATACACACCCCCCTCCGGTTCTCAGTCTGCCCAGACCAGTTTTAGCAAGAATCCTGCTAAGTCAGTTTAGAAAGAACCCTCCACCGTGGATGTCTCCTCTTAGTAATTTTCCAACCACTGAGCCCTCCGCGCTGCTCCTTGGCTATAAATCCCCACTTGCTGAGCCCGATCTCTCTCCCCTATTGTGACAGTCTTGAAACCTATCTCAATAGTCCTGAATAGTCTTCCTTATCATCTTAACAAATGCCAGGACAATTTTTCTTTCACCCAGGCCAGCAGAGATTTAGTTGGTGTCTACAAGGTGCCTGGCATTGAGCAGGATACAGGGAATCCACGGGTACAGGAGAGAGACACAGTCGTGGCCTCTTGGACTCCCGATCCTGATGGTGTGCTTGAAGCTGCGTGCCTGAAGGGACTGTTCCCAGAACCAGTTCCATTCTTCGCTGTGCCTTTTAAAGCCACAGAACTGTTTTCTCAGGAATGCAAACACACCGGGCTGGGCTAGGCTATTTTTACTTCCTATGTCTGCTTGAGGAAGAGACTTAATACAAGCCTGGCTCCCAGGCCTGCCCCTCACAGCTGTGTGTGGACTCCACACCTTCTTACTTACCCATCCGCCCTCTGAGCAGATTCGGACTTTCTGCATATCTGTGGGGCCATCCTCCAGGTCCCGGCTCTGAATCTCTTCTTCTTCTTCCTCTTCTTTCAGGGTCAGATTGCGAGGGTAGGCTGTGGACTCCATCTCTGCAAGTAAGATTCAGTTCAGAAAAATCAGATGCTAGTGTGAACTCTTTAAAGTCTGTGATGGGGCCAGCTCAGGCTACACAAACCTTTTTAGCCCCAAGCACAGTTCAGCTGCAACAATGGAAGGGGACAGGGCCAGGCCTGGGGAGGAAGGGTTTCAGGGAAAGCACCAGGAAGCTGGAAGGTGACATATTTAATTATGATAAGAAGAGGGTTGCAGGCAGATAGCATACCTGGCTGCCTTCAAATATTTAAAAAGCTATCTGTGTAAGACAGACCAGACTGGTTCTGTAGAGACCCAAAGGCAGAGCAGGCCACTGAGTAAACATTCCAAGAAGAGGTTTTAAAGAGTGCATCAAATGGCAGAACTTTCTCACAGCCAGTGCCACCCAAACATGGAATTGGCAGCAAGACAGCGGTATTGGCTTCCTTTCAATGAAGGCATTTGAACACAGATAGAGCACTCGCTCAACTGGGTTGTTCCTACAGGGCCAGTTCAGCATCAGGAGGTTGGGTGGCCCAGAGTACCTGGATTTTCCAGATTCAAAGGTTCTGTCCATAAGCCAGGTCAGAAAATAAGACTGTTCTGCCTTAAGCGACTTTCCAAGCCCAGGAGTCGGTGATCCTTAGTGAGGGGTAATGCCTGGACACGCAAGAAGGTGCAGAAATCAGCTGGGGCCAGGCTCTGGGGCCCACCGCCACCGGGAAGACTCGCTGCCTCTGGGCCGCAAATTCTCTTCTGCAAATTCTCTCGCCCAGCTCCTAGGCCAGTACAAAGGGCCGCGCTCCTGCCCTCTAGGGGCGCGGGCAATTCCTAGGTGTGGAGTGAGCGCGCATCTTGTGGGCCGCATCCTCCCGGGCTTCCAAAGAAAAGGTCCTTCCGGAGTTCAAAGTCTGCTCCTTCGATATTTTCAAAAAGGACGGGCGAATGCGGCAGGATAGGTCTGGGGCGGGTGGAACAGGCTTCAGATCCCTGGAGCTGGGGCCCGAACTTGGCCGCGGCCTCCCCCGCCGGCTCCCGGGAGGGAGATGGGGGGGTGGGGGCGCCGCCCCGCGGCGAAGGTGCAGGCGAAGAGGTATCCTCTGCCCCGCCACCGCCCACCCGCCCGGCGCCCCGCCCGCCGCCGCTGCCGCGCCCCCGGGCGCGCTCCGGTTTCTCCAGCCATCTTGTCCCATTTCCCTTTCTCCGCGGCCCCGCGCCGGGAGCGCTCCTGCCGCCCCCCTGCCCGCGCCCGGCCCGGCCCATCTCCCCGCCTGGCCCGCTCCCGGCCCCAGCGCACCTGCCGAGCGGCTGGGGCCGGCGCCGCCTGCCTTCCCCGGCGGGCCCGCAACAAAGGCAGTGGCGGCGGCAGTTGCAGCTGCAGCCTCGGGACCCCCCGCCCCCGCCGCGGCCCGACCGCCGGGGGCCCGAGGGAGGGGCCATGCCGCCCCCGGCCCCCGCCCCGCCCGCGCGCACTCACCTCCGGGCCGAGAGCCGGGGCGTGGGCCGGGGCCGCGGTGGAGACGCCGAGGGCTCCGGCCCGGCTGTCACAGCGCCATCCTTTCCGTCTCTCCGGCTTCCCGTGCGCGCGGCCCCTCGGGAGGGAGCGGGGAGGACACGTGGTGGGAGGAGGGAGGGTCCGGCCGGGAGCTGAGGGTGTTGGGAGGCGAGGGGAGGAGCGCGGCTGATGTCAGCGGGCCGCGGCGTCGCCGGGGGACGGCGCCCGCGCCAGCTCCCGACCCTCCTCCCGGCGTGGCTTCCGGCTGGTCCGCGCCGCGCGCTCCTCTTGGCTGAGCTCCCGACCCTCCGCCCGGCTCCGCCTCGCTGGCCGGAGTAGTGCTCTCTGCCCTCTCTGCTTCCCCTGGTGCAGTTTCCTGTGCACCATGTGCGACCTCGGCATAGATGAGGCAGGAAGAGCCCGGATTTATGTTTGAACTGAATGTAGCCTGGGTGCACACGTTCATGCGCTTATTTGCATGAACGACTGCTTTGCACTTGCTTGGACGAGCATTCGAGGCACTCTAAGGCATGCTTCAAGGAATGTGTTATGAAGAGTAGACCAGCGAGGGGGTTGGGGGGAGTGTGGAGGGGTCTAGGATCTTTCGGGAAGCATGCATATTCTGGCAGGCATATGTTCAGAACTTCGTACGTAATATACATGTTGAAGGAACTTCCTGATTTTTGTAGTTGTTGCGTGTTAAATCCCAAGTGTGTAATGCCATGGAGGAAGTAACTCTAAAGCAGGATCTTCTCCAAAATGTTCAAAGAATTTGCGTGCAGCTCTGTGGACAATACAACAAAAGTGAGCGGAGAAGCCCTGAATCGCTTCTCATTCTAGAAAAAGATCCCGGGTTTGGTATTTTTGTTGGGAGCTCATTAAAGAAGAAATTATTCTGACAATTGTTAAAGCGGAAAAGTAGGACTTTATTCGGGATTATTGAGATAGCTGGCAAGACTATCGCAATAGAGCTGAGCTCTCCGGCTCAACTCTGAATACAGCAAAGACCAGTTGGGGAATTATCACCCACCTGGGAGTGAGGAGGTCAGTGGGTGGAATACTAAGAGGAGACAAGAAGGGTAGAGGGACTCTTGCTAAACCGATTTAACGGGATGCTTGCTGATGGCAAGCCAGGTTGATCAGATATCCGGGGTGGGGGGGCTCTCTCTGTGCTGGGAGGGCTGAGGACCGGAGGGGGTGTGTATGTGTCCCATGTAGAGGCCTAGTGGAAAAGAGGGTTCAGAGGAGCCTGACTAAAATTTGGTCAAGGAGAGAATTTTGTCAAAATTTTCAGACTGTCCCTGAGAACTGAGTGCCTGCAGGGAAAGATTTCTCCAAGTTTTTGTCGCCATTCTTGTATTTATTTATATGTGACTTTGATTTCTCTCTGCCGTGGAGAGGCTACAGTGGAACTGTGGAGCTCTCAATATATAAAATATAGTATGACAGTCGCATCTTTGAAGTGTAATTATGGCGGACAACCAAAGACCAAGACCAAAGAGGTCTAATCGATGGAGAGCAGTCAATTCAAATACTGGGAGAGAGGTAGATATTAGGATTTTTTGTTTGTTTTTACGCACAATTCTTTTTGTGTATAAAGTTAATATTTTTAGAGCAAGTGTGACATCTTAGCTCAAACTGATTGACATTCCCATCTTTTCTGAGAAAATGGCTGGTTCAAATGGAAAGGTGAGGGAGTCAGGAAGGAGAAGAGTACTAGGGGCACTGCTGACAGCTCACCTTCTTACAAAAAAAGTATTGATACGGGTTATGAGATAACCAAAGAGGAATATTATGCTAGGGTTTTAGGCTCTGAGAGCCCCACTGTTCTCATGCTGCTTTGATTAGGTTTTCCCTGGGAAGAGGCCAACCAACAGTGTCCCACCTGAATTCTTGACTTTGAACCCACAGCCCCATGATCTCAATTATTGTCACAGGCCCACCTTTGTAGAAGTCCACAACTGCTAACACGACTTACTCGTAGGAACAAAGTGCTGGGGTCAGCACAATACACTGCAGACATTCATGTTTGTGGCTAAGTCACATCACTTGTCTCTGCCTGAGTTTCCTCATCTTCAGAAAGAGGGGGTTGAGCTAGTTATTGTCTGAGCTTCCCCTCACCTCTATCATTCAGTGATTCCTTTCTCCGTAAGACTTTGGCTTAGTCTGAATGGGGAGTGACTGAAGCTAGTCTTTGAAATGGTGCGTGGCTTTGGTACTTAGGTAGGATGGATATCTGTTAGTAAGTGGTTAACAATTATGAACAGAACACCCATGGCATCAACATGGTAGTTCTTTAATGTGATTGGTCTGACTTCATCTTTCCTTCTGTTGAATTTTTGCAATACACAAACCATAGGGATTCCAAAGAGCCCAAGTCCCACAAAATACCTCTTGAACTGTAGTGTCTGCTGGTTCATACACATTTCTGACCTTCAGTACAGACTCCATGGCCCTCAGACAGCATAGCTACTGGCCCCCATTGCTCCATCTCTCAGGGACTGTGGTAGATTGAATTAATGGTCTTGCTTCTTTGTGCTTCTGTGGTAGTACACCCTGCTGTTACATAGCACACCTTGCTGAGGTCTCAGTTGTGCAGAACGTACTTCAATGCCCCTTCACTTGGCATGGCCATGTGACATGCTTTGGCCGATTGGATGTAGGTGGAAGTGACTACATGTGAGTCCTGAACATGGGTCCTAGAAGGTCTCACATATTCTCACTTTTCTCTCCGGTAGCTTTTGTCCTCTGCCATGACAAAATCATGCCTAGTTAGTCACTGCCCCTCCAGCCTGGGCTCCAGAATGAGACCTGTGCTGCACAGCCATCCTGTGAACATGAGAAGAGGTCGCTGTTTTGTTTTAAACAAATTTAAACTATTGAGTCCTCAGGAGGCTGGTTAGGTAGCCCTTTTGTGGTGAAAGCTCATTGAGACAGTGACAACAGGCAGCCTTGGACTTAGAGCTCCCATCATTGGCCCTCATGGGGATGCTCTGAGGCAGGGGAAAGGAGAGTTGCCATTTCATGGTGGAAATCCTCAGATATGTGCACAAGGGAATCCGAGATTGGGAGTGGAGACATAAAGAACCAAATGGGGGGAGGGCATACAACTGCTGGCTGTATCTTTCTCTTCCCTGGGATTCTGGCACCTCAGAGGAAGATCAAGATATGACCTCTACATTCATATTCCCAGTAAAGCCTGAAACTATTCCTGGGAGATCTTGATAAAATGGTAAGGGAAACCCTGCTCCGGACAGTTCTTGGAAGGGTTAAAAGGTTCCTGGAGAGGCAGTGTGTTGTTAGAGAAACTCAGAGGATTAAGGAACAGGTAGAGGTCTCTCTAGAAAAAAAGCAAAGAGAATTGTAGTACTGAGTGTAGTACAGTAGTCCCCCCTTGTTCGCAGGGGACATGATCTAAGACCCCCAGTGGCTGCTTGAAACCACAGTTAGTACTGGATCATTTTCTGTTCATGTCTTCCACCCACAAATTTAATACCTTTTCCATCTTAACTGAGCACTTATCATACACCGTGACCATAATTTTTGCAGTTTGAGGTGCAGCAGCAAAACTAGCATGGGTTTTGTCCTTCTTTCCAATTTCATGAATAGAAGATTCGTTCTTACCATATCTTAGCAACCTCAGCATATGATTTTTTTACTTTCCTTATTGAGTTGAGAACTTTCACCTTTTCACTTAAAGGAAGCACTTTGTGATTTCTCTTTGGCATATCCAAATTACCAGCATCACTACTCTTGCACTTTGGAGCCATTATTAAGTAAAATAAGTACCACTTGACACAAGCACTGAGATACTGAGACAAATCAGTCTGATAATTGAAATGGCTACTAAGTGACTAATGGGCAGGATATGCTGGACAAAGGGATGATTCACTGTCCCAGGCAAGATGGAGGGTGATGGTGCAAGAATTCATCATGCTACTCAGAACAGTGCACAATTTAAAACTTATGAGTTATTTCTGGAGTTTTCCATTTAATATTTTCAGACCATGGTAGACTATGGGTAACTAAAACTGTGGAAAGTGAAACCATGGATAAGGGGGGCATACTGTACAGACTACAAACAGACACACAAATGTATAAAGGCTCAAACAATAGAAATTTATCTTTCATTTATGTAACAGTCCTCTGTGGGTGTTCCTGGTCCACAGGTGACTCTCCTCCATGCTGTGATTTAGAGACCCATGTTCCTTCCATCTTGTGGCTCTGCCACACCCGCAGGCCTTGTGATTTTCTTCATCAGAGTGAAGAGGAAAGAGAAAATGGAGAATGTACACCCCCCTTTTTTTTTAGCCCTAAAGTGACACACATCTCTTTGGATAGCTCACTGTGTTCCTGAGCTATGACCTTCACAAGTATTTCTCAGTTTTTTCCTCCTTCCCCGTTAACTGAGACACGATGAAGAAGTTGGACTTGGGTTTTTCCCTTCCTCCAAGTCAGTTAGGCTCTGGTAAAACACGAGTTGGTTAAGTTCTGTTAAAATAAGTTTTCCTTAAAAGCAGGCTTTTGTTAAGGAGAACAGAGCATGCTGGGCTTATTTAAAAATGGTTAATTTTCCCCTTCCCCTTCTGGATGTATGAAGGGATTTTTCTCCCATATTCACCCTGAGAACCTGGTGAGCCTCCTGGACATAAAACTCAGGAAAGTGTGAGGGCTGCCAGGCAAATTTATCTCTTAAGCTAGTCGGGGCCCAGTCGCCAATAATTAGTCAATTGCCCTTTACATGTTCCTGCAAGGCTCCAGCTGCAACTTCTGCTCCTAATAAACTATAATCCTCCATATTTGTCTGTCTCTCCAGTTTTCGGGGTAGCAGTTTGTCCTGCAACCTCAATTCCCTGATGTATCTAAGACTTGTTGATTTTCAGTTTGTTCAGCTTTTTTTTTTTTTTATTTTTCCTTTTTGTGAAAATAGGAGGGATGACTTCCAAGCTCTTCACATGTCAGACTGGCTAGGGCTTCTTTAAATAGGGAAGCCACTTATCTTTAACTTGCAGATAAGGCTATGGCAAATCTCCTACTTTACCTTTATCCTCATAGATGACACAATTCAATAGCTAGTTTCCTTTACACCAGTGGAGTTGAGCTCAGTACAGCCCATTCATGCTGGTTCTTCTTATCTCTCAGTTTATATGTTATGTCTACAACCCTCTCTCGTTCTCTTCTATAATATTCATTTATTGCTCCTAGTCTCAGCCTCTGAGGTGACACAAAACAAATCTAACATAACAGCCTTGTCGATATTTAAAAACCTCTGTTTTGTTCCTTCAAATCTCCCCTAAATGTTCCTGTTTTCTTCAATAGTTCCTCATAGGGCATGGTTTCATGCCCTATGTCCTTTGAGATTACTTATGCCCCTTGTCCTTTGAGATTACTTATGATCTATTGTAGTTCAGGATTTTCCTGAGATCTTAGTAATACCATAATCCTCAAAGTAATTTTCCCACATATGTTTTTGTGTGTATTTAGTTTTCTCTTCTCTCTACATTCAGAAGAGTCTTTTTACTGGAAAGGAAAAAGCAAACTAGTTCTTTGGCAGAAAACAAATTCTTCCCTAGCAGTGAATGCTAGGTCAGTTTCTCATGTGTCTTGTATAAGGGAAACTGAATGATATAATACTGTCCTCAACAACACTGTTTGAGAAAATGTAGTCTCAAAATTCAAATAATGTAGCTGTCAGCTTTTGCTGCACAATGGGATGTTAGTGGACATATGTGAGCAGAGAAATGACCTGTGCTTGCACAGCGGGGCTTGCCTCTGATACTCCAATGGTTGGCTATGAAGAGTTTTCCCTGGGTAGCTGCTCCTTGAGCCTGGTCTCTGGACCACATGTGGATCTGACCTTAACTGAACCCACAGCCTGGAACCAAGCCCAACCAATTCACTGCTTGAAGCAGAGCTGCCAGTGGAGCCCAGCCTAGATCATCTGATCCATAGTTGGCCTAAAGACCAGTGAACATGAAAATAAATACTTTTTAATATAAACCACTAGGTTTTGGGAGATGGGACCAGGCTGATCACTTGAGCAAAAGAGGCGAGCCTCACTGTGTAAGTACATGTCAATCCTCTGCTCATATTATAACCACTAACATGTTGGCCAAAGCAAATCACATGGCCAGGCCCAAAGTCAAGAGCTGGAGAAATACTCTCTCTCCACCATGAGGCCATGGTAGGAGTGTTGTCTCAGTCTGCCCAGGCTACCTTAACAAAATGCCATAGATGGGGTGGCTTAAACAACAGACATTTATTTCTCACAGTTCTGGAGTCCGGGAAGTCCAAGATCAAGGTGCTGGCAAAGTAGGTTTCATTCTGAGGCCTCTTCTCTTGGTTTGTAGGAGACCGCCATCTCACTGTGTGTTCCCATGCACTTTCTTCAGTGCTACATGTGGAAAGAGAGTGAGAATTCCTTCTCTCTTCCTCTTCCTATAAGGCCACCAATCCTATTGAATTAGGGACCCACTCTTACAACCTCATTTAAACGTAATTACCTCCCAAAGACCCCATGTCCAAATAAAGTCACGTTGAGGGGCAAGGCTTCAATATATGAATTTTTAGAGGGCAATTCAGTCCATAGTAGGTGTCACTGTATAATACTACCACAAGGGATAAATCATTGGAAACAATAATTCAATCTGCAAAATTATTCATGACCCTCCCTTGTGCAAAATATACTCACACCCATTCCAAGATCCATCCCCACCCCCAAGTCTCATCTATTCACAGCATCGGCTCCAAGTCCAGATTTTCATGACTACATCAGGTCTGCTTGATCAGGAGAGCTGTGATTTAAGAAGGCAAGTTACCCTCCTCCCCAGCTCTGCACACCCTGTAGAGAATGAGAGCACAGGGACAGGATAACCACAATGAACACTTTGATTTGAAAGAGGCTGAGCAGTCTTCTTTTTTTTTTTTTTTTTTTTTTGCGGTACGCGGGCCTCTCACCGCTGTGGCCTCTCCCGTTGCGGAGCACAGGCTCCGGACGCGCAGGCTCAGCGGCCATGGCTCACGGGCCCAGCCGCTCCCCCGCATGTGGGATCCTCCCGGACCGGGGCACGAACCCGTGTCCCCTGCATCGGCAGGCGGACTCTCAACCACTGCACCACCAGGGAAACCCTGAGCAGTCATATTTATAGCAATCCTGAAAGCCCAGTAGGCAAGTGTTGTCAGGTTTCACTGTCCTGGGGGGTTGGGAATGTCTCTTGGTTAGGCCCTGGGTCTGCTTCTGGGAGCGACTCCGAAGCTCATGTCCTTTACCACTATGGCTCCACACTCTGGGAGGTCCTTCACTTTCCATCATTCTCCTTAACCTCTTCTGAAGAGGCCATAGGGGAGCATGCCCATCTTGGTGGCAGAGTGGCCTTCTCAACCTGCTCCCTGCCTCTAAAATATAGAGGCTCACAGATCCTTATTCATTGTGAACACCCTCGGGGTTGTTTTTTTTTTGTTTTTATACTCTGGGTTTGTGAGGCACCTTTTGCAAACACAGCCCTCCTAAAAACTTTGTGAATTTTCTAAGTATTTGATTACAATCTGCATCATGTGTCCAAAGACACACCTACCACTCTTTGGGGGATAAGCTCGCGCGCTCTCTCGCTCGCTCGCTCGCTCTCTCTCTCTCTCTCTCTCTCTCTCTCTCTCTCTCTCTCTCTCTCGACACAGTTAAGGAAATGTGGGGCACTTCAGGCTTCTGGGCCAAGCTTTTTGATATTTCTAGTGGTCCTTTTGTGTAGTTGGAAGGATCTGCTCTGTGATACTTTAGTCCTTTCCAAGGTCTTAAAAAGAGCCATACTTTTGATTTGGTCTTTTTCTCGAGTCTGTGTTTTAATAGCCACTCCTGTGATTTGATGGGAAATAGTTTCGTTTTCCCGACTCTGCAATTTCTGTGATCTCTATATTCCCTCTAATCTCTGCTTGAAATCTGGCCAGTTTTTTCTCAGCTCATTTCGTAGCTGTCTTTACTCTAGTACTTTATCAAATGTAACTAGTAACAGCTAGTCCACAGCCAACAGTCTGCCTTAAAACTTTGTCCTCATTTCATTAGTTACTTGCCTTTCCAGTAACTACAGGTGACAGTTTTATCAAATATTTTACCACTATATAAAACGTCATCATTTTCCAGTTTATAACAGTTTCTGGGCCACCTGCTTCCCAGTCCAATTTTTTTACACTTTTGTTATAGCAGCAGCTCACCTCTACTCACAAACTTTCTGTTAGTCAGCTTCTACTGTATTACATCTATTCCCAAACTCAGTGTCTTACAAAAACAAGCATTTATTTTTATGCTCATGGGCCTGCATGTCAACTATTGTTTAGCTGATCTCAGCTGGACTCACCTGGGTGGCTGTGCTTAGGCAGTGGGTTGGCTGCACATGTTTCCAGCTTGTGGGCTGAGCTCAGGTGTGCTCACGTGTGTTTGCTTTAGGTTCCAGATTGAAGGGACAGCAGCTACTGGAAGAAAACTCTTCTCATGGTGGATTACAGGCACACAGGAAGGCAAGAGCATCTGTAAGAAAGCACATTTCAAGTCTTCATTTATTTACGCATATCCTGTTGACCAAAGCAAGTCACGTGGCCAAGCCCAAAGTCAAGGGGCAGAGAAACATACGCCCTGCCTACCTTGAGGCCATAACAATTATGTCTGCATAGGTACAAAGACTGGAAGAAAACATAGAGAAATGAAAATGATTCATATGATAGAACAGTGGAATTGTATGTAATTAAAAATTTTTTCTAATATTATTATAAATGTTTTCATAATAATTTTAATTAGAATCCTATGGATCTTAGGAGTATGAAATAATTGTAGAACAATCATATAACAAAATAAAATATGTCCAGGAAAAAAAAGGGTGTGGGCATAAAATACCACAGGAGCATAAAGAATTGGGACCAATAACGCATAATAATTTAGTACAAATTGCTGTCTTTATTTGCTTTTCTGCTGACTTCCTGTTATTAGGAGCCCAAATGATGTGGTATAAAGACATGGCAGGGAGGAGAAGCATTCCATAATCCTCTGATTAGGTCTCTCAGTCCTTTCATGAGCCCGTGTTCCTGGGCTCTGACTTTCTCAGGTGCTTCTCTGCTTCCCACCCCTTCATCCTTAAGTGAGACAGGAAGAGGGGGATGGAGCTGAATATTTCCCTTCCCCCAGGTCAGTTGGGCTCTGCTAAAACCCCAAGTTGTTTAGCCTCTGGTAAAATAGTTTCCCTTGAGGGCAGGATTTTGTTAAAAAGAACAGAATAGGGATTGCATTGAATCTATAGATTGCTTTCTTTACAGAATTAGAACAAAAATTTTTACAATTTGTATGGAAACACAAAAGACCCTGAATAGCCAAAGCAATCTTGAGAAAGAAAAATGGGGCTGGAGGAATCAGGATCCCCGATTTTAAACTATACTACAAAGCTACAGTAATCAAGACAGTATGGTACTGGAACAAAAACAGAAACATAGATCAATGGAACAGGATAGAAAGCCCAGAGATAAACCCACGCACATGTGGTCAACTGATGTATGACAAAGAAGGCAAGGAGATACAATGGGGAAAAGACATCCTCTTCAGTAAGTGGTGCTGGGAAAACTGGACAGCTACATGTAAAAGAATGAAATTAGAACACTCCCTAACACCATACATAAAAATAAACTCGAAATGGATTCGAGACCTAAATGTAAGGCCAGACAGTATACAACTCTTAGAGGAAAGCATAGGCAGAACACTCTATGACATAAATCACAACAAGATCCTTTTTGATCTACCTCCTAGAGTAATGGAAATAAATACTAAACAAATGGGACCCAATGAAACTTAAAATCTTTTGCACAGCACAGGAATCTATAAACAAGATCAAAAGACAACCCTCAGAATGGGAGAAAATATTTACAAAAGAAGCAACTGACAAAGGAGTGATCTCCAAAATATATAAACAGCTCATGCAGCCCAATATTAAAAAAACAAACAACCCAATCAAAAACTGGGCAGAAGACCTAAATATACCTTTCTCCAAAGAAGACATACAGATTGCCAAGAGGCATATGAAAAGATGCTCAACATCACTAATTATTAGAGAAATGCAAGTCAAAACTACAATGAAGTATCACCTCATACCAGTTAGAATGGGCATCATCAAAAAATCTACAAGCAACAAATGCTGGAGAGGGTGTGGAGAAAAGGGAACCCTCTTGCACTGTTGGTGGGAATGTAAACTGATACAGCCACTGTGGAGAACAGTATGGAGGTTCCTTAAAAAACTAAAAAGAGAATTACCATATGACCCAGCAATCCCATTCCTGGGCACACCCAGAGAAAACCATAATTCAAAAAGACACATGCACCCCACTGTTCATTTCAGCACTGTTTACAATAGCCAGGTCATGGAAGCAACCTAAATGCCCATTGACAGATGAATGGGTAAAGAAGATGTGGTACATATATACAATGGAATATTACTCAGCCATAAAAAAGAATGAAATTGGGTCATTTGTAGAGAAGTGGATGGACCTAGAGAATGTCATACAGAGTGAAGTAAGTCAGAAAGAGAAAAACAAATATCTCATATTAACGCATATATGTGGAATCTAGAAAAATGGTTCAGATGAACCAGTTTGCAAGGCAGAAATAGAGACACAGATGTAGAGAACAAATGTATGGACACCAAAGGGGGAAAGTGTTGGGCGGGGCGGGCATGGTGTGATGAATTGGGAGATTGGGACTGACATATATACACTAATACGTATAAAATAGATAACTAATAAGAACCTGCTGTATAAAAATAAATAAATAAAATAAAAATTCAAAAAAACAAAAACAGAACAAAAAAGAACAGAACACTATGGACTTGTTTCAAAAAACCTACTTGTCCTCTTCCCTTGCCAGAAACATGAGGGGAATTTTCTCTGATCTTTACTCTGAGGACCTGATGGGGCTCCTGAAGGTAAAATTTATGAATGTTAAGGGCTCCACTAAGACTCAGCCCCTGGAATTTTTAACTTATAGCTGGTCCACACTTAGACTCTAGCAAGTGTTTCTACCCATACTGGCTCCAGCGGTGGACTCCTGCTCCCAGGAAGCTGTGATTCTCTGTATTCACCTGTCTCTCTAATTTTCAGTGTGGCGACTTGCCTTACGACCTCAATTTTCTCACAGATCTAAGAAGGGTTGTTGATTTTGTTTTTTCCAGCTTTTCTTCTTGGGAGGACAGGAATGACCACTTCCAAGCCCTGTACATGTCAGAGAGAAACTGCTTTTCTTATTAGAAAAAAAGAAAACTTTTTCTCATGGAAAAGAATAGAAATTGCTTGAAATTCTCATGACACACATGTAACTGCTGAATATGGTTGTTTCTTAGGAAAAGTTGAGGGAATAACATAGAAATGTAACTCAGTAAAGGTGAATCAGTAAGGTGATAAATGGATGACATTTACTATTTATCCCTTAGGTGTCCAATTCTTGATGTAAGGAGTGAATGTAGAGATTTTGGAGGAGTAGATGGAAGCTAATTTGTGGGTCAGTCTTGTCTGAATAGCATTGCTACCAGCCTAGCTTTTGCTAGAAGCTTGAAGAGAGACAATTTGCAAATGAGAAACAGAAACGCTGGTGTTTTATATTGCCCACAGGAAGACTCCATGTGCTTAGGAATCCACATCACCGGGGAAGGGCAGGGTGGGACAGAGTTGACATTCAGTGACAAAATTACAAAAATTGAGTGACCTGGATAGAAGGGTACCTGCGGGCAAAGCCAGACTTTTCTTTATGAAAGTAATTTTAGATCCGTTTCAGCCCATGCTGGGTGGAATCCTTAAAGTTCTAAACCTCAAGCATGGTAAAGTACTGAATAATTTTTGCCTTGAAAAACTTTCAGGCAGATGTTACTAGTTGTCCTACAGAGGTTATGGAGAAACAGTAGTCCCATGAATCATCTATTGGTCTTTTCTATCAGCATAAAAGCATGTTACATGCTTCTCCCTCCTTCTTGCTTAAGTGAGACAGGAAGACAGGGCTGGAGTTGATTATTTCCCTCCCCAGTTCTCAATCTGCATCTTACTAGACTATGGTACATTGTTACATTACTGTCCCCAAAAGGTCATGTGTCTCAGGCTCCACCCCCATGTGATGTCCTTCCACATAAACTCTGGACCTGGCCATGGGGCTTGTGTTGACCAATGAGTCATCAGCAAGTCTGAAGCAAGCAGAGGCTTGATAAGCATTTGTGCATTGATACTGGCTCTCTTGGAGCCCAGTTGCCAAGGAAACAAGTCTGTGCTCTCCTGCTGGAGAGGTGATGTGGAGGAGAATCAAGATGTGGCAGGCCAGACTGACCACCAGATCTATCAATGGGGCCCTCGGGAAAGAGTCAGCTCCCAGCCAACCTGCTGTCTGACTGCAGCTGCTTAAGTGTCCCTAAGCAAGACCATTAGAAGTGCTGCCTAGGAGTGGTGTCTGCATCACGGTGGTGTAAGACAGTTCTCCTTTGTATCCCCCCCTTTTAAACAACGAAATAGGTATCCATCCATGAACATAAGGGCCTCTGTGGGTGTTGTGGGATCTAGCACCACATGCCAAGGAATCTGGGAGAAGTCTTGTCCCCGGTGATTTCAGTAATAGGCAGACAGACCTTGGTATAGGCTGTGGAAATGGGGAGCCAGCAAACCTGCCCAGACCTCTCTCAGCACAGTCAGGAAAAAAACCTGGAGAGTGCTGCCCTGGGTAGATATCCATGCCCTGGATGAAGGAGAATTTGCAAAAGTCCAGCTTTCCCAAGGAGAAATTCCAGCACACTATTCTAGAAAAAAAAAAAATGAGTTTGATTGCAGTGGAGGTGGGGGTAAGAGAAACTTTCCCAGGTCCCCCACCCCTTGAGGTGGGACCTTCATGACAAGGGGGACAGAGGATATTGGGAAAGAAGCAGAGAAGGGACTTCATTCCTGCTGATTGCACTCAGCAGGAAGTCTGCCCACAAGCCTCTGGGAGTACCGAACCCAGGAATCTATCAGATCCGTGGGCACCTCCAAGGCCCCAAGTGCTAAACCCACACCTTCCCCAACTCTGCACCGACACCTGCTGTGCACTTCCACATGAGGCTTCGATAGAGAGCCCCAGTAGACTGGGAGCATTCAGAAAACAAGCCACTATCTGTGGGCAAGGAGAAACCATAAACTTGAGCTATAGCGCCATCTTCTGGAAAACAAAAGAGAGGTTTCCACTAGCTAGCCTAGTGACTGGTAGGAACCAGAGAAGACATAACAGCTTAAGAATCCTGCCACAAGAGGGAGCAAGAAGACTGGAGCAGGTACAGAGATTAAACCCCAGATACTAGCACTCAAATACATAAAATCAGAAATGAAGGAGGAGACATTACAATTAATAATACAGAGATATAAAGCATCATAAGAGACGCTTATGGATAATTACATGCCAACACACTGGATAACCTAGAAGAAATGGATAAATTCCTAGAAACACATAACCTACCAGGACTGAATCAGGAAGAAATACAAAATCTTAATAAACCAATAATGAATAAGGAGATTGAATAAGTAATGAAAACCCTCCCAACACAGAAAATCCCAGTACCAGTTGGGTTCACTAGTGAATTCTACCAAACATTGAAAGAAAAATTAATACCAATCCTTCTCAAACTCTTCCAAAAGATTGAAGAGGAGGGAACACTTCCAAACCCATTTTATGAGACCAGAATTACTCTAACACACCTGATGCAAAAATTCTCAACAAAATATTAGCAAACTGAACTCAACAACACATTAAAAGGATTATACACCATAAGCAAGTAGGATTTATCCCTGGGATGCAAGGATGGTTCAACATAGGCAAATTAATAATGTGATAGACCACGTTAATAGAACGAAAGATAAAAATCTTATGATTATCTCAATAGATGAGGAAAAAGCATTTGACAAAATACAGCATGATTAAAACTTTCAAAAAATTAGGTAAAGAGAGAACATACCTCAACATAACAAAGGCTCTATATAACAAACTCACAGCTAACATTATACTCAATGGTGAAAAGTTGAAAACTTTTCCTCTAAGATCAGGAACAAGGGTACCCATTCTTACCACTCTTATTCAACATAGTACTGGAAGTCTTAGCTAGAGCAATTAGGCAAGACAAAGACATAAAAGACATGCAAATAAGAAAGGAAGAAGTAAAATTGTCTTTGTTTACAGATGATATGATTTTACATGAAGAAAATCCTAAAGACTCAGCCAAAAAACTGTTGGAACTAATGAATGAATTCAGGGAAGTTGCAGGATGTAAAATTAACATTCAGAAATCCGTTACATTTCTATACACTAACAACAAAACATCTGAAAAAAAAATGAAGTAAACGATCTCATTCACGATTGAATCAAAAATAAAATACTTAGGAATAAATTTAAACAAGGAGCTGAAAGATCTGTACAATGAAAACGACATGGCCTAATGAAAAACATTGAAGAAGGCGCAAACAGATGGAAAGATATCCTGTGTTCGTGGATCAGAAGAATTAATATTGCTAAAATGGCCACACTACCTAAAGTGATCTATAGATTTAATGCAATCCCTCTCAAAATTCCAATGGCATTTTTCACAGAAATAGAAAACACAATCCTAAAACTTGTATGGAACCACAGAAACTAGACTAGCCAAAGCATTCACGAGAAAGAAGAACAAAGCCAGAGGCATCACATATCTTCATTTCAAAGTATATTACAAAGCTATAGTAATTTACAAAATATTGTACTGGCATAAAAATAGACAAATAGACCAATGGAACACAATAGAGAGCCCAGAAATCAACCCTCATGTATATGGTCAACTAATATTTGACAAAGGAGCCAGGAATATTTAATGGAGAAGGGATAGTCTCTTCAATAAATGATGCTGGAAAAACTGGATAACCACATGCAGAGCAATGAAATTGGATCCCGACCTTGCACCACTCACAAAAATTAACTCAAAATGAATTAAAAACTTAAACATAAAACCTGATACTATAAAATTCCTAGAAGAAAACCTAAAGAAGAAATTCCTTGATGTTGGATTGGGTAATAATTTTTTGATATGACACCAAAACCACAACTAATAAAAGAAAAAATCAACAAGGGGGACTACATCAAACAAAAAAGCTTCTGCACAGCAAAAGAAACAAAGAATATGAAAATCAACCTACAGAACAGGAGAAAATATTTGTAAGTCATATATCGAATAAGGTGTTAATATCCATGATATATAAAGAATTCATACAACTCAATAACACCAACAACAACAAAACCCCAAACAATCTGATTAAAGATAAGTGGATAAGCTGATAGGCATTTTT
Organism: Pseudorca crassidens; assembly: GCF_039906515.1. NCBI lineage: Eukaryota > Metazoa > Chordata > Mammalia > Artiodactyla > Delphinidae > Pseudorca > Pseudorca crassidens. The sequence goes on along the minus strand of NC_090297.1, from coordinate 122,649,022 downwards.
CTAAAGAGTGCATACAAATGGCCAACAGGTGCCTGAAAAAATGCTCAGTGTCACTAGTCATCAGCGAAATGCAAATCAAAACTACGGTGAGATATCCCCTCATACCTATTAGAATGGCTATCATCAGAAAGACAAAAAATAAGTGCTGGCGAGTATGTGGAGAAAAGGGAACCTTTGTACACTGTTGGTAGGAATGGAAGTTGGTTCGGCCTCTATGGAAAACAGTATGGAAGCTCCTTTAAAAAATTAAAATACAACTACCACAGGACCCAGCAATCCCACTTCAAAGGGATATATTCAAAGGAAATGAAAACAGGAGTTAGAAGAGATATCTGCACACCCATGTTTAGTGTAGCACTATTCACAATAGTCCAGATAAGGAAACAACCTAACTGTCCATCAGTGGATGAATGGATATACGTATAATGGAATCGTATATAGCCATGAGAAAGAAGAAGATCCTGCCACTTGCAACAACATGGATGGATCAGACAAACACTGCATAATATCACTTATGTGGAATTTTAAAAAGCCCAACTTAAAGAAATAGAAACTAAAATGATGGTTGTGAAGGTTACCAGGAACTAAGGAATGGGGGAAAAGGGGAGATGCTGGTCAAAGAGTATAAACTTCTTTCCAAGATGAATACATTTTGGAAATCTAACGTGCAACATGATGATTATAGTTAATACTGTATTATATGCTTGCAAGCTGCTAAAAGAGTAGATCTTAAATGTTCTCACTACAAAAAAGAAATGGTAATTATGTGACATGATGCAGGTGTTAGCTAACAATATGGTGGTAACCATTTTGCAATATAGAAGTCTATCAAGCCAACACATTGTATGCCTTCAACTTACACAGTATTATATGTTAATTATTTCTCAATAAACCTAAAATAAAAAAATCCAAAATACTGCCTACTGAGCCCAGTCCAAATTATTGACCTGCAGAATCATAAGCAGAAAATGATTAAGTCACAAGGTTTTGGGGTGCTTTTAATGTATAATAGACAGCTGATATGCTCAACTAATTAGCAGCATTTGACAAAGTTGATCATGCTTCTATATGTATATATTTTTCAAATTATGGTAAAATATACATAACATAAAACTTGCCAACTTAAAAACATTTTAAGTGCATAACTCAGTTACATTAAAAGCATTCACATGTAAAACTATCACCACTATTCATTTCCAGAACTTTTTCATCATCTCAAACAAAAATTCTGTACCCATTAAATAATAACTTCCCATTTCCCCCTCCCCTATTCCCTGACAACCATCATTTTACTTTCTGTTTCTATGAATTTGCCTAGTTTAGGTACTTCATATAAGTAGAATCATATATTTTTCCTTTTGTTCCTGGCTTATTTCACTTAGCATAAAGGCTTCAACTTTCATCCATGTTGTAGCATGTATCAGAGTTTCCTTGTTTTTAAGGCAAATAATATTACATTCTATGTATATGCCAAATTTTGTTATCCATTCATCAGTTGATGGACATTTGGGTTGCCTTTACCTTTTGGTTATTGTGGAAAATGCTGGTATGAAGATTGGTACACAAGTATCTGTTTGAGTCCCTGTATGTCTTTCTTTTTAAAACCCCTTCTTCCAGGATGTTTTTTCTCTTATTTCACTAACTGCTTCTTCTCATATTTCTTTGTCGTTCTTACCTGCCACACTTTTGAACATTTGAATGCCTCAGAGCTCATTTCTTAGATTTCTCTTTCTATACTTGTTTCCTTATTCAGTCTGGTCCCCTGGCTTTAAATTCCCACATTTGAGATGAGACCCACATTTATGTTCCAGCTTGGAACATAACTACAAGCTCACACTCAGCTGTCTACCCAATATACTTATTTGTATGTCTAACAGGCATCTTAAACCAAATCAGTCCAAACTTTAAGTCCTATATTACTCTCAAATTATTCTTCTATTGTTCCCATCTTACCAAGTAACAGTTCCATCCTAACAGTTTCTCTGGCCAAGTTATTCTTGATTCCTGTGTTTTTCTTTTAATTCATTTGGAAATCCTGTAGGCTGTACCTTCAAAATATATCCCTAGTCGTTCCTCCTCCACCTGAAGTGAACCACCAGCAACTGTTACCTAGGTTATTGCTGATAACCTCATAGCTGGTCGTCATGCTTCCACTTTTCTCCTCTACAGTCTGTTCTCAACACAGCACCTAGAGTATTTTTAAAAGGCAAGTCTTCCCCTCTGCTCAAACTCCTCCAATCACCATTGTAAAATCCAAAGTCATTACTGTGTCTTTTAAGGTCTTTATGTTCCTGCCATATATTTTTAAAAATTACTTACTTAATTAATTAATTTTTGGCTGTCTTGGGTCTGCGTTGCTGCGCGCGGGCTTTCTCTTGTTGCGATGAGCGGGGACTACCCTTCGATGCGGTGCACGGGCTTCTCATTGCGGTGGCTTCTCTTGTTGCAGAGCACGGGCTCTAGGCGTGTGGGCTTCAGTAGTTGTGGCACACAGGCTCAGTAGTTGTGGCTCACGGGCTTAGTTACTCCGTGGCATGTGGGATCTTCCCAGGCCAGGGCTTGAACCCATGGCCCCTTCATTGGCAGGCAGATTCTTAACCACTGTGCCACCAGGAAAGCCTTGCTCCTGACATATTTTTGATCTTATCTCCTACTACTTTCCTCCTATTCACTCCACATTGGTCTCTTTGCCATTCCTCAAACACACTGTACGCATTCCTCCTTCAGAATCTTGGCACTTGCTTGTCCTTTTCCCTGGAAAATTCTTTTTCACTTCCTCAGGCCTCCATTTGAATGTCACCATCTAAATGAGACCTCCCATGACTACCATTTAAAAAACAGCTACTTCCTCATATTCCACATCTTCTATCTCTTGTAGTCTGCTTTATTTTCTTCTTTATATTTATCTGACATCCTTCCTTTATATTAACTTACTTATCATCTGCTTTCCCACTGGAATGTAAGTTTCATAGGTGCATGGACTTGGTCTATTTTGTTAGTTACTGCATTGCTGGCAGCCAGAAGAGTACTTGGCAAGTAGTAGGCACTCAATCAATTAATGTCGAATGGACGAAGACATCATAAGCAACTCTGCCTCATAATATATACACTAGAATGTAGATCTGAAGAATATACCCTCAGCTAACAGGACAAGCTGACCTTCAGAAAGTAGTTACTTGTTGTACATCTATTAGATTGTGAAGATTGCTTGTCCTAAGGATAATACATTTCATGTCAGTATAGAGTAGTTTTGTTTTTGTTTTGTGGCAGTTGTTAGAGAGTAAGACCATTTGTATTTTGCAGCCACTTCTGGCTCTTGATATACAATCAGGAATTTTATCTTACCATTCAGTGATGCAGCGGTAGAGAGTAGGGAAGAGAGAAGGATGTCAAAGAATAACTTACTAATAATTAAAAATTATATTTTTATACAAATATGGAATGAACACACATCAAAGAGTTATTAAACGCATTAAAAAGGGAATCAGTAGTAAAGTTGGTGTCAAGAGCAATTGAAGAACTTTTAGGCACATCATGACTTTTAGAATGTCGACTACCAGGTTAGACGCAAACCTGGTTAGTATCATTCTGGCCAATAAAACCACAGCTTTGTGGTTCACTTTTCCATAGTAGAGAAATTATTTACAATTCTACCTGATGAAAATCTGCAAGTTATCTTCTAACCTCAAAGAATCTTGGTCTCAATCAATAATAGCAAGTCAAACAAAGGTAAGTCTGCTAGAGAATTAGACACTTTTTGAGTAGTCTGTGAGACGAAGCTCCAGTATGACACTGAAAGGGCACACAGTTCTCCTTCTGCCTTATTTCCAAGTTTTTTCTTAACAGTGACATAGACCGAATTAATCTTAAAGTGATTTCTACTTATTAATTTAGAATTTTTCAGAGGGAGGGATTTCCAATGATAAAAATAATAGCGCGACCTCATTTTTCAATCCCCAAATCCAAACATCCAACACAACAAGTTGGGAGGTGAGAGTGGATCAACAGTAAGGCAGCTTATTTGGAATCAAGACTTGCAGACAATTGTGAATAATGCTCAGTATAAGGATACAGACTTTTTGAATCTAATCATTAGTTTTTCTTTTAAAACAGTTTCCTGGTTAAGAAGTTTTTTGTTTGGAGTGTGTGTGCAATGCTTGGGGTTTCATGTAAGCAGGGAAATGGACATGCTGAGGAATTAATGCTGTTAGACCCCACAAGGAATTGTGGATCAGTGGCTGGCCATGGTCCCCCCTAGGATGAGGTTGTAGTGCCTGAGGCTGCACTCCAGAGACTGGAGTTGTGTTCTCGGTTCTATCAACAAGTGTGTAAGAAACTACTGGGAGCCAAAAGAAGATGTGGAAAAATGAGGAAGGAATTAGTTTCCTTCTCCTAATCTGTGAATCACAGTAGGTATTGTTACTCCCATTTTACTGAAAGGCAAGTAAGACTTAGAAATATGAAGTAACAGATCCATGCAGTTAACGGCAGGACCATCTCCAAAGCCAGTAATTTTTACTTCTTTCTTTTACTAAAAATGGTACATCACTGCTTTCATCTGGGTGACTTGGCAGAGCAGACGGTCCATAAATCCTCCGTGTCTCTGGACCTCGTGTTATTATCTTAGGTGTTTTCATACATGTAAAGCTCTTATGTGGCACAGGATAAGCACTCAGTGTATGCCAGATATTACCTTCATTACCGGTTTTGCATGCCCTTTGTACCCACTAAGTATCTTATTTTATCCCTACAATTCTATGAAATTGGCAGGGCAGATATTATTGCTGTCTTACAGATGAGAAAACGGAGGTTCAGGTAGATTTAGCATCTTTTTCCACAATAACTTCGGGAGTAAGAGGCAGATGTGACTAAAATAGGCATCCTGTCTGGAGCCATCCCCACTGCACATCCCACTGCCGCTTTTGCAGACACTGTTGTTTTCACACATGCTGCTTCCCTGCTCCCCACACCAAGCCCCAGTGATCACAGCACTTTTCTCTCTGGAGTGTCCAAGTATTCTCTTCCACCTCCTTCTCCCTCCCTGTCTCCTTCAATATTCTTTTTGAGGTATGTGCTTTTGAAACTGGAAGGAAGGGCAGCATGCAACTTGCAGCCACCAGTCTTTCAGTGAGGGAGGGCTAACAGCTCCCTCTGCTGTCCATTACGGGTAGGGCAGGCTCTGCACAAAAGCTCGGGGTCCCAGTGAAGGGTCACAGTCCCTAAATTACCCCCAGAAAGAGATACTGTGGTAAAATTCCAAAATTCAAATAATAAGGTAGGAAACAAGGTCTGAAAGAATTCATATTCCCTACTTATTTTTAGTATCACTAGAAAAAATATGTGAAGATCTTGGAAATTCAGGTGGAATTATTAGAAGAAATAATCTTATTTGTAAAAAAAAATATATATATATACACATATATACACACATATATATATATTATTCATATTACAAAGAACCTTGGCTTTGGAATCAGACACACCAAGAGTCTAATCCTAACTCTGTTATTTATCAGTTTTTTCACTTTGGGAAATTATCCCCATTTCTCTAGCCTCACTTTCTCCTTCTTTGAAAAGTAAATAGCCAATGTTGCCAACTGCCTCGCACAATGGACATTCAGTGGAAAAATAAAAAGGGAAAGTAGGGAAGATATAGACATGTGGGCATTAAAATTTCTTAATGATAGACTGCCTTAATGGAAAGCTGTATTCAATCTATAACATTTTTATATCATTAACTATTTTATATATCTATTCTGGAATTTTGCTTGTCTTATCTTTTTAGACACATATCAATTATGGAAATTAATGAATCTGTCCTTAAGAGTAGTTGCCTACTTAATTCCATAGCCACCAATAGTAAAGGCAGCTCTGCTACAAAAGAGGAAAAGTCTCCATTTCTGGGATACGAGCTCAAACAAAACCAACCGAAGATCAAAAAACTCTTTATCACTTGCTTCCCAAGAATAGCTTAAGGCAGAGCTGGGTGATTAGGGGAGGCTTCCTGGAACAGGTGGAGTTGGATACGAACTTGAGTGTTGAGTTTATTAGGTAGAAACAAGGGAAGAAATTAATGAATATACCTCAGCCTATCCTTCAAAGCCTGGGAATTTACAAAGGGGATCAAAGGCCAGTGGCCCCAAAGGGGAAAGTTATACAGAAGAGACCAAAAGGATGTTTCAAGAGAATCCTAGAGAAAGAGGCCGTTTGGTACAATAATTACATTTATAATTCAAGGAAACTTCAGAACATTTACAATATGGTGAAAACTTAAAGAAACTTATTGTTAACTAATAAAAATAACTAAGCAATGATATCACAAATCTGTGATCCATTATTATATCCATTGGAATGACTAGATTAGTAAAAGAAACAAGTGGAAGTTGGGTAGATTATACTGGAGCTCAATCTCTCTCAGCATAGAGAAGAGAACAGCTGATGGATAAACAATTGCTATCCCCAATGGAGGAGTCCAGCAGATTCTTATGGGCTAACGTTCTATCTTTGGAAAGGGCTAACGTTCTATCTTTGGAAAGGGAAATTAAAAATAAGGTCAAAACTACAGAATAGAGACATGTCTTCTGGGTGTTCTGAGCCTTTTGTGACTGGGCTTTCTTGCGTCATGGTGTGCAAGAATTTTTAAGGTGAACTCTTAGAAGGGTGCCAACACCCAGTGTTTAACCTATGGGATACAGACTCTGGGGCTATATGTTCCCCATTAGCAATAACAGCAACGATGATGCAATACTATAGGCACACTTGTTTATTGCACCTTGTAGATGCTGAGTATTTTTTTTTTATTTTATAAATTCAAGGTTTGTGGCAACCCTGCATTGTTAGATGATGGTTAGCATTTTTTTAGCAGTAAAGCACTTTTTAACTAAGGTATGCACATTGTTCTTTTTAGACATAATGTTATTGCACACTTAATAGACTACAGTATAGTAAAAGCATAACTTTAATATTCACTGAGAAACCCAAAAATTTGTGTGAGTAGCTTTATCGCAGTGGTCTGGAACTGCAGTTCAGTATCTCTGGACCTCTAGCTGAGGAGCTAACAGTGGCAGACAGCTTCTCCCTTCTTCCGATTTCTTTTGGGACTCTTTTGACTCTTTCACAGGACTGCTTTCTTCTTCTTCTTTTTTTAAATAAATAAACTAATTAATTAAATTAAAAAATGCCCTGGTGTTGATGACAAACAACATCAATTTTATGATGTTTTGCTGATCACCTGATCTTCAAACCCATGTTTCAAATGTTTGTGTTACCAAAATGACCTCATTCTTTTTTTTTTTTTTTTGCCCAATTCATCACCCCCCATCCCCCACGGCTTTCCCCCCTTGGTGTCCATACGTTTGTTCTCTATATCTGTGTCTCAATTTCTGCCCTGCAAACCAGTTCATGTCTACCATTTTTCTAGGTTCCACATCTATGCGTTAATATACGATATTTGTTTTTCTCTTTCTGACTTACTTCACTCTGTATCACAGTCTCTAGATTCATCCACGTCTCTACAAATGGCCTAATTTCATTCCTTTGTATGGCTGAGTAATATTCCATTTTATATATGTACCACATCTTTATCCATTCTTCTGTCAATGGGCATTTAGGTTGCTTCCATGACCTGGCTATTGTAAACAGTGCTGCAATAAACATTGGGGTGCATGTGTCTTTTTGAATTATGGTTTTCTCTGGGTATATGCCCAGTAGTGGGATTGCTGGATCATATGGTAATTCTATTTTTAGTTTTTTAAGGAACCTCCATACTGTTCTCCACAGTGGCTGTATCTATTTACATTCCCACCAACAGTGCGAGAGAGTTCCCTTTTCTCCACACCCTCTCCAGCATTTGTTGTTTGTAGATTTTCTGATGATGCCCATTCTAACTGGTGTGAGGTGATATCTCATTGTAGTTTTGATTTGCATTTCTCTAATGATTAATGATGTTGAGCATTCTTTCATGTGCTTCTTGGCCATCTGTATGTCTTCTTTGGAGAAGTGTCTATTTAGGTCTTCTGTCCATTTTTGGAATGGGTTGTTTGTTTTTTAATATTGAGCTGCATGAGCTGTTTATATATTTTGGAGATTAATCATTTGTCCATTGATTCATTTGAAAATATTTTCTCCCATTCTGAGGGTTGTCTTTTCGTCTTGTTTATGGTTTCGTTTGCTGTGCAAAAGTTTTGAAGTTTCATTAGGTCCCATTTGTTTATTTTTGTTTTTTATTTCCATTACTCTAGGAGGTGGATCAAGAAAGATCTTGCTGTGATTTACGTCAAAGATTGTTCTGCCTATGTTTTCCTCTGAGAGTTATATAGTGTCTGGTCTTACATTTAGGTCTCGAATTCCTTTTGAGTTTATTTTTGTGTATGGTGTTAGGAAGTGTTCTAATTTCATTCTTTTACATGTAGCTGTCCAGTTTTCCCAGCACCACTTATTGAAGAGACTGTCTTTTCTCCATTGTATATCCTTGCCTCCTTTGTCATAGATTAGTTGACCATAGGTGCGTGGGTTTATCTCTGGGCTTTCTATCTTGTTCCATTGATCTATGTTTCTGTTTTTGTTCCAGTACCATATTGTCTTGATTACTGTAGCTTTGGAGTATAGTCTGAAGTCAGGGAGCCTGATTCCTCCAGCTCTGTTTATTTCCTTCAAGACTGCTTTTTCTACTTGGGGTCTTTTGTGTCTCCATACAAATGTTAAGATTTTTTGTTCTAGTTCTGTAAAAAATGCCATTGGTAATTTGATAGGGATTGCATTGAATCTGTAGATTGCTTTGGGTAGTAGAGTCATTTTCACAGTGTTGATTCTTCCAATCCAAGAACATGGTATATCTCTGCATCTGTTGGTATCATCTTTAATTTCTTTCATCAGTGTCTTATAGTTTTCTGCAGACAGGTCTTTTGTCTCCCTAGGTAGGTTTATTCCTAGATATTTTATTCTTTTTGTTGCAGTGGTAAATGGGAGTGTTTCCTTAATTTCTCTTTCAGATTTTTCATCATTAGTGTATAGGAATGCCAGAGATTTCTGTGCATTAATTTTGTATCCTGCAACTTTACCAAATTCATTGATTAGCTCTAGTAGTTTTCTGGTGGCATCTTTAGGATTCTCTATGTATAGTATCATGTCATCTGCAAACAGTGACCGTTTTACTTCTTTCCAATTTGTATTCCTTTTATTTCTTTTTCTTCTCTGATTGCCATGGCTAGGACTTCCAAAACTATGTTGAATAATAGTGTTGAGAGTGGACATCCTTGTCTTGTTCCTGATCTGAGGACTGCTTTCTTCTGTCTAATAGAAATATAGGACTTTCCTGGCAGTTCAGTGGTTAAGATTCTGCACTTTCACTGCAGGGGTCATGGGTTTGATCCCTGGATGGGGAACTAAGATCCCACATGCAGCCAAAAAAAACACAAAATAATAATCTTAAGAGCATAGAAAATAAAAGTAGTAAAATAATTAGGACGGGGTGAGTTTGGAGTATTTATCATTTTTGTTTTTAATATACTTTATTTAATTTCAAGTTTATATGATAGTTTAATTTTTAATGCCTGTGTTCAACAACTGCTTACCAAAATTCCTGAAAATTTACCAATTGCCTCTTGTGAGCTGGTACAAGCCAGCTCCAGCACATCATCAGGAGACAACTCAATCAGGTACTGGATATTTATGAAAGAAGGGTTTTGGAGTTGTTCAATGTGAATAGGTTTGCTAGGAAAGGAAAAAAATATGACTATTATTCAGTAGTTCAAAATTGAAAAAAAGAGTAAATTATGTAATTTAATTCCATTAAAATTGTTAGGTTAATGGTAATCTAGAGATATTTCTTAAGATCTACCATTGTCTTCATAGCTCCTTTCTCCCTGCCCTCCACTCCAAGGCTTTCTGGATAGGTTTTTTGAAAAGCAGCTTTATTGAGATATCATTTATATACCATAAAATTCACCCATTTTAAGTGTACAATGAAGCAGCTTTTCATAGCTCCTTTGACTGACTATTCTCAGAGGTTTCCCTCATCTTTTTCTCTCCTCAGTGAGAAAACTAAGCAGAATGTGTTGATTTCCTGTATTAAAATGTTACAACTTTGACTTTTGTCAAATGCTTTTTCTGTTGAGATGATCCTGTGATTTTTATCTTTCCTTTTGTTAATGTGGTGTATCACATTGGTTTATTTGGGGGTACTGAAACTTACTTTCATCCCTGGAATAAATCCCACTTGATCATGGTGTTTGATCCTTTTCATACGTTGTTGAATTTGTTTTGCTAATATTTTTGTTGAAGATTTTTGCATCTACATTCATCAGAGATATTGGCCTGTAACTTTCTTTTTTTGTAGTGTCTTTGTCTTGTTTTGGTATCAGGGTAATTGTGGTCTTGAAGAATGAATTTAGGAGTGTTCCCTCCTCTTCAATTTTGTGGAATAGTTTGAGAAGAATAGGTATTATCTCTTCTTTATATGTTTGGTAGAATTCCCTGTGAAGCAGTCCAGTCCTGGACTTTGTTTGCTGGGAGTTTTTTTGATGACTAATTCAATTTCACTGTTAATGATCAGTCTGCTCTGATTGTCTATTTCTTCCTGATTCAGTCTTGGCAAGTTGTATGTTTCTAGAAATTTGTCCCTTTCTTCTAGGCTGTCCAATTTGTTGGTATATAACTGTAGTATTCTCTTTTGATTTTTAAAAATCTCTGTGGTCTTGGTTGTAATTTCTCCTCTTTCATTTTTTATTTTGTTTATTTAGGTCATCTCTCTTTTTTTCAAAAAAAACCCCAGCTCTTTGTTTCATTTATCTTTTCTATTTTTTGTCTCTGTTTTATTTATTTCCTCTCTGATCAAAGCTTACAGCTTTGAAAGCTATTTTATGTTATTACTTAATCTTATATACAACAGTAACTTTCCTTTGGGGATGAACAGTTAAAACAAACATTTTCAGCAAAGTGGATCTCTCCCACATTAGCCTCAAGCTGAAGGAAGTGAGCCCTTGATGGTGGAATGCCAGACATCAGTCAGCAGGTGAAGCTGGGTTGGTCTTAGTCTTCATGGAAGTCACACCTGTAGCATAACACCCCAAAATAACAATTATTGGGTTTCAAGCCCTGCCCTCTACTACTATCCTTCCCTAACAGCTCATGGTAAGGAGGCCAAATAAAACATGAGGATAGGACACAGAACTAAAAGTCACTCTGGACTTATATGTTAATGCCTTTATATGCATTATAACCAATACAATTATTATTAAATTCCTCATTTTATAGATGAGGCAATTGAGGCTCAGAGAGAGAGAGTAACTTGTCAGAGGTCTTACAGCTGGTTAGTGGTTGCCTTGGCTTGCAGTGACACTGTGCAGGACCCCATGTTTGTGCATTAGGTACCCTGCAGGCCTGTGAGAGGTACTGTGGACAAGGAAAGCCAATCCCATCCAGAATAGGTTTCAAGTCAGTAAGGATGAATTGATGCTCCTTCTATGGTGAAAGAGGTCTGATGCAATCAATTTGCCACCAAGTGGCTGGCTGGCCCCTTCAAGCTCAGTGTTAGGCTCTGCTACTGGAATATCAAATTTTCATCAGTGGCAGGACCCTTAGTGAGAAGGAGCCCATGTTTGGGGGTCTTTTCATAAAAGGCCTGATACAATGGCCATCATGGATCCATTGCACAAGCCCAGGAGTGGCTGAGAAAAGAGCCTGACCAAGGAGAGAGGACCTCTGCCAGGTTATTGAGGGACTCCTCTTTCCTGGGCATCAGTGTGAGAAGCATAGATTTACACGCTTGTGCTCACGCCAACAGGTCCATCCACATGCCCCCATGTGTCTCCAGTCTTCCAATTTTGCTTCTTCTAGGACCCTGGTCAACCAGTGAATCCATTGTCACTACACAGGCGTCCAAGTATAACCCATCTCTTCCTCCATTCAAGGTAAATAAGCAAGCACACTGCTCACAGGTCTGCTCACTGGGAGGATTTCGCTTCATTGCTGCCTTCCAGATCATTCAGTTTCAGCTTTCACCCACATGTGGAGGTAATCCATCTATGTACAAGCCCTGAGATTTTCTTCCTCCATCAGCTGGTTGTAGGCCCCGCTCACCCCAGAAATAAATTGAAGGAAAGATGTCCATGTATCAGAATAGATGACATCAGGTTTTAGACCATCTGTTCATGCAACTTAGTTTTGCTCTCCTGACCTGCTCAGGCTGGATCCCAAATATTTTATTTCCATTGTCTAATGATTTGCTTCTGTTCTCTGTTAATCTTATGACTCAGTGGATTTGGTAATTCGGCTCATTAAGGACAGCTTCTGCAGCTTATCTAGGACACACTGTTCTCATGGCAGAAGGCAGGAACACAAGAGACCAAAAGAGCCCTGCATGTGCATTTAGAATTTCTGGTCAGTCATGTTGTATACACATGCACATACACCCCATTGTCACCTGGCCAAGTATGACAAAGTGGTGTGGAAATATATTTTACCCATGAAGAGACGGGCAAGGGAGGGGCTGTATAATGCTCTTACAAGAGAGGGAGCAGAGAGTTGGGAGTAAAATACCATCTGCCACATTCTTGAGGCCTTCTTTGACCAGTCCTGCCCGTCACGATCTCTTCTTTAGTCTTTCTGTGATATCTATTGTCTAGACCACTCACAATTTTCTCCTTAGTTGTGTAGAGTTTTTGTTATGCTTTGGTTTAGGTTTATTTTTCTTCCCAGTAAGCTTGAGAATAGGAGCCAGGAATTACATTTCCCTTAAATCTTTTAGTACAGTGCCGAGAGCATCTCACTTCCTCAATATAATTAGCTAAGGGGTTGATAACCTCTTTATGATAAAATCATTAGCCACATCAGTTTTTATCTGGTAGCTCAAGGATCCCTGAAGATGCACTCAGGAGATATTTTCCTATTATTACTTTACATATATGAGAAACTACTTCTTTTAAAGGTGATTCAGAAAAGAGCAAGTTCAGAGAAGAAAAAGAAGGCTCAACAAATATTTTTTATATGCGCATAGATATACTCCTCCTTTGTGGAGTTTACAGTTTAGCATCTACAAATCCTGGGGTATTTTCTGATCATCACAGAGAAAAGACTGATTTCATCTCAATTTCTAAAAAATGTTTTGGTGAGATGGACATCAGGGACGTGTTATCTTATTCCCTCATAACATTAATATGGAAAGTCAGTTTATATTTAATCACTAGGTGGTGACATTATGGTGTAGTTAGACACAATGTATTCGGATTCTCTATTTGCCAGACAATTCTAGTCAATATTACCAGTAGCTCTTAGGCAAAGGCGACAACTAGTCCATTAAACCAAATGTTTCCGATCATCAGAAGCTCTGGGTTGTTTTTTTTTTTCTTCTGTAAAGTGGATTAATGCAAGAAACTAGGTTGTTTATATAGTTATTAGACTATTAGACTTGTTTATCTAGTTATTAGTTTGTTTATATAGTTATTAGATTCTTTCTTATGTCATCATCTTGAATTAAACAATCTGTGACTAAATGCTAATCTCCGGTTGGCTTCTGTTTTAGCCAAGCTATTGAAGGTCAGGAGACCCTGAGCTGCTCTGTGCATCCCTCTGACCACAGGAGTGCTTCATGGGAAATGAGAGGCCTCTCTGAACATCAAAAAGGGAGCTGGTGTTTTGCTTGCCCACTGATCCGGAGTTGTGACAGAGATAAAATTGTAATTTCTAAGGCTCAGTCTGGTCTTGCCTTAGGTACCTATCTAAGCCTTATGTAACATGTCATTTTACCATCAGAAGGACCTGGATTTGACTCCTAACCCCAGGCAAGTTGTATTTTCCTATTTGCAAAATGTGGGCAATACGAATTTTGCTACCAAGGGCTGCTGAAGGCCTAAGTGTGAATCGATATCTATGACTTCGTCTATATCCACATTCATATTCATATCTACTAATAATACTGCCCTGCCATGATAGGGGCACTCAACAATTATTAATGTACTCCCTCATCCCTTTATTCCTCATATCAAACTCTCTTCTAGACAAGCCAGTCTTCTCACTGACTCCAAATATGTTTTTCTCATTCTCACCTTCAGGTGGTGATGAAATAGGAACAAATGGAAAAATGAATATCCTTTCCTCAATCTTCCCTTTCAAAATTCTATCCTTCCTTTGAGATTCACTTAAAACACAGCTCTCTCTCTCTGTGTCACAATGATCATGTCTTAATATTTTATGGTCCTCTTTTTTTCTCCATTTCAGAGTGGGTATTTTGATTTCCTAAGGAAAGGATCAATTCCTTAGGACCAGAGCTATGTCATGGACTTCAGTCGCATCTCCTAATGAATCTAACGTAGTGCTAGGCACGTGGAAGACTCAACACACTTAGGTTAGGGTTTGAACTGAAAAAGGGCTAACAGCTCTTTAAGGGTAACGCACGGAAGGAGCATTTGCCAGTGATAGGAAGTTTAGAAGATCATGCCAAGAGTTCAGTTTAGTTATTCTGAATTTTAATTATTCTTTACCCCAGGCTTTGGTGAATTTTTTTCAAGGACCTTCAAGCATATATTAATTGAAACATATAATATTGATAAACATTTTGTAAAGAATAAATTATCTCTCAGAGTCTGCATGAAATAATTCAGACCAGCCAGAAAAATTTATGTCTCTTCTGTAAAATGTTTATTTAAAGAATTTGGTTTGAATATTTGTTGTTAGAAGATACCCAGTCAGCCTTCGACTATGCCTTTCTAGGATATTCCATCTTGACTAAATTTTAATCCTAGGTTGTCTGTTCTTTCAGCCAGAATCTCCATTGCACCTGTGGTTATAGACACATAGAAGTGGTACAAACCATTTCTCTTATTTGCCAAAGCTGAACATAAAGAAGTATAATCAGGTTTTGGATCACCTGCTGTTTATATTTGTGTCATTGACTCTCATGTCCTTTCTCCCTCATCTCATCAGTCTTTCACCTAATGGACCGTTGGTTGTGACGATGAAATATTATGACATATTTCTTCAGGATCTCAGAGTCAGGAAGGTTTAAACTGCTCCTGGATACTCCTATATTCACTTGATGGACCACTCAAGTTTACAATTAACTGACCACTACAGGTATTTGCGCTTTCCAGATAGTGAGGGTAAATAAGAACGCTCTTCCTTCTGACTTGCAGAGAAAAGAGGCAGACAATTGTGTACATGGCATTCTCTGGATATACATCCAGACAAGTAAAAATGAAAATATAATGAGCAGATTCAGCTATACAGAATTCATTATAAATCTCTAAACCTAAAGAACAGCAATACAGTAATTATAATATAGATCTACACTTCTCCTTTACTTTTGTTATCTTTCACAAAAATTTTTCCTCAAAGTTTCTAAACTCCCAGAAATCTTATGTCTGGATACATACTAACTGATTTTACACTGAACCCATTTTACTGATTTCTGTTACTAGATTTCAAAACCTCTTGAAAAATAAACTGTTATCATTCAAGTAAAATCAATACTATTTATATACATGTAATTGTTTCAAAATAAAGGTCCTTTCAATGTCACGCTCTGGTCTAAAAGGCAGATAGATAGAGACGGATAAGGATCAATAGATATATATCCACAGGTATATTATATACAAACATATATAATCATTTTTATTATATTTAGTATATATTTATTGTGTTTTTACAACTAGTTTATATTTAGTTATAGGTATATATATATATATAAATACATATATGTATATCATAGTCTTTAGTTTTCATTGTATTCTAGTAAGCTGAGCGTACTATTAACACATTCCCATAGTACAGATAAATTCATCACTTTGCAGGTTTGGCTGTCTAGAGCCTCGGATCTTCTTTATAACCTGGAGACAAGCATACTAGCAGAATGGTTAAAAACTTGGGTTTTGTGGTCAGGCAACTCTGATTCTAATGCTGACTCTGCTCCTTACTAAAAGCCTCAGTTTTCCTATCAGTAATAAAATGGAGACAGTAATACCTGTCTACTGAATTGTTGAGAGGATAATGAAATATTCACAGAAGTGTCTAGCACTGGGCCTGGCACCTCAATAATTATTATTGCTATTATTGTAACATATCTCTGTCTTTTCTTTCAGGTAACATGTTCTAGCATTTTGTGACTTATTTTCCATTTGTCTCATTTGTTCTTTTCTCCTGACTTTTTCTTTTTTCCTCACTTTCCTGACTTTTTTCCATTAAGCAAGATTTTTAAAATATAACATTTTATCTCCTCTACTACATTTTGGCTAAACAGCTTTGCATTATTGTTTTAGTGATTACAGTAGAGGTTAAAATATACACCCTTGACTAACTGCAGTCTACCTTAAATTAGTCTTTTTCACTTTCCAAACAATGCAATAACCCTACAAGAGCTTAAGCCATTTATTTCCCTCCCACATTTTGTGCTATTATTGTCATACATCTAACTTCTACACATGTTATAAATACCATAAGATAGCCCCCCATGCTGCGTCCCGGGACCCTGAAGATTATGGTTTAAAATTATTTCTTCATATAGCTCCATTCTAATAATAATAATAATTGGTCAAATTGTCACGATCATTAAAATAAAATCGTTTCAATTGGTTTGGGAAATTATGTCTGTCTTTGCCTTCTTGAGGACCCTGTAGATGAAGTCATTCATGCTTTAAATCTGTAAACTCTACCATTCCTAGTTTCAGGACCAAGACTCACCAAGGAATGAGGTTTATTACTAGCCTCACTCAGATGCCAGCTGGTGTGGTCTAGGATTAATCCTTCTTGTATAGACCTAAGGCCTGATGTGCTTGGTTGTGGGCCTTTGGAATCTATATACTTTAGGATTTGCATTTGTTTACCCTCTTCTCTCTTCCCTTAAATTAACCTCTCTCCTCAGTTGGTTCTATCCATAATGGCTAGGTATCTGCCTCAGTTTACTAACCAGCACATTATTCATCCACTGCTAGGAGTGAACACTGTGTTTGACTTCAACCTACCTAGTCAGAGACTTAATATCGTGCTTAAATCTTGTCAGATGGCATCTCTGGGGGAAATCGCTTCTTAGCTCTATAACTAGTGGCTGTGATTCTTTTAAAAATAAACAGATTGATCCTTCATATGACAATGCTGCCACTCTTACCACCAGTCTGACTTTGAATTTCACTTGGCGCTGGAATTCACTTATTTGAAGGGATAGTCCTCCAATTGGGGCAATTCTTCTTGTCCCCTTTAACCCAGTTTTGGCTTCTCCATCTTCACTAGACCATGTTGCTGAAGTTTTCAAACCTGAGCCTTAGAAGTGAAGACTAAACTGAACGTTACGTAGAGTAGCAGTTCTCAAAGTCTAGTCCCTCGACCCCCGCAGGTCCCTGAGATCCTTTCAGAGTCTGTGGGGGGGAAACTTCAGAATTATATCGACTTTATTTGCCTTTTTCACTGTGTTGACATTTGCACTGATGACACAAAAGCAATGAAGAGTAAAAGGGCTGGTACCTCAGTACAAATCAAAGCAGTGGTACCAAACCACACTAGTAGTCATTGCATTCTTCCTTGCCATACATATGCAGTTAAAAACAAAAAAGCCAGTTTCACCTAACAACGTCCTTGGTGAATTATGAATTTTATTAAATATCAATCCGCAGATGTTTGTAACATTCTGTGTAATAGAATGGGAAATGCATAAAACATTTCTGCTGCATTCTAAAATATGATGGTTGTCACTGGGGGAAAAAACTTTGCAGTTGTTTAAGTTGTGAGCTGAGATACTGACTTTTCTCATGAAACACCATTTTTATTTGAAAGAATAATTGACATATAAACTATGGTTGTTTTGACTTGGGTATCTGGCAGACATTTTCTAAAAAAAAAAAACAGATGAATTAAACCTGTCACTTCAAGGAAAACATCTGACAGCGTTTGTTGTCAATGATAAAATTAGAGCATTCAAGCAAAGATTCAAATATTGGAAAAATTTATTTGCTACTATAAGCTTGATAGCTTCCTAATACTAAAAGGGTTTTCTGATGAGAAATGTGATTCTTTGATATTGTATAACGTCAACATTTGGAAAATCTGCACAACTCAGGAAACCAGTATTTTCTAATAACCAAAGTATGATGATACAAAATTATGCATGGTTAAAAGATGTGTGCAAAGTGCAAGATAGACCAAAGGATTTTAATGTAATAAGACTACAAACAGTTCATTGAGGCAGTTTCAGATTTCATACTGCAAATAATCTGTAAAAAACTATCACTTGTAGAATTTTGTTTTAATGTCTAAGAGGAATAGCCTCAATTATGTGCAAAGGCTAATAAAATATGCTTCCTTTTCCCAACTATCTGAATTAAGCTGTCTTTCCTTCATAAACTTCAATGAAAACAGCATATTAGAAGAGACTGAATACAGAAGCAGATATTAGAATCTAGCTGTCTTCTGTCAAGCCAGACATTGAAGAGCTTTGCAAAATGAAAAAATAATGCCACTCTTTACACTTAAATTTCTTTCTTCTGAAAAAGAGTTATTTTTCATTAAATATGTCTATTTTAAAGGGCATTGTGTTTATTATTGTCATTCTTAAATAAACAGGTAAATATTTTTTAAATGTCTCAGTTTTAATTTCTAATATGGTAAATATCAATAGATGTAACTCACACAAATAATTCTTTTGGAGTTTTCAATAGTTTTAAGGATATAAAGGGGGTTGAAAACCACTAACATTATTGAGAATAAGGGTGGAAATATTGTCATTTTCTAGATGGCTAAAGGTTCAGATTTTCTACATCATTCTAGATAATTTACACAATTTAAATTTTCCTTATGCAAAAAATAGCTAAAGGATAATTTGTTTTGTAAAAGTATTACTCATTAGGGATCACCTGTTAAGGATATGTTTAAATAATAATAGCACATAACTACACAACAAGACAAATCAAGGCTACGGGAAAAAAAGTAATCTTCTAAATTAAAAAAGAAGTCAAATAGATATAGAACATCCATTACCAAATTCCCAAGGGCAGAAACTTGAACTTAGTTGATTATAAAGAAGGAAATTCTAAGATGGATTGTCATTAGTACAAAAATAAGCCTCTCTTCTCATCTAAAAGAAATTTTAGATTAACGTGAATACTTTCACTGATCATAATTGTTGCAGAAATTGAGAAGGAATTAAACAGTTTCTCATTGTAAATATTCATACTGTAGGGTATCGCAGTCAGTTTGAATTTGTCAAATTGTTCACAACTGAAGTGTAAAACTCTGGAGGTCAAGTTGTAGATTTATTAAAGTGAGTAGCAGCTAAAACTGGAGCTTGCAGGGCCCCTGTTCCAGTGATCCAGATACCTTTGTCATTGTCTTTGCTGGTCATTGAGTAATAATTATAGATGTCAGGAATTTTTTATTCTTTCTTCGGTACTGTGAAACCATAAAATACTAAAACATTTATGATGCAAAATTTAACTTCCATACTTAAAAAGACAAGACATTCTTCATTAGAGACGAGACATTCTTCATTATATGTGGATGACATTCAGCAAGGTAGCAGGATACATACAGAAATATGTTACTTTTTTTTACACTAACCATGAAATATCAGAAAAGGAAAGTTAAAAAAAAAAATCCTTTGAAAATCGCATCTAAAAAAACTACTTAGGAATAAACCTGACCAAGAAGGTGAAAGACTTATACACTGAGAACTATAAAATACTGATAGAGGAAATTGAAGATGATTCAAAGAAATGGAAATATATCCCATGCCCTTGGATTATAAGAATTAATACTGTTAAAATGGCCATACTATCCAAAGCAATCTATAGATTTAATGTGATCCCTATCAAATTACCCATGACATTTTTCACAGAACTAGAACAAATAATCCTAAAATTTATATGGAATCACAAAAGACCAAGAATTGGCAAAGCAAACATGAGGAAAAAGAACAAAGCTGGAGGCATAACCCTCACAGACTTCAAACAATACTACAAAGTAATCAAAACAGCATGGTATTGGCACAAAAACAGACATATGGATCAATGGAACAGAATAGAGAGCCCAGAAATAAACCCACACACTTATGATCAATTAATCTTCAACAAAGGAGGAAAGAATATAAAATGGAGAAAAAGTCCCTTCAGCAAGTGGTGTTGGGAAAGTTGGACAGCCGCATGGAAATCAATGAAGTTAGAACACTCCCTCACACCATACACAAAAACTCAAAATGGATTAAAGACTTCAACATAAGACATGATACCGTACAACTCCTAGAAGAGAACATAGGCAAAACATTCTCTGACCTAAATCGTACCAATGTTTTCATAAGTCAGTATCCCAAGGCAATAGAAATAAAAGCAAAAATAAACAAATGAGACCTAATCAAACTTATAAGCTTTTGCAAAGCAAAGGAAACCATAAGCAAAATGAAAAGACAACCCACAGAATGGGAGAAAATCTTTGCAAATTATGCTACCAACAAGGGATTAATTCAAAATATACAAAGCAAAATATATATATATATACAAACCACTCATAAATTCAATAACAAAAGATGCTCAACATTAATTATTAGAGAAATGCAAATCAAAGCTACAATGAGGAACCCCCTCACACCAGTCAGAATGGCCATGATCAAAAAGGCTACAAATAATAAAGCTGGAGAGGGTGTGGAGGAAAGGGGAACCCTCCTACACTGTTGCTGGGAATGTAAATTGGTGTAGCCACTATGGAAAACAGTATGGAGGTTCCTCAAAAAACCAAAAATAGAGTTACCATATGATTCAGCAATCCCACTCCTCGGCATATATTTGGAGAAACCTATAATTCGAAAAGACATATATAATAAAGACACCCCAATGTTCACTGTAGCACTATTTACAATAGCCAAGACATGGAAGCAACCTAAATGTCCATTAACAAATGAATGGATAAAGAAAATGTGAGATCTATCTATTTATCTATCTATCTATCTATCTATCTCTATCATCTATCTATCTATCTGTCCTACACACACACAATGGAATATTACTCAGCCATAAAACAGATTGAAATAACTCCATTTGCAGAAACATGGATGGACCTTGAGATTATCATACTAAGTGAAGTAAGCCATACAGAGAAAGCCAAATATCATACAGTATCACTTATATATAGAATCTAAAAAATGATACAAATGAACTTATTTACAAAACAGAAATAGACTCACAGACAGAGAGGGCGGACTTATGGTTACCAAAGGGGAAAGTGGGGGGAGGGATGAACTGGGAGTTTGGGATTAACATATACACACTACTAAATATAAAATAGAATAACCAACAAGGACCTATTGCATAGCACAGGGAACTATACTCAATGTCTTATAATAATTTATAAGGGAAAAATTCTGAAAAAGAATATATATATATATTTAGTTATATATAATATATAAAACTGAATCACTTTGCTGTACACCTGAAACTAGTACAACATTGTAACCAACTACACTGCAATAAAAAAATAAAGATAAACATATCAGAAATATCATCAGAAATACTGTAGTATTTCTGATCATCTTTTAATGCCAACTTTTAAAAAATTACAAAAACATAGAAATAAGGCTACTGAGGTGTAACTGACATTAATTATATTCAGTGGGTTTAAACTCAAATTTATTTTTAGCTTGTTTTTGAAAGGACCCAGTAACTAATTATCTCTAATATTTATCTCTGAATTTAAGTTCTACCTTTGTAGTTAGCAAACTGTGCTACAGGAAGAATTTTTATCTGCTTGTGAAAATCTTTTCTCTCTTAATTACTTCTTTGTCAGCTACCCCTTGAGCTATTAAATATTGTTACCCAGTCAAAACTGTCAAACTGTCTTTGTGAAGCTCATAGGATTATGGTTGTATACATTTATAGACAGAGGATTTACTTCTTCAGGAGACAGAAAGTGACAAGGTACAAGATTAGGTTAACCTCAAGTGGAAAAATGTAAATGGTTGTCAGCAGTGA
Source organism: Pseudorca crassidens (assembly GCF_039906515.1). Classification (NCBI taxonomy): domain Eukaryota; kingdom Metazoa; phylum Chordata; class Mammalia; order Artiodactyla; family Delphinidae; genus Pseudorca; species Pseudorca crassidens. The sequence continues at coordinate 122,627,087 of NC_090297.1, read as the reverse complement.
AAAGAAATATCCCTGTCCCATTATAAAAACATCTATATCACTGAATTATTTCACAGCAGTTGCATGGTCTTTCCTACGTGCCAGAGAGCACTCAAAATCCACAAATTATACATGTCTGAGAGTGCATTTTAAAAAATGTGTCCCAAACATGACTTTACTCAGTGGAGTTTACTTTAGTTTCATCTGTTTAGTGATTGTGATCCTGCTTCTAATAAAACCCTTTGGTAGTTGTTTTTTTTTTTTCATTCATGGAGTATTGTGAATAAACCAATAAATGTTTATAGAGCATCTGCTATGTGCTGCTTACTTTTCTAGGTGGTGGGGATAAAAAGAGGAAAAACATGGTCTCCTCTCTTTGGATAGCAGAAAACAGCCTGACAAGACACCGCGAAATATTATACAAAGGTAGTGCAGAATTGAGGGGCACTACCTCTATTCTGTTCTAAGTGGGGGAGATCGCCCATCTAGTCATCTTATATAAAGTCAATCACTGCTACCTGGGCAGAACCAATAACTTCTATCACAATTCCCATTGGAAAATTTAGTAAAATATTCTGAAACTGCTGTCTGTATAAAACATCACACTGCCCCCTTTTCTAGTTTTTAAGTTTCTTTCATCTATGGCATAGAAAGAACATGCTTCCAGCATCATGTTCTCTGTGGGGTTTACTCTCAATCCAATATGAAAGAGGTTGAGCAGATTTGAAGATGAGATCAAGACTTCCTATATTTGCATCATCTGTTGTACCCACAGGTTGCTGAGTGAGGAATGGATTAACTGTACATTGTGTAGGTGTTACAGAGGAAGTGTACTGGACTCTCTTTCAGGCCAGGCCCAGTCAGGAAGCTACCCTGGAAGCCGGGGGCAGAAGAAAGAACACAGTGGCTTCTGGAGAACACAGAGGTACTGGAGACAGATCTCAGAGGAGCTAGGGGTAGCATCAGCATGCCGGTGAAGAGAGAAGCTATTCCTAAGAAACTGCATGGCAGAGATCTAGCAAAAAACTATAGAGAAAGAGAGAAATATAGTCAAAGAGGACTCACACTTAACCTTTGAGCAAATGAAAGCAGGTTGAGAATTTACAGTAATCCTGTTATAAAGAAGTAGTGTTTCCAAGATTTTACAGAGAGGAAGCTTTGTTTTTGTCTTTGTGGACTGCACAAAAATCAGAACCCTTATATATTGTTTACTGTTAACATTTTTGGAGAGATCTTTCCAGGTTTCAGTGACTTTCTTAACTGCTCCCTCTCAATTCATGCATGCGGGGCTGGGGGGCGGCTCCCAGCAGCCATGTGGGTATAAAATAACTCTGCCCTCTGCCCATGGTTGCTTGGTTTAGGTGTGAGAACTTGACCCAAGTTGACCTAGCCTATTTGCTGGAAATTTAGAACAGGAATTGAGAAACACATTCCCCTCATATTGCTGGGCCTGTTGATTCAAGCTGGGTAGTTATGGACAGCCATATTCTGCACTGCAGGCTGGGAGCAGACGAAGATGCTCTGTGGAGATAGGGGAGAAGGAGTCAGTGGTCAGAGCAGAGACATGAGAGAGCGGATCCTGTCTGAGTTTTTAGCAGTTTTCCAGATTCTGCAGCAGGTTCTTCTTGAGGCCAGGCTGTGTGTCTGTCCTATGATGGGTAGTCCTACACATTTATCAAAGTATCCTCTCTTTTGCTTAATTTAGCCTTGTACTACAGAGGACCTGAAATGTGTGGCATTCATAATTGATTTAACTGTACAGTATACCACATAGTAGTTCTTATTCCAAGGCTTTCAGTATGAACCTGGTATAACCTGCTGCAGTTCTTCTGGTATTGGTATGGCTACATCACTATGTGTCATGTGACAAGTTGAGTTCTTCTTCCTCTCTCTCTCTTTTTAAAAAATTTTACTTAGCCACAGCAATCAGAGAAGAAAAAGAAATAAAAGGAAACCAAATCGGAAAAGAAGAAGTAAAGTTGTCACTGTTTGCAGATGACATGATACTATACATAGAGAATCCTAAGATGCTACCAGAAAACTACTAGAGCTAATCAATGAATTTGGTAAAGTAGCAGGATACAAAATTAATACACAGAAATCTCTTGCATTCCTATACACTAATGATGAAAAATCTGTAAGTGAAATTAAGAAAACACTCTCATTTACCATTGCAACAAAAAGAATAAACTATCTAGGAATAAACCTACCGAAGGAGACAAAAGACATGTATGCAGAAAACTATAAGACACTGATGAAAGAAATTAAAGATGAAACAAATAGATGGAGAGATATACCATGTTCCTGGATTGGAAGAATCAACATTGTGAAAATGACTATACTACCCAAAGCAATCTACAGATTCAATGCAATCCCTATCAACCACTGGCATTTTTCACAGAACTGGAACAAAACATTTCACAATTTGTATGTAAACACAAAATACCCCAAATAGCCAAAGCAATCTTGACAAAGAAAAACAGAGCTGGAGGAATCAGGCTCCCTGACTTCAGATTATACTACAAAGCTACAGTAATCAAGACAGAATGGTACTGGCACAAAAACAGAAATATAGATCAATGGAACAGGATAGAAAGCCCAGAGATAAACCCACGCACACATGGTCACCTTATCTTTGATAAAGGAGGCAAGAATATACAGTGGAGAAAAGACAGCCTCTTCAATAAGTGGTGCTGGGAAAACTGGACAGCTACATGTAAAAGAATGAAATTAGAACACTCCCTAACACCATACACAAAAATAAACTCAAAATGGATTAAAGACCCAAATTTAAGGCCATCAAATTCTTAGAGGAAAACATAGGCAGAACACTCTATGACATAAATCACAGCAAGATCCTTTTTGCCCCACCTCCTAGAGAAATGGAAATAAAAACAAAAATAAACAAATGGGACCTAATGAAACTTAAAAGCTTTTGCACGGCAAAGGAAACCATAAATAAGATGAAAAAACAACCCTCAGAATGGGAGAAAATATTTGCAAATGAAGCAACTGACAAAGGATTAATCTCCAAAACATACAAGCAACTCATGCAGCTCAATATCAAAAAACAAACAATGTAATCCAAAAATGGGCAGAAGATCTAAATAGATACTTCTCCCAAGAAGATATACAGACGGTCAACAAACACATGAAAGAATGCTCAACATCATTAATCATTAGAGAAATGCAAATCAAAACTACAACGAGATATCTCACACCGGTCAGAATGGCCATCATCAAAAAATCTACAAATGATAAATTCTGGAGAGGGTGTGGAGAAAAGGGAACACTCTTGCACTGTTGGTGGGAATGTAAATTGATTCAGCCACTATGGAGAACAGTATGGAGGTTCCTTAAAAAACTAAAAATAGAACTACCATATGACCCAGCAATCCCACTACTGGGCATATACCCTGAGAAAACCAAAATTCAAAAAGAGTCATGTACCACAATGTTCATTGCAGCTCTATTTACAATAGCCAGGACATGGAAGCAACCTAAGTGTCTATCAACAGATGAATGGATAAAGAAGATGTGGCACGTATATACAATGGAATATTATTCAGCCATAAAACGGAATGAAACTGAGTTATTTGTAGTGAGGTGGATGGACCTAGAGACTGTCATGCAGAGTGAAGTAAGTCAGAAAGAGAAAGACAAATACCGCATGCTAACACATATATATGGAATCTAAAAAAAAAAAAAGGAAAGAAAAGAAAAAAAATGGTCGTGAAGAACCTAGGGGTAAGATGGGAATAAAGACACAGACCTACTAGAGAATGGACTTGAGGATACGGGGAGGGGGAAGGGTAAGCTGGGACAAAGTGAGAGAGTGGCATGGACATATATACACTACCAAATGTAAAATAGATAGCTAGTGGGAGGCAGCCACATAGCACATGGAGATCAGCTCTGTGCTTTGTGACCACCTAGAGGGGTGAGATAGGGAGGGTGGGAGGGAGGGAGATGAAAGAGGGAAGAGATATGGGGACATATGTATATGTATAACTGATTCACTTTGTTTTAAAGCAGAAGCTAACATACTATTGTAAAGCAATTATACTCCAATAAAGATGTTAAAAATTGTTTTTCACTTTTCTCCTTTTACCACAGAAAACTTGCTTAGCCTTCACTTAGTTGTTTATCGTTTACATATTACATTCTCTTTAGTTGTTTGAGACAATTAAAAACTTGTTCCTTTTGGCACCAATGCAGTCATGAACATAAACGAATTTGGTCATTGGTCATGCAGATGATCCCAAACATGCTTATATTCATTTTTAAAAGAGTAACTTGTAAATTCTTTTGGAGAAATAACATACAATCTTTTAGAGAAGCACTGACTACTGGATTGTGTGGTGAGAATAATGTCAGTGCCCATGTAAGCCCTTTAATATGTCCTTGAGCAAGGACTTTCCTCACCATTGCTTGTTGATCACAGTAATACCAGGTTGTGACAACCAGCAAACCAGAGGTATCAATGCTCTTGGCCTCCAGACCCCCGTGGCTCCCAGCCTGACTTGTGTGCCTCTGACTTTGTCCTTTACAGAGCTCCTGTTTGCACAAAGACCTGTTGCTCTCTGCAAGTCCTATACGTTACCCCCAACTTGAGGTGGGGAAACCCAATATCTGATACTACACCACAATTTTGACCTGGCAGGATCTCCAGAAGTTACTCATGTTGAACCAGTCAAGTCCTGGCAGGGGGTCTTGACCCAAGTCCCATCTGGTCAATCTCTAGCTCCTGACTTCAGTGTGTTCATACAGAAACATGAGACCAAGAATAGCTGGTAACATTAATCGGCATTCCTTGGAAATTATGTAACTTATTTATTTAAATAAAGTCCATGTAATCAGCTGTCACTAGGATTTTATTGGAAATACCCACAGGGATATTTGCTTTGCCTGGTGCATTGCTTTAGTCCCGATATTGCGTTTGGTCATCCACTGGGGATTCCTTAGAGGTCTGCCTTTTCATTGAACTGAACACAATGGAAAAGGCAGAAGTTCATAATCTGGAGAATGTGTTTATAACATTCCATCATATCAGAAAGTTCTAAGTCTGCACTCTGTTGTTCCAATTTTTGTCCATATATTTTGTTGTTACTCACCTGCCCTAGATTTGTCTTGAAAGATCAAATTAGATGACATTAATAGGGTGCATTTCATAATCTTAATTTTGCAAATACAGCTACAAATGGCACTTTGTAATATTGTAAAACTGCCTCTGTGAGTTCCACCTGCCAACTAGGTGGAAGTGGTGTGCTCATCTTAGCAACAGAAACAAGTTTCCAGAAAGATTGCTACAACAATGCTTCTACCACCCACCTGCTGCCTCCCTATTTTTCTCTTTCCAACTCTCTTTCTAATTTGGAACAAATTCTGCAGTTTCACAATTCACAGACATCCCCACTCTGTAGAAAGGGAAAAGGCTTTTATCCAAATTACTTGAATGTGACAATTCATATTTAGCACACCTACAGAGATAGTTTCTCAGATACTTTAAGTCAAATATTTATACTCTATATTATTTATACATTTGTTTGCAACTTTGAAAAGGTTTGTATGTTTAGTTGAACTTGGGGCTGTCCATCTTTGTCTAAAAAGACTCTGGATAGCTATAATTTATGAGTTTTGCTTTTTTTTTTTTTGGATGGGGGGAAGAGTGAATAAAATAAAACTTTGCTAGAAAGCTAAGGTGTAAAATAACTAACGGAATTTTGAAGGCTGCCCGGATGAGAGGGCATAAAAGGCAACCACAGAGATGGGCTGGGGCTATAAATAATGGCCAAGGAATAAGTACAGTAGTAAGGACTGATAAGTGGGGAACAAATGAGGGTGGAGGGGTTCGGGTGACAGCCTAGTGAGTTGGCCCACTTAAAAAGATGAACAGGAAGTCTCCTCTTCCTTAGGCTTTGTATCACAGGTGCAGCAGGGCCCCAGGGTCCTTGAAAAGACCTGGCTTATTAAGGGAGGAACAGTGGCTAGGCTCCCATGACTCTTCTTTCAGTTCATACCCTCCCTTGTGCTAAGTGACAGAATGGATTGCATCCTGTGGGAATTCAGTACTTCTTATGTCATGTGTCTAGGTCACCTCCTCAAGTTTTCAAAGCTGGGGTATAGAGAAGCAGGGCAGGATATGGCAGAGAGTGGATGGATAGTGAGGCAGAGCCACATGAAAGCAGAGGCTAGGTTGAGGTAGAATTTCCACAGCATTAGGAAGGTTCCAGGTGTATTTTGTTATCAGTAAGGGACTTGTGTGTTTAAGGAGGGGAGCCAGATGGTGTTTCCTGCTCAGATGTTCTTTCTTGATTCTCGATGCCACGGATGGTAGCTCTTGAATTACTTGTGTGTTGAAGTTGCTCATAGGCTCTCCAGGGTAATGATTGATTACGAAGGTGATGGTGAAATAGTAAAGGAGTGTTCTGGGTGAAGTGCAGTAATTGGCTAAGAGCAAACTGGTGAACATGAAAATGATCTTTGGATATGCCATCGGCACATTTTCCAGCCTTTAGTCTTTTAGCTACTTACAGTCTTCATTACCCACTATTTCATAATTAATTAATAATTAGTTTTCAGTCAATTATTTTTATAAATTCCAATATGTTGAAACAAACTAAATTCCATCAATTGGTGGGTTACTGAAATAAATTATGTAAGTTTAAAATAAAGTAGGTGTGTTTCAATTTTTGAAGAAAAACATATTTATGTACATCAAAAACAATGAGAGAGACTAGATACCAAGTTGCTCACAATAGTTGCCTCTTTCACTACATTCAGGTCTTTGCTGCGATGCTCTTCCCCAGAGAGTCCTTCCCAGACCATATTCTATATAACAAATTTTTATTCTTCTTCCTGGTCCTTTTCCCTCCTTGACATTATGCTTATTATCTACCTGTTTAGTATTTATCTCCCCCTACATTATGTAGCTCCACACTACCAAGGGACTTTGTTTTTCTTGTTTTCTGCTGTATCCCTAGCGCCTAGGACAGCGTCTGGAGCTCTGAAATGTTTGTTGTATGGATGACTGAATATGAATGAATGAAATTGCATAAATGGAAAATACTGCTAGCACAGTGTTAGAACAATGGTGCTTCCTTTAGGTTCAGAGTAGGATCATGCTTCAACTGGTTTTGTCTGCTAATTAAACAGGATGCTTAAGTCAGCTAAGGGAAGGATTTTCTGAGAATATAAGGACCTAGTCATGCTTTGAATTGTAACCAGCTGGGGCACCAAGCTATGAGCCACCTACTGTGATACTCACTTGAATTCCAATAAGCCGGGAAAACTGGGACCTGTGATTCCCTGTCGTCGAGGTGTCATTGCAGGAGTGTGAAGCTGTCTTATGATGTACAGTGCAAGGCGGCTGCTGCTTCCACCTCCTGCAGCACTGGAGTCGCTTATTTACTAATGGGCTAGGATTTCCTTCAAGGCTTTGGAAACAGTGACAGCCAGCTGTGTGATTTAAACCACAGGATCTACTTTGGGCGTTCCTGGTTCTTAATCTACTCACTGCAGTGCCTTAAGGTCAGCCAACTGTACAGATCTGTTTCATCATTTCAAACACGAAGGGCTATTAATGTTTCCTGGCATCTAAAGAACATTATGTAAAGTAATTAGTTCATATTTCAAATTGTTTCACATTTATAAGTATCATTATTTTGAAATAGACTCCTTCAAAGAGTCAGAGAAAACTACATGTCAAAAATACTAAGCTTCTCCAATAAAAAAAAAAAAAATCCAAGCCACCTGGAAAATGAGTTGCCAATTGGAGGACCGTTGCCCTGGAAGTTCACCTGGACCCACAATAGGCTTTGCATGAGCAGGAAATAAACCTCTGTGACACTTTGAAAAAACAAAACAAAACAAAACTAAGCTTATAACATGTCTTCTTACTCATTTACTCCCCTTGGGAATGGGCTTGCTCAGTGGGAGTTATTTAGTCAGAAGTGTTTGTTGCATTTTCACTGGATGCAGTTTCTTGTTGGGTATTATCTGGTATGAGGGAGATAGGATGGAGGCTTTTTCATGCCCTACAGAAGGATCCATTTGTCTGAAGGGGTCTCTCGGAAGTGGACTGAACCATTCTTAGCAATGCATACTTCTGATTATGTGTATTTGTTCATGGCTGAAAGATCTGAAAGTTCATTCACCCTGAAAGGAAAGCTTCTGGAGTTCATATCTAGTCCCAACTCTTCAAATACCTTGGGTAATCTCCTCAGCCTATAGAGTCTGAGAAGTCTAGAGAACCAAGGACAGCAGAATATTCCTTATCTGGTCCTTGCATTCACATTGCTGCTGCCATCATGCCCAAGTACGTTGGGAACAGAGAAGGATATGGGGAGGGGGAAGGGTAAGCTGGGACAAAGTGAGAGAGTGGCATGGACATATATACACTACCGAATGTAAAATAGATAGCTAGTGGGAAGCAGCCGCATAGCACAGGGAGATCAGCTCGGTGCTTTGTGACCACCTAGAGGGGTGGGATAGGGAGGGTGGGAGGGAGGGAGACGCTAGAGGGAAGAGATATGGGAACATATGTATATGTATAACTGATTTGCTTTGTTATAAAGCAGAAACTAACACACCATTGTAAAGCAATTATACTCCAATAAAGATGTTAAAAAAAAAAAAGGTGGTTGAAGATTTTGATCCACATTCTCATTTCCAATAAAACTTTTATGTCTAGGGTCAGTTCAACAAATTTTTGTTTTTTAACTTTCATAAAACAACTTATCATCAAAATTAACATTATTGATAGGCATCTGCACTGTGGTAAAGAACTATAACTATTGGGAAGCACTTGGATTCAGAAAAATATGTTTGTATTTTGTCTAAGAAGTGGAAGTATGAAGAGTTTAAAGAGGTTGAAAGTATTTTCTTTGGGGAATTCCCGGACTTGGCTTGGATAAACTTTAAGGCACATTACATTAGTGCGGGCGGGCTTCTGTTGTCCATGCTGTCTCAATAGCCTTGTGTGTGCCATTTGTCAAAGATGAAGATCTAACTTGCATTTCTGAACTCCTCAGGAGGATAGAAATGCAGCAGAAAATTAGAATAATCACAATAATATCTGATACTTATAAGGCACAGTGCTAAGGTGCACCACTCATTTTATCATCATGACTCTTCTGTGAGGTAGAAACTATTATCCACATGTCACAGATAAGGACACAGAAACTTGGTTGGGTAAGGCAACTTGCCCCATATTGTATAGTAACAGGAGTTAGGGCTGGGGTTTGGACCCGAGTCAGTCTGACTTTGGAACCTGAGGCTTTCAGTCACGATGTGTGTGTCTAGACCCCTTTCACTGCTTACAATTTTGAGAATTAAATGTGCAAGAAGAGTTAAGAATGATGCTACTAAAATTTTATTCAATGAGGTGTGAGATGGGGCAGTTGAAAGCTATTTAGGATATATCATATTCTGTATGGCTTTTTGCTATAATATATTTAAATACTAAAATATTACTTTTTAGATTAATTAAGAAATCAAAAAGGCATACACACACAAAGGAATATTATTCAGCCATAAAAAGAAGGAAATCTTGCCATTTACAACAGTATGAATGGACCTCAAGGACATTATTCTAAGTGAAATTCATAGAGAGAAAGACAAATACTGAACAATCTCACTTGTATGTGGAATTTAAAGAGGCGAGGGTTGAAGGGAATAAGTGAAGGTGATCAAAAGGTATAAAGGGCCAGTTATAAAATAAATAAATCCTAGGGGTGTAATGTGCAGAAGTGACTTTAGTTAATAATACTGTATTGTATATTTGAAAGTCACTAAGAAAGTAGATCTTAAAAGTTCTCATCACAAGAAAAAATATGTAAAAAACCTGAAATTAAGAAATTAAAAGATATCTTTATGGAACTCATAACCAAAGCCCTTTATGAAATATTCCAAAGAAAGGTATTTTCCTTTCTATCATTGTCAGGTTAAACCTTGCATTTAATGGATTCTCTGCCTATGTGTTGATCATCAATGTGGGAGAGAATTTTTGGACTGTTTTATTACAACGGGTAAAGAGTATGGTATCAAGGGGATTCCCATTATCCCAAACCTAGTTCCATATCCATGCACCTTGTCTTGTGCTGAGCAAAACCTATAAGAGAGTTGTGCCCAATAATTTTACTTCTTATCCTACTTATCTGAGCCTTAGATGTGTTTTTTATAAATTGTTAAGAGCAGGAGATTAACTTCTCACATCACCTTTCCTACAATGTCTGATCCATTTCTCAGGTCCTGTCACATAAAGTTTTGAATTTACCTATTGTTTCTCATGACCTATTTCTATCTCAGTGTTTACTATAGCTGTGCAAGGTGCGCTTAGTCTCAGAATCTGAAAAAAAAAACCCAAAAAACATTAACGCAAATAAGTTATTATGTTGGGAGCTACAAGTTAGTTCTCTCCTAGCTCTGTCATTCTACAATTCAGGCTGTTAGAGAACTATCAGCTTGTATACTGGATACAAAGTCTGAGAAAACCACAAAAATACAATGTGGAAATTTACATTAAGAAATCTTAAATATTTACAAATGGAAAATTTAAGTACAAAGTCCAAGAAAAATAGAGGATACATTCTGAGAAAAGCTTTACAATTCTACCTGAGTTTGGTGTTTTTTTTTTTTTTTTTTTTTTTGCGGTACGCGGGCCTCTCACTGCTGTGGCCTCTCCCGTTGCGGAGCACAGGCTCCGGACGCGCAGGCTCAGCGGCCATGGCTCACGGGCCCAGCCGCTCCGCGGCATGTGGGATCTTCCCGGACCGGGGCACGAACTCGTGTCCCCTGCATCGGCAGGTGGACTCTCAACCACTGCGCCACCAGGGAAGCCCCTACCTGAGTTATTTAACAAAGACTACAGAAAAGCTACAGCTTTGACACCAGCTCTTGTTCTTACATGTCACCATTACATTACACAGCACATTGTGAGCTTCTGATTTTAATATATAATATTACTGTTATTCCTTTTGTCCAAAAAGTCTTCTCTTTTCTATATGTACCCAGTTATATCTATTTATTAAGACTCAGTTCTGTTCATTGAGAAAAATGTAATTAAAACTCAGATTTTGTCTCCCCGTTCAAGTCTTTCTTGACTACTTTAATTCTCTTTGACCTTTTTTCCATACCTATAATTGGTAATACACAGTTTAAGAGATAACCATGTAATTTTCTAGTTTTCTGTTACTGCCCATTATTTCATCTGCTTTTTATTCTTCCTTCAATTAGAGAGTGAGGTTGCGAGGATAGTACATGACCATTCTCTTTGAGTCCCCATCATAGAACTGAAGGACAGCATAGGGACCCATGAAGGAAGGAATGGGCTCAATACTCTTAAGGTCAAGCCATTTGTATCTCAACCTTGTCTTGATGGGGGAATCCCTGATTTATCTCCCAGGAGGGGAGCATTTTCAGAGTGTTACTTCTGATTTTTCCTCCCTCTGCATCCTCACTCACTTCTCTTGGTGGGAGGGGAAATGGCTTTTCTGATGGGTGAAATGGCAGAGTGTCATTTGGTTGACCTGAAGAAGACCTGGAGCCCTGCCTGTCTTACTTAGGTTGTTTCTTCTGCTCTTTAGGGTGGGAAGCAGACTGTGGTCCTCCATGCATCTGGCTAGAGATGAGCTCTTTGAAGAACCCACTGTCCTAGGCATTTTCCAAAGTCTAGATCTGAGGGAGAAGAAATAGGATTCTGATTCTGATTGTGGGTTAAGTGAAATTTTCTAATCCAGGTTGAACAGGAAGACCTTGTATTTTGGGTGAGGAAGGCAATGCTATATTTTAATCCACATTTTTCTTCTATGGCTTTTTCTCACTCACTTAGAACCAATAAGGAGAAATATATATGTCTATTGCTAGCACCTCCAAATTCATAACAGTTATATATTAATTGCCTTAAAGGAAATTTTCCTTTTTAATGTAAAAATTCTCTCCTTATTTCAAAAGGGAGTTCATAAGTCATTAATCTTAGAATAAAACAAAACTCATACTGTCTTACAGATGGCCAAGAGGCACATGAAAAGATGCTCAACATCACTAATTATTAGTGAAATGCAAATCAAAACTACAATGAGGTATCACCTCACACCTGTCAGAATGGCCATCATTAAAAAAAATCTACAAACAATAAATGCTAGAGAGGGTGTGGAGAAAAGGGAACACTCAGGCATTGTTGGTGGGAATGTAAATTGATACAGCCACTATGGAGAACAGTATGGAGGTTCCTTAAAAGACTAAAAATAGAATTACCATATGACCCAGAAATCCCACTAACGGCATATACTCAGAGAAAACCATAATTCAAAAAGACACATGTACCCCATTGTTCATTGCAGCACTATTTACAATAGTCAGGACATGGAAGCAACCTAAATGTTCATCAACAGAGGAATGGATAAAGAAGATGTGGTACGTATACACAATGAAATATTAGCCATAACAGGAATGAAATTGGATCATTTGTAGAGACATGGATGGACCTAGAGACTGTTGTACAGAGTGAAGTTAAGTCAGAAAGAGAAAAACAAATATCATGCATATGCATGCATATATGTGGAATCTGAAAAAATTGGTATAGACCATCTTATTTACACAGCAAAATATTATCTGATGTCAAAAATTATAATATACGTGCAATTATTGTTTCTTTGAAAAAGACACCACCAAAGATCCAGGATAAGTATATAGCCAGAAACGAATTTCAAAACTACTTTCCACTTGCCCTGAATCCTGCCAGCATATTTGGGTTCAATGGAACTTGATAATTCAGGTATAAGTATTTATTGTGAGTTCCACTGATGTGAGCTCTGTGGGAGGTGTTTTGTGTATAGATGCTGATAGAGTTGGGGCATCTGTTGCTACCCATGGGCCCAAACAGTACAAAGGGGGAAGTTTAAAATCTAAAAAAAAAAAAGAAAAAATGGTTCTGATGAACCTAGGGACAGGACAGGAATAAAGGCACAGATGTAGAGAATGAACTTGAGGACACGGGGAGGAGGAAGGGTAAGCTGGGACGAAGTGAGAGAATAGTGTTGACATATATACACTACCAAATGTAAAATAGATAGCTAGTGGGAAGCAGCTGCATAGCACAGGGAGATCAGCTCAGTGCCTTGTGACCATCCAGAGGGGTGGGATAGGGAGGGTGAGAGGGAGATGCAAGTGGGGAGGGGATATGGGGATATATGTATACATATAGCTGATTCACTTTGTTATACAGCAGAAACTAATACAACATTATAAAGCAATTATACTCCAATAAAGATGTTAAAAAAATAATAAAGTGATAAATGCCTACATTAGGGGAAAAAAATCTCAAATAAACAACCTAACTTTATATCTCAAGGTATAAAGGGAAGAGAAAGCAAAGAGAAGAACAATCAAAGCCCAAAGTTAGCAGAAGGAAGGAATTAACAAAGATCAGAGCAAAAATAAATGAAATAGAAACAATAAAGACAATAAAAAAGATCAGCAAAACTGAGTTTTTTAAAAAGATATACAAAATTGACAAACCTTTCTAGACTAAGAAAAAAGGGAGAATACTCAAAAAATAAATCAGAAATGAAAGAGGATTCATTACAACTGATACCACAGAAATGCAAAGGATCACAAGAGACTACTAACAATTACATGCCAACAAAGAAAATCCAGACCAGATGACTTCACTGGTGAATTCTACCAAACATTTAAAGAAGAATTAATACTAATCTTTCTCAAACTCTTCCAAAAAATTGAAGAGGATGGGACACTTTCAAACTCATTTTACAAGACCAGCATTAACCTGATACCAAAGCCAGACAAGGACACTCTAAGGAAAGAAAATTACAGGCCTATAACCTTGATGAACACAGATGTAAAATTCTTCAACAAGAGTCTAGCAAAACTGAATTAAACAGCACATTAAAAGGATCATACACCATGATAAAGTTATATTTATCCTTTGGGTACAAGAATGGTTCAATATACACAAATGAATCAAAGTGATACACTGTATTAACAGAATGACAGATAAAAATCATATGATCATCTCAATACACACAGAAAAACATCTGACATAATTCAGTAACTTTTCATTATAAAAATTCCCAACAAACTGGATGTAGAGGGAATATAACTCAACATAATTAAGTTCACATATGTTCAGGAACAATATAAGGATACCCACTCTTACCACTTCTATTCAACATAGTACTAAAAGTCCTAGCTAGAACAATTAGATAAGAAAAAGAAATAAAAATCATCCAAATCAGAAAGGAAAAAGTAGAAGTCTCTGTTTGCAGATGATATGATCTTATATACAGAAAACCCTAAAGACTCCACCAAAAATTGTTAGAGCTAATAAATGAATTCAGTAAAGTTGTAGCTTCAAAAGCAACACACAAAATCAGTTTCATTTCTATATACTATCAACAAACCATCTGAAAAGAAATTAAGAAAACAAATCTCATTTACAATAACATCAAAAAGAATAAAAGACTGAGGAATAAATTTAGCCAAGGAAGTAAAATATCTGTACACTAAAACTCACAAAACTTTGATGAAAGAAATTGAAGACACACATAAATGGAAAGATATCCTGTGTTCATGGATTGGAATAATTAATATTGCCAAAATATCCATAATACCTAAAGCAATCTACATATTCAATGCAATTCTTATCAAAATTCCAATGGTAATTTTTAGAGAAATAGAAAAACAACCCTAAAATTTGTATGGAACCACAAAAGAGCTTGAGTAGATAAAGCAAGTAGATAAAGCTAGAAGAACAGAACTGGAGACATTGTACTCCCTGATTTCAAAATATACTACAAAGCTATCATAATCAAAATGGTATGGTACTGGCATAAAAACAAACACATATACCAATGGAACAGAATATATAGCCTAGAAATAAACTCAACCATATACAGTCAACTAATCTCGTTTGACAAAGATACCAAGAATACACAACAGGGAAAAGATAACCTTTTTAATAAATGATACTGAGAAAACTGGATATCCCCATGTGAAAGGATGAAATTGGACTGTTATCCTATGCCATATGCCTATCCTATGCCAAAAATCAACTCAAGTGAGTTAAAGACTTAGACACTTAAATGTGAGACCTGAAACCATAATAGTCCTAGAAGAAAACATAGGGGAAAAGCTCCTTGACATTGGTATTGGCAATTGTTTTTTGCATATGACACAAAAAACACAGGCAATAAAAGCAAAAATAAACAGGTGGGACTATATCAAACTAAAAATTTTCTATGCAGCAAATGACACAATCAACAAAATTAAGAGGCAATCTATGGAATGGGAGAAAATATATGCAAACCATATATTCAATTAGTGATTAATGTCCAAAATATATCAGGAAGTCATACAACTCAATGGAAAAAAAAAACAATTTAAAAATGGGCAAAGGGCTTGATTAGACTTTTTCCAAAGAAGACATAAATGACCAACAGTTACGTGAAAAGATGCTCAACAACACTAATCATTAGGGAAATGCAAATGTAAAATGAGGTATCACCTCACACATGTTAAGATGCCTATTATAAAAAAAGTCAAAAGATAAGTATTGGTGAAGATGTGGAGAAAATGGAGTACTCGTACACTGTTGGTGGAAATGTAAACTGGTACAGCCACTTAGGGAAATAGTACGGTGGTTCCTCAAAAAATGAAAAATAGAACTACCATATAGTCCAGCAATCCCACTTCTGGGTATATATTCAGAGGAAATGAGAACAGGATCTGGAAGAGATATCTACACTCTTATGTTCAATGCAGTGTTAATCACAAGTTATGGAAGCAACTTAAGTGTCCATCAGAGGATGAAGAGATAAAGAAAATGTGATAGATATACACAATGGAATTTTATTCAGTCTTAGAAGGATATTCTGCCATTTGAGTATAATGGATGAAACTGGAGGACATCATGCCAAGTGAAATAAGCCAAACATGAAAAGGCAAATACTGCATGGTTTCACTTATATGTGGAATTTTCCAAAGTTTAACTCTTATTAACTGAGAGCAAAAGAGTTGTTACTGGGGTCTGGTGGGGAAATAGAGAGATGTTTGTCAAAGGGAACAGACATTCAGTTATAGATGAATAATTTCTGGAAACCTAGTGTACAGTGTGATGACTATAATTAATAATACTGTATTGTATACTCGATATTTGCTAGGAGGACAGATCTTAAGTATTCTCACCACACACACACACAAAGGTAACTATGAGGTAATTAATATGTTAATTAGTTTGATTGTGGTAATAATTTCTCTTTGTGTATGTATATCAAAACACCACATTGTACACTTTAAAAATATACAATTTTTTATTATCAATCATATCTTAAGAAATCTGGGGGAGAAATCTGTTTTACAGAATATCAGGACTAAGCTCAGACAGAGCCTGTAATATAAGTGACTGACCCAGAGACTAAAATATTTCATCTCTTTGATTAATTGTAAAAGTTTTTGTAAGTGTTGTAAATATTTGCTCTTTCTCCCTGTTTCTTCTTTTCCTGACTTCCATTAGTCCCTCTTTTTCTCTCCTTGGCACACCCCATATCCTGAAAATACCCTCGATAATACCTGAAATAACCTGCTACCTCAATATCCATGATTCTATGAATGTGATCCTAGTGGAAAGAGTTTCTGGTGAAGACGTTTGTTCATTGCTAACTTTTCTAAATCATTGAAGAGATACTTTTTCCTAGCCTGTGTTTTACATATGAAACAAAGAATTTGCCAATTCATATAAAAGGAGGCTAGGAGAACTTGGTAACTTAGAACATTTGTCATATTATAGAAATTATATATACTTTTCCAGAGCAAGATTTCATATAAACCATTTCGTTAGAAATCTCCAATTTTCAGGTCAGCTTTAGCTCAAGTTGTTACTCTGTCCCTTTGGACTTCTGAAATTTTCAATTTTGCCAAATACTCATACATGAGTAATTTTGGAATTATTAGACAATTCACTGCACTGATCTAGTCTGAACTGAGGGATAAACTCTTGCACATGCCCAGTTTCTTAATTACTGTGTGTCACTGTTAATCTATAGTATCGTAATGATTGTAGGAGGATTATCCTTTAATAATGACTAAACTGAGAACAAAGAAGAGAAGGGCTACACAGACACTTTTAAGCCAAAATGGCACAGAATGTGGAGCCTGATTACAGGTGAGGGTGCGAGTCCTCCGGGGCTTGATGATCTGCTCTCTCTGAGTCAGGATGGCTCCTTGGGCCCCAGCCCACTTCCGTGGCCCTTGTAGGTGGTACCGGTAAGGTGTGCATGGCCCAAAGAAAATTTCCAGAGCCAGCTTTGGATCCCACAGGAAAAGTGAGAACAGGTTGGGTTTCACTCCTATTTCAGAGGCAATTTCATCCACGTAATCCTTACACCGCACTCTGCATATATCACAGGGATTATTCAGGAATCTGAAACCAGAAGGGGAAAATGCCAGAACCTCCATCTCTCCATGCACAATTTCCTCTAAACATTGGTTGAAGATTTCTCCAAAAACTGAGAGATAAAATGAGTTTTCTTGTTTTCACTGACTATGGTCTCAGTGGTTTCTAACAAAATATTCATGCAGTGTATTTTTCCCCATTAAATCCTTCCAGGGATCTTGGATAGGAATAGGTGGGTTTCGGAATATTTTTGTCTTTTCCTAAATCCTGTACTTTGGCCATGAAATTAATTCTCAATTAGGATCTAGTCTCATTTTGGTAAATCGGTGGTGAGGAATATGCTATGTGAATTGTACAGGCAAGTTATTTAGATACGTGTGACATTAATTTATTTTAAATATTAATGAAATGCAATTCTTGGCTCAGTTTCTGAAACCAAAATTACTGGATAACTGACTGTTCTTAGGATAAAGGCTGTGGCTCATAGAGAACACGCTGTGACCTTCACATTGTAGATTCTCAATAGATATATGCTGAATAGAAATAAATTACATTCCCAGCCCCAGTGGTTGAGAAGAATTTTCCATTAAGAAGATTTGGTGCAACCCACAAGCTTCTGACCTCACATCAGAATTTTAATTGGATTCTGTAATGATTTGCTATCTCATTTCTCACATTGGTTTATCTTCTCAACACCTTAAAAGGGTGAAACAGGGCTTCCCTGGTGGCGCAGTGGTTGAGAGTCCTCCTGCCGATGCAGGGGACATGGGTTCGTGCCCTGGTCCGGGAAGATCCCACATGCCGCGGAGCGGGTAGGCCCGTGAGCCATGGCTGATGAGCCTGCGCGTCCGGAGCCTGTGCTCCGCAACGGGAGAGGCCACAACAGTAAGAGGCCCCCGTACTGCAAAAAAAAAAAAGGGTGAAACAATCCTTCCATTTCATCACATATATATTCACATGCTTTACATCTCTAAGGCTATGGTAAGACATAAATTTATAATTGTATGTTGTATTTAGTGTTCCATGAACTTTAAACAAAATTCTGAATTTTCCAGGTTAGACCAGTCTCTATCCATTCCATTCCATAAATATTCCATAAGGGATATTTATGCTTGGTTAAGAGGAAATTAAAAAGTTGATTATTTGAGATACCATCCAGGCAAATAGACTCAGAGTCTATCATAAGAAAAATATAACGAATACTTGAAAGACAAACAGCTCCACCTAAACACTTCCAATTGATTTTCACCAAGAAGCAAGCTTCTTACTCTTTTTCAAATTTTTTTCTCTTCTTTCTTATGTCAGCCATCATGCCACTCACTGAGGGTAATTTGTTCAGTCCTAGGAAAGAAATTTCAAATGTGAACATGGTTTTCTTATTGAAAAGACGTGGTTTCAGGAAGAAATGGGTACTGTGAGAGTCAGTTTGGTAGAGAACATCATGAGTGAGGTAACACAGGAGTGGGGGAGATGGATTCAGGAGTCGCTTTGCAATGCCCTCCATTCATTGTTTTATCTGCCTTCCATTCATTGTTTTATCTGCCTTCCATTCATTGTTTTATCAGGTGCACGTGACTTACAGATGCAAAGACGTGTGTTTAATGAGTTCACTAGCAGACCTCAAAGCTCACAAAGAAGGATGGACTGAAGGGAGTTGCATCCCCTGACAAGACACAAGGTAGTGTGCGTGTAGTCCCATTACCAGAGTATTCACTCTGGCTCTCCTTTAAATAGTGAGTTACACTTGTTCAGTTATGTTATCCCTTAGTTTTCTAATATTTATTGTATTATAGCTACTAATGGTGACTCAGTATCTCCTGATTGTTTTCATTCAATAGAGATTTCTCTTTAATTTTCCATCTTAACTCATGAAAGACACTTTCCTATATCTTCATTTCTTTGATGGATGACATCCTACATTTTGAGAAACAGAATATTCTAGGAATATATGCAAAACGTTTTAAAGGAGAAGCAAACAAATGAGCAGAATTATTATAACGTGATTGACATCATTTCATTAAGGTAGGTTTGAATTTGTCTTCATCACTTTATTCTTAGCCTTAGAATTAATGATATAATAAAGAAGAATAATAAAGAATTTCAACCACAATGGCTAATCTTCATTCATTCAATCAATATTTATTGAATGCCTACGAAAGTCAGGTGCTTAATTGTTAATTCTTACCACTCTGCAAAGTACACGTAAGTATTCCCATTTTTATAAGTGAGGGAATTGTGGGGTCGATTAATATGTCAAGGTCATGCATTCAGTACATGGAGGAACAGGGTTTTAATCCCGAGTTCATTTGATTACAAAGTTCTTGCTCTTTTAACTGTGCTGTAGTGCTATTCCAGTTACTTTATGACTCTGCCGTAAGTTTCATAATTCACAGTTCATAATTCTGTGACTCTGCTTGTCCTTTTTATATTTTGAACTTGAGAGAATAACATTCCAGGCAGAAGAAACACCAAGTCCCAAGGCAGGAATGAGCATGACTTATTCCTGGGAGGTGATAGGTCCATTCTTTTAATTCACATACTTTCTACCTATACAATAATGAACACACAGACCAGCTCAGAAAATATTTGTTGACTCATTACTCTTGACACTGCTGACCATTCTCTTCTTGAAATTTTCCCCTTCTTATTACCTGTCCTTAGTACTGATTCTCCTACTTCTTCACTTGTAATTTCTTTCTCAGTGCTTTTAATGGCTACTCTTCTTCAGATTCCTCTTTAACGTTTGGGATTCCTTAGCTTCTGACCTAGAACCTCTCCCCCAGAACCACACCCAACCCAGATTATTGTTTCTTAAGGCAGCATGAGAAGAAGGGTGTGTGTGCACGTGCACGCAAAGGAAAATAACAGAAGTACCTGTTCAAACTTTGCCAGTCTCCTTCTTCCTAACCCTGACAATCACATACTCTATCACTGAGACTCTGATATACATCTTCAGGGCTGATGACTCCAAGCCTAATCTCTACTTTGATTTTCAGAATCATCTATCCTAATGCTTGCCATGTATCTCTGTTGGGATACCTCACAAGTATCCCAAACAGTTTTCTAAACCTTAAGTCCTCAGCAAGCCTCCTAAGATCTTCCAAAGTTGCTTTCCTCCTGAATTATTTACCTTTGTAAGATGGTACACTCTCTACTCAATCATTCAAGCTAGAAACTGGATGTCAGCCTATAATTGTGCTTTTATTTTCTATATTTTATGATGTTTTGATATCTTAAAAAGCTTGTTGGCCAGGGAGAAGGCCAGCCTGTTTTAAAGATAGCAAAGAGCTCTGCCAGGAGCATGTCTTTCATATGCGAACCAGCCAAGCCCAAGTCTATAGCCGCAAACAATTCTCCCAAGTCTGTAGCCCCAACCAACTACTTATCTAACGCTCATACCCCAACACAATATTTCTCCTGCCTTAAATCATCCCAGGGCTAGGAACCAGGCAGATCTCTATAGATTAAAGCCCATGGGAATTATTCAAATTAGCCAATCCTAAACTGTTTGCAATGCCCTGCTTTGCTTGTCCCACAGAAACCCCAGTAAAGACTCTGGCCTCAGCTTTTCTCTTGTTCCTGTTTCTGTCTGAACAAACCCAGTGCTCCCATGTGGCCCTGTGTGGCCTGGCATGTCTCTTTCTCTTAGGAAATGTAAGTAATACATTCCTCTTTCAATGGCATTGACCTCTCTGTGTTGTCGCTCAATCACCTCCAAAAACTAAAATCCCATGAGTATAATTTTAATCTAGTTAGAAAGTTAATAACATAATAAAACAACAGAAAATTGTTGAGCATTTACTATGCGTTGGGGACTATTATAAATTATACATGTATTTTCCTCTTTAATGTGCAGAACAACCCTCTGAATTGGTGCTAATGTTATTGCCATTTTATATATAAGGAAGGTGAGGCACAAATAGTTAAGTAAATCTGATATCACACCGCTGGAAAGTGGTGAAGCCAGGATCCAAACCACAGCTGTCTGGATTCAGAGTTCTATTCAAGACAAAGAAAGAATGTGTTGAATTTCAAAGGACTCTCCCCAAAATCTCCCATCTTATTGCTGGAATCTTACTAGATTCCTGATTCTTTCTCTTGACTTGGAAAAATGGAGTTAAGTTTTATGACATAATATACCATTTGCTTGTCCACCATCTAAGGTCTCAGAGCCTAAATACCTGCATGTTAGCCTGAAAACATGAAGGGTGGGGACAGATGAAGCTGCTCTTATGTCCTGAAATTCAATTTCTTTCTTCTAAGGTTAGTAAATAGAAAGGTCCAAAGAAACATGAGAAAAGAAATGATGATTAACATTCTCCTAAGATAGGTGAAGTCTATTTTCAAGGTGGCAAAACTGAACTCTAAATCTTCCTTATGTTCCAAGTCTGACCTGCTGACTCCAAAAAGCAGGAGCAAAATTATTTTTAAGAAATCCTAGAACATACCTGTGTTGAGGCAGCAAACCATAAATGTCATGGTTAAAGCGAGCATTTAATTTATTCTCTGCCCATTTGTTGATTAAGAATGTAGGGTAAACTTGGTTGACAACAGAGTTAAAATGAGTAAAGAGAACAATGTCCATGGGCATCCCATAATCCCAGACCCAGTTCCAAATCCATGCACCACGCCTTGTGCTGAGAAATACCTAGGAGAGAATGCAAATAAATGCACAATAGATGTTTCCCAATATAACAGTTTACTTTCATAGGATCATTTTCTCACTTCTTCAGATATCTCTCATTTGGCTCATGAGAAGAAATGGATAAGAACTCTCTTGTCTTTTTAGTTTGAAGAGTTCTTCTTTCTCAAGACAGGAAGGCCAATAGATAGCCACACACATTCCCACATACAGAAACATCTGACTTGTTGCTTATAGCTCCGGAGATCTCCTCAAGCTTTCCTCTGGACCTCACCCACTACCCCTTTTGAACCTTCTCCAAGGCAGTCTTTGATGCCTGCAATCTCTTAAATTCCAAATTCTGGAAAAACACAATGATGCAAAAAGACTAGAGATCCACAAATTGACACAAAAGATCCCATCCATCTGTTAATTACTGTATTGTAGTATCTAGAACACTTAGTTAATCTGTATCCCTATTGAAGGAATTGGAGTTGGAAGACGGTGTCAAGTGTCATGTCAATGAAAAATATTAAGGGATTTTAAAAATGGTTTTCTGGTAAGTTCATTTTTGTAACTCTTAGCTGAGTTGGTAAAACCTCCACACTCTGTTAAAAATAAACATTATGGAAGTCACTAAAGTTTGAAATATTTATTTGTATTCCATTCTCTATTTTTTTGGAATGGATTAACAAGATGTCTATTGAGGAAACTGGTGAGAGAAGGTAATTAATCAGTATTGAAGCAGTGTATGAATACACACTACACATATTTCATGCAATGATCACATCTCAGCAGGTAGTAGGCAGGTGGCATCTCAGGAAAGAGAATTTAGGCACCAAACCTGTGCAGCTACATGACTGAGCTCAGTCGCCAAATCACCTCCAGCATTTCCAATGCCGATCACAATGATTTTCTTGCCGTGAAATTTCTCTGGACTCTTGTATTCCCAACTGTGGACACACTGACCTTTGAAACTTGTGACTCCTGTGGGCAAGAATAGAACTGCTCAAGTATTGACCAT
This sequence comes from Pseudorca crassidens, assembly GCF_039906515.1. Classification (NCBI taxonomy): domain Eukaryota; kingdom Metazoa; phylum Chordata; class Mammalia; order Artiodactyla; family Delphinidae; genus Pseudorca; species Pseudorca crassidens. Next base: position 122,604,053 of record NC_090297.1, on the reverse strand, counting down.
TATTTTATTTTATTTTTTAACTGCTGGCCTATTCTAAAGCTTATTGCTAAATTCAAATGCTATGCTATTTAAACCTCTCATTTTCTGGTCTACTGTTCCTGGTCTGTGAACTGTGCTTGCCGAACATTATCAGACAGAATTAAGTCTCCTACAGTTTTGGTCTGGACCAAAATTTTATGATCTCAGGTTTACTAGAAACTCAGATATTTTATGTCTGCCTCCTTTTTACTTGTCTATACCCTGCCAAGCCTTCAAAGAGCTTGGCTCCTCCTTAAGTAATATATCTTCTTTATCCATCATCTTTGTTATTTACAAATATGGCTCTGAACCAATTCCCTGTCTTGCTTTCCCAGCCTATGCTTCATCCCTGTCTAGCTTGTTTCCATCTCTTTCTAGGCCCAGTACACCCTTCCTGCTAACACTAGCAGTATTCACTCTGCTCTCCTACTAGGGACAAGTGCTCACTTGACCCTGAAGCTGAGAGGACATAAGAACGTATTATTTTTGTTTAAAAATATGCTCATATGGTAAAGCCACAATAGCTGGTTGATTTTGTAGCCTTTCATCTTTTAAACAATATTGGGGCATATGCACATGTGGCCTTCATTCTCCTCCTGTGACACTGAACAGCCCTACTCCATCCTAATTGTGGTTCATTCCTTGCCCTGTTCCTTTTTCCCTAGAGAATATGCTCCCAAACTTCAGCTTTCCCCTGGAAGCAGTTCTTTGATCACCTAGTGAACTCCTGGCACAAATCTAAATGTTTCTGAACTCAATCATTGCTAAGTTCAATTTTCCATTCAATTTCTTTTTTTTTTAGAAGATGTTGGGGGTAGGAGTTTATTAATTCATTTATTTATTTTTGCTATGTTGCGTCTTCGTTTCTGTACGAGGGCTTTCTCTAGTTGTGGCAAGCGGGGGCCACTCTTCATCGTGGTGCGCGGGCCTCTCACTATCGCGGCCTCTCTTGTTGCGGAGCACAGGCTCCAGACGCGCAGGCTCAGTAGTTGTGGCTCACGGGCCTAGTTGCTCCGCGGCATGTGGGATCCTCCCAGACCAGGGCTCGAACCCGTGTTCCCTGCATTAGCAGGCAGATTCTCAACCACTGCGCCACCAGGGAAGCCCTTCCATTCAATTTCTGACTGCAGCTCTTTCAATTATTTCCCCTCCCCTTGGCCCTACTGAAATTCCTCTCACTCTCTGAAGATAACCTTTTCTTCTCCTTTGTTATGAAACAATAAAAATCTGAGGTGCGTTCCTCAACACCTAAAAGTTACTATGTTTTCATCTATTCTTCCTCTGTCTCCTGTGTCCCCTGCATCGGCAGGCGGACTCTCAACAACTGCGCCACCAGGGAAGCCCTAAGGTCCTTCTTCATCTGGTGTAACATTCACTCTCTAACATCATCTCCTTCTATTCTTTCTTCTACTTCCACCACACTGGACCTGTCAGGTACATACCCACCTCAAGTCCTTTGCACTTTTTTCTTCCTTCTGTACGATCTGTTTCCCTCATATATCTGCATCACTTCCTCAACTCCTTGGGGGTATTTGTTCAAATGCCCTTTTCTCACTGAAGTCTTATCTGGCCATCTTATCTAATCTTGCATCACAAGCCCTTCTCCCCAACCACCCATCCCTTCGCCCTCCCCTGGCAATTGTTTCTCTTCACAGTCATCACCTTCCACATATTTATTTCTTTTTGTGTCTCTCTCCATCTACTGCTATGTACGCTCCTTGGGGACAGAGATTTTGTCTGCTTTATTCTCTGCTAAGTCTCTGGTACACAGTTGGTGCTCTGTAGATATTTCTTGAATGAATGCTGAATGAATGAATACAGGAATATTTACACATCTAATAAGCTAATAACTAATTAACTAATAGACCTCTTTTGACCAACCTTAACTTTATCATCTCACGCACTGGGAAACAGACACTCAAAGCAATGGAAGTGGAGGGAGTCTAGCATCTCCTTAGACCCCAAGGGAGTCTCAGGTTCAGCCCTCTTTGAAAAGACCAAGTATATATCCTGCTCCTAGAGATAAAGAAGGAGATCTTGTGCAGGTAAATCATTCCTGTACCATTCCTTATATTCAGGGTGCTTAAGCTTCCAAATAGTAAACAATAGCACTGCAGTCTTTTCTAAGATGTGTAGTGACACTAGCACATAGCTATTTATATCCACCATGCCATACATATAGATACACATTCAGGAATAAAGCTAAATATTAATATATTTTCTGTATCTCTGATCTCACTATTTACTCCAAACTATTACCAACACAAAACAATTCCCACATTTTGCCTTCCAACTTTGGTAAAATGTAGCACTTTCCTCTTATAACCCAGAACTGGTGGTTGTATTAGTAATTTTTATTTTCAATTTTATAATATGTATTACTTGCATGGAACTTGAAAGAACATGCATTTCTTTATAATCAGAAAATATGTTTATTTTCAAACTAAGATGACTTTCAGAATGATAAACTTTCTCCCAAAATAACAATAGCCACTATGATAAAACCCCATAACACCAGTGTCTTAGCGTTCTGTAGGACGTACCTGAGTGGCATGAAGGGATCGGTTTCAAGGCCACTACACACCACAATCCCATCAAAGACATAGGATTCCTGCTTCCCTTCGGTCTGGACGACAACATCTCACTGTCCTGTGCAAGAGAAGTCAGAGCGCTTCCTCACGTTGCACAGCTTCGACTGGGAATGAGACGAACTCAGACTTGTGACCGCTCTTCCCAGCTGCCCTTCTGCCCAAGAACTCTGCCTCAATGAATAAGGTTGGTTACAGCTACTCTCCTCTGGGTTTTCATTAAAGAGTTCATTTATAACTGGTCTCCCTACCAAGGCATTTTTAAGTAGAGATGTATCTCAGTTTGTCCCAACTGCAGTCCCGAATGTAGTTAGGGGTGAGCCAGCACCGGGCGCACAGTCTGGCATTTCAGCCAATCCACCATACTTTTTTTCCTGAGGAAAGTGAGGAGAGAAGCTCTCGCCGACTTCTCTGGAGATTTATGTAAAGCTCACCTCCAAGACTGAATGAAAGCTTTAGTGCATTTTGCTCTGGCCTGGCTCTTGGCTCTAACAAGAGGGTTCCATGTATGCTGAGTGGTCTCTGCCCCACTTACCAGAAACCGGATGTGCTTCAAACGGTGAAAGGGTTTGACATACATCCGGAGATACTCCATGATTTTGGAATTGTGCAAGTAGTTGGGAAAATGATCAGAGAAAGGATAATCACTTCAAAGTGTGGCTGGTGGCAGATCTATAGACACTGGGCTTGCCACCTTCAGTCTTCTCCTACCAAGAAAATAAAGGACACCTTGATAACTGAAGCCAAGGAGGGATAAGAAAGTATCCTAAGGAACCTGCAAAAAGTTAGAAGACCGGAAGACTGAGAATAGAGCTATAATCAGCAACATTTAGAGGCCAAGTAGAAAAATATTGAGAAGGAAAATCAGAAAGAGAACAGAGTGAAATCACAGAAGCTAGTGACAAGTGTTTTGAAAAGGAGCTGGTTTTTAACATCATTGGATTCCCTTGAGAAGGCAATAAAATTCTTGGCAGAAAGTCCATTCAACTTGTCAACTTTTATTGGTAATGGCAGTGACAGCAGTTTTGGGGAAGTGCTGGGATAACCGTCATGTAGTGATAGTGGAGATGAAGGAAGAGGGAGCACACAGTTCTCCTTCAAGGAGCTAGACCCTGAAACGAAGAAAGATTGATTGAACATCATCCTTGGGAGGAAGGAAGGAGTGGGATTCAAAGCACATGTGTCAGGTACTGATAAAGATAGCAACTGTTATGCTGGTAGTTGAAGGATAAATCAGTGCTGTAATCCTTGCATTCCTATTTCCCAGATAAGAAAAATTGTCATTACACATATAGAAGCATAAGTCTATTTAAACTTATATCTCCACAGCCCTCCAATGTCACTGCTTCCTTCAAAACAGATGGGCTCCAGTCCTTCCTCCAGACAGACCTAAATGGCACTTAATCCACTGACCCCAGCACCAATCACCGCAATTCTTTCTCCTGGCATTGTGTCTTGTATCTGGAAACATATTAGTATGAAATCAGATTTTTATTGCCATGTAATTTTTTTCTATCATGCAAGATTAGGTTTTTTTCTAAAATTGCTAGTTAGTGCATTTAAGGAATATCCTACTCAAAGCTGTTATGCCTTTCAAAGGCACATCGAGTGACAGAAAATCCTAGCTCACGTGGGCTTTCTTATTTTTAAATACGAAGGAGATTGTTTTGCTTTTTCTGTTTGTTTGTTTGTTTTGCGGTACGCGGGCCTCTCACTCTTGTGGCCTCTCCCGTTGCGGAGCACAGGCTCCGGACGCGCAGGCTCAGCAGCCATGGTTCACGGGCCCAGCCGCTCCGCGGCACGTGGGATCCTCCCGGACCGGGGCACGAACCCGTGTCCCCTGCATCGGCAGGCGGACTCTCAACCACTGCGCCACGAGGGAAGCCCTGCCTATTTTTTTTTTTCCCATACAAAGATCACACTATCTTGTTTCTCCAAATGTCTTATGATTTCTTGTTGAAAACTTGACATTTAAGTTATTGTAGTGAGTCTGGATTCTGATTAGTTCCCCTCTCCCATTCCGGGGCTTATTAATATTGCTGGGGGGGGGGTTGTTAGTTTATTTGCTTGGTGGCTTGCGTGGACAAATTCTGTGAAGTATATTTTCCCTGTGGTGTGTAACCTCTGATGTCACTGCTCAGATTTTTTTCCCTTCTTTTATGTATATATTTTAAAATATTTATTTATTTATTTGGCTGCACCAAGTCTTATTTGTGGCACTCAGGATCTTCATTGCCACGTGCGGGATCTTTTAGTTGCAGCATGCCAGCTCTTGGGCACATGCTGTGATATTCCACTGGAGGTGGAGACAAGGGTAACAGGGTGGCCTACCTTTTGTAGAGTAATACCACACCCTACCAACTGGAGATGTAAGAGGGTGGCAGCCCTATTTTTCAGTATTTCCCCTTGTGGCATGAAATCTCTGCCCTACAAGCAGGAGCTGGGAATAGGAACAATCAGAGCTCCAGGGTCCTTGGTTTTTTACACCTGGAGTAGACCTTCTTTGCTACAATGAGTTAGATGGAGCTTTGGAAAAGGGGTCTTGCTTAGACCATGCTTCTACAATCTGTGGAGCTCTCTTCTTTACTATCCACAGCTACATCTGGGGTAGACATGGAAGAATATGCCTTCTGTAGGGGCTTCTCAGATTTCACAACTCACTTTCTGATGGTACAGGTTTGGGAGCCCAAGTGATGCTTTAGAGTTGAATAGTCACAAGCCTTTGAAAACAATGTTTGTGTTTCCTTCAGTATTATAATCTCTTCAAAGACTTTATAGGATTTTAGGTTATTAGCTCCTGGCTTGTTTTATGTCCAGAAAAATATAAATAACAATAATCAAAGTGCTTCCATAGACAACATTCTTAAGCCTGTTGACCCTCCTCTTATTCATTGGTCTTTGTGCCTTACCCATCTCTCTTTCACTGAGTTCAGTGGTGCCTATCTTGAAATCACCTGAAACAACAGGCTTGGGTGGGAAGACAACACCCTTAGTCTGATACTGCTCCTGGGCTGGTTCCCTTTGTCTTATCATTTCTTAGATACATTAATATTCTCGATGTCCATCTAATATTCACTGTCCTAACAGTATAGGCACTTAGTTTGACAACACTTATTTTTGCACATCGACCAAAATTTGAGAGCACAATAAATGGTTCACAGCTTATTCTTCTTCCACTGGGTCTTTAGCCTCATTTGAGCTTAGATTTTTTTTCCCCATGTATACCACATTTAATACTTTAAAAAGCATTTCTGTCAGAAGTTGGAATGTTCTGCCAATGTGGGATGAGACCCTGGTCTGCTCTTAACTTAGGGTGACATTTCACATAGTGGTGTCTGAAAGTCTGGCGAAAGAGACACTGGGGACCCTTTCCCCTAATGTCCCTGAGGTGTACACTAGGCCAGAGAGGGAGCTCTTTTCTTGCTGTTCTTTTGCCCAGGACTCTGGATGGGAAGTGTTTCTTTGACAGTGGTGTTAACATCTTCTTTAGTCTTTGTTTTTCTCCTGTCTTCAATATATAAAGCATATTTTATACCTCTTAGTAATTTTTGCTATTTTTTTCAAGATATTTCCAAAAATTCTTATTTTTCTTAAAATCTGACTTCAAAATTATACCCTGGAATATTTCTGTAGCATAGGTTATTACTGTAGTTAAGTGTTTTGATTTAATTTAGTTTGGAGAGAGCTATTATTTATTGAGCATTAACTACGTTCTAAGTTAATAAGCACTTTGTAAGTATAGTCTCATTTAATCCCCACAACGACTCAATTACAAAATTTATTATTTCCTTTCATAGACAAGGAAAGAGACTCAAGGGAGATTAATTGTCTAGTAAATGGTAGAAATAGAATGGAAACCCTTGATTATCCAAATTCAAGTTCTTTCTTCATCACTCTGATTTATCAGCTCCTTTAATGATTGTTGTGGTGGTTTCAAATAAATGGCCTCAAATTCTTTGATATTTCTCCTATTGAGAGGTGGAGCCTGTGCTTCCTACCCTTGAATCTGCGTGTGTTTTTAACTCACTTATAACACATAGAGTGCAATGAAAGTGAACACATGATTTCTCAAGCCAGATCATAGAAAGTGATTCAGCTTGTCTTATTCACTGGGACACCCATTTTGGAGGCCTGAGCTTCCATGTGAGAAGTCCAGCTATCTTAAAGCCACCATATATTATGAAGAGGCTCAGGACACTTGGAAAGATCCCAACTGACAACTGTGTCCACCACCAGACTTGAGAATGAAGATGCTTCCAGATTGCTAGCCCCCAATCGCCAAGTCTTCCCATCTGAGGACCAGACATAGTGGAGACTGTCATTTTTACTACACCATTTTTCTGAGTTCTGGATGCACAGAACCTGTGAGCATTATAAAAAATGGTTATTTGAAGCTTCTAAGTTTGGGGGTAACTTGCTACATGGTGATAATAACTGGAACCATTGAACAACCTGTATAACTGCTTAGATATATCTTTCTCTATTCCCCCCATGGTGTTACCTTAGCAGTGGGGTTAAATTAGTACTAAGCTAAAACCAGATCTAGATTAATGATAACCAAACTTAAAAGCAAACTTCAAAAGAATTAAATTGATTCAAAGTATCTTAACTGCATATCAGAGCAAAAGTTAAAAATTAGTTAAAGAAAAGCATTAAAATCCAATATCCTAAAGCCTAAAATGTCCAGTATGCAAAAAAAATTATCAGAAAAACTAAGAAGCAGGAAAATAAGACCGACACCAGGAGAAAAATAAAAATTATTTTTTTTACCAAAAATGAAAGAGATGATATAAAGAAAAATTAAAACAGCTATCATAGCAAAGTTATGTATGCTCAAAAACTGTAGAGGAAAACATAGATATGAGAAATAGAAGACCTAAAAAAGACACAAATGGTATTTCTAGAGGTGCAAAATACAATGTGTGAAATGAAAAATACATGCTTGAAGTTAATAACAGAATAAATACTGCAGAAAAAGAGATCTGTGAATTTCTTGAAGACACAGTAGTAGCTACTACCTAAATGAGGCAGGGAGGGGAAAAAGTGCAGGGAAAAATGAGCAGAGCATTAGTGACTTGTGAGGAAACATCAAGCAATCTAAATATGTAATTGGAGTCCCAGAATGAGAAGAGAGAGAGAGCGACAGAAAAAGTAGGTAAAGAATTAATGATCAGAAATTTTCCAAATTTCATAACAATTGTAAGCCAATAGATCCAAGTAGCTCAAAAAACCCCGAGTTGGAAGAAACTTAAATCAGACCACACTTAGATACATCATAATCAAACTGCTGAAAAATAAGGAATAAATTAAAAATCTTAAAAGTAACCAGAGAAAAATGACATATTGTGTTCAAGGTAAAAAGATAAGATTGACGGCAGATTCCTGGGTGTATACGTATGGCTCATTCACTTTGCTGTACAGCAGAAACTGGCACAGCAGTGTAAAGCAACTATACTCCAATTAAAAATAATCATATGACCATGGACATCCAAAAAAAAAGATAACAGATGTCTGAGGGTACAATTAATAGCAGCATATTGTAAAGATTAAAGTATATATGTAGAAATAAAATATAAGAATAGCACAAAGGACAGAGAGAGAAAATAAGTATACTGGGCTGTACCATAAACATTAGTTGAGAGTGCAGTAAGTTAAAAATATATTTTACATCCCTATAGCATCCACTAAAACAAAACAAAACTTAACTAAACAAAGTACCAATAAATATTTTTAACATGTTCCAAGCAATAATTCTATATTTGCAACAAAAGTTTCAATTAGATTTAATAATAGTGCTTATTTTTTAAAAGTTCCAGAGAATAGAAAAGACAATATTGAAGAATCAAAGTTCCACTTTCAGATCAGCCTTCAAGTTAGAAAGCAAAGTCAGTGACAAAGGGGCAAAGGACTTCGTAGACTTTACCCATTTCTTAATCTCCACCTGCAAACTGGGCTTCCTCAGCAAGTATAACATTTGTAAATATGGTATATAAGTCCGGTATGAGTAAACTTCTTTTGAGAGCAGGGTCTCTCTTTTGTTCATTACTATATCATTGGTGCCTGACATAGCAGGTATACAATAGTATTTGATGATTTACTGAAAGTGTCAGAACCCTCTGGAGAAGCAAGCAAATTGAGCACCAGGTGTCAATCTTTGCAACTGGGTGAATAAGAATAGAAGATGTTATCATTTGTGGCCAGGTGTTTAAAGCTCCTAACCCCTTTCTGATAAAGGTACTGCTCTCAACTTCTCTGTGACCCTAAGTTGGAGTGCTTATTCGACAGCTTCCAACTCTGACTTTGAGTGTGCTTGACCTTGGTTTAGCAAAACTAACTCTTGACATCATTCCTTGTATCCCAACTGACCTCAGCTTGACAATTGAAACGCTGTATCCTTATTCTTCCTTTAATTAGTAGTTTAATTTGGACTCTAAATCTGGGCCTGAATCCAGATTATTCTTATCATAACTATTTAGCACAAGGAGCTGTATTTCACAGGCATCATGCCAAGCGGGGGGAATAAGATGTGGAACTCATGCCATCAAGGAACCCGAGGTCTGGGGAAGAGGCAAACACATAAACAGCTAATTATCACATATAGGGCTAAAAGTAGCAAAGCAAATAGGACAGTGGCAAAAAGCACTGAAATATACAAGCCTATTACAAAAACTTGGCATACACAAAAATACTTGTAAAAGCTTGGCATCTGCCATTCTACATTTCTTGAATCTCATGACAACCCAATCTTTGCACCCAGTGAGATGGTCCTGAGGACATATTTCCCATGTCTGTTGATAATTTCCTCTAACCTTGAAAATGGAAGCTACAAGTCCCAGAATTTCATCATTTGCTTCTTGTTTGACAGCAGAGGAAGAAGCAACTGTATCATGTAATTGGACTAACCACTAAACTAGGAACCAACAATCATGTTATATGAAAGCCCTCCAGTTCTGTATAGACTATAAAATTAATCCAAATGAATTAAGTTAATAATGGAGTCCAAAAATCACTATTTATTATATCACCATGGGAGCAGCAGCCTCTGAGTTCACTCTAGGCTGTGTACTGCAGATCCTAGATCGTAGATGATTGTGAAAGAGTTGCGAGGAGAGAAAGGCACAAGGTAAGACAATCACACTTGACTGAAGCCAACACCAGTAGGCTCATCTTGTTGACCCAGTATGGGTTTCCCAACCTCGGCACTATTGGCGTGTTGCACTGAATGATTCTTTGTTGATGGGGTGGGGAGGGAGCTGTCCTGTGCACTGCAGGATGTTAGCAGCATTTCTGTCCTCTACCCACTTGATGCCAGTAGCACCACCCACCACCAGTCATGAAAACCAAAAAGAGACATTATTAGATGTTCCCTGGAGGGTAAAAATCCCCTGTTCGAAAACCACCTACCTAGTAGCCTGATAGTATTCCTGTTATAACAGGTGTATTTTCATTTCATTTCACCAAAATAAGTGAGGCTCCTTACCATGGCCCTCATGTGTACAATTAAGTTGAACTAAATAATTTCCATAAACATTCTTACTTTAACATTCTTTAATTCTCTAAACCTCTGTCCCTGCGCTGACTCCAGGTTTTACTCTTGATCTCTCTCCTTCTTAAACTTTTTTCATTCATTCATTAATTCTACAAGCAATGATTAAGCATATTCTGTGGGTCAGACCCTGGGCTGAGCACTGGGAATATGTGGTTAAATAAGGTAAGTTCCCTGCCCTCAGAACATGCACAGGGGAGAGAAACGTAAGTGAAGAAAAGCAGCTCATACACTTCAACAGGGTGACCACTATAGAGGCCAGAGCCTTGAGTGTGTGTTGGGTACAGGTGGGAGATGGGAAGGAGGGTGGCAGAGGATAGAGCTGGGGTTTTACTCATCACTTGAGTGGCTGCATAATGCACAGGAAATCTAGAAGCTGACCCTCTGAGAAGGCTGTTGAGCTTAGCAGTTTTCTAATATCTGAGCACTGGTTTAGCAGCTGCACCACTGGTGTCATGGCAAAGGCTCATCCTATCTCTGCCACAAAAATACAGAGGAGATAAGGCTGCATTCTCAAAAAAGGCTTTCATTCCATGTGGAGTCAGCCTGTCTTCCTGGCTTGATGCCCATACAAGTGAACAAACAAAATAATTGTGGGCTAAAGTACTCTCTACCTTGTTCACCCAAGGGTCATCTTCTGATTGCCCATAGCGTGCAAGGCATTTGGGGCGTTTGCCAGGAGCCTACATGAGCCTGTGCGCGCCTTTCTAGGCTGAGGCCTGGGGAGGGCATGAGAATTGCAGAACAACAAATTAAGACTTTGCTTATCCCTTCTGACACATACAAAGCCTTTGTACCACCCTCAATTTGCAGAAAGTTTATTTCTCTAATTATATATTTAAGGACCTGAGTCAGTCAAACTTCTGCCTCCACAGAACTATCTCACTGCATAAACAGAATTTCATTTCCCAACCCTGGCCCTAAATGGCAGTGGAATATGGGGGTAAGGCGGTTCACATTGCTCTGCACATGTGTCTAAAGAGTGCAGAGTCCGTCTGGACTCCGATCTGTCTCTTGAGGCAAACCCACACCTCTGTCCCAGAGATGAGTTGAGACATGAAGTGCAGAAGGGCTCTGGAATGTGAGAGTGGCTGTCATCTCATTCACATCCTGGAGCTGGTTTCTGCTTTCCCTTCTCCTGATGCCCATGATGTAGCCCAAACTGACTGCATTTTGTGACTTTAGATTTTGGACTCTTGTCCGGATGTCCTAGCGTACTCCAGTCCTTGCCTTTGCAACTTTTCCAAATGGTGCCTCTCCGTCATCCAGTCAGCAAACCTTTATCTCAGGCTGATGATGTGTTGCTATCCAGGCATCTCTGGCTGCTCAGAGATTAACCTAGCCCAGTACACATCCTGGAGAATGCCCTGCTGTCGCTGGGAAACAAATAAGCAATAGCTACAATGTGTATGTTACAATGTGTACAATGTTGCAGGCAGTAACAGAAGGACACTTATAGAAGAGAAGTGGCACAAGAAGAAGAAATTTATGACTCCAAGGGAGGTGGGGACAGAGAAGTTTTCTCAAAAGGGGTATTATCTGAGCTGAGTTTCTAAGAAGAAATAGAAATTGATCACCCAGATAAGAGGCAGAATGACTGAAGAATCTGTGTGTACACAGACACAGAAGGGAGCAGCAGTCCAGGCAGGCAGGCAACTACAAGTGTTGAAGGCTTTCCTGGAGGGCAGAGCAAAGGGGTTGAAAGAAGATGGGGCAGATTCCATGGCCTGATGGGGAAGGAGTCTGCTACTCACAAGACTTTCCCTACATCACTGAAGGATTTCAAACAAGACAGTGCCACGGTCAGACTTGGGTTTTGGAAGGATTACTCTGTAAATAGTGGAGAAAATATTAAGGAAGGAAAACTGATTAGCCAGAACTGAAGGAGGTGAGCCATCGTGAAACAAGGACCTGCATAGGCAGAGGTTACAGATAAGACAGACATTTAGGAGGTCAAGATACGGAACTCAGTGACCGATGGAGTGATTGGTGAGGGAGAAAGAGGCATCAAGCTGACTGGTGGGACTCTGGTTCGGCAACTGGCTCTGTGGTGATGCTCCCACCTCTTGGCTTCTGTTTGGACACATGGGACAACGGTCCACCCTGTTGAAGTCAATGAGCTGCCTTTCTTCACTTACATCCCTCTCTCCAGTGCATGTTTCTTCTCTTATTCAACCAGTGCTTGCCTGGTATTTGGTTCACAGAATATGCTCAATTACTGCTTATAGAATTGGTAAATGAATAAAGAAAACTTAAAGGGAAGAGAGAAAATAAAACCTGGAGGCAGTGCAGGGACAGAGGTTTAGAGAATTAAACAATGTTAAGGTAAGGATGTTTGTGGAGGTTATTTCCTTCAACACATTAATTATACAGATGAGGAAACCAAGGCCCAGAGAGGTAAAAAGACAGGAAGAGTGGGTGGTGGGAAAGTTTGGGGAGGAGAGACAATGCATTCAGTTTGGATTGTATTACATTTGTTTTGCCCATGGTAAATCCAGTTTCTGATATCCAATGTGCTGTTGGAACATAGAGCTCAGGAGAGGGGTCGAGTCTAAACATATAGGTTTGGGATGCAGATCTTATGAAGACCAGGGCAGGAAATGTTACTACTACCTCATGAGAGTAGATGAAGTCAGGAGCCAGGAGGACCAAGGGGAGAGCTCTGATAACCTCAGAGCTAGCATAGAATAGTAGGAAGCAGCACAGCAAGTTACTTATTCTTCCTACACCTCACTCTCCCCCAACTATATGTGTACCTACATTATAGGGTTGTCATGACATTTATTTATTTATCATCTTTATTGGAGTATAATTGCTTTACAATGGTGTGTTAGTTTCTGCTTTATAACAAAGTGAATCCGCTATACGTATACATATATCCTCACATCTCCTCCCTCTTGCATCTCCCTCGCACCCCTCTAGGTGGTCACACAGCACTGAGCTGATCTCCTTGTGCTATGCGGCTGCTTCCCACTAGCTATCTATTTTACATTTGGTAGTATATACATGTCAGTGCTACTCTCTCCCTTCGTCCCAGCTTACCCTTCCCCCTCCCCATGTCCTCAAGTCCATTCTCTATGTCTGTGTCTTTATTACTGTCCTGCCCCTAGGTTCTTCAAAACCATTTTTTTTTTTTAGATTCCATATATATGTGTTAGCATACAGTATTTGTTCTTCTCCTTCTGACTTACTTCACTCTGTATGTCATGACATTTAAATGAATGAATATTTGTCAAGCCCTTAGGGCAGTGCGTGGCAAGAAGTCTATGCAAGTGTGAAAATTAATATATAAACACTAATATTTGATGGTGGAAAGAGGAAAATAGCTCTAAAAAAATAAGTAAACTAGGTATGATAAGAAAGTAAGAGGAAAGCAGGCAGCTGTGAGAACACCAAAATCTAAGGGAAAGAGAGTTTAAAGAATGAGGGAACAATTATATGACAAATGCCAAAGAGAGACTAAAGACAGGAAGGATTGAAATGTCTATCCACTGTGGCAATTGGAAGTTCACTGGTGATTTTAGAGCTGAGGTTCAGGGAGAAGAGGGGTAGGCTCAGGTGTGTGTGGCTTGGTGGGCAGGAAGTGGGAAGGATAATGTGGGAAGTTGGCTCAGAGCAAGGCTGGGCAGAGAAGAGGAGAAACCCTGATCAGGGCGCTGTTAAGCCAGAGCCTGGTCAGGATACACAGGAGCACAGGGCAAGCCCCCCCCTCCTTCCCAGAATCCTCATCTGTACAGTGAAAGAGGACTTGATCTCTACATTTCTACCAGTGATGATGACCTCATCTTTTTCTTTTTTTCTACTAACATTTGATGATGATCAAGTTCTTTTTGATTTAGAAATGGTACCTGGATTCGCTAATGGTATCCTTTTAAAATGTCGTTTTTAGTTTATGGAGATAGATGCTGTCAGGTGTTGGTTTCTTTTTAATTTATAAAAATGTTTTCAATGTAAACTTTCACCTTTGATCTTTGGGAATGTGTTTTCAGTATTCTCCCATTAACAATGAAGCCGACTCCATTGTCTGTGAGAGATGGGGCGATTATTCTCAAAGTCACGAAAGGAGTAACCCAAGATTTTAATTCAGTTTGCTGGCAGCTGGTGAGAATAACTGGGGTGGTGGCAGAAAACTAATTTAGAACTGGGTCTCTAAAGAACTCAGTGTTTATAAATGCAAAATGCCTATCAGTGTAAAATGTCTATTTCTCAAAACAATGTTTTTTTTCTGCCACATTCTCTTTTCCCACAATAGGGTATAACATATCATAAGATTTTTCCTCTGGAGAAATCAGCTTTAAAAAACTTTTTTTTAATCTTTTTGTTTCTCCCTTAGTGATAGAGTGTTTTATAATAGCATCAGTTATATTTTATTAGATTAATGTGGTTATGTATGTACCTAGACAATTTCAAAGCACTCTTGCATGTTTTATTCATCTGATTTTCTCAGCCACTCTTTTCGAATGGCAAAATAGGGGTGACTAGTTCCATTTGAGAGGTAAGAATCGAATGCTAAAAAGACCATGTGACCAACCACGGTCTCACAGAATTGCCCAGGAGCACCTCTTAGACACTCAGTCTGGAGAGAGTGCCCACATGGGGAGTCAGTATGCAAGCGCTGATTAGGTAGTGTCAGTAGATGCCTGGCTTATAACTGGTACTCATAAATCAGTGGGCACTAGGGAAATAAGGGCCCCCCGACATCTCTCTGTGCAGCACTCATCTTTACTGTCAGGGTGTTAGATGCGGTGATTTTAATCTCTTAGTCACTGAAAATTAAGAGAAAACCAAAATAATGCATAAGGTGAGAACGAGGGAAGAGGAGAAGGAAAGAAGAGATAACCTTAGCAGTAGTTAAAAATTTCACAAATGGTGGCTCTAGATGGTGAAAATATTTCTGTAAAGTGCTGACTTCATCATTTTACTAAGCATTTATGGGATAATATCTAAGAAGCATTTTGAGTGCCTTGGAAAATAGTATTAGACAAATGTAAAATAGTGGGCATATAAAAGTGGAAGACAATCTCAGAGATATATTCTCTGAATTAGAAGAAATAAAATTGCTTTATTCATCAAAATGACCAGTATAAAGTGAAGAAAGCAGAGTTTTTTGCTTCTCAGCAGGGTAACCAGTCTGGTTTTCCTAAGGATTAATGTAGTGTAAAGATGTTTACCAGCAATAAAAAAAAGTCTATAGAAATATTGCTTTTGTTCAGCATGAGGGTGAAAGATTGCTAATTTAGTCTCAACAGAAACAATTTAGCTGTCTTTAGGACACATGCTCATATAAGTTTAAGTCATTTACAGTAAGTAAAAAATTCTATGATCAAGTTGTTTACTTTATCAGGATGTCAGATTTAGAGGGTGCCCTGATCTTATCTCAGCAGAATATCTTTTCAGACAGCTTTTTAATATTCTGGACATTATCCTTTGAACCAATTGGTGTCATAATTTCAAAGGATGACAAAATAAAGAATAATCTTTTCTCAATGTTACTATTACCAAAATTCTTATGCCAATTTTAAGATAATGGTACTGTAAGCTTGACTATAAAATACCGTACCATAAACTTGAAAGAAAAACAATTATTTCTTTCCTTTATCCCAAGAAAATAATTTTGAAGAAAAAAAAGCTACATGTCCAAAGATAATTTTAGTTGCATTATTCATGATAGAGATAAAATAACAGAGACAACTTAAATAATAGACAAATAGTTAATAAATAATTGCATGTTGCTATGGTAGGCTATTATGTAACCATTTCTTTTTTTAAGATTTAATTTTATTTATTTTTGGCTGTGTTAGGTCTTCTGTGTGCAGGCTTTCTCTTGTAGCGGCGAGCGGAGCTACTCTTCATTGCGGTGTGAGGGCTTCTCCTTGTGGTGGCTTCTCTTGTTGTGGAGCACTGGTTCTAGGCACGAAGCATGCGGCCTCAGTAGTAGTGGCGCACAGGCTTAGTTGCTCCGCAGCATGTGGATCTTCCCGAACCAGGGATGGAACCTGTGTCTCCTGCGTTGGTGGGCAGATTCTTATCCACTGCACCATCAGGGAAGTCCCTAGTCAACTATTAAAATGATAAATACAATGTTCATGAAAAAACTGAGAAAAATGTTTACAATATAATATTTTGAAAAGTGACAAAGAAGATATGATTATGTCCATAATCATGGATTATGTCCATGTAAAAACTGTATATTTATGTAGATAAAGTGTGATGGGAACATGAAGAACTAGAAACCCTTGATGTAACAATGTATCAGTCAGGATAAGACAGATTATGCATTCCCTATCAGTCACTCAACAAACCTCATTCTATGAAATCAGACTTTGCTCCCTGTAACCACTCAGGGACCCAGACCGAGGAAGGTTCCATCTGTATACCTGCTTCCTCAATTATTTCAACCTCAGCAGAGGAAAGATGTGGTTGCCACTATATCTTAAAGATTCTACACAGGAGTGAAATATTTCACATCTACTTACATTTATTTGGCCAAAGCACATCACATCATCGTACCAAACTTCAAAGGGGGCAAGAAAGCTAATTCCTACCATGTGATCAGAGAGAGAGAATGAGAAATATTTGATGAACAACACTAACGAATCTCACAATGAGATTGGTGGATTTATAGATGCCTTTTCAAATATTTTATAATGTGAAAATAAACGTTAATATACATTTTACACTATCATTACCTCAGATTTCACTTGTGAGCCAGAAATTGGGAGCTGATGATATATACCATATTAATCATTCAAAGAAAGGCTTTTTAACTGGAGATTCTTTAAGATGCACATTCCTTGGATAAAGAAGATGTGGCACATATTTACAACGGAATATTACTCAGCCATAAAAAGAAATGAGATTGAGTTATTTGTAGTGAGGTGGATGGACCTGGAGTCTGTCATACAGAGTGAAGTAAGTCAGAAACAGAAAATCAAATACCGTATGCTAACACATATATATGGAATTTTAAAAAAAGTTCTGATGAACCTAGGGGCAGGACAGGAATAAAGGCACAGACGTAGAGAATGGACTTGAGGACACGGGGAGGGGGAAGGGTAAACTGGGATGAAGTGAGAGAGTGGCATGGATATATGTACACTACCAAATGTAAAACAGATAGCTAGTGGGAAGCAGCTGAATAGCACAGGGAGATCAGCTCGGCGCTTTGTGACCGCCTGGAGGGGTGGGATAGGGAGAGTGGGAGGGAGATACAAGAGGGAGGGGATATGAGGATATATGTATACGTATAGCTGATTCACTTTGTTATACAGCAGAAACTAGCACAACATTGTAAAGCAATTATACTCTAGTAAAGATGTAAAAAAAATGTACATTCTTTTAGTCAAACATTTAAAATGGACTGAGATGATAAACATTTTCATGTTAGGAAATATAGTTTGAAAATATTTTTGGCTTCACATCATGGTAATATGCAATTTGTAAATTATATGGAAGAAAGAAACTTCAGCAAGGCATTCTGTTATAAATATTTATGTGTTGTTAGAAAAATACATCTTTTGCCTATGTACAATGTAACAATTTGCTTACTTCAGC
The DNA here is from genome assembly GCF_039906515.1 of Pseudorca crassidens. Taxonomy (NCBI): domain Eukaryota; kingdom Metazoa; phylum Chordata; class Mammalia; order Artiodactyla; family Delphinidae; genus Pseudorca; species Pseudorca crassidens. Next base: position 122,586,347 of record NC_090297.1, on the reverse strand, counting down.
AGGCAATCGGCAATAAAGAGAATACATATCACACTAGCAGGGTTTTAAATATTCTAGTATGTAAACTATGTAGCAGTTTAAAATGAATGAGAGGGAGTGTGATATACAGTAAAGAACACTGTCTTTGGTATCAGGTTCAAACGCTGAACCACCATTTATTATAATATATCATCTTGGGCAATCTTAGCTAACACCTTCCACAAGAGGAATTTAAAATTCTTCCCTTGTATATACTGTTATGAAGTTTATCAGATAACACATGTAAAGCACCTAGAACTGTGGCTAGCACATGGTAGAAAAATAAATGTTCATTTATTTATATTTATATCATTGAATCTTGGGCAACTGAAATTACACAAGACTCCTGCCATACACTAAGGGCAGTGGGCATCTTTTAAATTCCACTCTGTTACGAATAAATACATAGAGATCATACGATCAAGGCACCATTATCTAAATGTTCTTACTGAATGGAGATACAATTCAAATAACATTCCACAATGGGCTTGTCGTTTAACTGATGCTCAACCAGTGTGGGATCTTACCGTTGCTGGTTACAGTGCCATGTGCACACGTGAGCACTTAATAGACAATGATAGAGAAAGACAATGACAGCCAGGCAAACCTTCTGTCTCAGTGATCTATGGACATTATCCTTTGAACCAATTGGTGTCATAATTTCAAAGGATGACAAAATAAAGAATAATCTTTATTAATAATATTAATATTATTATTTATTTATTTTATTATATTTAAATATAATATATTATTATATTTATTTATTTACATTATTAATAATAATAAATGCCTTTCTGGGAGCAAGCCAGGCCAGGGGAACTAAGCCATCCAAAGGCAGCAGGGATTGCCTTAGGAAGTGGATGGACTTGGGCCCCTGTAGCCTTTGCTTTATTCTGTCATGTTAATAGGTGATCATGAACACTGAGATGGCCAGGCTGGCACAGAGCAACTGGAACCAGGTTGGTTTATGAGATTGGCAGATGTCTTCACGTACCTCCGAGGGTCCTTATGGGTTTGAGAATCCACTCACTCTGTATCAGAATGGTTCTTTGCACTCCATCCCATTTCCCCAGTCCCTGCTGGTGGTACTGGTATGGGGTACATAGTCCAAAGACACCGTCCACTGCTAGTTTGGGATCAGTGGCTAAGAGAGATAGCAAACTGGGTTTCATTCCTGCCAGAGGAGCAACTCTGTCCATGGAGTTGTTATAATCGTCCTGAAGCCTCTGCTAAAGATTCTGAGTATACCTATAAACAAACCACATGACTCTCATTGGCTGTGCAGAGGGAAGAGAAACCATTACTGACTTTGCAGTTTCTGGGATCACACTTCATCTTGGGAGGCTCAGCCTCGTTCCTTCCCTTTTGCATAAACAACTGTTATTTTCAAAGCAAAGCTCAAGTCCTCCCCTTCTGACCACTTGAATTCTCCCCAGCCAGCCACCCTTGCCCTACCTAATTGCTCTTACCATTGCTTGTCTCTACTTTGTATACTGTCTGGGTGTGGTCTGTGCACATGGAGTCTTGTGCTGTAAGCTGCCTGTGGGCAGTGATCAGATCTTATAGTCTTTTTTACAGTCTACAGAGGTCTCAGCAAATATTTAGGTATGGAGTAGACATTTACTTAACAATTCACTGCAATTATCTAAGGATACGTTTGGAGAATCTGGCTACAAAAGGTTGAATTTGGCTTTATTCTTCTCCTGTTCTAAGTATTAAGGTCATTATACTTCGTTACTAAACCTAAAAATGGACCTATGTGAAAGTCTCCTAAAAGATGGCAAAGAGGAGTCTAGAAACTATTCTAGTTGCCTTAGGTCTTTTCCTGATCAGAGCATTAACATTATTCCTCCCACCTTCAGACTGTCTCTTAGGACACATATGTGGTCTTAGCTTATGTGAAGATTCATTCTCTTAGTTGGGAAGCATTTAATTACCATCAGGTGGGAGCTCTTTGTTGTTGGGTATGATGTTATTGATACCTTGACAAGCATCTGACTAGCAAAGTTTCTGGCACATCGTAAGCACTCTGACATTTTTCATCAGTGAATTTCTGCTTTGTTTCTATCATTTCTACATTATGAAATATTTTCTCTTAGCCTGTAGGATAATCAAATTGTACCTGAATATTAAAGCCAAGGACAGAATAAGTGCCTACTTAAGGAGCTTTCAATCTTTTCTCTGAATATTCCTGGAAGCTGCCTCCCTGGTTTTAGAAGTTATGTCTAAAATCTGACTCATCGATTTTGCCTTTTTAGACCCCACTCCCTTAAGCCCATAGACCCTGTAATTGTCTGCTGGTGGAGGGCCCCACCTTTTCCCACAAAGAAGGTATTGTCTTCTCCAGACAATATCAACCATCATGTCCTCAGAGAAGGGCAACCTGTTCAGTCCTATGAAAGGAAATATAGTATAAAGAAGGGTCCAGGGAAAGACAGAGTATGGTTCCAGGAAATTTAAAAAGTGGGATTCTGGTGCTGAGCTTCTCCAAAGCTGATTAAAAGGATCTCAGAGAGAACCCCTATAAAGAAAATACATACCTGACTTTTACCTGTTAGCAACAGAGATAGGAGTTTTTATTCCTGTATTGCGAAGCAGAATCACTTAAAAAAGAAAAAGATGGGAAAGTCTTCCACATTTATAAAACTGTTATAAATGGATTTCTCCTACTTTTCTTTTTCAGACATTTCTAAATTCTCCAAAACGAAGTGAGAGTAGCATGGACATATATACACTACCAAATGTAAAATAGATATCTAGTGGGAAGCAGCTGCATAGCACAGGGAGATCAGCTTGGTGCTTTGTGACCACCTGGAGGGGTGGGATAGGGAGGGTGGAAGGGAGGGAGATGCAAGAGGGAAGAGATATGGGGATATATGTATAACTGATTCACTTTGTTATACAGCAGAAGCTAACACAACAAAAAATCTGGCCTTGTTATGACCTTTAAGCTAAATAAAATCTGACTGGAAGATGGATTTATTTTAAAAGAAAGAAATGAGTGAATAGTAATGTTGGTTGTAATTGTCCAGTCCCTTAATTTAAACTGGCTTCATTTTAATACTCCTCTGGTTCAGTGTACCTAGCAGTAGCAGAGAAACAATGGGAACCCATTCAGCAACATTCTCTTACCTTTAAACACACATCCGGCCCAGTGACTGTGGGGTTCCATTGTTGGTGTTACCACTGGCTGGATTAAACCAATGAAAGCCAAAGTTAACTTTTCCAAATGAAGTGGAAATACACAAAGATATAAAGATACTTGGTCATCAGTGATATTCACATATCATTGAAGAAAAGAAATGAGAAGGTATATCCTGTGGCAAAAATGACCACGTCAATGTTCTACACAGTGCTACCATCTTCAAAGTGTTGGCTATTTCCATGAAGTCTTTCACACTGGATTTGACCAGTATTCTTCCAGAAACGATGTGATTGGAAAGCTTGCCATGAATGCTCACTTGAGAGTTTAGAAATCTGTAAAAACAGGGAAGATGATTCATATTAACCTTTGTCTCACTTCATTTATTCATTCACTTAACCGCTTATTCATTCCAGAAAATTTTATTGGCTACTCTTTTTCTCCCCTCTGTTTCTATAAATGAGATGAAAATATTCTTTAGAAAAGGTTAAGACTCCAGGGTTATCCTTTTCCTCTTCTTTTATTCTTCCTTTATAAGGTCATTCTCATACTAAGAAGCCAGTAAAAAGCCAGGAAAACAAAATTCTGGTCCTCCAGTGCAAAGGGCTTTGTCTGGCTTTCCACCCCTACACTAGTGCAAGACAGAGGTGTAGATAAACACTGCAGTGTGAGGGTCCCATTCTTAACTTGATTCTGACTCTCAACTCTGATCAAGCCTTTATCACAATGACCTACTCTTCATTCTCTCTGTGCTGTGATGCCTCAGCTCTGGTACACAGCTCTTGCCAGGTGCTGAGAGCTTTGGTGGAATTTCACACGGTGGTGGTGATTGTGTATACACAGCAAAGCTTCATTTACCAGGCACTTTCATATAATCAGAATTTTGAGGAACTGAAATTTACACAGGTGAAGAAATCCTTCTTTTACTTTTTACTTTGTGTTTTGATGAAAATATTTCTAAAATTTATTATATTCATCTTATTTCTTAAACAATGCATAATGACATAACCTTCTCTTATTGCTCATTCTCATTATAAGCAACTTAGTTACTGCTCAAGTGCTGTAATACATTTTTAATGTCTCCTCCCTATGTTATTCATTATTATGCCTCTTGTCACTGCATCTGTAGCCAGCAGTATTTCCCTTCTCTCTTGTAGCTTTGACCTGACAAACAAGACAACTCATGGTTAGAATTATCTGTAAAATAAGAATCAATATCTTCTGAGGGATTATCTTGAATTCCATCTCACTAGTGAAGTGTACAGGTCATAATGCATAGAAGTCTGTTTGGCCTTTCCAGTTCTTATAATCACATCAGCTGAGACAAAATAATTGCACCCTAATGGGTAACATTAATATCTTTTCTAAGGATTTAAACAGTACTTTACATGGTTGTATCTTGAATTTAATTTATTCTTTGCCTGGGACACAAGATGGCAGAGTAGAAGGATGTGAGCTTACCTCTTCTTACAGAAACACCAAAATCACAACTAACTGCTGAACAACCATTGCCAAAAAAATGCTGGAACCTACCAAGAAAGATACCCTACATCCAAAGACAAAGAGGAAGCCATGAGATGATAGGAGGGATGCAATCATGATAAAATCAAATTCCATACATTCCAGTAGACAACCCACAAACTGGAAAATAATTATACCACAGAAGTTCTCCCACAGGAGTGAAAGTCCTGAGCCCCACATCAGGGTTCTGAGCCTGGGGCTCTGGCAACAGGAGGAGGAGCCCCAGAGAATCTGGCTTTGAAGTCCAGCAGGGTTTGACCACAGGAATTCCACAGGATTGGTGGAAACAGAAACTCCAATCCTGGAGGACACACACAGGGTCTCGTGTGCACCAAGACCCAGGGAGAAAAGTGATGACCTCATAAGAGACTGGGCCAGACTTACCTGCTAGTATTGGAGGGTCACCTGCAGAGGTGGGGGGCAGCTGTGACTCACCATGGGGACAAGGACACTGGCAGAGGTAGTTCTGGAGAGTACTCATTAGTGTGAGCCCTCTTGGAGGCCGCCCTTTTCTCACCAAGACCTGGTCCCATCCAACAGCCTGTAGGCTCCAATGCTGAGATGCCTCAGGCCAAACAGCCAACAGGGTGGGGACACAGCTCCACCCATCAGCAGACAGGCTGCCTAAAGTCTTCCTGAACACACAGCTGCCCAATAAACACATCCTCTGACACAGACCTTCCCACCAGAGGGACAAGACCCAGCTCCACACACCAGTGAGCAGGAACCAGTTCCTCCCTCCAGGAAGCCTGCACAAGCCTCTTAGATGGCCTCATCCACCAGGGGGCGGACAGCAGAAGCAAGAAGAACTGCAACCCTGCAGCCTGTGGAGTGGAGACTGCAATCACAGAAAGTTAGACATAATGAGATGGCAGAGAAATATGTCCAGGTGAAAGAACAAGATAAAACCCCAGAAGAACAACTAAGTAAAGTGGAGATAGGCAATCTACCCGAAAATGAATTCAGAGTCATGATAGTACAGTAAGTCCCCTACATATGAAACTTCAAGTTGCGAACTTTCAAAAATGAGAACGTGCTTTCTCATGTCTAATCACATATGTTAGCTCATGTGTCTGGTGTACATTGTCACATGTGTGCCTCCTCTACAAGTGGTTGTGCTTTTGTGTCCTTACTTTGTGTAGCTTACTAATGAAGACCTGATGGATTTAGAGGCCCAGAGAAAGGATGAAGAGAGACAGAAGGAAGAAGAAGTAACTGAAGAACTGAAGAGATTCACAGCACAGGAAATGGCAAGGGAATTTATTTGAGGAGGCACTGTTAGTTTTTGAGGCACAGGACCCAAATATAGAATGGTACATGAAGGTTGCAGCAGCTGTTTAGAATGCAATCCAGTGCTACCGTGTCATCTATGATGAGAAAAAAAGAGCTACTACCCAGACATCACTGGCTGGTTTTTACAAGAAGTTAGATAGAATTGAATCCAGGAAGGAACCAGAACCTGTGCAATCAATGTCAGGCATGATTGAAATTTCAGCTTGCCCTCCATCTCCAATTGCTGATGATCCTTCAGCTCTACCACTTCCTACCTCCTCTCCCTCCTCCAGTCAGTAACTTTTCTTGCCAGTTCACTCGATGCCAGCCTCTGTACGCCAGCTGTTGTACTGTACTACTGTACTTTTCAAGGTACTGTACTGTAAGATTAAAAATGTTTTCTTTATTTTTTGTGTTTGTTTTTTTATGGATTATTTGTGTGAAAAGTATTATAAACCTATTACAGTACAGTACTATATAGCCAATTGTGTTAGTTGGGTACCTAGGCTAACATTGTTGGACTTACGAACAAATTGGACTTACAAATGTGCTCTTAGAATGAAACTCGTTCATATGTAGGAAACATACTGTAAAGATAATCCAAGATCTTGGAAAAAGAATGAAGGCACAAATGAGAAGATACAAGAAATGTTTAACAAAGATGTTGAAGAACTAAAGAACCAACAAACAGATGAACAATACAATAAATGAAATGGAAAATACACTAGAATGAATCAATAACAGAATAACTGAGGCAGAAGAATGGATAAGTGAGCTGGAAGACAGAATGGTGGAAATCACTGCTGCAGAACAGAATAAAGAAAAAAGAATGAAAAGAAATGAGGACAGTCTAAGAGATCTCCGGGACAACACTAAATGCACCAACATTCACATTATAAGTGTCCCAGAAGGAGAAGAGAGAGAAAAAGTACCTGAGAAAATATCTGAAGAGATAATAGCTGAAAACTTCCCTAACATAGGAAAGGAAACAGTCATCCAAGTCCAGGAAGCACAGAGAGTCCTAGGCAGGATAAACCCAAGGAGAAATGTGCTGAGACACATAGTAATCAAATTGACAAAAATTAAAGACAAAGGAAAAACATTAAAAGCAACAAGGGAAAAATGACAACTAACATAAAAAGGAACTCTCATAAGGTTATCAGCAGATACTCTGCAGGCCAGAACAGAGTGGTATGATATAGTTAAAGTGATGAAAGGGAAGAAGCTACAACCAAGAATACTCTACAAGGGTAGAGGGTAGCAAGGGTCTCTTTCAGATTTGATGAAGAAATCAAAATCTTTACAGACAAGCAGAAGCTAAGAGAATTCAGAACCACCAGACCAACTTTGCAACAAATTTTAAAGGAACTTCTTTAGGTGGAAAAGAAAAGGCCACAACCAGAAACAAGAAAGTTATGAATGGAAAAGCTCACTGGTAAAGGCAAACATACAGTAAAGGTAGGAAATAATCTACACACAAATATGATATCAAAACCAGCAATTGTGAGAGGAGGAGAGCACAAATTCAGGATATTGGAAATGCATTTGAAACCAAAAGACAAGCAACTTAAAATGATCTTCTTTATCTATAGACTAGTATATCAAAACTTCATGGTAAAGACAAACCAAAATATCTACAATAGATACACACAAAAAAGAAAAAGGAATCTAAACACAACACTAAAGTTAGTCATCAAATCACAATAGAAGAGAACAAGAGAGGAAAGGAAGAAAAAATACCTACAGAAACAAATCCAAAAATAAGGTGACCATATGTGCATGGGTTTATCTCTGGGCTTTCTATCCTGTTCTATTGATCTAAATTTCTGTTTTTGTGCCAGTACCATACTGTCTTGATTACTGTAGCTTTGCAGTATAGTCTGAAGTCAGGGAGCCTGATTCCTCCAGCTCTGTTTTTCTTTCTCAAGATTTCTTTGGCTATTCGGAGTCTTTTGTGTCTCCATACAAATTGTGAAATTTTTTGTTCTAGTTCTGTGAAAAATGCCGTTGGTAGCTTGATAGGGATTGCACTGAATCTGTAGGTTGCTTTGGGTAGTAGAGTCATTTTCAAAATGTTGATTCTTCCAATCCAAGAACATGGTATATCTTTCCATCTGTTGGTATCATCTTTAATTTCTTTCATCAGTGTCTTATTGTTTTCTGCATACAGGTCTTTTGTCTCCTTAGGTAGGTTTATTCCTAGATATTTTATTCTTTTTGTTGCAGTGGTAAATAGGAGAGTTTCCTTAATTTCTCCTTCAGATTTTTCATCATTAGTGTATAGGAATGCAAGAGATTTCTGTGCATTAATTTTGTATCCTGCTACTTTACCAAATTCATTGATTAGTTCTAGTAGTTTTCTGGTAGCATCTTTAGGATTCTCTATATATAGTATCATGTGATCTGCAAACAGTGACAGTTTTACTTCTTCTTTTCTGATTTGGATTCCTTTTATTTCTTTGTCTTCTCTGATTGCTGTGGCTAAAACTTCCAAAACTAGGTTGAATAGTAGTGGTGAGAGTGGAAAACCCTGTCTTGTTCCTGATCTTAGAGGAAATAGTTTCAGTTTTTCACCATTGAGGATTATGTTGGTTGTGGCTTTGTCATATATGGCCTTTATTATGTTGAGGTAAGTTCCTTCTATGCCTACTTTCTGGAGAGTTTTTATAATAAATGGGTGTTGAATATTGTCAAAAGTTTTTCTGCATCTATTGAGATGATCATATGGTTTTTCTTCTTCAATTTGTTAATATGGTGTATCACACTGATCAATTTGCTCATAGACTCTGTCATACACAGTGAAGTAAGTCAGAAAGAGAAAAACAAATACCGTATGCTAACACATATATGGAATCTAAAAAAAAAGCTTCTGAAGAACCTAGGGGCAGGACAGGAATAAAGACGCAGACATAGAGAATGGACTTGAGGACACGGGGAGGGGGAAGGGTAAGCTGGGATGAAGTGAGAGAGTGGCATGGACTTATATATACTACCAAATGTAAAATAGATATCTAGTGGGAAGCAGCCGCATAGAACAGGGAGATCAGTTCGGTGCTTTTTGACCACCTAGAGGGGTGGGATAGGGAGGTGGAGAGGGAAACGCAAGAGGGAAGAGATATGGGGATATATGTATATGTATAGCCGATTCATTTTGTTATAAAGCAGAAACTAGCACACCATTGTAAAGCAATTATACTCCAATAAGCATGTTAAAAAATAAAGAAATAAAATAAAATATAAAAACAAACAAACAAATCCAAAACAATTAACAAAATGGCAATAAGAACATACATATTGATAATTACCTTAAACATAAATGGATTAAATGACCCAACCAAAAGACACAGACTGGCTGAATGGTTACAAAAAGAAGACCTGTATATAGGCTGTCTACCAGAGACCCACTTCAAATCTAGGAACACATACAGACTGAAAGTACAGGGATAGAAAAAGGTATTCCATGGAAATGGGAATCAAAGGGAAGCTGGAGTAACAATACCCAGATCAGACAAAATAGACTTTAAAATAAAGACCGCTACAAGAGACAAAGAAGGACATTACATAATGACCAAGGATCAACCCAAGAAGAAGATGAAACAATTGTGAATATATATACACCAAACATAGGAGCATCTCAATACATAAGGGAAATATTAACAGCCATAAAAGGAGAAATCAACAGTAATACAATAATAGTGGGGGATTTTAACACACCACTTTCACCAGCTGACAGATCATCCAGAGAGAAAATCAACAAGGAAACACAGGCCTTAAATGACACATTAGATCAGATGGACTTAATTGATGTTTATAGAGCATTCCATCCAAAACAACAGAATACATTCTTCTCAAGTGCACATGGAACATTCTCCAGGATTGATCACATGCTGAGCCACAAAACAAACCTCAGTAAATTTAAGAAAATTGAAATCATATCAAGCATCTTTGCTAACCACAATGCCATGAGATTAGAAATCAACTACAAGAAAAAAAAACTGTGAAAAACACAAACACATGGAGGCTAAACAATATGCTACTAAACAACAAATGGATCACTGAAGAAATCAAACAAATACCTAGAGACCAATGGAAATGATCTAAAACCTATGGGACACAGCAAAAGCAGTTCTAAGAGGGAAGTTTATAGCAATACACTTTTACCTCAGGAAAGAAGAAAAATCTCAAATAAACAACTTAACCTTGCACCTAAAGCAATTAGAGAAAGAAGAACAAACAAAACCCATAGTTTGTTGGAGGAAAGAAATCATAAAGATCAGAGTAGAAATAAATGAAATAGAGATGAAGAAAATAATAGAAAAGATCAATGAAACTAAAAGCTGATTCTTTGAAAAGATAAACAAAATTGATAAACCTTTAGCAGATACATCAAGACAAAAAGGGAGAGGGCTCAAAGCAATAAAATTAGAAATGAAAAGGAGAAGTTACAATGGACACCACAGAAATACAAAGGATCATAGGAGACTACTACTAGCCCTATATGCCAATAAAATGGACAACCTAGAAGAAATGGACAAATTCTTAGAAAGATACAATCTCCCAAGACTGAACCAGGAAGAAATAGAAAATATGAACAGACCAATCATAAGTACTGAAATTGAAACTGTGATTTAAAAACTCACAACAAACAGAAGTCCAGGACCAGATGGTATCAGAGGCTAATTCTATCAGACATTTAGAAAAGAGTTAACACCTATCCTTTTGAAACTATTCCAAATAATTGCAGAGGAAGGAATACTCCCAAACTCATTCTATGAGGCCACCATCACCCTGATACCAAAACCAGACATTTGTTCCTGTTTTTAAAAAAGACTTAGGAAACCAAGACTTTTCAATATTTGGATGCTGTAACTATATGTTTCCTCCTGATCTATAGACTTCTCAAGATCAAGTGCTTTCATCTTTTACATATCAAATTCCCAAGCAGCGCCTGGGTCCTTTCACCCCCTGGGTGTCCTGAACTCTGCCAGTCTCTAGCCCTGGATTAATATGAGCACTTTCTCAGCTGGATCTCCTAAATCTTACATCTTGCAAAGGTCTGGGATTAGCTTTCCTCTTTTTTTCTTCTCAATTCACCCCCTGGTGTCCTCATCCATTCTCTGATGTCAGCTATTTACTTCTGTGTGGATTAATCTTTAATATACATCTCTATGCAAACAGTTTGAACTAGTCTTTATTCGTTTTTTTTTTTTTTTGTCAAACCAGTGGTTTTGTTTAAACACACAAAAAATACAAACACACACACAACTTGATTATTTCTTTTATTCTTAGGTTGAAAATGTGGCAGATCCACTAACAAGGCGATCTAAATTTTAGTACTGGCTTTTTTTTTTCTTTCTAATTTTCTGCCTGTCTCTACACTAGCTGTTAATGCCCATGAACCTCAGTTTTCTTGTCTCTAAAATAAAAAGAGTTGAACTAAATAATTTCTTAAGCCATACACAGTTCTAAAATATTATGGTATTTTATATATTGCATGACTTTACCTCATTTAATTGGTCCAAAGAACTACCATCTCAACTTAAGGTATGAAATTTTGTTTATCATATATTTTTCTGACCCTTTTTCCTCTTAACATTGGATAGTTTTTTAATAAGAACATTTAAACATATAAAAAAGTAAATAGAATCATACAACAGACATTCAAGTATCATGTATGATGATTCATGGCACATGGTAGGTGATCAATACTCAGAATGAATGAATAATCTGGACCATAGAGAAGACACAGTCGCTTTAGAATAGCTGTTATTTTTCAAGAATGGGCAGCAGAGGGCGAGCTTGTACCTCGACAAAACTGACCCTTGCTTCAGATGAGTTACCTCGGTGTGTTAGCTCCCCTCAGTGTACAACTCAATAATTGTGCCATTACTTAACACATTTCCAACAACTGATCTATTTGCACCATGTTAACCATACTAAATGGGCACAACTACACATGTGTAAAAATTGTTCACAGACCTCAAAGTGAGTGGCATGTTAAATACCTATTTGGAAAACTTGAAATATTTAAGTCATCTATCTAGATCATTCTAAATCCTCCTTCATCCCCACTCAACTCTTCTTTGCAGGTGGTAGGGGTATTTCTAAACCATGCCAGTCAGGATAGCAAAGTGATGGGCTGAATTTATTATCCATGTTGCTGTCTATTTTGCTTCACTATTATTTTACACACACACACACACACACACACATTCCTTATCCCCAGAGGAAGTCACTGTTAACAGTTTTTTGCATCTTCCTGGAGTTGTATATACATGTGCAACCATGGGTATTAAGGTTTTTTTCCTAAAAACGCTATCACAAATGCACATGATCCTAATTTGAGTTTTTAATGAGTATCTTCTGATATCTGCACATGTAATTGTGCTTCATTCTTTCTAATGAGCATGTAGTCTCCCCTAATATAAATGTGTTAAGTAGTAGGGATCTTGACAAAGAGCAAAAGGGCTGACTATTTCTGTTCATGATTATTATTATTTTTTTTTTTTTTGCGGTACGCAGGCCTCTCACTGCTGTGGCCTCTCCCGCTACGGAGCAAAGGCTCCAGACGCGCAGGCTCAGCGGCCATGGCTCACGGGCCCAGCCGCTCTGCGGCATGTGGGATCTTCCCATACCGGGGCACGAACCCGCGTCCCCTGCATCGGCAGGCGGACTCTCAACCACTGCGCCACCAGGGAAGCCCTGTTCATGATTATTGAACACCATCTGGCCCAGCCAACATACTCAAACCTCTCCTGCCTCTCATGTATAGATGTGTGTTTTTAGTGGAAAACCATTTTTAAAAGCCTTGAATCTTAGCTCTCCTAGGTTTGTGCATCTGCATAGGCAGGTGAAGAATCCCCTGTCAACAACACACAACTATACGAAAACAAACCAGCTTTGCTGTGTGGTTGAACTCCACGGCCAAGTCACTGCCAATCACAAGGATTTTTCTTCCCCATAAATCCCTCCTGACTTGCATATGCCTTGCTGTGGAAATACAGACCTTCGAACTTCTCAATCTTTTTGTAAACCAAAAAAAATGGAAAATATCAGTTTAGATTTAGAAACAAAAAGTTGACATGAGCTCTCACATTGTATTTGCACAGTTGCATAGTTATCCCACTTTAAAACTAAAATCTATATATTATCCCATTCAACTTCTTTTCCATTGGTCCTTCTATGATACACAAACATCAATTGTTACTAACAGAAATTTGATTTACCATAGTATACACATGAAGTTATTTTATATATACTTTTACAAATTCATTTTGATGATACCCAAATTCATACAGTGTACTATGTTTTTTTCTATGATTATTATTATGGATGCCCATAATTTGAAAATTAGAGTCATCTGGTCCAAGCTTGCATGATATATTAACACAGCCTTGTTATGCAAAATGTGATTTGCAGACCAGCAGCAGCATCACTTGGGATCTTTGTCAAGGGCGGATCCATGGGCCCCCTCCAGACACATTGAATCAGAATCTCAGGGAGTTAGAACCGGCAATGTGATTGAACAAAAAGTCTCCAGGTGATTTCTACTATATCAAAGTTTGAGACCCACTGATCTAAAACCTGGATTAACAGACAGATGAGATGGTAAATGTATGGACACATGTTTAAAAGTTGTCTTTTTAGAGATTTATGCCACATTAAATGCTACCTAATACTAAATCAAACTCTTCTGTGAAGCGGTAAGCAAACTGCTGTGGGCAGTAATCAAGCAGGAACTAGATGTCCATCCATCAAGAAAATGAATTGCAAGAGAGATAACTCTGGCAAAGCTTTTCCAAATATAAGGTTCTATGAGTCTAGAAAAATGATGATGATGATGATGATAGTAGCTAATGCTTACTGGGTGTTTATCTTACAATAAGCACTGACCTAAGTATTTTCTATGCATGAATTCATTTAATCTGGAAAGAGACCCCTCTGCAAGAGGACTGTATCAATAGTCTGATTTTGTGCAAGGAAAATGACACATGAGAAAATTATATGGTTGATGTATGCATATGTGAAAAAGACAACTATATGGGCAACAAGCTTTTGCAAATAAACACAATATTGCCTCTAATTCAGTAGTCAGTGTTTCTATTTTTTATTTTTATTTTTTGGTCACATGTGGCTTGTGGGACCTTAGTTCCATGACCAGGGATTGGACCCGGGCCCTGGCAATGGAAGCATGGCATCCTAACCACTGGACCGCCAGGGAATTCCCCAGTAGTCAGTGTTTCTAAACCAGTGGACTTAATCCCCTGAAATTGCATGAAAAATGCATTTATGTGTCCAATTCTGGAGAAAGGGGACAATTACTTTCCTCAGATTCTCAAGTGTCAAGATGACAAAAAAATTCTAAAGTTTACCTGGAAACAGATATATTTCACAAGTTCAAGGTGTTTGGCATACAGCCTCAAATACTCCAGGAGCTGTGAGTTGTGAATGTAATTTGGAAAATGACCAGGCATGGGGAAGACACTGAAGCAGGTCACTTCCTTGGAAATGTTGATGTTCACAGATCTATAATGCTGGGCTTTCCTTCTTCTGACTTCTCCTTCTTTTTTAGAAAGCAAAGGAAAACATTCCTAACGAGTTCCTGCTGAATAACGCAGAAGAGAAAGATTGTGTTTTAAGAGGCATGTGCGAGTCTGCACTTCTGCTAGTCTTCTCCAGTACCTGCAAGGCAGAGAGCATCCACAGGACTCCACGGAGATGTTCTATAAGACAATGACATTTGTTGCATGCTTTCTCAACTTGAATCTCATTCATCCTCCTCCAACACATCTCTATCAGCTGATGACAGATGAGTGTTATCACTCCCCCGGGACTCAGCGCATTACTCCCTCACCCCTAGGGCCAATGGTGTAGCTCAGCACAGTCCTAGATCCTCCAACCCTTGGACCTGGCTGATATTATCTGGTGGGACCTTGGTCTGCAGAAACTGCCCATGTTGTGGCTATTTCTGAATATGTATCTAGATAAATTCTCACAACAATCTTATACTTGTTCAATGCTTAGTTGTCATCTTCCTAGCACTTAATAAACTTATTTTTTTTCCAATTTGAAAGTATGTAAGGCAAGTATTACTACAAGCCCATTTTCCTGAAGAGAAAAACTGTGACTCGTTGAAGGGAAGTCGTTTGTTTAAAGTCTGCAAGTAGCAAACAGTAAAGCAAGACCAAGGACACAGGCTGACTGACTTCTGGCCAGATGCTTTTCCCCAGCACTTCCTGGGACCTGCCCACCAGAGTTTGCAACGCCCATCCATCTACACTTCCTTCTGGGGAATCCCTGCCCGGACCACCAACTGTCCTAAACAGTTGTGCTCTGGACAGTGTGTTTTTTCCCAGCCCTGGTATCAGCCTTCTAGACGGGGAGTGAGCTCCTAATCCTTCAAGGTTTGGCATTGAGGGAGAGTGGTCACAGAGATATAACATATGGAGAGCTACAATGCTGCAGAGGAGGCTAGGGCAGCCTTTCTGGGCCATGGGTAAGGTAAACTGAGGACATCACTCAGCAGGGAAAGAGGAGAAGACGAGAGAAGCAGAAGAGTAATGGCCCAGCTCTTAAAGGAGGAGATAGGTCCTTGGCTTCTCCAAACACCTGTGGTTCTCTGTATCTTGAAATAATCCCAATATCTCTAGCTAGCTAGACTCTGTGCCATGATTTATGGCCAATCTGAGTCCCAATGAGGTCAGAGTACTGAGCCCTTCCTACAAACGGTGCTGACTAGACAACTCAGATGCCACTACATATGGCAGCTTTACCAAAACAGAAGCAGGAAATAAAACTAGCCTGAAACAGTGGGTCCTTTCTTCATCATGTACCTCTTGGGATATTTCTTTAAATTATTACTTAGTTCCCCAAGTTTTTAGCAAGAAGTTTATGAAAAGTTCCAATCAGTTGTTCATCCCCATGGCTCACTTTATTTATTTCTGCAATAAAATATTAATATGTTAAATTGTGATTTATATACATATCTGTCTCCACCCTAGACTGTGACTTCCAGGACAGAAGAGACTAGTTTACTTGTCTTTAAACATACTGTGCTTCATGCCTCACCTTGCTTGCCACAGGGAGCCAATAAGTATGCAAAGAATGAATGAGCACAGTACCAAAGACAGCTAGCTTTACCTCAGTAAATGAGGCCAACGTGTACTCTTAAAGCAAGAGCAAATAATGTGAAAAACTTATTATTGACCTAAAGTCCGATTCCATCCCCCCACCTCCATTAAAAGAATATGTTAACAGTATACAGCCTGTCTTCTTTGAGTTGAATTCCAAGGCAGAATTTTTGAACCCTATTGTAAAATGTCCATGTTTTTTCATAGAACACCACTGCTGACTGGGTTATAGCCATGCCGCCTGAAGCTTTCCCAGCACTGGCCTCAGATGGTCTGCCCTCTGAATCACGAGCATTAGCCTGCTACCACAACTGATTTTGCTTTCTGATTGCTTTCTGTAAATGTAACCAGCTTTCCAGAAAATGGCTGCGGGGGTTTCTCCCCTAAGGGCCAGAGGAGTTGTGGAAGTGATCACTTACCTATAGGAAATCGTAATTTTTTGATCAGAATATCATGTGCACCAGGCTGTTGGAATTAGCCTGTCAGACCCAACTGTTAAGTTTTAAGGAATTTTGCAAACCTACTGTTAAACACAGTTATTGTGATGCTCCAGGGACAAAGAACAACATAAACTCAAAGAGCCAACATTGCCAGAACAAAGAGTTACAGGACTCCTATCACTCTGTCACCTTGAGACCATTACAATGTCCCAGAGCCTTCCCAAGCAGCATGCCCTGTCCCTTTCCCATCCCAAATAAGGAAAGGTATTTGTCCCGTTCTTCTCACGCTCTGCACACTGAAAGTATACGTACTCTGCCCAATCAGCAGATGATTTGCAGGTGCCTTTGTTCCCTGGCTATAAAAACAGACCAGTAACCCTTGCTCCGGGTTGACGCTCCCTGATTATCAGGAAGTCGGCCTGCTGCTCTGGCAGCAACCCTTCCCTTTAATAAATTCTATCTTCTTTACGTTCTGCTTGGTGTCTGGAAGTTCTTTTCCAACCCATGTTCAGACCACAACAGTTATTAGTAAAAGTTATGTAAACTTACAACTAAATGGATATTGTTAAAAAAAAGGCAGTAAAAATTCAACCCCCATCACTTCCTGTTTTGCTACATTTTACTATTATCCATACTAGTGAGGTTTTTTTTTTTATATCCATTGTATTTGTACCATACTACATAATGATGTACTACTATGCATCTCTTTCCCAACTCCACATTCAATGATACCATTTGGTAGCTTGAAATTGGCCTTCGTGGTAGTATTTACACTTTAGAAATGAGTGAATGCTACAAATCAGGGCTGTCCCCCGCCCTGCCCCCAGAACGTGTTGTTATTCATTGCCAGCACACCACTGATGTGCACTGTAATAAACACTTATTGATTTACTTGGCTCACAAAGAGAATGAAACATTCAAACGAAGACAGTGTCTTAGAATGCACACGGAGGATGCCATAAACATCTGCTCAACAATCTCTAACGCCTGAGAAAGAGAAAGTCCCATAAAATTGTTGGAACTGGAGCTCCACGGCTTTATTTCTTGAAAACCACCATGTGTAGACTCTCATTCTCCCCGGGAAGCACTTCTTGGGAACCAAACACTAGAAAGAGATTACGTCTCAACTGTATTTTAGTATTCTGGCTTCAAACCCGTAATGAAAAAGGCAGAAAAAGTACATTAAAAGCCTCGTATTGATCCATCAGGCTTTTTATGATCACAGACACAGAAATGGAGGGTAAAGCAGAGGCTATTATCTGACTGTGATAACAGCAGGACAAATAAACAGGAAAACATTAAAAGAAAAAGTGTAGGTATGTGCTTAGGTAAGCAGATTGTAGAGAAGTCACCAACCTTGGTACTTTATATTCATCAAGGCAATAAAAGGGTCAGTGATTTCAACCAGCGGTAGACAAAGGTGCAGCCTTTCAAACCAGATACCACACATCCCAGTACAATTGCTAAAATTCAGGTCTCTTGGAACAGTTTGCATGTTTTGAATTCAAATTAAACCAAGAAATTATTTCTAGAGATTTATGAGGTAGTAAAAATCATTTTTCACCCAAGGTTAGGTCACAGTCCAATGAATGTATCAAGCCACAGATTTTTTTTTTTCCTGCCTAGGAGACAATATTGTGAGGATGCCTGTAATAGAAGACAGTAAATGCTTGCTTTGAAACAAAACACAAGTTACAATAATGAAAATAAATATTCATTCAGGTGCTATATTAAGTCTAATCATAGTCATTAGGTCAAACAGGAACATATCTTGGCAGTAATTCTTTCCTCTGCTCACAATTTTCTCAGCTTTGGTGCTTTTATGGATTTTGGAAATCAGGACACTCACTTCTGCTCTATGACGCTCAAAAAAAGCAAACAGTTTTATGTATTTCTTTGCATATAGCAAGTATTGTTTTCGTGAATCAGTTTGCTCAATTTTTGCTCAAGCAATTTTCCTGTGAGTTATTGTTGAAGTTGCTCACAAAACATTCACAAATAACCTCACTAATTTGGGTTAAAAAATTAATTTGTTAAGAGAAAAACTGTGGCAAAAGAGACAAATTTTCTTAAGTTCAAAAGCAAGTGTGTTTATCACCTTGTTCTTCTCTGTTTTCAACTCCTTTTAGGGGAGGCCTGGGGGAAAATTTTTTGCGTGGGTTGGGGGATCACTTCTGAATCTGCTTGTTCAATGAAACCAAGAAAGATATTTTCTATTTGCCCTTGTTGATATCATTTCTGTCTGCATTTCTGAAAAAAGAGAGTGATCACTTTCTTTATCTCTACTTTGGAAAGATATTTGCACAGAAATTTGTCTTATCCAGTGAGCCCCAGTCTTACTGTGAAGCTTCTATACTACATAGATTTCCACTGATGAATCATTTCTAGAAAAATTAAAATATTTCCCTTAGTAAACACATCTAGTCACAGTCCCTTTGCAACATGTTAAATCAGTCTTTGATTCATGTTTATTCATAGTTATAACATTTGTGAAGGAAAGAAAATACAAGGCACACACATATTCACATCTTACATACACCTTAGTGAGGCAATTTGATAGCCTTCTAACTGGTCACCTGCTTCCTATCTCTCTGCATATAGAGGCCAGGATTATCTCTGGAAGATTACAGTCCTCCCTCAGTGTCTGGGGGGAGGGAGAGGTGGTGGGTTGGTTCCGGGATCCCCCACGGATACCAAAATCCATAGATGCTCAATGCCCTTAATAAAATGATGTAATATTTGCATATAACTTAGGCACATCCTCCCATATACTTTAAATAATCTCTAGATTACCTATAATACCTAACACAATGTAAATGCCATGTAAAAAGTTGTAAATAGACTGTAAATGCTATGTAAACAGTTGTGGCAAATTCAAGTTTTGATTTTGGGAACTTTACAGAATTTTTTCCCCCAAATATTTTCCATCACCCTCGGTTGAATCTGCAGACGTGGAACCCGCAAATACAAAAGGCCAACTACTCACGTCAGCCCCCGGCTCATAAGCCTTTGATGAATTACTGTGGGCTACAGATAAAGCTGAAAATGTTCAATATGGCACTCAAGACTCTCCAAGATTTGATTCCGACTTTCTGGCTTCCCTTTCCCCACAATTACTCACAGGTGAATTATAGCACTTCCTATGAATCAGGGACTGTGGTAAGCCCTTCAAATTCATTACAACATTTATATCTCATGAGAACCCTATGAAGTAGATTCTGTTATTATCAACATTTTACAGAAAAGTAAACTGAGGCTCAAAAAGGTTAAATAAATTTTGGGGTCACCTATGAGGTCGGTGATAGAGCCTGGTGGAGGCCTTCTCACTGCGCTGCTCAGGCTGTAAGCACGACTGCCCACTGTGTTCCAGGGACTTGCTGACGCCAGTCTGCCCTTGCGCAAGCGACCTCTTTGGTTTGGAGTGCCATTTCTCCCAAAACCTCTGCCCGTCCTTCAGGATCCAGTTCAAATGCTACTGTGTCCCAGAAGTCTTCCTTAATCCCTACTTCCCTCACCTCCCTTTAGGATTTCCCTCCCTCCTCTCCTCTTAGTGCATCTTAAGGCATTTCCCTCCTTTGCTCAAGAAACGTCTGTCACTTCTACAATGCCTTGAGGGCAGAGCCTGTCTCCTCTTCGTGTATATTCCCCAAAAGCCTTCCACGAAAGCTTGTGATTAGTTTGTGCCCAGTAGATTTTGTTGAGCTTAATTGAACATGGCCACTTCCGGAATAACCCTTCCTGACTGCATACGGTTACATTGAACGAACAGCAGGGGGCAGCAAATCCAGCCCCCCCCCCCCCCCCCACCACCAAAAAAAGAAAAAAAAATCTGAGGCACAAGATGAAGACCTAGAGGATAAACCTGCTGGTGTTGGAAGGCAGTGTGGTTTAATGAAGATCTTTCAGTTGGACTCTATGGGCTCCGATCCCGGCTCGTCCTCTTCTTAGCTGAGTGGTCTCGCATGCTTCCTTTAATCTCTTAGCCTCAGTAAGGTCATTTATAAAATGTGGATGCTGAATAATGCCCTGTGGGGGCATTCTAAGAGCTATGAATTATCGTACACATGATCACAGTTTAGAGAAATTACAGCCATTATCATTACATACTCAGTCTCTTGTGACATGTTTTTACTACCGTATGTCTCTTATTTTCTCCTCCAACTTGCTCCCCACCAACACCATCTTCTCTACCTCGTCAAATAGCACCATCACCCCCGCCAAGTGCTTCACAAAAAACTAGAAGCCTTCCATGATTCCTTTCATTCTTTCATTCCCCCATGACCAATACAATAGCAGATTATATTGACGCTGCCTCTCAAAAGTATCTAACATCTGCTCTCTCTCTTTTATGCTGCCATCACCCTAGTCCAAAGCACAATTTCTCTTGTCTGGGTTTCTAAAATGACCTCCAAACAGGTCTTCCCGTTTCCACTTTGGCCCCTTCAATCCATTCTTCACACAGCATCTAGTGACCTTTTTAAAATGTAAGTCTAATCACACTACTCCTGGCTTGAAACCATCATGGTTCCCCACCATCCTCAGAATAAAATCCAGCCCCTACATGATCAAGTCCTTGCTCCCATTTCTGACCCTTGATACCACTCTTCCCACCTTTCTTTCCAGCCCACTTGCTTTCTCACTGTTTGTCAAACATGTTGGGTTTGGGCCCAATTCTAAGAGCCCTAGGTTTCCTACTTCCCTTAAACACACTTTTACATGAACTATTTCCAGTGCCTAGAATGCTTTGCCTTCTAGATTTTACAGAGGTATCTCCTAGTCATTCAGCCTTCAACTTAAATGTCACTGTCATATTTTATATATATAATTTGTGTATATACACATACAATGTTTCTGTTTGCTTGCCAGCTAAAATTTAAGTTTCATGAGAGCAGAAACCTTATTTTTCTTGTTGAAAACTGTATCCTAACACGGTTAAACTATTACTTGAGAAGAAGCAGATAAACATATATTGAATAATTGAATATTAATAAATTTGAATAATAAATAATGAATCTGAATAATAGGAATCTACATTAGCATAGAACAACTACAACATAGTCATATTCATACATTCAACCAACATTGATTAAGTGCCTGCCATGGAATCAAAAGTGAGGCACAATGTCACCCCACAGGGAGCTTAGCTGCCTGATATTATATTTTTATTATAGTAATTAGGACTTTTTTATAATAAGAAAAAATGTATTCTTCATGTTATTCTCTTATTTCTTCATCTCTCCAGTCCTTATTGCCCACATGACCTAGTGGGAGGGTAGATAGTTTAACAGGATAAAGCAGCTTTTAGACTTTGACAGGCCTGGGTTCAAATCCAATCTTCCCCCAACCAGTTGTATGTATATAAGCAACAGGTTATATATAACCTATATTTGGGTCTCCCTTCTTCATCTATAAGAAAAGGAAGATGACAATACCTCTCTGGCAGGGTTCCTTTGATGTTTAAATGAGTTAACACCTGTGAAGCCCTTTCCCTAACTTTTTATTTAGCTGATCATCAAGATACCAGGCATCTGATCCCGTGATTTCCTCCAGATATAAACCATGGTTGAAATACATCTATATCTTCTCAAAAATCCTGTTTTGGGGTGGCATAATGGCATAACAGTTAAAAGTGTACGGCCCCAGGGCTGGACCACCTCTGTTGGATTACCAGATAGGTAAATAGGGACAAGTTATTCAATTTCTCTAGGCCGCAATTTCCCTTCAGTAAAGGATGAGAATAGCAGTACCCACCTCACAAGATTGCTATGAGCATTAAATGAGCTATTACAAGTGAAGCATTTAGAAGAGTGTTAAGCACACATCAAGCATTCAGTGAAGGTTAGCTACTGTCCTGGTTATTCACTGCTGTGTTAGCAAACCACCCACACTTAATGACATAAAGCAACGACCATTTTATTATGCTTCTGAACTCTGTGGATCAGGGACTTGGAAAATGCATTGTGTGGACAGCTTACCTCTGCTCTACAAAGTCTGAAACCTCAGCTGGGAAGTGAGGGGGTGACTCTATAGCTGGAGGCTGGAATCATCTGAAGGCTTCTACACTCACAGGCTTGGCAGTTGATGTTGGCTGTTGGCTGGGAACTCAGCAGAGGCTGTTGGTCCAAACACCCATACAGGGCCTCTCCGTGTGGGTACTTGGTTTCTCTCGCATGGTGGCTGGCTTTCATGACTCAGTATGCCAAAAGGCAGGAATTGGAAGTTGAGAGTTTCCAAAGATCTTGGCCCAGAAATTAGCACAGCATCACTTCCTCTGTCTTCTCCTGGTCAAAGCAGTCACAAGTTCTTCCCAAATTCAAAAGCAAGGGACACAGACATCACAACCTAATGGGAGGATGTCAATTTCATGGTGTAATAAGAGCATGTGGGGTGGAGTATATGGTGGTGGCCATCTTCGGAAAATACAATCTACCACAGCTATCATTATTAATGTTATGGCCTAATACTCATAAAAAAGATTTTAGCCCTGAGGGATGCCCTCTCCAGAAATTGGGATAAGAGAAATGAATAGGGAGAATGGGAGGGTAAGCCCTAGCCATCCATGGACCATCACAACTTAGAAATTTTTGTCCAGTGCCCTTACTGAGCAGATGACAAAACATGGCTAAAAGAGGGGAAGCGACCTGCTCCAAATCATACAGTTGCAGAAGCCAACTAGGATGTTTCTATTTCCAGTAAAGCACACACTTGGAAGAGTAACAAAAATTAGTTGGAAGGGGAAGAAATAGGAAGATGGTGAAGAGGGGCAGAAAGAACTAGAGAAGGTCATAGAAAGGCAAAGGGTAGGAAAAACAAGGAGAGAGTTGACAACAACATTCTTTTTTTGAGACCCCAGTCATTCTTTGGATGCATTCCACACTTGATTTTGAACTATGATGCTTCTGGGAAACCTTAAGCCCTGGAATAACATTGGCAAAACCCTTTGGGTCTTTGGAATGACGTCCGTTCCTTCCTAACCTTGGGGATAGACTCCAGGATGGAGAAGTTAATGGCGAGTGGACATTTACCAAGTAGTGCCTGCAGCAGATGCCTCTTTTTTCCTGTTATTCCCTGTTATCTTCTTTTCCTCATTGCCAGGACCAAACTTCCAAGTCTATGCCATCACACTCCTCTAAATCTAGCCCCTACCTCACCCCTTGAAGTGGATTTCTCCTCATGCCTCCAGTGTCGCTCTGCTCACCTAGTGTGCATTTGATTTGGGGTCCTGTTCATTCTGGTGTTTGGTCTCAGATTAGGGTTCTAAGCCCTCAGGGACAGAGAGTTCATTTTGAAGTTTGGTGCTTGCAGAGTCCCCGTGTGTGAAGGCAATATCTATGGTGGAATCTCCAGACTGGTCCTTCAGTAGCCTGGCTCCTCTGCCTTCATGCTGCTCTGTTCCATCACGGAGAACAAACCTGCTCTAAAAGGAGCCCAGAGAAGTTCACTTGTCTTTTAAACTCACTTCAGCATGAAGACACCAGCCTTTCTACTGGAAGGCCTCCTTTATTGCCGGCTTAAATGTCAAATTAAATTACTGGGAGTAATCTTATTTCTCCTTTTTATATACTCAATGGTGCTTGAAACTAATAGCTATAAGAGCTAATGTAATAGACATTCTTATAACTAACTGAGCAGATCTCCCCTCTTTCTTTTCCAAAATAATTGTTCGAATTTTTTACTTTTGTTAGTTCATCAAGCATTCACCAGGTATTTATGACATGCCAGGTTCATTGGGAATACAAATGTGATTAAAGTACAACCGCTGCTCAACTAGAGTTTACAGTCTAGCGAAGGAATTAGAAGCTTAGAGTCCATGGACTGGGCTCAGGGAGTTTGTGAACACCCAAAATTACATACAAAGCTTTGGAAAGCATGTGCATTTTTCAGAGTGCAGGGTGAATACTTTTAGCTGATTCTAATCAGGGGCCATTGCACAAAAGATGAAAACTCACTGAGATATAGGTATAGTCACAAGCAAGCGTCACATTCATGATCACAGACAAAGGAAGGGGGGTAGGGTTTACTGTGTGTAGTCTCAAGAGAGAATAGGTCAGTGTCTAGTCCAGGAGAGACTGTGCAGGGGAAATGATGGTCCACCACCAGCTGGTAGGTGTCTGATATTGAAAAGACCTACCTGACCACTGGGCTGGAGAAGGAGGCCGGTTGCTGACAGAGGTACAACTTTGAAAACGCTGCCTCAAGGAAGGCCCTCTCATTGCTACTTAATCCACTTTGGTAACTTTCATCATATTTCAAAAGCTTTGTCATTTTCATGATTATTCTCAGAACACATTTCAACTTCTCCGTGTGCCTCTTCATTCATTAGTCTAGGACCAAACTGGTGAGTTACATAACAAAAGCATGGTACCGAAGGACACTTTCTTCTTGGCCTTAGTCTGGCACAGTTTGGCCAAAAAGACCTTAAATTAATTTTACAAAGGATTTACATAGCACTGCGCATTCATTTTAAGATCATTGTGCCCCAAAAATGTTATTACCATCTTTCAAAGTTTGTCGTCCTTTGGAGTTTTTCCACTGCTGGTATATGTATAATATACCAGATATATAATAAATATGTATAAATGATATATACATATATATTATCATCCATACAAGCCTTCTATTATTAGAAACGGAAAATAGAAAGAAAGAAGAAAATTTGGAAAGAAGCAAAGGGTGCGAATTGAGGGCCCCCAGTAATCAATCTTGTGACATGAATTGTGTCTCACTGACACTTTAGAGAATTCTATTATCGTGAGAGGACAATTCATAGTTTTTACAAGCCAATAAGATCATAACAAAGCACTATAATGGACCAGGTTAGATTAAATTATTCTGCTTTTATCCAAAGGCAGCCAAAATACTCATCAAGTAAACAGGCAAAGTGTGACATCTAGAAAAAGAAACAGATTACAGTGAGTTCCTTTGCATGAAGATATTGGGTGTTTCAGAAGGATAACATTAAAGAAAGCATCTGACCAAACATACCATACTGTCAGTAAGACAGCAGAATCTAAAAATAATTTTAGCTCTTACTTCTTAAGCGTCCAGTTTTAATGGTTTCATAACCTTTGTCACACACTCAGACACTAACTTTATTAGAATGTATTTAAGTCACCAAGCATTTACTGAATACCTATTATTAGCAAGGTGCTGTGCTAAGCTTTGCAGAGGATACAGCTATGAAGAAGAAATGGTCCTTCCCTTAGGGAAGTTATAGAGTTGTGAGACATACATATGTATACAAGCAACTGTAAGTCAAGGCTGAAACTATCAAATGTATAATAGTAAGAAACTCAAAATGCAAGGGAAGCTGAAATGAAGGAGAGAGTAGGTGGACTTGCAAAGCATGAGAAGGGTCTCACAAAGGAGGTAGAATCTGAACTGGGCTAGGAAGGTGTAAGATGTCATCAAGCAAATAAGGGGGTAAGGTCACTTTAGTTCCAGCATGTAGCAAGAGGCAGAGAGAAGGAAATTATAAAACATGTGCTGGGAACACCAAAGGAACAGTTTGGTTAGAACAAGTATCCTGAGGGGGAGTAGAAAGCAATACATCTAGAAAATTATCTTAAAGCAAGTAATTTGAGAGTTTTAAACACAAAACAAGGAATTTAAACTTTTCCATAGATATAGCCTATGATTTGGGGTCGGGGAGGGGAGTTTTTGAACAAAAGTAATAGCATGAAAGTTTAGAGAGACCACTTAGGAAGTTATTACAATAGACCAGGCAAGTGGAAATTAGGCCCTGGACAAAGAAAAATGCATGAGACTGGACTGAGAATATTGATGAAAGAAAGAGACATTGGCAAGATAGTAACCTCCAAAGAAAGCTAATTAGAATTACCCTCAAAGACCTTCTGGCATGAATCCCAATATACAGAGTAGGAAAAACTAGGCAATATAGACGATCCTCCAAATCAGGAGCTCAGCAAGTATAGATTCTCTGAACCAGAGAAGTCCAGTGGCA
This sequence comes from Pseudorca crassidens, assembly GCF_039906515.1. Taxonomy (NCBI): domain Eukaryota; kingdom Metazoa; phylum Chordata; class Mammalia; order Artiodactyla; family Delphinidae; genus Pseudorca; species Pseudorca crassidens. The sequence continues at coordinate 122,559,860 of NC_090297.1, read as the reverse complement.
TGGCATTTAATCATGGAAGTCAGTTTAATGGGCAAGAAGCGTCCCACAAAAGCTTATCTGAAGTTGGGAAGAATAAGGCTAATCAGGTATATTATCCAGTGATTATATTTGCTTAATCTACTCTTCATGGAAAACAATTGCATCTAAACATGTTACCTGATTGGAGAGCATTTTAAGTAAACCCACTTGCAAAATTTGCTTCTTGCTTGAACATTGCTTGAACACTTGTGAGTGCAAGAGATTGCTATAATGGAGGTCAAAAACCCAAGTTCAAATCTTGCCTGTCACCAACTAAGTTAGTAATCCTGAACAGCTGCTTAAACTCAATAATTGTTACTTTCTTCATCTGTAATATGTTGACAATAATACCTACCTCATTTGATTATGACAATTAGAGGAGACAATGCAGGTAGAAATACCTGGAACAAAGAAGTGCAGTAATACTGGTTTTCTGCTTTTTTGTTTGTTTTCCTTTCAATGCACTTGCACTGGAGTGCGTGAGCCAATCCATCCAAGTCTATGCTTGGGCATTGTATAGTTTTGTTGTGTTCTGAGATAGTGGCCACGTGACAAGCTTTCCAAGTAAGGGATTCTCACTACTGCCCCATTTAAGTGGGCAAGTTAGAATCTTACTTAGAATGTATTTGGCCCACCATTTTATCCCCTTCTCACTTGTTTATTCTCAGTGTCAGAACTTTTTAATGCCAGTGTGTCCAGCTCTGCATCCTGAGACCGTCAGGATGGAGAGGCCAGGGCAGCCTGGTGAGCAAGCTCCTCTGAGCAGGGTTGTAGTGAGGATATAGCAACTACGAATCATCAGAGGAAAGTATTTCAAGCAGGATGAGAGACATCCAGGCCAGGAGGGGCAGGATACTTCTCACTTGGAAAGGCTGACCTGCTTCTAATAAAGGGAGAGACAGATGAGAAGAGAAGGGGATGACTGGCAAGTCTTCACTGGGGAAGGAAAACAGACAGCAAGGTTGAACATCTAAGTCTACTTTTTTTTATCCTCCTGAAAACAAATTCAGAACTAGAGAATTAAGATGCCTGTTCATGTGTCTTCCTGTCTGTGGCTGCCCAGTTAGGCTGCTGCTTTGGAGTTATGCTAGGTCCAGTCAACCACTCTTCCAGATCAGGTAACTGACAGAAAGGTATCATACCTGAAAGTAGGTTTACTTGGATAATCCCCATAAATGTTATGATAAAACTCTAATTGCAGTATGCATAACTCAGAAGATCATTATAAAGAAAACAACAAAATTCATAAATAGTTCTGATTTTAGGGAGAGGTATAAATATGAGACACAGACAAACTCTCCATCACCTCTAAAAGAGGCAGCGTAACAGGGAGATCAGCTCCGTGCTTTGTGTCCACCTAGAGGGGTGGGAGAGAGAGGGTGGGAGGGAGATGCAAAAGGGAGGGGATATGAGGATATATGTATACGAATAGCTGATTCACTTTGTTGTACAGCAGAAACTAACACAACATTGTAAAGCAACTATAATCCAATAAAGATGTTAAAAATAAATAAAATAAAATAAAAGAGGCAGCATAGCATGGAGGTTAAAAGTGAATGTTCTACAACTAGCCTACTTGGGTTCAAATCCCAGCTCCACCACTTACTAGCTATGTGACCTCTGGTGTTGTTTAATCTTTCTGTGCCTTGGTTTCCTCATCTGTAAAACAGATGTGATAATAATACTACATATATATAATATGATTTGTTGTGGCAAATAAAAATTAACATACATAACGCACTCAGTGAATGGAATCCAATGTTGAGGCAGGATCAAGAAGCATGTGTATTGATGATCCTCAAACTTTATTTTAGTACAATCCCTTGCTACTGCACCAAATTTTAACCAGAGCTTCAAAAATGTAGCTGACTCTTCTGTCTCTGGAGACAGCTGTTGAGCAAAAAAGAGGAAAAGCAAGACTTGGAGAGGGGAGATAAGATAGTAATTGACCTCTGGAAAATCCCAGATGGCCTTGCCACCCTCCCTGGAGTTCTGTGGATGACACCTACTGTCATATATGATAAGAAGGGCAAGAGCATGGTTAAAGAATAGACCCCAAGCCCCTTGCTTCACACTGTCTGCAGGGGCAACACCATGGACATCGATGAAAGAATAACTGAGCAGCAGCCTTAGAGGAACGAGTGCCAATCCCAGTTTGTTCACTATCTATAAACACTAAATTAAAAAACAAAATGGTGTCTTCCAGGGCTTCCCTGGTGGCGCAGTGGTTAAGAATCTGCCTGCCAATGCAAAGGGACACACGTTCAAGCCCTGGTCTGGGAAGATCCCACATGCCGTGGAGCAATTAAGCTCTCGTGCCACAACTACTGAGCCTGAGCTCTAGAGCCCACATGCCACAACTACTGAAGCCTGCTCGCCTAGAGCCCGTGCTCCGCAGCAAGAGAAACCATGACAATGAGAAACTCGCGCACCGCAACGAAGAGTAGCCCCCGCTCGCCGCAACTAGAGAAAGCCCGCACACAGCAAAGAAGACCCAACACAAGCAAAAATAAATAAATAAATAAATTTACTTTAAAAAAAATGGTGTCTTCCTAGACTGGGTATTTTTGCATGGACTTTGTCTTAACCAAACAAGCCACCTGTAAACAATATAAATAATAAAAGACAACTAGAAAGGAAGAAGCACATTTTGCACCATAAGACACAGGAACACTGTCCACTGAGCTGCCAGCAACACTGGCCATGCCTGTGTGAAATAGTACAGGAGTATATGAAACATTTTATAATTAGGCATCATTCATTCAACTCCTCAACCCACATTTTTAAGTATCTACGATGCGTTGCACATGTTAGATTCTTATGCTGATGATCCCTGGTTGAGGAATTACACAGCACAGCTAAGCAGAGCGAGCACAATACTGCGTTCCATGGGCAAACATGGAGATGTCACCTGGAAGCAGCAACCGTAGAATTCTAGGTAAATGACCAAAGTAGGTGTATATGGCTATAAAATGGGAAAAGACAGCAACAGTTATGAATCATTTCATAATCATTAAAGAAATACTTACAACTCCAGAAATACAGATAAAATATTCTTTATAACTTTCCCAAAGACTGTACATATAGGCAATACTTTTCCAGCCACATCTAAGACATTTTTATCCACTGGAGTCACAATGTTGAGGCCTTTTAGCCTGATTCTGAAGCCATGTTTACATTCACTATTTAATTTAAACAAAGCCTCTCTTTACAGAGAGCTATTTGTGCTGGATGAAGCCCTCCACACTCTCGTGGTGTTCTGTCAATGACTCCGTGGAATATGATTTTGGTTCAGGTCCAAACTGCCATGAACACGTCGCCATGGTCAATTTCAGTCAAAGGCTGGGCTCCAGGAAGACCAAGCCCTTCACCCTAACAGGAAGGTCCTCAGATTTCTTCTGGAGCACCTCACTCCACCCCAATAGCCAAAAGCTTGACTAAAATTATAGCTAAGAAGTATTTATCATGTTCTAAATTCCACAAGGAATATTGAAGGTTAATCCACTGTTTCAAGGCCAGCTCAAGGCGACTTTTGTTTGTAATCGCAAGTCTCAGTGGACCCATGTATTGTTCCAACCATTCATTTAGTGTGATTAGTTAGCCCTCATTGATGTCATTTCTCATTTGTGGTTTTATTTTTCTGACCATAAAAGTAATTTAGAGACAGCGTGTAAGAACAGTTCATTTTTTGTGCTTTGAGTTCAGTCTAATTTAAAATTCTGTCACTTCCTACCTGTGTACTGTGGCAAGTGACCTGTTAACTTCAGATTATAGTGTTGATACAGGAATTAAATGAGATAACGCACTTATTGCACTTGACACATAGTAGGCACTCATGTTGATGATGATGGTATAAAGTGCAGAGAATATAGGAAAGAGAAAATAAAATCACACATAAATCCGGTCACCTAAGGGATAAAGCACAACTGAGATTTTGGTGTATGCCCTTCCTTTATCAAAGTGTACATTTGAGTACAGATATCTTAGAAATGTTGCCCAACACTAAATATAGTTATATAACTTGTTTTCTCATGTATGAAATACTGAGATTTTCTCCACAATATTTACTTCCAACTCATGATTTTAATGGCTGAAAACTGTCATATGTTTTACATAATTTAGTTCACCCTTCCCAGATTATCAGTTGCTTTATTTCCATTCTTCATCACTGTAAACAATGCAGCAATGAATATCTTTTTGTGTAACCACTTTTGTGTGGCTTTGAGGACAGAAGGGGGTTCAAGTCCTGGCTCTGTGACCCACTAGCTGTGTGACCTTGAGCAAGTAATTTAACTTTTCTGAGCCTCAGTCACATTCTTTGTAAAATGGTGAAAATAATAGTACTTACTCATGGGGCTTTTCATGGGGATTGAATTGATAATCCATGTAACACACTTAGCAACAGAATAAACACTCAGCAAATATTAGCTACTATGATTATCTTTCATAAGGGGAATTACTGAGCCAAAGTTTGGAAGGGATTAGAGTAACATACACAGGATGAGATCTTCATGAAATATTGGCGGAGGGGGTGGGATTCTATATAAAAGGGTTAAACTGAGCCTACAAGCTCCAGAACTCTGATTGGGATTAGTGTAAACAGTAACCTGAACAACAACTGTGGGCACCTGTTGCCTCATCTGTCTTATCTTACGGTGTCATTGAATGAAAGTACATCCTGGGAGGAGCAGAAGTGTTTCCAGGGGATCCCTTGTTATTTTTAGTTATCCCATGGTGTGCTTGCCTGTAGTAGTAGGTGGGAGGGTGTCTGCGCGATTCCCAGAAGCAGTGCTCACCCTGTGTTCCAAAAGGGGGCGCACCTGCTCTGCATAAAGCCCACTTCAGAGGCTCCAGAAAGAAAGAGTTGTGGCTCCTTGGTTCAATAAAGGGTCAGGCTCAGTAACTGAAAAACTGAGAAGAGATGCTTCCATGGGTAGAGAAGGTGGAACAGGGGTTTCCCCCTGGAGAAGGCGTAGAGGCTGGGAAGCTAAAGGCAAGGAGGTCATTATGCAGCATCCTAACCCAACCCAACCCTGCTCTTCACCCTGTCTTTGCAAACTCACCTAAGGATACCATCTTACACCCAGCTGCTCAGGCCCAAAGTTTTCACATTAGATATATCAGAAAACCCTACTGCCTCTCTCTCCAAAATATATCTGGAACCCACATCTATCTTCATCCCCACTACTGTACCCCTGATCCAAACCACTATCATCTCTCACCTGGTTACTGCAGCAGCCTCCTAACTGGTCTCCCTATTTCCACTCAGGCCATGTCCCCCTCCCATGTCCATGCTCCACAGGGCTGCCAGAATAATCTTTCTAACGCATAACTCAGATCCTATCACTCTCCTACCTAAAATCCTCCAGTGACTTTCTCTGCAACTAGAATAACCTTCTAACTCCTAACCCTGGCTTATAATTATATCTTGTGTCCCCAGCCTGCCTCTCTTGCCTTGCCTTAATTCCAGCCCTGCAATCCCACTGGCCTTACTTCTCTTTCTCTGGAAGGCCACCTCCTTCCTATTTTAGAACCTTTGCATTAACTGACCCACATACTTACATTTTCCGCTTAATTGTATCATGCACACTTTCCCAAAGGTGGAAAGTACTGGCTATCTCAGGGAGTGGAGAGTTTCCTCTCAATGGAAAGTCCCCATTGGAAAGAAAAATCAGAGAGTAGGTTCCAAAGCATGGAGTGACAGACCAATTTAGGCACCCTTGGCAATTTCTCCCAACTCTGGGGTCCTGCATTTCCTTCCATGAATAGAGTTACTTTCATAATCAGATATATGAAGTCTTTTGCTTGCTTGTTTGTTTTTCAAAGAAAATTCTGGAGTTAGTGTGAAGGATAGTTTGGAGAATGGTGTCACCATTTTCATGGAGGCAAGTGAGAGGCTCTTTTGATAGCACAGACATGAGTATGAAGACCAACCTTCCACAGCACAATAGGGATTCAACCACCCTAAGCTTAATCGGTATGTAGTGGGATGGATTTTCAGCCAATGCTCTTCTCGGGAGTTCAATATATTTAGTAGGAAGAAGACTGCTTCTTTTACAAAAGTAATGCTGTGGGCACATGCATGGTATATGCATTTGGAGGTGTCCCTTTCTTGCCTGAACCCCTTGTACCTGGATGTTGCATTTACAAGATAGCTGTGGCTATGGCTGGTACTCCACTCTATGGCTATAGAACAGAGCCAGGCCAAGCATTCTTACAGAACCAATTTTATGACTTTGTCCTTATTAGCATTATTCTCTGTCCAGCTAGGCTAAATAAATGCTCGCTGAGCTAAAGGATGATAAATGAGGACCAGGCATGGATCCAGGGTTTAAACTCTACATGAGAAGTTCAGCTTGCATTTGTCACTGTGGGACCCCAGGCCAGTTTCTTGCCCCTGTGTGTCTCGTTATCCATTTATCAACACAAAGTATTTGCTGAGCCATTCCTATACTAGAACTATGCTAGACATTCTCAGATGTCAGGTGGGCAAACAGATCAAAGATGCTGCTGATAGACACAGACACACATGCAAATTGATGTAGAAATAACGAGGAGTTCTACAGGATCTATTCCTAAGAAGTTATAAAAAGAGAGAGAGAAAATGAGAGTGGGAATTCATTTTAATTCAACAAAGGTTCATCAAATAGCTACTAAAGTCAATGAACAAGGCACCGTTGAGAATAGTAAGGAGAGGGAGGGATACACAAGCTTAATGATACAGTGGTCTGCCCTCCACAACTAGTCAAGAAAATAGTCACAGAAACAATTCAGTCAAGGTAGTGTTGTCAGACTAACTCTTACGTGTTATTCATTCTAACTAATGGGCTCATGGAGGAAGTAGCATTGGAGCCAAGCTTTAGAGAAGTGTGAAGGAGGCATTAGAGTGGAGAGAGAGGGAAGCATGAGTTCAAGAACGTCTGCTTGGTATAGAATCATCTCCATTCTGAAGGATGAGTATAGCTCTCCTTTTCTGTGTTAGACAATGTGCTAGTCTAGGGATACAATGTGAGAAAAATAGACCCAATCCCTCTTTTTACGTACCTCGTCACTTAGTAGTGAATATAATATTAATAAAATAATTCCACTAATAAACACAAAGTGGAAACATGGATACCTTATTTCTATTTTCCCTTATCAATGTTAGTTTCCCTCCCTGCACCTGCCCTTATGGCCCAGGGAAAGAGAACAAAACAAACACCTCCTCGGAAAGAAGAAGAATGTGACAGGGGAAATCCTGATAGACGGGAAAAGAAAGTGGAAATCCCATTTTATTCATCCCAGTTTATTATTGAGAGAAGAAGGAGACAAAGAGAGTGTGAACTGGTTAGGCATGCATGTCCTAGTTTTCCCCACTCAGAGCAGAATCCGAGAGGAGGAAGTGTGATAGTAACATTCCAAGAGCCTGACATTAATCTCCAAAATTTATAAGCAGCTCATGTAGCTCAATAACAAAAAAACAAAAAACCCAATCCAAAAATGGGCAGAAGACCTAAACAGACATTTCTCCAAAGAAGATATTACAGACTGCCAACAAACACATGAAAGAACGCTCAACATCATTAATCATTAGAGAAATGCAAATCGAAACTACAATGAGATATCATCTCACACCAGTCAGAATGACCATCATCAAAAAATCTAGAGACAATAAATGCTGGAGAGGGTGTGGAGAAAAGGGAACACTCTTGCACTGCTGGTGGGAATGTGAATTGGTACAGCCACTACAGAGAACAGTATGGAGGTTCCTTAAAAAACTACAAATAGAACTACCATATGACCCAGCAATCCCACTACTGGGCATATACCCTGAGAAAACCATAATTCAAAAAGAGTCATATGCCAAAATGTTCATTGCAGCTCTATTTACAATAGCCTGGAGATGGAAACAACCTAAGTGTCCATCATTGGATGAATGGATAAAGAAGATGTGGCACATATATACAGTGGAATATTACTCAGCCATAAAAAGAAACTAAATCGAGCTATTTGTAATGAGGTGGATGGACATAGAGTCTGTCATACAGAGTGAAGTAAGTCAAAAAGAGAAAGACAAATACCATATGCTAACACATATATATGTAATTTAAGACAAAAAAAATGTCATGAAGAACCTAGGAGTAAGACAGGAATAAAGACACAGAGAATGGACTTGAGGATATTGGGAGGGGTAAGGGTAAGCTGTGACAAAGTGAGAGAGTGGCATGGACATATATACACTACCAAACGTAAAATGGATAGCTGGTGGGAAGCAGCCGCATAGCACAGGGAGATCAGCTCGGTGCTTTGTGACCACCTGGAAGGGTAGGATAGGGAGGGTGGGAGGGAGGGAGACGCAAGAGGGAAGAGATATGGGAACATATATATAACTGATTCACTTTGTTATAAAGCAGAAACTAACACACCATTGTAAAGAAATTATACTCCAATAAAGATGTAAAAAAAAAAAGAATACCATTACATTAACTATTACGCTGTCCTGCTCTAGCTCACATTAGTGGTTTTGTTTTTGACAAAACACAAATGGGGACTGCGTAGTTGAAAGCTGCTAAATCCACTACTTCTCTTTAAGTCTTTCTTTTGGCTGATAGTACTAGGTTACTTAAACAGTAACAGTTGCTATAATTTTATTGTTGAGGTCTTTACCCACTATTATTACCCTTTAAAAAGAGGAACTGTAAATGACAAATGACCAATTCAAAGAATACACAGACAACTTTTATCTGTTCACTGAGAAACTTCGCATGCTTCAATTTTCTGTCTATGAGGCGCTACACCTTGTCTGGATAGCTTGCAAAATCTTGTTTTAATGAAACACATTTGGAATCTGATTTTAATGGAACACACTTTTACATTTATGTCATGCTTTCTGAAATAAAATACAGGTTTGCAGCAAAAAAAAAAAAAAAAACTTTAGAAACCTTAGGAGACAGTTAATGACATACTTTCTTAAGCATAACAGTAGGAAAAGTTCTGCTGAGGTCATTTCCAACATAGCCAAGGAAGACAGGGTAATATTTGCAGAGATAAAGCTGATGCTGACATTTTTATGTACCTTAGTAAGGAGGTACAAAGATGTTAAGAAATCCTAAAATCATTACTGAATTAGTCAGTACAGGCTAGATAATTGCTATGGACTGAACTGGTTCCCCCAAGATTCATGCTTTGAAGCCCTAATGTGATTTTGGAAGATCATTTGGTTTAGATGAATTCATGAGGATGGAGTTTTTATGATGGATTAGTGCCCTTGTAAGAGGAGACAAGAAAGTCCTGCCCCTCCTTCTCTCTGAGGGCCTAGAGAAAAGGCTGCCACATTTACTCCCAGAAGAGAGCTCTCGCCAAAGACTGAACTGGTCAGCACTTTGATCTGGGACTTCCCGGCCTCCAGAACTGTGAGAGAATAAATTTCCCTTGTTTAAGATACTCAGTCTATGATATTTTATTGTGGCAGTCTGAGCAGACTAATACTGCTATACTGCTATAACAAACAATACCTCCCCTCCGCCAAATCTCAAAGGATTAAGGCAACAAAGATATACTTCCTGCTTACTCAAAGGTAGCTGTGTTACCAGGCAATTCTACAAAACAACTGCTCTCAGTGTGAACACTCAAAATAGAAATAGAGTTACAGATGTAGAAAACAAATTTAAGATTACCAGGGGTAAGGAGGGGAGGGACAAATTGGGAGACTGGGATTGACATATACACACTACTATATATAAAATAGGTAACTATTGATAATAAGGACCTACTGTATAGCACAGGGAACTCTACTCAGTACTCTGTAATGGCCTATATGGGAAAAGAATCTAAAAGAGTGGATATATGTATAACTGATTCACTTTGCTGTATACCATTGTAAATCAACTATACTCCAATAAAACAATTTTTTTTTAATGTGAGGACTCAGAGATCTAGGGTACTTTTATCCCGTTGTTCCACTATCTCAGCATGAGAAGCTACTGAAAGGTTTAATCATTTCTGAAGACAGCTCCCTAACACAGGCTGTTCTGGAATAGATTTCAGTTGATCTAAGTCTCTGGAAAGCCAAGTGTAGTCTATGATGGTCCCAATAACCAACGTGAGCTTCTGTCTCTACAATGGGTTTTTGCTTCTGAGAGGAGTCTATACAGAATATCTTGTCTTCTTTCTCATTTACTCTCCTGAATTTCTCTGCCACTTTCCCCCTACGGTCAAAAGAGAATCAAAGCAGAGACAGTCAGATAAGTATTCCTTCTTCTTTCTTCTACTAGTGGGTATGTATGTCTTTTAAAAATAAACAAAATCTCTTTTTAAGATTTCTATGTTAGCTACATATGTAATAATTGCTTCAGTTCGGCAAATCAGATCACAAAATAATTATAAACACCAAATGTGATTCAAACTGCCTCTTACAGTTTCAGGCAAGCAGGAAGATGGTGTTAATTTGCTGCACTGTTGCTCAGTGCATCTCTGGGGCCATTAAAATAAATGTTACATCACAACAGCATGCTGTATCCTGAAACACAGGGAATCCATGGCCTTGAAAATTTCAGAGAATATCACTTAACAATTACATCACATAAGCCTCATTTCAAGTCTCCCCAGTCATAGAGACCAGGAGGCCTGTGGGTGTTTGGGCTGTTTAGGGAAAAATATGACTCTAAGAATGTGGATTCCTAAATTCCCATTGCTATGGGGTGGCCAGTTCTCTGCTCTCTAACAAGCAGGATTAAGACAAAAGAGACATTTCCTTTCCCCTGGGACTATGCTGTGTAGAATTAAAGTTCAAACTTTAATATTGATGAATAACCTTGAGTGGAAAAAGAGTGAAAAGATTCAGATTAGAATTTCCTGGTGTTCTCTTTTCCTCTTAGCTACAATCAATTTTTCTCCCCAGGAAGTGATGGAGGCAGAAATGATAGTGAAGAAGCTAGGGCCTGGTGGGACAGGCGTGCAAAATATTAACAGTCTCTCTTTGTTTCATTAGAGCTTTCCAGTTTATAAATCACTTTCACAATCTCATGAGATTCTCTAAAAAATCTCATGAGGTAGGGTGGACAGAGTTCTTGTTTTTCAAGGGGAATCTAGGGTCTAATGGAGTGAAGGGACTGATCAAAGATCACATCACTCATGAGAAGAGGAGCCAGAACAAGACTCAGGCTTCCTGATGCCTAAGAAGTGCTCTTGTCAGTATATCACCACTCTTATATCTTGTCTAGATTCTAGTAAATAATTCTGTTTAAAACAGTGGTTTAAAAATATCTGGGTGAGAGACCAAGAAAATTTCCACTCATGGAATTAAATTCAAAACACCAACTTTGTTTCTTTAAAATTCCCAGCTCTCCTGACCATGTACGGAAGAGAAACACAGAAGATACGATGGATATCATAAGAATTCAGTAGTGAGATTGGGAGATTAAGTTTAGGTTGAGTGATGAATGCTTTGGAAGGAATATTGCAGGTATGATAGCATCTGTGTGATATTTTCCCAAGTCAGATGCATTTGAGACAATGACTTCATCTAGAAATGGAACTTTCTATCATTTTCTTTTTCTTCTTTCTTTAAAAAACATAATCATGGGCTTCCCTGGTGGCGCAGTGGTTGAGAGTCCGCCTGCCAATGCAGGGGACGCGGGTTCGTGCCCTGGTCCGGGAGGATCCTGCATGCCGCGGAGCGGCTGGGCCCATGGGCCATGGCCGCTGGGCCTGCGCGTCCGGAGCCTGTGCTCCGCAGCGGGAGAGGCCACGACAGTGAGAGGCCCACGTACCGCAAAAAAAAAAAAAAATATATATATATATATATATATATATATATATATATAATCATAAGCTTTTCATTAGAAATATGCTCTAGTGAATTATCCATCTTCAAAGTGATCTTCTAAGGATTCTGATGGCTGCTCTTGTGATATCCAGTGGGGAATCATAGAGCCACCAGTGACATACTTTGTTCTGACTTTCACATAGAAGTAGCTGCCTCTAGGACCTGGGCTCAAAAACAGGGAAATAACCTATCCTCTACTGGCCTTACACTTGGATCCTAAAAAAAAAAAATGTGTTGAAAGAATCTTTTCTTTAGAGATATGCTTTTTAGAAATAAATTTTTGAGATAGTCAATGTCATTGGTCATATACATGAAGATAATATAAATGAAAGTACAGGTGATGCCCAGATCAACTCTGGATGCATGGGGTACATTGCAGAATCTGTGGGTTGATGCAGAGCTCCTGCAGAGGGGACTGAACATCTTGTTTTCAAAAGGTTGACACATCAGGGCTTCCCTGGTGGCGCAGTGGTTGAGAGTCTGCCTGCCGATGCAGGGGACACGGGTTCGTGCCCCGGTCCGGGAGGATCCCACATGTCGCGGAGTGGCTGGGCCCGTGAGCCATGGCTGCTGAGCCTGCGCGTCTGGAGCCTGTGCTCCGCAATGGGAGAGGCCACAACAGTGAGAGGCCTGCGTACCGCAAAAAAAAAAAAAAAAAAAAAAAAAGGTTGACACATCAGTTTTTGGCCACTGATAATTGCTGTCATATATATGTCACTATTTAAATGTAGAAATACGAGTTGGAGAAACAGGAATCTTGGAGATGGGGAGGAAGAACAGTAACCAGCCCTTCATGGGACAACAGCTTGGGATATCTGATATAGTCTTCTGAGAGGAGGCTGAAGACCGTGAAAAAGAGAGGAGGGGGAATTTACCACAGTAGGATGCTCTATGGGCTGCTTTCTCTAGGTACCTCTTCCTTCTCCAGCTCACACCCAAGCCCAGTATGTAACTTGGCTCATCACCATCATCCACACTATCAAGCATTAAAAAGTTGATTCAAAATAAATTGCTGCTTGTAAGTCAGCTTTGTTAACACATTTGGGAAAGCTCTTAGCCTGTTTGCACATGTCAACGACAGCTGCCAGAATAAGCCCTTGGCCTAGTGCTCCAGGGCCTAGAGAAACCCAGGTGGGCCTGAGAAATTAGAACAAAGCTCTGAGTTCACTGATATCCAAAGTCTTGCCTCTCAACTTTCTATTTCCCAGGTCATTTCCAGCAGCCTGGTTTTCCCAGCAGCCATGAACAGTGGGGTGATTTCTGTTCCAGGTTTCTCAGCTATTCTGAGGTGCTGGGGAGAACCTGAAAACATCAACATTCATCACACACTAGAGGGTGCCATAGCCTTGAGTAACTGAGTCCATCTAGGAAGTATTTGTCTCTGAGCCTCAGCCTGAAGCCTCAAGGAAGGGGAGCTCCTAAAGTTTAAAGTGGCAGAGCTGGACTGGCCACTAAGACATCGGTTAGAGTGGATGCCTACACTATCAGACGGACTATTCCAAAATTTTCAACAGATCAGGATTTATGCCACTGCCTGAGATTTTCAAAGGCAATACCACAGTGATATTTTAAAAAAACTATCCTCAACAATAATAATAACTACCAATTTGCATAGCATTTACTTTGAGCCAGGCACTGTTGCAAGTACTTTATATGCATATTAAATCCTCCCAACAAGACTAAAAGGCTATTTACAATTTACAAATGAGGAAACTGAGGCAGAGAGTTTAAGAGATTTGCCCAAGATCACACAGCTACTAAGAGGAAGGGCCGGGATTCAAATCTAGGAGTCCATCCTGGAGATCTAACGCACAGCATAGTAATTATAGTCAGCAATACTGTACTATAAACTTCAGTTGCTAAGAGAGTAGATCTTAATTCTACTTACCACAAAATATGACATAATAATTATGTGATACGATAGAAGTGTTAGCTAATGCTGTGGTAGTGATCATACTGCAAATATATAAATGTATCAAATCAACACTTTGTACATCTTAACCCTACACAATGTTATGTATCAGTTTTATCTCAATTTTTTTCAAAAAAGAAGAAAACAACAAATCTAAGAGTCCAGGTTCAAAATCTGCACCATTCTACCTTGCTCACATGTCAACACAAGCATCATGCATTCAGTTGCCACGTTTCTTGCCGGGAGTAACAATAAATTTCTCCCAACTCCCCTGGTTAAGCAACCACCATGCTCAACACTGCTTACTGTCTAAAAGTTCTTTCTTAGCACTCCTTTGAATCTAGTTCCCATCCTATATGTCCACCCTAGACTTTCTGACCATTACTGTGAAGTTTTTACTGACAGTGCCAGCCTCAGCCATGGTTCCTGACCGCCATAGTTCTAAACACAACTGATAAAATCTCTCTTGGATTTCAACAAGCTATTGGCTAACACTGCTTTAACTCCTGTTCCCAACAGTGGTGAAAGGACCTGAGGGAAAGTGACAAATTAGCTTCAATGACTTGACATTGCTCTTGAACTAATTAACTTTACAAAACTCTCAGTTTACCTCCATAGAATATTACAGAAAGAATTAAGTTTTAAATGAACTAAACAACATAATGCCCTGGGATTTTTTTTCTTTACTAAAAAATAACATATTTAAAGGTCTTCCTGTCTTATATTGTTGGCAGAAATTTATTAAATGCACCCACAACTGAACTTAGGTTGAATCTAAATTTGATTTCCCTTCTGACTTCACCAGCAACTCACTGTGGGACCTCACCACAGAATTTCCTCTTTCTGTGGAGAGAGAGCATCTACCTAAGAGATCTTTTCAGGAAAATTGTGGGAAATTTAGATTTTGGTGAATTAAATTACATTCTCAGTGCATTTTATAACCTCATGGTTATAAAATGAGGAAGGCTTGTTTTATTCTTATTGGTAAGTTCCAATTTAAACATATGGGATTGTCTGAAGGTGTTTGGGCCAAGTAGATTCTCTGTCAACACTTTAGCTCTAGAGAAAGCCCAATTATTTTGAGACCGGGGTATATTGACACAGTATGAGGATTGCTATTTCTAGGGAATGTGGTGGAGTAAGAATGCTTGGATTCCATTCTGACTCCCATTCTGGCTGTGAGATTTTGCACAAGTTACTCAACCTCACTGTGCCTCAGTTTCCTCACCTACAAAATTGGGGTAATAATAGTACCTACCTCGTGGAAGTGGAGTGGTTATAAGAACCAAGGGAGTTAGCATGTGTAAAGCACTTATAACAACACTGGCATTGAATCTGTGCTCAATAAATATATGTACTATTAGTCAACTTGCTTTTATAGTGACAGTCACTGTTGTCATGCCCAACAGTACCTAACTGCTCTGGGTGGGTGGGTAGGGATGGACTATACTAAAGCTGTTGCCCTCAGAAGGTACAAACTGGAATGAAAGGAAAGTAGCTTTCTCAGAATCCCTGGGCATAACATGATCACAGCCAGCTATCCAACTGTGACTCTGAACTCAAGTGAGGGCTGGTACAGCAAAGCAAGAGAACGTTATTCAGTAACAACAGCAGGTCTCAACTGTTGCTTCTGCGTGGTAAGGCAACTCCAGGGATGCTTGAAAAAGAAGTCCTGCTGGGGTGAACCTGAACATGATCCGGCAGCCAGGTCTCCATCCTGGGTCCAATTGCCAGTTGTGCCTGTACGTGAGCCCCCAAAACTGGGTGGTCTAATTAGGTGGGCAATGATATCTCCAGTCATGCTTAACGGGAACATTCCAGGTTTCCAAGGAATGATGGTCATCCGTCCTTGAAAAAGTCAGAATTGGAACCTTACGTGTCATCTCATTGCCTGTTTATAATGCTGGCTTGAACTAAGAGCTGGGGCTATAAACCAAGTTATAGGATGCTGACTGGGTGTTTCATGCTGTTCAAGAAATTGGCTACCAGATTTCAAGACTGTAGGCAAAGAAAGTGTATTGTAAAGACGGCCTCCAACGATGGCCAGACACCTCTCTCAGGCTGATTAAGAGGGAACAAAACCTGTCTTCTAACATAAACCAACAATACAGAACCCACCCACTCTTTTTAGTCTAGTTTAAAACCAAACCTGGAGCATTGCAGAAAGAGATTGACGGAGTCATTGAAGTCATGAGTCATAAGTTTGTGGGTTGTTTTCTCTAACCCAGACTATGCAAGAGAGTCCCAAGAAAATCACTTGTTGAAATTGTGGGTAAGTGTGGGAAGGGCAAAGTGATATATTATCCCCAAATTGGACATCTGTGTAAAGGACTGATTTGCTGATTTGCAGCTGAGCCTATCTGAGCAGAGGAAGAGAGCGATGAATATGAAGTTAGGGCAGGTGATGGTAGAATAGCCTGTGCTCCCACTGTTGGTCACAGCAATGGGTGCATGAATTTCCCGTGAGCCACACAGACACTGAAGAAGGTTTGAGCAAGGTTTGGGGCATGTTGCTGTTACCCCAACTGAGAAGGCTGAGCTGCAGGTAACTCAGCTCCTGCAGCTAGAAATTGCAGGAGGTTCTTGGAAGAGATCAAGTCAGATGTAACTGTCCCATGTTGGAGAGCTAAGGAGTGGGGAGCCCCTCACCCATCCTCACTCCCATGCAGGGCCCCCAAAGGATGCATTCAGGCCTGCCACACACAGGGCTTTTGGGGGCAGTGTTTGCCAGAGGAGAAGTAGCAGCCTAAAGAGGATCCTGACAGGTGGCTGACAAGGACAGATTGGGTGCAGAGAGAAGATTATTCAGAGGTTACTTTGATTTTAAATTAATACTCCATTTATTAAAAACCCAGTTCTTTCTGAAGCTTTTAAGTTCAGCCTACAGATCTTATTATTCTATTTATAGTTCCAGCCATAATTAACAATTGCTTTTTAAGAAGCTGTAGTTAACATTTAGTGTGATTTACAAACTTAGTTCAACTCCTTTAAATATTTTAAGTTGAATTTATACATTAAATTATTAAATATATCTAATTTCCTTTTTAAGTGTCCCAGGTGTCTGGTTGAACAGCAACAACAACAAAAATCCACCTTTCTATGTGCTTGAATAACTCTTATCAATCTAATAAATTAAACTTATAAAAAGGTAAAACTTAAGACTTCTTAAATGTTCTAATGCAAATAGATAAATAGTAAGATTTTTACTTAAAGTTACAAGTTCATTTTTTAAAATTAATTTTTATTGGAGTATAGGTGCTTTACAATGTGTTAATTTCTACTGTACAGCAAAGTGAATCAGCTATACGTATACATATATCCCTTCTTTTTTGGATCTTCTTCCCATTTAGATCACCACAGAGCACTGAGCAGAGTTCCTTGAGCTATGCAGTAGGTTCTCATAAGTTATCTATTATATACATAGTATCAATAGTGTATATATGTCAATCCCAATCTCCCAATTCATCCCATCCCCATCTTTCCCCCTTGATATCCATATGTTTGTTCTCTACGTCCGTGTCTCTATTTCTGTCTTGCAAATAAGATCATCTGTATCATTTTTCTAGATTCCACATATATGTGTTAATGTATGATATTTGTTTTTCTCTTCCTGACTTACTTCACTCTGTATGACTGTCTCTAGGTCCATCCACATCTCTACAAATGACCCAATTTCATTCCTTCTTATGGCTGAATGATGTTCCATTGTATATATGTACCACATCTTCTTTATCCATTCCTCTGTTGATGAACATTTAGGTTGCTTCCAGGTCCTGGCTATTGCAGATAGTGCTGCAATGAACTTAGGGTGCATGTGTCTTTTTCTTTTTTGCCCATTTTTATTTTTTTTAATGTTTATTTGTTATTTATTTATTTTTTCTTATTAGTCATCCATTTTATACACATCAGTGTACACACGTCAATCCCAGTCTCCCAGTTCATCACACCCCCACCCCCCCCACCCCTGCTCCTTTCCCCACTTGGTGTCCATACGTTTTTTTTCTCTACTTCTGTGTCTCAATTGCTGCTCAGCAAACCGGTTCATCTGTACCATTTTCTAGGTCCCACATATATACGTTAATATACAATATTTGTTTTTCTCTTTCTGACTTACTTCACTCTGTATGACAGTCTCTAGATCCATGACGTCTCTACAAATGACCCAATTTCGTTCCTTTTTATGGCTGAGTAATATTCCATTTTATATATGTACCACATCTTCTTTATCCATTCCTCTGTCGATGGGCATTTAGGTTGCTTCCATGACCTGGCTATTGTAAATAGTGCTGCAATGAATACTGGGGTGCATGTGTCTTTTTGAATTATGGTTTTCTCTGGGTATATGCCCAGTAGTGGGATTGCTGGGTCATAAGGTAATTCTATTTTTAGTTCTTTAAGGAAACTCCATACTGTTCTCCATAGTGGCTGTATCAATTTACATTTCCACCAACAGTGAAAGAGGGTTCCCTTTTCTCCACACCCTCTCCAGCATTTGTTGTTTGTAGATTTTCTGAAGATGCCCATTCTAACCGGTGTGAAGTGATACCTCATTGTAGTTTTGATTTGCATTTCTCTAATAATTAGTGATGTTGAGCAGCTTTTCATGTGCTTCTTGGCCATCTGTATGTCTTCTTTGAAGAAATGTCTATTTAGGTCTTCTGCCCACTTTTAGATTGGGTTTTATTTTTGTTTTTTTTTTTTTGTGGTACGCGGGCCTCTCACTGTTGTGGCCTCTTCCGTTGCAGAGCACAGGCTCCAGACGCACAGGCTCAGCAGCCATGGCCCACGGGCCCAGCTGCTCCACGGTATGTGGGATCCTCCCAGACTGGGGCACGAACCCGCATCCCCTGCATCGGTAGGCGGACTCTCAACCACTGTGCCACCAGGGAAGCCCTGTTTGTTTTTTTTTAATATTGAGCTGCATGAGCTGTTTATATATTTTGGAGATTAATCCTTTGTCTGTTGATTCATTTTGTAAATATTTTCTCCCATTCTGAGGGTTGTCTTTTCAACTTGTTCATGGTTTCCTTTGCTGTGCAAAAGCTTTTAAGTTTCATTAGGTCCCATTTGTTTATTTTTGTTTTTATTTCCATTACTCTGGCGGGGGGATCAAAAAATATATTGCTGTGATTTATGTCAAAGAGTGTTCTTCCTATGTTTTCCTCTAAGAGTTTTATAGTGCCCAGTCTTACATTTAGGTCTCGAATCCATTTTGAGTTTATTTTTGTATATGGTGTTAGGAATTGTTCTAATTTCATTCTTTTACATGTAGCTGACCAGTTTTCCCAGCACCACTTATTGAAGACACTGTCTTTTCTCCATTGTATACCCTTGCCTCTTTTGTTATAGATTAATTGACCATAGGTGTGCGGGTTTATCTCTGGGCTTTCTATCCTGTTCCATTGATCTATATTTCTGTTTCGGTGTCAGCACTATTCTGTCTTGATTGCTGTAGCTTTGAAGTATAGTCTGTAGTCAGGGAGCCTGATTCCTCCAGCTCCATTTTTCTTTCTCAAGATTGCTTTGGCTATTTTGGTCTTTTGTGGTTCCATGCAAATTGTGAAATTTTTTGTTCTAGTTCTGTGAAAAATGCCGGTAGCAGTTTGATAGGGTTTGCATTGAATCTGTAGATTGCTTTGGGTATTAGAGTCATTTTCATAATGTTGATTCTTCCAATCCAAGAACATGGTATATCTCTCCATCTGTTGGTATCATCTTTAATTTCTTTCATCAGTGTCTTATAGTTTTCTGCATATAGGTCTTTTGTCTCTTTAGGTAGGTTTTTCCTATGTATTTTATTCTTTTTGTTGCAATGGTAAATGGGAGATTTTCCTTAATTTCTCTTTCAGATTTTTCATCATTATGCTATAGGAATGCAAGAGATTTCTGTGCATTAATTTTGTATCCTGCAACTTTACCAAATTCTTTGATTAGCTCTAGTAGTTTTCTGGTGGCATCTTTAGGATTCTCTGTGTATAGTATCATGTCATCTGCAAACAGTGACAGGTTTACTTCTTTTCCAATTTGTATTCGTTTTATTTCTTTTTCTTCTCTGATTGCTGTCACTAGGACTTCCAAAACTATGTTGAATAATAGTGGTGGGAGTGGACAGCCTTGTCTTGTTCCTGATCATAGAAGAAATGCTTTTAGTTTTTAACCATTGAGAATGATGTTTGCTGTGGGTTTGTCATATATGGCCTTTATTATGTTGAGGTAGATTCCCTCTATGCCCACTTTCTGGAGAGTTTTTATCATAAATCGGTGTTGATTTTATCAAAAAAATTTTCTGCATCTTTTGAGATGATCATATGGTTTTTATTCTTCAATTTGTTAATATGGTGTATCACATTGATTGATTTGCATATATTGAAGAATCCTTGCATCTCTGGGATAAATCCCACTTGATCATGGTGTATGATCCTTTTAATGTGTTGTTTGATTCTGTTTGCTACTATTTTGTTGAGGATTTTTGCATCTATATTCATCAGTGATATTGGTCTGTAATTTTCTTTTTTTGTAGTATCTTTGTCTGGTTTTGGTATCAGGGTGATGGTGGCCTCATAGAATGAGTTTGGGAGTGTTCCTTCCTCTGCAATTTTTTTGGAAGAGTTTGAGAAGGATGTGTGTTAGCTCTTCTCTAAATGTTTGATAGAATTCGTCTGTGAAGCCATCTCGTCCTGGACTTTTGTTTGTTGGAAGATTTTGAATCACATTTTCATTTTCATTACTTGTGATTAGCCTGTTCATATTTTTTATTTCTCCCTGGTTCAGTCTTGGAAGGTTATACCTCTCTAAGAATTTGTCCATTTCTTCCACGTTGTCCATTTTATTGGCATAGAGTTGCTTGTAGTAGTCTCTTAGATGCTTTGTATTTCTGTGGTGTCTGTTGTAACTTCTCATTTTTCATTTCTAGTTTTATTGATTTGACTCCTCTCCCTCTTTTTCTTGATAAGTCTGGCTAATGGTTTATCAATTTCGTTTATCTTCTCAAAGAACCAACTTTTAGTTTTATTGATCTTTGGTATTGTTTTGTTTCTAGTTCATTTATTTCTGCTCTGATCTTTATGATTTCTTTCCTTCTACTAACTTTGGGTTTTGTTTGTTCTTCTTTCTCTAGTTCCTTTAAGTGTAAGGTTAAATTGTTTATATGAGATTTTTCTTTTTTCTTGAGGTGGGCTTGTAGAGCTATAAACTTCCCTCTTAGAATTGCTTTTGCTGCATCCCATAGGTTTTGGATCGTCATGTTTTCATTGTCATTTGTCTCTAGGTATTTTTTTATTTCCTCTTTGATTTCGTCAGTGATCTCTTGGTTATTTAGTAACGTATTGTTCAGCCTCCATGTGTTTGTGCTCTTTGTTTCTTCCCTGTAATTGATTTCTAATCTCATAGTTTTGTAGTCAGAAAAGATGCTTGATATGATTTCAATTTTCTTAAATTTACTGAGGCTTGATTTGTGACCCAAGGTATGATCCATCCTGGAGAATGTTCCATGCACACTTGAGAAGAAAGTGTAATGTGCTGTTTTTGGGTGGAATGTCCTATAAAAATCAAATAAATCTATCTGGTATATCGTGTCATTTAAAGATTTTGTTTCCTTATTAATTTTCTGTTTGTATGATTTGTCCATTGGTGCAAGTGAGGTGTTAAACTTCCCCACTATTATTGTGTTACTGTCGATTTCCTGTTTTAGAGCTGTTAGCAGTTGCCTTAGGTATTGAGGTGCTCCTATGTTGGGTGCATATATATTTATAATTGTTATATCTTCTTCTTGGATTGATCCGTTGATCATTACATAGTGTCCTTCCTTGTCTCTTGTAACTTTCTTTACTTTAAATTCTATTTTATCTGGTATGAGTATTGCTACTCCAGCTTTCTTTTGATTTCCATTTGCATGGAATATCTTTTTCCATCCCCTCACTTTCAGTCTGTATGTGTCCCTAGGTCTGAAGTGGATCTCTTGTAGACAGCCTCTATATGGGTCTTGTTTTTGTATCCATTCATCAAGCCTGTGTCTTTTGGTTGGAGCATTTAATCCATTCACGTTTAAGGTAATTATCAATATGTATGTTCCTATTACCATTTTCTTAATTATTTTGGGTTTGTTCTTTGTAGGTCCTTTTCTTCTCTTGTGTTTCCCACTTAGAGAAGTTTCTTTAGCATTTGTTGTAGAGCTGGTTTGGTGGTGCTGAATTCTCTTAGCTTTTGCTTGTCTGTAAAGCTTTTGATTTCTCCATCGAATCTGAATGAGATCCTTGCTGTGTAGAGTAATCTTGGTTGTAGGTTCTTCCCTTTCATCACTTTAAGTATATCATGCCACTCCCTTCTGCCTTGTAGAGTTTCTGCTGAGAAATCAGCTTTTAACCTTATAGGAGTTCCCTTGTATATTATTTGTCATTTTTCCCTTGCTGCTTTCAATAATTTTTCTTTGTCTTTAATATTTGCCAATTTGATTACTATGTGTCTTGGCCTGTTTCTCCTTGGGTTTTTCCTGTATGGGACTCTCTGCGCTTCCTGGACTTGGGTGGCTATTTTCTTTCCCACGTTAGGGAAGTTTTCGACTATAATCTCTTCAAATATTCTCTCAGGTCCTTTCTTTCTCTCTTCTCCTTCTGGCACCCCTATTATGCGAATGTTGTTGTGTTTAATGTTGTCCCAGAGGTCTCTTAGGCTGTCTTCATTTCTTTTCATTCTTTTCTCTTTATTCTGTTCTGCAGCAGTGAATTCTGCCATTTTGTCTTCCAGGTCACTTATCCGTTCTTCTGCCTCAGTTATTCTGCTATTGATTCTTTCTAGTGTAGTTTTCATTTCAGTTATTTTATTGTTCATCTCTTCGTTTGTTCTTTAATTCTTCTAGATCTTTGTTAAACATTTCTTGCATCTTCTCGATCTTTGGCTGCATTTTTTTTTTTCTGAGGTCCTGGATCATCTTCACTATCATTATTCTGAATTCTTTTTCTGGAAGATTGCCTATCTCCATTTCATTTAGTTGTTTTCTGGGGTTTTATCTTGTTCCTTCATCTGGTACATAGCCCTCTGCCTTTTCATCTTGTCTATCTTTCTGTGAATGTGATTTTTGTTCCACAGGCTGCAGGACTGTAGTTCTTCTTGCTTCGGCTATTGGCCCTCTTGCATGTGTCTTTTTGAATTATGGTTTTCTCAGGGTATATGCCCAGTAGTTGGATTGCTCGGTCATATGGTTGTTCTATTTTTAGTTTTTCAAGGAACCTCCATACCGTTCTCCATAGTGGCTGTATCAATTTACATTCCCACCAACTATGCATGAGGATTTCCTTTTCTCCACACCCTCTCCAGCATTTATTGTTTGAAGAAGTTCAAATTTATTACTCAATTACCCATTTTGAAATAGAATCACAAGATTGACCTGCTACTCTAATAGGTAAATTCTCTTAAACAATGCAAGTACCTAAATCATAAATGTATACAGATTCCTTATAAAAATACTATGCTATAGGTTTAATTCTCTTAATATTTTTATACTAATTCTAAATCTTGGGGCTAAAAATGTAGTTTCTCACTAAGAAGATAATTTGGTCATCCAAGAAATTTGAAGGATACCCTTCTCAATAGTTGAAATTGAAAGATAATCTGTTTAGGGACAAGGGTACATAGTCCTCTAAGCCCACACCATTCAGGTCCCAGGTCACTCATGGAATTCTGAATCCTCCACCTACCTGCTTCTTCACTTGATTGGATTTGTATTTATTTGGCCCTTAGGATATTTATATGCATTCCTGCCTAATTTTTTCTATCTCTTAGGCCACAAAATTTTTATATCTGTAAAAGATAATCAATGGGTTAATTAATTGATCTCCAATTGAATTCTGAATATCTCTACGGCTTGGTCTGTCCCTAACTCACCAACTCCAAGGTCATTCTATGTACAACCTAGGATGACCCTTGCCCTCTTCTTATTCCTGCCTTTCATTTCTCAATCCCAATTAAGTTGGAACTAGGATAGGAAGAGAGAATAATTCTCTTCCCCTCTAGTTTACTGAGGCCACAGGTCAAGCCTGAGCTGAAGAGAGGGGAGGAAAGGAGATGAGCATCTTAAATTGGAGTGGCATGGACTTTTTAATAACTGAAAATGAATGGAAAATTATGGGGTTTGTTTGAGAGGTCAAAAAGGGAAAGAAAGGGAGAGTCAACAGAGTAGAACTGAAGACAATGATCAGAAAACAAAACTTGTTTGGTGTTTATATATTGTTGAGTTCAAATTGTTCTATAAACATGTAATACTTGAGCAAGGATAAATATTAAGACTTTTATTAAGCCTTAAGATGTGTATGGCTGTAATTGTTTCTGACTCTTAGAATATATGGACACTTGATCTTCCACATCATCTTCTTTGAGTCCCAGTTGCTAATTCTGGAACCAAAAAAAATTCCCCTTCAGTCTCTTGCTATGCTCTTCTCCTGAGTGATATTTTGCTCCATTACAAAAATGCACAGGAAAGTCTTGGTCCAGAATTCTATATTTCTTGTGTCATCTCCAGATCATTCTCATCTCTTCATCGTGGTTTCACCCTCATGGCCCTGTTTCCATGTCTGAGGTCCCTGATGAGTCCAGCATATTTCTCAACTGTTGAACAAAAATTCATAATGTATCCTGGATATGAATCCCTTGCCAGGGTCCCCAAGAAGATTGAAGCTCTCATCATGCCCTCCCCTTTCTGAGAGCTTTATTCTCCATTTTAAATTTAGCTGCCTTTGGAGAAAGAAGGTGCCATGATGATTAAAACAACTGGCCAGAATCTGGACAAATCATACAGGCCCAGCACTGAAGGCTCTTTCTTTAATCTATGCCCCAGGCTCCAAGGCTAGAATAGGCCCTCCCCAGTCTCTAGGTCCAAGTGAAACCCCACCACCTCACTACAGCTGTGCATCCAAAATAAGGAAGAAACCCAGGCACCAAAGTAAGGAGACCAGAAGAGAAAATTAAACCCTTCAGTTGTAATGTGTTAAGTCATTGCAGCACTCAAAGGCAGCCATTCACATCATCCAAGAAGCCCTGAATAAATGTTTCAGTAATGAGACTTGCAGAAAGGAGCTTGTCACCTTGTGATAGTCTTTCTGCAAAGAGTTTGATTTAAGGTTGGTGTCAGAGCATGAACCATGTTAAAATACAATTACAAAAGAAACAGAAATTTCATTAGTGAATTGCAAGGAATAGCTTGGAACTGAAGAGGCTGGTGAGAGCTGATAGGTGTTGGCAGGGAGAAAAAGGGGAGAAGAAGCAGTATGTGAAGGAAGAAGCTGTTTGTCGCCCTGTGCCACACTGGAAGGAAGATGGAGATATCGACTTCAGGGACAGGGAGGGATAAAATGACTTCCTCCTTTCAATTAGGATTCATGACCCTCTCAGCGGATCTGGCACTTCTACCTCTTACTAGAGAGACCATTAGTATAACTGTAACCCTGTGTCCCCCATCTTCCCACCACCTCCCATCCAACACACATACCCTACTTCTCTGTTAATAGGATCTTGATTGGCTGTAGAAAATGTCATTTCTGGGGAATTTGGGTAAAAGGGAATTGGACGACTAGAGGCTGAAGGTCCAGCTCTATCACTTTCTATCAGTGGGACCACGTGTGTACCAGTACCTTATTAGCAAGTCACTAAACCCCTTTCTGAATCTGTTCCCTGTCTGTGATAAAGAGGTCCCTGGCACATAACAGGCACTCAGTAAACAGTACAAGACTGATAATTACATGGTTCCAAATGGATGGATCAAATCAGTGGTCTCAAAGGTGGGGGATGCATGCAACCCAGGTGTGCAAGATGCCTCAGAGGAGTGTGAGAAGAAAATATTATAATTTCTATTAACATGTACTTTTTATCTAAAAAAGAAGAATATTAAGCTTCATTTATCATTATTTAATAGATTAGCATAGTTAATTTTGTAAAAGCACTTAGAAACTTATATGTGGCCAGCACACATAGTAAGCATTACAGATGGATTTGCTATATTTATATGATGTGTGTGTGGTGAGCACTCCAAATTATTTTTAATTATAGAGATATATAATTAAAAATTTTGACACCACTGTCTACACAATTAGTGTTCCAGAGGGATAAGGAAAAAGAAAGAGAGAGGGAAAGAAAGGCAAAAAAATAGGAAAAGGAGAGATCTCAGTTGGACTAGGGTATCCACAGATGGAGAGTGTTTGCTCCGGGGTACTTCCTATTACTCCTCTATCGTCACTCACTGGCCAGAGCTTCTCAGTTGTGATCTCAACTGGGCAGAAGCCAGCTGCGTATGTGTTTCTAGTCCTTTTTTTGAAATTTATTTTTCATTTAATTTTTAAATTTTTTTTTATTGGAGTATATTTGCTTTACAATGGTGTGTTAGTTTCTGCCCTATAACAAAGTGAATCAGTTTTACATATACATATGTCCCCATATCTCTTCCCTCTTGCGTCTCCCTCCCTCCCACCCTCCCTATCCCACCCCTCCAGGCGGTCACAAAGCACCGAGCTGATCTCCCTGTGCTATGCGGCTACTTCCCACTAGCTATCTACCTTAGGTTTGGTAGTGTATATATACATATATATAAGCCCATATATATATATATATATATATATATATATATGGGCTTTTACAGATTCTTTTCCCTTATAGGTTATTATAAAATATTGAGTATAGTTCCCTGTGCTATATAGTAGGTCCTTATTGATTATCTATTTTACATACAGTAGTATGTATATGTTAACCCCAACCTCCTAACTTATCCCTCCCCCTTTCCCCTTTGGTAACCATAAGTTCGTTTCTATGTCTGTGAGTATCTTTCTGTTTTGTAAATAAGTTCATTTGTATCCCTTTCTTTTTAGATTCCACATATAAGCAACATCATATGATATTTGTCTTTGTCTGGCTTACTTCACTTAGTATGATAATTTCTAGGTTCATCCATGTTGCTGCAAGTGGCATTGTTTTATTATTTTTTATGACTGAGAAATATTCCACTGTATATGTATACTACATCTTCTTTATCCATTCATCTGTCAATGGACATTTAGGTTGCTTCCATGTCTTGGCTATTGTAAACAGTGCTGCAGTGATCATTGGTGTACATGTGTTTCTATTCCTTTTGAAAGCATAAGAGGCAGTTGCTTTCCTTTGGGGATGGAGGACATCTTCCAAGTCTCACTTCCTGCTCCCTTTCCTCAGGTGGTGGTAGGGAAAGGCAGTTAAAGCATGGGTCTAGTCCTATAAGGATGAGGATCTTTCAACATGCCACTTTTTACTTGGTGTCTGATGGAATCTCAAAACCAGATGGGATTTCAGGTGCTGGCCAAAGTGGAGTTAGCCCACCACAGCTCATCTCTCCAGATGATTACAATGAAAAACTCTGAGCACAGTAAAAAGAAACAAAACAAAACAAAAGGGAGAGCATCCAGGCTGGTGACCACATGGAGATGTGGGAAGACAGTTTTGCTCCCAGGGGCCATGGAACCTTCACACTGCTTCCCCACATACCTTGCCCTATGCATCTCTTCCATCTGACTATTCCTGAATTATATCCTT
Source organism: Pseudorca crassidens (assembly GCF_039906515.1). Lineage (NCBI taxonomy): Eukaryota > Metazoa > Chordata > Mammalia > Artiodactyla > Delphinidae > Pseudorca > Pseudorca crassidens. The sequence goes on along the minus strand of NC_090297.1, from coordinate 122,532,579 downwards.
TTATAATACACTGGTGATCTACCATGTAGCTGACAGGGTCTGGGTGCTCTGGCCGGGTGTCAGGCCTGATACTCTGAGGTGGGAGAGCTGAGTTCAGGACACTGGTCCACCAGAGACCTCCTGGCCCCACATAATATGAATCAGTGAGAGCTCTCCCAGAGATCTCTGTCTCAATGCTAAGACCCAACTCCAATCAATGACCAGCAAGCTACAGTGCTGGATACCCCATGCCAAACAATTAGCAAGACAGGAACACAACTCCACCCATTAGCAGAGAGGCTGCCTAAAATCATACTAAGTTCACAGACATTCCAAAACATAATACCGGATGCAGTTCTGCCCACCAGAAAGACAAGATCCAACCTTATCCATCAGAACACAGGCACCAGTTCCTTCCAGAGGAAGCCTACACAACACACTGAACCAACCTTACCCACAAGGGGCAGACACCAAAAACAACAAGAAATACGAACCTACACCCTGCGAAAAGGAGACACCAAACACAGTAAGTTAAGCAAAATTAAGAAGACAGAGAAATACACAGCAGATGAAGGAGCAAGGTAAAAACCCACCAGACCAAACAAAAGAAGAGGAAATAGGCAGTCTACCTGTAAAAGAATTCAGAGTAATGATAGTAAAGATGATCCAAAATCTTGGAAATAGAATGGAGAAAACACAAGAAACTTTTAAGAAGAATATAGAAGAACTAAAGAGCAAACAAACAATGATGAACAACAAAACAAGTGAAATTAAACATTCTCTAGAAGGAATCAATAGCAGAATACCTGAGGCAGAAGAACAGAGAAGTGACCTGGAAGAAGAAATAGTGGAAATAACTACCACAGAGCAGAATAAAGAAAAAGGAATGAAAAGAATTGAGGACAGTCTCAGAGACATCTGGGACAACATTAAATGCACCAACATTCGAATTATAGGGGTCCCAGAAGAAGAAGAGAAAGAGAAAGGGACTGAGAAAATATTTGAAGAGATTATAGGGGTCCCAGAAGAAGAAGAGAAAGAGAAAGGGACTGAGAAAATATTTGAAGAGATTATAGTTAAAACTTACTTAATATGGGAAAGGAAATAGTTAATCAAGTCCAGGAAGTGCAGAGTCCCATACAGTATGAATCCAAGGAAAAAATGCCAAGTCACCTATTATTCAAACTATCAAAAATTAAGTACAAAGAAAAAATATTAAAAGCATCAAGGGAAAAACAACAAATAACATACAAGTGAATCTTCGTAAGGTTAACAGCTGATCTTTCAGCAGAAACTCTGCAAGCCAGAACAGAATGGCAGGACATATTTAAAGTGATGAAAGAGAAAAACCTACAACCAAGATTACTCTACCCAGCAAGGATCTCACTCAGATTCAATAGAGAAAGTAAAACCTTTACAGACAAATAAAAGCTAACAGAATTCAGCACAACCAAACCAGCTCTACAACAAATACTAAAGGAACTTCTCTAGGCAGGAAACACAAGAGAAGGAAAAGACCTACAAAAACAAACCCAAAACAATTAAGAAAATGGTAATAGGAATATACATATCAATAACTACCTTAATTATAAATGGATTAAATGCTCCAACCAAAAGACACAGACTGGCTGAATGGATACAAAAACAAGACACATATATATGCTGTCTATAAGAGACTCACTTCAGACCTAGGGACACATACAGACTGAAAGTGAAGGGATGGAAAAAGATATTCCATGCAAATGGAAACCAAAAGAAAGCTGGAGTAGCAATTCTCATATCAGAGAAGACAAACTGTAAGATAAAGACTATTACAAGAAACAAAGAAGGACACTACAAAATGATTAAGGGATCAATCCAAGAAGAAGGTATAACAATTGTAAATATTTAGGCACCCAACAAAGGAGCACATCACTACATAAGGCAAATGCTAACAGCCGTAAAAGGGGAAATTGATACTAACACAGTCATAGGAGGGGACTTTAACACCCTACTTTCACCAATGGCCAGATCATCCAACATGAAAATAAATAAGGAAACACAAGGTTTAAATGATACATTAAACAAGATGGACTTAATTGATAATTATAAGACATTCCATCCCAAAACAACAGAATACACTTTATTCCCAAGTGCTCATGGAACATTCTCCAGGATAGATCATACCCTGGGTCACAAATCAAGCCTTGGTAAATTTAAGAAAATTGAAATCGTATCAAGTATCTTTTCCGACAACAACGCTGTGAGACTAGATATCAATTACAGGAAAAAAATCTGTAAAAAATACCAGCACATGGCGGCTAAACAATAAGCTACTTAATAGTCAAGAGATCACTGATGAAATCAAAGAGGAAATCAGAAAATACCTAGAAACAAATGACACTGAAAGCACAACGACGCAAAGACTATGGGATGCAGCAAAAACCATTCTAAGAGGGACGTTTATAGCAATTCAATCCTACCTCAAGAAACAAGAAACATCTCAAATAAACAACCTAACCTTACTCCTAAAGCAATTAGAGAAAGAAGAACAGAAAAACCCCAAAGTTAGCAGAAGGAAAGAAATCAAAAAGATCAGATCAGAAATAAATGAAAAAGAAATGAAGGAAACGATAGCAAAGATCAATAAAAATAAAAGCTGGTTCTTTGAGAAGATAAACAAAATTGATAAACCATTAGTCAGACTCATCAAGAAAAAAAGGGAGGAGACTCAAATCAATAGAATTAGAAATGAAAAAGGAGAAGTAACAACTGACACTACAGAAATACAAAGGATCGTGAGAGATTACTACAAGCAACTATATGCCAATAAAACTGACAATGTGGAAGAAATGCACAAATACTTAGAAAAGCACAACCTTCTGAGGCTGAACCAGGAAGAAATAGAAAATATAAACAGACTAATCACATGCATTGAAATTGAGAATGTGATTAAAAATCTTCCAACAAACAAAAGCCCAGGGCCAGATGGCTGGTGAATTCTACCAAAACATTTAGAGAAGAGCTAACACCTATCCTTCTCAAACTCTTCCAAAATATAGCAGACAGAGGAACACTCTCAAATTCATTCTACTAGGCCACCATCACCCTGATACCAAACCAGACAAAGATGTCACAAAATAAGAAAACTATAGGCCAATATCACTGATAAACATAGATGCAAAAATCCTCAACAAAATACTAGCAAAGAAAATCCAGCAGCACATTAAAAGGATCATACACAATGATCAAGTGAGGTTTATCCCAGGAATTTCAAGGATTCTTCAATATATGCAAATAAATCAATGTGATACACCATATTAACAAATTGAAAGAGAAAAACCATATGATCATCTCATAGAAACTTTCAACAATATTCAATACCCCTTTATGATAAAAACTCTCCAGACAGTAGGCATAGAGGGAACTTACCTCAACATAACAAAGGCCATATATGACAAAGCCACAACCAACATCGTTCTCAGCGTTGAAAACCTGAAGCCATTTCCACTAAGATCAGGAACAAGACAAGGTTGCCCACTTTCACTACTATTATTCAACATAGTTTTGGAAGTTTTAGCCACAGATATCAGAGAAGAAAAAGAAATCCAAATAGGAGAAGAAGAAGTAAAACTGTCACTGTGTGCAGATGACATGATACTATATAGAGAGAATCCTAAAGATGCAACCAGAAAACTACAAGAGCTAATCAATGAATTTGGTAAAGTAGCAGGATACAAAATTAAAGCAGAGAAACCTCTTGCATTCCTATACACTAATGATGGAAAATCTGAAAAGAGAAATTAAGGAAACACTCCCATTTACCACTGCAACAAAAAGAATAAAATACCTAGGAGTAAACCTACCTAAGGAGACAAAAGACCTGTATGCAGAAAACTATAACACACTTGTGACAGAAATTAAAGATGATACAAACAGATGGAGAGATATACCATGCTCTTGGATTAGAAGAATCAATATTTTGAAAGTGACTATACTACCCAAAGCAATCTACAGATTCAGTGCAATCCCTATCAAACTACCAATGGCATTTTTCACAGAACTAGAACAAAAAATTTCACAATTTGTATGAGACACAAAAGTCCCTGAATAGCCAAAGCAATCTTGGGAAAGAAAAATGGAGCTGGAGGAATCAGGCTCCTTGACTTCAGACTATACTACAAAGCTACTATAATCAAGACAGTATGGAAATGGCACAGAAACGAAATATAGATCAATGGAACAGGATAGAAAGCCCAGAGAGAGACCCACACACATGTGGTCACCTTATCTTTGATAAAGGAGGCAAGAATATACAATGTAGAAAAGACAGCCTCTTAAATAAGTGGTGCTGGAACACTGGAGAGTTACATGTAAAAGAATGAAATTAGAACACTCCCTAACATCATACACAAAAATAAACTCAAAATGGATTAAAGACCTAAACGTAAGGCTAGACCCTATAAAACTCTTAGAGAAAAACATAGGCAGAACACTCTATTACATAAATCACAGCAAGATCCTTTTTGACCCACCTCCTAGAGAAATGGAAATAAAAATAAACAAATGGGACCTAATTAAACTTAAAAGCTTTTGCACCACAAAGGAAATCATAAACAAGACGAAAAGACAGCCCTCATACGGTACTTGTTTTTCTTTTTCTGACTTACTTCACTCTGTATGACATACTCTACGTCCATACAGTATGCTAACATATATATATGGAATCTAAAAAAAAAACAAAAAAAATGGTTATGAAGAACCTAGGGACAGGACGGGAATAAAGATGCAGACCTACTAGAGAATGGAGTTGAGGACACAGGGAGGGGGAAGGGTAAGCTGGGGCAAGGTGAGAGAATGACATGGACATATATACACTACAAAATGTAAAATCTATAGCTAGTGGGAAGCAGCTGCATAGCACAGGGAGATCAGCTCGGTGCTTTGTGACCACATAGAGGGGTGGGATAGGGTGTGTGGGAGAGAGATGCAAGAGGGAAGAGATATTGGGATATATGTATATGTATAGCTGATTCACTTTGTTATAAAGCAGAAACTAACATACCATTGTAAAGCAATTATAGTCCAATAAAGATGTTTAAAAAATATAGACAACCCTCAGAAATGGAGAAAATATTTGCAAATGAAGCAACTCACAAGGGATTAATCTCCAAAATTTACAAGCAGCTCAATATCAAAAAAAAAAAAATAACCAAATCCAAAAATGGGCAGAAGACCCAAATAGTCATTTCTCCAAAGAAGATATACAGATTGCCAACAAACATATGGAAGGATGCTCAACGTCACCAATCATTAGAGAAATGCAAATCAAAACTACAATGAGGTATCACCTCACACCAGTCAGAATAGCCATCATCAAAAAATCTGCAAACAATAAATGCTAGAGAGGGTGTGGAGAAAAGGGAACCCTCCTGCACTGTTGGTGGGAATGTAAACTGATACAGCCACTATGGAGAACAGTATGGAGGTTCCTTAAAAAACTAAAAATAGAACTACCATACGACCCAGCAATCCCACTACTTGGCATATACCCTGAGAAAACCATAATTCAAAAAGAGTCATGTACCACAATGTTCATTGCAGCTCTATTTACAATAGCCAGGACATGGAAGCAACCTAATTGTCCATCAACAGATGAATGGATAAAGAAGATGTGGCACATATATGCAATGGAATATTACTCAGCCATAAAAAGAAACAAAATTGAGTTATTTGTAGTGAGGTGGATGGACCTAGAGTCTGTCATACAGAGTGAAGTAAGTCAGAAAGTGAAAACCAAATACACTATGCTAACACATATATATGAAATCAAAAAAAAAAAAAAAAAAAGGTCATGAAGAACCTAGGGGCAGGACAGGAATAAAGATGCATTCCTATTAGAGAATGGACTTGAGGATAAGAGTAGGGGGAAGGGTAAGCTTGGACAAAGTGAGAGAGTGGCATGGACATATATACACTACCAAATGTAAAATACATAGCTAGTGGTAGGCAGCCATACAGCACAGGGAGATCACCTCGGTGCTTTGTGACCACCTAGAGGGGTGGGATACGGAGGGTGGGAGGGAGGGAGACACAGGAGGGAAGAGATATGGGAACATATGTATATGTATAGCTGATTCACTTTGTTATAAAGCAGAAACTAATACACCATTGTAAATCAATTATACTCCAATAAAGATGTTAAAAAAAAAGAAAAATCAGTTGTGTTTCTATATACTAACAAAAAATGTAGAAACTAAAATAAAAACACAATACTATTTGCAATTACTCCAAAGAAAATGAAATGTTCAGGTCTAAATTGAATAAAACATGTACACAATTTGTGTGCTAAAAATTACAAAACACTGATGGAAAAAAATCAAAGACCTAAATAAATGGAGAGATACAGGTATTGCTTCCTGCCTGTTATCAGAGTTTTGTTTTGTTTTTTCTGTGTTTACCTGTCCACCGCCAGTTGGGGTGCATTAGAGGTAAAGAGGGCACCAGGGGGAGACATCATGGGCACCTCATTATGCCATGATTTTATTTCCATCTGTGACAATTTACATTAGGTTCCACTGATCTCATTCTTCCAAACCTAAACCATTTGTGAGCTCACAAATGGTACTGGTAGCCATTTCTAGTTAATGTTTCTAGAACTCATTAATTCAACAAATACTTATTGGGCACCCACCAATAATGCACTCAATGCTGTGGGTACAGAAAAACAGACACAATGCCTTTCACAGAAGATAAAAAAATTTTTTTTAAAGATCCAGTGCCTACTGGAAAAGATCTAATCTCATAGCTTCTATAGTGATCGATAGAATAAATCTCAGCTTAGGAAGGTACAAATGAAAAAGAGTGTTTTCTAGAAAAATTAACCAAAATCTTAGTTTTCTTCTGAGGCTAATACATTTAGTGAAAATACACAAAAATGTGGCTGTTTTCACAACTCATTTTCTTCTAAATTGATTCAGAGATCTGGGAGTTTGTTGTTCCTTCCTGTTGGTGTTCCAGGGCCTGATCTATCTGTCTCAACTGTGCCCTGAGTACTCACACCAGGCCAGCTTAATAATATGCTGACTCATTATCATTCTTGACCAGCCAACCAAATCTTACTCCAAGGACATCACTGAATGCAGCCATCGTGGAGGTAAATTCTGAGCCAAAATACCACCCATCCCTAACTCAGGATCTGTGGAATATGGAGCAAGGAGGGTCAGTTAGATCTTGATTCAAAACCTCCCATCTCTTATCTCCTCTGTGGCTGGGTCCAGTTCTATAAGCTCACTGGATCCTCAAATTCCTTTCTACGATGGAGATATAAAAGAAAAAAATCTTCTTTATGGGGATAATAGAAAATTTAAATGAACTAAACATTAGTCAGAGTTGCAAAGCGTGTAAATATGTACTTGAGAAAACATTCAATTTCTCCCTCACATCCCTCTGCTCTTCCAATATGGACAAGTTACTCTGGGGTTCTCCAAAGTTAGAGAGGCCTTGGCTCCCCTGAAGCAGGCCCAGGTAAGGCTTGCATGTCCAAAATTTCTCCTCAATCAGACCAGTTTAGATAGAAACCTACAAATCTCATCTTAACCATTTCAACCCACCCCCCCTCTTCAGCCCAGGTTAGTCCGCAGCACCCTGTCCTCTCTGGGATCCTAACATCTCCAGCCACACATTCAATATATGATTTCCTGGGCCAGCATGGGTGCCACACGCATGCTGAGGCTCTCTACCCACTTCTTGGATGGCTCCAGTCTCAGGATGGGTACCACCTCCTAGTTTCATCAAACCATAGAGTCCTTAGTGAAATATTGATATTTTGCCTACAAGTTCAGTTAGTCTCCAAGTAGAAGGAAAGACTAGGCCATCAAGCTCTTAGACATAACCTCACATGTGATATTGTATTAACTGCTCCTTGATATAAATAAGAAAGCCACAGGTCCCCAAAATTTATTCCCACCCTAACTGGGCTAATTACACCTTTTCTATGTTTCCACTGGCTTGCTCTGGGTATCTCAGTCATTGCATTTAACTCTGTGGAGCCTAGGTCCATTCACCCATCAGCCAGTCTCACCCAGCAAAACGTGAACTCCTTCATGGCTGGGAAGGTGTTTTGTTCATCTTTATATGCCCAGTAGCCAGCACAGTGCATGTCATGTGTGCCCAATAAGTATTTGTTGAATGAATGAAATAAGTCCCCTAAATGAATGAAAAATTCCTCCTGTAAGCGTGCCATCTAAACATCGTACCTCTGAGCACGTAGGCCTAGCATTTCCCCATGGTGTCATAAATGGGTGAGGCTGCCTGAAAAATTCTACAGGATAAACTGGCTGCCTTCTGGGGTTTTCTCTGAAATGCAGACTGCTATCAAGGCTGCTAACATTGTTTCCCTGGGTGTACCACAGAGGATGCCAGTCTTTATTAATCTAAGGTGTTTCCTTCATGTAACAACTTGCTTCTTAATGAGCTTGTTTATCTCACCATCTTGGATGTTAATATAGTTGAGAGGGAAGCATGCTGATTGACTGTTACCAAGCAAAGATGAAAATCTCCAGGGAGAGCATCAAATACATTCTATGTGTTAACAATTAGTCAATATCTAAGCTCTCTTTCAAGAGAAAAGAAAAGAAAGGGAATAAAGGGAAAGGAATGGCTTTAAGATGAGCAATAAAAAGTTGTTTGTACTTTCTTTTCTAAGCTTCTGGCGAGGTCCATGAACCAAACTGATAAACTCTGCCTTGCAGGTTGAGGCCAGGACCTACTGGGCTACTAGCTCACCCCTCAGCCACACACTCTGCAGGAAAACATATACTCTGAATGCAAAGGCAAGGTTGAAGGTTGAACAGTCCATCCTTACCAATGTTTCCATTTGTACGTTGAGTTTTTGCTATAGGAGTCTGCTTATTGAAACAGAGCGCTTCCCTCAGAAAATGGCTTCCGTGCCGGTTATTCCCTATTTGCTAACTGCCTCCCTCCCCAGGCCCGTTCTCCGCTCTCCTCGGCCCTACTCTGGGACCCAGAGGCTGGCTTCCTTCCCTCTGACTTTTGCTGGATTTGGCCACCAGTCAGCAGTACAAGATCAGTGGGTGGGAAGTCCGAGTCCTCTCATGTCCCACCTTGCTGCGGCGTCCAGTTCCCCAGCAGGAACTGCCTGCTTCTAGGGCCACTGCTCCTCCCTGCTGGCTCTCACTGAGCTCCAGTACACAATCTCTTTCCCTTGCCCCTGAGTCCTTGGGGCTGTAACAGCCTCCCACTGTGGGTCATCTCTGGGTGCCTCAATTTATCTTGTCTGTGGCTTTAACCTTGCCCACACCTCCTTAAACGGAACTTTTACTCAAATTTCTTACTTTGAGCCATCTGAGATGAACACCTATACACCCTGCTGTCTCAAGTCAGAGATTGTGGGCCCTTGTTGTTCTTTTTCATATCATGTCCCTCTATGGTGTTTTCATATTTTGCAAAATATTTCCAATTCCAACACATCTCAGCCCCACAGGGATTCTGTGACCTAGGCAGGGTGGGATGTTATCCCCACTTCTTACCCTCCGTCAGATAAGAAAGCTGAGACTCAGAGGCTAGTCACATAGGCCTCTCCCAAGGAGGGAAAACCTTATTAGAAAAATAACACATCAATCCACACTGAGACTAGGAAATTTAAATCATTCTCTATCCTCTTTTCTCTCAAAGTTCTTGAGAAGGTGAGAGATGGGATGGGAACAAAGCACAAAAGGAGAGATGGACCTTAAATGGAAGCAGGGGCATCGCCTCCGTTTCAACAGGCTGGAAGGCAGGATATATGGCTACAGGTGCAGTGGTTTGGAAGAACTGGCTGGATGAGAAGGACCTTGTTTTTTTCCAACTGTATCTTTGAAGTAAGATCACCAGCTAGGAGAGAGTGGCAGAGACTGGAGGGAAAGGAAAGAAGGTGTAAAACAGTCATCTCAGAGAGTGCGAAGGTGAATTTCTACGTTTAGGAAAATATAGTTGGATTGTTTGGCTAATGTATTCTTTTGAGATTTTTGGTCATATATTTGAAGAAGTCCAGTAAGCGGAGTTCTGTGTGTGTTTTCTTCACCCTCTCCTTCCTTCTCTCTGTCTCTCTGTCTCTCTCTGCAATTCTCAGCTTCTCTGCTGTGGGCATACAGTAAATGGATGCTTGATTTTAACCAAGTTGGAACTTTGCCAGCTGTTTACCAGAAGGGATGGGGAGAGAAGTTAAAATTTTTTATAAAGGAGCGGCTGCAGTACTAGAATATGGAATCCAGGTAAAGAAGAAATGATGACATGATAAAGATAAGGACAGTAGAAAAACTGGTAGGCCCAATGGTTGGTGATCTTCATGGGGTAGAAGGTAACACTTGAGTAAATTAGCTGAAAGTGTAGAACTTTGTGCTTGGAATCAAGATTTTGGATGATCTTGTTATCGTCAGTGTCTTATCTTGTTTTTAACCTTAGCATTCAGCACAGTGCTTGGCATATAGCCAGAAGCACCAGAATGAGGTTTGCAAAAGTGGATGAATCGTCAGTATCAGGAGAAACCACCCTGTGGAAGGGACAGATATTTTTTGCCTCTGCTGTTCATTTATTTAATATGCACATTGCCAGTCAGCCCTCTCTCCTTGCTCTATCCCTGTCTCCTCTCTCTCTCTCTCTCTCATACACACACACACACACACACACACACACACACACACACATGCGTGCGTGAGTACTGCAGCAGCAATCATCTGCTTTCTGTTTCCCTGAACTTCTGACTTGTAGTGTCTTATTTCAACCTACCCACCTGAGCCTAAAATGCCATCCCTCTGCCCTCTGTTTCCTGTAATGGCCCCTATCATTTCCTCAATGAAACTTTTCTGAAGTCCTTCAGCCAAAATACCACTGTTTCCCTCACACCCATGGCATATCATTGGAGCCATTGCTATGGTACTTGCTTCATTTTGCCTTAATGACTAATTTTATTTGTCTTTGCCACATGAGGAGAGTTTCCAAATCTGATTAGGTTTTGTGTGCCCCATGATCCCTCTACAAATCTCTGTTGAGTAAATAAACAAATAACTGGAGTTTTCCAAAGAAAGGCACTATCTAATGGTAAGTCAACCAGGTTCCGGTTTAGGGTGAAGGAAACAATAGACGTAATGAAGAGTGAGCTTTTCTTGAGCTCAGAGAACAAAGTAAATCCCTGTATTTATCAGCAGAGAGAGAAATTGAAAGTATTGACTCAAAGAATCAGGCTATTAGGTTAGCATTTCCATAATGACAGAATAGAAGCCCTAGCACTCTGCTCCTCTGTGCTCCTCCAGCTGCTTCTCGATCTCTGGCCACAACGAATCTACTAATGTTTGCTCGATATATTAAAATTAATAATAGCAACGGCAACAATAACAGCTAACATTCGTATAATGCTTAATTGTGCTTTTCACACTTGTCCCAGTTATTTCCCACATTCTGTGAAGTTCATTTGTAAATACCCATTTTTATTTGTAAAAACCCATTTTTATAGGCAAACAAACTGAGGCACAAAGAGATTATGGTATTTATCTAAGGATATATAGCTGGTAAGTAGGTAAATGAAAATCTCAGTTCCAAACCATTTGAATCTAAATCTCATAAGTTTTGATTTTTTAAATTATTTCTTAAAGAATCCCCGGGATGCCACAGGGGTATGTATTGCTCTGAATTTCATACTAGAGGATTGGGAGATGGAGGTCCCAAGGAAATTGGTTAACACAAACCCAGAGAACCCAGGCCTCTTGTCGCTCAACCCAGAACATCTCCAGCCAAGACACAGCACTCCTCTAGGTAGTAAGAATGTGGAGAACCCTTCCACCTTTTCATTCTGAAGCTTCTATTCTTCATTAGCAAGGGGACCCATATCCTGAGTTCTAAGGTAATCCATTAAAAATGGGCCCATCACGTTCATGGAGAAAGTGGCTCCCAGTCGAGGAAAATTGGTCACATGAAAGAGATCCTTGAAAGAGAGTCATTTTGAGATCAGAGGTGAGGGGTTATCCCAGCTTCCTGAGTCTGGAGGGCCACTGGGGGTGAGAGTTTTAGCTATAGGCTTAACATGAGGCAGGAGCAAAGAAATTTAAAAAGAAAAACGATGGAAGCAGAAGTAGATTCTTTAAAATCCTGCACTGTTTTTTTTTTTTAAAGGAAGTATGATGAAAGGCTAGTGTGAAGAAGAAAAAGAAAACAGATATAAAAATTAATTCGGGGCTTCCCTGGTGGCGCAGTGGTTGAGAGTCCGCCTGCCGATGCAGGGGACATGGGTTCGTGCCCCGGTCGGGGAAGATCCCACATGCCGCAGAGCGGCTGGGCCCGCGAGCCATGGCCGCTGAGCCTGCGCGTCCGGAGCCTGTGCTCCGCAACGGGAGAGGCCACAACAGTGAGAGGCCCGCATACAGCAAAAAAAAAAAAAAAAGATGCACACGTAGAGAATGGACTTGAGGACATGGGGAGGGGGAAGGGTAAGCTGAGACGAAGTGAGAGAGTGGCATGGACCTATATACACTACCAAATGTAAAATAGATAGCTAGTGGGAAGCAGCTGCATAGCACAGGGAGATCATTTCAGTGCTTTGTGACCACCTAGACGGGTGGGATAGAGAGGGTGGGAGGGAGGGAGACGCAAGAGGGAGGAGATATGGGGATATAAGTATATGTATAGCTGATTCACTTTGTTATAAAGCAGAAACTAAGACACCATTGTAAAGCAATAATACTCCAGAAAGGTGTTAAAAAATATAAAAAACCCATAAAGTTCAGAAAAAATACTGAAGAATACTGAATACTGAGCTAGAGCATATTTGGACTTTTAGGGCTGCCTGTATCAGAGTGACCTCAGCCTCTCATCTGTCCAGATGTGAGGCAGATTTGACTCATTGGTAATTCTATCTTCCAGGTTAGTCAAGCTCATTAGCACTCTCATCCCCTGCAGTTCAGTGATTTACCTGATTAGTCCCTCAAACATAATTAAGTGTCCACCCTGTGCCAGGCAGTGACCTAGGTGCTGGGCTGCAAACACGAAGATGGCAGGGTGTCTGCTACTTTGAGCCATTTTAACACCATCTTTCCCACAATCTAGTACCATATGTGTAAACAGCAAAGTGCTCCAATGTACATTCACCTTATGAGGCAGGAAAGTCTGATGTAGGAACTGACACTCCCAGGAATTAACTGACTTGTTCAAGGTCCCATGGCTAATAATGTCAGAAGCCAGAACTCAAGCCCCAATATTTAACCCTTTACTCTTTAAGTGATAGCTTCTTCCTTCTATAGCCACAGCATCTTTGTCTCTATTCTACTCCCTCTCCCACCTCCTTGATTTCCAACAAGTTTTCCCAGGATTTCTGATGCCTTCTTGCCTCTCAGTGAGAGAACCACAAAACAAGAGTAATGTTTCTTATACTTTGTGGGCCCCTTCCTTTCTCCCTGCACTGTGAACCTGCAAGAGCAAGTCTAAGGTCTACAGTATGGCATGCAGCCGGGGCCATCGGTAATAACGTGATTTCAAATCCAGAGAGTGCTCGGTGCACCCAGGTCATGTAAATACTCTCATGTTCATGTGTTTGAAGAGAGTCACATTATGGATCATGGAAGATGAATGCTGTGTTCCTTTCCTTCTAGTAATATCACCTGGCATAGAAGACTGCATTCTTCCTGCCTGATCTGATCTGCAGCCCCATGTTCTGCTGTAAATCCCCATGTGTCATCAGGACACAGAGTGTCGCATAGCTCCCTCAGGGCATCCCACCAGATCTGTTTCTTCCTGGCTTTGGATAATGACAGCCCTTGAACCCAGGAAAGCCCTGTGAGGGTCAGGGTACTAGTTTCACTTGGACTTAATATTTTCAGCATCTGCAGTTGTAGCAAGCACATTTTCCCACCGTCAGCTAAAATCTTGTCCTGTATCTACAGCTCAGGCCATTCAAAATGTCTGCGTGGATTGTTTCCCCCTTTGTGTTTCTCTCCTGACAGTGCACTTGTTAAAAACACTTCACACACATCGGTGTTGGACGGATTTTTTCCTGAATAATACTTTGCATCCAGATAGCACTTTTCTCCCAGAGCTTTCTCAGAGAAGTTGGTATCCTCATCCTCATTTACTAGATGAGAAAATTGATAAGCAGGGAAGTTATAGTTTTGCCTGATAATAATACACCAAGAAGGGGTGGAATTTCCCAAGAATTATGGCGTAAGCAAAACAGAAGTATGACCTCAGGACAGAGGGCATAGCATATGGGGTCATGTGCCACTAGGTTTACATTAACTTTGTTATACAGCAGAATACAACATTGTAATACAACATTGTAAAGCAATTATACTCCAATAAAGATGTTAAAAAAAACAGACTTGAAGAAATAAAATAAAATGATTTAAAAAAATGATATCTATTGGCCAGCATGTGGTAGATGCTCAATAAACATTTGTTTTATGATTGGTTGACAAAATGCCATCACACTATCTCACTTTGTCCTCATAACTGCTCGGTGTGGTAAAGTGGAACAGGTATAATTATTCCAAATCTATAGAGAAAACACCGAGGGGCTGCAAAGCTCTCAACATTACACAGCTCAGAACATAACAAAGTTTTCTAACTATAAAATCATGGCCCTTAGTATTTGGAATCAGTTAAGAATTCTGTTTCTATCACTTACTAGCTGTATCGTTTGGGCAGTAAATGGCAGTAATAAGAATACTGTTTTTGGAGTTTTGATGAAAATTAGAGATAATTTCTTAAAGGATCTAGCATAATGCCTGGCTCAGAATAGAGGACTAATGAATGCCTTATTTTATACTAAATCACCCCTAGATATGATCCTTCTTATCAAAAAAACTATATTCTGGCAGCAGAAATGACATGTACAGAGAGATGTAAATAAAAACTTATCAAACAGAATTCATAAATGACGTCAGTACCCTATAGCAGGGGAGGCTGGGGGCAATGGGAAGGTGGGGAGGGGGATGCTAGTACAGCCAACTTTTGACCAAATGGGGCAGCCTTGGATAATTCCCCTTTGGTGCTCCCTCCAACCAACATCTATCTGCTCTGCAGTTCCTTCTGTGATGCATAGACTTTCCAGTGGTCCACAGAGCACTGAGTTTTACATTATTTCCCCTTAACTCTTCCCAACTTTATCAACTTTACTCAACTATTAACAGGTGAGCCTTTTCCTTCTTCTCAGTCTGGTCATGCACAAGGCTGACATCACAGGAGGCTGACGAAATTGGTGGTCCCAAGACCCATCCTAGTGGGAAGGGATTCTGGAGTCATTCAGTCTTCAGCAGGAGCTGTACTGGTGGTGGGACCATAATATGGTGGCCATACAGTGTAGATACAGTGGCCAGCCTTGAGGCTCTCACATTTCAGATGGGGAGAAAGACGAGTAAATCAAAACTTAAGGACAACTTCTTACTGTATATACTTGGGATGGATAAAGCTTCGTGAAAGAGAATGTTTGGAGCCACTCTTACTAGCTATTGTTAATGAGTTCAGGTTCTGGTGAACAACAACCCTGGAATTATTATTCTTATTTTATTTACTTAATTAATTATTTAATGGCTACACCACACAGCATGTGGGATCTTAGTTGCCCGACCAGGGATTGAATCCATAACCCCTGCACTGGGAGCAAGGAGTATTAACCACTGGACTGTCAGGGAAGTCCCACTATTCCTATTTTAGACTTGAGGAAACTGAGATTTGAGGAGGCTAAATAGCATATCCTAGGTTTGGCTTGCAGCAAAACAGAGAGTTAAACCCAGTCCTATCCCTATCTTCCTATTATGCTATTCCTGGAAGGGTGCAAAATGGCAGAGGGGGAAACGTAGGTTGTTCTGGGCCCAAGAGCACAGCTTGGGTGGAGGGACCCTTAATAATCTTAATAATGGGCTCGGGGACCTTTCTGTACATTTTCACCCATGTTTCTCTGCTCAGGTGTATCCCCCACTCCTTCCTTACTTGACACACAGAACCTCTGCTGCCTGACCCTTTCCCATCATACCTCCCAAAAGCACAGGCTCTGGAGTCAGACAGCACAGGCACATATCTTAGCTTCACCACTTAAACAAGTCAGTTAATAACCTTCATGCCTCACTTTCCTCATCTGTGAAATGAGAAACAAAACATTATCTTCCTCACAGAGTTACTGTTGAGATTCAATGATTTCTTAATGTAAAACACTTAACACAATGCCTGACAAGTGACAAATGCTCAATAAACGTTGTGTACCTCATTGTAACTATTACTACTATATTATTACTATCTGTAGGAACCCAGACTTTCAACCACACTCATCATTTCACAATTCCCTAAACACCCCTTGCACCTTTCTATCCCCAGGTCTTTTGCTTTACGTTCCCTTCAATTGAGCTGCCCTTCATTCTGTCTCATAGTTTTGTTTTATCCGTCTAGACTTTTATTTGTTGTTATCATATGTCACAGTATCCTGCACACGATAAGTCCTCAACAACTGTCTGTTTAATCAATAATTAAATATATGTTAATAATACTACTAAATATATGGTACGCTAGAGTTTATCCAAAACTCAGTAACTTATAAAAATCAAAATTTCTTATAGTGTCCTGTTAGCAGATTGACTGTAAGATGCTGAAGTGCTTTCTGAATCAAAGAAAATTTAAATTATGCTCCATAGAGTAAGAACACGGTGTGTGATCTTACATTCTAACACTTCGAATATTAGTGAACGATTTATAAAATGTATAGCTTTCACCCTCCATCTTCTCTGCAAAAAAAGGAAGCTAACTGTAATTGGTAGTAATAATATCACTTTGCATTTGAACTTTTAACAATGACAACATTCACATGTGAACTTGAGCTTTTCCAAACAATCTCCCAGACTTCACCTTTCATCCTTTCAAATTTCCCAGCAGTGGGCACAAATGATTTCAGGGCGGAGTCCAGTCGAGGCCAAAGTCAGTATCTTGGAGCATCATCCACAGCAAGCCCTAAAACACCAGAAGAATAAAGCTGTAAGTCCAGACACAATGCCCCCTCCCAGAAGAGTTGGTACGTGGCCAGGTTCCTTCCACCAAAAGAGACAGTGCGTTCCAGCAGAAAGAATAAGCATTCTTCTTGGCATTGACATCTTCTGTTCCCTTAGAATTTTCTTATACAAATGTGAAAATTGGTACCTGATACCGCCACAAGCCAATCCACCCATTCCCAGGCCAGCCATTGGTATAACCTGGACCAGGTCCCACAGTCTGCTGTAACTTTGAGAACTAATGCTTACCAGGAAAGATTGATTTACTTCATTAACTCCACCAAAATGATTTAACATGCCACCCAAAAGTTCCCTGGTGAAGGAATCTTATTTCTAGAATAAGATTTTCTTCTTTTAAAATAAGACTTTCTCCTTAAATCCAGTAATTTAACACTATCCTTAGTGCATACTGTTTGTTAATGAATTCAGTCGTAAGCAACAAAAAGCCATAATATAAAAATAGTTTAAAGGCTATGTTATATTCAGAGAAAGTTTAAAAATAACCTACTTTGAACACAAAGAAAATTTATGCAGTTTTTATTTTAATAAAAGCAGTAGCTGATAATAAGAACTTACCATGGGCCATTGTTTGAAGCATCTTAAATATATTAACTCCTTTAATTCTCACAGGAACAATTGAGGTACTTATTATCTTTATTTTATAGCAGGAGGTTAATATGTCCATGGTTACACAACTAGCAAGTGACAGAAGTGAAATAAGAACTCAGATATTCTGGCCCCAAGGTCTGTAGCATTTTCCTCCTACCCCCACTAAACACAGGTAAACAAATTCTTAAATCTGATCAATCTGATTAGGAGTTTGGGACTATCATATACACACTACCATATATAAAATAGATAACCAACAAGGACCTACTATATAGCACAGGGAAGTATACTCAATATCTTGTAATAACCTATAAGGAAAAAGAATTGGAAAGATAATATATACACATATATATATATAACTGAATCACTTTGCTATACACTTGAAACTAACACAACATTGTGAATCAACTATACTTCAATAAAAGTTTTAAAAAATGAACTTAATCTGTTTGAAAGGGCATCAAAGTCTTAGTGTGTAAGTCTGGGGCAGTCACTACTTAAGGCACTCACTCCCTCCCTACCACCCATGCTTTCATTGCATGGGATATTCAGATGCTAAGGTAGGGCCAGCAAATCAAACCCAGGAGTTGCACCACCTCCCTAATCCACCGCAGGAACCATAGGAAACGATAGACAAAAGCCAAGTGAGCCGTAAGTCCTTGAGGGATAAATAATTTATAAAATCTAACAAAATACCAGCACCAGGGGTAGCAGAAAGGAATCCCCTGAGAGAGGTAGAGCCACTGGCAGTGTGTCCCTGACGGGAGCACAGGAATCTCTAAACTGAATCTGTGAAGCTATTGAGGAGTCCACCAAGCAAGGGGCATGATAATAGGTGGGCAGGTACTGAAAGTTCTGCAGGAGCCCTGAGGCTTCCCCCTTGGGGAGGGACAGCAAGGAAGTCACTTTCTGAATGTGTTTGTAGACCTTTCACCAGTACTGAGCGCAGAACTGCTCTCCTTCCCTTTGTCTCTCCCAGCAGCACAGGACTCCATCTCCATTTGAGAAAAAAGTTTATTATTATTCTCAGGGTGTGAGAGGAAATCCATTGAAATGCCAAGTAAGGCTGATAATCTATCTTTTTAAAAACATTTTTATTGGAGTATAGTTGATTTACAATGTTGTGTTAGTTTCAGGTATATAGCAAAGTGAATCAGTTATACATATATCCACTCTTTTTTAGATTCTTTTCCCATTCTTTTACCCATTACAGAGTATTGAGTAGAGTTCCCTGTGCTATACAGTAGGTCCTTATCAGCTATCTATTTTATATATAGTGGTGTGTATATGTCAATCCCAAACTCCCAATTTATCCCTCCCCCACCTTACTCCCTGGTAACCATAAGTTTGTTTTCTACATCTGTGACTCTATTTCTGTTTTGCAGATAAGTTGTTTTGTACCCTTTTTTTTAGATACAACATATAATGGATATCATATGATATTTATCTTTCTCTGCCTGACTAACCATAATTCAAAAAGATACATGCACCCCAATGTTCTTTGTAGCACTATTTACAATAGCCAGGACATGGAAGCAACCTAAATGTCCGTCAACAGAGGGATGGATAGACTTCCAGGAAGATGGCGGAAGAGTAAGATGCGGAGATCACCTTCCTCCCCACAGATACACCAGAAATACATCTACGCGTGGAACAACTCCTACGGAGCACCTACTGAACGCTGGCAGAAGACCTCAGACCTCCCAAAAGGCAAGAAACCCCCCACGTACCTGGGTAGGGCAAAAGAAAAAAGAAACAACAGAGACAAAAGAATAGGGACGGGACCTGCACCAGTGGGAGGGAGCTGTGAAGGAGGAAATGTTTCCACACACTAGGAAGCCCCTTCACGGGCGGAGACTGCGGGTGGTGGAGGGGGGAAGCTTCAGAGCCGCGGAGGAGAGCACAGCAACAGGGGTGCGGGGGACAAAGCGGAGAGATTCCCACACAGAGGATCAGGGCCTACCGGCACTCACCAGTCCAAGAGGCTTGTCTGCTCACCCGCCGGGGTGGGCGGGGCTGGGAGCTGAGGCTCCGGCTTCTGTCCGAGCGCCGGGAGAGGTCTGAGGTTGGCGGCGTGAACACAGCCTGCAGGGCGTTAGTGCACCGCGGCTAGCCGGGACAGAGTCCGGAGAAAAGTCTGGAGCTGCCGAAGAGGCAAGAGACTTTTTCTTCCCTCTTTGTTTCCTGGTGCGCGAGGAGAGGGGATTAAGAACGCTGCTTAAGAGAGCTCCAGAGACGGCCGCGAGCCGCGGCTAAAAGTGCGGAGCCCAGAGACAGACATGAGACGCTAAGGCCGCTGCTGCCACCACCAAGAAGCCTGTGTGCGAACACAGGTCACTATCCACACCCCCTTCCGGGGAGCCTGTGCAGCCCGCCACTGCCAGGGTCCCGGGATCCAGGGACAACTCCCCCAGGAGAACGCACGGCGCGCCTCAGGCTAGCAACGTCACGCCGGCGTCTGCCGCCGCAGGCCCGCCCCACACTCCGTGCCCCTCCCTCCCCCTGGCCTGAGTGAGCCAGAGCCTCCGAATCAGCGGCTCCTTTAACCCTGTCCTGTCTGAGCAAAGAACACACGCCCTCCGGCGACCTACACGCACAGGCAGGGCCAAATCCAAAGCTGAGCCCCTGGGAGCTGTGAGAACAAAGAAGAGAAAGGGAAATCTCTCCCAGCAGCCTCAGAAGCAGCGGATTAAAGCTCCACAATCAACTTGATATACCCTGCATCTGTGGAATACATGAATAGACAACGAATCATCCCAAATTAAGGAGCCCTGAGGATGAAAGTCTCTCGGTGCTGCAGCCAGGAGTCAGTGCTGTGCCTCTGAGGTGGGAGAGCCAACTTCAGGACACTGGTCCACAAGAGGCCTCCCAGCTGCACATAATATCAAACAGCAAAAATCTCCCAGAGATCTCCATCTCAACGCCAGCACCCAGCTTCACTCAACGACCAGCAAGCTACAGTGCTGGACATCCTATGCCAAACAACTAGCAAGACAGGAACACAACCCCACCCATTAGCAGAGCGGCTGCCCAAAATCATAATAAGTCTACAGACACCCCAAAACACACCACCAGACGTGGACCTGCCCACCAGAAAGACAAGATCCAGCCTCATCCACCAGAACACAGGCACTAGTACCCTCCACCAGGAAGCCTACACAACCCACTGAACCAACCTTAGCCACTGGGGACAGACACAAAAACAACAGGAACTACGAACCTTCAGCCTGCAAAAAGGAGACCCCAAACACAGTAAGATAAGCAAAATGAAAAGACAGAAAAACACACCGCAGATGAAGGAGCAAGATAAAAACTCACCAGACCTAACAAATGAAGAGGAAATAGGCAGTCTACCTGAAAAAGAATTCAGAATAATGATAGTAAAGATGATCCAAAATCTTGGAAATACAATAGACAAAATGCAAGAATCAGTTAACAAGGACCTAGAAGAACTAAACATGAAACAAACAATGATGAACAACACAATAAATGAAATGAAAAATACTCTAGATGGGATCAATAGCAGAATAACTGAGGCAGAAGAATGGATAAGTGACCTGGAAGATAAAATAGTGGAAATAACTACTGCAGAGCAGAATAAAGAAAAAAGAATGAAAAGAACTGAGGACAGTCTCAGAGACCTCTGGGACAACATTAAATGCACCAACATTTGAATTATAGGGGTTCCAGAAGAAGAAGAGAAAAGAAAGGGACTGAGAAAATATTTGAAGAGATTATAGTTGAAAACTTTCCTAATATGGGAAAGGAAATAGTTAATCAAGTCCAGGAAGCACAGAGAGTCCCATACAGGATAAATCCAAGGAGAAATACGCCAAGACACATATTAATCAAACTGTCAAAAATTAAATACAAAGAAAACATATTAAAAGCAGCAATGGAAAAACAACAAATAACACACAAGGGAATCCCCATAAGGTTAACAGCTGATCTTTCAGCAGAAACTCTGCAAGCCAGAAGGGAGTGGCAGGACATATTGAAAGTGTTGAAGGAGAAAAACCTGCAACCAAGATTACTCTACCCAGCAAGGATCTCATTCAGATTTGATGGATAAATTAAAACCTTTACAGACAAGCAAAAGCTGAGAGAGTTCAGCACCACCAAACCAGCTCTACAACAACTGCTAAAGGAACTTCTCTAGGCAAGAAACACAAAAGAAGGAAATGACCTACAATAACGAACCCAAAACAATCAAGAAAATGGGAATGGGAACACACATATCGATAATTACCTTAAATGTAAATGGACTAAATGCTCCCACCAAAAGACACAGATTGGCTGAATGGATACGAAAACAAGATGCATATATTTGCTGTCTACAAGAGACCCATTTCAGACCTAGAGACACATACAGACTGAAAGTAAGGGGATGGAAAAAGTTATTTCATGCAAATGGAAACCAAAAGAAAGCTGGAGTAGCAATTCTCATATCAGACAAAATAGACTTTAAAATAAAGACTATTAGAAGAGACAAAGAAGGACACTACATAATGATCAAGGGATCGATCCAAGAAGAAGATATAACAATTGTAAATATTTATGCACCCAACATAGGAGCACCTCAATACATAAGGCAAATACTGACAGCCATAAAAGGGGAAATCGACAGTAACACATTCATAGTAGGGGACTTTAACACCCCACTTTCACCAATGGACAGATCATCCAAAATGAAAATAAATAAGGAAACACAAGCTTTAAATGATACATTAAACGAGATGGACTTAATTGATATTTATAGGACACTCCATCCAAAAACAACAGAATACACATTTTTCTCAAGTGCTCATGGGACATTCTGCAGGATAGATCATATCTTGGGTCACAAATCAAGCCTTGGTAAATTTAAGAAAATTGAAATTGTATCAAGTATCTTTTCCGACCACAATGCTATGAGACTAGATATCAATTACAGGAAAAGATCTGTAAAAAATACAAACACATGGAGGCTAATAACTACTAAACTAACTAATAAACTACTTAATAACGAAGTGATCACTGAAGCAATCAAAGAGGAAATCAAAAAATACCTAGAAACAAATGACAATGGAGACACGACGACCCAAAATCTATGGGATGCAGCAAAAGCAGTTCTAAGAGGGAAGTTTATAGCAATACAATCCTACCTTAAGAAACAGGAAACATCTCGAATAAACAACCTAACCTTGCACCAAAAGCAATTAGAGAAAGAAGAACAAAAAAACCCCAAAGTTAGCAGAAGGAAAGAAATCATAAAAATCAGATCAGAAATAAATGAAAAAGAAATGAAGGAAACGATAGCAAAGATCAATAAAACTAAAAGCTGGTTCTTTGAAAGGATAAACAAAATTGATAAACCATTAGCCAGACTCATCAAGAAAAAAGGGAGAAGACTCAAATCAATAGAATTAGAAATGAAAAAGGAGAAGTAACAACTGACACTGCAGAAATACAAAAGATCATGAGAGATTACTACAAGCAACTCTATGCCAATAAAATGGACAACCTGGAAGAAATGGACAAATTCTTAGGCACAACCTGCCAAGACTGAATCAGGAAGAAGTAGAAAATATGAACAGACCAATCACAAGCACTGAAATTGAAACTGTGATTAAAAATCTTCCAACAAGCAAAAGCCCAGGACCAGATGGCTTCACAGGCGAATTCTATCAAACATTTAGAAAAGAGCTAACACCTATCCTTCTCAAACTCTTCCAAAATATAGCAGAGGGAGGAACACTCCCCAACTCATTCTACGAGGCCACCATCACCCTGATACCAAAACCAGACTAGGATGTCACAAAGAAAGAAAACTACAGGCCAATATCACTGATGAACATAGATGCAAAAATCCTCAACAAAAGACTAGCAAACAGAATCCAACAGCACATTAAACGGATCATACACCATGATCAAGTGGGGTTTATTCCAGGAATGCAAGGCTTCTTCAATATATGCAAATCAATCAACGTGATACACCATATTAACAAATTGAAGGAGAAAAACCATATGATCATCTCAATAGATGCAGAGAAAGCTTTTGACAAAATTCAACACCCATTTATGATAAAAACCCTGCAGAAAGTAGGCATAGAGGGAACTTTCCTCAACATAATAAAGGCCATATATGACAAACCCACAGCCAACATCGTCCTCAATGGTGAAAAACTGAAAGCATTTCCACTAAGATCAGGAACAAGACAAGGTTGCCCACTCTCACCACTCTTATTCAACATAGTTTTGGAAGTTTTAGCCACAGCAATCAGAGAAGAAAAGGAAATAAAAGGAATCCAAAACGGAAAAGAAGAAGTAAATCTGTCACTGTTTGCAGATGACATGATACTATACATAGAGAATCCTAAAGATGCTACCAGAAAACTACTAGAGCTAATCAATGAATTTGGTAAAGTAGCAGGATACAAAATTAATGCACAGAAATCTCTTGCATTCCTATACACTAAGGATGAAAAATCTGAAAGTGAAATCAAGAAAACACTCCCATTTACCATTTAAACAAAAAGAATAAAGTATCTAGGAATAAACCTACCTAAGGAGACAAAAGACCTGTATGCAGAAAATAATAAGACACTGATGAAAGAAATTAAAGATGATACAAATAGATGGAGAGATATACCATGTTCTTGGATTGGAAGAATCAACATTGTGAAAATGACTCTACTACCCAAAGCAATTTACAGATTCAATGCAATCCCTATCAAACTACCACTGGCATTTTTCACAGAACTAGAACAAAAAATTTCACAATTTGTATGGAAACACAAAAGACCCCGAATAGCCAAAGCAATCTTGAGAACGAATAACGGAGCTGGAGGAATCAGGCTTCCTGACTTCAGACTATACTACAAAGCTACAGTAATCAAGACAGTATGGTACTGGCACAAAAACAGAAATATAGATCAATGGAACAGGATAGAAAGCCCAGAAATAAACCCACGCACATATGGTCACCTTATATTTGACAAAGGAGGCAGGAATGTACAGTGGAGAAAGGACAGCCTATTCAATAAGTGGTGCTGGGAAATCTGGACAGCTACATGTAAAAGTATGAGATTAGATCACTCCCTAACACCATACAAAAAATAAGCTCAAAATGGATTAAAGACCTAAATGTAAGGCCAGAAACTATCAAACTCTTAGAGGAAAACATAGGCAGGACACTCTATGACATAAATCACAGCAAGATCCTTTTTGACCCACCTCCTAGAGAAATGGAAATAAAAACAAAAGTAAACAAATGGGACCTAATGAAACTTAAAAGCTTTTGCGCAGCAAAGGAAACCATAAAGAAGACCAAAAGACAACCCTCAGAATGGGAGAAAATATTTGCAAATGAAGCAACTGACAAAGGATTAATCTCCAAAATTTATAAGCAGCTCATGCAGCTTAATAACAAAGAAACAAACAACCCAATCCAAGAATGGGCAGAACACCTAAACAGACATTTCTCCAAAGAAGATATACAGAGTGCCAACAAACACATGAAAGAATGCTCAACATCACTAATCATTAGAGAAATGCAAATCAAAACTACAATGAGATATCATCTCACACCAGTCAGAATGGCCATCATCAAAAAATCTAGAAACAATAAATGGTGGAGAGGGTGTGGAGAAAAGGGAACCATCTTACACTGTTGGTGGGAATGTAAATTGATACAGCCACTGTGGAGAACAGTATGGAGGTTCCTTAAAAAACTACAAATAGAACTATCATATGACCCAGCAATCCCACTACTGGGCATATACCCTGAGAAAACCAAAATTCAAAAAGAGTCATGTACCAAAATATTCATTGCAGCTCTATTTACAATAGCCCAGAGATGGAAACAACCTAAGTGTCCATCATCAGATGAATGGATAAAGAAGATGTGGCACATATATACTATGGAATGTTACTCAGCCATAAAAAGAAACGAAATTGAGCTATTTGTAATGAGGTGGATAGACCTAGAGTCTGTCATACAGAGTGAAGTAAGTCAGAAAGAGAGAGACAAATACCATATGCTAACACATATATATGGAATTTAAGGGGAAAAAATGTCATGAAAAACCTAGGGGTGAAACAGGAATAAAGACACAGACTTACTAGAGAATGGACTTGAGGCTATGGGGAGGGGGAAGGGTGAACGGTGACAAAGCGAGAGAGAGGCATGGACATATATACACTACCAAACGTAAGGTAGATAGGTAGTGGGAAGCAGCCGCATAGCACAGGGAGATCAGCTCGGTGCTTTGTGACCGCCTGGAGGGGTGGGATAGGGAGGGTGGGAGGGAGGGAGACGCAAGTGGGAAGAGATATGGGAACATATGTATATATATAACTGATTCATTTTGTTGTGAAGCTGAAACTAACATACCATTGTAAAGCAATTATACTCCAATAAAGATGTTAAAATGAAAAAAAAAAAAACCAGAGGGATGGATAAAGAAGATGTGGTACATATATACAATGGAACATTACTCAGCCATAAAAAAGAATGAAGTAATGCCATTTGCAGCAACGTGGATGGGCCTAGAGATTATCATACTGAGTGAAAATCCGTCTTTAATCTATTGGACTTAAGTTCACCTGTGGCCTCAACATGCAACAGAGCTATAGTCTCCTTCAACAACATTTCCGTCTCTCAGGCCGGCTCCAGAAGGCTGGAAGAACACCACGTGTCACCATGTCTGTTTCTGAGACAGCTTTGAGAAGGTCAGCATGCAGGGTGGGGCTGGAGCGTGGCCTTGATCCTGCTCTGAAAGTTGACAGCGTAAGGACACAGCCACTCTGCAGAGGAGGCCCACGCCTTGCCTCCCCTTGGCTGGAAAGTATCCACAGTGCATGAGTCAGTCAGGTATGATGCCCTTCCTCTTTGACCTTTAATTCCAAGAAGCAAGAGTCAGACCATGTCTTATTAAAGTTACCTTCAGAAAAAAAAATCTTAAATCTATTGGAATTGCCACAATCCCACAGTCTTACAGTCTTTGGCCACATGTGCGGTTCTTTAAACACGTGTATTTTTACTTGCACATGTTACAAATGAAGCTAATATTATGGTAAGCTCTAAGGTAGAGAAAAGGGAAAGAGATGACTCTTATGTTCTAATGGAGAAGATGGGGCATGTGCACACATAATATAAGGGAAAAATGAACAGAAAAAGAAATGGAAATGGGGGTGTGAGTAACTGGCCAAACTCAAGGTCAATCAGACATCCGTGTTGAGGGGTGAAGAAAACTGCTTAAAAAGAAACCCTACCCTCTCACTTCTCCAGACTGAGAGGAGGTCTGGGCAAGGAGAAGAAACTGGGAGTTACATAGGAGCCACTAAATTCCTGGCTGGAGTCCCGGACTCAGGAAGGCCTGGCTGGGCCAAACCTCATCCTCTTTGACTGGAGAGGGGAGCTCTGGGATCTGCTGAAGGATGCATTTCATTTTTGTTTCAGGTGCAGCATCCCTTTGATGGCTGGAAGTGAGAAGGGAAACAAATACAGTGTTTTCTTTGTCTTCACTCCTGTCCCAGGAATAGGGCATTGGAAAGGGAACACATTACTACTGGAGGTGTTTCCTTTGGGAAATGCCCCACAGGGTAGTCTTAACGGAGAATATGGTCTCAGAGAGCACTGGTCTGAACTCCAACTTGTAGGGCCTGTGCCCCCTAAGACACTGTTTCGCTTGTCCCCTAAAGGATGCCCACTGACTTGCCTCCCACAACAGGGCAAATGCCTGCCTACTTCTCTGGGTGCATCTCTCAGAAGTCATGACAACCGGAAGTGGGCTTAGGGGGACAGAGCCAGCTCCAGAGGAGGGAAAGGAAGATGTAGAGCACTGGACAGCCTCTATGCTCTCTGAGTACAAAGAATCTCTGACAGCTTCTGATTGATCAGAGGTATCCCCAAAGATTCTAGCCACAGCTGGAACTCACTGTGCCAAAACGATTTTCGGGTGTTCAATGGAGTCACCGTGTTTCACGCACCATGATTTCTGCTTGGTGCAAGTCTATTACAAAAGCACCTAAGAATATCATTCTGCTAAACGTGGGGTGAAACTGCAAGGGGCACTCAGCTAATATGCTGATACACACCAGCTCCACAGCCTATAAAATGTACTGCTGTTTAGCTCCACAGTTACTGCTCCAGGATCGATGCTGTGGGCAAGGGGAGTAGTATTCCCACTAGCAATTCCAAGCAGCTTGCAAGAAGAGAAACTTTTAAGAGGCAAACAAGGTTATCTGTAACTGTTACAAAGTGCTAGTGTCAGTCTGTCCAGGTGGTAACAATCATTTCTAAACACTTAAGGACTCCTTTATCCGATTGGAGGAAGTCTTGGTGACTCACTGGGCTGGACCTGGGGAAAGAAGCACTGGAACAAGATTTTTTTCATTTGCCCATTTGTTTGTTTTTTCATTCAATCAATAGTTATTGAGTATTAAGAACCATTCTAGACATTGTGAACACAAAGAAAATAAGACTATATCTCCTCTTTTAATGTGAGCATCACTGTTTGGGGGAAGAAGATTGAGCCACACATAAATAATTACAATAACAAATTTAGAAGCTCACATGTGTGTGGAGCTCTCTATGCTCTATTTCATTTGATGTTCATAGGAAGTATACAAGGTAGGTAGGAAAATATTATTGTGTCGGAGCCCACCAGACAAAGACCTCTGGGAAAACACTTGTAGTGAATAAAGTTGGGTTATTATTTGCTACAGCAAGGAAACTATATACCATGGCTATCTGTGGGGTGTCCCAAAAGGAAGGAGACAAGAAACACGTCCTTTTAGGGCTGTGGGATCTTGAGTTAGCCACGTTATTAGGCTTGGCTGGAATCAACTAGACTGTTGCTGGAACAGTCCATGGCCTTGTATGCAGAACACATGGGTCCGTTCAGAGTCACTGTTAAATCAGTTTGTCTGTGGTCTTATCTTGGACTCAGGGATTGGAACAGACTGGTGTTGAGAGAGCTGGAGCTTAGCTAGTTTGTGATGAGCATCATGGCTTTGATTTGGTACAGTGTATCTCTTTGGCCAAATATAGTGTAGTCCATTTTGAAAAATTGTGGCTTCTTTTTCAATTCTCAGCACACTCCCTCCATAGTCTAGCCAGTGGGATCCTTTTTCTCTTTATCAATTGTTATTAATATTATTTCAGTTTTACAAGTGAAGTTACGAAGAAGCAGGATGCACCAAAGTCTACATCACCAGGAAGCTCTGCAGAGGCCCAGCCAAACCCAGGTCTCCTGACTTTAAAAGGGACACGTAATTAGATTACCTTGACCCAGGAAATCTGTTCAAACTGGAACTTCTTTCCTGCTCTAAACTTATTTACATGCCTTTCCTTCTTATCTCCCCATGTGTATGAGTGGCAACTGGACTTACAAAAATGCAGCATCGTTTACTTTGGGAGTAAACTGCCCAGCTTCAAAACCTGGATCCACCTTTTATTGAGTAAGTGGCCTGAGGCGGGATACCAACCTCTCTGTACCCTGGCATTCCCTCAACTTTAAAATGGGAATAATATTGGTATCACCCTCGTAGTGTTATTGTTAGAATTAAAAGGAGATAAAATACCTGAAGGGCTTAGAGGAGTGTCTGACATACCGAAAGTGCCTGAAAAAACCATTATTATTATTATCCTGTCATCTCCCTTTAACACCTAGTCCAGGGCCTGCAAACGGACAGCTGTGGAGTAGACCAGCATTCCTCAAATTTTAATGGGAGATCTGGAGGTCTTGTTAAAATGCAGATTCTAATTCTGCAGCGCCAAAATGGGACCTGAGATTCTGTGAGATTCTGTGTTTCTGAGGAGCTCCTGGCTGATGCCTGCTGAGACCACACCTTGAACAGCAAGTAGTTCTCAGTGCATGGTTTCCTTTGCATCAGTGTTTCCTGAAAAATTACTGAAATGCACATTTTTGACCTGCCTTCCCCAGACCTCTGTATCAAACACTCTGGGATGGGACAAGCAGTCTATGTTTGAATAAGCCCTCTGGGGATGTTGACACTCACTAATATTGGAGAGCCACTGGCATGGAGGAGGGAGAAACTGACCAGAGTCAAAGTCTGGGATTGCATTCGGGATTTGCCATTTAACAGCGTGTGCCCTTGGAAAAGTCACTAAATCTCTCTTAGCTTAGCACTGAAACCCCTAAATAGTTCAGTCTTCTAAGCCCAGAATGTGACTGGGAAAAACCCAAGACCAAAACTAGGCAGTATTTCACCTCCTTGGACTCCCAAATCCACTGCTTCTCTACTGCTTCTGTAAAATGGGACAAATTACACGTACTCTGCTCAGAAAGTTGTTTTGACTCTAATAAGATAATGTAAAAACATTTGGAAATGAGCACATAATACATAATTATCAAGAGGTCGAAATATATTTAATGAATAATTAAATGATGCTGTGAATTATGATGTATGTAACTAACATACTTTTGGAAAGCCCAGACTGTTTCTTTACAAAAAGTCTTTTGTTATTAGATATGCAATCCAAGTTTCCTTACTAGCTGTAAACTTTTTCCATCGGAAGTGGGTGTCTGATCATGATCGCTTAATGAAGAGCTAGGTTATTTTATTTTAGCACTATTAATAGATCAATGAAGAAAACCACCACCCAGGTAAAATGGCCCATTTTTTCCAGGACACAAATACCTTTTATGTGACTATTTCCCCACCTTTTAAACTCTGTTGCACAGCTGGGAATTTGCTGAGGCACCCGAAGTTGGCTGAAGCAGCCATTCTTACCTTAACATCTGGCCCTTCCATCCACACTGGATGTGAAGCTTTTTATCTGGCTCTGCCAGTACACTCACCAGCTGGTATTGTCTATAATTAGGCAAACCTACTTATGAATATGACTCAGTCACTCCCACCTCAATCAAGAAATATTGAGAAGGACGATAGGAGTTTTATTTTCATGTGTATGTTCAGCAAATCCAAAAAAAATTAATAACTATTACTGAATGTCTATTAAGTTCAAGATATAGTATATAGCCAAAACTTTCTGTATACCCTCCTGTTGCCATAAAATTGCCTATACAGATCCAAACATGTGCCCCCCAGACCACTCACATTTGAGAATTTTCAAATATAGCCATCCCAGGTGAGCTTAACTAACCAGCCCAAATCTACCAGTCCCAGCACAGGCAGAATATGGTGGTGGATACAACCTTGAATCAATCAACAGAAGACCTGGGTTCTCATCTTGGTTCTGCTGTTAACCAGCTCCATGACCTCCCCACTGCCATTTGCCCTCTAAGCTTCATTTCAATTTTTTGCAATGTGTGAATTTTGAAATGACCTTATAAGTCTCCTCCATTTCTAACATTCTCTTTGGTGCTCATATACATGCCCCAGGTGAACGTAGCTATGCATTGCTCCTATGTCACTTTTCTGTGTACTTGCTTACACTCTCTCCTTCTCCCATCACTTATACTAGATGTAAACATCTTTAAGGTAGACGGTACAGCCAATGCTGCTTTTGAAACATCCTCCCCAGGACATCCTCAGGAAGCACTCACTTTACATAGCTGGCACCTGGCAAACTGTTTCTTTTCATTTTTAACAAACTCAAGAAACCAACATTTGCTCCTACAAGCATCTTCTCTGTTTTGCTTTATGGCTAATCCCACTAGTCTAATGGATCTGTGTTATCGACCCATCATGAGGTGAGAAAGACAGAATTGTCCTGCCACCATTTTCAGAGAAAACCTACAGTTCCACAGACAGACCTGTCCTTCGGTGGGAAAGAAAATAGGAGAAAAGGCTGTGCTGAGCCCTGTCTCAGAAAAGGTGCTCACTGCTCGTTGACAGAGCTGATCGTTGGAGATATCACTCACGTCAAAACCAGTGCCCCTATGTGGAATCACAACATGTCTGTCTCAGAAGTTCTCAAGTAGCCTCCTTCCCCTTGTAAGAAAACCAAAGCCTTAAGATAAGAAGAGATATCCCTAAGTTCATCTATCTTGTTAGGGACATGGCAATTAGGATCTATCCATCCCTCCCTTCCACTCCCAGTACTCTAGGAGTTTGAATTACAAGCAGAGAGAGAAAATGTGGAAATACCAGAGACTGCAGGCAAGGACAGCTGTTTGATGAGCTTTAGTCCAAGATAATCTCTGCTAGAAAGCTGGTGCATTGTGTTACAAGGCTGACAGCTCGATGCTTTGTGACCACCTATAGGGATGGGATAGGGAGGGTGGGAGGGAGGCTCAAGAGGGAGGGAACATGGGGATATTTTTATACTTATAGCTGATTCACTTTGTTGTACAACAGAAACTAACACAACACTGTAAAGCAGTTATACTCCGATAAAGATACTAAAAACAAAACAAAAAAGAAAAGAAAATTATCAGATGCAAATGGTAAACTCTGATGGGGACAAGTGCCATGGAGAATGTTCAGGGAAAACTGCCCAAATATAATATGCTGCAGAAATATTATACACAATAGAATATTCTGACTCGTTATATGCACATACAGCAGAGAAATATTATAGCCTTAGGGGTCTAGAAAATCAACATGAGTCAGCAGCACAGCAATATTGTTTAATAAAGCAAGAATGGAATTCGGAAGCAGACAGAGGCATAGAACATTAAACTCAGCACATTTGAGGGCTCTCGCTCTCTTTTATTATTCTCTAATCGTATCTTGTGTCTAAGTCTTGTCTCCCCAATGAGATTAAAGGCTCCCGAAGGACTTGATTCTTCCCTTGTATCTTTTTCCCACTAGCAAGAAAATATATGTTGAGAAAGAGAATTTAGAACCTTAGCAGAGCGCTGGTGGAATTCTGGGATTCTATAATTCCAGAAGGAATTTGTTTAAAAGACATGGATGTAGAAAAATGGAGCATGAAGCCAAAATTAAAAGAGTTGCCTTAACATAAGCCTACAGAAGAGATGACTGAAGAGACAGAGAGTGACTCTAGTAGCTGTTGTTTATTGAGTGCCTGTTAAGCCATAGGCATTGAACATCAATCATATCTAATCCTTACAATGACCCAGCACGGTAGGTTTTAGTAGCCCTGTCTCATAGCTAAGAAAATTAAGATTCAGAGCACTTAAATGACACTGCTTACAATCATAAAACTACTAAGTGACTGAGTTAGAATTAGAATGCAGGGCTGCCTGGCCCTGAATTCCAAGTCCTTTCCATAGGCCCATATATCATCCAAAGGATGGAGAACATGTGTATCCTATCTCTGGTGGGACAGAGAAACAGCACTTAACACAGCAAGAGGATCCTGGGCCTTGTGGGAGTAATATCTTTCTGGCTAGGAGGATGGTCATGGAGAGCCCAGCCTCACAACTGTAGAGGTTGAGATGTGGGCACATGGGGTCCAGTGCAGACAGACCCACAGCAGCTGGTGCTTGGATAACTGTCTGAAGTCCTAGAGTCAGAGGAAGGTGCAAGGCCCAGCTGCTCTGGAGATGGTCCAATTCCATCTCTATTTATGTCCCTTTGGCTGACTCCTCCTGCTGTTCTCTGTGAAGGAGCTCAATCACTGCCCTTGTCATAATGAAATAAGAGATCTTGAAACAAGCTTCCCCACGATAAGTTGCAGAGGAAAATAAGCAAGAAAAGATTCCTGTTACAACAAATAGAACAAAATGTTAAGTATTGGACATAGAGTTGTTTTTTTACTTCCCCTTATATTTCTTTGAATTTTCTAGATTTTCAAAATAAAACTGCTCTTCTTTCATAACTAGACAAAATATTACACACATTTAAAATAAAAATGGAAAAATAATACACATATTTAGACATAAGGAAATTACCCACGAGAGACTTTTAGGAAAATACAGACAATGATTACTTCTGTTCAATTATAACCTTTTCTAGTGCTCCCCACTGGTGAATAATCTTCATAATTTAATCCCGTTCTTGGGATCAGAAACATCTTTCTCCCATGCCATAAATTATAACCACAAACAGACATAAAATTAAAATTTTAAAAATTAAAAATAAATGATAGCTACAAACAAACATATAAAGAATTGCTTTTAAATGTCAACAAAGTATACAAGCTTGTAAAGTTGACTAACACAGCAGTAGCCTTTGCAGTACAGAAACAGGCAGTAAGTACACTAGTAATCACAGAGATAATGTGTCAGACAAAAGTTCTTCCTCCCCCAAGGAATTTGAGCCAGGCTAGCTAGAACACTGGAACACCCAAGAAAGCAGTCTAGGATTCCATTTTACTATGGTACTGGGAATTCCAGGGCAGAAATGTTCCACCTCTATACTGTCAACCTAAAGAAGAGAATAACTCTGCAGGCAAGGCGAGATACATCGACAGCCAAACAAGAGAGTTTCAACTTCCCTCATTACTCTCAATTTGCAGCTGAGTGTGTCTGGTCTCAGAAGGATATTTTCAGATAGAACCAACATCTCATTCAAACCAAAAGGTCCTGGAAGATGTTTTAGAGAAATTTAATGGATGCTCCTCAGAACCAGCAGATCTGAGGGAAGGCTGATGAAGTAACTCTGTAGTGGGTTCTCTGAGATGGAGAGATAAGAGGTCATAAAATCACTGTTTAGAATTGTCACTGAACAGTGACTTCGAGCAGAACTTCTCGAACTTCGTGCTCATAGGAATCACGTGGAGATACTAAAATGCAGATTCTGATTCTGTAGATGAGACCTGAGATTCTGTGTTTCTATCAAGCTTCCAGATGATGTTGATGCTTCTGATCTGAGGACCACATTTTGGGTAGCCAGGTACTGGAGATCATCTAGCCCTCAAATGATAAATAGGTTTCTTCTTGAGTGTCCATCTTGGATTAAGATCAATTGATTGTGGAACTGGAATCTGGTTTTAAGAAAGATTTAGAAGTATGTGGAGCAGCTTCAGGACCCAGAAGAAAAGTTGTATGATCCATTAGTGATGTCTGGTATGAGGCAGAAAGTGTAATATTTCATTATCCTTGAGTTATTTCTGTGCCCTCATTCCTAGAATAATTGACTTCGACATTCTCCTGCAATAAATATGGTTCGACCAGATATTTTCTGAAAGACTAACTAGAGATAACTGTGGTGTAATGAAAAGGGCACTTATCTAGGAGTCAAAGGTCTTAGCTATGACTCCCAGTTAATCTTTCTGAGTCTCTCTGAGGCTCAGTTTCCTATTCTGTAAAATGGGGATAATAAAACCTTCCTGACAGGGTGTCAGGGAGATTCAGGTTAGAGACAGTGTAAACTCTATGGAACTACAAGAATAAAAATACTATTTTATATTCTGTGATTTACTGAGTGGTGATTCAGTGTGCCTGGCAGCACCAGAGTTGAAAAGACAAATATGGAAACTATGGTATATAATATGGTTTTTACAGTCTAGTCCAAGAGACGGAGCATGTACAGGTAGAAGGTAAGAATATTGTTATGTTAAAAGAATATAGTGAGAACTATTTATTTAATTGCTAAAGAGATTCCAACAGCTAATTGGAGTTGGGTGGAAATAATCCAGGGAGATTTGCAGACAGTTAGTATTGAGCTAGGACAGGAAAGAAATGAAGGCTGTGGATTGATAGAAAAGATGAACAAATTGCTTAAGCAATCTAACTCTTTTTCTCATCTGTAAAATGAAGATTAAAATAAAACCTCACAGTGCTCTGATGGGGATTAAATGAGATGATGTATTTATAAGCTTAGCACAATGTCTTACACACAGTAAGTACTCACTGCTTGATTTTTTTAACCCTTACTGTTTTTTTTATTTGAAAGAATAATATAAACTCATGATTAAAAAACTAAATCAATATAATAAAGTACACATTGACAAGCCTTGCTCTCATGTCTCTTCCCTTCCAGCAGATGCTCCCTTTCCCCATAGGTAACTACTGTTAGTAATTTGTATTTCTTTATGCAGGTATAAGCAAATACAATTCTGCATTCTTTTTTAAAAAAAATTTTATTTTATTTTATTTATTTTTGGCTGCATTGGGTTTTTGTTGCTGCGCGCGGGCTTTCTCTAGTTGCGGCAAGAGGGGGCTACGCTTCGTTGCGGTGCACGGGCTTCTCATTGCAGTGGCTCCTCTTGTTACAGAGCACAGGCTCTAGGGGCGCGGCCTTCAGTAGTTGCGGCCCACGATCTCTAGAGCACAGGTTCAGTAGTTGTGGTGCACTGGCTTAGTTGCTCCGCAGCATGTGGGATCTTCCCGGAACAGAGCTCAAACCCGTGTCCCCTGCATTGGCAGGCAGATTCTTAATCACTGCCCCACCGGGGAAGCCCCCAAATCTGCATTTTTATTCCACCCTTCATAAGTGAAATGTAATGTATGATATACACTTTTTTGCACTTGGGTTTTTCTCTTTCCATATAACTAATTAGATAACTTTTTCTCTATCTTTTAAAACTGAACATGATTCTTCTGTGTGGTTGTACCGTAGTTTATTTTTATTGAGACATAATTGACATATAACATTAGTTTCAGGTATACAACAGAACGATTCGATATTTGTATTTATAGCAAATTGATCACCAAAGTAAGTTTAGTTAACACACATATTTACAAATTTCTTTTTCTTGTGATGAGATCTATTCTCTTAGCGTCATAGCATAGTTTTTTTATCCAGTCCCCTATTGATGGACATTTGGAGTTCTTCTTATAAATATGCTACAATGAATACATTTTGTATGTGTGCATTTTAACTCTATAGGCTAAATTCCCAGAAGTGGGTAAATGCATTTGTAATATTGATAAATATTGGCAAATTTCCAGCCATGGAATGTGGGTTTGTACTGTTTGGCCCTCTCGTCAGCTTACGTCCCCACAGTCTTGCCAACAGACTGTGCTGTCAAACTTTGGATGTTGATACCACCTTCACCACTTACTCTGCTAAATTATTTTGTTAATCAGCTCTATTTCTAAACTTTATAGGTTGTGTCATGTTTTGTTTTCCCAGTAGGTATCATTATCATCCTGTTTTTATTATTGAGATTGTATAATATGCATTATTATCTATCTCTTCATTGCGCTTTGTTTTCAGAATTTTTATGATTATCCTTGCTTGTTTATTTTTCCAAATGGACTTTAGAGTCAACTTGCTCAACTCCAGGGAAGGAGAGGGGGAGGTCTTTGTTATTGCTTTTATTTGAATTAAATTAATTTCATAAATTAAGAACTGACCTCTTTACAATGCTTAGTCTTTCCATGCAAGAACCTAGTTACTTTTGCATTTGTTGAGTTCTGCTTTTATGTTGTTTGTGTCATTATTGAGCATATTTCACACTGAGTAATTCACAAGTCAAAAGGCAAAAGGAGCAAGACTAACAAGTTATGATCACATAAAGCAAATATAATAACCTGTCCAAACGTGAAGGGGCCATAACTCTGAATACAGGCAAAGTGGTAAGAGGCAGGATTAAGTCAGGAAGGAAAAAGTGGGAGAAAAAATATCATTACTATTTGGGCTTAATGCTTTTTTTTTTTTTTTTTTTTTTTGCGGTACGCGGGCCTCTCACTGTTGTGGCCTCTCCCGTTGCGGAGCACAGGCTCCGGACGCGCAAGCTCAGCGGCCATGGCTCACGGGCGCAGCCGCTCCGCAGTACGTGGGATCTTCGCGGACCAGGGCACGAACCCGTGTCCCCTGCATAGGCAGGCGGACTCTCAACCACTGCGCCACCAGGGAAGCCCAGGCTTAATGCTTTATACTGACCATCTATTTGAATCATCATTTCACAGATCATGAAGTGCAATAATAATTATTATTTTATCCATGAGATAACATATGCAAAGCATTTAGCATAGTGTGAGCCATAGGGACACAATTCAACAAATGTTAGAGATTATAATGCTGATGAGAATGAAAAAGGAGGAGGAGAAGTTGAGGGTCTGATATATGAAATAATTTGTCAAAGTTCTTACAGAGCCATAATTCAAACACAGGTCAGTCAGTTTCTAAAGCCCATGCTCTTTGTACTGTTCCACTATGATTCTGGGGGAGTTCATTTAATTCAGTTTAATAAGTGTTTATTAAGTATTTGCTCCAAACAACTTGAATATTGTGCTCTGTTCCTGAGGTCACTCTGGTGCAGGCTCATTCATTTAAAAATAATAGAAGCAAATTCAACCGATCTTAAGTATAATATGTATAAAGGAAGTATTTATTAGTAAATGTAACCAATTATGGAAAGGGTGAGAGTACGAGTGGCCTCAGGGATCACTAGGTTTAGAGATTCTAATGCTGTCACATTGATTTCTTCTATCTCCCTTTCTCCTCTCTTGCCCTAGTTGTTGCCTCCCTTTCCTGCCCCTTTTCTCATCTCTGCTTCCCTGTTCTTTATGCTTTCAGTCTTGTTGTCCCAGGAGTCCAAGCTCACATCATTGCTCCAGGCTTACATCCTCACATCAAGCGCTTCAGTCCGGTTCCAGTTAGAAAACTCGTAGGAGTCTTGTTGGCCAGGCTCGGGCCACATTCTCATGCCACGGTCCAGAGGGCTGGGTCCACTAGAATCACATGGTTGAAGGGGAAGAAGAGCAATTGCCCAGCTGTTCCCAAGAATGTTGGTGCTTTGGGCAGAGAGAACAACAAATGACAATGACAAAAGTTAAATAAATAAGCAAAAAGGATACATTGTACTGCACAGGGAAACATAGCCATTATTTTGTACTAACTTTAAATGGAGTATAATGTACAAAAATATTGAATCACTATGTTGTATACCTGCAGCTAATATAATATTGTAAATCAACTATACTTCAGTTTTAAAAAACAAATTATAGTACATCTACTCAATTGGACTATTATGCAACCC
Source organism: Pseudorca crassidens (assembly GCF_039906515.1). Classification (NCBI taxonomy): domain Eukaryota; kingdom Metazoa; phylum Chordata; class Mammalia; order Artiodactyla; family Delphinidae; genus Pseudorca; species Pseudorca crassidens. The sequence continues at coordinate 122,494,239 of NC_090297.1, read as the reverse complement.
TTTCAAAGTAGATTTAAATTTTAATATGATCATGGGAAAATGTTTTCACCATGATAATAGATTACGAAAACCAGAATAGTCAACTGTATGAACACAGCCATGTAAAAGCAAGAAACAAAAACCTTTTCATAGAGGAAAGACAGGGAAAAAAAAAAAACCTGCACCAAATGTGAACACTATTTATCTTTCGGTTGTGTAACAATTAGTGATTTTTCTTCTACCTATAGTCTCTGTTTTGTTATTGTTTCTTTTATGGTAGTAATTTATATCTGGCCTGAAAACGTTTTTCTTTTTAAATTATTTATTTTATTTTTATCAAGGTAGTGCCCTAGTGTCTAAAAGCAGGAGTCTCTTACCCCCCACCACCAACACCCATTACCCTGTCAGTCCCACTGTCCACATCTGCCCCTTTGGACTCTCATGCTATCTCTTCTAAGTAGTAGTTTAATATGCTATATATAGCACATTTAATAATATGCTTATGTTTCTATGTCTTGGTTTATTCAGTTTAGACTGTATCTCTTCATTTCCTTTCCTAGTATTTGAAGATTTAACCATTTAAAGTCATTTAACGATATATATGAACATTTTCTTCTCCCTGTTGTCCCTAAATGATTATATTAAAATTATTATCTAAGACTGCAATCAGAGGAAAACTCTCTGTCCTCTGGACACACGTGTCAAGGAGACATGGGGATGCCCAGCCGGGGTTGTCCTTCGTGCCACATGGGGTCTGGAAGACAGATCTAGATTTTTATAGTCGACCTGGAAACAAACTATGCCTTCCAAAGAGTGGCTTTTCTTTTTCTTTTTCTTTTTTATAAATTTATTTATTTATTTTTGGCTGTGTTGGGTCTTCGTTGCTGCGTGCCGGCTTTCTCTAGTTGCGGCTACTGCGGGCTACTCTTCGTTGCGGTGCGCGGGCTTCTCCTTGCTGTGGCTTCTCTTGTTGGGGAGCACGGGCTCTAGGTGCACGGGCTTCAGTAGTTGTGGTGCATGGGCTCAGTAGTTGTGGCTCGCAGGCTCTAGAGCACAGGCTCAGTAGTTGTGGCGCACGGGCTTAGTTGCTCTGCGGCATGTGGGATCTTCCCGAACCAGGGCTCGAACCCATGCCCCCTGCACTGGCAGGCGGATTCTTAACCACTGCGCCACCAGGGAAGTCCCCCAAAGAGTGGTTTTTCTAACTCAAGGTTGATTACATGTTAAGCGTGCTCCTAACTTAACAATAAGTTAACAATAAGTGCATTCTCCTTCGGAGGCAACTTTCTAACATGCAGTGATTTGTAGTCAACAGCGGCAGGCTGCCTCATGGATGTCTTTTTTGTTTCTGCAGAATTTTTAAAATTACCAATGTCATTAAGCATCTTCAGCTCTGATGGGTGAAATGTCTTGTGTACAGAATGATGAGCGAGTCTTTAAAAGTGCACATGGGAGGGGCTTCTGCTTAGAGTCTGTGTCAGAGCAGCTGTTGTACTTCATGCCTTCAACTCAACAAATGATCGTATTCCTTAAAATAAAATGTGAAGTTGTTTTTTAATCAAAAAAAATTATTATCTAAGTAGAGAGAGATTATATGATGATGATGTTAAACACAGTTTGCTGTTTGGCCAAGCAGTGTCCCTCTTTCTTGCTTTCCTCACTTCTTCTTCTGAAATATCCTCAAGTTGCTTCTTAAAAGATGTTTGAGAGTAAAAATTTTGTATTTATATATCTCAAGATACTTTCTACCTTCCTCCCTTGATAAAGAGTTTAACCAGATATAGAATTCTACATTGAAAGCTGTTGAAGGGCTACCCTCAGTGATATCCAGAATCTAGTACTACTATCGAAAAATCCAGTGACATTCTTGACTTTAGAACCCATATTTTTCCTCTCTTTAGAAGCTTCTCTTTATCTCTAATGTTCTAAAATTTCAAAATTATATGTTCCTCCCCCCATTAATTATGTTGTCACTTACTGGGACCATTCAAACTGAAGATGCATGCTCTTAAATTCTGAGAAATTTCTGTATTTCTCAGATATTTTCTTCCATTTTTCTCTGCTGTCTCCTCTGGAAATCTTAGGTTGATAGGAGACATTTTGAGTCAATCATACAAGTTTTTTTTTTTTTTTCTGCTATTTCCCATTTCTTCCATGTTTTATAATTCTTTCTGGGATATTTCTAAGGGCCCTTCTACTGACTTAATTTTTTATTATTATATTTTTAATTTCTAGAAGCTCTTACTGCATTTCTGTTTTTTTGTCATAGTATCCTGTATTTGACTTGAGATTACAATATTTTTTCTTATGTATATAAGGATACTGTGTGATTTTGTTTGTTGAAAGTTTTCTGTTCCCTGGAGAGCTATTTGTTTTCTCCAGGAAGGTTTTTTTCCTTGTTTGTTTATGTTGTTGTTTCCTGCTCCTTCTTTTATGTTTAAAGCTTTCCTCAAATATCTGATGATTCTTTATTTTATGTTCCTATTTAATTTGGGGATAGAGGTGATTGTCAGCTGTTGAACATCTGAATAGGCTGAAAAAGGAATTACGGAGGCTTTTCACTTGGGGCTTCCAAAAGTCAGTATGTAGAGGTCTTTTCTCCAGAGAAAACATTCTTCAATGTCCTGCCTAGGGACAGTGAGCAGAGGAGGATAATTAGGCTCTGCATGCTCTGGTGAGGGTGCTGAGGAGCCCTTTGTTCAATACATAGACTTACTCTTCCCCTTTTTAGCCCCCCACCCCTCTCCTTAGGATCTCCCACACCCTGGGAGTAGGGGCAGATTGGAGGAGACATATAGTCACTTGGCTGTACAGGGTCCGTAAGAGAATCTGGTGGGAGGTCTAATCTCGTAAGACACCTTTCAACCATTCGTCCTCTCTTAGGCACTCCAAAATCTCAGCCTTTTTCTGTAGTGAATCTCTCTAGGGTATGTTAGGTGAGTGGGTCTCCTTTTCATCAGACTCCCTCTCTATAGGCACTTGAATATAACTTCTCCACTCTGCTTGGTCAGTAAGCTGTTCTCCATCTGCTTTCCATTTCTGAAAACTTGCTGATTTCTGTTCTTTTGTTCCTACTAGGTTAATTCCTTTCAAAAATCATTTCACAGTCACTTTGGTGTACTTTCTGGAGAGGATAAAAACAAATGCAGTCAATTAACCTGATTAATTTGAAGTCTCACTGCCTGTCTTTGTTTTCAACTTTTTAAAGTGAGCATACTCTGTGTTTATAATGGAGGACACACACTTTAATTTTTAAGTGGGTAACTAAAAAATTAAGAAGGAAAAAGAAGAAAAAAAATCCCAAAGTTAGCAGAAGGAAAGAAATCATAAAGAAATAAATGAAAAACAAATGAAGGAAATGATAGCAAAGATCAATAAAACTAAAAGCTGGTTTTTGAGAAGATAAACAAAACATACACCATTAGTCAGACTCATCAAGAAAAAAAGGGGAGAAGACTCAAATCAACAGAATTAGAAATGAAAAAGAAGTAACAACTGACACTGCAGTAATACAAAGCATCATGAGAGATTACTACAAGCAAATATATACCAATAAAATGTACAACCTGGAAGAAATGGACAAATACTTAGAAAAGCACAACCTTCTGAGACTAAACCAGGAAGAAATAGAAAATGTAAACAGACCAATCAGAAGCACTGAAATTGAAACTGTGATTAAAAATCTTCCAACAAACAAAAGCCCAGGACCAGATGGATTCACAGGCGAATTCTATCAAACATTTAGAGAAGAGTTAACACCTACCCTTCTCAAACTCTTCCAAAATATAGCAGAACACTCCCAAACTCATTCTACGAGACCATCATCACCCTGATCCCAAAACCAGACAAAAATGTCACAAAGAAAGAAAACTACAGGCCAATATCACTGATGAACATAGATGCAAAAATCCTCAACAAAATACTAGCAAACAGAATCCAAAAGCACTTTAAAAGGATCATACACCACGGTCAAGTGGGGTTTATCCCAGGAATGCAAGGATTCTTCAATACAGGTAAACCAAACAACATGATACACCATATTAACAAACTAAAGGATAAAAACCATATGATAATCTCAATAGATGCAGAAAAAGCTTTCAACAAAATTGGCAGAAAAAGCTTTCAACAAAATTCAACACCCATTTATGATAAAAACCCTCCAGAACCAATAGCTAGTAAGAAGCAGCCACATAGCACAGGGAGATCAACTCGGTGCTTTGTGACCACCTGGAGGGGTGGAATAGGGAGGGTGGGAGGGAGGGAGACGCAAGAGGCAAGAGATATGAGGATATATTTATATGTATAACTGATTCACTTTGTTATAAAGCAGAAACTAACACACCAATGTACAGCAATTATAATCCAAAAAAGATGTTAAAAAAAAAAAAGACAACCCTCAGAATGGGAAAAAATATTTGCAAATGAAGCAACTGACAAAGGATTAATCTCAAAACTTTACAAGCAGCTCAAAATCAAAAAAACAAACAACCCAATCCAAAAATGGGCAGACGACCCAAATAGACATTTCTCCAAAGAAGATATACAGATTTCCAGCAAACATATGAAAGGATGCTCAACATCATTAATCATTAGAGAAATGCAAATCAAAAGTACAATGAGATATCACCTCACACCAGTCAGAATGGCCATCATCAAAAAATCTACAAACAATAAATGCTAGAGAGGGTGTGGAGAAAAGGGAACCCTCTTGCACTATTGGTGGGAATGTAAACTGATACAGCCACTATGGATAACAGTATGGAGGTTCCTTAAAAAACTAAAAATAGAACTACCATACGACCCAGCAATCCCACTACTGGGCATATACCCTGAGAAAACCATAATTTAAAGAGAGTCGTGTACCACAATGTTCACTGCAGCTCTATTTACAATAGCCAGGACATGGAAGCAACCAAAATGTCCATCAACAGAGGAGGGGATAAAGAAGATGTGGTACATATATACAATAGAATATTACTCAACCATAAAAAGAAACGAAATTATGTGTAGTGAGGTTGATGGACCTAGAGTCTGTCATACAGAGTGAAGTAAGTCAGAAAGAGAAAAACAAATAACATATGCTAACACATATATATGGAATCTAAAAAAAAAAAAAAAGGTTCTGAAAACCTAGGGGCAGGACAGGAATAAAGACGCAGACATAGAGAATGGACCTGAGGACACGGGGAGTGGGAAGGGTAAGCTGGGACGAAGTGAGAGATTGGCATGGACATATATGCACTACCAAATGTAAAATAGATAGGTAGTGGGATGCAGCCCCATAGTACAGGGAGATCAGCTCAGTGCTTTGTGACCACCTTTTTGATAAAGGAGGCAAGAATATACAATGGAGAAAAGACAGCCTCTTCAATAAGTGGTGCTGGGAAAACTGGACAGCTACATGTAAAAGGATGAAATTAGAACACTCCCTAACACCATACACAAAAATAAACTCAAAATGAATTAAAGACCTAAATGTAAGACCAGACACTATAAAACTCTTAGAGGGAAACATAGGCAGAACACTCTATGACATAAGTCACAGAAAGATCCTTTTTGACCCACCTCCTAGAGAAATGGAAATAAAAACAAAATAAACAAATGGGACCTAATCAAACTCAAAAGCTTTTGCACAGCAAAGGACACCATAAACAAGACAAAAAGACAACACTCAGAATCAGAGAAAATATTTGCAAATGAAGCAACTGGCAAAGGATTAATCCCCAAAATTTACAAGCAGCTCTTGCAGCTCAATATCAAAAAAACAAACAACTCAATCCAAAAATGGGCAGAAGACCTAAATACACATTTCTTCAAAGATATACAGATTTCCAACAAACATATGAAAGGATGCTCAACATCACTTATCATTAGAGAAATGCAAATCAAAACTACAATGAGGTATCACCTCACACCTCTCAGAATGGCCATTGTCAAAATATCTACAAACAATAAATGCTGGAGTGGATGTGGAGAAAAGAAAACCTTCTTGTACTGTTGGTGGGAATGTAAACTGACACAGCCAATATGGAGAGCAGTATGGAGTTTCCTTAAAAAACTGAAAATAGAGCTACCATATGACCCAGCAATCCCACTACTGGGCATATACCCTGAGAAAAGCATAAATCAAAAAGAGTGATGTTCCACAATATTCATTGCAGCTCTATTTACCATAGCCAGGACATGGAAGCAACCTAAGCGTCCATTGAAAGATGAGTGGGTAAAGAATATGTGGCACATATATACAATGGAATATTACTCAGCCATAAAAAGAAATGAAATTGAGTTATTTGTAGTGAGGTAGATGGACCTAGAGACTGTCATACAGAGTGAAGTAATTCAGAAAGAGAAAAACAAATACACTATGCTAAAACATATATATGGAATCTAAAAAAAAAAAATGTTTCTGAAAACCTAGGGCCAGGACAGGAATTAAGACACAGACATGGGGAATGGACTAAGAACACGGGGATTGGGAAGGGTAAGCTGGGGCGAAGTGAGAGATTGGCATGGACATATATGCACTACCAAATGTAAAATAGATAGCTAGTGGGATGCAGCCCCATAGCCAGGGAGATCAGCTCAGGGCTTTGTGACCAGCTAGAGACGGGGCATAAGGATGGTGGGAGCAAGACGCAACAGGGAGGAAATATGAGGATGTATATGTATAGCTGAATCACTTTGTTATAAAGCAGAAACTAACACACCATTGTAAAGCAATTATACTCCCATAAAGATGTTAAAAAATTAATAAATTAAGTTAAAAAAAAAAGACAGTATGGCACTGGCACAAAAACAGAAATACAGATCAATGGAACAGGATAGAAAGCCCAGAGATAAACCCACGCACATATGGTCACTTTATTTTTGATAAAGGAGGCAAGAATATACAATGGTGAAAAGACAGCCTCTTCAATAAGTGGTGCTGGGAAAACTGGACAGCTACATGTAAAAGAATGAAATTAGAACACTCCCTAACACCATACACAAAAATAAACTCAAAATGGATTAAAGACCTAAGTGTAAGGCCAGACACTATAAAACTCTTAGAGGAAAACATAGGCAGAACACTCTATGACATAAATCACAGCAAGATCCTTTTTAACCCACCTCCTAGAGAAATGAAAGTAAAAATAAACAAATGGGACCTAATGAAACTCAAAAGCTTTTGCACAACAAAGGAAACCATAAACAAGATGGAAGGCCAACCCTCATAGTGGGAGAAAATATTTGCCAATGAAGCAACTGACAAAGGATTAATCTCTAAAATTTACAAGCAGCTCATGCAGCTCAATATCAAAAAAACAAACAACCCAATCTAAAAACGGGCAGAAGACGTAAATAGACATTTCTCTAAAGAAGATATACAGATTTTTGCAAATCAAAACTACAATGAAGTATCACCTCACACCAGTCAGAATGGCCATCATCAAAAAAACTACAAACAGTAAGTGCTGGAGAGGGTGTGGAGGAAAGGGAACCCTCTTACACTGTTGGTGGGCATGTAAGGTGATACAGCCACTATGGAGAACAGCATGGAAGTTCTTTGAAAAACTAAAAATAGGACTACCAATTGACCCAGCAATTCCTCTACTGGGCATATACCCTGAGAAAGCCGTAATTCAAAAAGAGTCATGTTCCACAATGTTCATTGCAGCACTATTTACAATAGCCAGGACATGGAAGCAACCTAATTGTCCATCAACAGATGAATGGATAAAGAAGATGTGGCACATATATACAATGGAATATTACGCAGACATAAAAAGAAAGGAAGCTGAGTTACTGTAGTGAGGTGGATGGACCTAGAGTCTGTCATACAGAGTGAAGTAATTCACAAAGAGAAAAGCAAATACTGTTTGCTAACACACATATATGGAATCTAAAAAAAAAGTGGTTCTGAGGAACCTAGGGGCAGGACAGGAATAAAGACACAGACCTAGAAAATGTACTTGAGGACATTGGGAGGGGGAAGGGTAAGCTGGGACAAAGTGAGAGAGTGGCATGGACATATATACACTACCAAATGTAAAATAGATAGCTAGTGGGAAGCAGCCACAAAGCACAGGGAGATCAGCTCGCTGCTTTTTGTCCACCTAGATGGGTGGGATAGGGAGGGTGGGAGGAAGACACAAGAGGGAGGGAATATGGGGATATATATATATATATATAGATAGATATATATATAGATATATATATAGATATATAGCTGATTCACTGTTATACAGCAGAAACAACACACCACTGTAAAGCAATTATACTCCAATAAAGATGTTTAAAAAATAAATATATAAAATAAAATAAAGTTTACAACTGTCCCTTAAGCATGAAAAGATGCTCAATGCTACTTACAGAAGGAGCACTGAAATTTAAAATATACCTAGATACCATTTTTTCATCATTTTATGACTATAAACATCTCACCAATTATAAGAGATGGCAACAATTGACAAGGATGTGAATTGACTGGAACCTTCATACATTGCTATAGAAATGTAAAATGTTCCAGTTACTTTGTGAAATACTTTGGCAGTTTCTTAAAATGTTAAACATAAATTTGCCATACGACCTAGTAATTCTACTCACAGGAAACTACCCAAGAGAAATAAAAATATATATCTACACAAACATATATATGAATGTTTATAGAAGCATTACTCGTAATAGTCAAAAGGGGGAACAAACAAAAGGTCCATCAGTTGGTGAATGGATAAACGAAATGTGATATATCCATGCAATGGAATACTCTTCTAAAATAAAAAGGAACAAAATACTGATAAATGTTACAACATAGACTAACCTCAAAAATGCTATGCTAGGTGAAAGAATCTAGACACAATAACCACATATGATTCCATTTATATGAAATTTTCAGAAAAGTCAAATCTACAGAGACAAAAAATAGATTAATATTTGCCTGAGTCTGGGAGTGGGAATAGAAAGTGACTGCACATGGACATGTTATTCCTTTTTAGGGTGATGGAAATGTTTAAAATTAGATTGTTGAAAGACTTGCACGACACCGAAAATTTATTTAAAAATCATTGAATTGTGAATATAAAACAAATGAATTTTATGGTATGTAAATTAGATATCAATAAAGCTGTGGAAGGAAGGAAGGAAAGAAGGAAGTAGGGGTGAGAGAAGGGAAGAGAAAAGCTCCTGGATATGACACTATGAAAAGTCAAGAATCTAACCGCAAGTCACCATGGATCTAATGTCTCTGGTTTGAGAGAAAACAAAGAATTAAACAGAAAGAAAAAAGTGTGAAATATACAAATCCCAAGGTTTTAGAGAGGAGAAAGGCTTGAGTTTTTCTTGTTTGGATCCCCAGGGGATGGACTTATTTAAAATACAATATAAAAACAAAGTTATGTTTGGCTAAATTATAGCAACACAGTAGAATAGGCATAATTCAGATTAAACCAGTCCCAGTGCAAGTCAGATAAAAAACCATTGGAATGATTATGCTGGCAAATAAAAGAGATTAATGGTTCAAGAAGCATCCTTTTTATTCATTTTGAAATAGATCACACACTAACTCCCAGGGAACTAAATGAAATTTTAGAGCTGATTAGTGCAATCTAACATGTGGAAGTTACCATGTAATCAGAGCTGATTTCCCTTTGCCCTCTTTTGGGGAAAGGTTTTGAGGAAACTGATAAGCCAACTTTGCCTCGAAATATTACAACTGTAAAAAATGCAGGGAGTCATTTGAAAATCTAAAGGACAGAAAATCTTCTCGAAAGTATAGACTTTGCAGAGAATCTGTAATAGATTGTATAACACAATGATGACACTCTGATGCTTATCTCTGAACAACCAGAGGAATGCATCCTGTTGGCAAGTTCCCACTGGTTTTATGGGTGGCCAACATAATGACAGATTTTCTTCAAGATCCTGGTTAGGGGTGGTGTCACCTGTTCCATTAAAACCAGAACATTTTTTTTGACTTCTCCAATCCACCAAATGGCATCAGTAGTTAAGACCATGGTCTTTAGTGTCCAAGGACTGGGTTCTCATCCAGCTGTACTCTTTACTAACTTCATGACCTCAAGGAAGCTATTAACCTCCCCGTCTCTTCAGCTGGAACAGGGGTATGGAAACAATAGCACCTCCTCATAAGGGTAGTTATCAGGGTTAAATGAGAAAATACAGACGTAGACAAGACCCTGGCACTTAGTAGGAGTTCAATCATGTAGGCTAGGATTTCTTCTAGGAGAAAAACATTAGTAGTGGCTATTATTTATTATTCACTCTATGTGACAGGCATTGTGTTAAACACACATCGTGTCATTTAATCTTCATAACAATTCGCTGAGGTAAGTTCTGATCCCCGTTTTCAGATGAGAAAACCAAGGATCAGAGAAGTTAAATGTAGCTCACAGAATGAGTATAGATATGGTATTCGAGCCCAGGTCCCTCTTATACCAAGTTCTAGCATACCTCTTAAAGATGAAATTTAAAATTAAGTCATAGCACCTCTATGACCATACCTGACCTTCCAGAACCCTAGTATAAGAATTTTTTTTTAATATGGTAATGTAAGATATTTTGTGGAGGCTCTTTTATGTCTAAAGCACCAGAAGATACAATGATGAACTGACATGGACCTGTGACTTTAATTCTGAGTATCTGAGGGGGTTGCAGGAAACAGATATGTAAACATATCATATTTGGATGAAACAGAACAGAAAAATGTGTTAAACAGAAGTAAAAGAAAGGGCTGTGGAAGCACAAAGGAGGAAGCAATTAATTCTGATAAAGCGATAAGGGAAGGTCTCTGGGAGAACCTGCAAATGAGCTGTACTTTGAAGGTTGCATGGATTTTTGATTAGTGGAGAAAGTAATGAGCACTCTGGGTCTAACAAAGGTGAGGAGGACTGAACGTCCTGCATATTTGGGGATCAAGCTGGTGATCAGAGAAAAAGACTGCCGAATACGCCAACGGGTATAATGGACAATGAGGCCGGAAAACGGGCAGCGGGTTAGGGTGGATCATGAGGCCCCTGAATGCCTGTTTAAAAGATTGAAATTTAGTAAGAATTCAAGAGGGAGCCATTGAAAGTTTTATGAAGACAACTCTAGCAGCTGCCTGGAAGATGGGATGGTAAAGCAGACTGATGGAGACTGGAGGTAGGAGAGATGAAAGCAAGGGAGAAGGACCACAAGAAAACAGTCCACCTCATTCTCCCAGGCAGCTCTGTGCTGAACAATCCTCCAAACACAAGCATTTGTGTGCATATGTAAAATAAACATTCTTCTCTTGACGTCCTCAAGGGAAATATGCTGGAGATGGCAGTGGAGATTAGGGCTGGCATCTCTGTCCCCGCTGTAGGAGCCTATAGGACAATGATTTTCACAATGCTTTGCAGAGTGCCGGCGCTCCACAGAGAAGGGCAAGTGCGGGAGGCTCTGAGAAGCCTACCTTTCAACCAGAGAGGCAGCCTGTAACCAAACATGAGGACTGGGGTTTCTTTTGTTTACCACTGTGTCTTCAACCTAACACAGTGTCTGGCACATTGTAGGTGCTTAATATTTCCTGAATCAGTGAACAGATGGGTGGAATTATGTCTGAGATTTTATTTTATTTTTTATTTTTTTGTTTTTTTTTTAACATCTTTATTGGGGTATAATTGCTTTACAATGGTGTGTTAGTTTCTGCTTTATAACAAAGTGAATCAGTTATACATATACATATGTTCCCATATGTCTTCCCTCTTGCGTCTCCCTCCCTCCCACCCTCCCCATCCCACCCCTCCAGGCTGTCACAAAGCACGGAGCCAATATCCCTGTGCCATGCGGCTGCTTCCCACTAGCTATCTACCTTACTACGTTTGTTAGTGTGTATATGTCCATGACTCTCTCTCGCCCTGTCACAGCTCACCCTTCCCCCTCCCCATAGCCTCAAGTCCGTTCTCCAGTAGGTCTGCGTCTTTATTCCTGTCTTACCCCTAGGTTCTTCATGATATTTTTTTTCTTAAATTCCATATATATGTGTTAGCATACGGTATTTGTCTTTTTCTATCTGACTTACTTCACTCTGTATGAGACTCTAGGTCTATCCACCTCATTACAAATAATTCAATTTTGCTTCTTTTTATGGCTGAGTAATATTCCATTGTATATATGTGCCACATCTTCTTTATCCATTCATCCGATGAGGGGCACTTAGGTTGTTTCCATCTCCGGGCTATTGTAAATAGAGCTGCAATGAACATTTTGGTACATGACTCTTTTTGAATTTTGGTTTTCTCAGGGTATATGCCCAGTAGTGGGATTGCTGGGTCATATGGTATTTCTATTTGTAGTTTTTTAAGGCACCTCCATACTGTTCTCCACAGTGGCTGTAACAATTCACATTCCCACCAGCAGTGCAGGAGTGTTCCCTTTTCTCCACACCCTCTCCAGCATTTATTGTTTCTAGATTTTTTGATGATGGCCATTCTGACTGGTGTGAGATGATATCTCATTGTAGTTTTGATTTGCATTTCTCTAATGATTAGTGATGTTGAGCATTCTTTCATGTGTTAGTTGGCAGTCTGTATATCTTCTTTGGAGAAATGTCTATTTAGGTCTTCTGCCCATTTTTGGATTGGGTTGCTTGTTATTTTGATATTGAGCTGCATGAGCTGCTTATAAATTTTGGAGATTAATCCTTTGTTAGTTGCTTCATTTGCAAATATTTTCTCCCATTCTGAGGGTTGTCTTTTGGTCTTGTTGATGGTTTCCTTTGCTGTGCAAAAGCTTTGAAGTTTCATTAGGTCCCATTTGTTTATTTTTGTTTTTATTTCCATTACTCTAGGAGGTGGGTCAGAAAGGATCTTGCTGTGATTTATGTCATACAGCGTTCTGCCTATGTTTTCCTCTAAGAGTTTGATAGTTTCTGGCCTTACATTTAGGTCTTTAATCCATTTTGAGCTTATTTTTGTGTATGGTGTTAGGGAGTGATCTAATCTCATACTTTTACATGTAGCTGTCCAGTTTTCCCAGCACCACTTATTGAAGAGGCTGTCCTTTCTCCACTGTACATTCCTGCCACCTTCATCAAAGATAAGGTGTCTATATGTGCGTGGGTTTATCTCTGGGCTTTCTATCCTGTTCCATTGATCTATATTTCTGTTTTTGTGCCAGTACAATTCTGTCCAGATTACTGTAGCTTTGTAGTATAGTCTGAAGTCAAGGAGCCTGATTCCTCCAGCTCCTTTTTTCGTTCTCAAGATTGCTTTGGCTATTCGGGGTCATTTGTGTTTCCATACAAATTGCGAAATTTTTTGTTCTAGTTCTGTGAAAAATGCCAGTGGTAGTTTGATAGGGATTGCATTGAATCTGTAAATTGCTTTGGGTAGTAGAGTCATTTTCACAATGTTGATTCTTCCAATCCAAGAACATGGTATATCTCTCCATCTATTTGTATCATCTTTAATTTCTTTCATCAGTGTCTTATAATTTTCTGCATACAGGTCTTTTGTCTCCTTAGGTAGGTTTATTCCTAGATATTTTATTCTTTTTGTTGCAGTGGTAAATGGGAGTGTTTTCTTGATTTCACTTTCAGATTTTTCATCATTAGTATATAGGAATGCCAGAGATTTCTGTGCATTAATTTTGTATCCTGCTACTTTACCACATTCATTGATTAGCCCTAGTAGTTTTCTGGTAGCATCTTTAGGATTCTCTATGTATAGTATCATGTCATCTGCAAACAGTGACAGCTTTACTTCTTCTTTTCCGATTTGGATTCCTTTTATTTCCTTTTCTTCTCTGATTGCTGTGGCTAAAACTTCCAAAGCTATGTTGAATAAGAGTGGTGAGAGTGGGCAACCTTGTCTTGTTCCTGATCTTAGTGGAAATGCTTTCAGTTTTTCACTATTGAGGATGATGTTTGCTGTGGGCTTGTCATATATGGCCTTTATTATGTTGAGGAAAGTTCCCTCTATGCCTACTTTCTGCAGGGTTTTTATCATAAATGGGTGTTGGATTTTGTCAAAAGCTTTCTCTGTATCTATTGAGATGATCATATGGTTTTTCTCCTTCAATTTGTTAATATGGTGTATCACATTGATAGATTTGCGTATATTGAAGAAGCCTTGCATTCCTGGAATAAACCCCACTTGATCATGGTGTATGATCCTTCTAATGTGCTGTTGGATTCTGTTTGCTAGTATTTTGTTGAGGATTTTTGCATCTATGTTCATCAGTGATATTGGCCTGTAGTTTTCTTTCTTTGTCATTCCACAGAAGCAAGGAGAAGAAGAAGAAGAGGAAGAAAGAAGGAGAAGGTTTGTAATGTCTCTTCTGAGTGAAAATATTTGCTAGCTTTCCAGTGACCCCATGATCGTTTTCACAAACCTGTGCAAAAGTCCTTTCTTGTATCTGACCTAAATATCTTATTCAGTAGCATAAGCCCCTTTTCTTTCCCCTGCCCTTGGTATGATGAAGGAGAATTCATCACAGTAATGATTTGCTTATTGGAGACAAATTATAAACCTGTTTCTTGTTGTTGTTTTGTCTTTATCAAACACCACTCACCAAAGCATGTGTTGTATGTCATGGGCATGACAGTTTTCTCTGGGAGAAGATGATGGGAGGGATGCAGAGTGGGAGGTACCCATGAGACCAACCCAATTAAGAAATCAAGGCAATAGAGTGTATTGGAAAGAAACCTGCCTGGATATCTGGCACGACCTGTATGAACCCTTTTGTTAGCTGTCTGACCTCAAGTAACTTACTTAACTTTTCTAAACTTCTGTGTCCTCCACTATTAATTAAGAATATTAGGGCTTCCCTGGTGGCGCAGTGTTTGGGGTTCCACCTGCCGATGCAGGGGACGTGGGTTCGTGCCCCGGTCTGGGAGGGTCCCACATGCCGCGGAGCGGCTGGGCCCGTGAGCCACGGCCGCTGAGCCTGCGCGTCCGGAGCCTGTGCTCCGCAACGGGAGAGGCCACAGCAGTGAGAGGCCCGCGTACCGCCAAAAAAATAAATAAATAAAATAAAATAATACCTACTTTGTATGATTGTTTTGGAGAGTAAAGCAAAATATATCAAATAGCTAACAGTGCCCAGCATATTGAGGTACTTAATAAATGGTACCCATCATTTGAATGGGCAATGACACAGTACATCATAATGATCGTATCTCTGCCTATCAAAGTTAACTTAAAAAATTAGTAAAACTTTTCTTGAAAAACAACAAGTGGTTAAAACAAGAATAATTGCCCTATGCACACATTTACACACACCCACAAAGGTTTATAGACTCAAAATTTAAAAGAAATCATGGCTGTCTTAGAACACTTAAGAATCATTATTTGGCAGTATCCAAGGATACCTAGAATTTAGGGATTGAAAATGGAGATCTTAGAGCAGGGTTAGTTCCTGATTTCAGCCTATGGAGGTACATTACTGTAACAGCCTTTGTACCCACACTTGATAGGAGGGCCCAGGAATGTTGAAGTCATGGTATCATTCATTCATTCACTCATTCATTCATTCATTTGTTCAAGTGAGTACTTCCCAGTGCCAGTCTGATAAACTGAGCTGCCCCTGAAAAGTGAAAGCCCTTCAGAAAGAAGAGGGGCTAACCACCAAGGGAGCTCTTCCAGCTCAAACAAAGGAGAAAATGTAGATTAAGAACACTCAAAACCAGCCAACATTCTGGGTAACATTGTTAAACCCTGGCAGTACTCTCTTTCATTCCTGTTCCCTATGTGGCATTCTGCAGCAAACTGAATTAGTGGCCCCATTCTTTACCCCTCCCTGTATCCACTGCCAGTTTTCAGTGCCCTCTCAATCAGACGTAAGGTCAGCATCAACTTGAAAAGCACTTGCAAGCTAAGACTTCCCTTCTCCCGAGCCAAGAGAAGAATCTGCTCAGACTGGTCCCAGACAAGTCTGCTGGTCCCAGGAAAATGATGCATGACAGAGTAAAGTTGGCCCCAGCAGATCCACAATGGGAGAGAGACCAACGAAAATCGACGTGGTCACCCAGCCAAGGGCAGCCTAGGGCAGCGAATGTGCAGATCAATGAGGATACAAGCTAAATCTGAGGGCAATGAGTAACATACCACGTTTGTGGCAATAGCTAACACTCCCTTTTACTTAAGAAAAATTCTGCTCTACAGAAAACAAAATCTGAAATGCATTCAAATTAAAGTTTAAAACATGTTTGTTAAAGCTTAAAAAATAACCCCACAGGAGGGCTCCTTGTTTAATCTGAGAACAAAGACTTAAAAGCAGTGACTTTCTTTTCATGTGTGTGTGCACACGTGTTTGGGAAGGATGCTAGGAAGGGGTATTCAGCATAAAACCCTCTCCTCAAAGGGAATCTTATAGAGAATCCCAATGGATAAAAATGATAAAAAGCCAGAAAGCTGCTTGAAGATGTGATATCCTCCCCAGGTCCCTAAAAGCACATTCCCCAAACTCTGGAGCAGTATCAGGAGAATCATAAAAGTATAATCCAAAGTGAGAAATTTATTTTATAATTTAATACTGGAAGAATCATTAACTCTGGTTGGACTATGCAGAATGAGGCTTAAGAAGGTCTTTAGCTACAAAACAGAAATAGAGTCACAGATGTAGAAAACAAACTTATGGTTACCAAGGAGTGGGAGGAGGCATAAATTCGGAGACTGGGATTGACATATACACACTACTATATATAAAACAGATAACTAATAAGAACCTACTCAATACTCTGTAATGGCCTACATGGGAAAAGAATCTAAAAAACAGTGGATATATGTATATGCTTAACTGATTCACTTTGCTGTACACCTGAAATTAACACAACATGATAAATCAACTATACTCCAATAAAAATTAATTTAAAAAAATGATGGTCTTTAGATCTGAATCTGCTGGACATACCAGAAGGACACATAGAGTCAGGGGCTTCCGGCTCTCAGGAGACCTTATATAGTCTAAATAGTGATGGGTTATAAGTTAAAAGAGAGCTAGTGAGTTCATATATAATTATAAGGAGCAATTTCAGTATTCAATCCAACTTATTCTATAATTGATTAAGTGAACAAATACAATTTCTTATAACAAACATGTTTTATAAGATTTTAACAAACTTCATGGATAAAACTTCATGATTGCTTTTCCTCTAATTCTTCTTCTTTCTCTTCATCTCTCCTTCTCTTTCCCCCAAAATTCAGTACTAATGCTCTGGATGCCACTAAGTAGAGCAGAGAAAGGTAGGTGTCCATGCTGAAGGGACATAAGGAATGGGCTTCAGTGGTCTAGAGTGGGGTGTCAGATCTCAAGTAGGGTGTTCATGTGTGGACTTGGACCAATATGGGGTATGGAAGCCCAAGCAATGTGAGAAAGGCATTCTTGTATGGGGACAGCCTGGCATGAGGTATCAGAGCCCAGGAAGAATGAAGAAAGTGTCCATGCAGAAGGGCAGCCTGGCATGAAATGACAGAGTCTGAAAATTTTGACAAGGGCACCCATGTCTGGAGGAGGCTGGGTGTAGGTTGACAGGAGGTAGCCTGGTATAAAAAGTAAGAGTTCAAAAACATTGAGAAAAGTGTCCAGATAAGGGCACATGGCTTGGGGAATCAGCAACCAAGCAAGGCGAAAGGCCATCAACACAGAGGGCAAGGGAATGGTCTAGGTGGAAGTCCAGAACCCAAGTGGGTAAGGAAGTCAGCCTCAAAGAGAGGCAGGCTGCTAGGAGGTGTTAGACACCAAACTGGGTAAGAATGGTGGGGAATCCTGGTGTTGGGAGTCAGCAAAGGCAAGATGAGGTCAACATCCATGTAGGGTGGTAAATTGGCACAAGGTATCATAGCCCAAAAAGTGTGAGAAGAGTGTCCAAGTGGGGGGAAGTCTGGCACAGTGTTGCAGAATTCAAGTGGGGGGAAGAGGACATCTGTATGGGAAAGGGCATGGCAGCAGAGATGAAAAACTGATATAAGGAGGGGAGATGATGAAATAAGTAGGTATATTAAAGATCATGGGAGGCAGGATTTCATTGTTGAAGAAGGGAGTTACAAGTACTAGATGGAGAAAAGATACAATGAATTCACTGGTTTTGGATTGGAATTAGAGTTATTCATTTGAACTTGAAAATTTTAATATATAGAAATAAAGAAATAAATACAAAAGTAAATGTATGCATGAATGTATATATTAACATACATATAATCCCCTAGTTCTGTCCTCAGAAAGAGCCTGGGAACAGTGACAACCCAATTGCAATGAACACACTTGGTACCCAGATCTTGACTTCTGAATACTATTCTCAACCGAAAGGGAACCAGGGTCGCCTTGGAGAAATGGCTGATTCCAGATTTAGGACAGCAAAAGTAAAAGATAAAGCTAAAACATATTATTGCACCAGAAAATAAGAAAGCATGCAAAAACACAGGAAACATAACAGAAGGATACAGAAGCGTGCTTCAAGGAATTCTCACTGGTCAAATTGAGGACAATTTGTGCATAAAAACAAATAATGATAACAATGGGTCATAACTGACAATACCATAGACTTCCACGAGCACATACAAGTATAAATAAATAATTAGGCACATTGAAAGTTTGATGAGGGACTTCCCTGGTGGCAGAGTGGTTGGGAATCCACCTGCCAATGCAGGGGACACGGGTTTGAGCCCTGGTCCGGAAAGATCCCATATGCCGCGGAGCAACTAAGCCCATGCACCACAACTGCTGAGCCTGCACCCTAAAGCCCGCGAGCCACAACTACTGAGTCCAAGTGCCACAATTACTGAAGCCCGCGCGCCTAGAGCCCGTGTTCCGCAACAAGAGAAGCCACTGCAACGAGAAGCCTGCGCACCGCAACGAAGAGTAACCCCTGCTTACCGCAACTAGAGAAAGCCCATGCGCAGCAACAAAGACCCAACGCAGCCAAACATAAATAAATAAATAATACATTTATTTAAAAAAAGATATTTTGATGAGAAATGGGATATTTACATAGTTTCATAGTACCTCCCTATAAAATATGTAATAAGTAAAAAGGGAGAAAGAATAACTCCTCAGTAGAGAAGTCTGGCAAACACTACCTTAATCAAATGATCAAAGGAACTCCTTTATAATAGAAAAAATAAAAATTATGAGCCACCTGATAATAAGATGCAATCTCAGCATCATCACTTCAATGATATTATTCCTGCCAAAGATGCATAACCTGTATCTAAGCATGAAGAATGACCAAAACTAAAATGAGGGTCATGTAACAAAATAACTGTCCTGTTCCTTCAAAAATTTAAGAAATTGAAAGTCAAGAAAAGGTTAAAGAACTGTTCTAAACAGAAGACTGGAAAACATGACGATCAAATGCAAATGTGTGATTCTGACTGGATTCTTTTGCTGTAAATGGCATTATTGAGCAACTGGGGATCTGAGAGTTAGATGGTACTATATTAATGTGAATTTCCTTATTTTGATGATGGAATTGAGGTTTTAGAGAATATGCTCATTTGTAGGAAATACTAGAGTATTAGAAGGTGATGAGGTAACAGATTAACAATTTCCTTTCAAACAGTTCAGGTGGGAAATATTCTTTATTCTTGTTATAGTTGTGTTTCAAAACAGAACTTCTTAGTTAAATATCATGGAGAATCTCCTGTTGCATATCATTAAAAGTTAAAGAGAGGTGTTATGATCATGATAACCTGATTAAAACTGAGAGCTCTGCCCCATTGATTTTTGGTAAGAGTCCCTTTGGCCTTTTTGTTCACTGTGCTCCCCACGCGCCCAAGTATAAATACTCTTCAACCTGCCCTTCTCTATATCACTAAGAAAGATATTAACCAACATAGCACTTAAAATTCTTAAGCACTTATGTCAACAAGATTACTTTTTTGGAAGTCTTCTCACTAAATACAAGTGCGAACTGTAGTTTCTTTTTCATTTGATCCAAGACAATCAAATTCCTTGAGGTTTGTAATTGTATTCCACAGGAACCCATGAAAGGATCAATGATGCCTGGTAGAAAGGTCTTAGGGCTGGATTGCACCCTCGGGAGTATTCCCTGAGATTATCTCGAGCGAGCTGATGATTTGGGAAAGTCAATGTCATTCCTGAGAAGATGAGAGGGGAGGCAAAGATGGGTAAAGAGCAAGGCTGACACCCTGGAGAGGCATGACAGCATGAGACAAGTGTTACGACACTAGTTTGGGGCTCTGTCCCCCTTTTGGAGAGTTTTAACTAGGCACCCCCTTTTGGAGAGTCCAGCATGAGATGCAGACTGGGCTGAGCTGCACTTTCTCTTTGGTATTTAAATGTTTCCCTTTTAGCTAAATCAAATGGATATTGTTCAGTCGTTCTCTTACTTGCATTTTCTACAGTTTTATATTACCATGTTCTTGAACTGTTTCCCTTGATTTTTACCTGTCTACACCCTACAGAATGGATGGTTTATCTCTTTCTTTTGGAGCTATGCCTTCTCAGCATCCTTTGCAGGTTTCTTTCCCTCCCCCATCCATTACTCTCCCCAAGGTTTTATTCTCATCTCCTTTTCTCACTCCACCAGACTCCAGGTACATTCTTGATCCCTAAAGGATCTGTAGCTGGGCTCCAGGTAATCTGTGTATCTCTTGAAAATCTATGTAAATATTTGTATATATAAGTATATGTGTGTGTGTGTATATATATATATATATATATATATATACACATTTTTCTGATGAAAATAGTTTTCCTCATATTCTCTAAGGGGTCTACAATCACACAAAGTTAAGAACCCTGGCATGTGTTCTAGATGTTCCACAGTCTAGATCTTTGGGTCATTCTTCTCCCTGAGCTCCAGACTCATTTATCCAACAGACATCTCTAATGCAGCATGCTCAAAATGGAACTCACCCTCTTCCTAACCAAGCCTCTCTTGGTTTCCCTTATGAAGAGCACGGTCATCAGCTCAGGTGTCCCAGTAAGAAACCTTAGCATCAACTTAGGTTCCCCTCTCTCTTTCACAGCCTCATGTCCAATCAAGTTCCAGGCCCCAGCATTTCTCCCCTCTTAATATCTCTTCCATTGGTCTGCTTCTCTCAATCTTTTAGACATGAGGTCATGTCCCTCACAGTTATTGAGCCACTGCTCAGTCCCTGCCATCTGTCCTCCCCCCAACCCATTCTCACACTACAACTAGAGTGATCTTTCTAAAATACTCACGTGCTCATTTTTCTCCCCTTCCTTAAAACTCTTCCAAGTAGTACCTTTTCCATAAGATAAACCTAAACTTTATAATATGATGTCTAATTCACTAAATTATCTGTCCCCAACCAACATCCCATCTCCCATCCCTTCATCACTCTCACCATTTTGCACACCATGGCCCAGTCACACTCAGCTATTTACACATCCCCAAAAGGCACCATCATGTTGGTAGATTCTGAAACTTTGCGCTTTTTAATGTCCCAGGACCTTCTAGGTCCCCACCAGTGACTAACACAGTGCTCAGAACATTGATAGGCTGTGGTGGTTTAATATGGTGTGAAGTTGGCTAAGCTGGAATGATTTTTCCCAGAGTTCATCTCTGTATGCTTCCAGGTTACAGGTGGCCAAAAGAGAATTTAGACAAGATTTGGAAGGCATAAGTGAAGCAGCAGTCATTATGCTCCAAAGGTTATGTGGATGGAGGGGATGAGGGATGAAGTCGTATGGGTGGAGCCCAGTTTGCCTTGCGCTTCCCCCTGCCACACATCCTGCTCTTCCTCCTGACTCCCATTCCTGCCCACCAACAGCAACCCAGGCCTACGGTCAGGCTGTGAACTCCCAGATACAGATGCTACAAAGAGACAGCCTTCCAGAGACATGAGCCCCCTTTCACGGTCCCAGTGCATTAGATGGACATGCCTAACATTCAGATTTTCCTGCAAGCTCTGACTTGTCCATCCACACCGGCACTCCAGGAGGGCTGATAAACAACCTTTCTCTGAACTTTTAAATCTCCTTTTCAGACCTTTACTTCCCCAGGCTTTCCCACAGTTGTGTTAAGGACTAACTCCTGTAATAAGTTCCTTAGTCCCCAAAAGTCAGAATGGCTCTGCTTCCCTGACAACCCCTTGATTCTGTTGACTAGTTAGCTTGAGTACATCCTTCAGTATGTCCCCTCTAAGGGAAGCTTCTCTCAGCCTAGAGCTGTAGGGGGCTCAGTGGGGAGGGAGAGTGCAGAGACTCCCCATGGCTACCCTGTCCCCATGCTCACTCTGCAGCTCCACCCCAAGTAAGGAAAAATCTGGCTCTGATTCTTGGTGCTCTACACAGGGATAGGATGTCTGGATGACCACGCAGATTCCTTACACTCTCATGAAACTGTTCTACAGGCAGCTGGTCATTCCCAAGAAGCTTCCCACACCACCACCCTAAGGCTGGGGAAAGAAGAGACAGGGGCTGTGCTGGGGTCACTTTTCTGGTCTAAAACTACCCTGGGGAGATGTACTTCAGGTGCAGGTGGACCCTGAAAATGTTGCTTCTGGGAGCAATTGGTTAGCACCCAACATCCCTGGGGTTAAAATAAGCATCCACTAGAAGCAGGGGATGGGTCTTGTCCCTAAGTCAAGTGGACTTAGGGGCAAGCCTTATCCAGATATGCTGCACAGGATGGGAAGGCTTTACACACTCCTACCTCAGAGGCCCAGCTCTGTGCCCTTTAATACCCTAATGTCCGTCGTGCTGAGAGAGTAAGCAACTCCATCCATCCGTCCAGAAGCATCTCTGCTTGCTTGTGAAGGCCCTTCATGGCAGTTTTCACAGATGGTGCCTCTATGCCACCATGCTCTTTGAAGGCACTATTGGGGACTGTGAGTTCCTTGATGGCTGGGACCATGCCTGCAGCCCCTTAGTTTTCATCTCAACACTGGGGAGAGAGATATGTAGAGGGTGCTGGAGAAGAAGAACCAGAAACCTAAAACAGAACAGAACTTGACTGGCCAACTGGGATGCCGGAATAGGAATGGAAAGAGTAAAACAGCAAAGAACCCTCAAGCCATAAAGTGAGGTCTGGAGACATTTGAGTGTGTCACTTCTTGTGTCAAGCAGATGCACTATATGATTTTGATGTCCAGTGGGTATTTCTGAAAATAAATAATAGAATTTTGAAAGGAGCTAAGGTGTATGCAGAAGGAGGAAAGAAAAGGAAGGAAGGTAGAGGCAGAGAGGGGCAAAGGAATTCTTGATCATGGAAAATATGGTCGTTTCTTCTACGCTTTACATCCCCACATCAGGCCAGGGATGGAGGCATACATTTCAACAAAATCTATCTGGAACTATATCCTGCCAAAAAGATGGCACTAACATGGACATTTCAGGATGGGCATGGCTAGTGTGAAGTGTGTTTGGGAAGCTGTTGGGCCTCACTGAGCCATATAGATCATCCAGCCTTGAGTACCTGCATGGTGCCTGATGCTGTGCTAGGTACCATGGATGCAGGGAGCAAAAAGAAAAATCCTAGTTCTGCTTCACTCTCAGGCTTTATTTTATCCCCTCAGGAACTCTGTTCAGAAGGACATGCATTTTACATACCCATTATACAGAAGAGTGTGCTCAGGCCTGAAGAAATTTGTGACTTGACTAAAGTCAGGGAGCGAGTCAGTGGAGTTGAGAGCACTCTGTATACATAGACCAAAGAACTTGGCTTTGGTTTCATATAGGTATAGATACAGATATAGATGATATAGATATAGCTATGTGCCTGCTGTCCTACTGCCCCCCCATCTTCAGCCTAGGGAACACTGAAGCATTCATGCAGGGGTATCTCTGGCTCCTTTTTTAATACAATTTTTAAAGGTTACACTCCATTTACAGTTATTACAAAATATTGGCTATATTCCTCGTGTTGTACAATACATCCTTGTAGCCATCTGACACTCAATAGGTTGTACCTCCCAGCCTCCCACTCCAATATACCCCTACACACACACTGGTAACCACTAGTTTGTTCTCTATATCCCTGAGTCTGTTTCTTTTCTGTTATATTCACTGGTTTGTTGTATTTTTTTAGATTCCACATATAAGTGACATCATTTTGTATTTGTCTTTCTCTTTCTGACATTTCTTAGTGGCTCCTTTTAGGCCGAACAGAGGCGGCTGCAGATCACAGACAAAGAGCCCCTCCCTCCGTGACCATGTCTCCCGGGCATTCACTTTGTCAGTATGAGGCTGCCCTACATGGCCTGGATTTGTCCCACTTTCTACTGTGCCAAGGTTGCATGATGCCAGCCAGGCACTCTCGTTAACTCCCATGCCCCATCCCCACTTCTCAGGCAGAATAGCTTGTGATCCCTAAATAGAAGTCAGCATGCCTGCTCAAGGGCCCCTCCTCAGATTCAGAAGCACTTGTACAAACCCTGGGACCACCCATAGCTCTCTGCCTTGTAACTCAAGGCTTACAGATCTCTGCCCTGGTGAACCTTGAGCTACTTGAGGGCCTCATGTATATCTGCTTTGCTCACCCCTAGCTCCCTGGTGTGAACCCACCATGAGACGGACAGCAGGTGCTCAGTAAAACACTGACAGCCCTCGTGGCCCGGGAACTCATCCACCTGTCTGCCCCTCCTTGTATCTCCCTTTCAGCATCAACCAACGGTCCCAGAGAACACTGAGTAACCAGTGACCCAGGAAGTAACTTCACACACGTTTTCCCAGAAGTCTCACTTAGAAAATGGCTTTTTGCAAGGAAGGCTTCGCCTCCTGGGGATTTTCCTCGTTCATTTTAATGTTGACTGATGGCTCTGTTCTTGGCATAGTATTTCCTGAGATCATCGTTCTATAAGAGAAAGAACAAAGCTTCTCAATGGAAAAACAGTCTGGCAGAGCCTTTAGTTTTAATCAGAAGTGTACAGGTATAAAGTGATTATAAACTGTCCCTTGCTTCATCTTCTCCATGTTTAAAATGGCTAATTATTATCTACCCCCAATCAGTGCACTGAGACCATGAATGCCATTTTATCATTTTAAAAGGTGTTGCCCCTACCCTGGACTAGGCTTGATGGCTGTACACATACACAAAACCCTGTGACTCCCCCATCACTGCACTTAACTCACTATGTTGCCTTCATTGGCCTAATGTTGGTTCCCTCTCACCCCCAGCAATGAACCCCTAAGACCCTAGAATCCCAGAATCAGCTCACAATGTTTAAAGGCAGAGTGCTGTGATAAAAAGCATCAGTTTTGAAATCAGACTGACCTGAGCTCAAACCCTAAATCTGTCACTTTGGATGCTATGAGTCTGGGTCAATCCTTTCGACACTCAGTTTTCTCATCTGTACAATGGGCTGCTTACTACATGCCCAGAAGTAGGATAAGAGAGAAAATGCATGTGATAAGTTCCTGGCTTATACTATATCCTATTATGATAACTATCATTATTTCATTAGTAAACAAACTCTAAGAAAATAATTCAAAAGAAAAGTTAAATCCAAAGGTTATCATTACAATATTTTCCGTAAAGGAGAAAAAAATTTAAAACATAGCTGTCTGAAAATAAAACAACGGTTTAGTATAATATTGACTCTTTTGACACAGAAGTTCTACCTCTAGGAATATATTCTACAAAAACACTCTCACAAAAAATGCCCAGGGGCATATGCAGAAGAACATTCATTGCAGGATTTGTTGCAATAGAAAAATGTGGAGACAACACTCTAAAATTCCATACAGCCATGTCTAAAAATGAGTATTTCACAAAATGAAAGAATATTCATGGTACTTGTTGAGTGAGAAAAACAAAAAAACAAAATATTGTGGGACACTATGTATGATGTAAGTTCAGCTCTGAAAAGAAAGAGAAAATCTTATATCTTATATATTATATAAATATTCAGAAAAATTTGGAAGGTTACATATGAAACTTTAGAATTGGGGAGGTTAATTTTTAGTTTTGTATATTTTTATATTCTTTAAATTTAAAAAACGTATGATTTTTATATTTTTAAATATGTAATTAAAAATGAAAAAAAATTAAGTTTTTGAAAAGGGGGCATGTGGACAAGTAAAGGTCATAAGACTTTGCAAGTAGGAGAGCCCCCCAAAAGACAAAGTGTTTTCATCAGAGAGAAGGGCTTACAGAGCCTGCAGAGGCAGGTCCACTAAGAGTGGCAGCCCCTCAAAGATAGCCACAGACCAAGACCTGGCTCCTTGACTCATAGGTCCGATAATGAAAACCACTAACGTGTTTTGAGTGCCCACCACATGCCAAGAACTGTGCTGAGTACATTTGAGCATCATTCTACTTCATCGTCATGGCAACCCTGTAAGTGTATACTATGGTTGTGTCTGTTTCACAGAGGAAATTGAGGCTCAGGTGTGGACTTGCCCAGGTTCAGAAAGCTCATGAGCCATGGAACCATGGATAAAACCCAGACCACTCCAATTATGAGCCCAAACTCTTAACCAGTTAGCTCCAATGTCTTCATAATTTGTTCTTTCAGTTCATCCATGATGATTCCCTCATATAAATTAACTAAACCTATAAGGGACAAATATATAAACCAAATGCCAGTGTAATTCTTTATCACAATCATGTCCACATCCAGAACACCACCCTTCCCTGTATCAAGTTTTTTTGGGAAGCTGACGCACGGAGAATCAGCAACTAGGAGTTGGATAGTTCAGAATGTATTTCAGGAAAAATGATGAGCAGTGTCAGGAGGCCGGAGAGCAGAGCACCTAAGAGAGCCCTAGAGGCAGACAGGCCTGCCCTCAAAACCTAGGTCTCCCACTTACCAGCTAAGTGACTGGCTTAGAATTCTAGGGATTGGTGTTCTCATCATAAAATGTAGATGATAATGGTCCTATGTCACAGGGATTTTTTTTGTTTTTTTTTTGCGGTACGCGGGCCTCTCACTGCCGTGGTCCCTCCCGTTGCGGAGCACAGGCTCCGGACGCGCAGGCTCAGCGGCCATGGCTCACGGGCCCAGCCGCTCCACAGCATGTGGGATCTTCCTGGACCAGGGCACGAACCCATGTCCCCTGCATCGGCAGGCGGACCCTCAACCACTGCGCCACCAGGGAAGCCCTCACAGGGATATTTTAAAGGTTAAATATAAAAGTCTATTAAAGCACTTTAGCACCTATAAGCCCTGACATATAACAGGTGTTCAGCAAATGCGATAATATGGCTAATACATTTTATGTATAAATATAAAATATAATGTAATATAGTTTTAGTATCTGTCACCACTCCTCTTACAGTGTTCCCCTGAGTGACCATGTCATCTGTGTCTGTCAGGTACAGGCCCTCCATCTCATGGATAGAACTGGATAAACCCTTTCTGCCCAACTCTCTTTTCCATACAGACCACACCCCTCACTGAGACAGGTTACAACGCTATTGATTTGGTTCTACCTCTCTGCGGAAACTTGCCCATCTTGTGAACACACCCCAGTCACCTTGATTGTATTTAGGTGTTTGCCAAAACTCCATTAGCAAACCGTCTCTTAGGGAACTCCCTTCTGCCAAAGCAAGCTTCCTTTTAATTGATTTTAGCTAATTTTCACTTTCAAAATGTGTCCTCTGCTAGCATTGTTAGCTTTGGGGTGTTTAAATCAGACTGGAACGGTGACTTAAAATTGACAAATTCAAGGGTAGGGTTTTTTTTTGGGTTTTTTTTTTTTCCCATCTCTATTCCTTCTACCCTTCAAGGAGTCCATAGATAGGAAATCAGCTGACTGTTTTTTCTCACCTGACATAAATCTTACTCTCCTGGATGACTAGGAGATTGCTTTACTCGGAATGAAA
Organism: Pseudorca crassidens; assembly: GCF_039906515.1. Classification (NCBI taxonomy): domain Eukaryota; kingdom Metazoa; phylum Chordata; class Mammalia; order Artiodactyla; family Delphinidae; genus Pseudorca; species Pseudorca crassidens. Next base: position 122,466,548 of record NC_090297.1, on the reverse strand, counting down.
CACTGGACTGGATGATTTATAGACAGAAAATGCTTCCAAGCCCTTCTCTGATTTTTCATCACAGATTTCCCAGGTCAACATCATTCTGGTCTTTGTCCTCTCTGTAGATTCCAACTCACACAGCTAAGAAGACCAAAATGGTTCACGATTCCAGCCCTGTGTGAAAGTGTGTGCAAGTGCCTAAAAATAAGCGTTAAGTGCTCTAAAAAGGCAGTGTATTATTCTGTAAAGAGTCACCATTACTCAGCAATTGGACAGCAGTGCTGATGAGCTACCTGCATAGGGTGTAACGAAGGGCTCATTCACTGAATATTGACAAAATTCTTAGACCTCCTAGCACCCAACGGGATCACCAGCGAAAAGCTCTGGGTGTGTAGGGGGCAGTGGTTAGGAGCAGCGAGGGATAATTGGGTGTAGCCTGGCTGTGGGATCTTGAATCCATAAAATGCAAAGTTAGAGGGGCCTTGGGGAACATCTGGGCCAAAGGGTCTCAACATAAGGCAGAGGTCTGCTTACACTGAAATCATCAGAGAACAGGTTAAAAAGACAATTTCCTGCGTCCCTCCCTCAGAGGATTTGAATCAGCAAGTCCTAATAGGTCTCTGGAAACTATTTTTAACATGCACCCAGGCTATTCTAATGTGCAACCCTGTTTGGAAAATACGTGCTGATCTAATCTAAACTTCTCATGATGCAAAGGAGGCTCTCACCTCAGAAGCAATGGGTACTACTTGGACATAGTGAGCCGGGGATTAAGGAGCAGTTGTCACACCAAAATATTACCCATAACCAAGGCATTCGCATAAATATTCCCCACATCACCAGAAGAGAATGCTCATGTGATGGACAAATGGGGAAACAATGACTCAGAGAAGCCAGCCACCCTGAATCCAAGCTCCTGCCACGTTTCAAAGCTCACAAGCATGAGAGACAGAGGAGAGAAATCAACTCTGTTAATTTGCAGGGGCAGAAATTTCTCCTGCCAATTTCTCTAACCGTCTTCCCATACTGAACTACAGACTGTTTCTGTGCTCTTCAAACACCTCTAGTTCTTGCTTGATACAAATGAAGGAAAGCCTTTTTTGTTGCCATGGCACCACCACAATAAGCTGTTTTCAAGTGTTAGATATTCTGAAATGAAAGGCTCTGTTTTGAGAAATAAGAATGCTGAAGGGGTCAGTGAAAATTGCCAACATTCATGTACCAACAGGTTGTCACAAGTCAGTAGGGTCACTCTACCAGGAATTTATTCCTGAGACTAGAGAACGTATGTTTTGTCAATCTATCCCAAGCCTGAGTCCCAGGTGGATGTGACGACATCTCTCTCTTCTGGCCATGCAGCTAGCTAAGAGATCTCAGCCAGTCAAAGACCACTTATAGTTTCCTACTCATGTTAACATCGAATGAAGGTTGATACGCTCAGGTCTGCGTCAGGAGCAAGTACTGATCTAGTGGAAACCAACAAAACATTGATGTCCTTCCTTTGTTTTCTTTTTGCTTGGTTGCATCTCCCATACCTCAAAAAATGAAGACATATTGTCTTCAAACCTGCCATTCCTGGAACAAGATGGGCAATTACACTTTGTAATGCATGTGTTCCAGGACTTGAGGTAGGCTAGTTCATTAGTTAAAATTTTGTTTTTAGCCTGTACTCCACTTAAGCATGCAATGTATGTGTGTGCCTTTCTGTACTGTAAACTCCTCAGGATCATGGTTTATTACTCTCTACATTTGCCACAGTGTCTGGTGCATATCAAGTACTCATCAATGTTTGTTAGGTGTTCAAAAGTTAAACTTTTTTAAAAAAAGAAGCGTGTGTGTGTGTGTGTGCCTGCATGTGTGTGTTTTGTGTGATATGGGCTGGATTAGTGAGACGATAGTGAGACTAGAAAGGAAGAGAAATCTTCAAGTTGTTTTAGAGGCATCTCCAAAAGTAGCTGTTAGCAAACTTTGGTTGATATCATAAGCCCCAAAGAGTTCATTTAAATAACAGATTTCAAGTCCCCACACCTGGAGTTTCTGATTCAGCTGGGCTGTAAAAAAAACCCAGGAATCTTTTACATTCAGATCCCCAGAGCATTCTGATGCGTGCTAAAGAATCTAGCAGTAGATTGAAATGAGAGGGTGAAGGATGCCTAAACATTAGCAGCTCTACCTTTAAGTAATTAACAGAATGTGTTAGGAGTTAAAAGCTGTGCATGTGAAACAATTAGGAATGAAAATAAACACAATAGAAAAGAGTACACAGTACTATGTAAAGCAATCTGATCTGATGCCAAATGCATGAGTCAAATAGTAAACGCCTTTGTGGTTCTCAGACATCATCAGGGATGACTTCATGGAGGAGTGAGACTTGAAATGAAAATGGGTGTTTAAGAGCTGGTAGAACTTTCTTTTTTAAAAAAATTTATTTTAATTTATTTATTTTTGGCTGCGTTTTGTCTTCGCTGATGCACACGGGCTCTCTCTATTTGAGGCGAGTTGGGGCTACTCTTCGTTGCAGTGTGTGGGCTTCTCATTGTGGTGGCTTCTCTTGTTGTGGAGCACGGGCTCTAGGCATGCGGGCTTCAATAGTTGTGGCATGTGGACTCAGGAGTTGTGGCTCACAGGCTCTAGAGCGCAGGCTCAGTAGGTGTGGCACACGGGCTTAGTTGCTCCGCGGCATGTGGGATCGTCCTGGACCAGGGCTCGAACCCATGTCCCCTGCATTGGGAGGTAGATTCTTAACCACTGCACCACCAGGGAAACCCAAGAGCTAGTAGAACTTTCTTGGTAGAGGTGGAGGGGACATTTCGGGACAATATGTTTCTTATCTCTACCGTGTTTTGAAATGTCAGAGGGTTTATAAGCAATATTGTAACCTGGTGAGGACCAGACTAGAGATAACAATCTTACATTTCTGCCACAATATGGGAGTTAGAGGTTCTGCTGTAAGGCTATGGATTTAGGCACCTACTTCCTGATTTTCTGAACACTCACCATTCCCACAGTTTGCTCCCAGGCTGCTATATTTCACATCAACCAAAATTTTATGTAGTTAGTGCTATAGATGTGGATGTAGATACACACATAGATGTAGATGATATAGATATAGATTTAGATGATATAGATGTCGAATAGACGTAGATGATATACATACAGAATAGATGTAGATGGTATAGCTATAGAATAGATGGTGGTGGTATAGTTATAGAAAAGATGTAGATGTATGGATATAGAATAAATGTAGTTGATATATAGAATAGATGTAAATGGTATAGATATAGAATAGATGTAGATGGTATAGTTATAGAATAGATGTAGATGGTATAGATATAGAATAAATGTAGTTGATATAGATACAGGATAGATGTAGATATTATGCAAAGCGAAGCAGCCTCCACGTACTCGCCTTAGTTTCCTGACTGTCTTTTTAAGCAAATTCTTTTGAAATTAATGTCAGATGAAGGGAAGCAGGAGCATGAGAAGAATAGAGAAGACTTAGATATCTTTATAAATAAAGCATCTGATATCAAGGGGTTAAACAGCCATTTGTACTTAGGAAAATCGAAGGGAACAAGGTAAGAATCTGCTGTATCAGTAAAGAAAGAAGATGAGGATAAGGAAAAAAACACAAAAGCGATTAAGAGAATAATAAAGGCTTTTTTGTATACCTGCCCTGGCATGGAAGGCAAGAACGGTGCCGATGCGAGCCCACTGACAAAGGGGAGGCATATTAAATAAACGATTAGTACAAAATGACCCACACGCTGAGCTTCACTCACAGAGAAAAAGACAGAGAAGCAGCAGTGGACAATTAAGAACTACTGTGATAAGATCAGAAAGCGGTGGGGGCAGATGCCAGAAAGGGGGAGGGCTTGGGGAGCTGGGATGCAGGCAAATCAGCAGGGCGCTGATTTCCAGAGAGCCCAGGGAATTTGTAATGAACCTGGACTGCCACAGCTGACTCATCAGCAGACACAGTAGGGTGGGGTCCCGGGGGCTGCAGAGAGCAAAAGCGCAACTCCAAATTTCTCAAGGGGCCTGAGAAACAAGTGGCCAGTGCCAAGAAATAGTAGCATCAAGCTGTATCTCTGTGAGTGCATAGTCCATGGAGAATATATGTAAATACATTCTATCTGCAAGTTAATGCTACCTAAAGCAAGGCTGATCTGTTTAAACAACTGCATAAAGAAATAAGTAGGTAGGATAAAGTATACCAGTCATAAAGTTGGTATGTTTATATAATTGGACTAGAGTGATAACAAATTAGAACAAGTCCTTCATCAGAATTCAGAGGGCTAGATTCCATTTCCTGTTATTATTTCCAGTGTTACTGAAAACAATTACCTCTAATTTATGATTGACCATGTACCAGGCGCTAGTGCTAAAGCATTCTACATATAATAAACTCCTTAAACCCTCAGAACATCCTTATGGTGTAAGTTTATTTTCATTTTACAGGTAAGAAAACTGGAGCTCAAAGAGATTAAATGAATTTCATAAATTCACATCACTAGCACATGGCAGAGGAAAGACAACCCAGATCTGTGTGCCACCGAGCAAGCCCCAATCCTGTCTCCAGCTCACAGTGGAACCCGGAATGGGTCCCTTCACTTCCTATAGCCTTGATTTTTTTTCACATTTGTGCCATGTAATGGGGATGGGGTGTCACTAGAAGTTCTTCAGTAGTATGTGGATGGCATCTGTGGTAGAAAGAGCAAAGGTTTAGAATTTGGATAGAACTGAGTTTAGATCCCTCCAGCACCAGGATGCTGGATAACCCATCTGTGCCTCAGCTTCCACATATATAAAGAGGAAAAATCACACCTAACTCATAGAGTTGTTGTAGAATTCAATGGTGCCCAGTAGCTTTAATATTCTATAATTTTAGTCTAAAATAAATCGACCTGACTGTAATTACATGAAAACCAAAAGATAATTTATGAAAGAAAAATCTTTTAAAATTAATGTAGTAAGATAAGTTTATTGAAAAATCATTAGTTTCTGAATGTGTTATACAGAGTGTGAGATGCTGTAATAATAAATTACTTTAAAGTGGACATTCAGCCTTTGATATTCCATAATTCAGAAAGAAAAGTTATAAAGGCTTTATTCCCTTAAGTCACTCAAAATTGAATTCTGAATCTAATAACAGATTCCAGAACCTCTGAGGATAATGAGGAAATTATCTTCCAAAGAATCTGTTTTCATTGAAGTAAAACATTGCATTACCCAATCACTTCCAATCAAGGGAGTGTGTTCATGTAATAGAAATATTTGGGGAAATGTATGCTATTTTGCCCTAGGACAATGAACTTACATATTTTTTTTAGTGCAGCCAGCATTTATCTTTGTAACTTCTTTCCCATACCAACTTAAAATCCTTTATTAGCCATCATTTACTTCAAGAGAGCAGGTGAAATCACAAATTGGATTTAAGTAGTTTCTTGATGTCCTTTATAATACTTGATTTGGTCAAAATCAATCCTCCCCTTAATCAGTTATTGCAGAGTAGGGAGACAAACAGGAACTGCCAGATGGCTGAATTGGAACAAAACTCAGTCTTCATTCCCCCACCAAAAATGTAGAAATGAAGGAAGTGTGATAGCAACCAAGACTAACATCTTCCACTTCCTAATGATACAGTGATCTGAGAGAAGAATGATTTCAGATGATATTTACTGAGCACTGACTATGTAGATGTTTTCCTAAGATGTGGGATTAGCAGATGCAAACGGGTATATATAGAATGGCACAGGGAACTATATTCAATATCCTGTGATAAACCATAATGGAAAAGAACATGAAAAAGAATGTATATATATATATGTGTGTGTGTATATATATATATATATATATATAACTGAGTCACTTTGCTGTACAGCGGTAATTAACACAACACTGTAATTCAACTATACTTCAATAAAAAATAAATTTAAAAAAGAAAAAAAAAGAATTCATAGTGCTCAAATGCTTCATCACATTTGACGCTTGAAACAACACTGTGAGGTGAGTGGTCACCGTTTCCCTCATTTTGTAGCTGAGGAAATTGAAGCACAGAGAAGTAGATCGCTTCCCAGGAGTTTTTAACCCAGGCAGTACTGCTCTGGAGCCCAAGCTTTTAACCACTGTGCCATGCCTGGGCCACCTCTGGCATGGTCAGAGCTAGCTCCTGCCCTGGCTTAGCCAAGAATGCCGTGGATATTCATTCTAAAGCCTCTCTTCAAAAATTTAATTACCATTTATAATATAATATTTCATTAAAGTAAAAATGCTCATATCTGTGCACCCTGTTACTGGTCACAAAGCATCTGATATACATCCATTCCTTGGACTCTTATGACATAGGTAGGTGCAAACGCTGTTAATTTCAGGTGAGAAAATAAGCTCAGAGGTATGAAATGACTTGCCAGTGTCACCCAGCTTTTCTGGTGACATGGAAAGGATGAAATCTAAGAACTTCTGACTCTCACTCCAGGGCTCCTTGTGCTATAGCAGCCTTCCCTGAGGAATAAAATCAAACCCTGGAATCTGCTGGTAGTTCTGTAACCAGGAACCTGCACCTCACAGCACTTCTGGGACAGCAATATTGATACTCAATGAGCACTTATTTTCTACCAGGGACTACGTAAAGCATTTTATTTTATTAATCTTGTTGAAGCCACCTTCTCAATCCTAGGATGTGAGTCTAGTTAACACTTGTATTTTAAAAGTGAGGAAATTGAAGCTCAGATTAAACAACTTATCCCAGGCTACACGTCAGCTAAGTGTTCTGGGAACCACGTGACCCAAGCTGGACCTGATACTTGAACACATATCCTTTTGATTGCAAAACCAATCTTCTTCAACACTAAGACATGAAGGTGTCCTTCCAGAACCTACAGAGCCATGGTCTGGTTTCCAGCATAGCCCTGAGATGCTGTATTAGTTATCTATTGATGTATGACAATATCATTACAAACTTAGGAGCTAAAACAACACACATGTATTATCTCACAGTTCCGGTGGGTCAAAAATCCAGATACTTATTGTTTGGATCCTCTGCAAGGCTGCAGTTAAGGAGTCTGCTAGGGCTGTGGGCTCGTCTCAAAGCTTGATTGGGAAAAGAGTCCCTTCCAAGTTCACATGGTGGTTGGCAGGATTCAGGTCCTTCAGGCTATAAACTGAGGGCCTCTGTCTCTTGCAGAAAAGAATGAATTTAGTAGAATGAAAAGTAGACCCAAGGCTGCTCCCAGTTCCTAGATGATTTTTGGCCAGAAGCCATCCTCAGTTCCTTGACACATGGGCCCCCACCACATGGCCTCTTGCTACATCAAACACAGCAAGGGTCTCCCAGAATGACAGTTTATGATCTTAGGTAAAAATAACATCCTATCATCTTTGCCATATTCCGTTGGTAGGAAGCAAGTCACAGGTCCTGCCCACACTCAAAAAGGGAATTACTCTGTGAGTACGAGAGGCAAGGATAATTGGAAGCATCCCAGAGTTTGGTTAGCCAAACATATAAGTCTGAGAACATTTCTGATTTGATGGTGCCCCCTTCTCTCCTTAACAAATCTTCAAAGAGCAAACAAGAAAGATAATTTCTGTTTCTTTCATAAAATTCAAAGACATCTGTAACCCAAACCACAATATAGAGAAGAGTCCCCATATTCTAGGACAGGTTTCATAGGGGTGCTCAAAGGGGCAAGAGAGGATGCCTGTGGCTTTAGGGTTTAGACAAAGCTAGCAGAAAAGAGTTCTAAAAACATGGGCACATTATTAGGGGCAAAACCACAGTGTGGTAGTACGATTTTCCATAGTTTCTTTTTGGTACAAATCCTTGAGAAGTTGAGAAGGTACGGCTAAACGAGGAATCACACAGACAAGCCACGTTTGCGAGAAGCAGTCTATCAGGATGCCAAGGGGAAAGAGAGAGGCTCTAAATTGGGAATCTTCTGCTGTGCCAACCTGGTTTGGCTCGGGAGAAAGGAACACGAGGAAGGCACTCATGCAGACACAGTCCCATCAGAGAGAAACTTCCTGTTGGCCTGGATGGAGCCCTGGCCCTCTCGGACACACATCTTCTGCAAATAACTGGTCCAGAAAAGATACAGCTCATTCAAAGATGATTGTTTAAATAAGTGCAAAACCATCAGTTACTTATGGTTAACTTACGGTTAAGAATAAAAGCAACAGAAAAGAAAAAGCAGTTGAAAACACATGCACAAGAAGACTGTTGTACCAGGGCAGATGGAAAATTTGACCAACCTAATATCACATTTAAAAAATAATAATAATTAATCACCTCCATAAAAACAAGTCTTTAGAGCAAAGATCAAAGAGTTCAGAGAAACATGTCAAGACAACAGAAGTAGATAAAATATGAGCCAGCAAAAAAGAAAAGTAAAAACGATTACAAAAAACCAATTGAAAGCACCACAAATGTGAAGAAACCCTTTTGAAAACATAGCAAGGATGTGAAGAACAGAACAGAGAAACAGCAAACAAAACGGCTGAAAATTTAAAAAAATGAAATCAAAGTAAATAAGTGCTTAAAGAGGATTAGAGAGAAAAAAAGAAATGTAAAAGGTACACATAATTAGTGACCCAAAAGAATATAATCCAAATAAAGGGACAAAAACATTATTTAAAGATATAGTTAAATAAAATTTTACAATAATGAAAGAAATTTTGGCTCTACCTATTGAAAAGACAAACTGCCCCATAACCAACAGCAGAGATAATCTGATAAAATTACAGGACTTCAAAGATAAAGAATCTTTTGGGCAACTAGACAAAAATGTTTGAGTCACCTAAAAAGAAAAAAAAAAGCTAAAGGATAAGTAGACTAAGTGATAAATGGCTAAGCAATGAAAAAAGAAAAAAAAAAAAAAACCAGTTAAGTAATAAATGTTTCCAAAGTCCTTGAGGAAAGATATAACCCGCAAATTTTATACTCTGAAAAAATTAGTTCAAATATAAAGACAGCATGAAAATCTCTACTGAACCATGCTAGAACTTAGAATACTTACCATGAGTACTTCTTGGAGAAAGTATGAGGACAAACTTTAGCCAACTAAGTAATAAATGGAGAAACCACAGCAAAAGGCAGCAGTGAGCATTGAATCCTTAAATTTGTCACAAACTCAACCAGATGTGGACATTAGAGATACAGAACAAAATGAAATGTTAGGAATCTTTACTACCATGTACATATGAAATAACTAGCAAAGTTTAGGAGGGTAAGTGAAGACAAATGGTGGAAATAATGTATTATGATTTATCTTTTATGGCTAGGTAAAAAATATACTATTTAAATTTGCTACACCAAGCCATAAATATATATATATATGGGAAAAACAGGAATTTTAACTTAAAAAATTATATAGAAAGTAGAAATTGAATGGTTTAGAAGAGGGAGGATACGAGGAGAAGAGGAAGTATACTAATGTTATTTCCTTATTGAAGATAATCAAGATACTACCTGCAGAAATAGAAGACTGGTGTATTTTATAAGGGTATAGATATAAAAATGACTGCTAGAACAAAATACATAAAACTCTAAAATATATATTATGCATACTTATGTATTACATAATTTGTATAATTGTGATGATTGATTTTATGTGCCAACTTTGTTGACATGGTGCCCAGATATTTGGTAAAAAAATTATTCTGGATGTTTCTGTGAAAGTGGTTTTGGATGAGATTAACATTGAAATTGGTGAACTTTGAGTAAAGCAGATTACCCTCCATAATATGGGTGGGCCTCATTTAATCAGATAAAGGCCTTAATAGAACAAAAACTTTCCTCCTGTGAGCAAGAAGGAATTCTGCCAGCAGACTGCCCTGGGACTCAAACTGCATCTCTTTCCTGGGTCTCCAGTCTACTAGTCAACCTTGCATATTTTGGACTTGCCAAACTTCTACATTTGCATTAGACATTTCCTTAAAATAAATCTCTTTCTCTATTTCCCTGGAGAACTCTGACTAATACAATAGTATGATGTGTGTGTGTGTGTGTGTGTGTCTTTGTGTGTAAAATTTTAGGGTCATATGAATTATAATATGTAATTCTAAAATATGCATAACTCTATCCTGTGGTAAAATTGACCATATTTTTTTTTACAAGATCCCAAAAATATTTGCAAAATTGACCATTTTATTAGGCCCAAAAGAAAGTCAATACATTCCAAAATGTAGAATGAGTATACTCATTATTCTCTGGTCACAATACAATAGAACTAGAAATCAAAGCTAGAAAAATATAAGAAAAACTCTCCGTTATACAACAATTAGTTCAAATAGGAAAAGTGAAATTGCATTTCATCAACAAAATAAACATAATTAAAACAGTGTCATAATCTATGAGCAGTGCTCAAAAATGTACATTAATATTAATAAACAAGAAGAAAAGTTTATGCTTATGTATTTTAATAATAAACAAGAAAATATACTTAAATAAACTTACATTAATAAATATGAAAGAATAAAAGTAATCCAGAAGGTAAAAAAAGAACAATAAAATGTCTAAAAAGCAAAGGAAGAAAATATTATAAATGAAAACAGAAATTCACAATTTAGAAAATAGAATAATGATAAAAAAAAAACCCAACACATCAACTAACATTAGAAAGGTAGAATGATGTAGAAAAGACATTTTTTTTTTTTTTTTTTGCGGTACGCGGGCCTCTCACTGTTGCAGTCTCTCCCGTTGCGGAGCACAGGCTCTGGACGCGCAGTCTCAGTGGCCATGGCTCAAGGGCCCAGCCACTCTGCGGCATGTGGGATCTTCCCGGACCGGGGCACGAACCCACGCCCCCTGCATCGGCAGGCGGACTCTCAACCACTGCGCCACCAGGGAAGCCCATGGAGGACTCTTAAAAGTAAAGAGACCCTTGGCCTCATTGGTAAAAGAAGTGAAATGTAAAATGATAATGTTATCCTTTTTTTTACCATCTAAATAATATAAAATCAAATATTTGGAAACATTACGTTGGCAATAATATAGAGTAACAGGCACTCTCCTCACATAGCTGGTGGTGAGGTAAATTGATAGAATCTCTGTTGAAAGCAATTTGGCCATATCTATCAAATTATAAAGCATATATTCTTTTACCCAGCAATTCTACTTTTAGGACATTATCTCATATATATACCAGCATACATATGAATGATATGTACACAGTTATTCATTACAGCATTGTTTATAAAAGCAATCTGTTGGAAACTATCTACCAATAGAGAACTTTAAAAAAATTGATACATTCTTATATTTCAATACTATACAGCTATTTAAAAAAGGATAAGACTGTTCAATGTGAATAGAAATGGACTAATCTCCAAGGTATTATATATTGTTAAATAAAAAAGATCAGAGTGTAAAGGAGTCAGTTCAGAATGCTAACTTCTGCTTTCTTAAAGAATAGGAAACATTTATACATGTTTTTACTTATGCATAGAATTTGATAGGCAGGATACACAAGAAATTGATAACAGCAGTTACCTTTTGAGAAGGAAACTAGGTAGGAGGTGTGACAATGGAAGACAATCCTACCTTTTACTATCAACCTTTTTGAATAATTTTGTTTTTGTACCATACTCATATTATTATTTAAAAATAAATGACTAAGTGTTAAAAAGAGAGAAAATGATATGAGAGCTCACTATGGGATTTGAATTCTAATCAAAATGGCTCAGAATTATTTATCACTATCCCCTGCCCATGGCTCCCCGCTAACTGCTGTGGTTCAAGATCCATTTCTCTGATTCTTGAGGATTTAAAACTCAGTCCTGTATAGCTTTGGGATGTACCAGTTGGTCAGCTTTCTGGGTCTTTAACTTAAGCCCCATCAGTTCTGAGGCTAGTAGATCATTGACTCTGTTGGTACCAAGGATCTACAGAAATGAGACGTAACTCAGGAGCTCAGGAGGGAATGCAGAAAAATGGGAGGTCCAAGGACCTGTTGCAGACCAGTTGCCAACTCAGAGGTTTTCTTGAGACACTGATCAGCAGACTGCCCCACCCTGACAGGGGAAGGGTCCGCTACCCCCTTTCTCACCCCTCCTGCTGATCTAAACTACCCTTAAAGAGACTGAACAAAGCAAGTCGTTGGACTTTGATGTGAGGACTAAAGCAATGTCCTTTCTCTAGGGCAGTAAACATGATTTATTTGGGTTTCGTTGGTTCCAAAATCCATTGTCTCCTGAAATCTAATTTGCCATTGTGCCCTAAGCTTATTTGGGGCTAGGTGGAACAGAAATTAGTGCGAGGTACCAGAGTCTCCATGCAGGTCCCAACAGATTGGTCAATCTTAATAACCTCATTAATGATCAGAAGGAGGTTGGGAAACAGCCTGGTTGGAAATGGGTGGGAACATTTCTGAAAAGAGTCTCTGCTTTTATTCTCATGTTATTAGCACCCAATGCATTTTTTTTTTAAATTGTGATCAAATGTAATCTTTAGGACTGTGAACCATTCTTTTTCTTTCAGAACTGTTAGCAGCTCCAATGAAGAGAATACAGAGAGACTTGCCGGCACAGGGAAAGTGCAATTCCAGGAGATCTAGGGGTTGCCACATGGCCACACTCCCTTAGCCTCCCCTGGGTTCTAATCTCTGGATTAGAGCAACGAAATCCACTAGGAATAGGTTTTCCTAGATAAGCTGTTTTTTATTTGTCTGTTCCTCCTATCCAAGAGAAGTTATACTCCTAAGTCAGTATTGCAGAAAAAGTAAAACTACGTTCATCCTGTCATCCATTGCATGAAATCCTTACTAAGCACATATTGAACAGTGGTAAGTGAAAGAGAGGAAGCCTATGGCACAAAAGAAATGTAAGACTCATCTCTGCCCACCAGGAATTTACAAGTCTAGTTGGTAAGAGCTTAAGAACGCACAGGAAAAGAGCCAGAGAAAATGCACATTTGTGCTTGATTATTAATTGACATCACACATCCATGTTCAATGACCGACAGGTTTCCGAACATTCAGTCTCTGCTGGAACAATGTCTAGGAGTTTGGCACCAGGGGGCCTGTGTTAAATGACCTTCCTTAGTCAGGCTGCAACATAGTTTTCAAACAGAGCTCTTGTGTTCCCTTGAAAGAGAGAAAAGAGGAAACTTAAGATCTCTGAGAGCAGTTGCATTGTTTCTCAGTGTGCTGGGGGAGTCAGCTGATAAATAATATCCAGAGGCCCTCTCAGGGGTGAAAGGTTGATTTCATATTAGGGTGTCAACAATGGGAAGAATGATGGTCAGGAAGAGTTTATACCTTCCTTCACTGTTCCTTTGGATCTCTCAGAACTGAAACCCACGAGGATGTGGATTGGATCTTTCTTCCTAACACAAAGCATAGAGTCCTCCATTTCCAGAAGTATAGCAGGGATTTGAAGAATTTCCTGCTGCACTCCTAGCTCTATGTCACTGACCAGTTACCCAATTTTTCTGGTCTATAAAATGAAAATTTTAGTATCTATTGATATCTTGCAGAGTGTTTATATTGTTCAGATATAACTTATGAAATGAGTGTGACACATAGTAGGTACCCCCAAATGGTAGTTACTATTACTCTTGGGCCAGGTTACTATGCTCCTCAAAAAAAGATGGCGGGGTGGCTTCCCTGGTGGCACAGTGGTTGAGAGTCCGCTTGCCGATGCAGGGGACACGGGTTCGTGTCCCGGTCCGGGAAGATCCCACATGCCGCGGAGCGGCTGGGCCCGTGAGCCATGGCCGGTGAGCCTGCGCGTCTGGAGCCTGTGCTCCGCAACGGGAGAGACCACGACAGTGAGAGGCCTGCGTACAGCAAAAAAAAAAAAGATAGGGAAGAGAAACCACGCTCTCCATATGACCTCTGGCACTGTTCTCATGAAGGAAGGAGACTGCTGCCTCCCATGTCCCTGGGTCCTGGACCTTCTGGGCCACATAGGTAATAAATATTCAAACATTGGATTAGTAAATAGGCTCTACTTGCCAGTTTTGTTGTTTATTTTCACATCATTTTATTATTGTCATAAAGACCATTTGTGAATTATGTGACTGTTTTTTAGAGTTTGTATTACATAAATTTTAAAATTTAATTTCATGAAAGTGGAGGGAAAATCCCACATCGGACTACGTGCCTTGATTTTTGCTCTGAACAATAGTAAGTTTAATCATAGCTCTGGTTTCTCCATAATACTGCCAAGTAAAAATTGTCACCTGCCATCTGCCTCTATAAGGATTAAGTCACAAGCCACTGCAACCTCTGACCTTCAACAACCCATGAAAGGAGTTCAGGGTGGAGATCAGGAACGAGGCACTCTGTGCTCTGGGAAAAGCTGGCAGAACAGGCCTTCAGATATTTTCAGGAGAAGATTTTATGAGCCCAAATTCTTGCATTTTCTCATATCTGGAAAAGCACTAAAATCATTAATAGCGACATCTGCTCCTCGTGACTAGCAGCCAGCCTCTGCCAACATGTGTGCTCGACTGCACATACCCCCTTCACTAAAATAATACACAATACTGACCTCTCCTCTGACCTCTTCAGAGCGTGTACCTCAGAGAGATCTGAGATGCTGTCTCCCAGCCTATAGGCCTCATTTTGCCCCAAATAAAACTTAACTCACAACCCTTATATGCATTTTTTTTCGGTCAACAATACCCAAATCAGGGTTCCTAACGGTCACTGACACCAGAAAGTTGCCAGTTTCCAAAGAACTTGGAGTGTGGCTACTGACACCAAGAGCCCACATCTGGAGCCAGGAGGGAAACTTCTGAAATCTTAAGGTGAAAGATGCTGCTTGCAAATGGCAGGTGTCCCCAACCCAGGGCAGGTGGCCTGGAAATTAGCCTTGGCCTATGTTGGCTTTACCGTAGGACAAAACAAGTATACCACTTACTTTAGTTTCTGTGTCCCTACAGGTTTAAGAGTACTTACAGGGCTTCCCTGGTGGCGCAGTGGTTGAGAGTCCACCTGCCGATGCAGGGGACACGGGTTCGTGCCCCGGTCCGGGAGGATCCCACATGCCGCGGAGCGGCTGGGCCCGTGAGCCATGGCCGCTGAGCCTGTGCGTCCGGAGCCTGTGCTCCGCAACGGGAGAGGCCGCAACAGTGAGAGGCCCGCGTACCGCAAAAAAAAAAAAAAATTACAAGCAAATTACAAGCAAATCCAACTGCTCAGGACTGTGCTATGACTTCCATAGGCTCCTTACTCCATAAAAAATTTTTTTTAATTATATTTATGCATTGGAATAAAGATGAATATATTAAAACATTTTCTCTGACACAAAAAATTCATTTTTTCCTGATTTTAAAAGAAATGAAAACAGTTTTATGGGCCCTATGCACTGTGCCTACTGTGCTTACTAGATAATTTGGCTGAGATGGGGTGAGAAATTTAACAAGGCAATGGCAGGGAGAAAAGAATTGGAAATACGAAAAAAATAAACATCGCTGAGGACCATAGAGTGGTAAGTTAGAGAAAGCAGCGAAAAAAGCTAGCCAAATTCTGTAAGGTCCTCAAATGCAGTCTCACGTTCTCAGAGGTTAAAATCTCCAGGTCTTCAGAATTTGTTCATTTTACATTCAGGCTGATTACAGCTTCACACTAAGCAACAAGGTGATCACTTTTCAGAAGCAAATGTTTTTCTGATTACTTTGCATTTGTGTATCTAAAACTGGAATTCCATGAATGCTAACTGCTGCAATTTGAGTTTCCAGTTGAATTGTCAAGTGGAGACTTTGTTCTCTCATTTTTAAATGTCCACATAATGTTCATGGTTTCCTCAGTTTTTCTCCTTTCCTGTAATCCTGAGGTGTGTTTAGAAGCTGTCAGTCTCTGTCAAGCCAAACTGGAGGGGGCTCCACAAAGAGCTGGGAGAATTATGGAAAACATTATACAGCACTGTCAGATATATCACTCTTAACTTTTCCCCAGACCTGTGTTTTTCTGGCCAGAGATATGAACACAACCAACAAACCTGGCACCCTTACTTGCCAGACAGAGTCTCCGGGACGTCCCTGGAAATATTTAGTAAACCTACAATGTGGGCACCTACCCAGCCAGCCACTCCAAAGTAGGAAGATGGCTACCATTTGAGATGCTCCTTGCCATTGGGCTGTGAAGGTAAACTGTTTTTCTAACAATCTCAGTGTTAACATGGGAACAGGCTTCCACTCACTTTCAAATCCAAATGGAACAGGATATCTACTTTCCAGAAGGAAGGAAGACATACTTCCAACCTCCATTAGTGCTATAGTTTCTGCCCCATATGAAACAGCGCTCCTGCCCTGTGCTGTTCACTTCAACATCAGAGCACCTGTTCTGAATTGTTTTCCCACTTGTGGAGACAAGGTTACATTGACTTATCCCCTCTCTTTTAACTAGCTCCCACTCTGGCCACCAATTGCATTGAGACTGTTTTCCTCTAGGGAGAAGGATGAATACTTATTGACCACTTACTGTTGGACTAGCTTTGTTCTTTCCTACGTATTATCTCACTTAATCTTCACACCTTTTGGAGGTAGAAGTAATGGTCCTTTATGGGTGAGGAAACCGAGGCTCAGAGAGATGAAGAAATTGAGAGAACTCAACCATAGAAATGAGAGGAAAGAAAAGTATGAAAGACAAAATGTACCAGATAATTAACGATATGATTTTATTCAGGCTATTGCAATAAGGAGAACGTTTATTAATGAGGAACATCTCAAAAAAAGGACGGGGACCTGGGTTTTGTAGAAGCAGGTAAACAAGAAAGTCATCTGTGTGTCTTATGGGAGTCAGGAGGAAGGATGGAAATGGACCTTGGAATATACGAAGGAAGGATGGTCCTTTGTGGTTAGCTGCTCCTGGGACACAAGAGGGGGGCAGATCTCTTTTTTCATTTGGTTGGTTGGTTTTAGGGTTTTGGTTTTTTTTTTTTTTTTTTTTTTGCGGTACGCAGGCCTCTCACTGTTGTGGCCTCTCCCATTGCAGAGCACAGGCTCCGGTCGCACAGGCCCAGCAGCCATGGCTCACGGGCCCAGCCACTCTGCGGCATGTGGGATCTTCCCGGACCGGGGCATGAACCCATGTCCCCTGCATCGGCAGGCAGACTCTCAACCACTGCGCCACCAGGGAAGCCCAGGGTTTTGGTTTTTGGCATTCATTTTTATTTTATTTTATTGAAGTATAATTGATTTACAGTGTTGTGTTACTTTCTGGTGTACAGCAAAGTGATTCAGTAATACACACACACACACACATACACACAAATATGCATATACATATATAGCTGAATTTCTTTTCAAATTCTTTTCCATTATAGGCTATTACAAGGTACTGAACATAGTTCCCTGTGCTCTACAGTAGAACCTGTTGTTTATCTATTTATATATAGTAGTGTGGGGATTTCTTAACTGTTGCAACTTTCTGGGAGCACAAGTTTCAGAAAATAATTCATTTTCAGAACCTTTTTTTTCAGACAAATATCATTCACTGATGAACAACTCAGAGGTGATCATAAACCTCTTGAGAGGGCAAAGTAGGGTCTAAGAAATAGTTTCCCAAGGACTCTTGTTAGTGTTATTCCTGTAAAACCAGTTGAACCATCTGTTGAGAAGTGGTGGCCAAGATCAGTCATTTTAGGGTTCTGGAGATCAGGCATCTTGATAGAGGGACGTCTAAAATTAAAAAGGTAAGTATTAGCATTGAATATTGTATTAAAGAGCCAGGAGCTGAATTCTGAGGGCAGCCAGTCCAGTGGATTCCAAGTGGTTGGTAGAGGTTATTCAGCACTACTCTTTGAGTTTCTTAAAGCTTTCCAGCTGGGATGTCAATGTTTTTGGTGATGTTGTCCACTGTCTTGGTTATGTCTTGGAAAAGAGCATGTATGACCTAAGCATTTCACTGGACTCCCTTAGTGGTCCAGACGCAACTTGTCCAGGGAGAATTCTGCTGCAGTGATGAGCCCCTGTAAGTTTATGGCAAGTTGTTGGGCTTCAGCTTGCAGGGCCTCTTCAGATCTTAGGGAAACCTAGTGTCCTGATAGGGATCTGGGCAGTCAGGTTTTAGTTCTAGAAGTTGCTAGATTTAAACTAAAGAAGTAAAGTTGCATTGAAGTTAACATTTTTTTAAATACTGAAAATATGACTAACTCTACACTGTTGTTGTCTAATATAAGGCAAAGAAGAACCAGGACTCTGATAAATAGGAACATATTATAGACAGCAAGGGCACTGACAAATCTCTAGAAACTTCCCACATGACATGCAATTTGAAATATTTGTATTAATAACATCACCCATACAAATTCACCTAGGGAAGGCTAAGCATCTCTTCTGATTTGCTAACTCTTTGCTTGTATTCATCAATAGTAACATATCAAATAAATTTTATTATTTCTAGCACCTCTATTTTTACAAGGTGAAAGAACAAATCCTCTGTGATTTTCTAGGGGCCCTCTGGGAAATCTCAAAGACAGTTTTAGGTGTAAAGATATCACTTATAATTGGATTTTGGAAAGACAAAAATCAAAAGTTGCTAGGAGATTTGAACACCTAAGATAGAATTGGATCATGGGTACCTGAGACACATCATTTTGCTTCTCATTTCAAAGTGAGAATGAAACATTCAAAAATAAACACTGAAGGTGACATGTTCTTTTCTAAGTGATAAGCTTTTATTTTCTTAAATCATCAAAGATACATTAAAATCAATATAAACCATAGAAGGTTATTCTGTTAAGACACAAAACCTTTGTGATCTAAGTCAGATTATACAGAAGGCAAAGAATAACATTTTATAACCTCATATTAAGAGGTTAGAAAATTTTGCCATTTTAACAGAGATAAGAACAATCCCAGTTTTCCATCAGCATAATATTTGACACTAAAAGTCCCTTTTGAAATCTTATAAAGAAACTTATCAAACCCAAGCTAGCTTTGACAACAAAAAATACAATTTCCTTTCCACAAATCTTCTATAACATTTTATATCCATTTAGGTTTGGCCTTCCTCTTTCCTCTTCCTCATTCTGCAGCAACCAGTCATTACAGTTTAGGACCAAACCACTCTCTCCTTTCATTAACAAAAGCACATCCTGCCTACCTTGCATACAAAACTGGTCCTCTCTACCATCTCCTTCACATATATTGATTATAACTTTTAACCACAGTAACTTCTATTCCACAGAGAAAATTAGGAGGCCAATAACTGTGAACAATCTGTCACACACCAGCATTTTGCAGCAGATTAGCAGAGCTCACAACTTCTATAACCACACACATCCCTTCTAGTACAGTGTCTCAAAGTGGCAAAAATTGAACATGCTCATTAACAGACCCAAAATAGACTCCCTGCAGCATATAAAAATAAGAGGTAAGCGTATTTAAACCTAAAAGTATGATTAGTAATTAGTGTTTTAGTACTCTATCTTACTTGGAGGTGATGTATGTATCCAATGAATACCCATTAATTAACTCAATTTAGTAGAAGACCAAGGTTTTAAGTCACCTAATGTTCTTGGAAGTTATCTTCCAGCTTACATACTATAAAACATAATTATTGTTGAAATAAAGTTTTCAGAATAATGATTCAGTTTGGTTAAATACAAATGTATGTTTTTCATAACCTTAACCATTAAGTAAAAGTACTGTTAACTTATTTGATAAGTGAACACGTATATGTTCAGAAAACCCATACCAAAGTAGAATAAAAATATATGCTTCTCTTATACTTACTGTCAATAACACAGAAAAAACAGCTGTTTTTATTAAACCAAAATTATTAAACTTGTCTTCTTTGCCAAAGATTTACCTAAATTATGTGAACTTGAATTCTTTTTTAAAAAATTTATTTTTATTTATTTAATTTTGGCTACATTGGGTCTTCGTTGCTGCGTGAGGGCTTTCTCTAGTTGCAGCAAGCAGGGGCTACTCTTCGTTGTGGTGCGTGTGCTTTTCATTGCGGTGGCTTCTCTTGCTGCGGGGCATGTGCTCTAGGCAAGCAGGTTTCAGTAGTGTGGCGCGTGGGCTCAGTAATTGTGGCGCCTGGGCTTAGTTGCTACACGGCATGTGGGATCTTCCCAGACCAGGGCTTGAACCCATGTCCCCTGCATTGGCAGGCGGATTCTTAACCACTGCACCACCAGGGAAATCCCCATGAACTTGAATTCTTAAAACGTTTTCTGAGTTAGTTTATATAGCAATATCTCTCTTTTCACATTGAAAATATTTGAGGTATAATGAAAATATTTGAGGTATAATTCCCTTAATTTCTTAGAATTTTAGGAATATTCCTTTTACATAAGCACTTATTTACCTCTAAGGTGATCAAAACAGAGCTCTTATAAGAGATTTATAATCTAATTTGGTAATACAATTCAGAAGTAGGAAAATACTACACACACAATGAAAGTGAAGATTTTTCTGAATTACAGACGTATAAACATACAGACACAACAGAGAGTAAGCTTATAGCTTCAAATTTAAAATTTCAGTTATTGGGCTTCCCTGGTGGCACAGTGGTTGGGAGTCCACCTGCCGATGCAGGGGACACGGGTTCGTGCCCCGATCCGGGAGGATCCCACATGCCGCGGAGCGGCTGGACCCGTGAGCCATGGCCGCTGAGCCTGCGCGTCCGGAGCCTGTGCTCCGCAATGGGAGAGGCCACAGCAGTGAGAGGACCGCATACAGCCAAAAAAATAAATAAATAACAAAATAATAATAAAAAAAATTTCAGCTATGGGTCAAGGGTAAACACAGAAATACAAACCTCACCAGTCCATATCAAGGAATTCTTCCCTTCCCAGTGTTTACAAATTCTTAATTGATTTGAACTCAGACAAACAGAAAAGACTAACAATTCTGATTCTGTGCCATCTTTCATCCAACAGAGAAAAGATCTGTTTCATGACATTACATCTGTCACATTTACGTTAACCTGTTTCAGAGAACACCAACTTGTCAGATGATAAAACCAAGAGAAGCCAGGACCAGAAGTCAAGTGAGTACTCAAAAAGAATCAACATCAGATACTTACTCTGCTAGTAACAGACAAGAGCCCAGAGTACAGGACCCAGGGTGGAGCCCACTGTTGGGGTCCCAAGTCAGAAGTCAGGAAGGGAGCACAATGGCTCTGAGAAGCTTCAATATGTAGATGGAGTAAATGAAGATTCAAAGATGAGGTCCAATCCTATTGGAGTCATTGCACCAAAATCGCACAAGGCAAAATGCACCGGACAATTAAGGATATGATTTTACTTAGGCTATTACAGTAGGGAGAATGTTCATTAATGAGGACTGTCTCAAGGAAAAGGAAGGGGACCTGGGACTTAAAGAGGCAGGTAAACAAGTGAGTCATTAGGAGTCTTTTGGGAGTCCTAGGGAAGGATGGAGACAGATCTTACCTCAGAATATGTAAGGACCCAGGGTTCTTTGTGGTTAGCCAGTCCAGGAACACAGAAATGTGGAGGGATTTTTTAACTGCAGCTTACAGGACCACAGGGTTCAGATAAAGTCCAACACTGTCAAAAGCTTTGTCCTTTATTTATTTTTTTTTAAAGGAGAAAACAGTGCACCATATACCTCAATTATATTTCAGAATAAAATGACAATGCTTTGCTTATGACATGAATAAAGGTCAGCCTTAAACAGAGTATGCTTTGAACAGCTAAAGAAATGATTTTTTTGAGGCTTCCCTGGTGGTCCAGTGGTCAAGACTTCACCTTCCAATGCATGGGGTGCAGGTTTGATCCCTGTTTGGGGAGCCAAGATCCCACATGCCTCGAGGCCAAAAAAGTATTTGGCCGCGTTTGATTTGAACTAGTTTTTCTACCCTGAAACCCAGCAGGAACCTCTTCTAGCTTACATCTGTCTCTTCCTTTTTCCATACTGAGAATCCTGGCTTTGGAGAAGCAGTGGTCCAGAGCATGGGCTGCAGGAACAAGTGCATGAGTCCACCAATAGAGAACAATTTATGTAGATACATTCCTTGGAGCTTCTCCAAAATCTGTTGGAAACTGAAACCCTGGAGTAAAATAGATTTCTGGTAGTCCATGCAAAAGGCCTAGTAATCTTTGTATCTTGAATACCAAAGAAAAGAAAATATTTTGCAGTCACAGACTGCTGACTCTGGTAATATGCTGGATATATATATTTTTAACATCTTTATTGGAGTATAATTGCTTTACAATGGTGTGTTAGTTTCTGCTTTATAACAAAGTGAATCAGCTATACATATACATATATCCCCATATCTTCTCCCTCTTGCGTCTCCCTCCCTCCCACCCTCCCTATCCCACCCCTCTAGGTGGTCAGAAAGCACGGAGATGATCTCCCTGTGCGATGTGGCTGCTTCCCACTAGCTATATATTTTACATTTAGTAGTATATATAAGTCCATGAACTCTCTCACTTCGTCCCAGCTTACCCTTCCCCCTCCCCGTGTCCTCAAGTCCTTTCTCTAAGTCTGCATCTTTATTCCTGTCCTGCCATTAGGTTCTTCAGAATCTTTTTTTTTTTTTTAAGATTCCATATATATGTGTTAGCATACAGTATTTATTTTCCTCTTTCTGACTTACTTCACTCTGTATGACAGACTCTAGGTCCATCCACCTCACTACAAATAACTCAATTTCGTTTCTTTTTATGGCTGAGTGATATTCCATTGTATATATGTGCCACATCTTCTTTATCCATTCATCTGTCAATGGACACTTAGGTTGCTTCCATGTCCTGGCTATTGTAAATAGAGTTGCAATGAACATTGTGGTACATGACTCTTTTTGAATTATGGTTTTCTCAGGGTATATGCCCAGTAGTGGGATTCCTGGGTCGTATGGTAGTTCTATTTTTCATTTTATAAGGAACCTCCATACTGTTCTCCATAGTGTCTGTATCCATTTACATTCCCACCAGCAGTACAAGAGGGTTCCCTTTTCTCCACACCCTCTCCAGCATTTATTGTTTCTAGATTTTTTGATGATGGCCATTCTGACTGGTGTGAGATGATATCTCATTGTAGTTTTGATTTGCATTTCTCTAATGATTAATGATGTTGAGCATTCTTTCATGTGCTTGTTAGCACTCTGTATATCTTCTTTGGAGAAATGTCTATTTAGGTCTTCTGCCCATTTTTGGATTGGGTTGTTTGTTGTTTTGATATTGAGCTGCACGAGCTGCTTGTAAATTTTGGAGATTAATCCTTTGTCAGTTGCTTCATTTGCAAATATTTTCTCCAATTCTGAGGGTTGTCTTTTTGTCTTGCTTATGGTTTCCTTCGCTGTGCAAACGCTTTTAAGTTTCATTAGGTCCCATTTGTTTACTTTTGTTTTTATTTCCATTTCTCTAGGAGGTGGGTCAAAAAGGATCTGGCTGTGATTTATGTCATAGAGTGTTCTGCCTATGTTTTCCTCTAAGAGTTTGATAGTTTCTGACCTTACATTTAGGTCTTTAATCCATTTTGAGTTTATTTTTGTGTACGGTGTTAGGGAGTGTTCTAATTTCATTCTTTTACACGTAGCTGTCCAGTTTTCCCAGCACCACTTATTGAAGAGGCTGTCTTTTCTCCAGTGTATATTCTTGCCTCCTTTATCAAAAATAAGGTGACCATATGTGCGTGGGTTTATATCTGGGAAAAGCTTTGTTCTTTTAAAGGTAAAGTCCTTTCCAGTCCTTTTCCTTCATTCCTTCAACTTTCCTAGTTTGGGTTCTGAGTAGATAGAAGGTGCATAATAAATGCTTGTGGCGCTAACTTTAATTGAATATGATGATGGAGGCTCTACCTACCAGGGAGGATTTGGGGAGGAAGGAAAGGGCTTGCTGTGATCCAGAGGAAGGGGAGTCATGTCAGTCTGTGAATGTCAACAATGAATAAATCCATGATTGTAGTGGACACTTTTCAAAGGTTCAAATTTGTCTCTCCTACTGGGAAACTTAAGTAATTTTTCAGAGACTCATTTTTTCGTCTCTAAAATGGATATATAACAACATACTTCACAGACATCTCTGAACATTTAGCTACATAATAACACTAAAATGTCTGCCATATGTTAGACACTTAGCGTTCCCTGCTCCCCACTCTTATCCCCACCCTGTTTACAGAGCACTTTTTTTTATAACTCAGTTACAGCTCAATCTTATGGTACTGGGCTATCCTTTCACACTACACTGCAAGCTCTGTCTGGGCAAGGAATATAGATGATGTACCTTTGAATCATCTTTGCACATCAAGCATAGCAAGTGCCCCGTGAATGTCAAGTTCATTGCTATTAGATAGGCATAGGCTGAGATGCTACAACAAAGAGCCCCTAACAGAAAGTGACTTAAATAAGACAGAAGTTAATTAATCTAGAGGGAAGAAGTTAATCTAGAGGGAATTAATCTAGAGGGAAGGAGTTCAAGTTGGTGGAATGTTTCCATGTGACTGTTTGGGGATCCCATTGTTGTTGTCTGTGGCTTTTTCTCAAGATAGACTCCTAAAGTAGAGTCAGCAAACTGAAGTCCATGAGCAGACCACCTGTTTTATAAAATTTTATGTAAACACAGCCATGCCCATTTGTCTACATATTGTCTAGGTTTGCTTCTGGGCTACAGCAGCAGAGTTGCTGACCATATGGCCCACAAGCCTAAACTATCTACTATCTGTCCCTCAATAAAAGTCTGCAAACCTTGCCCTAAGGCACAGTCCTCATCTGCATGGTTGAAGCTGGGTGGCTGCGAGATGCTTGTTGCAGGAAGGGAGAGAAGATAGAATTTCAGAACTCGTAATTTTTGTTTTCATTGGAGATGACTCAGACACAGCATGTATGAATTCTGCTTACATCTCATTGGTCTGAACTTTGCCACATGGCTACATCTAGCTGCAAGAGAGTTGGGAAAAGTAGCCAGATGCCCAACTTATACCCCAAAAGTTCAGTCATTAAGGAAAAAAAACGATGGCAAACCACAGATCCGACAGAGGATCACCATCTAGAACATACGGAGGACTCTCAAACTCAACAAATAATTTTTACTTTTTTTTTTTTTTTGCAGTATGCGGGCCTCTCACTGTTGTGGCCTCTCCCATTGCGGCGCACAGGCTCCGGACGCGCAGGCTCAGCGGCCATGGCACACGGGTCCAGCCGCTCCGCGGCATGTGGGATCCTCCCGGACTGGGGCACGAACCCACGCCCCCCGCATCGGCAAGCGGACTCTCAACCACTGCGCCACCAGGGAAGCCCCAACAAATAATTTTTAATGGTCCCCAAAATGAGCAATCTAATTAAAAAATGAGCAAAAGATATGAACAGACATTTCACTGAAGAAGATATACAGATGGCAAATAAGCCCACAAAAGATACTCCACATCATTAGCCATTTGAAAAATGCAAATTAAAACCACAAGGAGATACTGCATACCTATCAGAATGGCTAAAACAAAAAATAGTGACACCAAATGCTGGTGAGGATGCGGAGAAATTGGATCCCTCATACATTGTGGGTAGGAAAGACACTTGGCGGTTTCTTATAAAACTAAATATGTAACTACCATACGCCCTAACAATTGCACTCTTGGGCATTTATCCCAGATGAATGACACTGTTGACTATAAAACCTGTACACAGATGTTCATAGCCCAAACTGGAAACAATTACATATTCTTCAGTGGGTGAATGGCTAACAAACTGTGATACACCCACACCATGGAATACTACTCAACAATAAAAAACGAATTACTGATACATGAAACAACTTGTATGAATCTCAAGGGAATTATGTTGAATAAAAAAAGTCAATCTCAACACGTTACATACCGTAGGATTCCACTTACACAACATCTTTGAAATGCCAAAATTATAGAAATGGAATAGATCAGTGGTTTCCAGGGATAGGGGCAGTAGTGGAGGGCCATGGGATGGTGGGGGGAGGAGGGGAGAAAGAGACAGGAGGGAGGGAGGTGTGGTTATAAAAAGGCAACACTAGGGACCCTTGTGATGACAGAACCCTTCTCCACCTTGACTGTGGTGATGGATACACAAACCTACACAGGTGATAAAATTACATAGAGCTAAATACAAGCACACAAATAAGTACAAGTAAAACTCAAAAAACCTATAAAAAGGAAGAAGGAGGAGATGACTGCTGGGAGACAGTTAGCAGTCTCCACAACTGTGTTATTGTTCTGGTGCAAGGATTAGAGATAGAGGAATATCCTTATCACTCTGACTTCACTTCTGCCCATTTCTCCTGAAATTTGCTACATGGCATGAGAATACTAGCATGTGACTGACATTATCTCTCCCTCCCGCCCTCCCCAAAAAAGAAGAAAAGATGAGAGCAGCAGCTGTTTCTCTGCTAGTTAAATAAGAAATTTTTATTATCCCATAAGAATTCCCCATGGAAAAGATTAGAGAATTAGAGATAAACTCCCCCTTTTTACCAGATAACAAAATAATAAGCTGAACACTTGAGGGCTTTAACAGAGCAAATAACAATGAGGTTGTTTTCCTCTTTGTAAAACTTGGGTGCATGAATCATTTAAATTGCAAGAGG
The DNA here is from genome assembly GCF_039906515.1 of Pseudorca crassidens. Taxonomy (NCBI): domain Eukaryota; kingdom Metazoa; phylum Chordata; class Mammalia; order Artiodactyla; family Delphinidae; genus Pseudorca; species Pseudorca crassidens. The sequence continues at coordinate 122,440,094 of NC_090297.1, read as the reverse complement.
GATTCTTGGAAGTGGCAAACATAAACTCTTTTAATCATTTGAGTTTTCCAAGGCAACAGGAATCGCATAATAATGCATGATTCCGGAAAAGTCTGGTTAGCCATACTAAAAAAGTACCTTGTGCTCTTGGAATGTGTACTAGTAACTGTTAGCCCTGGGAACACCTTTGCTGCCCAGAAAGGGTCATTCAATTTCCCATCTGCTGGTCATGCACACTAATGCAAATTGTTTTCTTTTTAATTTCAGTAAGGCAAGAAGGAGTGCAGGAGTTTCTGTCCAAGGCTCCCTATAGGGGAATGGCAGTCGAGGGTGTTGACTCAGGCAAGCGCGGGTGCTAGACCCACTCCAGTAACCTGAATTGGGACCAAAGCTGGCAGAGATGGGCTCCACGGGCTCTTGAATGGTACTTTCTTCTGCTTCGTGGCTTCTTTCTGAATGCCAAGGCACTACTCGTCAAGCACCATATCTCTGATGTTCCAGAAAGATTCCTTAAGGGGGCTAGGTTAGGAGACTGTCTTTTCTTTTAATGCGGGTGGATTTATCCCTGAGTGAACCAACCCCAGGGCCTGAGCAAGGGATATAATCGCTCCGGTTCCATCATAGATGATTATTTTAATCATGGATCTTACAAGTATTTATTGAACATCAACTATGTGGCAGGCTTCATGAGGACAAAGTTTCAATCATGGGCAGGGGTTAAATCCCAAGGTGACCCTGACACCCCAATATCACAGATTCTCTGACCGTCCTGTTATCAGAGTCTATGAGAGCGTGAGACTGGCTGGTCACTTTGTGGCCAGTGTGGGCATGGTTGAGCCTTGTCCATGCTCTGCATCCTTTGTGACTGTGACAGTCTTCAGAAGGGTTTGCTTAGATGTGGAATCTTTAAAAAATGGTACAAATGAACTTATTTACAAAACAGAAATAGAGTCTCAGATGTAGAAAACAAACTTATGGTTACCAAAGGAGAAAAGTGGAGGGAAGGGATAAACTGGGAGATTGGGATTGACATATACACACTACTATATATAAAATAGATAACTGGGGCTTCCCTGGTGGCGCAGTGGTTGAGAGTCCGCCTGCCAATGCAGGGGACACGGGTTCATGCCCCGGTCCGGGAAGATCCCACATGCCGCGGAGCGGCTGGGCCCGTGAGCCATGGTCGCTGAGCCTGCGCATCCGGAGCCTGTGCTCCGCAACGGGAGAGGCCACAACAGTGAGAGGCCCACGTACTGCAAACAAATAATAAATAAATAAATAAATAAAATAGATAACTAATAAGGACCTAATGTGTAGCACAGGGAACTCTACTCAATACTTTGCAATGACCTATATGGGAATAGAATCAAAAAAAGAGTGGGTATATGTATATGTATAACTGATTCACTTTGTTGTACAGCAGAAACTAACACAACATTGTAAATCAACTATACTCCAATAAAAATTAATTTAAAAAAGAAACTGATGCTATATGTCATTAATGTAATCAAGAATGATTTGTCTAAGTCAGTGGTTTTGAAGTTTACTGTACATCAGAATCACCTGGAGGGCTTGTTAAGACAGTTTGTGATTTAGGAGATCTGGGTCAGGGCCCAAGAATTCACATTGCTAGCAAGTTCCCAGATGCTGCTCCTGATGCTGCATTTGGGACCACACTGTGCAAACCACTTACAACCAGCTCCTTAGAATTCCTCCTTCTACTCTTTTCCTCGCTCTTAGCCATGTATGACACAATTTTTCACGTTTTCCTAAGATAGCAGCTCAGCATTGCTTCTCTGTGTAGGTAAAGCCAGCAAGTCCTTTGGACACAGAACTTTATTCGAGAAGAATCTTTGGAATGACCCTCTTGGTTATGCAACTCTAAAACCAGAAAGTATCCAGGACAGGAAGATGGAAAAAGACTTTGTGGCCTGATGTCTCCCCAGGACCTCTTGCTATGCAGGGCCCAGGGAAGGGAATGGACTGATTTGCATAAGGAGACCAGGGGGGTCTGTTGGGTGTGAAGGGACTCAAATTTAGTGACTTAAAACAACACCCACTTATTATCTCCTTGTTTCTGTAGACAGAAATCCACACACTGCTGAGTTAGGTTCTCTTCCTCAGGGGCTGAAACCATGGTGTTGCCCAGGCTGTGTTCCTTCTTGGAACTTGGAGGTCCTCCTCCAAACACAGATGTTGTAGGAAGAATTTGATTGGTTGAGACTGTAGGACTGAGTCCTACAGTCTGGCTGTTGGCTTGGGGCTGCTTTCAGCTTCTAGAAGTTTACTGTTTTTCCTCGCCATATCATCCCCCACCTGCATTCAGCTCCACTGGCCCTCTCCCACTTAGTATATCTTCCTCTTCCATGAGGCCAGCAGGAGCATAGGTTTCTAACCTCTTTTAAAGGCTCCTCTGTTGAGGTCAGGCCCATTCAGGGAAATCTGCCTTTGGATTAACTTGTGATCACTAATCATGTAAGTGATATCCTATTATATTCACAGATTCCAACCCCACAAAGGAGATGGGATTATACAGGGCATCTACCCAGGTTTGGGCATGAGGTGGGGGAGACTGGGGAAGGTGAAACTTGAGAGACATCTTAGAATCCTGCCTAGGACACCACCCTTGACCCTGAGATTCAAAATTACTAAATCATATTGGGGAGGACTCAAGTGATTCTGATCAAGGTCAAACTGACAAGCAAGGATGCGTAGGGACTCAAAAGTACTCCCACAAACAGAAGAGGTTGGGAATGGTGACTTGGTCTCACATGAAGGTTTAAAGTCTCCTGGGAGAGATGTCTTAGGCCCAGTAGTCAGCTGAGGCTGTCCTGAGATTTACTTAGGAACAATGGCCAAGCAAAGCATCGTAGAGAGAGTGGAAGGGTGAGCAGGGCCCAGCTGCTGGAGGGTTATATGTGTCCTAAATGGGAGCCATTGGTAACTAGGCAGACAGTAGTGTGGTCAGCCCTGTGTTTTAGAAGATCACTCTGGCTACAGAGTGAGAAATTGATTGGATAGTGATAGCAGCAAAACTGGAGGATTTTGGAGGCTTTCATAATCATCTAGATGGCAAGGCTTAAACCAGAACATAGTGATGGGGGCAGGAGTTAAGAAGGTTCAGCATTCCCCCTCGACAGGAACAGCTCTGTTATTTAGTAGTTGATGAATGCCAATGCATCTGCCTTCATTCAGACCTCATTATCTCTCCACTTGACTTTGTCAACAGCCCATTCCATCTGTTGTTAAAAAGGCCGGATCCAAACTTCTTGGTCTAGTATTCAAGGCTCTTCGTGATTTGGCCTTGTTCTCACCAGCTTCGACTTCTGTCTTCCTTCATCATGCAGTCTATAGTCTAGTTACTTTAAAGATTTTTGTCGTTCCTAAGCAGGTGAGTCTTTCCACATTACATCCCTTCAGCCTAGAAAATTGGCAGAACTCCTACTCATTCCTCAAGGCCCAGCCCCAATGCCCTTTTCATCATTCTGTAACTGTAGTAGACTGAATACGACTCCCAATGATATCCAGGTTCTAATCCTACAACCTGTTACCATGTTACCTTATATGTCAAAAAAGGGACTTTGTGGATGTGACTGGGTTAAGGATCTTGAGATGGAGAGGTTATCCTAGATTAGGTGGACCTTAAATGTCATCACAAGACTTCTTATAAGAGAAAGGCAGAGGAGATTTGACTAAAAAAGAAGAAGAAGGAGATGTGACAACAAAAGCAAGAGGTTGGAGTGATGCAAGGAAGAGGTCATGAGTCAAGGAATGCAAGTGGCCTCCGGAGGCCAGAAAAGGCAAAGAAACTGATTCTCCTCTAAAGTCTCCAGAAGGAACAAGCCCTCCTGGTACCTTGATGTTGAACCAGTGAAACTGATTTCAGACTTCTTGTCTCCGGAACTAGAAGAGAAAAAATGTGTGTCATTTTAAGCCACTAACTTTCTGGTAATTTGTCACAGCAGCAATAGAAAACTAAGACAAACTCCCTCAGCAGTTCATCACTCATGAACTTATGTTTCTGTTGAAGTACTAACCACATATTCTAATTATTGATTTACAAGTCTATCTTCCCCACTAGATTATGAATTTCTCAAGTGTAGGGATTATGTCATTCATCTTTGTATTCTCAGTGCCACACAGTGCTTGGCCACAGTGAACCCTCAGTAATTGTCTGAGGAAAGAAAGGGATGAAGGAAGGAGTCAAAATAAGAAAAATGCTCCACTGGGTATCTTTCCACCATGTTTGTACCCCCATCACCCTCTATTCATCCCTTTCTCTGAGGTTTCGTTGTTTCTTTCTGACCATGGCACTCCAGCCACTCAAATTGAGGAGTCAGGAACTGAGGAAGGATAAGAGAAAACCTGGCAAGAAGATGCTCTACTCTTTCCCAGGTCAAAGTGTACTCTTCAAGAAAACTGGATAATAGAGAAGACTGAGAAATATCTCCTGGGGACAAAATCACCTCCACCTGAGAACCACTCAAGGTTCTCAAGTGAGGGATGCTCCTGACAGGCTATGGGAAATCTGTACCAAAATAGAACCTTTCTGAGGACCCACATCCTCATGGCTGCTGGATATGGTGCCCTGCATCGTTGGTTTTGATGAGAGTTAACAGCCCAATTCTTTCTTCCCAAGTCCAATGCAGCGCGGCATTTTGCTAAACCACTCCTTCCAAAGGATTATTATACAAATATTTCCTGCAGTGAAATCCAAGCCTAAGGACATACCCTCAGCTGCACTTTAATATTTCTTAAGTCTCTATCAGCAGCACACTGACAAAGCACTTCTCAGGGTAGCCCCTCTGGCACGGCCAAGTGCATCCACTGTTTGCTGAGTCTTCCTGGCTTGTCTCTTGGATAATGACTCATCTGCCACGTTTTTGAGGCAACTCACTGCAGACTCCAATATTCTATTCCTGAGCTGAACCTGATCAGAGCAGGATTCAGAATGACTAATGCAGACAAGTCTGCCAGGCACAATTTAGGCAGACTTTCCTGTGTCCACCATTGGGTGTAGGAGTGGGAGGTCTTACATTAAATGTGCTCAATTATAAGCATTACTTATTTTATATTGGTTAATATGGACACATTGGGAAGGCATTCTTTTGGTGTTGGGTTTCTTTAAAGGTAAAGCAAATGAGGTGAATTATGGAATTAACAGAGGAAGAGATCCCTGGGCATTTGGGTCAAGATGGGTCTACAGGTGGAAAGTGGTGAGCTCAGCAGAAAGATGCTGTACTAAATGAAACTAGAGTTTTGTAACCAACCGGATTAGATAGACTCCTGGACCAACAGAAATATGCAGTCATCTGAGCAGTCGCCAAAGACATTAGGAAATTAAACCAAAAAAACCTTCAGAATTTAGGAGCCAAAGCAGAGGGTGTGAGATGTCTCAGCAGATTTTGCAGGGCAGAAGTGAGTTCAATACAAGGTCTGACAGTTTGCAGCCTATCTCCAGAAGCACACAGCTCTCCATTCTCCACAAATACCCAGCAGACAGGCATCATTATATATCTTTTATGTTATTCCTTTCCACTTACATAACGCTGGGCACAAAGGTATTCAATAACTGTTGATAGATGCTTTTTAATTCAACCATGATGCAAACATAAGAAAGTAGTTATTTACAGATGTGGAAACTGAGGTTCAGACTTCTTTGCAGACTGAGGGGCAAAGCCAGGACTCAACTCAGATTCTGGCCTGATGGCTGTAAGTCCCTTTTTTCTTTCTGCACGAATTAATAGGAATCATGTGTATTCCTACAGCTACCTTTTGGCTCTCTCTTTGAAATTATGCCATCCTAAATCATTTTACTGGAGGTAATAGCAACTAATAAAATGAGCATATTTCACTTTTCACTCTTTTTCTTTCCCTAAGGAGAAGCAAAAGTCACACGTTAAAAAAGAATTAGAGGGCTTCCCTGGTGGCACAGTGGTTGAGAGTCCGCCTGCCAATGCAGGGGACGCGGGTTCGTGCCCCGGTCCGGGAAGATCCCACATGCCGCAGAGCGGCTGGGCCCGTGAGCCATGGCTGCTGAGCCTGCACGTCCGGAGCCTGTGCTCCGCAACGGGAGAGGCCACAACAGTGAGAGGCCCGCGTACCGCAAAAAAAAAAAAAAAGAATTAGGTAATAGACCACTGTATGATCAAAAGCTATATTTACCCAGGACCCACCAATTTTCAAAACCAGGTCAAAATATTCAAATTTTAACTTAAAGAGCTTCAAGGTAAGCCCAGGAACAAATCGGGTCAAATGAAGCATAAGCCTGTGATGTTTTGCATGAGCAGAGACAAACAGCGCTGTGGAAGGACAACGGCCACCATGGAGAAGTGAGATCTGAGTTTGATCCCAGTTCTGCCACTTCCAAGCAGTGTGGCCTTACACAAGTCCCTTAACCTTTTCCAGCCTTTTTCCTTATCTTTGCAACTGAGCTGATGATACCCACATTACAGAGTTGTGATGAGGATTACATGAAAAACTAATAGGCACTTCCAGTTTCCGGTCCAGCATGTAAAGAGCTTGGATGTTGTCACTCTTTCTTAACAACAAATAAAAGCTGAACAAACTTTAAAAAGATCAACAACTCTTAGATTTATCAGAGAAGTGAGTCTGTCCTATATTCAAAGCCAATCCCTCCTCTTCACCAATGGCCACACCAAGAGAGCGTCATTCCTTTTATCTCTTTCCCTTACTTCACCCTCCCCAATGCCCTTCCTTCCTATCCCCCTGAGAAAATAGAAGCCACCAGAAGACCACACCCATACCTTCCACCTACCCGCCTACCTGTATCTATGCCAGTATGTTCTGCCTTGCTTCCTGTTACCACAGACAAGTTGTCTATCTTGTATTCAAGGCCAATCCCTCCTCCAGATTCCACACCCTCTCATTCAAGGAAATGACCATTCTCTCTCCTATGTCATCTATTTTTTTCCTCTATTTCCTCACCCTCACCAGCATACAAACACGCTGTCTAGTTTTTTTTTTAATCTCTTGACCACATGTGCCCCACCAGGTACTTCCCCACTTTTTTCTCCTCTTCAGAACTCCCAAGTGGTCTACACTACTTATTTCTGTCTCTGAATCCTGTCCTCCCATTTTCTGTTGAGATTCTGCAATCAGGATGTAGTTCCCATGACATAGAAACCAGGGACCTCTAAGTTGTTAAAAACAATGGTCAACTACCCATTCTCATCTTAGATGACGCATCAGCAAAAATTTGACACAGATGAACAAAGCCTTCATCTCAAAACTCTTTCTTAGAACATGACCCTCATCTGGTCACCCCCCCCCCCCCCCCCCGCCTCACCAGCTGCTCACTTTCATTTCCCCTGATGGTTCCTCTGCATCTTCTTGACCTCTAACTGTGGAGTGCCTCAGGACTCATTCCTCAGCTCTCTTCTGTTCTGTATCTACATTTACTCCCACAAAGAACTCATTCAGTTTCATGCCTTAAAAAAAACTTTAAAAACTGTGTAAGCACACACGCACAACTCCCACTTTCTAACTACCTTCTGCATTTCCTTCTACATTGTCCTACAGGTCTCTGCTCAAATGTCACCTTCCCAGTGAGGCCTTACCCAACCACCCTTATTTAAAGATGAAACCTACCCCCATCTCACTAGGCTGCTCCCTATCCCTCTCCCCTACTTTTTTTTCTTCATTATATATATTTTTTACCTTCTAATATCTCATATAACCTATTTACTGAGTTTATTTTGTGCTTCCCAATACTGGAATGTAAGCTTCATGAGAGCAGGAATTTTTGTCTGCTCTGTACTGCTATATTCTCAGAACCGGGAATAGTGCCAGGCACATAGTAAGTGCTCAATAAATACTTGTGAAAATGAATGGATGAATGTCCTTACAGGAGCTGTCATAATATTAAAGGGCATAAAATCATAATTGGAAATATCCATTTCACACAAAATTGGTGAGCTTGATTCCTAACTACACGTCTGTTTATTCTCACCTCTGAGGTCCCAAGCCTAAAAGCCATATGGTACGTTCAGCTCCCAAAGCATCTTCACAGTGTTGCCTCCAGAATACTGTAAGCCAGGTATCTGAGTCCCACGGAAGTCAGGGGGATACCTAGTATGACCTATAGAATGCACACCCCCAAAGTTGTTCACGTCCTAACCCCCTGTGAATATGTTACAGTGCTCAGCAAAAAGGACTTTGCAGGTGTTATTAAGGTTATAAATCTTATAATAGGGAGGTTAGCCTGCATTATTCAGGTGGACCCAAACTAATTACATGAGCACTTAAAAGCAGAGAACTTTCTGCAGCTAGAAGCAGAAGAGATTTGGCAGAAAGGTCACATGATTTGAAATGTGAGAAAGACTCTCAACCTGCCATAGCTGGCTTTTTTCCACAGCTTTACTGAGATATAACTGACACATAACTTTTTGTAAGTTTAAGGTGTACAACATGTTGATTTGATATACTTCGCTAAATGATCACCACCTTCGAGTTAGCTAACACCTCCATCATGTCACATACTTACCACTGCTTTTCTTTTAAATTTTTTATTGGAGTATAGTTGATTTACAATGTTGTGTTAGTTTCTGCTGTACAGCAAAGTGAATCAGTTATATATATACATATATCCACTCTTTTTTAGATTCTCTTCACATATAGGCCATTACAGAGTATTGAGTAGAGTTCCCTGTGCTATACAGTACATCCTTATTAGTTACCTATTTTGTTTGTTTGTTTGTTTTCTTATCTCTTCTTGATTTTGTGGACTTAACATATTTTGTGGACTTAACATATGTGTTGAATTTATCTTGACTTTATCTAATTATTTTTTTTGAATTTTATTTTATTTTTTTATACAGCAGGTCCTTATTAGTCATCAATTTTATACACATCAGTGTATACATGTCAATCGCAATTGCCAATTCATTCCACCACAACCCCCACCTCCCCCTTTGGTGTCCATACGTTTGTTCTCTACATCTATGTCTCAATTTCTCCCCTGCAAACTGGTTCATCTGTACGATATTTCTAGGTTCCATATATATGTGTTAATAAACAATATTTGTTTTTCTCTTTCTGACTTACTTCACTCTGTATGACAGCCTCTAGATGCATCCATGTCTCTACAAATGGCCCAATTTCCTTCCTTTTTAAGGCTGAGTAATATTCCATTGTATATATGTGCCACATTTTCTTTATCAATTCATTTGTCAGTGGGCATTTAGGTTGCTTCCATGACCTGGCTATTGTAAATAGTGCTGCAATGAACATTGGGGTGCATGAGTCTTTTTGCATTATGGTTTTCTCTGGGTATATGCCCAGTAGTGGGATTGCTGGGTTGTATGGTAGTTCTATCTTTAGCTTTTTAAGGAACCTCCATACTGTTTTCCATAGTGGCTGTATCAATTTACATTCCCACCAACAGTGCAAGAGGGTTCCCTTTTCTCCACACCCTCTCCAGCATTTGTTGTTTGTAGATTTTCTGATGATGGCCATTCTAACTGGTGTGAGGTGATACCTCATTGTAGTTTTGATTTGCATTTCTCTAATAATTAGTGATGTTGAGCAGCTTTTCATGTGCCTCTTGTCCATCTGTATGTCTTCTTTGGAGAAATGTCTATTTAGGTCTTCTGCCCATTTTTAGATTGGGTTGTTTGTTTTTTTAATATTGAGCTGCATGAGAGGTGTATATATTTTGGAGATTTTGTCTGTTGATTTGTTTGCAAATATTTCTCCCATTCTGAGGGTTGTCTTTTCATCCTGTTTATGGTTTCCTTTGCTGTGCAAAAGCTTTGAAGTTTCATTAGGTCTCATTTATTTATTTTTGTTTTTATTTCCATTACTCTAGGAGGTGGATCAAAAAAGATCTTGCTGTAATTTATGTCAAAGAGTGTTCTTCCTATGTTTTTCTCTAAGAGTTTTATAGTGTCCAGTCTTACATTTAAGTCTCTAATCCATTTTGAGTTTATTTTTGTGTATGGTGTTAGGGAGTGTTCTAATTTCATTCTTTTACATGTACCTGTCCAGTTTACCCAGCACCATTTATTGAAGAGACTGTCTTTTCCCCATTGTATATCTTTGCCTCCTTTGTCATAGATTAGTTAACCATAGGTGCATGGATTTAACTTTGGGCTTTCTATCTTGTTCCATTGATCAATGTTTCTGTTTTTGTGCCAGTACCATATTGTCTTGATTACTGTAGCTTTGTAGTATAGTCTGAAGCTAGGGAGTCTGATTCCTCCAGCTCCATTTTTTCCCCTCAAGACTGCTTTGGCTATTCGGGGTCTTTTGTGTCTCCATACAAATTTTAAGATTTTTTGTTCTAGTTCCGTAAAAAACGCCATTGGTAATTTGATAGGAATTGCATTGACTCTGTAGATTGCTTTGGGTAGTACAGTCATTTTCACAATATTGATTCTTCCAATCCAAGAACATGGTATATCTCTCCATCTGTTGGTATCATCTTTAATTTCTTTCATCAGTGTCTTATAGTTTTCTGCATACAGGTCTTTTGTCTCCTTAGGTAGGTTTATTCCTAGGTATTTTATTCTTCTTTTTGCAATGGTAAATGGGAGTGTTTCCTTAATTTCTCTTTCACATATTTTATAATAAGTGTATAGGAATGCAAGAGATTTCTATGCATTAATCTTGTATCCTGCAACTTCACCAAATTCATTGATTAGCTCTAGAAGTTTTCTGGTGGCATTTTTAGGATTCTCAATGTATCGTATCATGTCACCTGCAAACAGTGACAGCCTTACTTCTTCTTTTCCAATTTGTATTCCTTTTATTTCTTTTTCTTCTCTGATTGCTGTGGCTAGGACTTCCAAAACTATGTTGAATAATAGTGGTGAGAGTGGACATCCTTGTCTTGTTCCTCATCTTAGAGGAAATGCTTTCAGTTTTTCACCATTGAGAATGATGCTTGCTGTGGGTTTGTCATATATGGCCTTTAGTATGTTGAGGTAGGTTCCCTCTATGCCCACTTTCTGGAGAGTTTTTATCATAAATTGGTGTTGAAATTTGTCAAAAGCTTTTTCTGCATGTATTGAGATGATCACATGGTTTTTATTCTTCAGTTTGTTAATACTGTGTATCACACTGATTGATTTGCATATATTGAAGAATCCTTGCATCCCTGGGATAAATCTCACTTGATCATGGTGCATGATCCTTTTGGTGTTGTTGGATTCTGTTTGCTAGTATTTTGTTGAGGATTTTTACATCTATATTCATCAGTGATATTGGTCTGTAATTTTCTTTTTTTGTAGTATCTTTGTCTGGTTTTGGTATCAGGGTGATGGTGGCCTCATAGACTGAGGTTGGGAGTGTTCCTTCCTCTGCAATTTTTTGATAGAGTTTGAGAAGGATGGGTGTTAGCTCTTCTCTAAATGTTTGATAGAATTCATCTGTGAAGCCATCTGGTCCTGGACTTTTGTTTGTTAGAATACTTTTAATCACAGTTTCAAGTTCATTACTTGTGATTTTTCTGTTCATATTTTCTATGTCTTCCTGGTTCAGTCTGGGAAGGTTATACCTTTCTAAGAATTTGTCCATTTCTTCCAGGTTGTCCATTTTATTGGTGTAGAGTTGCTTGTAGTAGTCTCTTAGGATGCTTTGCATTTCTGTGGTGTCTGTTGTAACTTCTCCTTTTTCATTTCTAATTTTATTGATTTGAGTCCTCTCCCTCTTTTTCTTGATGAGTCTGGCTAATGGTTTATCAATTTTGTTTATCTTCTCAAAGAAGTAGCTTTTAGTTTTATTGACCTTTGCTATTGTTTTCTTTGTTTTTATTTCATTTATTTCTGCTCTGATTTTTATGATTTCTTTCCTTCTGCTAACTTTGGGGGTTTTTTTATTGCTCTTTTTTCTCTAGTTCCTTTAGGTGTAAGGTTAGACTGATTATTTGAGATTTTTGTTGTTTCTTGAGGTAGGCTTGTAGAGCTATAAACTTCCCTCTTAGAACTGCTTTTGCTGCATCCCATAGGTTTTGGATGGTCGTGTTTTCATTGTCATTTGTCTCTAGGTATTTTTTGATTTCCTCTTTGATTTCTTCAGTGATCTCTTGGCTATTTAGTAATGTATTGTTTAGCCTCCATGTGTTTGTGTTTTTTACGCTTTTTCCCCTGTAATTCATTTCTAATCTCATAGCGTTGTGATCAGAAAAGATGCTTGATATGATTTCAATTTTCTTAAATTTACCAAGGCTTGATTTGTGACCCAAGTTGTGATCTATCCTGGAGACTGTTCCGTGCACACTTGAGAAGAAAGTGTAATCTGCTGTTTTGGGATGGAATGTCTTATAAATATCAATTAAATCTATCTGGTCTATAGTGTCATTTAAAGCTTCTGTTTCCTTATTTATTTTCATTTTTGATGATCTGTCCATTGGTGTAAGTGAGGTGTTAAAGTCCCCCACTATTACTGTGTTACTGTCGATTTCCTCCTTTATACCTGTTAGCAGTTGCCTTATGTATTGAGGTGCTCCTTTGTTGGGTGCATATATATATAATTGTTATATATTCTTCTTGGATTGATCCCTTGATCATTATGTAGTGTCCTTCCTTGTCTCTTGTAACATTCTTTATTTTAAAGTCTATTTTATCTGATATGAGTATTGCTACTCCAGCTTTCTTTTGATTTCCATTTGCATGGAATATCTTTTTCCATCCCCTCACTTTCAGTCTGTATGTGCCCCTTGGTCTGAAGTGAGTCTCTTGTAGACAGCATATAGATGGGTCTTGTTTTTGTGTCCATTCAGCAAGTTTTTTGTTTGGGGCATTTAGTCCATTCACGTTTAAGGTAATTATCGATATGTATGTTCCTATTACCATTTTCTTAATTGTTTTGGGTTTGTTTTTGTAGGTCCTTTTCTTCTCTTGTGTTTCCCACTTAGAGAAGTTCCTCTAGCATTTGTTGTATCTGTAAAGCTTTTGATTTCTCCATTGAATCTGAATGAGATCCTTGCTGTGTAGAGTAATCTTGGTTGTAGGTTCTTCCCTTTCATCACTTTAAGTATATCATGCCACTCCCTTCTGGCTTGTAGAGTTTCTGCTGAGAAATCAGCTGTTAACCTTATGGGAGTTCCCTTGTATGTTATTTGTCGTATTTCCCTTGTTGCTTTCAATAATTTTTTTTTGTCTTTAATTTTTTCCAATTTGATTACTATGTGTCTTGGTGTGTTTCTCCTTGGGTTTATCCTGTATGGGACTCTCTGCGCTTCCTGGACTTGGGTGGCTATTTCCTTTTACATGTTAGGGAAGTTTTCAACTATAATCTCTTCAAATATTTTCTCGGGTCCTTTCTCTCTCTCTTCTCCTTCTGGGACCCCCATAATGCGAATGTTGTTGCATTTAATGTTGTCTCAGAGGTATCTTAGGCTGTCTTCATTTCTTTTCATTCTTTTTTCTTTATTCTGTTCCATGGCAGTGAATTCCACCTTTGTGTCTTCCAGTCACTTATCCGTTCTTCTGCCTCAGTTATTCTGCTATTGATTCCTTCTAGTGTAGTTTTCATTTCAATTATTGTATTGTCCATTTCTATTTGTTTGTTCTTTAATTCTTCTAGGTCTTGTTAAACATTTCTTGCATCTTCTCCATCTTTGCCTCCATTCTTTTTCTGAGGTCCTGGATCATCTTTACTATCACTATTCTGAATTCTTTTTCTGAAGGTTGCCTATCTCCACTTCATTATTTTTCTGGGGGTTTATCTTGTTCCTTCATCTGGTACATAGCCCTCTGCCTTTTCATCTAGTCTGTCTTTCTGTCAATGTGGTTTTTGTTCCACAGGTTGCAGGATTGTAGTTCTTCTTGCTTTTGCTGTCTGCCCTCTGGTGGATGAGGCTATCTAAGAGGCTTGTCTAGTTATCTATTTTATATATAGTAGTGTGTATATGTCAATCCCAATCTCCCAATTTATTCCTCCCCTGATTTCCCCCTTGGTAACCATAAGTTTGTTTTCTACATCTGCGACTCTATTTCTGCTTTGTACATAAGTTCATTTGTACCATTTTGTGTGTGTGTGTGTGTAGTAGGAATATTAAAGATCTACTCTCTTAGCAACTTTCAAGTTGTTAACTATAATCACTGTGCTGTGCATTAGATCCCCAGAACTTATCTTCTAACCTGAAGTTTGACCAACATCTCCCCATTTCTCCCTCCCTCCCTCGAGCCCCTGGTAACCACTCATCTACTCTCTGATTTTATAAGTTGAACTTTTTAAAATGCTACATATGAGATCATCAGGTATTTCTCTTTCTTGTCTGGCTTCTTTCATTGAGTATAACACTTTCTAGATCCATCCATGTTGTCGCAAATGGCAAGATTTCTTTTTTTATATGACTGACTAATACTCCACTGTGTATATGTACCACATCTTCTTTATCCGTCATCTGTTGACAGACACTTAGGTTGTTTCCATATGTTGGTTATTGTGAGTGATGCTGTGATGAACATGGGGTACAGATATCCATGAGCTAGGGAAGGCAGGTGGCCTCTAGAAAGGGAAACAACTTCTAACTGAGTCAGGAAGGACACTGGGACCTCAGTTCTACTACTACAAGAAACTGAACTCTGAAAATGACCTGAATGAGCCTGGAAGCAGATTCCCCCTCAGAGCCTCCCACAAGAGCCCAGCCTGGCCAACACCTTGATTTTGGCACTAAGCAGAGAACCCAGTTGAGCTCCTTGGACTTCTGACCAAACTGTGAGATAGTAAATGGGTGTTATTTTAAGCTGCTAAGTTTGTGATAATTTGTTATGACAGCAGTGAAAATCTAATACATCCAGTAGCTATCTATCACTGAGTGATCAGGAACACAAATATTTGTAACAAGAGAGCTTTCCTCCAACCCAAGAATCAGGCCCACTTTGAGAGATCTGGCTTCTCTTGCCTTCTCAAAGATGTCAAACTGATGCTTTGAACTATCGTTAAATCACCACTTTCTTTTGATTTCCCTGGTGTCAGAAATTTAAATGAACCAAAATAATAGAGGTTGTTCTATATATTCTTTTCAGGTTGTGGGAGAAACATTTGAGAGACTTTCCCCTTTGCATAAGCTGAGCTGTGTCTAACTAGTGGTCTGATTTTCTATTAAGCTTCAGGGGAAGTGAGAAATGGCTGCTTCTATAGAATTAGTAAATGCCACCAAAACTAAAGGTCAAACTAAGTTGACATTAAATACAGTATTTCCAGTGGGGCAATGTGGGGTGCTTGAAAGAGCAGTTCCCACAAGCCCCTGCAATGCTTATTCTCTGAACTTGTTGTGAGTGGTAATGGAATCCAATTAAACTCTGTCAGTCCCCAGCCTTTCCACCTGTGACCTATATTAGCCACAATAAGTCTGTTTTCACAGACAAAGCCCCTTTGGTGACCAACGTGGAGAAGATCGTGTGGCTGGTTCCACACTGCAGATGTTATATTCATTCACGCAGGCTTCTCAGGGGCCCCCGGCCCTGCCAGCTTTCAGGATCACTGTGAGCTGAACACTGATTTATCCCCTCATGTGGCTTTGGAGGGCAGAGAAATAAAGGAGGATGGACACAGGGCAGATTCCAGCTGAGCCGAGTTTGCACTGGAAATTCAAACTTGAACTAAGGGCTTGGTAACCTGGGAGGTCCAAGAAGCAGAGGGAGGAAAGCTTGTAGGGGGAATATGCACAGACTTGGGAACGAGGCTGTTGTAGGTGTGAATCCCAGCTCCACCACTTAATAGCAGGTAAACTTAGAAACAGTTTTAACCACTCTGATCCTCAATTTCCTCATCTGTAAAATGGGATAGTATTAAATTAAAAATAAGATAAAGGAAGTAATTTACCATCCTTACTTCAGTGTTTTCTATTACTCTTACTTTGTTTTATTTTTATCCATGGCACTTATCACCATCTGACACCAACATATCTACATGGTTATTGTTTAACATCTGTCTCCCTATCCACAAGAATGTAAGCCCCATGAAGTCAGGGACTTTGCTTGTTTACTGCAGTATCCTTGGTGCCTAGAGGCAACAAGAGGCAGGAGAGCCTAGTGGTTAAGAACACGGGCTCCAGAACCAGGTTTCTGGGGTTTCAATACAGGGACTGCAAATTACTAGCTATGTGGACCTGGGAAAATTACTCAACTTCTCAGTTCCTCAGTTTTTCCACCGGCAAAATGAGGACCATAACAGAACCTCCCTCCAAGAGTTATCCCAAGGAATGAGCAGCTAATACATGTAAAGCATTTATAAGAGTGCTAGGCACAGAGTAGGTATTCAATAAATATTAACTATAATAATAATGGAACCTGGTATACTGCGGGTAATGACTCAGTATTGGCTGTACAAATGATAAATATTTACAGAATTCTTGGAACTATGCCTAGCACACAGTAGGTCCTCAATGAATGATAACTTTACAAAGAAGTATGCTGGTATATGTTTAATAACTGATTCTCAGAAGGCAGGAGGTGGATTTGTCCTATTTGCTGGTGTCTCCTGTCATGGCTGATTTCAGCTACCAACCTGACACCAGTGAACACAGATTTGGGAAGAGATGCCCAGTAACATTCTAATATAGAGAATTTCTACCGTATAGATACAATAAATACATATAATCTTGAGAACATAGATAATAGGAAAATAATTAGGAAGTGAAGAATTTTAAGTATTTGTTACCTTTGTTTTAATGTAATTTTTTTTTTCCTTTTGCGTTATGCAGGCCTCTCACTGTTGTGGCCTCTCCCGTTGCAGAGCACAGGCTCCGGACGCACAGGCTCAGGGGCCATGGCTTACGGGCCCAGCTGCTCCGTGGTATGTGGGATCTTCCCAGACCGGGGCATGGACCCATGTCCCCTGCATCGGCAGGCGGACTCTCAACCACTGCGCCACCAGGGAAGCCCTGTTTTAATGTAATTTAATTGTAAGTTTGCATAATGTAATTTTAATAATTGCTGAATTAAATTTTAAATAACAGGCTCTCAAGTCTCCTGAAAATTTAACAATTGGCTTTTTTGAGCCAGAACAAGCTAACTCCAGCACACAACTCACTGTATACGTGTTATTCTTCCTACCACAAATAGGTACCCTTTCCTGGCCCCAAATAAAGAAAGAAAGAATAGCATAAATGCTTGTGCAGCAACCTAGGGCAGACCCCTCTCCCAGGCAAAGCATGGAATCAATCCTAAAGAGGAACTGAATTGATCCCCTTCTAAATACTTGACCAAACCTGGTGAAACGGTCAAGTCCTAGGCCATCGCCTTCTAAGGGACTGCCCAGACTACCTGACTGTGCTAGAATGTCATTGTCTCAAGTACTGTGGGAAATAAATGAGCCATTGACCTAGACTTGGGTGTCTCTAGACTACATGGTCATTTAAGAGACTAGACTTTAGGGATTTGTGTACAGAAATGAATAGACAGGGCAATGGTGAGGGTCACAGCTGTGTCAATAATCATTGTCACAGCTGTGATATGTGTATTCTCCCACTTGTCACCTTTCTTGCCCTCAGCTCTACATTCAGGAAAACAGAAAATATGAAATCCAGAGAAAACTCAGTTTAGCCTGCTAATCTCCCTTTGCCCTACTGATTATAGTCCCCCCCAAAAGTTCCTCAACTACCCTGGGCCATTATTGTTCTGCAATGTCCTGTCAGTAGGGTGACCAACCATCCTGATTATCCAGGGCTCTTCCAGTTTTAGCACTGAAGGTCCAGAGTCTCAGGAAATCCTTCAGTCCTGGGCAAACCAGGACAGTTGTTCACTCTAACGCTTGGCCCTCAAGGCCAGGATCCCTGTGGCTTTCAGTCTGCCAGGAGAGCCTCAGACAGTGATTCTAGAGACAAAGGCTGTGAAGTAGAAGCATGCATAGATCCAAGAAGCCAAGTATTAGAAGTCAGAGCGTCTTAGTCAATTCGGGCTGCTGTGCAGAATTTCACAGACTGGGGGCTTAAACAACAAACATTTATTTTTCACGGTTCTGGAAGTTAGATGTCCAAGATCAAGGCACAGAAACTGGGAAATATAGAGTAGCTGGGCAGTCATACGCCCAACATGGCAGCAAGGCAGGCTTCTCCAACATATGTACATCATTGGGAAGAACTGTTACCCTAACGCTGCAGATGTGTAGGGGAGAACTTCAGATACACAATAACTGGATAAACCAGAACTAGATTAATAAGTCTGCCTCAAACCAGTGATTTCCAACCAGCAAATTATCACTGCTAAGTAGAAAAGTGACTCTGTCCCTCCCTCTCCAAAAACTACAGAGGTCTCCTAGGCTCCTTCATGATCGCCTTCCCTGCATCCTGTCCAACCATCAGGGACTCAACCTGTCAAACCTCACACAACTCATCTCAACACTTCATGTGCCTGGAATCACAGTACCCATCAGGGAATAGAAGACTTTGAGGAAAATAAAAGTGTCGTCTCATTAGAGAGACTTGGGGATTCCATACTGGACTCAGAGATCAGAGCTTCTCCCAGCAGTACCAGCTAACCCCTCAGTGTTGCATGTCCCAGGAGGCGCTTAGCGTTTTTCTGTTCCCTGAGGTTCCTCTTTGCCCTCCTGTTACACTTGTAGACAACAGAAGTAGCATGTGAGCAGTTCAGTTGTTCCTAACTGTTAAAAATATCGCTTCGGAGACTCCTTGTTTTCCTACCGTTGTTGCACCCACAGAATAAAGGAAGTGCAGGCCCAGTGCCACCTTTCAATGGATCATCAATGCCTCATTTTCCATGCCAGGGAGGAGACTGTGCTGAGATGGGCGTTATGTTTGTTAATATATTAGTTAAACAAGCATGTGCCAGGCACTGTCCTAAGTGCTGGGAAGAGAGTGATATATAAGACATATATATTTTTTGTGTCTCATATTGCCCATCTCCAACCCACATAGCGGCACTGTGCTTTTTCTGAAACATAAACCAAGTTTCATCCTCCCCTGTTCAGCCAGACCATCTCTTCAGCATCATCTTCAGGTCATTAAAAACAGACAAGCCGAGTGGGGAAAGATCTGGGGTGTGAGATTTAGAAATGTTGGTGTGCCGTGGTCCCAGCCCCAGGAGAGCATCCTTAAATGCAGTAATAGCTTGCTGGCATATGCAGAAGCCATATGAAGAGAGCTATGAGTGTGCAAAGCTAGGTCCTCAGCCTGGAGAGGCGAAGGGCTCCTCAGGGGCTGTTAGAAATGTGTTCCTCTCCTACAGCGCCTCATCATAAAGTGGGCCTTCTCCCTCCCTTCTTCACACTCCTCCCTACCAGCAACTCTTTTTGCTGTCAAGTCGCCAGGTGCATCCTTCTAAAGGTGATCACACACTCTCTAAGACACTGCACAGACCTAAAAGCAGCTTGGTTTGCTAGGGACCTCTGAAAGACACCCAACAATCTTGTGTATTCCCCTGGAACCTGCGACCTCTTCACCGAAGGCAATTCCTTCATTTCTCCTGAGATCAGGCTCAAAAGGCCACTCCCTCCAGGAAGCACTCCCAAATTTACCTCCCCACCCACCATCTCTAATAATTTATATTACTCTGTCACCTTCTAGCAGTATTGTAAGTTTTGTGTTCAGTTTTGATCGTGTCATTCTCCACTCGTTGATATGTCCTTGTGACTACAGATTCTTTGTCTTTTATCCAAAACCTGTAGAATCAAATGTATTGTGGAATTCAGAACTTTTTTAAATTTTAGAAGAATAATAGAGCTTCTGTGGTAGCACCTATAATCAAACACATTAATATTTGTTCCATGAAACTTGTGAATATTCACGCCAAGTGGGATACATGGAGATTATAATCAGCTTTTTATCAGTTCACATCAGGCTTTGCCACAAATGAGTTCAGTATTTTAGAAGCATGAATATGAGCTACTAATAATAGCCACCACTACTGAACCTTCCTCTGTGCCAGGCACTCTGCCCTGTGCATATAATCTCAATTAATCCACAGCAGGGCCATGGGAAGGAGGCATTGTTTTCCACATGAGAGATGAGGAAAGTGAGATTCAGAGAGGGTAAGTAATTTACCCAAGGTCAAACTTCTGGAAAATAGAGGAACCAGCATTCAAACCCAAGGCTGTCTGACCATAAACTTGATGGTCAATGGCCAGGTTTCATACCAAATGTGCTTCCTCTCATATCTCCCATGAAATATGCAAGATAGAACATATAAATACTTGCCAACAATGCAAATAAACAGAGCAGCATTTAATTTTTTAATCTGTAATTCACAAGTTATATTTTCCTTCTTCCGAAAAGACCATATAGGACGTAAAATGTCAGTTAGTTGTGTAAGGCAAGCATCATACCTCTTGGAGTCCAGATGTGACCACAGTAGATGAAGGTATAGCAAACACGTTATGGGTCACATCAGGAAGCACATGGGCATCACCGACCACCACATGTGTTCTCATCAGCTCACACAGCATCAGTGGTCAACATTTAGAACTCAGGGGATTTCAATTCAGAGTCCAAACAGTTTCTCTAAGTGTTAAAAATATGTTTTTTTAAGTATGTTTTTACTATTCACAATTTTTTCTCTTGAAAAATCGGATATTCCTACTATACAGTGTTTTTGTTCCTTCATTGCAATAATCAGCTGACACTGAGTAGCAGCTTTAGGTGGGGTAAGTATTTCCCAATTAGCAACGGTCCCCCACTTCTGCACACCTGGATTCTGAAGGAATTCGAGTTTGGGACCACTGTATCTGATAGAGTTAACCAGTATCTGATGGCTTGACCTGTTATGCTCCCCAGCAGGCTGGCAGTCTGTTTAGTGATGTGAGTGATGGGTTGTGACTTGTATCTTCTATTACAAGTCAAGAACTTCCAGTAAGGATGAGACTGGAAGATCATATTTTCAGCACCATCACAGCCACCGACACACAGCAAGAATGGATTGAGAGAGACAGAGAAAGAGCAGCAGAAAGGGAGGGAGGGAGGGAGGGAGAGAGAGAGAGAGAGAGAGAGAGTGTGTGTGTGTGAGAGAGAGAGAGAGAGAGATCATTTATTCATGCCAGAAATAGAAAAGAAATTTGAGGTGGTGAAGGAAGCTTAAAGCACACCTGCTGGGCCAGGAGCCAGAAGGAGGCAGAAGTGGCCCAGTGTCAGCTCCCAAGAGGGAAAGTTCCTCATGTGAAGCAACCAAAACCTAGATCACTTCTTGAACCCAGGATCCACTGCACTTGCAAGGGAGCTGAGAAAAGCTACAACAAATTGGTGTTTGGGGTCATGGCATACATATGGTTCTGTGATCAGAGTACCCACATGAAACACAGTATCACAGCAGGGCAAGGCCACAGCCACCTTTTGTGAATAACCACCAAAAGAATACAAATATAATTTCTATTTTCCTAACTAGCAGAGATATGACAGAAAGGAAAAAGATAGGTTCACCAAAAGGTAGGAAATTAAAAAATAAAAAGAGAGGGGAGGGCTTCCCTGGTGGCGCAGTGGTTGAGAGTCCGCCTGCCGATGCAGGGGACACGGGTTCATGCCCGGGTCCGGGAAGATCCCACATGCCGTGGAGCGGCTGGGCCCATGAGCCATGGCCGCTGAGCCTGCGCGTCCAGAGCCTGTGCTCCGCAACGGGAGAGGCCACAGCAGTGAGAGGCCCGCGTACCGCAAGAAAAAAAGAGAGAGGGGAAATCAAGGAAGAATACACAGGAAAATAAAAAATGTATTTCCTGGGTTTTCCCAATTTCCAAGATGATCACCCAACACCCAAGTTCACCAGTTTTGTGACCTTTCTCAAGGTCAATAAAAGCACCTGCCTGTAAGACCCAGCAGAGTTTACATTTGAATCTGTATGGGCAAGTGTTCCTTTTCCCACCAGTGGGAAGCCAGATGTTTGCCCATTATTGTCTGAAGCCCATGGTGCAGGAAGCATCTACCTTCAGATCATCAATCCCTAGCACTGAGTCCCCCATAGGGGACATCTTGTTTGTTTAGAGAACTCTCAGGGAGGCTCTCAGGAGTACATAGAAGGGTAGCAGTAAAGTCCAGACAACCAATTACGCCAAAGCTTGTCAAGGGCCATATGGGCAAAAGGACCTTGAACAGATCTACCCACTACCATCTTGTAAAGAATGAGAGTGACTGTGGCCTGTCCTCTGAGAACCAGCTCCACTTCTTGTCAGATGCATGTATAACACTGGTGATTGGATTCTGAGCAAATATGCCCTCCTGTCAATATCCTAAACTGAATGGAGGCAATGATTTAACAGTCCTCTGAAAATTTCCAAATTGTCCACATCAGCTCAGTTTCCTGGCCCTAGGAAAGAAAGCTCATCGGGTTGTGTGCCCCAGCACCCTGGGAGCTGAGGTGTTGCCAGACCACTCTCTGGGAGCCAGAAGTGTAATGTAGATAAGGTAAACTGCATTGTTGTTTTGGTTTGGACCTGAGAGGCAAACATCCAATTTGAGATCAAATAAATGGGTTCTGGGCCTGAATACGCTTTTTAAATAGGATTCGCTCTAGAGCAGTCTGAAAATCAGAACGCTGCACCAGTAAAACTCTGCCTATGCTTCCTGAGCTAAAAAAGAGAAGCCCCACCCCACCCAGCAAGGGGACCCATCTATACTCGATAGTATGTTTTACATTTAGAAAAGTACAGCCACAGGCTTAGGGAATGGGGAAGGATCTTATACAATTATGACTTGAATGAAGACAAACAGAATTTCAATTTATAGTACCAATGGTTCCAAAATAAAAAGAGCTGAGGTTTATTGAGCACTTACTATGTGATTGACACTGTTTCAAGTACTTAATAACTATACAATATTACCAACTCACTATTTGCAAAGTAATAATAATAACAATCTCCCCCAAACTGTGAAGTAGGGGCTATTACTATCCCTAATTTACACACGAGAAAATTGAATAATAGCTAGTATGTGCTAGTGCCAAGATTCAGACTTCAGATTTCTGACTCTAAAGCTCATAAGCATAACTGCTAATCTATCTAGGAAGTAATCTTACAAGGTATTACTCCAAAAAGATTTCTGGATCTATGAGTCTCACCTATAATAGAGCACACACCTCTTTTTCCCCCCCAATAGCTATAGTTAGCCTTGTCTGTAGTTTATAGAATTTCGCACTGTTGGAGAAGCAACATCTCAAAGAAAGAGGGATCCTTCTTCAGACCTAGGAGGGGGACTATGATTGGTCTGGGCCATGCAGGGCTATTTCTTTTCTCTTTGCTGGTGATTGGTGCACATGTGACACAGATCCAGCCATGAGACCTTGGCAAAGTTCTGCTAGAGGTGACTGGGGAGGGTTTTGCTCCATGATAAATAGATATATTGAGAGAGTCCACTACATTTTTCCTTTTTTGAATGTGTGTAAAGCATGATGCTAGGCGTTGAGACAATTATTTTAGGCTTGTCAGCCTATGGACAAAAAAGCCAACATGCTGAGGATGGCAGAACAGAAAGATTTTTTTAAAACCTGGGTTTCTGATGACAGATGGAGCCTACACATCAAACCTGGACTCCTCTGTCTCCAGATTTCTTGCTACAAGGATAGTTATACATCTTTATTTCTTAAGCCATTGTAAGGCATTATGTCACTTTGCCTCTAAATGCATCCTAACTTATATATATATCCTTCATCTATGTACAGATATATGTTATAGCTGTACATTTTCCACCTTTCTTTATCTCAGTTGACTTGTAGCTACGTGGTCAACTAAAACCAGGCAGTCAAGGAAAGAAAGGAAATATATTTGAGCAGCAGTTTATTAACACTGTTTTGGAAAAAAAAAATTCAAGACTGCTGTACTATTTTTTACCAATCCCCTACCCCAAATCTTGCTTAGCTGCATTCACCTGCAGGCTATGACTCAGCAGTAAATAGAATAAAATATATCCCCAGTTTCCTCATTAGTAAAATAAGCAATATGAACCAGGTGATCCTTAGAAAAATTCCAGCACTGACATTTTATGCTTCATGCTCTATCTATCTATCTATTAAGAAGGGTTATATTGTAATAATTTCTAGAGATGCCCTGTAAATAATGACCACATCCTTAAACACTTAATAAAATCATAACAGTTTATCACAGTCTAAGTCTCTCCCCTCTGCAAGTCTCAGTTCCTTATCAGGAGCATGTGAAAAATGAAATGGATGCTCTTTAAGGCCCTTTCCAGCTCACACACTCCTGAATCCAGCCAGATTCTTAAATATGTGGTTCTACTCCTCATAGACTTTCTGAAAACCTTATGCAGTTGGGTCCTGACGATGTCTGAATCACACAGAAGATGTTTCTGGAGCACATATTTATGCTAAAAGTTAACTGACTCAAACTGTGACCTCCTCATTTCTCTGCTTCTCCTTGGTACCCAGCACACCATGTGGTACATGACAGGCTCTCAGTAATTACCGGTAATCCAATAATAGTATCATTTTTTTTGAACGTCTACTATTTGACTGAGATTTTAAATAGAGTATCTCAACTCCTCACAATAATCCTGCAAGGGCAGTATTTTTACATCTATAACCTGAATAAAAAACTGGGCCGCCTGTAGGCCAGTCTCAGCATGATGCCACATCCAAAATAAACCCAAACCCAAACCCAACAACTTGAAAAGTTATGTAGGTCTTTAATGAAGTCTTGAAAGATACGGCAAAAGGGACAATTATACGGCAAAACCTACAACAGAAAGTCCTTTTTACACATCTTTCCTTCTAAAATCCTCCCACAGCCGCAGAAAGATCCCCATCTCCATCTTCCCCAAATGTTCTAACAAAACTCCTGCCTCCTCCCCATTCTAGTTCACCCCTTTTGGGTCTATTCTGCCTCTTGGGGAGTGGTCTCATGCCCTGTGTAACCTCAATTAGTTTGAAAGTTTAGCCTCTCCAAGGTCTCTCTCTCCAGTTTTCCCATTGACTTGCCAAGTGCATTCTACAAGTATGGATGACTCCAGCATTTGGTGCAGTCCTTTGATCCAGAGCCCAGGCTCTCCCACAACATTGCGCAATGGATGTGCACCGCTCTGTTCATGCAAAGCTGCTCTATTTGTGTATATCCTTTAACCAGTGACTGCTTCAGAACCACCCAAGGAACATGTCAGAAATACAGATGACTGGTCTGCACACAAGTCTCTCGAATCAGAGCATCCTAGAGTGAGACCCAAAGATTCCACATTTTTAATAAGCTTCCCGGGTGATTCTGAGGCATAGTCAGGTTTTGAAGCACTGCCTTACACCACAAGGGCTTTAGAATTAAGCTACAGAGTCACTCATGCCCACAGGAACAGGAATATTCTCCCAACTCCCATTCTACTATCTGGTCTTCCTGACAACATGATGTCCCAGGAACACAAGCAATCCTCAGCTTCTGAACCCTGTGAATTTCAAAAAATATATTAGTCTGTGGTGGTGTGCAGCTCAGAATGCTTTCCCCAGAGAACAGGGTTGGGAGATCCCTGTGAGCCTGGGAGAGTGCTCCAAAGCTTTGCAGGTCTTTGCAAAGTGATTTTGTGAGAAAATATACACAAAAGTCCCCACTGGAGCTGCCAGGAACAATTTCTCCCTGAGGTTGGGCAACAAGAGGCCAACCTTGACTGCTCTCCTTTCTGGGGGACTGGTGGCAGGGGGGGGAGGTCAGATGGTGACAGAGGGAGCCCAGAGCTCTGGTAGCTACTGGGAAAGATATCAGAAAGGTAACCCTCCACAGAACCAGGAAGTGGGTCTCCAATTAGGAGGGGGTGCAAAAAGCAAGATTTTCATAGAAAGGGACCCAGGAAGTGGCTTCTTTCACAGTGTCAGGGCTCTGAACTGAGAGAGGGAAAAGACGTTGACTGGGCTGAAGAGGCATCTTTAGGGAGGGGAGGAGGGCTTGGGCCTCAGATCCCTCAGGCAGAAGCAGCCAGGGCCCCGTGAGGATCAATCCGTCAAGAGGATGAGATGGCCAGGCCTAGCATAAGAGCAAGCCTTTTATCAAGCAAGTGCTCACGGCAGGGTTCCCTCTCCTGGGTCCTCCTCCAAGCTCTGTTCTCTTTGGAATGGACTTCAGCATCTGGAGGTTCCGTATTCGATCCCTCCAAAAAATTTAGCCACCAAAGGATAAAAAAACCTCGTTATAAGGTGATCTTATAAGATTCTGAAGACACTTTCAGAGTGAGGGCCCGTGCATTTTGAAACTCAATTGCATTGCATGATTAGTGTCAATTACTGTCAACAAACATTTATCAAATATCTACTGATGCGCTAGGCCTGAGGAACATGTGGGCAAGAGTGAATCAATCCTTTGGCAGAGCATAGAGTACCAGAAATCAGAACACATGATCTGACAAGCATAACAGTCCTTGCAAATCTGCTGGAACAGAAAATTTTAATACAGGTCTACTTCAGAAAAGCCAAAACATTTGTTTGCTCGAAATAAGGCTGGAAAGGTCAGTGGAATCATTGATCAAAACAGTTAATTGGTTCTGCACACATGGGGTTAAATTCAGTGTAATCATAACAGGAGTTTAGATCCAACATCAAACATGGGTACAGCCATCTGTACAAGGGAAAGAGACTTCACCTATTTCTACACAGCTTCCACAGCACAGTGCAGCAAATCAAGGTGATCGCTTCTCTGGATGGCTACAGGGACATGCACACAGGTAAACTTTTCTTTACCTAGTGCCCCTCTGTTATTGTTTTTTTTTTTAACATGTTTATTGGAGTATAATTGCTTTACAATGGTGTGTTAGTTTCTGCTGTATAATAAAATGAATCAGCTATACGTATACATATATCCCCATATCCCCTCCCTCTTGCATCTCCCTCACACCCCTCCTCTCCCACCTCTCCAGCTGGACACAAAGGACGCAGCTGATCTCCCTGTGCTATGTGGCTGCTTCCCACTAGCTATCTATTTTACATTAGATAGTGTATATATCTCCATGCCACTCTCTCACTTTGTCCCAGCTTACCCTTCCCCCTCCCCGTGTCCTCAAGTCATTCTCTAAGTCTGCGTCTTTATTCCTGTCCTGCTCCTAGGTTCTTCAGAAAAATTTTGGGGTTTTTTTTAGATTCCATATATATGTGTCAGCATATGGTATTTGTTTTGCTCCTTCTGACTTACTTCACTCTGTATGACAATCTCTAGATTCATCCATGTCTCTACAAGTGACCCAATTTCATTCCTTTTTATGGCTAGGTAATATTCCATTGTATATGTGTACCACATCTTCTTTATCCATTCATCTGTCGATGGACACTTAGGTTGCTTCCTTGTCCTGACTATTGTAAACAGAGCTGCAATGAACATTGTGGTACATGACTCTTTTTGAATTATGGTTTTCTCAGGGTATATGCCCAGTAGTGGGATTCCTAGGTCATATGGTAGTTCTATTTTTAGTTTTTTAAGGAACCTCCATACTGTTCTCCATAGTGGCTGTATCAATTTACATTCCCACCAACAGTGCAAGAGAGTTCCCTTTTCTCCACACCCTCTCCAGCATTTATTGTTTCTAGATTTTTTGATGATGGCTATTCTGACTGGTGTGAGGTGATACCTCATTGTAGTTTTGATTTGCACTTCTCTAATGGTTAGTGATGTCGAGCATCCTTTCATGTGTTTGTTGGCAGTCTGTATATCTTCTTGGGAGAAATGTCTGTTTAGGTCTTCTGCCCATTTTTGGATTGGGTTGTTTGTTTTTTTGAGATTGAGCTGCATGAGCTGCTTATAAATTTTGGAGATTAATCCTTTGTCAGTTGCTTCATTTGCAAATATTTTCTCCCATTATGAGGGTTGTCTTTTCATCTTGTTTATGGTTTCCTTCACTGTGCAAAAGCTTTTAAGTTTCATTAGGTCCCATTTATTTATTTTTGTTTTTATCTCCATTTCTCTAGAAGGTGGGTCAAAAAGTATCTTGCTGTGATATATGTCATAGAGTGTTCTGCCTATGTTTTCCTCTAAGAGTTTGATAGTTTCTCACCTTACATTTAGGTCTTTAATCCATTTTGAGTTTACTTTTGTGTGTGGTGTTAGGGGGTGTTCTAATTTCACTCTTTTACATGTAGCTGTCCAGTTTTCCCAGCACCACTTATTGAAGAGGCTGTCTTTTCTCCATTATATATTCTTGCCTCCTTTATCAAAAATAAGGTGACCATATGAGTGTGGGTTTATCTCTGGGCTTTCTATCCTGTTCCATTGATCTATATTTCTGTTTTTGTGCCAGTACAATTCTGTCCAGATTACTGTAGCTTTGTAGTATAGTCTGAAGTCAGGGAGCCTGACTCCTCCAGCTCCGTTTTTCTTTCCCAAGATTGCTTTGGCTATTTGCGGTCTTTTGTGTTTCCATACAAATTGTGAAATTTTTTGCTCTAGTTCTGTGAAAAATGCCAGTGGTAGTTTCATAGGGATTGCACTGAATCTGTAGATTGCCGTGGGTAGTAGAGTCATTTTCACGATGTTGATTCTTCCAATCCAAGAACATGGTATATCTCTCCATCTGTTTGTATCATCATTAATTTCCTTCATCAGTGTCTTACAGCTTTCTGCATACAGGTCTTTTGTCTCCTTAGGTAGGATTATACCTAGGTATTTTATTCTTTTTGTTGCAATGGTAAATGGGAGTGTTTTCTTTATTTCTCTTTCAGATATTTTATCATTAGGGTATAGGAATACAAGAGATTTCTGTGCATTAATTTTGTATCCTGTTACTTTACCAAATTCATTGATTAGCTCTAGTAGTTTTCTGGTAACATCTTTAGGATTCTCTGTGTATAGTATCATGTCGTCTGCAAACAGTGACAGTTTTACTTCTTCTTTTCCGATTTGGATTCCTTTTATTTCTTTTTCTTCTCTGAATGCTGTGGCTAAAACTTCCAAAACTATGTTGAATAATAGTGGTGAGAGTGGCAACCTTGTCTTGTTCCTGATCTTAGAGGGAATGGTTTCAGTTTTTCACCATTGAGAATGATGTTGGCTGTGGGTTTGTCATATACAGGCTTTATTATGTTGAGGTAGGTTCCCTCTATGCCCACTTTCTGGAGAGTTTTTATCATAAATGGGTGTTGAAATTTGTCAAAAGCTTTTTCTGCATCTATTGAGATGATCACATCGTTTTTATTCTTCAGTTTGTTAATATGGTGTATCACATTGATTGATTTGCATATATTGAAGAATCCTTGCAATCCTGGGATAAACCCCATTTTGGTCATGGTGTATGATCATTTTAATGTGCTGTGGGATTCTGTTTGCTAGTATTTTGTTGAGGACTTTTGCATCTATGTTCATCAGTGATATTGGCCTGTAGTTTTCTTTCTTTGTGACATCTTTGGTTTTGGTATCAGGGTGATGGTGACCTTGTAGAAAGAGTTTGGGAGTATTCCTCCCTCTGCTATATTTTGGAAGAGTTTGAGAAGGATAGGTGTTAACTCTTTTCTAAATATTTGATAGAATTTGCCTGTGAAGCCATCTGGTCCTGGGCTTTTGTTTTTTGGAAGATTTTTAATCACAGTTTCAATCTCAGTGCTTGTGATTGGTCTGTTCATATTTTCTATTTCTTCCTGGTTCAGTCTCAGAAGGTTGTGCTTTTCTAAGAATGTGTCTATTTCTTCCAGGTTGTGCATTTTATTGGCATACAGTTGCTTGTAGTAATCTCTCATGATCCTTTGTATTACTGCAGTGTCAGTTTGTTACTTTTCCTCTTTTCATTTCTGATTCTATTGATTTGAGTCTTCTCCCTTTTTTTCTTGATGAGTCTGGCTAATGGTTTATCAATTTTGTTTATCTTCTCAAAGACCTAGCTTTCAGTTTTATTGATCTTTGCTATCATTTCCTTCATTTCTTTTACATTTATTTATGATCTGATCTTTATGATTTCTTTCCTTCTGCTATTTTTTGGATTTTTTTGTTCTTCTCTCTCTAACTGCTTTAGGTGTAATGTTAGGTTGTTTATTTGAGATTTTTCTTATTTCTTGGGGTAGGATTGTATTGCTGTAAACTTCCCTCTTAGAACTGCGTTTGCTGCATCCCATAGGTTATAGGTCATCATGTTTTCATTGCCATTTGCTTCTAGGTACTTTTTGATTTCCTCTTTGATTTCTTCAGTGATCTCTTGGTTATTTAGTAGCGTATTGTTTAGCCTCCATGTTTTTGTATTTTTTACAGATTTCTTCCTGTAATATCTACAGGATATCTAATCTGACAGCCTTGTGGTCAGAAAAGGTACTTGATAGGATTTCAATTTTTTAAAATTTACCAAGGCTTGACTTATGACCCAAGATATGACCTATCCTGGAGAATGTTGCATGAGCACTTGAGAAGAAAGTGTATTCTGGTGTTTCCGGATGGAATGTCCTATAAATATCAATTAAGTCCATCTTGTTTAATATGTCATTTAAAACTTGTGTTTCCTTATTTATTTTCGTTTTAGATGATCTGTACATTGGTTAAAGTTGGCTGTTAAAGTCCCCTATTATGTTTTTTTTTTACTGTCGATTTCCTGTTTTATGGTTGTTAGCATTTGCCTTATGTATTGAGGTGTTCCTATGTTGGGTGCATAAATATTTACAATTGTTATATCTTCTTCTTGGATTGATCCCTTGATCATTATGTAGTGTCCTTCTTTGTCTCTTTTAATAGTCTTTATTCTAAAGTTTATATTGTCTGATATGAGAATTGCTGCTCCAGCTTTCTTTTGATTTCCTTTTGCATGGAATAATTTTTTCCATCCCCTTACTTCCCTAGGTCTGAAGTGGGTTTCTTTTAGACAGCATATATGTGGGTCTTGCTTTTGTATCCATTCAGCCAGTCTATGTCTTTTGCTTGGAGCATTTAATCCATTCACATTTAAGGTAAATATTGATATATATGTTCCTATTACCATTTTCTTAATTGTTATGGTTTTGTTATTATAGGTCTTTTCCTTCTCTTGTGTTTCCCGGCTAGAGAAGTTCCCTTAGCATCTGTTGTAAAGCTGGTTTGGTGATGCTGAATTCTCTTAGCTTTTGCTTATCTGTAAAGGTTTTAATTTCTCCATCGAATATGAATGAGATCCTTGCCAGGTAGAGTAATCTTGGTTGTAGGTTTTTCCCTTTCATCAGTTTAAATATGTCCTGCCATAACCTTCTGGCTTGCAGAGTTTCTGCTGAAAGATCAGATGTTAATCTTATTGGGATTCCCTTATGTTATTTGTTGTTTTTCCCTTGCTGCTTTTAATATTTTTTCTTTGTATTTAATTTTTGATGGTTTAATTAATATGTGTCATGGCATGTTTCTCCTTGGATTTATCCTGTATGGGACTCTCTGTGCTTCCTGGACTTGATTAACTATTTCCTTTCCCTTATTAGGGAAGTTTTCACCTATAATCTGTTGAAATATTTTATCAGTCCCTTTCTTTTTCTTTTCTTCTTCTGGGACCCCTGTAATTCGAATTTTGTGCGTTTAATATTTTCCCAGAGGTCTCTGAGACTGTCCTCAATTCTTTTCATTCTTTTTTCTTTATTCTGCTCTGCAATAGTTATTTCCACTATTTTATCTTCCAGGTCACTTATCCATTCTTCTGCCTCAGTTATTCTGCTATTGATTCCTTCTAGAGAATTTTAAATTTCATTTACTGTGTTGTTCATCATTGTTTGTTTGCTCTTTAGTTCTTCTACGTCTTTGTTAAACGTTTTTTCTATTTTCTCCATTCTATGTCCAAGATTTTGGATCATCTTTACAATCATTAGTCTGAATTCCTTTTCACTTAGATTGCCTATTTCCTCTTCTTTTGTTTGGTCTGGTGGGTTTTTACCTTGTTCCTTCATCTGCTGTGTATTTCTCTGTCTTCTCATTTTGTTTAACTTACTGTGTTTGGGGTCTTCTTTTTGCAGGCTGCAGTTTCGTAGTTCCTATTGTTTTTGGTGCCTGTCCCCAGTGGGTAAGGTTGGTTCAGTGGGTTGTGTAGGTTTCCTCATGGAGGGGACTGGTGCCTGTGTTCCAGTGGATGAGGCTGGATCTTGTCTTTCTGAGGGGCAAGACCACATCCGGTGGTGTGTCTTGGGGTGTCTGTGAACTTAGTATGATTTTAGGCAGCCTCTCTTCTAGTGGGTGGGGTTGTGTTCCTGTCTTGCTAGTTGTTTGGCATGGGGTGTCCAGCACTGTAGCTTGCTGGTCATTGTGTGCAGCTGTGTCTTAGCATTAAGACTCAGATCTCTGGGAGAGCTCTCGCCGATTGATATTACATGGGGCTGGCAGGTCTCTGGTGGAGCACTGTCCTGAACTCGGCTCTCCCACCTCAGATGCTAAGACATGACACTCAGCCAGAGCACCAAGACCCTGTCAGCCACACAGCTCAGAAGGAAAGGGAGAAAAAAATAAAGAGAAAAAAAGATAACATAAAATAAAGTTATTAAAATAAAAAATTTAAAAATGTATTATTAAAATAAAAAATTAAAAAGTAATAAAAAAAAGAAAGTAGAGAGCAACCAAACCAATAAAATAATCAACCCATGATGACAAGTGCTAAAACTATACTAAAAATAAAAGAAAAAAAGAGGACAGACAGAACCTTAGGCCAAATGGTAAAAACAAACCTATTGACAAAATCACACAAAGAAGCATACACATACACACTCACAAAAAAGAGAAAAAGGAAAAATATATATATATTTAAAAAAGGAAGAGAGCAACCAAATCAATAAACAAATCTACCAATGATAAAACTCTAAATACTAAATTAAGATAAATGTAAAACCAGAAACAAATTAGATACAGAAAGCAAACCCCAAGTCTACAGTTGCTCCCAAAGTCCACTGCCTCAATTTTGGGATCATTTGTTGTCTATTCAGGTATTCCAGAGATGCAGCGTACATCAAGTCGATTGTGACGATTTAATCCTCTGCTCCTGAGGCTGCACAGAGAAATTTCTCTTTCTCTTCTTTATTCGCACAGCTCCTGGGGTTCAGCTTTGGATTTGGCTCCACCTCTGCATGTATGTCGCCCTCTGGCATCTGTTCTTCGCCCAGACAGCAGTGGGTTAAAGGAGCGGCTGATAACGGGGCTCTGGCTCACTCAGGCCGATGCGGAGGAAGGGTACAGAATGCAGGGCAAGCCTGTGGGTGGCAGAGGCCAGCGTGACGTTGCACCAGCCTGAGGTGCGCCGTGCGTTCTCCTGGGGAAGTTGTCCCTGGATCACGGAACCCTGTCAGTGGCGGGCTGCACAGGCTCCCGGGAGGGGAGGTGTGGAGAGTGACCTGTGCTTGCACACAGGCTTCTTGGTGGCTGAAGCAGCAGCCTTAGCATTTCATGCCCATATCTGGTGTCCACGCTGATAGCTGCGGCTCAAGCCCGTTTCTGGAGCTCGTTTAGGAGGTGCTCTGAATCTCCTCTCCTCACGCACCCCAAAACAATGGTCTCTTGCTTCTTACGCAATTCCAGACTTTTTCCTGGACTCCCTCCTGGCTAGCTGTGGCGCACTAGCCCCCTTCAGGCTGTGTTCACGCAGCCAACCCCAGTCCTCTCCCTGGGATCTGACCTCCGAAGCCCGAGCTTCAGCTCCCAGCCCCCACCCGCCCCGACAGGTGAGTGGACAAGCCTTTCAGGCTGGTGAGTGCTGGTCGGCACCCATCCTCTGTGCAGGAATCTCTTCGCTGTGCCCTCTGCACCCCTGCTGCTGTGCTCTCCTCTGTGGCTCCAAAGCCTCCCTCCACCCCAGCCCACACCCCGTCTCCACCAGTCAAGGGGCTTCCTAGTGTGTGGTAACTTTTCCTCCTTCACAGCTCCCTCTCAGAGGTGCAGGTCCCGTCCCTATTCTTTTGTCTCTGTTTTTTCTTTTTTCTTTTGCCCTACCCAGGTACGTGGGGAGTTTCTTGCCTTTTGGGAGGTCTGAGGTCTTCTGCCAGTGTTCAGCAGGTGTTCTGTAGGAGTTGTTCCACATGTAGATGTATTTTTGATGTATTTCTGGGGAGGAAGGTGATCTCCGCATCTTACTCCTCTGCCATCTTGAAGGTCCCCTTTGCCCCTCTGCTTCTCATACATCCCAGTATATCCCCTTCCCATTCCTTTATGTAATATTCCTGCCTTCAGTCTTGTTTTGAAAGGACTAGCATTGTCCTTGCTTCATAATAGTGGTTTGCAGAGTTACTATAAACAGTGGAATACTTTTGGCAAAATAAATTTTCTATGCAATTCCAATATTTTAAACACATAAACAGAGATCTCTGAGTCTGTCCTTTCCGCAGACTTTCTCTAGCTTCTGGACCCACCCTGGAATCTAAGGAACACAGTTGATCTAAAACCTCAATCAGGGGCTTCCCTGGTGGTGCAGTGGTTAAGAATCCGCCTGCCAATGCAGGGGACACGGGTTCAAGCCCTGGTCTGGGAAGATCCCACATGACGCGGAGCAACTAAGCTCATGCGCCACAACTACTGGCCCTGCGCTCTAGAGTCCAAGAGCCACAACTACTGAGCCCACATGCCACAACTACTGAAGTCCGTGTGCCTAGAGCCCATGCTCTGCAACACAAGAAGCCACCACAATGAGAAGCCTGCACAGCACAATGAAGAGTAGTCCCCGCTCGCTGCAACTAGAGAAAGCCTGCGTGCAGCAACGAAGATCCAATGCAACCAAAACTAAATAAAATAAATAAATTTAAATTAATTAATTAAAAAAAAAAAAACCTCAATCAGCACCAATTTTTGCCTCTGAGGCAGAGACTGCAAATTACCATCCCAGTATCCCTTTCCCTTTCTTTCTTAGTAACAGAATTCTAAAAAGGGTGGGAATGAAACCAATTAAAATATGACATTTCCCAGCCTGTCTTGCTGCTACATAAAGCCAGTACTGATTAAAGTCTGGCCAATGATATGTAAATAGGAGTGTTATATGAGATTCCCAAGAAGACTCCTTAAAACTGGGAGCTATGCTTTTTCTATTCTGTTTTTCCTCCTTCCCGCTTTCTCAAATATGGGCATGATGGCTGGAGCTTCAGCAGCCATATTGGACCATTAGGTTACTTTGATGTTGGAGGCTATGCTCTAGAGATGGTGAGAAAAAAATGATATATAGAGCCTGTATCTGAATGACTTCATGGTGTTGCCATACCAGTTCTTCATTTCCTATCTCTGGACTTCTTTTATGTGAGATAATAAGCTCTGTGTGTCTAATGTAATGCTGCCTATTTTTTTCTATAATTTGCAGCTATATCAAGTCCTAACTGATACAGAACTTGTCTGTAGTTAACTTTTCCAGCAAAAAATTTCACTATGGGTCTCCTTTTATGTACTATGTTTGGTAAGGAAAAATTATGAAGAACTAATATAAGCACATACAGCCATTATGGTTTATATTATATGGATCAAATTTGGAATAATAACAATAGCTGGAATTTACTGTGTGCTAGGCTGTCTGCTAAGCACTTGTGCATACATTATTTCATTTGCTTCTCCAGTCAACCACATGAAGTAGGTGATATAATGGATAGTTTTCAGATGAAGAAATCAAGGCTGAGAGGAGTTCACAACTTAGTTTCACAGCTAGTTCATTGCAGAGCAGAGATTTGAGGCTATATCTGCTTTCCATAACAAATGAA
Organism: Pseudorca crassidens; assembly: GCF_039906515.1. Classification (NCBI taxonomy): domain Eukaryota; kingdom Metazoa; phylum Chordata; class Mammalia; order Artiodactyla; family Delphinidae; genus Pseudorca; species Pseudorca crassidens. Next base: position 122,404,653 of record NC_090297.1, on the reverse strand, counting down.
AGGGGACCTTTAAGTCTAAGCAAAGTAAATGGGTCAATAAAAGGGTCTTCTGAAATACTTTATAATAAGGACAATTTAAGCAGAATATGTTCTGACTTACGTTCTCTATCGTGATCTAAACGTGAGGTGAGGCAGCTCTGGAATCAGGCCAGCTTGGTACAAATTCTTGCTCTACCTCTTTTTAGAAGTGTGATCTTGAGCAAAATTCTTTAACCTCTCTGAGCCTCAGGCTGTCTTTCACAGTAAAGTGTGGATTAATGAACTAAGGCATGTGTAGTTTACAAAGCAATGCCTGCATGTGATAGGTAAACTAGTCTCAATTTTGTAACACAGGGCAGGTTCAAATGAGAGGAATGAGGTAAGAGGTAATTCACTTATTTTCAGAGGGATTTGAGAATATTTCCTGGGAGATCTGGCACAGAACATATAAATGTTTATGGTGTATGCGTGCATACTAATTATATGAAGTTGAACAAGGTACCTCTCTTTATTCTCAGTTTTCTCAACTGTAAAGTGGGAATTACAATTTCTTTTATGCAGGGTCACTGGAAAAAAGAAACAATTAGCTGTGGAATGTTACACAGTGGTAATGATTAATATTAGAGTTAGTCTTCACTAACCCCTGCCACTTCTTAATTTTTCCAAATGAAGTGACAAACTACCTATCCCACTTATTTTTCTTATTTCAAGCTGTTACTAGGATTTCTTCCATATTGTGGAAATTGATACCAAGTTATGATTCAGAAATGCTAACCCTAATGAAGGTAAAGTATCAGAATTAGATGATAGAGGAAAATGTATGGCAAGCCCACAGAATGATAATTTTTATAGGAAACATGGTAATTTCTAAAATCATAAAACCCATTAGGAGACTATATCAGAACTTCGGTGTGTCAAAAAACACAATCAACAGAATGAAAAGGTGACTTATGGAATAAGAGAAATGCAAGTCATATATCTGATAAAAGATTAATATCCAGAATATATAAAGAGCTCCTACAATGTAACAATAAAAATAACCTGATAAAAATATGAGCAAAGGTCTTAAAGATATTTCTCCAAAGATATACAAATGGCTAACAAGCTATGAAAAGATGCTCAACGTCACTAATCATTGGAGAAATGGAAATCAAAACCACCATGAGATATCACTGCATACCCATTAACATGGCTACTATCAAAAATATAGGAAATAACAAGTGTTGAGAAACATATGGAGAAACTGAAAACTTTGTGCCCTGTTGGTCAGAATAGTAAACGGTAGAACTACTATATGATTCTGCAATTTCATTTCTGGATATATAACCAAAAAATTGAAAGTAGAGTCTCAAAAAGATATTTGTACACCCATGTTCATAGCAGCAATATTCACAATAGCTAAAAGGTGGAAGCAACCCAAGTGTCCATCAACAGATGAATGGATAATCAAAATTTGGTATACATACATATATGTAGATATATATATATATATAATGGAATATATATATGTATATAATGGAATATTATTCAGCCTTAAAAAGGAAAGAAATTCTGACACATGCTGCAACGTGGATGAACCTTGAGGACATTATGCTAAGTGAAATAAGTCACAAAAAGGCAAGTACTGTATGATTCCACTCCTATCGGGTATCTAGAGTAGCCAAATTTATAAAAACAGAAAGTAGAATGGTAGGTTCCAGGGGCTTGGGGGAAGAGAAAATGAGAGTGGTTGTTCAATGGGTATAGAGTTTAGTTTTGCAAGACAAAAACATTCTGGGGATTATTGCACAATATGAATATACTTAACACTACTGAATTGTACACTTAAAATGGCTAAGGTAGTAAATTTTATGTTATGTGCATTTTACTACAGTTGAAAAAAAACGTTAGGCAAATAGCAATAGGAAGAAGTATAAAAGAGATAGAACGGAAGAGTGAGCAGGTGATACGAGTACAGCAACATTATGTGGGCATCAGAAACACATTTAACAACCACTTCCATAAAAGTTGTGGTCCAAGTTAAATTGGCCTGTTTTTGAATGCTCTCATCTAAATGGAATGCTGGCAGGGTGAAAATACTACGTAATCAGGGATAAACGGGAACTGTGTCTGGCTGGAAGCAAAAGGTCCACTGGGGCATGTCAGAGGCTGGTGTTGGAACTGGCCTCATTTAACAAACTCATTAATGACCTAGAAGAAAACGGAAATAGCCACTACTAATGAAATTTGCAAAGATATGTTGGCAATGTCCTGGACTTGGCTGTAACAGCATAAGTATAGCTGGGATAGAGAGAGATTTTCCACTAGGTAGTTAATTGGATTAAACCAATGACTTCCTGGGATAAGAATACTTGCTCATTTCCAACTCTTTTCTCTAGAGCAGAAAATAAATTCTGAAATGTGATGCAGTTCATAAAATCATACTTGATAGAGGCGTATGGAAGAATAGTGCTTTCCCAGAGCACAATTCTGCCTTTGTTCCTTATCTCTAGGTAGAAGACAATGGAATCTATTTATTAAAAAGATATAAGAAAGGAGAAGGTGAGAGAGGCAGAGGAGAGACAGTGTTTCTTCCATGAAGGAAAGCCTGGGCAAGACACCCACTAAACCTTCATGTACAGGCTCTGAAGTTTGGCACAAATTTTGTCACCCTCTTCCCCTGCTTAAAGCCTGTCGGTGGTCTTCCAGGGCACTTGAGAGAAGTGTAAAATCTTTGACCAGGCCCTGAACGATCGGTTCCCCCTCCCCATCCAGGCTCAGCTTGCACAACCGCCCTTCTCACCCATGTAATGGTCATCAGCTCTTCTGCCTGCCCAGCAGCAGTTCTGCCAACAGCACCACTATTTTCCTCGGCAGATTCACCCCTCCCCACTCTGAGTCACCATTTGATCCCCAGCTATTGTGCTTGGTTCAGAGGTGGACAGAGGACTCAAGCTGTGCCAATCTGATTCCATTCTAGGACTTCTAGAACCACCATCACTGAAGAGCAGCTCTCCCGATGAGGCTGGCTGCCTATGGGGTTCCTCAGATGAAGGTGCTGTTGGCATTTTGAGCAGGACAGCTCTTTGTTATGCAGAACCAGCATTAGCCTTTAGCATTTCTGCTTCTGTGCCCAAACCTCCAGTTATACCCCTCTGAATCATTGTGACAACAACAAAATGACACACCTGGGTACCACCCATGGTTGAGAACTATAAGACATAGAACTTTTTGCCATGAGATGGAAATCTAAGAATGAAGCAATTTGCCTGAGACATTCGGGTCTTCAGTTTATGTCACTTCCTTTTCATATCTCTCCCATCTACCCTGTCATGACACTACTTATTATGTATACTACTGAACCAATTTGCAAATAGATGCCTAGTTGTGTGGTTGTTTGTTTCATATCTGTTTTCTCCCACTAGACTGTAAGTTACATGAAGAAATGGGCTATTTTGGTTTCCAAAGACTGACGTTCAATAAACATTTGTAGAGAAAAGGAGACAGGGAGAAAGGAAGGTTGCTTGGAAACTAGTAACACGTTTTAGTGACAAGCATCTCAAGCCAACCCACAAAAGCCTGTTTAATCTAAGAATCAAAATGTCATCTCCTATACTGTTTTTATGAGAGAAGAGGAAGAGCTGGGGTTGATCGTAGGGCCCCAGGAGCCCATCTGCCTCTCCATAAAACCAGTTCTAGGAATTCCCTTGGCTCCCAAGGGGACAGGTCCCACTTCAGAAGAGCAGGAGTTGAAAGACGGAGGTGGAGGGTAAGAGTCTGGTAGCAGTTTCATTAGCCTTTACCCCTCCCTTCCCTCATTCCAGCTTTGGCAGTGATGTCAGGGGCTCCAACAGCAGGGAGAAGGGGTGGGGTTCAGAGACGGATCACTTGTACCATGTTGGAAATCAGAGACCCATCTTCTAAAATACTCCCTTGTTCGGAATATATGCTGTTTTGTGGTTATCCAACACTATGTTCCCCTTCCTAACACACTCCTGTCCCCTAAAGGAAGTTACTCTCCTCTTTGTGGGTAGCCTTGGTGGGATGGGAAATCCAGATGCCTGGCTCTTGCTTTGGAAGTCAATAGATCAAATCCTTCCTGCCATGACTGTCATATAGAAGCACAGCTAATAGGCTCCCTCCCAGGACTTTAAATATTTAGTGAACAATTAAAAAAAAATTAGAGGACGTTCACCCAGTAATGTAACCCTCATCATAGTGTTCCTACTGCTTGATTAGCTCCTGGCCCTCAAGGGATGCCTTGCCTCCTGCCCATTTCCAGCCCTAGTTCTCTAGACTTTTCTCAATTCTTGGACTCTCTCAATATCGTTCCAATAAAATCTCCTTTGTCTAAATTACCAGAGTCAGAAACTATGTGTGCAATACAAGAGTCTAGATGAACTTCCTGAGGCCTGATCAAGTCATTCATTGCAGTTTCACATTTGCATTCATGCATTCCAAATGTAGCTAACGAAAGTCCATTATGCCCCATGCACTATGCCAAGTGTTAGGTGTAGAAAAACAAATAGGATTCAGGCCCAGGCCTAAGAGGACACATTCTGCTTGGAGAGGCAGAGAATTAGGTCAGAAATTGAAATTGAATTGGTGTAACCTGTTGCGAGAGTCCTCGGAAGATGATGATCTGAACTCCTTCCCACCCTCAGGCACACCTTCAATCTCTCTGCCTCTCCCACTTCTAATGGCTTCTGAGGTCTCTGGATAGCAGGTTCGAGTGAAGATTTGGGTACTGTGAGTCTCTGCTGAGAGACTCTGTGCAAACTTTCTCCACAATGGACCGAACAGGAGCACAGGAGGCCAGAGTTCAAGAGCTTCAGAGTCGGGTCATAAACAGTCGATCACAGTAAGAGCTGGACCCTGGTGGAAGTTGCCTGGGTTTTCAGGCCCTAAGAGACTAAGAAGGATAGGACTAGTAGACTGAGTCCTCTCTGCTCCAGAGATTAGGAAAGCATGTGAAAACTAGGGAGCAAGGAGGCTTCTTCCAGGGCTCTGTAATCTGCCAGCTTCTACACACCACCCTAGGCCACAGTGAAAAGGACAGCTTTGACTTCCACCACTTCTGGGACTGCTGTCACATTAGGAGCTTATACAAGCAGATCCGAGTCTCACGGGGCTGAAGTGTCTCTCACCTGGCTGTCTGGGAGAAAATATCCATCAGAAGACACTGAACATATGTACAGTAAAACAGAGCTGCTGAAGAAGAATGCCAACATTTTTAATATAAAAATAATGAGTACTTGAGGAGACACACATGCAACACACACAACAACAACAACAACAAGATAGTCTTCTGGAGTCTAAAAAAAAAAGATTTCCACTAAGAGATTCAGGAAAGAAATCAAAATAGAGTGGTCATTGTTGAGACCCAAGTTAGTGGCCTGGATGGTCAAATTATAAGAAATATCTCAAAGCACGAAGGAAAAATATAAAGAGATGGAAACCATGAAGGAAAATATAAGAGCCATGGAGAATATATCCAGAAGACCCAATATGTGAATCATGGGTGCTCCAGAAGGAGAAAAAGGAGAGTTATGATAAATAAGACTGTTTGAGTTCTGCTAGGACTGTAGAGTAAAGGGATACATGAAGAAATATTTTGGTAATATTCCAAACTTTGGGTGAAAAGAAAAGCCTGCCAAGCATTCAAATAAAAAGAAAACTAATCAGAATGGCATCAGATTTCTTTACTGCAACCACAGAAGTTGAAAAAACAGTAAAATAACATCCACAGACACTGTGAGATTGCAACCAAGATTCTACACACAATCAAGATTATTCACTTATTAGAATGAAAGGAAAATGCATGGGAACACACCAGAAATTAGAGAGTATATCACCCCTATAGTGCATCTTAGGAAAAGAATCTAGGGAATATATCTACATGCAAAAGAATGAAGCTGGATGCCTACTTAACACCACACAAAAAATTAACTCAAAATGGATCAATAATAGCTAAAACTATAAAACTCCTAGAAGAAAACATAGGAGTAAATCTTCATGACCTTGGGTGAAGCAATGATTACTTAGATATGTCACTGAAATCACAAGCAACAAATGAAAATAAAGAAATATTGGACTTCATCAAAATTAAAAATGTTTGTGTTTCAAATGACACCATCAAGAAAGTGAAAAGACAACCCATAAAGTGGAAGGAAGTATTCACAATTCATATATCTAATAAAAGACTTGTATCCAGAGTATAAAAAGAACACTTTTCAATTCAATATTTAAACGGTAGACAACTCAATTTAAAAATGGGCAAAGGATCTGAATAGACATTTCTCCAAAGAAGATATACAAGTGGCCAATAAGTACATGAAAAGAAGTTCAACATCATTAACCATTAGCTAAATGCAAATCAAAGCCACAATGAGATATCATTTCACAACCACTAGAATGGCTATAATAAAAAAAATCGATTTTAAAACATTTTTTTAAAAATCAGATAATAATGATTGTTAGGGAGGATAGAGGAAAATTGGATCCTTATACATGGCTAGTAGGAATGTAAAATGGCGTAGCCCCTAAGGAAAATAGTTTGGCAGTTCCGCAAAATGTTAAACATAGTTACCATATGATCTAGCAATTCCACTCCTAGTTATATACTCAAGAGAAATGGAAACATTTGTCCACACAAAATCCTATACACAACTGGTCCTGGTCTTTTGTTTGTTGGAAGATTTTTAATCACAATCTCAATCTCAGTGCTTGTGATTGGTCTGTTTATATTTTCTATTTCTTCCTGGTTCAGTCTTGTAAGGTTGTGCTTTTCTAAGAATTTGTCCATTTCTTCCAGGTTGTCCATTTTATTGGCATATAGTTGCTTGTAGTTAACTCTCATGATCCTTTGTATTTCTATAGTGTCAGTTGTTACTTCTCCTTTACCATTTCTAATTCTATTGATTTGAGTCTTCTCCCTTTTTTACTTGATGAGTCTGGCTAATGGTTTATCAATTTTGTTTATCTTCTCAAAGAACCAGCTTTTAGTTTTATTGATCTTTGTTATTGTTTCCTTCATTTCTTTTCATTTATTTCTGATCTGATCTTTATGATTTCTTTCCTTCTGATAACTTTGGGAGTATTTTGTTCTTCTTTCTCTAATTTCTTTAGGAGTAAACTTAGGTTGTTTATTTGAGATGTTTCTTGTTTCTTGAGGTAGGATTGTATTGCTATAAACTTCCCTCTTAGAATGGCTTTTGCTGCATCCCATAGGTTTTGGGTCGTTGTGTTTTCATTGTCATTTGTTTTCAGGTATTTTTTGATTTCCTCTTTGATTTCTTCAGTGATCTCTTGGTTATTAAGTAGTGTATTGCTAAGCCTCCATGTGTTTGTATTTTTTACAGATTTTTTCCTGTAATTGATATCTAGTCTCACAGCGTTGTGTTGGAAAAGATACTTGATAGGATTTCAATTTTCTTAAATTTACCAAGGCTTGATTTGAGACCCAAGATATGATCTATCCTGGAGAATGTTCCATGAGCACTTGAGAAGAAAGTGTATTCTGTTGTTTTTGGATGGAATGTCCTATAAATATCAATTAAGTCCATCTTGTTTAATGTATCATTTAAAGCTTGTGTTTCCTTATTTATTTTCATTTTGGATGATCTGTCCATTGGTGAAAGTGGAGTTTAAAGTCCCCTACTATGACTGTGTTAGTGTCGATTTCCCCTTTTATGGCTGTGAGCACTTGCCTTATGTATTGAGGTGTTCCTATGTGGGGTGCATAAATATTTACAACTGTTATATCTTCTTCTTGGATTGATCCCTTGATCATTATGTAGTGTCCTTCATTGCCTCTTCTAATAGTCTTTTTTTTAAGTCTATTTTGTCTGATATGAGAATTGCTACTCCAGCTTTCTTTTGATTTCCATTGGCATGGAATATCTTTTTCCATACCCTCATTTTCAGTCTGTATGTGTCCCTAGGTCTGAAGTGGGTCTCTTGTAGACATCATATATATGGGTCTTGTTTTTGTATCCATTCAGCCAGTCTATGTCTTTTGGTTGGAGCATTTAATCCATTTATATTTAAGGGAATTATCAATAGGCATGCTCCTATTACCATTTTGCTAATTGTTTTGGGTTTGTTATTGTAGGTCTTTTCCTTCTCTTCTGTTTCCTGCCTGGAGAAGTTCCCATAGCATTTGTTGTAAAGCTAGTTTGGTGGTGCTGAATTCTCTTAGTTTTTGCTTGTCTGTAAAGGTTTTAATTTATCCATTGAAAACCCCAGGACCAGATGGCTTTACAGGTGAATTCTACCAAACATTTAGAAAGGAACTAACACCCATCCTTCTCAAACTCTTCCAAAATATAGCAGAGGGAGGAACACTCCCAAACTCATTCTACGAGGTCACCATCACCCTGATACCAAAACCAGACAAAGATGTCACAAAGAAAGAAAACTACAGGCCAATATCATGAATGAATATAGATGCAAAAATCCTCAACAAAATACTAGCAAACAGAATCCAACAGCACATTAAAAGGATCATACACCATGATCAAGTGGGGTTTACCCCAGGAATGCAAGGATTCTTTAATATATGCAAATCAATCAATTTGATACACCATATTAACAAACTGAAGGATAAAAACCATATGATTACCTCAGTAGATGCAGAAAAAGGGTTTGACAAAATTCAACAACATTTTATGATAAAAACCCACCAAAATGTAGGCATAGATAGAACTTTCCTCAAAATAATAAAGGCCATATATGACAAACCCACAGCCAACATCGTCCTCAATGATGAAAAACTGAAACCATTTCCACTAAGATCATGAACAAGACAAGGTTGCCACTCTCACCACTATCAACATAGTTTTGGAAGTTTTAGCCACAGCATTCAGAGAAGAAAAAGAAATAAAAGGAATCCAAATAAGATAAGAAGAAGTAAAGCTGTCACTCATTGCAGGTGACATGATACTATACATAGAGAATCCTAAAAACTCTACCAGAAAACTACTAGAGCTCATCAATGAATTTGGTAAAGTAACAGGATACAAAATTAATGCACAGAAATCTCTTGCATTCCTAAACACTAATGATGAAAAATCTGAGAGAGAAATTAAGGAAACATTCACCATTACCACTGCAACAAAAAGAATAAAATACCTAGGAATAAACCTACCTAAGGAGACAAAAGACCTGTATGCAGAAAACTATAAGACACTGATGAAAGAAATTAAGGATGATACAAACAGATGGAGAGATATACCATGCTCTTGGATTGGAAGAATCAACATTGTGAAAATGACTCTACTACCCAAAGCAATCTACAGATTCAGTGCAATCCCTATCAAACTACCAATGGCATTTTTCACAGAACTAGAACAAAAAAACTCACAATTTGTATGGAAACACAAAACAAATAGCCAAAGCAATCTTGAGAAAAAAACGGAGCTGGAGGAATCAGGCTCCCTGACTTCAGACTATACTACAAAGCTACAGTAATCAAGACAATATGGTACTGGCACAAAAACAGAAATATAGATCAATGGAACAGGATAGAAAGCCCAGAGGTAAACTCACACACATATGGTCACCTTATTTTTGATAAAGGAGACAAGAATACACAAAGGAGAAAAGACAGTCTCTTCAATAAGTGGTGCTGGGAATACTGAACAGCTACATGTAAAACAATGAAATTAGAACATCCCTAACAACACAAACAAAAGTAAACTCAAAATGGATTAAAGACCTAAATGTAAGGCCAGACACTATCAAACTCTTAGAAGAAAACATAGGCAGAACACTCTATGACATAAATCACAGCAAGATCCCTTTTGCCCCACCTCCTAGAGAAATGGAAATAAAAACAAAAATAAACAAATGGGACCTCATGAGACTTAAAAGCGTTTGCACAGCAAAGGAAACCATAAACAAGACGAAAAGGCAACCCTCATAATGCGGGAAAATATTTGCAAATGAAGCAACTGACAAAGGATTAATCTCCAAAATTTACAAGCAGCTCATGCAGCTCAATATCAAAATAACAAACAACCCAATCCAAAAATGGGCAGAAGACCTAAATAGACATTTCTCCAAAGAAGATATACAGACTGCCAACAAACACATGAAAGAATGCTCAACATCACTAATCATTAGAGAAATGCAAATCAAAACTACAATGAGATATCATCTCACACCAGTCAGAATGGCCATCATCAAAAAATCTAGAAACAATAAATGCTGGAGAGGGTGTGGAGAAAAGGGAACACTCCTGCACTGCTGGTGGGAATGTAAATTGGTACAGCCACTATGGAGAACAGTATGGAGGTGCCTTAAAAAACTAAAAATAGAACTACCATACGACCCAGCAATCCCACTACTGGGCATATACCCTGAGAAAACCATAATTCAAAAAGAGTCATGTACTAAAATGTTCATTGCAGCTCTATTTACAGTAGCCAGGACACGGAAGCAACCTAAGTGTCCATCAACAGATGAATGGATAAAGAAGATGTGGCACATATATACAATGGAATATCACTCAGCCATAAAAAGAAACAAAATTGAGTTATTTGTAGTGAGGTAAATGGACCTAGAGTCTGTCATACAGAGTGAAATAAATCAGAAAGAGGAAAACAAATACCGTATGCTAACACATATATCTAGAATCTAAAAAAAGAAAAATGGTTATAATAAACCTAGGGGCAGGACAAGAATAAAGACGTAGGCGTAGAGAATGGACTTGAGGACACGTGGAATGGGAAGGGTACACTGGACGAAGTGAGAGCGTGACATGGACATATATACACTACCAGATGTAAAATAGATAGCTTGTGGGAAGCAGCCACATAGCACAGGGAGATCAGCTCCGTGCTTTCTGACCACCTAGAGGGGTGGGATAGGGAGGGTGTGAGGGAGACACAAGAGAGAGGAGATATGGGGATATGTGTATGTGTAGAGCTGATTCACTTTGTTATAAAGCAGAAACACACCAATGTAAAGCAATTATACTCCAATAAAGATGCTAAAAAAAATCCTGTACACAAATATTCATAGCAGCATTATTCATAATCAAAAAATGGATACAACTCAGATATCCATCAACTAATGGATGCGTAAAACTATAGCATATCCATACAATAAAATAAAATTCTATTTGACAATTTAAAAAATGAAGTATTGATACATTCTACAACATGGAAGAGCCTTAAGAACATTATGTTAAGTGAAAGAAGCCAGTCACAAAAGAGTACATATTGTATTATTATACTCACATGGAATGTTCAAATAGGAAAATTTATAGTCTGAAAATATGTCAGTTGTTGCCTGGGGATGGTGAAAGTGGGAGGGATGGGAATGGGCATGAGTGCTGTGGGCAAGGAGTTTGGAGTAGGGAGTGTCTCTGGGGTGTGGTGAAAATGTTCTAAAGTTACGTTGTAGAGATAGTTGCATGACTGAATATACTAAAAACCATGAAAATGTACCCTTAGATGAAATATATCTCATTAAATATGTTTAAATTTAAATTAGTATTTTCAATTTCACAAGCCACATTAAAAAAATAATCTAGAGGGGACTCTAAGCAACAACAAATGAACTAGAACCTACACTTTTGAGAGGAAGGAGGAAAACAAGGGAAAAGACAGTGAACAATGAGCTGAGCAATAATATGTGAGTAACTGAAGGTAAATGAATAATAATGAACAGCCTGATATGAAATATATGTGTTTTAAAAGGTCTCTTTCCAAAAAAAACTGTCTAAACTAACAGTACTTAAAAACCTGGAAGGAGCAAAACCCAGCAGTTGAGGGAAAGAAGGGGAAGTAAAAGCTTTCCAGAGTTCTCATCTTACTATAACGGAGTGAAGCTGGGGATGAACTGTCTTAGAAGGCCAAACGTGCATTTTGGTGGAGGAAGCAGTATACTGTTTTCAAACAATGTAAGAAACATATTTGTCTGATGATTAATGTAGAGAAAATGAATTAAACATTAGTAAAAGGGAAAGCAAAGTAGAACTTTCAAATTAACAAGGGAAGTGGAGTGGGGAATGGAATAAAGAGCAGCATGAACAAACCTGCCAATATAAGAAGAGAAATAACAATGTAAAATAATACTTTATGTCCCCAAAATGGATTTGATGTTTTCTCATGGTTACGCTGGGGTTACAGGTTTTTGGAAAGAACACCACAAAAGTGAAATATCCTTTCTGTCACATCATATCAGGTGACAGATGACACCCACATAACATCACTGGTGAAGGGAGTATTTACCAGGTTTCTCTGCTGTAAAATGATCATTACTCTTTCCCTACTCGATTTTTCGGAAGCCAGTCAAGAACTCTCCAACCTTCAAGGGCGGGGGCTGGGGTGGAGGGGGGAGAATTAAGCTCCACCTACTGGAGTGGGAGTATCTACATTTTGGGGTGTTTTTTTTTTGGAATACTGGAGTGAGGCTTTGTCTCTTCTCCCTCATATAAAATAAATTTTTTAAAAGCATAAATATGAATGAAATAAAGTCAAATCAATCAGTCATTCCAATAAATGTGAAATGACTGAATTCCCATTAAAAAGCAGAGACTGTTCAATGCTGGGGTGGGAAGTGGATAACAGTAGTCATATACTGTTTACCATAAATATGTTTAAAACAAAGTGAAGATACAAATTAATTAATTAAAGGAATGAGCACCAAACAACTAATTTTTAAAGGTAGGAGCTAACATCAAACAAGGTATAATTTAAATTTAAAAGTATTAAACAGGAACAAAGGAATATTATGTATTGAGACAAGGCATACAATATAATTTAGGAAGAAAAAATGAGTCATAAATCTGTGTGCTTAAAGCAATTACAGCAGCTAAACACTTAAGGAAAAAAACTATTAGAGATGTAAGGAGAATTTAATAAAATTTCAAATATAGTGAGAGACTTCATTATACCTCTTTCATATTTAGACAGATCCAGTAGACAAAAACAAACAACAAGGAGATTGAGGAAATGAAAAATAAAATTATAGATATATTTAGAGCTCAAATCCAATAAACAAAAACCACTCATTTTTTTCTTATGTCCCTGGAATATTTATAAAATCAATCATGCATTTGTCCACAAAGAATGTATTATTTGAAAAAATTTAAGGATTAAATTAACAGGATTTAACAGTCTATAATTTTTCAGCCAATAAAAAAGAAATGAATAATAATAAAGTAATCAAAAGAAAATCTTAACTTTTAGAAAGTAGAAATAACTTCCTGACTAATATAGGATGTATGTGGTATATATTAGTCAGGTTTTTCTCTAGAGAAACAGAATTAAAAACAGGGACTCAAACAAATACATGTACACCATATGTTTTTTCTTTTTTAAAAATTTATTTTATTGAAGTATAGTTGATTTACAATATTGTGTTAATTTCTGCTGTACAGCAAAGTGATCCAGTTCAGTGATTCCCTGTGCTATACAGTAGGACCTTTTTGTTTATCCATTCTGTATATAACACTTTGCATCTGCTATCCCAAACTCCCACTGCATCCCTCCTCCTCCCAATCTTGGCAATCACAAGTCTGTTCTCTTTGTCTGTGAGTCTGTTTCTGTTTCATAGTAAGTTCATTTGTGTCATATTTTAGATTCCGCATATAAGGGATATCACATGGTATTTGTATTGTACACCATATTCAAAGTAGCACTATTCATAATAGCCAAAAGGTGGAAACAGCCCTAATGTCCATCAGCAGATGAACGGATAAACAAAAATGTTATCTGGCCACCAAAAGGAGTAAAGAACTGATATATGCTACAACATGGATGAATCTTGAAAACACTATGCTAAGCAAAAGAAGCCAGCCACAAAAATCACATATTGTACGATTCAATTTATAGAAAATGTCCAGAATAGTTAAATCTATAGAAGCAGCAAGTAAATTAGTAGTTGCCTAAAGATGGAGGGCTAGGGAGTAATGAGAAGTGATTGTCATTGGGTATTAAATTTCTTCGTGGGATGATAAAAATGTTCTAAACTTTGTTGTGGTGATGATTGCATAACTCTTAAATATTCTAAAAACCATTGAATTGTTTTCCTCAGAAATACAATTCCCAGTACATAAGAATATACATTTGAGGATGTTTATTGCATCATTATTCATACTAACACCATAATTATTATAATTAGAATTACAGTTAAGGCTACAGACATAAAGTGACTGTTCATCCATAGGAGAGTGTTTAGGTGAATATTGTACATTCATAGTATGAAATAGGATACAGCCATTACAAAGCAGGAATTCATTCCCTAACAATTGCCTTTAAAGAATTTCCATGAATTTTTATGAGAAAGACAAATTGCATAACTGTGTATATAACATGATCACAGTTTTATAATATAAAAATACTAAAATTTTAATAAAAAGATTCAAATACCTGCTTCCTATGCATACATGTGTATATATGTACACACACACACACACACACACACACACACACATGCAAATGCTGTACATGATTATCAAAGCATAAAGAGAAGTATGGAAGAATGACCGAGGAGTGGGTGAGTCATTGGAGTTGTGGGGGAAATGATACTGGATGGGTTTTCCAATCAGATCCTGAAGTCAGCTACGTGTCTGACACCTGAGCTTAAAAACTGAAAATTTTAAAGATACTGAAATTTAGGATCTGTATAATTTATATGTTAGCTTCACAGGACACAGTCTCCATCACTCAGTAGTTATGTTAGCACAACTTATCTCGGGCACATTACATAAACTCTCTGTGCCTCAGTTTCCTCAGCTGAAAGAGATAATAATAGTACCTACTTCAGAGAGTGGTTGTAAAGATTGAGAAAGTTAATGTGTATAAAACATTCAAATTGTGTTTGCTGTTATTACTTTCTATATGGCTGGTTCTTTCTGCAAATTTTGTGCAAAACCACAGCTGGTCTTGTTCGGTAAGTAAACAGATGGTTATTTTTCTTCTCATTGGCTTTTCTTTCTCTTCTTCCCACCTTTTATCCATAATGGAAGGAATTACGCTCCTGGATTGTTCTGTGGCTACTCTGAAGTCATGGCAACACTGAACTGAGAAGTAGGCCGAGCACAGGGCAAGGCCAAGTGATAATATAAATGAACTTAGCCGATTAGAAATATGGACAGCACGTAATAAAATGAGATTTACCTTGGGAGAAAAATGCAAACTACTTTATCTAAGAAGAAATAGTTCAATACATATTCAACCCGGAAGGGAAGAAGTGTGTATCTCAGGGAGAGAGAGATAATGAACAGAGAGAGGAAAGGGCGCTGACAGAAATATGGCCAGAGTGTCCCTGTTCTACATAGCATGACCCCAGGAAAAGGAGACAACTCCTCATGGGATGCCCACTGATAACTATCTTCTCATCCTATGGACTGCTTATTTTTTGCTTGATTTAGATTTTCCAACACTAATAGAGGCCAGTGGTCAAGTGGCTGATGTAATTGTGCACCAAAAATATTTTTGTCAGTTGCATTAGTCATTATTTTGGCAGTTTTAATAACCAAATTAGAACAATCACAGACAGTCTGAACCACTGCTGGGCACTGCGCCCTCACGACAAGCACAAATACCAAATCTACTACAAAGGGAGGTCTCAGTCACACTGCATAGACACAGCTTTGGTCTCCAAAGCTATTGCTGAAAAACATATTCCAGCCCAGAGCTGGTGGCGGGTGCTGAGGGATCAGTGTCATGGCTGCATCTCTAAACTGAATGCTGCTACAGCCTGCCTTTCCCCTCCTGTGGGTCAGGTTACCTCAGGAGGCTTTGTGTCTGTAGACAAGAGCAATGGACTCCTCTTAATTAAGAACTAAGGCTTTAGTTTGAACCTGATCAATAAAGACACAGTCTTACTTGAAATCCCTCCCCATCTTAATTGGCTTAAAACTAACATCAACGGAGAAAACAAAGACAGCCAGAGTATAATTAGCTCAAGGAATGTGGCTGTGAGGACGAGGAAAGCAGTAGATCCAGCAGAGGCTGTGACACCTTTACCACATTCCCCCCAGGATGCAGAACCCCAGGTGAGGAAAATCATCAGCCTGGGAGGGATCGTTATAAGTCAGAAGGGTGACTTCTTGCTTTATGACCATGACAGAAAAAAATCTTCGAGAACTGGCTTTACCCTCCAAAGCACATCATTATGTTCTCTCAGTTCTCCTTCAAATAATCTCAAGGATCTGTCCCCAGTTTTTCAACACCACTGATTATCCCTTAGTTCAAATCCCCTCTATACAGGCTCCCAAACTAATCTCGCTGCCTCTCTGTCTCCAAGCCCTCCACCTCCCCCAACTTAGCTTGTCCTTCGAACAATGAAATGTGTGTAGCCCAGGTGATCTACTTAAAGCACAAATGTGACCATGTCAGTCCCTCAAGCCCCAATTTAAAAATACCCAGTTAATTTATTCAACAAAGCTTTAATGTGCACAGATGGGTCCCAGGCACTGTGCTAGGCACTGAGAATATGATGATTGAAAAAAAAACAAAGAAGCCCCATCTTCGTGAAGCTTGGAATCTAATGGTGAAAAGGACAGCCAAACAATTACACAAGAAGGCATGGTTAAGTTCTACGAAGAAGAGGGGGCTCTGTCAGAGGCTCAATCTAACCTGGGATATCAGGAGACTTTCCTGAAGAAGCAACTTGTGAACAGAGATCTGAAAGATAAGTAGGAATCAACTAGGCCAATGCTTCTTGTAACCTATTAGTAGGCTAAGGAAATTAATTAGTGTGTCACAACCAATGTCTTTTTTTTTTTTTTTTTTTTTTTTTTGCGGTACGCGGGCCTCTCACTGTTGTGGCCTCTCCTGTTGTGGAGCACAGGCTCTGGACGTGCAGTCTCAGCGGCCATGGCTCACGGCCCCAGCCGCTCCGCGGCATGTGGGATCCTCCCAGACCGGGGCACGAACCTGTGTCCCCTGCATCGGCAGGCAGACTCCCAACCACTGCACCACCAGGGAAGCCCACAACTAATGTCTTTTGAAGTGAAATAATAGACTGGACTATAGTTCAGTAGAAGAGGAAAGAAGAGAAGAAAACAGAATAGGAAATAGATCTGAATGTATCACAGGTAGCAAGGGTTAGTATCATTTCATGAAATGTTTGTACTGGGTTGAATATAAAATGTATTTCTTACTGTGAGCTGTGAACTAGACAGTGGGGGAAGTAAGGAGGATGGAAGCACATCCCAGAAAAGGAACAGCCTCTGCAAAGGCTCAGTGGTGAGAGAAAGCATGGGGTGTTTAGCCTCATTTTTAAGATGGGAAAGAACCCACTCATCATCCATTCAGCAAATGCTTATTTAGTTCTCTTTTAAAACAGTACATTCAATGGGAGTCACAAAGGAAGAGCCAGAAGGAGTTCCCTGTCTTAATGAGTTTATATGTCATCAGGAGAGACAGACTGGTATGTAAATAAATATCAGGCTAAATTTGATTTAAAACCGCAGGAAAAATCGAATGTTACGAGAAGAGAGAGTGTGAAGAAATTGCTTTTACCTAGGAAAGATCTCAGAGAGCTTTATGAAAGAGGAGGCTTTTTCTCAAGGTCTGGGAGGACAGGTAGGAATTCAATAAGTGAAAATGCAGAGGGAGGAGGGGACACAGAGGTGTAAACAGTGAAGAACAGTGGTAATAAAGGCATGGAAAAGTAGAGGGCATGTTTGGGGAATGGTGAATTGGGCCAGAGCAATGAGCCTAGAAGTAGAGACAGAGTCATCGAAAGAAAGACATGAGATGGTAGACGGAGGTTATATTGTGCAGGGCCTTTCCCACCTAGTTAAAGAATTTGGACTTTGCTTTGCAGGCAAAAAAGAACCAATAAAACTTCCCGTCAGGGGAGTAACCTACTTGTTGCTGTGTATTAGCAAGATTCCTCTGGCAGCAACACACAGTAGAACAGATTAGTGAAAGTGGCAGTGGGGAAAACCACTGGGAGGAAATTGCAAATCCCCACATTACATTGACTCGGACCTCAACCATGGCTGGAGCAGTGGGGATGCAAGGGAAGGTGCACATGGGTAGGCACACCAGCCCAGTGTAGGTTGGGAACTCTGGGGGACACCAGCTTCTCACAAGGACCAGAATCCTGTCTCAGCATCCAACTGTCATAACTCAGACAAGTCCTCTAGCCTTCTCTGCATTGGTTATTCCCTCTGTGAATTGGGGAATATAACTCTGGCCTCTGATACAATCAACAGACCTGGGGAAAATAAAATGCATTCAACCACGTAAAGCATTTACAGCTCACTGGAGTAAAGGTGTCCTAAAGCTACAACAATCTTAGCAGCCCCAAAGAAAGCCAATTGTTTTAGAGTAGTGGGATTAACAGGTGGTATTTTTCAGTCCTTACAACCTTCTTATTGTTGAGCTGCCTCAATTTCCTTTTTAAGAAAACTTTTCCTTTTTTGAGAATGAAAACTATAAGACCTGAGGGTTATCATAGAATAAAATGAATATCAAAGCAGGAAGGTTTCTGTAACTAATGATATCATTAACACACCTTCAAAGTCATACCATCTATCCCCAGGTGGTACTACACACCAATAAAGGATACTGTCAAAATCTGCTGATTTTCTTTATCTCTATGCATCCCCTATATTCTCGATTGACTAAAATCTATTAGATCATAATCTCTGTTAGGTAAATAGAGATCTTGTTCACCTGACACATCTTTATCACCTAGCACAAGCAGACACCCATCACTGAATGAATGAATGAACTCCAGGGTGTCCCTCAGTGAATAAGTGCATTCTCCTACCAGCGAGATATCACAGAATTATTTTAATCAGACCTCTCCAACAACATAAGGGAAATATTTGTACAGTGGACCCAAGCACATTTTTTCTAGAGGGGATAATATATTTTTTTAATGTATATGTATTTCTAAAATTCTGAATTTTATTTCCTGAAGACTGACTTCTTTCTGCCTCATTCTCATTTGCCTTAAGGATCTGTGCATAAATGACACGCTGAGGCAGAAAGGTGGTGTGATCAGCATCATCATTCAGGTCAAGACTCTAGGTTATAAGTGACAAAAATCTATTCAAACTGGTTCAAATGATGGAAAAAAGTGGGTCCAGGCTTGTCTTCAGGCATGACTAAATCCACATATTCAAACAAGGCCAGCAGGAGTTTGTCTCTCTCCATCTCTTGCCTCTCCTTTCCTCTTTTTTTTTTTTTTTTTTTTTGCGGTACGCGGGCCTCTCACTGTTGTGGCCTCTCCCGTTGCGGAGCACAGGCTCCGGACGCGCAGGCTCAGTGGCCATGGCTCACGGGCCCAGCCACTCCGCGGCATGTGGGATCTTCCCGGACAAGGGCGCGAACCCGCATCCCCTGCATCGGCAGGCGGACTCTCAACCACTGTGCCACCAGGGAAGCCCCTCTCCTTTCCTCTTTGTTGGCTGCATTCTGGGCTGAACTCTCCTTGGTTAGTGGCAAAGAGACCAGAAACTCTAAGCTTAAAGTTTTACCAATCTAAAAATTCAAGAGGAAAAGGGAGCTGTTCTTTCCCAATAGTTTCTGCTAAAGTCCCAGGGTTGCCTCTCATTGGCTCAGCATGTGTCACATGCCCATCCCTAAACTAATCGCTGGACTTCTGTGTGAGGCCAGCCCTGGAGCAAAGGAAGTGAGATCAGCTCTACTTGAACCATGGAGAATTTAAGCAGAGAAGGAGTGGGAGGAAGGGTAGGTTCCCAAAAGAAAATCAGGTGCTACTAACAAAAAGGGTAAACAGATACCGGAAAGACTAGACTGGCAGATGTGATCATCTCCATCTGTCTAGAAGGAGGTTGAATAGGGCCATCGGATGGGCTGGCAGAAGGAAAGTGATTAAGCCTTTTGCCACTGTTGATGCTATGCATGTGCTTAATGATAACAGATGAGGTTCAGTGCCAGTGAGCAGCTGCAGAAAAGGAGCCAGCAGGTTGGGAGTGCAAGTCAAGCAGCAATCCATTTTTCAGCCTAAGAGTTCCCCTCAGTCTATTTTAGTACATGAAATGCCCAAACTGACTCAGGCACTTTTCAGGTTGCAAAACTTGTGTTCGTGCTCAGCAGATATATTTGAAACTGTTTTACGACCAACAAACAGGAGGAAATTAAGAGAGAAAAATCAAGGATACAGCTTCATGCATAAAACTCAGCCATGTAATTAACAGATCCCATATTAATCACACATCAGTTAGGCCTCAGTGATTCGTCGGCAGAAACAAGCCAGTCCTGACAGGCGAAGATCGTTGATGCCAGTATAACTGAAAGACTTAAAAGTAGGGACCCTACCATTAATTAATCAAGTAATTATCTGTGGTACTTGTGCCATATTTGGTAAATAGGTTTTTTAGTGTTTCTCCCCCTTCAGCTCCAGCTCTTTAACACAGCAACATTCCTTTATCTAGACATTCCAGTGGAAGATGAGATGTGTTTTTAATAATAATAAAAATGCTTGTATTTGTAGATCTCTTTGTACTTTATAAAATGGCTCACTAGAGTCTTCCAGCAGCCTTTGCAGATAAGCAGGACAAATATTATTCTCCCAAGTAACTGCTGACTTTCTGGCTTGGACTCAGGCTTGAAAAATGCCGACAGAATCCCATTCTCTTGCAGGCAGAGTAAGACTTCTCCTCATTCTGATGGTGGAGCTTACGGAGCGTTGGTTTTGGGGTAAGGCCTAGAACTGAATCACCCTTAGTACCTACAGTCCCTGAGGACACAAGTCAGCCCTACACAACTGCAAAGGCATTAAATATACTGTACTTGGGCTTGAATGGAACAAGAATTCTATAAAGAGGGGAGAAAAGCAATCAAACAGAAAACATGAATTCACAAGATAATAAAAAAAGTGCTTTACTGATGATCCCACTTGTACTGTGGTTAGGAATGCTTCAGGAACTGCAGTATCCCATTAGTCCTCAGTCTCTGTAGATCAGAAGTACTAGCAACTCAAGGGTTTTGTGAAATCTTACAAGAAAGAGACAAGGTCCTGCACTGCTGAGAGACCTCATGTCTTTCAGATGAATCTTTCTCATGGCTCATAATATAGTAACTGTATTCAGGAAGTGGTTTTTTGTTTTAATAAGAAAAATATTGGTTCTTTGAATTAATGCTGGTTAGCTCTTTGCATGACTCTGAGGCCCATTCTTGGAATTATTATACTACCTCTAAAAATGATAATTACAAAAATGCAGCTGAATTTACTCTCTAAAGCATTCACTTATCCATTCATTCAGTCTACAAACTTTCAAGGACACAATGCCAAGTTCTACAGTGGTGCAGAGGATGTAAAGATAAAAAATTATAGTCCCTGAATTCAGTGGCTAGACATGAAAGTCAACCATTCCAGTAGCAGCAGTAGCAACAAATAATACCAGACGTTTTGGGGCACTTACCATAGTCCAGGCACTGTGCCAAGTGCCTTCTTTGTATTATTTCTTTTAATCTTTCCCACAGCCAATGAGGTAGGTATTATTATTAATGCCATTTTACAGATGAGTAAACTGAGGCTCCAGGTGGTTAATTAAGTACATTGCCCAAACTCACATGGCCAGTGAGAGGTGGAGTTGAGAGCCGAGCTCAGGCAGTCTGACCCCACAACACATACTCTTAGCTTGGCAACTCATACTCTGTATGAATGCACTAGTCATGGCATGGATAAAGTTCAGTGATAGCACGAGGGAAGAAGAAGTACTATATCCATGAAGGAGTTAGTTAAGTGTCACAGGAGGGAGAGGATCTGCGCTGAGACCTAATGGATTTGTAACATTTTTCCAGACTGAATAGCTTGCAAAGAGCATTCCAAGTAAAGGGAACAGCATGGCCCAAGCACAAAGGTGGGAAGAGAAGCCTGGTATGTTCTGTGATGTAGAACTAGATCCAAGTGGCTTGGGCATTGAGCAAAGGTTGGGGAGGAATGGGAGGCAAGGCCAGTGAGGAAGGCGGGATCTGAATACCATGCCTTAATTATATAAGGTGTCTATGTGATTGTCTTCAGTTTTGTTTTTTTGTTTTTTTTTTGCGGTACGCGGGCCTCTCACTGCTGCGGCCTCTCCCGTTGCGGAGCACAGGCTCCGGACGCGCAGGCCCAGCGGCCATGGCTCACGGGCCCAGCTGCTCCGCGGCACGTGGGATCCTCCCGGACGGGGCATGAACCCGTGTCCCCTGCATCAGCAGGTGGCTCTCAACCATTGCGCCACCAGGGAAGCCCTGTCTTCAGTTTTGAAACAAATCTGTCATTTAATTTTGCCTGGCAATTCATAGCACTCTGTCTGATTAACATCAGAGTGAACTTGACCTTAGTTTGCTGGGGTCTAGTCTCCTTGGTGAACAGGCTAATTTTACTGTTACTGTTTAATGTCAAAGTTCTCTTCATATAAAGACTTTAATATCATGTTTGTTTTGGTTTTGTTTTCAATCCTAAGGGAGATTTTATATGTTACAAATTATCTATGGAATCTAAGCTAATCAGTTTAGATTTACAAATTTGAATTCATCAAGTTGTATCCTTACTCCACATAATCGCAAATGTGTATGAATATAATTAATTTTAAAAGACTACAGTCCAATATTCTAAGAGTTGCCTCTAAATCCTGGAAAATTTTTCTATACTTTCTAAATTTTCCATAATGAGAATGTTTCACTTTTAGGAGTACAGAAAGAAATTTTTCTAAAGTGAAGACCAGATATTTTAAAAATCAATGTAATCTGCACACATAGTTCAAAAGTCAAATTTTCCCAAAGGACTAACAGTGAAAACAATACTCTGTTCTTCACTCCCACCCTCAGTCTTAACCCCCCAAAGTCAACCCACTAACTCTCTAATTTGTTTATTCTGTAGTTACGCCCTAATACTGTAGTTCTTCTGTGGTACTATACCATACGTGAATCTATATACTATGTCTGAATTTGTCCATTTTAGACATTCAGCTTGCTGCTATAAGATTTAGTTCACTTATATCACCTCCCACGTGCCTTCCCCAACTTCCCAATGTAATTATAACACATATTTGTTTCTCTACTGTTTGCTTACCTTTGAAATTTTAGGTAATAAACATACACCATCATTTCTTATTACACCAAATACAGTCTGTTTCTTAACATCCCCATGGGTACAATGAGAACACTGGTGCTCCTAGCCTTATCTTTAGCTCTGCTATCTCCCTTTTTCGCCATTCCAATCTCAGAGCATTCCAGGTGATAACTTTTACGTTTGGTTCTATAACTTAAATCTTCCATGCTTTCTCTATCAGTTCATTAAAAAAAAAAAATTTTAACATCTTTATTGGGGTATAATTGCTTTACAATGGTGTGTTAGTTTCTGCTGTATAACAAAGTGAATCAGCTGTCAGTTCATTTTAAAATTTGAAAACTAATAACAGCATTTACATTATTATGGCTGTGTAAGCATTATTCATGGAGGAGTAAAGTAGTATTCTGTGAGTTTACTTTTTTTCTTATAGTTGTTATTGTTTCTTCTGATTCTCATACTATTTTAAAATTTTCCATTACATCAGATACTCTACAAAGTCTCCTTTTGTCCCAGGAGAACTCTTTCCCAGGGCTCTCTGTCCTCCTGCTTCAACCTCAGTTGTATGTTCTCCAGGTGCCATGGACAGTGTGGCTGATTCCCCAAATCCATCCCATTGCCGACGATTAGACTGAGGAGACAGTCACATTCTCAGTGAGGATGTTCCCAGACACCTTCCCTAAAATTCCATCATCCTACAGCATTTCCTGTTCCCTCCTCTGCCTTATTGATCACACCAGCACATATCAACTTACAGCATAGTTGCTTATCATCTCTTCACCTGAATGGAAGCTCCATGAAGGCAGGCAGCTTTGTCTTTTATTTTCTCCTTTATCCCCAGTGATGAAAACAGTGCCTGTCACACAATAGGCACTGAATGAAGGAATCAAAACTACTCCATCTCCCTTGCCAGAGACTCTTCTGGCAATGGGCAGCCCCCATAGGCCAGTTTTGGGCCAATGAGATGTGAGGAGAAACTTGTCAGAAAAGAAAAGCCAGTCCCTCTCCTGCTAGATATGAACATAGAAGCTTTGCTTGGGTTGCTTCTGGCAGCTATATATGATCAGGAGGAAAAGCAGCTTTAGGATGAATGTAATACCAGGGATGATAGGGCAGAAAGAGGGTAAAAGCCTGGATCTTTGAACAATGAAATCAATCTGGGAGTCCTCCCTATCTTAGGTTTTTGTTTAAGCCAATTTGAGTTGGATTTTCCATTACCTGCAGTCAAAGAATCTCACTAGTTACCCTACTTTTGCTGCATACCTGCCATCTTAGGAGCTCCTTTCACTGCCTTTCTGAACCTGAGTCACACTTTTATGTACTCCATGTCTTCCTCTTTGGTTTACTTGCAAATTTTATCGGGATACATACTGGATAACTTTCTGAGAAATTTTTTTCTAGGCCCTAGAATGTCTTAAAATGTTTTCATTTCTCCCTTATACTTCATTGATGAGTTGGGTAGGTATGGGATTCTAGATTGAAAATCTTAAAATCTATGAATTTTGAAAACATCATTCAATTGCCTTTTACCATCCACTGCTATTGAAGGGATATTTGGGTGATCTGGTTTTATTTTAGGAAATAAGATTGCCACTTCTAGCAAGTAAAAATACAGAATAGCCAACTAAATTTGCGTTTCAGAAAAACAAGGAAATATTTGGAACATACTTATCCTAAAAAAATATTTATAGTTTATTTGAACTTCAAATTTAACTAGCTGTCCTATATTTTATAAGTTAACACTACTGGGACACTTTTAGGATATTCTTTTTATCCTTAATTTTCTGAAGTTTCACAGCATTTCTAGTTGTGAGTCTTTTTTTAAAAAAAAAAAAAACTCTGCTTGAGCCCCAAGAAAGAGGGTATGGTTATTATTGACATGTTTAAATGATGAGTCACCATTGCTTCCAGGCTCTGGCTTTCTGTCACCTTGAGTTTGAGGAACTGGAGCAAGAAAAAAAAAAAAATGTAAAATGTTTCATCAATGTTAGAGTTTGAAAGAGTTTGTTAGAATTTAGAGAGAGTAATTATCAGAGCAGAAGCATGAGATGACTATAGTCTGCTTCATACAGGGCCCAATTATCTAGCAGAGTCATCTGGTTTCAAACATTGTCACCCAACTGGCATTTCATACAAGTATCAATGAACAATCTTAGGAAAGAACCAAAAGTTCAGGCTGAAAAGCCTTGCTTTACAAGAGTGAATATTCTGGACACATCCCAAATTTACCACGTAATTGCTCCACTGTGAACATAGCATAGAGATACACTATCTCCAAAGGAGAAAATGATTTGGTTGTGAGATACGTATTTCCTGTGGTTATCTCTGAGTGAACTAGCCAGAAAGTAAGTGAAGAAGCAGAGAGATAAGAAGTAATCACTTTGGAAAGTAGTGGTAAAATCAGGCAAGGTAAAAGCAGGTCAAAGAAATTAGGAGAACTGCACAGTTGAGAGAGAAGAAATTTTTAAAACTGACTTTAGAATCAGTGAACTGGACATGATCTTAGAAATTATCTAGGTCAGCCCCTCCTTTTGCAGGTGACAAAGGAGGGGCTGGCATAGGGAGTGGAAGGGAGTGAGGGACTTGCTAAGAGAGTGGAAGGGACTTGCCCAGAGTCGAGGAACTCTGTAGGAACCTGCAGTCAAAGAATCAAAGAACTAGACCAGTTCCCCTGATTCCCAGTCCAGTCTTTACTCCACTCCATTGCTGCTGTGGTTTGGGACCTATTGCACAACAGCCCTATTTAATCATCTTGACAGCCTCTGAGAATGATAAACTTTCTCTGAAATGATCTGACTCAGCTCAGGGTAGCAGCTTCACCAAATGTCCCATTAAAATGCAGTCAACTCTAGGGGGAGGTTGAAAAAGGAGGCTGCAGGGGGCTTGGAAAATGTTCCTCTGACCAAAAATATTCCCTGCACCCACCTGCCTGTGTGCCTGAAATTAAACCTTGAAAATGTCTGTTGTAATGCAAATGATTGCCTTTAACATTTTGTTTGGATAGAGGCTCCTTAACAAAGAAGGTCTTAATGGTATGTGACACCAGACAAACACTTTGTGATTGGACAGGGGGAGGATGACTAGACAATGGTCTGAAATGTATTAGGACCCATCGGGTACAAATAGCAGCAGGTGCCTACTTTACCATCATCATTTCATATCAGAACAAAGCAACAGATTGCTTTGTGCTCTAATCATTTTCCTGTCATCAGATTTCAATTTGGGTGTCTGATGTCACAGTAAGGTATTTTAGTAGACCTAGTTTCCTTGATTACTTGAATAATTCACATTTTGATTCTGAATACGGGATGTTTTCAGCAGAACAAAATCCCTTTAAATGGCAATTTTTTTTTCAGCATTGAGACTTGGTATGCCTGGACTCAAAAATGTATTTCCCACACATGAAGGTCATTTGCCTTCTTCTTTTTGTGGCCAAAAGTTAAGGAAGATGAAGTTTTAAAGATAGCCATTGTTTTTTGTTAATAAAAAAGGTAATTTTAACCAGAGCTGGTGTAATAGAGTGATAGAGCCCAAGGATAGATTGCCATGCCTTGTTAAGAAGCGAATGCAGGTGAAAAGTGGAGAAAATTAATGCAGACAACATTTTAAGAAGCTTGACTATCACCAAAAAGAGAAAATCTTTTCTTGAAATGTTTGGTTGGATATTGATTGGTTGGTTGATTTTAGAGTTGGGAGACATGAGTATTTCTATTACCTTGGGGGGAGAGAGTCAGGTCCTCACCTTCCTTATCCACATGTTGCAGAAATGCTAATATAACTGTAAACAAAGAGTATGTCCAAGGTCATCCAGCCAACTGGTCAAAGCATCAGAATGAAAATCTTGGTCCTTCGACAGCTTTCTATCTTGGACACATGAGGTCTCTCCATTTTGCAACTGTTTTTGCTTTTCAGTGGGTTAGGGGAGGATGTAGGTGGTCATTTCTGTACAAATACACTTGGAAAGAGCTGTAAGGTTCTCTTGGGTGAGGCAGGGATAAGGAAAGCAAATACTTGATTAAGTTAACATTTTCCATTTGCCAGACACCAGAGTAAGCACTTTACTTATAGGAAGTTATTCAACTATATTCACAGCAATATACAAAGCAGATAAAGTTATTATCTTTTCCCAGATAAAGACATTATGGTAAACTCAAAATGGATTAAAGACCTAAATGTAAAGCCAGACACTATCAAATTCTTAGAGGAAAACATAGGCAGAACACTCTATAACATAAATCACAGCAAGATCCTTTTTGACCCACCTCCTAGAGAAAAGAAAATAAAAACAAAAATAAACAAATGAGACCTAATGAAACTTCAAAGCTTTTGCACAGTGAAGGAAACCATAAACAAGACAAAAAGACAACGCTCAAAACGGGAGAAAATATTTGCAAATGAAGCAACTGACAAAGGATTAATCTCCAGAATTTACAAGCAGCTCATGCAGCTCAATAACAAAACAGCAAACAACCCAATCCAAAAATGGGCAGAAGACCTAAATAGACATTTCTCCAAAGAAGATATACAGATTGCCAACAAACACATGAAAGAATGCTCAATTATCATTAATCATTAGAGAAATGCAGATCAAAACTACAATGAGATATCATCTCACACCAGTCAGAATGGCCATCATCAAAAAATCTAGAAACAATAAATGCTGGAGAGGGTGTGGAGAAAAGGGAACCCTCTTGCACTGTTGGTGGGAATGTAAATGGATACAGTCACTATGGAGAACAGTATGGAGGTTCCTTAAAAACCTAAAACTAGAACTACCATACAACCCAGAAATCCCACTACTGGGCATATACCCTGAGAAAACCATAATTCAAAAAGAGTCATGTACCAAAATGTTCACTGCAGCTCTGTTTACAATAGCCAGGACATGGAAGCAACCTAAGTGTCCATCAACAGATGAATGGATAAAGAAGATGTGGCACATATATACAATGGAATATTACTCAGCCATAAAAAGAAACGAAATTGACTTACTTGTAGTGAGGTGGATGGACCTACAGTCTGTCATACAGAGTGAAGTAAGTCAGAAAGAGAAAAACAAATACCTTATGCTAACACATATATATGGAATCTAAAAAGAAAAAAAAGTGGTCATGAAGAACTTAGGGGCAAGCCAGGAATAAAGACGCAGACCTACTAGGGAATGGACTTGAGGATACGGGAAGGGGGAAGGGTAAGCTGTGACAAAGTGAGAGAGTGGCATGGACATATATACACTACCAAATGTAAAATAGATAGCTAGTGGGAAGCAGCCACATAGCACAGGGAGATCAGCTCGGTGCTTTGTGACCACCTACAGGGGTGGGATAGGGAGTGTGGGAGGGAGGGAGACTCAAGAGGGAAGAGATATGGGGACATATGTATATGTATAACTGATTTACTTTGTTTTAAAGCAGAAACTAACACACCATTGTAAAGCAATTATATTCTAATAAAGATGTTAAAAAAATAAAAATTAAAAGAAAAGAAATTATGGCTCAGAGAGATTAAGTAACTTACCCAAGATCACACCAGCAAAAGCCAAATTAAAGAACTGGTGCTAACCACTAGATTATCCCATCTCTCACAAGAATGTAGAGTAATACGGATTTAATACCACAGATTAGTTAGTAATATTTTTAAACTTCGCAACCATTTTTTCTAGGCATAGTCATATTTTTGTCCTGTTGTATCTTATTTTACTTTCAGACCCATGCTGTCAGACAACTAAGGCAGAGAACAACATCTCCATTTGAGAATAGGGACATTAAAACACATTCTCTCTCCCTCTCTCTCTCTCATACACACACACCCACACTCACACACACACATACACACACACACGTTAAGGAGGGAAGCCCATTAGGAGGGAAGTAACAGAGCCTGGGTAGCTCATTGGCCAAATTTGCTGTAGAGTGGCCAGGACCCTTAAGGGAAGAGATTCAGTCCTCTGAATTCAGTCCTCTGCTCTTTTTAGCCAGTAGCACCTGATGTCCAGGGTGAAGAAAATAAACCCATTCCATCAAAATGCCAGAATGTAGACCCTCTGAGCTGCTTTATCAGAGGACCAGGTGAGAGGATTCATAAGTAATAACCAAAGAAACTATTTCCAAGTGGAGCAAACTCTTAAAATAATAAATGCTACAGATCTTGACCATTACTAGACTTCTTTCCTCTTCCAAGTGACCTACAGTGAGTCTCTTGGCATCATAGGGCTCTGCAGTGAGATGGGAATTTGCACTTAGCTTTAGGAATAAAAGAGTAAACACAAGTTGACCCCACATGACCCTGATACATAACAGACCATTTTAAAAGACAGGATCCATCAGTTACGAAAAGAAGTCACTAGTTTGAAGAAGAAAGGTCAGCCTAGGTATGGTTTGTTGATAATTTGGGTGCAAGGGCTATGTCTTATTCATCTTTGCATCCCCAGCACCCAGCATAATGTCTGGCACATTGTAAGTGCTCAGTAAGTTTTGTTTAATGATTAGTGAATGGTAGCCAGGATACAATGATGGCCATGTCTGCCACTGTGCTCCAGTTCTCTAAAACCAATGATTATGTTTATGATTATATTAATAAAATATACTTAGTTGAACAGAGGGACATTGAAATTACATCAAACAACTCTAGCCTGAATTTCCCAGGGAATTGCCTCAACTTTTAACTTACGTGGCTTGTAGCATTCTGATTTAATGGAAGCAATTCCATTATTAGTGGGTGAATTTCTAGATCAACCTGTAAAATTATTTTATCTGAATACAGAAAAATAATAGCATTCAATAGTATTATAGAACTGTATTCCCAGGACTTCCCTGGTGGTCCAGTGGTTAAGACTCTGCATTCCTCTGGGTTCAATCCCTGGTCAGGGAACTAGATTCCATATGCCTCAACTAACAGCCCACATGCTGAAACTAAAAGAGGCTGCATACCACAACGAAGATCCCACATGTGGCAACAAAATCCCTCATGCTACAACTAAGATCCGGCACAGCCAAATAAATAAATATTTTTTAAAAAAAGAAGAAGAAGAAGAACTGTATTCCCATTGTAATCGTATTTGCTTGGCAACATTTATTTCAAGCTCCAGTCTAAGATGGCAGAAAGAGACCTCCTGCTGGAGTCCTAACTTCAGATTCGGGGATTCCTTCTTAACTCTCCTACTCTGCTTTACCTTCTATTACCTGTATCCACCTACCCACCCTGATCTGCACCCAAATAAAACCTGCTTCTCCTCCTGTTTCCTGAACCTCAGTGAGTGGCACCATCGTCCACCCACTGATTCACATCTTGGAGTCATCCTCCCTCAGTATGCCCCACACTCCCATAACATACATCTGCCTCTAGATACACATGTCTAGTAGGCTATCAGGTACCAATGATTCTACCTCTGACACTGCTTTAATTCAGGACATTATCTTTCTGGACGACTTCAAATGTTTCTGGCTTCCAGAGTGATGAAAGCTGTAAATGTAGTAAGTCTTCTTGCCAATTCCATGCATATAAAATTTACCTGAATTCATAAGTCAGTATGTGTCCTCAGGTGAGGACAACATTGAGGTGATAGATGAGACTCTGAAAGTGGATAAACTCAAAAGAAGGGCACAATCATTCTTCAGGACCTTGGAGAGAACCAGCAAATGTAGCGGATAGATAGAACTAGGCAAGTGCTGTCAACACCAGGATTGTAAACAGTGCAAATGCTGGAAAGAAGTCAGGTTAGATGTTCCAGCCACAGGGTGTCTTTCTGATCTTTGAATGCTTCAAGTCCATTCCTATGACGGGCTTTTGCATCAGATGTTTCCCTTGAGTGCAACCTCTGCCCCCATATCTTTGCATTGCTGTCAGCTTCTCACCATTCAGGTCTCAATCCAAATGACTCTTCAGTAAAGCCTTTCCTCAATCACTCTTATCCCATTTCCCCATTTTACTTTCTTCATAACAATTATCACTATTTGAAACTATGTTATTTATTCATTTGTTTACATGACTGTTGTCTCCCTAGCCTTCACAGAAGGTAAGCTCTGTGGGTGAACAGACCATGTCTATGTGATTAACTGTCATATCTTTAGTGTTTAAAACATATCTGACCTCTAGAAGGCAGTCTATAAATATTTGACGAATGCGCAAATGAAATAAGACAAGTAATGAGAACAGGCAAATAGATTTGAAGTTTAGGAGATTAGTGAGGACCTTGACCTGAGCAGTTGGAGCTAATACTAGACACTTATTATTGGGTTTGGAGAAATAGGATTCAAGATGCCATGTATAGATTTGCGTTAGCATGACCCATGTAGGAACATGCATCAGACACACTCACTAGGTGGCATGCATGCCAATACTACATTTTAATTTCTAGAAAAATTAATATATTTTGAACTAATAAAAGCAAGATATTCCCTTATTTGGATCTCTGCAAAAGCAACAACTTCATTCATTCATGCCATTCATTTTCTCTAGAAAGGGATTTTGATTTTCTCAGTGACATTAAGTAGAAACTGACCAGGCAAATTAGTGGGTGGATTGTTTGACCACTCAGAGGTCAGTGAGAAAGAACCGTTGCCCCTGAGCCCTTACTTCCAGAATTCTTAGGAAATGAGAGAGTCCCGTGGCTGGGAGGCTTTAATCTTGCCATTTGTCTCTGCCAGTGGAGAAGGCACACACCAGGGTGGTAGGGCAAACTACATGCCCAGGATTTGAATCTGATATACACGTTTCATTTGGCCAACACAGAAGTTTTAAATGGTTTTAACTGATCACCAACATTTTAAAACTCAGGAGGCTTCACATAAAATAAAGATTTCCAGCCTCTCATTAAAATACAGAAGTTCTAGAAATATTGGCCCTTGAATTCCCACATGACAAAAGTCAACTGACATGGAGTGGCAGCTGCCCAATTTAAATGGGATTTGTAGTCTGAACGCTGCCACACACCCCAGCACTCCACCTGTGTAACACCAAGCCTGCTTCACTCATTTGCTTTAACTGCATGACCCTTGAAGGCTTTTGAGTTTGAGGTCCCCTAATATGAAATATAAGGATCAGGACTTCCCTGGTGGTGCAGTGGTAAAGAATCCGCCTGCCAATGCAGGGGACACGGGTTCGATCCCTGGTCTGGGAAGATCCCACAAGCTGCAGAGCAGCTAAGCCCATAAGCCACAACTACTGAGCCTGCACTCTAGAGCCTGTGAGCCACACCTACTGAAGCCCGTGCGCCTAGAGCCTGTGCTCCGCAACAAGAGAAGCCACCAAAATGAGAAGCCCGTGCACCGCAACGAAGAGTAGCCCCTGCTCGCCGCAACTAGAGGAAGCCCGCTCACAGGAACGAAGACCCAAAGTAGCCAAAAATTAATTAATTAATTAATTAATTTAAAAAAGAAACATAAGGATGAGTCTAAGAATTGGGGACATGGGAATAATCACGAAGATAAGCTATCTATAAGGAATCACAGTGTCCATTTTCCCAAAAGGCAACAAAGCTGTGGTACATTGCTATGGGCATGAAACTTTTATGTATTGTAAAGATATTTATGAGGATATTGACACTACTTTACATGGTGTCCCTTAAAAGAGGATCTAAGGGAATGATGTACGTGTGTATGTGCACACACATGCATACAGTTATGTGTATAGTAGATACTCGATAAATATGTATTGAATAAATTAATGAGAGGCTCAAGAGCGTTCATCAAAATCCCAAACAGTAATAAATATTATGAACTGCTGCTGTACACCTTACAGCTTATGAACCCACTCTACTTCTCTTTTTTTCTCTTATTTTCCCTCAGTTGTAGCCCAAGATTGAGAATCGAGATGTAACTAAAACCCATTAATTAACTGTAAACAGAACTGGCTGATCAAGCATCAGTTAGTCTGTGTGATTGGTCCGATTAGTTCGATGTGGTCTGATAGTGCATTCCTTACTTTAGTGAAGCCAGAACTTCTTGGTTTGGAGATATGGGTTCTGGCCCTGGCTCTGCCACTAACTGGCTGTAGTTTTTTGAATAAGTCACTTGGCTCTCTGGCCAAAGTTTGAACATCCATAAAATTATATGATCTCTGGGGCTTCTCTCTGCTTTATGGTCTCTACTTCTGTGAAAAACAAAGACACATGAGAGGTAACAGCTAGAAACTCAGAGCCAGCAGAGTTTAGCAAGGAAGGAAAAAGAAGAGATTGTTTTCCCCCAATAATTAAGGCAAGGAAGCCTCCAAATGCCTGGGCAGCAATCCATGGAGTGACAAGAGTGGAACGTGAACTCATTAGCAGAATGTTGAGTAAAACTCAGGGAGGAAAAGAGTAATAGGGAGGGAGTCCAACTGTAGACAGAGAATTCCAAAGAAAAAATGGAAAAAATGCTGCTAATTAGGTCATTTAGAAACTGAACAACTGAATGTAATTCTTGCTGAAGCAATAAGAAAACAGCCAGGGGATGCATAATAATAATAAGAATATATGCTAAAACACAAAAACAGGATCCTCCCAAGTAACTTTGGGCAATAAGCCCCATGCAAGCTAGTAGATGTCAGGTGGAAAACAGCACCTGAATCAATGTGCATTTATAAAATATACAGAGGAAGCATGTAGTAAGGGCTTAGAAAATATTTGCTGAATCAAATTCTATTATTAAGATCTCTGGTATCGTTCACCTTTAATGATGAAAAAATTAAAAATTTCAAAAATCTCAGAGTGATTATTCTTTATTACAAAAGAATTCACTGCAAGTATATTTTAAACAGAAATCTTTCACATTTAAAATAAAAAATTGAAATATTTCCTCTCAAACTTTTTTTTTTCACTAACAAACATATAAATGAGGTAGAGTTCATAAACAATTTATTTAGTCTTGCATCCACTTCACCTAATGCAGTATCAGGCACAGATGGACAGTTAAATAATTTTCAGTGAATGGATACGTGTGTTTTGGTTATCTACTGCTGCATAACAAACCACCCCAATTTAATGGCTTAAAATGACAGTGACTTTATCATTCACAGTTCCAAAATTTGACTAGGCTTAGTGCAAAGTTCTTCTGGTGGTTTCACTTGGATTCTCTGGTTTGCTTGCAGTCAGATGACAGCTTGGCATGGGTTTACCTGGAGGCTCAACTGGGATGCTGGGATGATGTGGCCTCTCTACCTCTCTGTATAGTCTCAAGTCTCTTCTTCTCTGTGTAGACTCTACATGTGGTCTTTGCAGCAGGGGAGTCAGACTTCTTACATGGTGGTGGCTTGGGGATCCCCAAAGTACAAAATCAGAAACTGCCAGGGCTTCTTAAGACTTTAGCCCAGAGCTGGTACAGTGTCCTTTCTGCCATTGCCCATTTGTTAAAGCAGGTCACAGGGCCAGCCCAGATTCAGTGAGTAAGGGAACCACAGAAGGATACGAACGGGAGGTGTGATTCACTGGGGCATTTTTCGTAGATTAGCCACCCCAGTTTGCCCTCACTCTGGGGCCTTAACTTCCAAAGAGGTAGGGAAGAGTCTTAGAGTTATACAGCTACAAACATGGGCCA
Organism: Pseudorca crassidens; assembly: GCF_039906515.1. NCBI lineage: Eukaryota > Metazoa > Chordata > Mammalia > Artiodactyla > Delphinidae > Pseudorca > Pseudorca crassidens. The sequence continues at coordinate 122,370,184 of NC_090297.1, read as the reverse complement.
TTTTCATGAAAAAGGAAGAATGACTCAGAGCCAGAGCCCAGAGGATGAAACCAAGAGCTGAGGAAAACCATTCCTAAAAAGCAATATTGTGCCTTAATCAAGGACTATCCTCTGCCTCGAGTCAGAGAAATTGGGATGTGTGCCAGGCTGGATTTCAGAATCGCTATAAATCAGCAATTGCTCACGTCTCCCCTTTTCCCTCTTTATGAACAGGGGAGTCCACTGAGGTTTTTCTGTCTCTTTCACCATCACATATTGGGTGATGGGGGTGGGGGGTGTCTTCACTGGTCTCTGCACCAGAGGAAGTGCATATGAGGGGCTGCCCTCAAGGAGTCTAGCCTGATTTAGTGGATAATATCCTGGACTTTAAACTGATGCTATATTGGGATGAGATTTGCAGGGGTGAGTGTATTTTTTGTGTAGCAAGTCCATGAATCATTCAGAGCCAGAGGATGGTAGCTAGCCTCCAAATATGGTTCTCAATGAACCACACCTCCTGTCTTCACACCATGTGTAGACCCCTCTCTCACTGAAGCTGGGATTCCCTGAGACTTGATTTAAATAACAGAATATGGCAGAACTGACACTATACCAGCTATGGCCTAAGATTTATAGGCCTGGCAGCTTCCATATTTTTATTTCTGGAAACCTTGAGCCTCCACATAAGAAATCTGGCTCTCCTTCTGGAAAGACCACATTGAGAGGCCAAATGGAGGGGGAGAGGAGACCACTTAAAGAGGGAAAGAGGCCAAGCTGTCCTAGCATCCCAGCCAAGCCTCCATTTAACTACAACTGCAAAAGAGAACCCAAGAGATACCAGGAGAAGAACTGCCCTGCTGAGCCCAGTCAACCTACCGAAATATGAAAAATAATAAAATGGTTGTTTTAAGCCACCAAGTTTATGATAGCTTATTAATGCAGCTACAGATAAATAAAACAATACCAATGAATGACTATGGACAAAGTATCCTATTTGAGAGAGTTATAGTTTTACACACTATCCATAAAGTTCTTTTCTCTATTCAAGAAATATTTACTGAATCCCTGCATCAGTCAGCACATCCTTCTCATGTATGGAGGAAAAATGGTGTCTCCTTTGCTCCACTCACATGTTATCTCCTGAAGAATCAGGCTTGGATTTAGATTTAGGGAAAAGCATCTTTCACTGAAGGTTGGAATGTTTAGCTGAAAAAATTTTAATCTCTATATTGTTGGCTCCAGCCTTGTCAGGCCTCAGGGGAGGTAGTTTTGATACATTAGCAACAGGAAACCATTGCAGACTCTTGGGGGAGCAGTGACACAATGAAAGTGGTATATGGGAAGGTTCATTTGGCAGCAGAAGGCAGGGTTAGTGAGGCATGATCTTAGATGCATGTTGACGTGGGTTGAAACCAGGGTAAATGGAAAAGGAGAGAACTTTACTACAGATCTTGGTGAACTATAAAAAATAAAAGAGAACATGTCAAAGATAACTGAGACTGGGAGAATAACGGTGCCATCATCATCATCAAGAACAACAAAAAAAGGAAGAGTGTGGGACACTTGGAAAGGGAGACATGTATGGGAAGAACAGATCCATGCAGATTTGGATTTAATCATTTGGATAAGGAGACAATTGCCTATTTGATAGGCAGCCAGTGATTAATTTAAAAACAAAACAAACAAACAAAAAGACTAGAGCAGTAGACTATGGGTGAGAGAGAGAAGGATAAGGATTCAGGAGCCGATGATCTGCTTCCATGCTTGACTCCCCTGAATTCAACATGGCTTTGCCCCACCAGCCAGTGAACGGTGTGGTCCAGACCACAGTCAATGTCTAGATCTGAGACCTGGAATTCTGCAGGCCAGTCCAGTCACCCCGCTTCCTATGAAGATCTAATACATCTGGGAGGACCCAGGAAACACAGTGGAGGGTGGAGTGCTAGCAGGGAGAGGATACCAAAGACCAACCCTCTGTGGAGTGGCCAGTGACTAAGCTAGTAACTGTGAACCCAAAGCATATCATTTTCTGACTTCTTCCCGCTAAATTATCTTCAGAATGGTACGATTTCATTACTTATTTTTATGGACTGAATGTTTGTGTCTCACCTCGAATTTATTTGTTGAAGTCCTAACTCCAATGTGACGGCATTAGGAGGTGGGGCTTTGGGGAGGTGATTAAGTTTAGATGATGTCATGAAGGTGAATCCACTATGATGGGACTAATGCCCTTATAAGAAGAGGAAGAAACATCAGAGGTTCCTCTCTCTACCATGTGAGGATACACACAGATGGCAGATGGCAACAAGGCAGCCATCTACAAGCCAGGAAGAGAGCCCTTACCAAGAACCAAAGTGGCCAGCACCCTCACCTTGGACTTCCCAGACTCCAGAACTGTGAGAAATAAATGTCTGTTGTTTAAGTCACTCAGTCTGTGGTATTTTTTATAGCAGCCCAAGCTGACTAAGTCACTCATCCTTTAAGTAGATACTATATTCTAAGTCACTCAGTCTGTGGTATTTTTTATAGCAGCCCAAGCTGACTAAGTCACTCATCCTTTAAGTAGATACTATATTCTACACGGAAGTGAACTTCATGAATTCCCAATAAACTCATAATGGTTTAGCATAGTTCAAGCTCCCTTTGGGAGCAGCTTGTGTCTCTAACACCCATGGTACTACATATTCCTGCATTTAAGCCATAAAGCAAAAATAAACAATGCTTGTGAAGGTGATGAAAAAGAACTTGTGTTCCTTTAGTTCTGCCATTCTACGTGACCACTTGTAGTTTATCTGTGTTTAGAACAGTGAAACAGAGTGACTAGAGTGATCATTTGAAAATATGCTCAAATGAATCTGAAATCCAAATACCTCTCTAACGTACTCTTCAAGTGTGCAGCTGGGCCCTTGTATGTTAGAGGCCAATTCTAGCTACATAATATCACTAAAATCTCAACAGTAATGCAATAATTATTTAGCTCTTAGATAACAATTTTTCTTTTAGGAACAAGTATTTTATTATTACTTGCTGGCACATGACAATAATAAAAAACAGACCAACTTTCAGTTAGTTTTATAATTAAAAAATTTTCTTTACAGAAAACACACCCACTCATTACCTGCACCCAGGGTAGACCATTCCTGTTCCCCTGTCCTTGGTATGCCAGATAGGACCTGATTCTGAAAAACAATAGCATAGCGATGTGGCACTAAACGGCCTCAATCCCCAGAGTGAATGGGCACAGACCAGAATGAAAAGACACAGTTTGGAGTGAAGCCACTTCTGCAAAAATTGCATAATCACGGGACTGTTTGACTATCAGAGAAGTCAAATAACTTGCCCAAGTACCTAGTTAATGAATTGCTGAATGAGACAGACTTCCAGATCTCACCAATCTTCTCTCTTTCCTTGGCACACTGCTGGATCATGTTTCCAGTCCCTTCATAGCTAGGTGGGGTCATGTGACTAGTTCTAGCCTATAGAATGAGGGAGGAAGTGACTTGTGGCATTTCCAGCCCTGGCCTTTAAACAAAGTCCCACCAGCTTCTCCATGTTATTTTTCTTTTCTTGTCTCCTGGCTGGATGCAGAGGATCCAGTGGAGGACTCAGAGAACACACTAGATGGAAGGAGCCTGGGTCCCTGGATCTCTCTACATGGATATACACGAGTGTAATCAAGCACAAGCTAGCTAGTTGGAGGACGAGATACCATATGGAGCAGATGTACGCCATCTCAGCTGAGCCCTCTTAGACTAGCCAGCCCCCAGCCAGCACTGCAGATTATCACAGCTGTATAGGACACCAAATATATTAATATAGAGATGGGCTATAATATAGGAAAGAAATACACCTTTATGGTGTGAAGCCACTGAGATTTTGATGTTATTACAGCTGTTGCTCCACACTGACACAGTGCCATGATTTGAATCAAGGTCAGTTTGACTCCAAAGCCTGTGCTCTCAAAGGGCACAGAGCATGATTGGTAATATATCCCACCTCCTAGCCAAGTTCACCCAAATTACACCAGGCTAGATAGAAAACTGTCCCTAAAATCCCAACACACATGATCTCACCAGTGACACTAGACACTAGAAGAACCCTTAAGAAAATATCTGTGTCAGTTAAATTTTGCTACATAACAAAACACTTCAAAACCAAATGGCTTACAACAACAACAAAAAGAAAAAGGGTAAGGAAAACATTACTTCAGCTCACAATTTTGAGAGGTTGCAGTTTGGGCCACCTGTGCCTGAGTGGTTCTTCCAGCCTGGGGCCAGACTCTGCTAATATCAGCTGGGAACTTATACATCTGTCATCAGCTGTGGAGTTGGCTGGCAACTGGTTCGTCTATGATGGGTCAGCTGGGATGGCTTATCTCTGCTCGTGTGGTGTCTCTTCCTCCAGGAGGCTAGCTTGAGCTTGACTGTTTGGTGGCAGCAGCAGAAGCTGCAAGAGCAGCAAGAGGACCAGCCCCCATGTACAAGCACTTTTCAAGCTGCTCCCTTTGGCCATATCAAGACACATGCCCATGCCAAAAGTCAGTGTGGGAGGGCATTAGCAAATGCCTGGATACAGATGGTAGGAACAAATTAGGTCATTATTACAACCAATCTACCCCAATATCCAGGGGTCACTGTGTGGAGACCAGAGCATAACACAAGTGTGTTCTAGACTTTAAAGCTCCCCAAATTATTTCTTCCAGTCTCTGACCTCCAAACCTCCAGCAATCCAATGGTAATATAATCTATGGGCTTATAACATCAGTTGACTTTTTTTTTTTTTTTTTTTTTTTAGTTTATTGGAAGCCACACTTGGGAGGAAATGACCAATTCATTGCTCCTGTGGCTGGTTTGGCAGAACTGTGGAGGCAGAGAGCCTTCTCCATCTGACAGAAGGATGGTTCTGCTGGGTGTGAGAAATCTTCTTCCTGCAAAAAGTGAGTCATGATAAGAATAGAGTGCCAGGGCTTCCCTGGTTGCTCAGTGGTTAAGAATCCGCCTGCCAATGTAGGGGACATGGGTTTCCAGCCCTGGTCCGGGAAGATCCCACATGCTGCGAAGCAACTAAGCCTATGCACCACAATTACTGAGTCTGTGCTCTGCAGCCCGTGAGCCACAACTACTGAGACCACGAACCACAACTACTGAGCCCGTGCACCTAGAGCACATGCTCTGCAACAAGAGAAGCCACCGCAATGAGAATCCCACGCACTGCAACGAAGAGTAGCCCCCACTCGCCACAACTAGAGAAAGCCTGTGCACAGCAATGAAGACCCAACGCAGCCATAAATAAATAAATATATAAATAATGATTCACATAATTAACAAAATAAAGGATCTTAAAAATCATAAAAAAAAAAGAATAGAGTGCCAGACCTTCATACTCCTCATGTAGCAAGGAGAATGTGCCCAAATCCCTGGGGAGTACACCCCTTTCCCCATGAGGGAAGAGATAAAAGGCTGTCAGGAAGAAGAAAACTGCTATTGGAGCTGTTGCCTAATATGCTCTCTTTTAAAGTTTCCCTTTTGTCTTGATTTCTTTGTTCAAAATCTTCTCTTTGTGGCTTGCTGTTGTTTCTATAAAAATGCCTTTCACTTGGCAACATCTTAGCCAAGAAAAGCAAAATATCTACCAGTAAAGAACATGGCATGTCTGTCATTTCAGTGACTTAAGGCCAGAGCAATAATGAGTTGTTATGAATTAAATTGTGTTCTCTCAAAATTCCTGTGTTAAAGTTTTAACTCCCAGTATCTCAGAATGTGACCTTATTTGGAAATAGGGTCATTGCAGATGTAATTAGTTAGGACGGGGTCATAGTGGACATGCACACAGAGAACATGCAATATGATGATAAAGGCAGAGATTGGGGTGATGCAGCAGAAGACGAGGAACACCAAAGATTGCCAGCAAACCACCAGAAGCTAGGAGAGAGGCATGGAGCAGACTTCAGAAGGAACCAACCTCAGCAACACCTTGATCTTGGACTTCTAGCCTTCAGAACTTTGAGACAATTAATTTCTGTTGTTTAAGCCATTCAGTTTGTGGTACTTTGTTACGGTAGCCCTAGCAAACTAATACAGGCGTGAACAACCACCCATGTCATGGGCTATTTCAAACTCATATTCTCTTTTAATCCTTGCCCCCAAGACTGCTGGCCCTAGTTCCAGCTGAGAACCCTGAGGCCGACCCAGCATGGTCAAAAGCCAGATTCAAATCCAGGTCTCTTGACCCTGTGTATGTATTTTCCTTTACACGCTGTTGCTGCGTAATGGTTGCTGACAAAGGTTGATGGCAAGGCAAAGGTTGGAGCCACAATTCTAAAGGTAGCTACACCCTCACTGTGCAATAGATTCGTTTCTGAAAGAATCGGTCCTTAATCGATTCCTTATAAACTCAAAGATAGTTTAAGTGCTCTCTACCAGTTTCCTATTTAAAGGAGCCCTGTGGGAGGTCCTTTAGTATAGCACAGGGTCTCTTCGGATTGTGAATGATCACCCACATCCGTCTAAATTCACTTGCTTTGCAACTGTAATTTGTTTTCTTACGAGAGATTTTTGTGAAAGCAGGCCTGCCTTGAAGTCTGCACCTCTGCCTTGGCTGGCGGGGGCTCAGTAAACGCTGGCTGTTCCCACTGTGGTTAATGATGGCAATGAAGGACGCCCACCAGCAGCACTGCCTTTTAAATACACGTGGTGTCTGGAATGATTTCCTTCCATTTCAAGCCATTTTGAGCATCCTCAACTTAAAATCATTGCTTGGGTAGAAAAAGGGAAAAACATTTTGTTAAATGCCAACATTTAGCTATTAATTACTCCCTATTAGTGAGCTTTGTGTTCATTACTATTCTAAATACCTAGGTGTTTGTAAATTAGCAGGTGCTTCATTTCCTTTTCTGGGTCTGCATTTAGGCTGTCTGTGCAGAAAGATTTCCCTTGGGAGATGCACATGGTTCACTGGAGAGGGGACAGCTGTGGCCGGAGTGACTAGAATCTCACTATTTTAATAACAGCCTCTACTTGGGAATGCATGTTGCCAATGTTTTTGACTAATTTCAAGATTCATTCCTGGAAGTGCTTTTATTATTAATTAATTTGCTAATTTCACAAGCATCATCTGAGTATCTACTAAGTACCAGGCACTGTCCTTGGCCCTGAAGACGCAGAGATGAAGAAGGCTCTGCCTCTACTCCTCACAACCTCACCATCTAGTGGTAAGATACACAAACGTAGGAGTCAATAAACACAATAATGCAGTAAGTGCTATATTAGAAGGATGGGAAAAGGCATGGAAAAATGGCTGGGAGCACAGAAAAAAAAAAGTGCTACACATGGAAATGGCAGAAATCATTTCCCAGAGTTGGTAGCATTCTCACTAAATCTTGAAGGATGAGTAGGAGTATGCCAAATGCATAATGTGACAAAGGACATTTCAAGAAAAGAGAGTAGTGCACACTGAGATGCAGATATGAGAACCTGGTGCTTGGAGACTGGTGGGTGGCTAGACGCAGGAGGTGATGAGGGCATGGCAGGAAGTGAATTTAAAATGATTTTCTGGGGCAAGATCACAGAGGAGCTTGGACATTATTCTACAAGAAATAGGGAGCCAGTGAAGGATTTTATCTCGGAAGGAAGGATGACCTGATTAAATTCAGTGGCATGGAAGATGGCCTGAAATGTGAAGAGGATGGAGACAGGGACTGAACTGGGAGACAAATACAATAGATGGAGGTCTAAGCTAAGGAAACAGCAGTGGAGATGGGAAGGAGGGCAATAATTTAAGCAATAATAACAAGGTCAAATTCTGAAAGTTTGTCACTGGGAGGTGAGGCAGAAGAAGGGTTTGGGATGACTGCACACTTCAGGCTGTGCATCCAGGTATACTAACGAAAATGGGGGATGCAGGCAGAAGAGCATTCATGTCCATATATTTAGAGTGCAGAAACCGCAAGGAAGCTTTCAGAAGTGAGAAGTATGCTCACTCCTTCAAGGGTAAGTTTGGGACCTACTCGCTCATTCTGACTCAGCAGCTCTTAGGAAGTTGTACCTTGAGTCACAGAACAAACAACTGAGTTCTCTTCACATTCACTTAAAAAGGAAGCACTGGCCCTTATCAGCCAACAATGGAGAGTTTTTTTCACTCAGGTTCTCAGTTGCACATAACAGAACCTCCTGCAGCTACCTTACGCAGAAAAATAATTATTAAAGCATATTGGGTAGCTCAGAAAATCTCTAGGAGGGCCAGAAAGCCAGCCTTGGAGGTGACATGACCAGGGACAACATTTGAACCACACTGAGGTCTCCCTTGGAGATCCCACCGAAGGGAGTGACATAGCACAAAGTTCACACCCCTGACACTGGGCCCTGGAAGACTAAAACTTGCCTCTGCTGCTTCCAACAGCCAAATGTCCCATAGTCTTCCACACCAGAAAATGGGTTACAGCCCCTGCTTCCTCACTCTACTGTTTTCCTAATCAGAGGTTCCCATCAGCATAACTGATTGGCAGAACTTGGATCTGTGAGTAGACACACCCCAGGTGCAAGGAAGGCTGGAAAATTGAGTGCCTGACTTTCCCCTAGGGGAGGGGAGACTTGTAATGCAGAAAATGCCCCCAATATAGGAAGGGTTTTAGAACACGTGATTAGAAAATAGACAAGCATTAACTTTAGAGGGCTACCGTTTTAAGAAGAAGCTCGAATTAAGGGTTTTCTTCCTCCTGGGTTTTGTGAATCACTGCTTTTGTAGACATTACCGCTTTTTTACTTTGTACTACAGTTATTTGCCCCAGACTGGAAAATTCCCTGTGTCAGGTGAGGTGTCATTTTTAATTTTGTGTGCCGTAATGTTGGTTCCATGCACCCAGGAAGAGCTCAATAAATGCATCCATCTCCAAGCCCATGACAGCTATAAAAGTCTCTCTGCTTATTCATTCAGTGAGCATTTCCTGCGTGCCTATTGCGTGTCCTGACCCACATTAGTCATTGCAGCTGATTCAGCAGACATGTTGGACACACATATGCTTACTGCCTGCAGTCAACAAGGCCTTCTAAGCAAAGTGCACAGAGATGATGCCTGGCATTTGTCATCACTATGATAATCTGTCATCATTATAGGAGCCATCACAACTGGCCCTGAGGAAGAGCCCTTCGTGGTCATTCAAAGAGGTGAGGGCTTCCCTTGCAGGGCTACCTGGCTACACTTCTTTAGCACTGGTTTCTATGGACTCTGCCTCAATAAAAAGAAACCAAAAGGGAAATGATACTGAGTTTCAAGAAGATAAAAGGTAGGGATCTTCTAGGTTATTTAGCTCCAGACTCTTTAAGATGAGGATTCTAGGCCTGGGAGAGAGGCTTAGCCTATAGATAACTCTATCCCCATCTGCTTACCCCAGAGGGCTGTCATCGGGGATATGCTCAACCATCCAGGCCACCAGTTCCCCTGCAGCACAGGGAGCTGCCCAACTCTTATTCCTTATCCGCAGAGCTGCTTCGCCTAGGAGATCTGAATTACTGTAAGGAAAGAAAGTCATTTATCCTAACTCTGCTGCCACAAAGTTAATCATGATCCCAATGAGCAGAAATGAGGCACTGGAGGACGGCTTCACTTCTTAGTCTTGAGTTTCAGTGTTGAGGTGTTAGGAGGCCCCATGGGGCTCAGGCCTGTTTCCTGGAAACACAGGCAGAAATAGTCTTCAAGGAAGCCTGGCAAATCCACTGTGACCAGGGACCCAGGCCCAACCCTGCCTGATAACTTCATCAACTTCTAGCGTATTAGGGCAAGTGGGTACCCTAGAACCAAGATTATGGTAACACCCAGCACCCAGTGATGATGAGGGATTCTGTGTCCTGCTCCAGCAGAGCTTTCAGGAGGGTCCAGTGTGGACTTCTGATCTGAGGCAGCATGGAACTGATTATATAGGTTTTAGGCATATTGATATTAGTCACTTGCTCCCTACCATGCCCTAGATCTCCATGTTCTAAGTTTTTGTGACCATGGCATTATTTTTTTGGATCTAAAGCTTCTTAAAAAGTCAAATCTTTAAGCAATTTCATCTTAAGTTATTTTTATGTCTATTTCTACCTCCAACCAAGATGAAGTAAAAATGACTAGTTGCCCTCCCTCCTTAAACAACTAAAAAAACAAAGTATATGGTTTTAGACATTGGAAAATAGGCAGTAAAAGACAGAGTCCCCAAGAGAAAAGAAGCAAACAAAGGGAGCCCTATGGTTGTCCTAGATTGATGCCTAGAAAGAGTTTCCTGGACAAAGAACAGAGGTAGGAGTCCCAGGCAAAGGGGTCTCCCTGAGTTGAGGAGATAGAGTTAGCAGTTTGGGAAGCCCAAGGCAGCTAGAGTTCACAGAGCAAAGTATCAAAGAAAACAGAACTGCATACAGAAAGAGCTCCAGAGCTCTGAAGAGGGTTCCCATTGATTCTTTGGCTGAATACTGATTAGTGCTTACATATGAGGAAACTAGCTGAGATGGAGAAAGACCCACTGGAAAAGAGCAGGAGAAACAACTCCCAAAGTTCATACAGGGCTGGGAGTAGTTTGTGTTCTCCAAAATTAGAGTAGAGAAAACTGTAATTGTTGGGGTATCAGGAAGAGTATTCCAAAGAGTATTGCCAAATTAGCCCATGTGAAAGATTACCTGGTCCCACTTAATAAAGTTTAAAAGCAAGCCTCCAAAGATCACACTGTTTGATCCTTAACCGCCTCCCTGAACAAAGCACAAAAGCATTTAAAGGAGTACAAAAAATTCAGCACCAAAAACATAAAATGGAAATGCTTAGCATCCAATGAAAAACTATCAGACATACAAGCAAACAAGAAAATATGATCCATGAGGATAAAAACCAGTCAACAGACATAGACCCAGAAATGGTACAGATGAAAGAATTATTAAACAAAGACATTAAAACAACTATTACAGGACTTCCCTGGTGGTGCAGTAGTTAAGAATCCGCCTGCCAATGCAGGGCACGCGGGTTCAAGCCCTGGTCTGGGAAGATCCCACATGCCATGGAGCAACTAAGCCTGTGAGCCACAACTACTGAGCCCTCGTGCCACAACTACTGAAGCCCACACACCTCGAGCCTGTGCTCCACAATAAGAGAAGTCACCACAATGAGAAGCCTGCACACTGCAATGAAGAATAGCCCCCGCCCGCTGCAACTAGAGAAAGCCTGCGCGCAGCAACGAAGACCCAACACAGCCAAAAAAAAATAAATAAAATAAATTAATTAACAAAAAAACTATTACATTCCATATACTCAAGAAGGTAGTGGAAATCATGGACATGATAAGAGGAGATATAAAAGACATTTTTAAAAGATCCAAATTGAACTTTTATAGATGAAAAATACACCCAAGATGAAAAAGTACAATCAAAAATATTAAGAGCAGATTAGACACTGTAGAAGAAAAGTTTAGTAAATAGTAATATGTATAACCATAGACATATTCTAAATGAAACACAGAGAGAAAAATTATTGAAAAAATGACCAAAGTATAAATGAGCTGTGGAAGAACTTCAAGTAGTCTAATATACAAGTAATTGATGGCCATAAATGAGAGGAAAAGGAAAGAGGAAGAAGATGTAGAAAAAGATTTTTGAAGAAATGTGAAGATTTTTTTCTCAAAATTTGGTGAAAACTGTAGACACAGACCCAAGAAGTTCAAAAGAAGAAACATTACCAAAAGTATACCAAGGCACATCAAAATCAGATTGCTTAAAACCCATGATAAAGCAAAAATCTTTTAAAAACCCAGATTAAAAAACAAAAAGACATATCACATATAGAGGAACAAAGGTAAGAATGACAGGAGATTTCTCTCTGAGTACAATATAAGCCAGAAGAAAGTAGAGCAACATCTTTAAAACACTGAAAGAGAAAAAACCATCAACCCAAAATTCTCTAACTATTTATACATTAAACAACACACATATAAATAAACCATGGGTCAAAGAAGAAATCACAATGGACCATATAAAGTATTTTGAACTGAAATTTAAAACCCCCCAACATATCAAGATTTATGAAATGCAGTGAAAACAACACTCAGAGAGAAATTTATAGCATTAAACACATACTGGGGCTTCCCTGGTGGCGCAGTGGTTGAGAGTCCGCCTGCCGATGCAGGGGACATGGGTTCATGCCCCGGTCCGGGAAGATCCCACATGCCGCGGAGCGGCTGGGCCTGTGAGCCATGGCCGCTGAGCCTGCGTGTCCGGAGCCTGTGCTCCACAACAGGAGAGGCCACAACAGTGATAGGCCCCCGTACCGCAAAAAAAAAAAAAAAATTGAAGAAAAGTAGGAAGGAAGAATATGAATGTGTTACCTTATATGGCAAAAGAGACTTTGTAGAAGTGATTAAACTAAGGATCTTAGGATGGAGAGATTATCTTGCATTATCCTGGTGGGCCCAATGTAATCGTAAGAGAGAGTCCTTATAAGTGAAAGAGAGAGGCAGGGAGACTTAGAATGAGAGAGAGATTAGAAGATACTACACTTCTGGCTTTGAAGATGAAAGAAGGTGCTGTGAGCCAAGGAACTCAGGCAGCCTCTGGAAGCCAGAAAAGGCAAGGAAACTGATTCTCCCCTAGAGCCTCCAGAAGGAAGTCAGCCCTGCCAACACCTTGATTTTCATCCAGTAAGATTCATTGTGGACTTTGGATCTCCAGAACTGTATAATAATAAATTTTTGTTGTATTAAGCCATTAAATCTGTGTTAATTTGTTCAGCAGCAATAAAAAAAACTAATACTACAAAGAGGGAACACTTCCAACTTATTCTATGAAGCCTGCATTATCTCGAGAGCAAAACCAGACGATGACATTACAATAAAGAAACCACAGAATATAAACACTAAATGTCATTACCACATTTTAGCAAACCCAATCTAACAATATATAAAGGAGATAATTCATCACGACCAAATGGGGTTTAACCCAGGAAAGCTGTTACGGTTTAATATTCCATTGCTTTTCCAACCTGCTCCAAATTCCTTTAAAAGACCTGGCCTCCAGCAACCCATCCTATATCGTCTTCCACCTTTCCCCATTCCATCCCTATCTTAGGATTTATCTGCATCAGCCTCTCTCCATGTCCTAAATACATGTTACCTCCATATGCTCATGCCTTTGCCTATGCTATTCCCCTGCAAACACTGTCCTCTCTTGTTCTCTCAATGGGGAACACTTATTCACCCTTCACATCATAGAACAGATAACTTCTTCTGTTCTGAGAAAACTTCCCCTTCTACCTCAAGCTTCTTTCCTATCTCTCCCACAACATGCTATTAGGACTTCTATTATAGGACTTCACTTTCTATTATATTATTTCTTTCTTCCTAGACTGTGAGTTCTACCAGGGCAAGACTGGCATCCAATTCACCTTTGAACCCTCAATGGCTAGCACAGTGCCTGCCATGGGGGAGACCCTTCATAAATCATAGGTCAATAAACATCTTAGTGGAGAATAGTTGACAGTCACTTGAGATAGAGCCTAGTGTTTTACGGGACAGAGGCAATTAACCCAAAAGGAAGAAAGGAACCTCAGAGGGGCTTGGAAGGTTTCCAAAAATAAACACGTCATCCTTTCCACTCAACTTTACATCATCTGGCTTACATGTGTTCAGAGTTCCACCATGCCCAAGCATCTATACATATAATATTCTATTTGAGGGCAATGAGGAAGATGTGATTAACCCTATTTTTCTGATGAAGAAACCGAAGCTCAGGAAGGGTAAATTATTCACCCGAATTTATGGTATGAGATAGTGGAAGAGCATTTAGATCCACTCCCAGCCTGGCTGACAGTTCCCTACTCCGACTGCTCCTTTGAGCGTATGCCACAGTTGTCCACCCCTGCCTGAAGGAAGTAAAAATTAATAGGGCCTTTGTGCTGGACTCCATGCATCCCATCTGTATTTCTGAATTGCCTGTCCTCTGGATGACTCCCCAGCCCTGTACCATGCTCCTCTGACCTCCAGACGTTCTAGGCATTGCTTTCACCTCCAACAAAGCACTCAGCTTCCTTTACTTCTCTTCCCAAAACACTAATAAAAATGGAAAAGAGAATGTTTGAACTGAAGTTTAATAGGTACAGCCAGACAGGCCAACAGCCCAGTGAGCCTTTCCCATTTTACATCTTGGAAATCATCTAATCTCCCAGACACAGCCTTCCAGTTCCATGATGATGGTGTCTTCCATCTTGGGAGTGTTGGGGGTCACTGCCCCAGTCTAATGTGCCTGGGGGTGATCCCTTTATGCTTGTCTGACATGTAGTTTATCACATTTATTTCCCCAGTCTGTCTTCTGGTTTTTATAATTTCTGCTTATATATCTGCTTTACACACTCTGCTCAATTGTCTCCACATCCCCCTGAAATTTGGGTAAAGTAGATAAAATCTCTTTTGCTTTTGCCTCTACTCCTTACCTTGAGAGTTTCCTTTAGATCGCCTCTTTTCAGGTCCCATTACTCTCTGTCATCTGGAAAAGGAGCTGAATTCCCTCCCATTGATCATTTTTTCATTTGTTTAATGTCATATTTTAATTTCTTCCTCTTTGAGGAGGAAATTGCTCAATCTCTTTATACCTTTGCAAAATTTCTGTTTTGCATTTATTTTAGTTATTATCATAGATACAACAGCATGCTTAGAAAGATGCCATCCTTAACCTAAATGCCCATCGACAGATGGACGGATAAAGAAGATGTGGTACATATATACAATGGAATATTACTCAGCCATAAAAAGGAATGAAATTGGGTCATTTGTTGAGATGTGGATGGATCTAGAGACTGTCATACAGAGTGAAGTAAGTCAGAAAGAGAAAAACAAATATCGTATATTAATGCATATATGTGGAACCTAGAAAAATGGTACAGATGAACCGGTTTGCAGGGCAGAAACAGAGACACAGATGTAGAGAACAAACGTATGGATGCCAAGGGGGGAAAGTGGCGGGGGGTGGTGGTGGTGGTGTGATGAATTGGGAAATTGGGATTGACATATGTACACTAATATGTATAAAATGGATAACTAATAAGAACCCGCTGTATAAATAAATAAAAAGAAAGAAAGATGCTGTCCTTATGGTGTGGACTTTGGTCTCCAACAACCAAGAAAAACAAACAATAACTTTGTGTAATGCTTTCCAGCATGAAATTGAGTCACAAAATCT
Organism: Pseudorca crassidens; assembly: GCF_039906515.1. NCBI lineage: Eukaryota > Metazoa > Chordata > Mammalia > Artiodactyla > Delphinidae > Pseudorca > Pseudorca crassidens. The sequence continues at coordinate 122,355,023 of NC_090297.1, read as the reverse complement.
GAGGACACATCAGAGAGGGCTTTAAGCCCCCTAAAATAGTAATAGTAATAACAATATCTGACAAAGTAATAAACTTTCACATACATACACTATCCAACTGATGGCCCTCCTCAACCCTTAACAACCATATAAGGTAAACAGGGCGGGGCAGTTTCCAGCAATAATAAAAAAGAATTACTGACTCCAATGGTATGTACTCACAAAGATTTCTGCCCTTGTGTTTTGTTTGTTTTTGCCTTTTTTTGTTTTTGTTTTGTTTGTTTTTGCATGTGACCTGGTGTACTCAGGTCTTCCTTCTCCTTGAGAAAGAAGGATTGGATTGGCTGAAATGCTTACCTATGAACTCAGAAAATTAATTCACTTTTCCAAGGTTTCTGTCAATTCCAGGAGGCTTATGTCTTATGTGTCTGACTCTGACTTCATGTCACTTTTCAACTCTTGGTCTCATTCTAACTCATACAGTTGTTTGCCCTTTAATTGACCCAGACATGGAACTCAGCCCTATTCTTTAATTTACACACACACCCCCACACACACAATGCCTTTGTAAATAAGGAAGACTGTATTAAAGGTCTGTGGACAAAGAGGAGTGGGTTTTTTATGAAAAAATAATACAAACCTTCTAAAACTGGACATTAGATTTCCCTGTTCAAATGGGTAGATCTTCCTACCAATATGGGCAGGCCACCTGCAATCTCTTCCTTCCCCTGTCTTCCATTTTCTCCACTCTCTTCCCATCTCCCAAGTTCATATCCCTTTCTATGGGAGAACCAACTACCATCTTTTTATCAGGTCTCAATTTCCTGTTGTCAAATTCTCATCTTTTGTCCCAAGAAGTATGTCAAGGTGTTTCACAAAACAAAAACAGGAGGAAATCTGGAGATAGCTATAGAGATCATCTCTTTGAATTACAAATACAAACAAGGAAACAGGCTCAAAGGCTTTAGGTGACTTCCTGAGACTAGAGAGTTGATATCACTTCCAATCCTCTGTCAGGTGCAAGACACAAAGCCTCAGAGACATAACTTTCCAATAAAGCTCCCAGTGCCAGACTGTGGGCCTATTTTAAGATGAAATCAATTGTGCTTCAAACATTTTGGGGAGACATCATGGTCTTCTCCACCAAGCTCCATGAGGTGTTTGTGAAATGAAATTGTGATGTGTGACCTGCTTGATACTTGCCTCATGTTGGTACCAGATTGTGGCTGTTGCCTCCAGTTGCCTCAGGAAGTGTAAACACTAATGTTATTTTGCTTCCACTGTGTGTGATACTTACTGAGCAATACAGATAAAATTAGTTTCTGTTCCAGTAAATACCCAATTTAAAGAGTGTCTCTGTTTTTCTCCTTCCCTTTTATATTGTGTTTTTCCTATACTGTTCATTCCCTTTATTATAATGTGATTTGGTCTTGCTTTCCATTCATAGTTTCCAGCAGTAATAAAAATAAATACTTATTCCAAATGGTAAATGCTCACTAAGAGTTCTACCTTCATGTTGTATTTATTTAGCCTGGACTGAGCCCAGGGTTGCATTTTCTGAGCAAATACAGCACACATGAGAGCACTCCACACAATCAGTCCCTGGGGATTCACACACCAGCTCCTCAAAACTTCCTGTGGTATCTCCAGACACATGTCCCCAGCACAATTTGGATGGGGCAGTCCAGGAGGGGTAGGACTTGAAACTAAGGAGGAGAGCCCAAAGCTGGTGCTGAGAGAAATGTTCCTCATCCCACAGGGGTAGCATGGTGACAGGCAGGCCTGGCCTCATCAGAACCTCTAGTGGAATGATGGATGTGTCCTGGCAGGGGGCAAAGTGGGGCAAATCCAGGAGCAGCAAGAAGGGAGGCAGCATGACAGGAGTCCATGAGCAAGTATCAGGGTTCAATCACCAGGGTGGAGTTTGAGGATCTCCTTCCCACCCAGGGGGCAAGGGAGTGTCGAGAATGAGATAGGGCAATAACTCCCAAAGGACTGGGATACTGGGCAGGTTACCAAGAAGAAGCCCTCACCTCATTCAACAAATATTTTGTGAACAACCACTATGTATCGGGCATTGTTTTGAAGGCTGGGGAAACAGCAATGACAAAATTAAACATACTTCCTACCCTCATGGAGCTAATAATCTAGCGAGGAAGACAGATCATAATTAAACAATCCCAGAATTTGACTCATGATATGTGCTATGAGGAAAAGGTACAAGGGGCTTTAAGGATGCACAACAGTGAGCCTTCGCTGGGTCTGGGAGGTCAAAAGCGTTGCTGAGGGAGGGGCATTTAGGTTGAGCTCTGAAGGATGAGCTGGCTACCTGAAAGACATTCACCAGAGAGAAAAAACCTCAAAGAAGAGGGAAATCAGCATGTGCTGAGCAGTCCTGCACTCAATAAGTATTTACTAAGGTCCCACTATATGCCGGCATTTGGGATACATTAGTGAACAAAAAGGCAAAGATCCCTGCCCTCATGGAATTTACATGTTTGCAGAATGTGAAAGTGGAAAACACATAGGGTGAAAACTGGGCAATGCTAATCACCTCGATGTGGCCAAATGTAAATGGGAGAGCTTGGAGATTAGGCTGCAGGGTGGGAGGGGGCCAGACTACAAAGACTTTTTCATCACCCAGAGGAGAAGTAGATCACAAGGAGCCCACTTCCCTGGATTCTGCAAAGACAAGGGCAGCATCTTACTCATCTTTGTATCTCCAGCACTTAATACAGTGCCTGACAGATGACAACTGCTCAGCACATGAATGAATGAATGACCTTAGACAGGCCAGTGAACAATGAGAAGTACATTTTAGAAAGATAATCTTTGGTGGGAGGGAGATAAATTAGAAGTTTGGGATTAACATATACACACTACTGTGTATAAAATAGATAAACAACAAGGACCTACTATATAGCACAGGAAACTATATGCAATGTCTTGTAATAACCTATAATGGAAAAGAATCTGAAAAGATTCTTGCAGACTTTCTCATGAGAATCAGGAAGTCAGAGCGTGTGGTCAGACAGAGATCTGAATCGGCCCAGCCACTTGCTAGTTGTGACGTTAGGGCAGTCCCCTACTCTCTTTGCACCACTGTCTGTAAAAGAGCATAACGACATTACCTCACAGACTTAGGTAAGGAATCAGTGAGACATACACCATTGTTATTATTATCATTGTCATGGAGCAGGGTGGGATATGAACATGCAGTTGATGACATAGCTTAAACAAAGAGAAGAGGAAAGGATGGAGACCTATTAAGGGAATGGTGAGGCATCTGCTTGGCCTGAGGCCCAGGGTATAATAGAAGCAGAGGGAAAAAAGGCTAGAACAGCTTCTTGGGGTCCCATCATGGTGTACTTCGCTACCAAGTCAAGAGATCTGTGGTGAATTTGATAGTAACAAAAAAACACTGAACGTTTCTACAATAGAGGGAATCATGATAAAAATTTGCTCTGCCTTGACGTGTGGGAGGAGAGTGGCAAAGATAGAGATGGAAGAACCTTCAGGTAAAACAGAGTAGTTGAGATTGGTTCAAAATGGTGGAGTAGAAGGACGTGTGCTCACTCCCTCTTGCGAGAACACCAGAATCACAACGAACTGCTGAACTATCATCGACAGGAAGACACTGGAACTCACCAAAGACAAAGGAGAAGCCACAATGAGATGGTAGGAGGGGTGAAATCACAATAAAAACAAAAACACAATAGAAACAAAAAATACTGCTGGATGGGTGACTCACAAACTGGAGAACACTTATACCACAGAAGTCCAACCACTGGAGTGAAGCCTGAGCCCCATGTCAGGCTTCCCAACCTGGGCGTCCAGCAAGAGGAGGAGGAATTCCTAGAGAATCAGATTTTGAAGGCTAGTGGAATTTGATTGCAGAACTTCAACAGGACTGAGAGAGAGAAAGACTCCACTCTTGGAGAGCACACACAATGTAAGTGTGCACATTAGGACTCAGGGGAAGGAGGAATGACCCAATTAGAAGACTGAACCAGACCTACCTTCTAGTGTTGGAGGATCTCCTACAGAGGCAGGGGGTGGCTGTGGCTCACCACAGGAACAAGGACACTGGCAGCAGAAGTTCTGGGAAGTAGTCCTTGCCATGAGCCCTCCCAGAGTTCCCCATTAGCCCCACCAAAGAGCCAAATAGGCTCCAGTGCTGCATCACCTCAAGGCAAACAACCACATGGGAGGGAACTCAGCCCCACCCATCAGCAGACAAGTGGAATAAAGTTTTACTGAGCTCTGCCCACCAGAGCAAAACCCAGATCTACCCACCACCAGTCCCTCCCATAACGAAGCTTGCACAAGCCTCTTAGATAGCCTCATCCACCACAGGGCAGACAGCAGAAGCAAGAAGAACTACAATTCTGCAGCCTGTGGAATGAAAACCACATTCACAGAAAGATAGACAGAATGAAAAGGCAGAGGACTATGTACCAGATGAAGGAACAAACTAAAACCCCAGTAAAACAACTAAATGAAATGGAGATAGGCAACCTTCTAGAAAAAGAATTCAGAATAATGATAGTGAAGATGACCCAGGACCTCGGAAAAAGAATGGAGGCAAAGACTGAGAAGATGCAAGAAATGTTTGACAATGACCAAGAAGAATTAAAGAACAAACACCTAGAAGAATTAAAGAACAAACAAACAGAGAAAAATAATACAATAACTGAAACAAAAAATACACTAGAAGGAATCAATAGCAGAATAACTGAGGCAGAAGAACAGATAAGTGACCTGGAAGACAGAATGGTGGAATTCACTGCCATGGAACAGAATAAAGAAAAAAGAATGAAAAGAAATGAAGAAAGCCTAAGAGACCTCTGGGACAACATTAAATGCACCACCATTTGCATTATAGGGGTCCCAGAAGGAAAAGAGAGAGAGAAAGTACCCGAAAAAATATTTGAAGGGATTATAGTTGAAAACTCCCCAAACATGGGAAAGGAAATAGCCACCCAAGTCCAGGAAGTACAGAGAGTCCCAGGCAGGATAAACCCAAGGAGAAACACGCCGAGACACATAGTAATCAAACTGACAAAAATTAAAGACAAAGAAAAGTTATTGAAAGCAACAAGGGAAAAAAAACAAATAACATACAAGGGAATCCCCGTAAGGTTAACAGCTGATTTCTCAGCAGAATCTCTACAAGCCAGAGGGGACTGGCATGATATGTTTAAAGTGATGAAAGGGAAGAACCTACAACCAAAATTACTCTACCTGACAAGAATCGCATTCAGAGTTGAAGGAGAAATCAAAAGCTTTACAGACAAGCAAAACCTAAGAAAATTCAACACCACGAAACCAGCTCTACCACAAATGCTAAAGGAAATTCTCTAAGTGGGAAACACAAGAGAAGAAGAGGACCTACAAAAATAAACCCATAACAATTAAGAAAATGGTAATAGGAACATACATATCAATAATTACCTTAAATGTGAATGGATTAAATGTTCCAACCAAAAGACACAGGCTTGCTGAATGGATACAAAAACAAGACCCATCTATATGCTGTCTACAGGAGACCCACTTCAGACCTAGGGACACATACAGACTGAAAGTGAGGGGATGGAAAAAGATATTCCATGCAAATGGAAGTCAAAAGGAAGCTGGAGTAGCAGTACTCATATTGGATAAAATAGACTTTAAAATAAAGAATGTTACAAGAGACAAGGAAGGACACTACATAATGATCAAGGGATCAATCCAAGAAGGAGATATAACAATTATAAATATATATGCACCCAACATAGGAGCACCTCAATAAGGCAACTGCTAACAGCTTTTAAAAGAGGAAATCGACAGTAACACAATAATAGTGGGGGACTTTAACACCTCACTTACACCAATGGACAGATCATCCAGACAGAAAATTAATAAGGAAAAACAAGCATTAAAAGATACAACAGACGAGATAGATTTAATTGATATTTATACAACATTCCATGCAAAAACAGCAGATTACTCTTTCTTCTCAAGTGCACATGGAACATTCTATAGGATAGATCACATCTTTGGTCAAAAACCAAGCCTTGGTAAATTTAAGAAAATTGAAATCACATCAAGCATCTTTTCCGACCACAACGCTATGAGATTAGAAATCAATTACAGGGGAAAAAATAAATAAATAACACAAACACATGGAGGCTCAACAATATGTTACTAAATAACCAAGAGATCACTGAAGAAATCAAAGAGGAAATCAAAAATTCCCTAGAGACAAATTACAATGGAAGCACGACGATCCAAAACCTATGGAATGCAGCAAAACAGTACTAAGAGGGAAGTTTATAGCAATTTAATCCTACCTCAAGAAACAAGAAAAATCTCAAATACACAATCTAACCTTACACCTAAAGGAACTAGAGAAAGAAGAACAAACAAAACCCAAAGTTAGTAGAAGGAAAGAAATCATAAAGATCAGAGCAGAACTAAATGAAATAGAAACAAAGAAAACAATAGCAAAGATCAATAAAACTAAAAGGTGGTTCTTTGAGAAGATAAACAAAATTGATGAACCTTTAGCCAGACTCATGAAGAAAAAGAGGGAGAAGACTCAAATCAATAAAACTAGAAATGAAAAAGAAGAAGTTACAACTGACACCACAGAAATACAAAACATCATAAGAGACTGCTACAAGCAACTCTATACGAATAAAATGGACAACCTGGAAGAAATGGACAAATTCTTAGAAAGGGATAACCTTCCAAGACTAAACCAGGAAGAAATAGAAAATATGAACAGACCAATCACAAGCACTGAAATTGAAACTGTGATTAAAAATCTTCCAACAAACAAAAGTCCAGGACCAGATGGCTTTATAGGTGAATTCTATCAAACATTTAGAAAGGAACTAACACCCATCCTTCTTTAACTCTTCCAAAAATTTGTAGAGGAAGGAACACTCCCAAACTCATTCTATGGGGCCACCATCACCCTGATACCAAAATCAGAAACAGATACTACAAGAAAAGAAAATTACAGACCAATAACATTGATGAATATAGATGCAAAAATCCTCAACAAAATACTAGCAAACAGAATCCAACAGCACATTAAAAGGATCATACACCATGATTAAGTGGGATTTATCCCAGGGATGCAAGGATTCTTCAATATATGCAAATCAATCAATGTGATACACCATATTAACAAATTGAAGAATAAAAACCATACGATCATCTCAATAGATGCAGAAAAAGCTTTTGACAAAATTCAACACCCATTTACAATAAATAATTTCCAGAAAGTGGGCACAGAGGGAACCTACCTCAACATAATAAAGACCATATATGACAAACCCACAGCAAACATCATTCTCAATGGTGAAAAACTGAAAGCATTTCCTCTAAGATCAGGAACAAGACAAGGATGTCCACTCTCGCCACTATCATTCAACATAGTTTTGGAAGTCCTAGCCACGGCAATCTGAGAAGAAAAAAAAGAAAAGGGATATAAATTGGAAAAGAAGAATTAAAACTCTCACTTTTTACATATGATATGATATTATACATAGATTATCCTAAAGATGCTAGCAGAAAACTATTAGAGCTAATCAATGAATTTGGTAAAGTTGCAGGATACAAAATTAATGCACAGAAATCTCTTGCATTCCTATACACTAACAACAAAAGATCAGAAAGAGAAATTAAGGAAACAATCCCATTCACCATTGCAATAAAAAGAATAAAATACCTAGGGGGAAACCTACCTAAGGAGGTAAAATACCTATACTCAGAAGCATATAAGACACTGGTGAAAGAAATCAAAGATGACACAAACAGATGGAGAGATATACCATATTCTTGGACTGGAAGAATTAATATTGTGAAAATGACTATACTACCCAAAGCAATCTACAGATTCGATTCAATCCCTATCAAAATACCAGTGGCATTTTTTACAGAACTAGAACAAAAAATCGTAATAATTTGTATGGAGACACAAAGACCCCAAATAGCTAAAGCAGTCTTGAGGGAAAAAAACAGAGCTGGAGGAATCAGACTCCCTGACTTCAGACTATATTAAAAAGCTACAGTAATGAAGACAATATGGTACTGACACAAAAACAGAAATGTAGATCAATGGAACAGGATAGAAAGCCCATGCGCCCAAGGTCAACTAATCTATGACAAAGGAGGCAAGGATATACAATGGAGAAAAGACAGTCTCTTCAATAAGTGGTGCTGGGAAAACTGGACAGCTACATGTAAAAGAATGAAATTAGAACACTCCCTAACACCATACACAAAAATAAACTCAAAATGGATTAAATGTAAGACCAGACTATAAAACTCTTAGAGGAAAACATAGGAAGAACACTCTTTGGCATAAATCACAGCAAGATATTTTTTGACCCACCTCCTAGAGTAATGGAAATAAAAACAAAAATAAACAAATGGGACCTAATGAAACTTCAAAGCTTTTGCACAGTAAAGGAAACTATAAACAAAACAAAAAGACAACCCTCAGAATAGGAGAAAATATTTACCAATGGATCAACAGACAAAGGATTAATCTCCAAAATACATACACAACTCATGCAGCTCAATATTAAAAAAGCAAACAACCCAATCCAAAAATGGGCAGAAGACCTAAATAGACATTTCTCCAAAGAAGACATTCAGATGGGCAAGAGGCACATGAAAGGCTGCTCAACATCACTAATTATTAGAGAAATGCAAATCAAAACTACAATGAGGTATCACCTCACACCAGTTAGAATGGCCATCATCAGAAAATCTACAAACAACAAATGCTGGAGGGGGTGTGGAGAAAAGGGAACCCTCTTGCACTGTTGGTGGGAATGTAAATTGATACAGCCACTATGGAGAACAGTATGGAGTTTCCTTAAAAAACTAAAAAATAGAACTACCATATGACCCAGCAATCCCACTACTGGGCATATACCCAGAGAACACCATAATTCAAAAAGACACATGCATCCCAATATTCACTGCAGCACTATTTACAATAGCCAGATCATGGAAGCAACCTAAATGCCCATCGACAGATGGATGGATAAAGAAGATGTGGTACATATATACAATGGAATATTACTCAGGTATAAAAAGGAACAAAATTGGGTCATTTGTAGAGATGTGGATGAACCTAGAGACTGTCATACAGAGTGAAGTAAGTCAGAGAGAGAAAAACAAATATCGTATATTAACACCTATATGTGGAATCTAGAAAAATGGTACAGGTGAACTGGTTTGCAAATCAGAAAGAGAGACACAGATGTAGAGAACAAAAATATGGGCACCAAGGAGGGAAAGTGGGTGGGGGGATAGGATTAATTGGGAGATTGGGATTGACATATATACACTAATAAGTATAAAATAGATAACTAATAAGAACCTGCTGTATAAAGTAAGTCAGAAAGAGAAAAACAAATACTGTATACTAACACATATATACGGAAAAAAAATTAGTCATGAAGAACCTAGGGGCAGGACGGGAATAAAAATGCAGACCTACTAGAGAATGGACTTGAGGACATGGGGAGGGGGAAGGGTAAGCTGGGACAAAGTGAAAGAGTGGCATCGACATATATACACTACTAAACATAAAATAGATAGCTAGTGGGAAGCAGCCGCATAGCACAGGGAGATCAGCTCCGTGCTTTGTGTCCACCTAGAGAGGTGGGATAGGGAGGATGGGAGGGAGGGACGCAAGAGGGAAGAGATATGGGGATATATGTATATGTATAGCTGATTTACTTTGTTATAAAGCAGAAACTAACACACCATTGTAAAGCAAGTTTACTCCAATAAAGATATTAATAAAAAAAAAGAACCTGAACCTGCTGTATAAAAAATAAATAAATAAAATAAAATTCAAAAGAAACCTGAACACAAAAAATAAAATAGAGGCTTCCGGGAAGATGGCGGAAGAGTAAGACGCGGAGATCACCTTCCTCCCCACAGATACACCAGAAATACATCTACACGTGGAACAACTCCTACAGAACACCTACTGAACGCTGGCAGAAGACCTCAGACCTCCCAAAAGGCAAGAAAGCCCTCACGTACCTGGTTAGGGCAAAAAAAAAAAAAGAATAAACAGAGACAAAAGAATAGGGACGGGACCTGCACCACTGGGAGGGAGCTGTGAAGGAGGAAATGTTTCCACACACTAGGAAGCCCCTTCACGGGCGGAGACTGCGGGTGGCGGAGGGGGAAAGCTTCGGAGCCGCGGAGGAGAGCACAGCCACACGGGTGCGGGGGACGAAGCGGAGAGATTCCCACACAGAGGATCAAGGCCTACCAGCACTCACCAGCCCGAGAGGCTTGTCTGCTCACCCACCGGGGCAAGCCCAGGCTGGGAGCTGAGGTTTCGGCTTCGGTCAGAGTGCCGGGAGAGGACTGGGGTTGGCGGCGTGAACACAGCCTGCAGGGGGTTAGTGCGCCACGGCTAGCCGGGAGGGAGTCTGGGGAAAAGTCTGGACCTGCCGAAGACGCAAGAGACGTTTTCTTCCCTCTTTGTTTCCTGGTGCGCGAGGAGAGGGGATTAAGACCGCTGCTTAAAGGAGCTCCAGAGACTGGCACGAGCCGCGGCTAAAAGCGCAGACCCCAGAGTCGGGAATGAGACGCTAAGGCTGCTGCGGCCGCCACCAAGAAGCCTGTGTGCGAGCACAGGTCACTATCCACACCCCCCTTCCGGGGAGCCTGTGCAGCCCGCCACTGCCAGGGTCCTGTGATCCACGGACAACTCCCCAGGGAGAACGCACGGTGCGCCTCAGGCTGGTGCAACGTCACGCCGGCGACTGCCGCCGCAGGCCCGCCCCGCACTCAATGCCCCTCCCTCCTCCTGGCCTGAGTGAGCAAGAGCCCCCGAATCAGCGGCTCCTTTAACCCCGTCCTGTCTGAGCGAAGAACAGACGCCCTCCGGCGACCTACACGCAGAGGCGGGGCCAAATCCAAAGCTGAGCCCCTGGGAGCTGTGAGAACAAAGAAGAGAAAGGGAAATCTCTCCCAGCAGCATCAGAAGCAGCGGATTAAAGCTCCACAATCAACTTGATGCACCCTGCATCTGTGGAATACATGAATAGACAACGAATCATCCCAAATTGAGGAGGTGGACTTTGAGAGCAAGATTTATGATTTTTTCCCCTTTTCCTCTTTTTGTGAGTGTGTATGTGTATGCTTCTGTGTGAGATTTTGTCTGTATAGCTTTGCTTCCACCATTTGTCCTAGGGTTCTATCCGTCCGTTTTTGTTGTTGTTTTTTAATTTTTTTTCTTTTTTTCCCTTAATAATTATTTTTTATTTTAATATCTTTATTATATTTTATCTTAATTTGTTTTACTTTATCATCTTTCTCTCTGTTTTTCCTTCCTTCCCTCCTTCCTCCCTTCCTCCCTCCCTCCCTCCCTCCTTCCTTTCTTTTTACTTCTACTAATTCTTTCTTTCTACTTTTTCTCCCTTTTATTCTGAGCCATGTGGATGAAAGGCTCTTGGTGCTGCAGCCAGGAGTCAGTGCTGTGCCTCTGAGGTGGGAGAGCCAACTTCAGGACACTGGTCCACAAGAGACCTCCCAGCTCCACATAATATAAAACGGCGAAAATCTCCCAGAGATCTCCATCTCAACACCAGCACCCAGCTTCACTCAACGACCAGGAAGCTACAGTGCTGGACATCCTATGCCAAACAACTAGCAAGACAGGAACACAACCCCACCCATTAGCAGAGAGGCTGCCTAAAATCATAATAAGGTAACAGACACCCCAAAACACACCACTGGACACGATCCTGCCCACCAGAAAGACAAAATCCAGCCTCATCCACCAGAACACAGGCACCAGTCCCCTCCCCCAGGAAGCCTACACAACCCACTGAACCAACCTTAGCCACTGGGGACAGACACCAAAAACAACGGGAACTACGAACCTGCAGCCTGCAAAAAGGAGACCCCAAACACAGTAAGATAAGCAAAATAAGACAGAAAAACACACAGCAGATGAAGGAGCAAGATAAAAACTCACCAGACCTAACAAATGAAGAGGAAATAGGCAGTCTACCTGAAAAAGAATTCAGAATAATGATAGTAAAGATGATCCAAAATCTTGGAAATAGAATAGACAAAATGCAAGAAACAGTTAACAAGGACCTAGAAGAACTAAAGATGAAACAAACAACGATGAAAAACACAATAAATGAAATGAAAAATACTCTAGATGAGATCAATAGCAGAATAACTGAGGCAGAAAAACGGATAAATGACCTGGAAGATAAAATAGTGGAAATAACTACTGCAGAGCAGAATAAAGAAAAAAGAATGAAAAGAACTAAGGACAGTCTCAGAGACCTCTGGGACAACATTAAACGCACCAACATTCGAATTATAGGGGTTCCAGAAGAAGAAGAGAAAAAGAAAGGGACTGAGAAAATATTTGAAGAGATTATAGTTGAAAACTTCCCTAATATGGGAAAGGAAATAGTTAATCAAGACCAGGAAGCACAGAGAGTCCCATACAGGATAAATCCAAGGAGAAACATGCCAAGATACATATTAATCAAACTGTCAAAAATTAAATACAAAGAAAAAATATTAAAAGCAGCAAGGGAAAAACAACAAATAACACACAAGGGAATCTCCATAAGGTTAACAGCTGATCTTTCAGCAGAAACTCTGCAAGCCAGAAGGGACTGGCAGGACATATTTAAAGTGATGAAGGAGAAAAACCTGCAACCAAGATTACTCTACCCAGCAAGGATCTCATTCAGATTTGATGGATAAATTAAAACCTTTAAAGACAAGCAAAAGCTGAGAGAGTTCAGCACCACCAAACCAGCTTTACAACAACTGCTAAAGGATCTTCTCTAGGCAAGAAACACAAGAGAAGGAAAAGACCTACAATAACGAACCCAAAACAATTAAAAAAATGGGAATAGGAACATACATATCGATAATTACCTTAAATGTAAATGGACTAAATGCTCCCAACAAAAGACACAGATTGGCTGAATGGATACAAAAACAAGACCCATATATTTGCTGTCTACAAGAGACCCACTTCAGACCTAGAGACACATACAGACTGAAAGTAAGGGGATGGAAAAAGATATTTCATTCAAATGGAAACCAAAAGAAAGCTGCAGTAGCTATTCTCATATCAGACAAAATAGACTTTAAAATAAAGACTATTAGAAGAGACAAAGAAGGACACTACATAACGATCAAGGGATCGATCCAAGAAGAAGATATAACAATTGTAAATATTTATGCACCCAACATAGGAGCACCTCAATACATAAGGCAAATACTAACAGCCATAAAAGGGGAAATCGACAGTAACACATTCATAGCAGGGGACTTTAACACCCCACTTTCACCAATGCACAGATCATCCAAAATGAAAATACATAAGGAAACACAAGCTTTAAATGATACATTAAACAAGATGGACTTAATTGATATTTATAGGACATTCCATCCAAAAACAACAGAATACACACTTTTCTCAAGTGCTCATGGAACATTCTCCAGGATAGATCATATTTTGGGTCACAAATCAAGCCTTGGTAAATTTAAGAAAATTGAAATTGTATCAAGTATCTTTTCCGACCACAATGCTATGAGACTAGATATCAATTACAGGAAAAGATCTGTAAAAAAATACAAACAAATGGAGGCTAAACAATACACTACTTAATAACGAAGTGATCACTGAAGCAATCAAAGAGGAAATCAAAAAATACCTAGAAACAAATGACAATGGAGACACGACGACCCAAAATCTATGGGATGCAGCAAAAGCAGTTCTAAGACGGAAGTTTACAGCAATACAATCCTACCTTAAGAAACAGGAAACATCTCGAATAAACAACCTAACCTTGCACCTAAAGCAATTAGACAAAGAAGAACAAAAAACCCCCAAAATTAGCAGAAGGAAAGAAATCATAAAAATCAGGTCTGAAATAAATGAAAAAGAAATGAAGGAAACAATAGCAAAGATCAATAAAACTAAAAGCTGGTTCTTTGAGAAGATAAACAAAATTGATAAACCATTAGCCAGACTCATCAAGAAAAAAAGGGAGAAGACTGAAATCAATAGAATTAGAAATGAAAAAGTAGAAGTAATAACTGACACTGCAGAAATACAAAAGATCATGAGAGATTACTAAAAGCAACTCTATGCCAATAAAATGGACAACCAGGAAGAAGTGGACAAATTCTTAGAAATGCACAACCTGCCAAAACTGAATCAGGAAGAAATAGAAAATATGAACAGACCAATCACAAGCACTGAAATTGAAACTGTGATTAAAAATATTCCAACAGACAAAAGCCCAGGACCAGACGGCTTCACAGGTGAATTCTATCATACATTTAGAGAAGAGCTAACACCTATCCTTCTCAAACTCTTCCGAAATGTAGCAGAGGGAGGAACACTTCCAAACTTATTCTACGAGGCCACCATCACCCTGATACCAAAACCAGACAAGGATGTCACAAAGAAAGAAAACTACAGGCCAATATCACTGATGAACATAGATGCAAAAATCCTCAACAAAATACTAGCAAACAGAATCCAAAAGCACTTTAAAAGGATCATACACCACAGTCAAGTGGGGTTTATCCCAGGAATGCAAGGATTCTTCAATACAGGTAAACCAAACAACAGATACACCATATTAACAAACTAAAGGATAAAAACCATATGATAATCTCAATAGATGCAGAAAAAGCTTTCAACAAAATTCAACACCCATTTATGATAAAAATCCTCCAGAACCAATAGCTAGTAGGAAGCCGCCGCATAGCACAGGGAGATCAACTCGGTGCTTTGTGACCACCTGGAGGGGTGGAATAGGGAGGGTGGGAGGGAGGGAGACGCAAGAGACAAGAGATATGAGGATATATTTATATGTATAACTGATTCACTTTGTTATAAAGCAGAAACTAACACACCATTGTAAAGCAATTATACTCCAATAAAGATGTAAAAATATATAAGTAAGTAAGTAAATAAATAAATAAAATGAAAAGAAACAGGGTAGTCAGGATGCGACACTGGATTGCTGGAAGAGAGGTGTCAACTCACTGAGATGAAGAAACTGGAAGTATGTCCGAACGGAAACATCCAGTAGTAGGCAGATGGACATGCTAGCCTTGAGTTCAGGAAATGTTTGGGCTGGAGGGACAGACTTGGAAGACATCATAGAAAATAATAGTTAAAACCAATATCAACGGTTTATGCCCTGCAGGAGTTCAGACAGGGAAGGAGGGACCCTCAGAAATTACTACCCTGCGGGTACCAGGGAAAGCAAGAGGGATCAGAGAAGCCAAGAGGAGAATTGGGATTTGTAGAATCATGGAATTAAAAGAATAGCATCAAGTCCTGCAGATAAAGACTAAGAAAAGGACTCTGTGGCAGAGACAGGCACGAGTGACCTTCAACAGGACAGCTCACAGACGAGGGCATTCTTGGTAGTCTCTGCAGCCTACTGTAATGTGAGGCTGGTGGAAAAAGCTTGATAAATATTGGCTACCTGAAGCAGCTGCCATACCTTGGGCTTAACGCATTTAGCAAAGCAGTCAGAGTCCATTGCCAGGGTCCACCTCCTGTAGAGCTTCTTAGCCTAGCCCGGAAGGGAAATTGGTTGCTCTGATTTGAAGTGGTTGTTGGAGGAGTTCACCCCAAAAAGAGTTGTTTCTTTAATCCTGTTCTCTTGGACATTGAGGATTCATGTAACTCCTTGCCTGCCTTCAGACCATATAAGTGAGATAGAAATTATCCCCCTTTTTAGCAGTTCCAGAGGTAATTTCCCAACAAATTTGGTAGTCTGTTCTACAGTCTCTGAAAACCCTTGCCAAGGTCAACTAGAAAATAGGCCTTTGTGGCCCAAAGTTTCTAAAAAGCTCACTTGACAAATTGAGTAATGAGTAACT
The DNA here is from genome assembly GCF_039906515.1 of Pseudorca crassidens. Taxonomy (NCBI): domain Eukaryota; kingdom Metazoa; phylum Chordata; class Mammalia; order Artiodactyla; family Delphinidae; genus Pseudorca; species Pseudorca crassidens. Next base: position 122,339,123 of record NC_090297.1, on the reverse strand, counting down.
GATAGGAAAAATAAAGTCAGAGATTGCCCTGCTTCTGGAAAGATGGAGCATGGGGTCATTGGAGGCTGAGGGAATGGATTGTCAAGGGGGTGCAGAGGCCAGCATCCTGGAGAGTGTGCTCTAGGGCTCTAACTCAGGGATCTGAGGGGCTCTCTCATGCTCAAGAATATCACAAGCATGAAGTACAAAGGAGTATTTGTGCTGTGCCCTGAGAATAAACTCAAATGAAGTTATTCACAAGGAATGATTGTCATCCAGGTCCTGTCATTGAAGTTTTTCCATTTCTTGGTGCCTAGAACTTATAACCCTTGAGAGGAGATTTCGTGCTCAAAGACAAAGGGCATCACTTTCACATCCAGGAGGGATGCTGGGAGGAAAGACGGTGGGAAGACAAAGAATGCAGAAAGAATGCAGAAAGAAAGTAGAAAGAAAGAAAAAGTGCAGAAAGAAGTAGATTAAAAAAATATGCTCATTGTAGGTAAGGAGACAGAGCTTATAGTTAAGTTATGGAAAATAGTATTTTACCAGATTAAAAAAATAAATTTAGTCATTCAAACATTTATTGAGTGGCTCCTAGGTGCCAGACACTAGGCTGGACAACAGGGCATGATGACACATCCCCTTGAGGAGTGTACAGCCTATTGAGGGAGACAAGTGTGAGCAAACAACTGCGAAATGGCAGGAAAGGTGCTCACAGAGGCAGGTACAGGATGCTAATAGAGGCAGGGGAGACTTACTTCACCAGGAGAGAAAGAAACTTAAAAGAGCAGGACAGAGACATTGTACTTCCGAAGACTTTGGTTTGAGCTACATGTAGCGGCCCACTGGCATTTGCAGACTGAATGTTCATGGATGAAAATAGTCTCCATTGAGTGATCTGAAAGGTCCCTGTAGTGAGGTAATTTGCTGAGACACAAATCTGAATGGCCTGCTAGGAGGCCAGAGTGTACTTGCCAGCCACTTAGTTAGTGAATGAATCACACCCAACACCTGGCATTTGTGCCCCAGCACAGCTTAGCTCTTCTCATTGACATCTATGTAGTAATTCTCATACTTTGATTGACTTTTTTTTTCTTCGCAGCATCAGAAGAATATGGAGTAAATAAGGTACAGACGTAATGAAGTAAAGAGTTTATTTTAATGGCAAAATGTATTTAAGTAGCTTTTGAAATTACCTTGGCACCATATTTATAGAACCATTATGAGTCTAAAGATGATCCCTTATATTTTTCAGTTACACTTTACTGCTTTTTATAGTGAAAATTATATGTCACAGTGACACTCATGATTCTGGATACTCATGAAGGTCACGGATGAACCCTTTGAGAATGTCAAGGGTCCACGTCTGTGAATGATGAGTTATATTTTATTGGCACTCTACTGGACATAACATGGTCTCATTTTAAGTTTGAAAAGTAAGATATATTCTCCTTTATATGATTTTCCTATAATTTGGAGAAGGCTACTATTGCCCTTCCTTATTTATGCAGGCGTACCATGTATTACCAGAAGACAAAGGATAACATTTATCCACAAAATTGCAGCCTGACAAGCAACTCAAATCAACAAAGATAACTAAATTCCCCCAGTTAAATGCTTTTCTCTTGGTCTATTTCTTGGAACTTAATAACCACTGAAACTCAAACTCTGGCTCCCTCCCCAAAATACACTCCATGTACCTCAAACTTAACATGACAACACACAACCTCAATCTGCTTCCACTTCTGTCACCTTGTTTTGGCTATTAGGATCACATGTATTTAACTGAAGCTGGAAAACTCAGAGTTGACCAGACTCTTCCCCCAGCATCTCCTCAGTTACCGAGTAAATCAGTTTTACCTCTTAAATGACTCTCAAAAGCAGTCAGGCCTCTCCAGTCCCATGGCACTGCTCTAGTTCAGGGCCAAATCATCTGTCATCACAATATCCTGACACAGTGCCTCTAACCTGTCCTTCCTCTATCCTCCAAATCGATAGAGAGTAATTTTTCTCAAAATGCAAATCTTGCATTCATTAGTTTCCAATGAAGATCAAAATATGGTCCCATCAATAGCTGGTTCCTGGCCAGTGAGTCTGATGCCAATGGTCTACACATAACACTGAGAACTGCATTGACTGTGAGCTGTTTATGTCCCTAAACATGCTGTGTTCTTTCATACTTCTGTGCATTTTTGCATTTGCCCAACTCTCGTCCTGCACGGCCCTTTCACTCTTCTACTCTTAGTGAGCCTCTTATCGGACCTTCCAGATCCAGCTCAGATGCCACTACTTCAAGAGAGCCACATGGAAATCTCTCCGTGGCTCTCCTATCTGGGTTCCTGTGCCCCTGAATACACACTATTAAAGCATGTGTCATAGTTTACAGCGACAAACTGTTCACAAGGTTATCTTCTCCAGTGATCCACAAGCTCTTGTCTTTGAATCCTAGTACTCAGCACAATCCTTGACTGCTTGGCTCCTGCCAGGCGGTCATTGTTTGCTGAATGAAAGAATCAGTGATTGAGATCGGTGGCTAAAATGGTAAAATGAGATAAGCATGTTATCAAAGGGCAAAACTGCTTTTTTGTTAACTCTAAAGTGAATCAAGTTATCAGGAAAGTTAAAATAAGGATGAAGAGTGCTTTTAGATTTCAACTGACTTTTAAATTACTCATCACATCTGTCCTAGCTAAAGACTAACTCTAGCCAGCCTCCTGTGCAGCCTGTTAAGTCAGAATATTTCACACTTGGACACCAGATCCAGCAAATGCTCAATGATCATGGAAGAAATACTTAAAGAGAAGCTATTGGCTTTGAAAATACAAATGTTAAAAAAAAACTGCCCAATAAGACCATTTGCTAATTTTTTTCTGTTTGGCATTTTAGAAGACAATATTAGACACAGGGCATCATACTGTACACGATGTCCAGTATCTGTGGTGGCAGTTTCTACAGGACAATTACAGTGAGGCTTTTTCTGTTCACTCATTCATTCATTCACAGACAACTGTTGCACAGCTACTATGTGCTAGTCACCATGCCGTGCCCTGGACAAGCGAAGAAAAGAATAGGTCCTAAGATTCCAGGCTTTCTGTAGGCCAGATGGATTACTACAAACGGGTACCCTGGACATGTATCATTAAGCAGTTACTATTTAAATCCAGCCCAGTTCCAAAAATGTTCTCAAGTTCTCCTTGTACTTAACAGGTCACAGGTTACCTTGGGTAACCTCAAGAAGGCTGCTATGCATTCTAATCCAGCTAGTCGGTTCTGCAAGGCACAACCTGTCTCAGGATGCGGCTACATTCAAAAGGCAGTGTTTAGGGTAAGTCCCTTCCTGCTCTAATTCCCCAATGTGCGGGGGTTTGTTGAAAGAGCGTTTTCTAAGAAAGAAAAGATTTGGATGAAGGCAGGCGATGAGTAAAACTGAGCTCGAGCTTCAATCAAAACTCTTGGGAGTTTTGGTGACTTGGTGTTAGGGCACGGAAGGATGCTTTGGGTACCTTCCCCATATACAGTGGTGGAAAGAAAAGCTTCCAGAGCAAAGCCAGTCAGGGAAAGACGGAAATCCACTGCATGTAGCAACATACTGGAGCCCAGACCTCAGCCAAACTCTAATTTAACAAACTACATTATAAATAACGGGCCAATCTCAGATATAGCTGCTCCCCTAACCCTCAGGCTGCCCCAAAGACTCACTGCCGGGCTCCTTCCTCGACCCTGGACAGCGCCGCTCCCTTCTCGGCCCCACCCACACAACCCAGGAGGGGTCCCCACAGCCCCACGCCCACCCCCGGAACACCACCCACCGCGGCCCCGCCCCTCCTGGGCCCCACGTGTCGGGCCCCACCCCGGCGCTGGCTGCCCTTTAAACACCCCCACCCTTACACAGTACCCCCCCACTCCACGGCAGCCGGACGGCAGCCGGAGAGGGACAAAACTGATGGCGTACAGCCAGTTTCCTCCGCGGATCTCGTCTGGGGTTGCCCAGCCCGTGGGGCCCTCCACCCTGGGCCACAGTCCCCTGGCGCCCCCCCGAGCCCGCGGCGGCCGGGCAGAGGAGTGTCGCCGCGGCCCAGCTGCGGGGCGGGGCCGGCGGGAGCGCAGGTCTCCGCTGCCGCCACTGCTGCCTCCGCCTGCCGCTCGGGCCGCCCGCTCGCCAGCCTCTGGGTGCGCTGCACGCGGGGGGCAGCCGCGGTGCAGAGGTTCATGCGGCGGCGGCGGCGGCGGCGGCGGCGGCGGCGGCTGCTGCTGCTACCGCGGAGGCAGACAGACCCGGCGCTGCCGCCGCCGCCGCCCTCCCCCGGCTACATGCCGCCGCCGCTGCCGCCTCCTCCTCTCCGGCGAGGGGCGGGGGGCTCCGGCCCGGGGTGGGCACCACTCTTCGCAGTGCCGCTCCCCTCCCTGCCCTCCGCGCTGGCCCTGGAGCCGGCGGGGGCGCCCGCCGCCTCCTAGGAGCGCACGCTCCGCGCGCCCTGCCGCGCCCTGGAGAGAGGGGGCGGGCGTGGGCAGGGGCGGGCGGGCGTCGGGGCAGCGGAGACCCGGCAGGGCGGCGAGAGGAGGGGGCTGCCTCGGAGAATGCCCGGCGCCGGCTCACCGCTCCTAGGCACGGGCTGAGCCGGACCCGGAGCGGGCGGCGCGTCGCCATGCCGGTGTGACGGGCGCCCCCGGCTGCCCGCGCGGTCCTCCGCGCTGCCCCACGCCGCGCCGCGCCGGCGCCGGGCGGCAGGATGGGCTGTATCCAAAGCATTACCTGCAAGGCGCGGATCCGGCGCGAGAACATTGTGGTGTACGATGTGTGCGCCACCATCGACCAGTGCCCCACGCGCATCGAGGAGACCTCGCCCATCGTCCTGCGCTACAAGACCCCCTACTTCAAAGCTTCGGCCCGCGTGGTCATGCCCCCCATCCCCCGCCACGAGACCTGGGTGGTGGGCTGGATCCAGGCGTGCAACCAGATGGAGTTCTTCAACACCTACAGCGACCTGGGCATGTAAGCGACCGGCCGCGCGGAGTCGGAGCGGGGTCCCTGGCCCCGGTCTCTTCTGATCCCGACCCTCCTCCCCAGCTCCTTCTTACTGCTCTCCCCATCCTCTTTCTAAACCTTCCTCCCGCCTCCTCTTCCATCTCCCTCCTCCCTACGCTTTTGTTTCAGTGACAGGGCGGGTGTGTGTAGGGAGGCTCCTCGCGAAGGCATTTTCTCGTGGTTTGCTTCTGACTTCCCATGAACGCGAGAACGGTGCGATAAGGAGGGTTCGAGAGACGGAGGTGGGGGTGGCTGGCTAGTGCCCTGGGAGTTTCGGGGCGCCGCCTGTGCTTTGTGGGGATTCCCGGGAAGAGTTTGGGGGGATCTGTAGAGCGGAGTGGAGTGGAGTGCCGGGGGCGCGTGGGCTGTGCCGCGCGTCCTTTGGAGAAACCCGAGCGGGCTTGGAGGAGAAGGTCCCGGGTGTCCCAGCTGGACTTGGTGGTTCTGCCCTTGTTCCCTCGACTGTTGACTTCGAGCCCTTGTCCCCCGGGCCGGGAAGCCTGGAGGCATTTGCATCCGGAACCGCAAACCCTGGAGAGCCGCTTTTCTGGCTCGGCTCCCTCTGGACGAGTACTGGGGTGGTGGGAACTGGAAGGCACCGGGCGCGTCCCGGTGGAGCAGGGCTGATGGCCTTGTGCGAGCAGCCTCTGGCTGGCGTGGTGCGGTGTGTGTCTTATGCTCAAGGAAAGTATGGGTCTCTTGTCGGTCTAAAGTCTTTATTTACTCCAAAACTTTACTGATTGCGACGCTGGAAGTGGTTCCCCAGCGCCCACCGCCGAATTCTGTTGGCGATCTGGGAGCTCTCCAACTTCTTTCAGCAGCCCCGCTCGGTGCGCGCCGGGTTCGGCGGCTGCGGTGGAGACCCGAGATCGCGGCGACTCCTCTGCCGCCAGGGGCCGACAGCCTGCCCCGGAACCGCAGGCTGCTGACAGTCGCGTCCAGGACTTTTTTATTTACTAAATTTGCATGACTCTCTGCCAGCCTCCTTTCAGAAGTAGACTATGGGCAGTTGGCAACTACAATGGCTAAAAGGTTTGGGGCCTGCGTTCTATCTGCTGTTACAATGTAGGTCTAGAGCACCCTAATTAGCTTGCAGCCTGTAGGGAAACCCTGTTCTGGAAAGGCAGCCTCATTTCATTATCAATCTAAAACTCTAGAGTTCCCAAGGTTCATCTTTTGAATATGGATATAAGGTGGGAGAGTTTCCATTTTAAAAGGTCAAACTATCTCTTTAACAGCAGTTTGGAGGCTTTTTATTGCACTCTGAGAGCATGTAAGTTAACACTAGTCGTAGGTGCTAAAAGGAATTTTGACAGGTCGCTTTGTTTCTCCCCCCTCCCATCCCCACCCCAAAGAGTTTGAACTGTTCTCTTTAACCATAGAAGCTAAATGCTGGAGAAAGTTCCTTCCTAGGGAAGATGTGTGACAGTCCAGTTTCCTCTGTGCCTCTGCACATAGACTGTTCTTGTCTTTCTGTATGGCAGCTGGATATGAGAAACGGGGGACATACTATTTGGGGTGAATCATGCCACTTAAAAACAGACACACCCTCAAAAGAATGATCATATCTGAACACATGTGTCTCTTAAAAGATTTTTTTTAAGGAACTTATTATTTCCAGCCAAATCAGAGAACGCCCCAGACAGGGCAAGGGCACCCTCCCTTTTGGCCTATTGGCCTGGCCCTAGTGGCAGTGTGCAGCCTTGCTGGGGGGCTGTCATTGCAGCCTGGGGCCCCTCTGGAGGAGGCTAGGAGGTACTGAGCCTAAACAGCCTTACTTTTCCCAAGACGGCACAGCCAAGGCTCTCTGTTGCCTCACATCTCTTGTAAATTAGTAAGCGGAAGGCAAATAATTCATCCTTCTCATAAAAGAAAATATATTCTACCTCAGGAGAAGCCGAGGTGAGGTATAAACAGACATGGTAGTTGAACTTCCTTGACTATGAGAGGATATGCCCTCGTGGGAACCTGCTTTAATGGGCATGAGTCGGTGCCCGCCCAGAGGGACACATCTTCCCTGACCCTTCCTTGCTGAATTCTTGCCTTTGGGATTTGGGAAAAAAGTTTTGCCTTTTAACTACCACTTTCAGTATTTTAAGATTCTTGGTTTTCCTGTTGTTGATGCCAGGGAGCAAAAATAGTCCCCAAGGAATCACAAAGCATATTATTTTAGAAATGGGTCAAGGGTCTACCTGCCTCTTCATGGCTGCAATAATTGCTATGTGTCTAAGGCCACTTTGGAGCCAAGATCTGATTGAACCAATTTCCACAACATGCTTCTGCCCTGAAAACTTCGTCAGTGTAAACTTTTTGATGGAAACTCATATTGCATGAAAGTCACTGAAGTCTATTAGTTATTATGTCCACTTTAGCCAGTACCTTGAGTGGAAAAAACACTGCAGGCTGAATTTTCACCCCTGTGCAATGCTCTTGTTACATGAAGCGTGACACGATGAGAGAGTGTAAGTTAGAAAGCTACCTTTTCAACAGTTAAAAGGGACTATGCCAGAGGAAACGCGCAACTTAAAATGCCAAGAAACTTCTATCTGTAGGTTTAAAAGAAAACATGAGCTTTTGTGGTTTAAATTCGCAACATTTCCAAAACAGAGTAGGCTTCTACAGGAGCATTTGAAATAGTTGATGGTCAGGATGGCCGGAGCTTAATTTGAACTTGAACTCAGATGACTTGGAACTTCTTCCAGTGATTCTACAGGAAGCAGGCTATGAATGCTTGTGGCACCCACTTATTTCTCATTTGGCCCTGATGAGCCCTGGTCATGCAGCCCTGCTGAGACCACTGCAAGGCTTCATCCTTCAGGGAGAAAGGGCTACTGTATTTTCTCAATCAACCCATCAATAAACAAACATTTACCAAGCGCCTCTGATGTTCCAGCGCCAGCAAAGAAAACAAAGGAATAAGCACGCAGCGTCACTGATCCTCAGTGTAGGAGGTAGGGGCACACGCAGAAAAAGCCAGTGCTCCCAAGCAGTGTAGGAGAAAGGCCAGAGAGAGGGGCAGGGGACCAGGCTGGGTTTTCTAGATGTGTAAGGACTCAAGCTGAATGTGAGAGGTGGATAAGATTCAGTGAGGCAAGGAGGAGGGACTAGTTAGTTCTAAAGGGGAAAAACAAAGGTATGGAGGCAGGGAAATACAAGGTGTCTTAAGGGGGCACGCGTAGGTAGTAGGGGAGCTTTCAAGGGGAAGAACAGCAGGAGATGAGGTCGGAAAGGGTCTGCTGGGGAAGGCCTAGGACAATATGATCTGGAAAAGAGAAGGTTCAGGTCAGGTCTTCTTAACCAGAAGAGCATAAGGAGGCTCTTCATACCTTCTCCATGCCTCTTGGGCATACAGGAGCTTCTCAGTAGAGGCATGAGACCTTTATGATGGAACAGTTTCTTTTTTTAACTTATTTTATTGAAGTCTAGTTGATTTACAATGTTGTGTTAATTTCTGCTGTACAGCAAAGTGATTCAGTTATACATATGTATGCATTCTTTTTCATATTCTTTCCTATTATGGTTTATCACAGGATATTGAATAGAGTTCCCTGTGCTATACAGTCAGACTGTTGATTATCCATTCTATATGTAATACTTTGCATCTGCTAATCTCAGACTCCCAGTCCATCCCTCCCCCGCCCCATGATGGAGCAGTTTTGCACGCTAGAGTACAGTACCCGAGAACAAAGAGTGGGCTTCACGTGCCAAGGATGAAGGTGAAACTCAGGTCAAGGGGAGAGCCAGCAATGGCTGGCTGGAGGCCCTTCCCACTCCCTTTGAGCCCATGTGCAGTTATCTTCTAGAGCCGTAGGAAAGTCTCTGGTCAGCTTAGGGCTGATGGTGTGGGATTTGGAGAACCTTGTCCTGGGTGAAGCTTGAGAAGGTCAGAGCTTACTCCTCTCAGGAGACAGCTCCTGCCTGCGTCTCTACTCCTCCTTCAGAGCCGACACTGTTGAGTCTTCGACTATACCCACCCACCTCTGTTGACTGTTCAGTTCAATCCAAGCTGGTTTCTATCTGTTCCAAATTTGTTCTTGCTCAGTTCGTCTGGGCTTTTCCATGTTGCCAGATCCAGCAGGCACTTTGAGACGCACCCACCTTTTCATCAATATTCCACATAGTTGACAGCTTCCTGTGTCTTGACTTCTTCCGTCATTTAGCTTTCATGCTGTCTTTCTGGCTGTTCCTCTATCTGACCTCCTAGTACAGTTCATCAGGACATTTCTCATTCCATACTGGATGGATGGTAATTTCATCTATCCCAGTAGCAGCAGATGGTCTCTGTGATACACAGTCACCTGCAGTGTAGGTGTGTGTGCCTACATACAATTCCTGCTTGGCTGTCTGAAAGACATCTTGAACTTAATGTATCCAAACCTGCACTCTTGATCTCTGCTGTAGCTCCCACCCAAAAGCTGCGCCTCCACCGTTCTTTCCCATCTTAATAAATAACACCTCCAGTCCCTGGATTGCTCCACTGAAAATCTGGGTGTCACTCTGGATCCTTCCCCAGACATCCAGTCCATCATCAAATCCTGCTGATCCCATCTCAGGATAGCCCTCATCCAGCCACCACATCCACCTCTTCCATCTTAGCACATGTCCCCATCACCTATCATTTGCTCCGACGGAGGATTTCTGACCAAACCTGCCACCTCTGTTCTTGCCCTCCCTCTAGTCTATCCCCCATACGATAGCCAGAGTGATACTTTAAAAACATAAATGCTATCGTCGCTTTCCTGCTTAAACCCTTTAATGACTTTCCATTGCAATCAAGATAAAACTTGAAAATCTCTTCCCACTCTTTGGATTTCTGTTCTTAAGCCCCATCAGCCTTTTTGCCATTTCTTCAAAGGAGCCAGCTCCAGCCCAGTTCAGAACTTTTCCATGTGCTGCTCTCTGTCTGAAGGGCTCTTCTCTCCCACCCTTGTCTAGCAAATGCCTACTCCCCATTCAGGTCTCAAGTGTTACCTGCTCAGAGAGGCAACCCTGAGTTCATAGTTTAAATTAGGGTTCTCCTATTCTCTTGAGGAATACACTATTCTTTCAGTTGTTACAGTTAGTAAGCAAGTAATTATATGTTTATTTAACATCTGACTTATCTACAAGAATATAAGCCCCATTGAAGCAGGTATTATATCCATTTTATTCTCTGTGAACAGTGCTTGACCCATAGCAGATGTTCCATAAACATTTGATAAAAATAAATAAAGGATCGCTTCTCGGCCTTTTGGCTAAGATCAAGTGTAAAATAAATAAAGGAGCCGTTTTTTGGACCTCACATAGTCTGTGTACTCCTCAACAAATCATGCCTCTGCAGAATTAGCTTTTCATAGAAAACCTATGGCAACCCCACAAAGCTGTCCAACTCTTGACATTCCAGCAGTCACTTAGCACATACAGTTTAACTCCACTGTGCTTCTGTGTCATTTTGACCTGTCCCACCAGATCCGCTACTCCTCAGCCCAGGGCTCGTGTCTGTCACTTCTGTCGCCCTGAGGTGTTCTGAACACCACGAGTGAGGTTCGGCAAACACGGAAGCCTCACTGTCACGTCACCTACTACAAAGTGGCATTCACTGTCTGCCCAAGGAGATGGGACATAGAAACCTCGTTGTAGCACAGTTCCACCTGCAGCATTAACTCGCGGCCTGAACCCCAGGACTTCTGGAGGTGATGGCCCTAGCAGTCACTTAAACACCTTGCCTGGTAGGGTCGTTGCCCCCAAAGTGAACGCCTCCCGCCTTGTTCACGGCCGCATGTGCGGAACGGCTGTGAGTGTGGCTCTCACCAGTCCTAGAGGTGCCTCCTTCGGGCATTTTGCTCTTGAGGGCCAGCTTGGCTCATCTGTCCAGGGAGCCTGATGAGTCTCCAGGTGCATTGTCCTAGCAGGTCCAATGCGCCTCAGCACAGGGCTCACATCTGTTACTTCCTCTGTCTCCCTGCGGAGACTTGCATCAACACCCATCCCCCATTCCCATTACAACCCCAGTCAGGGGCCTCGTGATCTGGAAGTAGCGAGAGCTGCTGCTTATCAGAAACGATGGGGACCCTCAGTCCCAGAGCATCAGATGGGAAAGCAGGATCCAATTCCGTTATTAAAGTACTGAGTGCCCTTGAAGGGGAGGCGGCCTGACCCTTTGCCTCTAATCTTCTCCATCTCCGCAAAAGAGGAGCAGCAGAGGATTAGCTGGTCTTATCAGGAAGCATTAAGCTCTCTGGAAATAAAGCACAACTCTGGAGCCGGAGGGGAGGTGTAGGAGGAACAGGGGAGGAAACACATGATTCAGAAAAGAGAAGGGGAGAAATAAATGGGAGTTAACAACGAGTTGTGGCTTGTGTCGCCTGGGATGCTGAAATACAGCTGCATGGGATGGAGAAAGCAGGGACGGGTGAGCTGGGAGGTGTTGGACTGCAAGATGTCAGCGACCTTCCACATGACAGCAGAGGCGAATGCTGTTTGCGGGGTTAGGTCTGCAGATGCTTCGTGTTCCAGGTTAAAGAAGGCTGGCGATTTCGTAAGGAGATGCAGAATCTGATATAAGATGCAAGATCCCGAATATCCCCTTTCCCTATGATTTGTGTAGCGCTCTGATCTTCTCTGACCCTGCCTATTAATGACCCTGGGAGCTAGAAGCTACTGTTACACCTGATGAGGAAACTAAGGCTCGGGGTGGGGGTGGGGGGTCAGATGAGAGCATACGTCTAGTAAGTGGCTGAGCTGAATCTTCGTGAGAGTGTGGAGCCAGGAGGGCAAGGGACCAGGTCCATGCACTGCCGAGAAGCTCATTCCCTGGGAGCAGGGGGAGGCCTTCTCAGCTCTCAGGGACCCCAAGCTGGCCAGTCTGGACTGCAGGTTTTAGCCCCGTGCTGTCTTCTCCAGAATCTTCCCCGGGGATCACATGTCAGCTCAGATGGACAGCCCTGGACCCCAGCAGACAGTCACCCAGACCACTCAGTTACTGGACTTGGGAGTCTGTTCATCCCTCAAACTCCCCAGACAATTGCTGTTTGGACAGATGATTAGGAAGAAAAAGCGGACCCCCTTCTGGTGGTGGGAAGGACCCCTGGCTCTACCATCAGCTCATGGGACATTCCGTTGGCTCCCAGGAATTCTTATACTATTATTCCTTTTCCAAGGCCCCCTCAGGCCAGTGTGTTAGCTGTGTGGACCCTGCTCCCTCGGTGGCCCTGATACAAGCCAGTTGGAACTGTTCACTGTGCCAGTTGAAGGTATAGCAGCTGGCTCCCCAGCACAGGGATTCGAGTCAGAAAACCTGGGTTCGATTTTCAGCCGTGTGACCTTTGGCAGGTTTCTTAACAATCCAGTGTCTAGTTTGTATGCACGTAAATCGACAATGAAAAGATCTGTCTTGTCTCCTTGGCCTGGGGTCAGGAATCAAGTGAGATGAAAAGTGTGAAAGAGCTCTCCAAACTGTAGTGTATTGTGCACATGTTGCTTTTTTATTATTATCGAGTGTGGCTGTTATTATTACTAGAGGGTGACTCTGGATCAGCCTCAAGGAACAGGGAGGTTGTGGCCCTGGGGCTTCCCCTGGCAGAGAGAAGCATTCACAGTCTGGAGAGGGGTCCCTCATGCATCAGCCACTGCTCTCCCACAGCCCCCCTCAGAGCCAGAGGGGAGGAGAGAGACTCATTTTGTAAACCCTTCAGAGCCAGGGCTGTTTTCCATTCCTACTCAGTGGAGGGTGGTAGCTACTACCTCTTGTCCCACCCAGAGGTCGCCCTCCCAGATCTGCCCCGAGCTGTGGGCTCTGAGCAGCATGTAGGACCCTGGCCACTCCCAGTCCCTGGTGCACTGCCTGCAACTCAGCCATGTCCACATGGGGACTGCCTGCCCCGCCCCCAGGTCCTCCTGAGGTGTATCAGTCAGGCCCCAGATGAGAAGCCAGGGACTCGGGGCTGGGATGGTACTAGAGCATGTAAGCCATGCTGTCCAGGCTCAGGAAGGTCTGCAGTTTCCAGCCTGGGTGGACGATGAGACCCACACGTGAAATAATTTGTGTCCGAAACGATTTCTAATATATTCTTTTCAATATATCTTTAGTATATCTTTAACATATACTTCCATGATTTTGTTTCCTTATAAGAAGAAACCATGAAGAAAGAAACCCTTTATAAGGGGACCTCACATAATCCCAAAACAATCATGAAACCTATTTAGGGTAAACATTTTTCCCATTTTAGATAAGCAAGCTGATTAGATAAGTAATGTGCTCAAGGTCACTTGAGGTCACGCGGGCAGGCGCTGGTAGAATCAGGGCTCCCAGCTTCTGCCCTAGTGCCCTCCCGAGCCAAGTGCATGGTCAGCGCCAACCCGGGAAAGGAGGTGGGGATGCGAGAGGTCATCCTCAGAGAGCCACATGCTCAGAGCCATTGAGCACCCCAGGGTCAGTCGGCACATGGGCACGTTGGGGGGCATCATTTATGGCCTCTGAAGACAAGAGAAGGTAGATAGAAACATCTAAATATGTTCAACAGAAGCAAAGAGAAATTTTCAGGGTGTCTGATTAAGACAAAATAAATAAGGCCATGTGCCACGTGATGGTACCTTGGTGGCTGGCTCCCTCTCTCGAGACCTGACCTTTGCAAGCTGGCGTGTGGGCTGTGTCAGGCCGGGGTGCTCAGAGGCTGTCAGAGGTCTGGCTAATGGGAAGCAATAAATCAGCACCCTCAGTCAGCAAACTCTGCAGCATCCTGAGGGGGCATGCAGGCCACGGAGGTCATGGCTTGAGGGCATGAGTGGTGACAGGGACAGCCTTTGGCAAGCCTGGGAACTGCCAGAAACAGACAAATGAGATGTTCCTTGGCCCTAGGCATGGGCGGGAGGAAGGGTTCAGGAGCTGGTGTGTGTGGGGAAGGAGAGGCTTGAAAGAGAACAGGATGTGGCCTTCTCATTCTTCCCCCTCCCAAGAGCCACCAGCTGAGCCTCCATTCCAAACTGGCAGCCTCCACGGCTAAGCCTGGGGAACTCGCTTCGAGATCAGGTTTTAAGCGACTCAAATATTTGAGACTCTGTTTCAGACTTCCATAAATAGACTTCACCTTGTTTAAGGAAGGAGAAGAGATTTGTGCCAAAAAACTAAACCCAAACTCCTGCTGAAGATTTCTTCTTGGCCTTCAGAGCCAGGGAGTCTGTCTTGCTGGTATATGTGTACACTTTAAGGAGTGGGCAGGTATCTGCTTATTGTCTGTCTCCCCACGAGGCCATGAACAACATACTCAACTTAATGATGATCAACTTAATGTTGAACACTTATCCAGTGCTAAATGCTTCGTATGCACTGTCTAAGAGACAGTTGCCATGCTTTCCCCATGTTAGAGATGATGAAACAGAGGCCCAGAGAAGGTAGGTAACTTGCCCAGCATTACCCAGCTCATAAGTGACAGAGCCAGGATCAGAAACCAGAATTCCAGTGATTCCTTACGATGTTTTACTGCCACATTAAGAACAAATGATTGCACGATAGAGTGAATGAATGAGCAAATGGATGAGCAGGGAGCATTCAGGATATTTCCTGAGTGCTTGCTTTTGTCCGTGCTGTGGGGACCTGGGGAACAAAGGGTTGAAATCACTTTGGAAACAACCAGCCTCCTCACCTCCCAGCTGGTTTGCTCAGCTGGTCAGGGCATGTTAATGAGATCGGGGTCTCGGGGTCAGACCCAGGAGGCCATCCCAGCACCTAGGTCAGCACTCCGCCCTTCCAGCTGCCTTGCACATGACTGCTTCCAGCTCCCAGTCATAGCAGAGTCTAGATTACAGGGCAGAGAAACAGCCGGGAAAATGCCAGTGGTGGGTCAACAGAGTCCTCCTTGACCTGGGGATGTCAGGGCCCTGTGGGCAATCGTCTGGCCCAGCTGCTCAGTTTACAGGTGGGGACACTGAAGCCCAGAGAGGACACTGAACTCCAGCGAGGGAGTGCTGGAACTGGGCCTCAGAACCAGGTCCCTCTGACTTCACAGCCAACGTTCTTCACCACCGGACCACACCAGACCTGAGGGGCAGCAGGTTGCTCACTCTGTGGGTCAAGGCTGGGGGCACCCCTGGTCTGTAAAGCAGTCATCAGGGGTCACCACCACCTGTTTTTCCACACACCCTCCGCCCCCCGTTTGCTGAGGGGCCGAGTCTGTGGGCAGAGATGGCCATGGGCCCAAGGGAGGAAGCAACACAGCCCTGGGCCGCACAGAGAGGAACTCAGATGGGCCCAGGGGATGTCTACACAGTTGCCAGGAGCAGAGAAACCAGCCTTTTCCCAGTGTCCATAGGCGGTGATTAGCAAGCCAGAAAACAGAGGGGCTCCCCAGAGACGCCCATCACAGATGGCAGGAAATGGGAGGGCTTGGCAGCCCAGGGGAGGAGGGGTGTATGGAAAAACTGGAAACTGAGATTCAGCGCGGATGCCCAACAACCCAGAAACCCTTTTCTCCACCCCTCAACACCACCACCCCCACCCAGGCCAGGTGCTGATGCCATCCCTGGGCCCCTGGGCCCTGCCCACAGACAGGCAGGATAGCTCCATGGCCCCTGGCAGCTTCAGAAGAAACGGGATCCAAGTGGTATCAGAGATGACAGATTGTGAGGGGGCCAGGGCCCTCCCCTGACAGCAGGGCTCAGCTGGGCGGCCCCTGTGGAGCAGAGCAGATGGGGGAGTCTGAGAGGGAGATCCTAGCAGCCTGGAGACTC
The DNA here is from genome assembly GCF_039906515.1 of Pseudorca crassidens. Lineage (NCBI taxonomy): Eukaryota > Metazoa > Chordata > Mammalia > Artiodactyla > Delphinidae > Pseudorca > Pseudorca crassidens. Next base: position 122,323,414 of record NC_090297.1, on the reverse strand, counting down.
TGTTTCTGTTGTGGCTTTTAGTTGGGTTTTCTCCGTTTTCTTCCCCCCCTTTTATTTTTTGTGAACTCGATACATTTTAGCACAGGGGCATGAGCCAATTGTCCTGCGTCTGCTTACTCTAAAGGAGGTGGGAGGTGGGGAAGGGCAGGAGCCAGCGGGTCGGGGCTACAATACAATCTGCTTTGCCCTTGTTGGGATCTGAAGGGGCCGAGTTTGTGCCTCCGAGCAGCCTGTCACCTCTGCCTGTCTGGCTGAACCCAGGATCTTTGCACCACTCCAGACTGCCTTTCACGAGGAAGACTCTGGAAATCCAGTGCGATGTCAGGGGGTCTGCCTTCCCCATACACGGTCCCATTCCAGCTTTGGCCCTCCCTCTCAAAACTTGCACTTGGGACCTACCCCTGGCCCTCCCTGGAGGCCTCCCTGGAGGAGGAGGCACCTTTAGGTCTCCTGGCCTCCTTGGGACTCTCCCCATCGTCCCACCAACCTGGCTTGGCCTTGTCAAGTCCTGTAACTCTCAGGGCTCCCTGTACCTGTCTGATCAGCCCTGCTACCTGATTTTCAAGTATTTGAAGTATATGAAGTCTATTTTTCAGTATATGAAGGCTCTGCCTGCCTTCATCCCTGTCCACCACTTGTGCTGTCTCTGTGTCCATCTCAGTGTCTCCCTGCTTGCTCTCTGACCCTCTGGTTTCCCTGCTCGGGCCAGGCACTCTTCAAGCTGCTGGGCCTCAGCTGGACGCCTGCCCCCAGGCCCCCTGTCCTCCTGGGTCCTCCCTGTTGGGCTTACCCTCTCCCTCTGAGGGAGGAGACACAAATGCAGAGGGGGCTGCCGCCGGGTGAGCCCATGAGATCCTCTGTCCTCCTTGGACCTTCTGAGACTGCACTGGGCTTCCACTCTCATCTCATGAATGGGGATGATCTTTATGAGGAAAATTTCTTGTGACTTAAAGGGGCAACTAAACTAAGTTTAGTTAGTTTAGATGGTTCCCCTAAGGTAACCATCTCCAGGTGGGTGGCCAAGTTGAGTGGCCCCAGCTGAGAGGCTTCTGAGACGCAAGGGAGGGTAGGAGCTGGGAATGCCAAATCGGCCCCTCTGTGGTCGAGGCAGGCATCCTCCTGCGTTGGCCAGTGCCGGCTCCTCTCAAATGTCTCTGGACAGCTTGTCTTTTCAGGACCTGAATCCCACAGGGAATCCAGACCAGCTGGGTACCGGTGGGGTTGCTTAGTCACTGTTGAAAAGACTTTCAGAGATGGACCTGTTGCATACTGATGAGTATGGACCTAGAGAAAGGCTGAGACCTCCAACTCTCCAACCGAGAGTTGGACCTAGAGAAAGGCTGACGGAAAGGGGTCACGGTGCAGATGTAGCGCTGAGGGCCCGTTTCTCCCTCAGTAACCACCAGGCCTCAGCGCCGAATGGAAGGGGGGGAATTTGTCCACATGAGGAGAGGTGCATTTGCCGACATGAGAAAGTTTTCATGGAAACCCTGTCTGTCGACCTTAGGATCTGTGCACCGTTACTTTTTTATGAAGCGGCCAATGTCTTTCGCCAAATGGATGAATAGTGGCGTGGGTCCAGCACTGAAGCCGAGACACTCGGGCACAGCCCCCATGGTGGACTGTTTGCGACCACTTAGAGTTTAAGACGGTTTCCTCTCCACTCACATGGGGCCACAGTTTCTGCGGTTTGTATCAATGTCTTCAGACTCAGGATTGAGGAGTCACAGGCCGGGAACCCGACAATTGGACAAGCAACCACCATTGAGCCCAGAAGAGTAGGGATGCTTCTAGGTCAGAACACAGGCATGTTTAGGTGGTTATTCTAAGAAGGAAATCCCCTACTTGGATGCCGAGAGGGTTTTTTTCCAAGATTTCCCCTCAGCATCTGGTGCTTCCTGGAATGTCTGGGCACCAGGATTGGGATCTAGAATTGCACGCTAGTGTTGATGACTTTCCACGAAAAGGAAAAGCATCTTGGAGTGTTGTCATGCCATTTTGAAAGAACAAAGGCATTGAAAAAATATTCTCTTAGAAACACCTCTGGTTAAATGGAAGCAGAGTAGCCAGAGAAAAAGAAGTGGGTGGAATGGTCAGGCTGTCTTCCCTGGGACAGGTCAAGGGCTAAGTATATATCCAGAGTTCAAGAGTGCAGACCAATTTACAAGGTAACAAGGAACTCTTGAGCTGTTATAACTCAACATGCAATCATTTCCAGTCTCAAGTGTTCATTTTCTTCGGATGCCATCCCCGTTTGTCAGCGGTGTGATATATGCATGACCCAGGACAGAACTGAGAAGGGTCTCCCTGGGAGAAATCACTTTCCACGTGAGTTCAAAATCTCCGTTCCGGGTCACTCCATCCAACTGCTGAACATTTCTGATTGGCTTCTATGTATGCTTTAAATGAATGTGTTTTCACTATTTCTTGTGTCCGTAAGCTCAAGTTTGTGAGCTGTGTTATACACATATTCTGTATTCTTGCCAAGTTTTATCTGCTTGATCTATCAATTACTGAGAAAGTCTGTTGAAATGTCTCCCTCTTGCTTGTGGGTTCATGACCCTTCCTGCAGGGCTGTCCACTGTTTCTTTGTACATTTTGAGGCGGAGCCTGTTTACCTCTTTGGTTTTCAGTTTCCTCTTCATTTCTGAGCCCTGGGGGGTTATTTTGCAAGCTCAACTGTGGATTCAGTAAGAAATTTGTAATGGAGGGTTTTTCAAGATATTTAGTCTACCACATTATGATTTGCTTACTAGATCCTTCTGTCCCTCAACCATAGACAAAGCTTTCAGTGGCTACTTTTTCTGGTTTGAATGAATGTCTTTCAAAGCAAGTCGTCTGCCTAGGCGAGGCGCGTTGATAAAAAGAGCTGAGGTTTCTTAGCACTCGGACGCTGGGGGTGAGAAGGAGAGCCAAGGCTCTGTGGGGATCTTGGATCCACAGCTAAGGACGAGAGAGTCCGTCAGACCCCACCCCCGCCGGGCACTGGGCACGGCTGACGGGCGCAAACTGCTCTCTCCGCGGACCCAGTGTCTCTGCGGTGTGGTAAGCGACTGCTGAATGACTACTGCATTTGCCACCCATCTGTACACACTTCAGGGCCCTGAGTTGGCCTTGACAAGCTAGAATGTTCTGCTGGAAAAGAAGCTGCTTTCCTGAAGAGCCTCAGGACCCCGCTCGAGCACAGCCAGCCTCAGTGTCTCTCTGCAGCATCAGAGGCTCGAGCTGGCTCCAGGATTCCACGCTCTTCCTCCTTGGGCCTTACCCCTGGGGCTCATTTTGCACTGGCACTTGGCTCCTGGCAGTTCGTGAGCTTGTTTTGCCTCCTTCTCTTCCAGATGGCTCTGAGAAGGACCAACAGGAGGCGGAAGGGTGGGAGGGAGGCGGGGTGTGCCTTCCAATAGCTGTCTGCTCTTTGGAAGGCATACCCGGGGACCCCTGAGAAGGCGCACATGCCTGGCATGGCCCTGGCACTCAGCAGGCTGATTCTCTCCAGAGGTGGAGGCAGGAGGTGGGGGGATTCCCTGCATGGAGCTATTCCGGGCCGTGGAGATCTCAAGGTGGCTGGGACCACGTAAAGCTAGACTCCGATGACAAAAGACTAGGCTAGCACTTCAGCATTTACAAAAGTGCTTTCGTGTATGTTACTTCTGTTGAACTTCATGCTCACTCTTAGAGATGATATTATTGTCCATGTAACAAGGGGAAAACCAAGGCTCCATAAGCTTAAGCGATTTGGCGGGTTAAGTGAGGAAGTGGCCACACTTGCCATCTGATTCCAAATTGATTGCTCCCTTTAGGTAGCTGATGCTGGAAAAAGAAAAAGCGATAGAACTTTGGAAGCTGAAAAGATGTTCGAATTCCCGGGTCTGACTCTTTTTTTTTACAGTTTAAAAAAAACAGATGTTAAAAGAGGTAAAAGGAATTGTCCAAGGTCATACAAAGAGTTAAGTGGCAGACCAGTTGAGATCCTCGAAGGATTGTGTTTATTTTAAAATTTTGTCCGTGTTTTTGATAGCAATTCAGTGAATTGAGTTTTTTAAATGAAATCTTGTCATTTCTCTGGGAAACACACTCCAAAATGGAACAACGGTCTACAGGAATGGCCTAGCCTAATAGACAACTGTATTGGGAAGAAAGGGTCTGAACCACGATTGTCACCTGGGCCTCCTGACTCCAAGTGATAGAATGAATTGTCTCGTCCCTCATGTTCATTTAGTACCCACTCAGAAATCTGAGCTGTGTCTTACCCACTTGACTGTCAGGGTAAGTCCTTTCCTAGCCCAGATATCCATCATTGTTTCATCACCTAATAGGGACAAGACAAACATGAGATGCTAGGTGTTTTACACAAATTATACCTCATTTAAAGTTCATTTAAATTCATCTTATCTCTATTTCACTCATAAAGAAACTGAGGCTTTTGAAAGATGGTGTAACAGTGCTAGAACCAGAATTTAACACCAGGTTCAAAGGACTCCAGATCTATGCCCTGACCACCATTATTAGTACATTATTGCTTCACCTAAAAGAGAAAAGTTAACTTCATATTCCAGGCAGGGCTTGAGAATGCTGGGAACAGCAAATAATTTGAACATCTGATAACAAAACTATTGCAAGCACTCTTACCAAACTGCACGCATATGAAAGGTATTTCAGGATTTATCTGTAAGCCAAAAAAACCACTCTTGAAAGAATAGTATCAAAGGTTTGAATTCTTTGTGTTACCAGCTCTCTAGACCCCTCACATCTTACCTTGTATTCATCTGGAGCTTCTACGTGGGTGGACCACAGAGTTAGAGAATCATTGTTATAGTTGGTGTTGTTAAAGATGAAGCGTTAGATTAATAGGAAGAGTGTGCCACAGTGGGGAAGGGCATGGCTTTCAGAGCCACTGGTCACTGAAAATCGCCCTTCATTCCTCTTTGACTGAAGGCAATGTAGTGTTAAAAAGCATGGACCTTGGGCTTCCCTGGTGGCGCTGTGGTTGAGAGTCCGCCTGCCGATGCAGGGGACGTGGGTTCGTGTCCCGGTCCGGGAGGATCCCACGTGCCGCGGAGCGGCTGGGCCCGTGAGCCATGGCTGCTGAGCCTGCACGTCCAGAGCCTGTGCTCCGCAACGGGAGAGGCCACAACAGTGAGAGGCCCGCGTACCGCAAAAAAAAAAAAAAAAAAAAGCATGGACCTTGCAGCCTCTGCACATGGGTTCAAATCCTGCCTCCACCACTTACTTACTGTGTAACTTCAGGTAGCTTAACCTCTCTGTGCCTCTGCTTCCCCATTCATAAAAGGGGATAATAATAGTTCCTACATCATAAAGTTGTTAGGAAGATGAAATGAGTTTATAAAGTGCTTAGTTATAGCACCTGAGGCGTTGTAGGCACTATGTTTTTGTTACTTTTTTTTTTCATGGGTGAACAAATAACTAGATGGACAAAAATTTACTGACTACCTGGTATGTGCCAGGAACTGTGCTGGGAAGTGTTTCACAGTGGGAAAAAACCTGCTGTGGTTGTGTAAAAGCCCTTTATTCAGCTGGATCAGATAGCTGGTGTTTTGAGCACCTTGGTACTTGGCATTGCGTTGGGTCCAGCAGAAGCTTCGTGGTCAGGGAGCTCACCCAGAGAAGGGAGAACCCTATAGATGCGTAAAGACCAGTTGACAACCACCATTAAGTCGCCTTTTCATCCAGCCTTCTCCGGGCAGAATTGTGCCAGTTCCCTAAAGCATCCTTATTGGGTCTCACTTGCTCATCCCTGGACTCTGTTCTCAGATAAGATCTGGCCTGAGCGGGCAGCAGCCACGAGCGGACTTCCCCAGGCCTCCGGCTCACTGATTCCCATATGGGTGTTATTTTGCCAGCATTGTACCTGCCTCTTATGTCTGGAACCACAGCGTTCCAGTAAGAGACGCCAGCTGTTACCTTCAGCAACCCCTAGGACTTTGCTGGCTGTCCTCACCTCGCACACAGCCTTCCCCGTGTCCATTGCTGGCTTGCGAAGCTGCACTTGCTTCTTTCCTGCCCACCTCTCTGCTCATCTCCCCCTGGATGTGATCTCGCTTAAACCCCAGGCAGGTGAGAACCAGACTCAGAGCTCAAAGCCCTGGAATAAGGTTATGAGCTCAGAATTTCTAGGAACGCTGATGGCTTTGCGTGTGTGCTTGGTGGCAGGGGATGAAACCTGCAAAGAGGAACCATAGGTCATTATCACAAAGTCGTAAACCGAGCCTGAGCACTGAATACTGGGGAAGGCTAAGGAGCTAATGCTTCTAGAAAAGGAAGCCCAGGAAAATTCCTGGCCCCGCGAGCCAAAATGAAATGAACACCAATGCTCAGGAGGCTCTTTGCCTCTGCTGAGAGGTTGACGGAGATGTCCCCCGAGACTCGCTTCCCGCCGTTTGTCCACTTTGCCATCCTATTGGCCTTATGGCTTCTGAACGTGAGTGCCAGCTTAATGTGCCACCCCTGACCCAATAATCAATAAGGTTAATTCAGAGGTCGAAAAAGTGACTCAGACAGGATCCTCATAAAACCCAATGCTTTGTGGTCCCAGATGCCATAAAACCCTGAATGAAGAAGGTGGAAATTGGCCCTTGAGGTCAAAAGCCTTGTCAACCAAACGGCAGTGGCAGTAACTCTGAGACATTAGTCCATTGAACTGAAGGCCTAAAGCACTCCCCTGAATTGTCCTCAGGGAAGATTCTGGCCCTTCCAAGCCATGTCACTAATAACCATCCTTCATTTTGGTAATAAAAGCTTACAGAGTGCTTTGGCTCATAACATTTGTTTTGCTTCTCAGAGTAACTATGAGACTAAAGGTAGAGAAGGTATCATTTCTCTTGCAAATGAAGAAACAAAGACTCAGAAGTGGTATGAGTTGTCCAAGGCCAGGAAGGTGCAGACATAGGCTAACAGAGTGTCTTCTGACTCATTACGCACTGTTTGTCCACTTTACCATCCCACTGGCCTTCTGGGTCCTGAATTTGGGCATCAGCTTAATGTGCAGCCAACCAGGAAAAAGAGTCAATCCCCATTCATTTGGAAAACTTGCATAGGTGGACCCCATTGGGTGCCACAAATGTGTCAGACTTGAGCTTGTCTTTGATCATATACAGACCCAAGACTGGACGTTCTGCTGACTTTTGCTAAGATAATGCTTTGTGGCCTCTCTTAAACTCATGAAGCAGCTGGAAGGGAATTGGGGGAAACATCTGACTCTTCCTTCACACAGCGCAGAGCAAGTGAACGTCCTGTACCATGCAGGCCCTTCCACACACACCCTTTGCCTACTGAGAAGCCCTCTTTTCCTTTGAAAGCCCAGGCAAAGCGCTGATGCCAAGCTGGCATCTGGTACCAACCTGCAGGATGCCCTGGAACGCAGGATGCCAGATGTGTTCTGGAATGATATTTTTTGCCATTCAGACAGGTTGGGCAGGTGGAAAATCATCCAGAATGTAAAATCTTGCCTCAGTTCCACGTCCAGGAGGCACCTCTGACTTGGAGAGGCGAACATGCTAGAAACAACCTTGATGGAAGAGATGAGAGTCTGAGGCAAGGATGGTGATGACTGCTGTCCTTGGCATCCTGGGGATGTCAGACAAGGGTTCAGCTTTTTTTGTCCCAGGGCCATTTGGGGGGCACATCCTTCACTTTGACTGGAATGGACTCAACCTAACCTGAGGGCATCCTCCCACCTGTCTTCACTGGCAAAGTTTGAGATCCAAGGAACTGGGGGCTGATGTGTACCTTTCAAATGATAGTCAAGCCTGGCAGGTGTTGAGTCCCCCTGACACCCACCCCATCTCTGGCTCTTTCAAAGAAACCCCGAACTTCTTCCTAGGCAGGGGGTTGGAAGAGGGAGTTGCTTTTTTATGGAAAGATGAATGAATTCCTAGGGGAGCCTCTGGGTGAGGTACCATTGTGGAAAACAGAGAGGGTGTCTCCCTGGAAGGTCCCTCCTTCCCCTGTGGGCTCTATACCTTTGATGTGATTTTTCCCCTTTGCAGCAGCAGATTTTGCCCTGAGCAGAGTTAGTTTACACCTTGTTGCTGAAGAAAATAGCTGAGGTTTGAGAAATAAACAGCCACCCACTCCCTGTCTGTCAAGAGCCAGTACAGCTTAAGATGAATGGGAGACCTCTCTCTGCTCCCGTCTCCGCCCGCCCCGTTACTCTGTGCGTCTTCCCACCCCATCATGAGGACAGCCAGCCTCCCTCCCTGTCCCTGCCTCCCACCTTTCAGAACTGAGCTAATCCTTCAGGAAATATTTAATGTTCATATGCCTCCCTTGCATAGAAGCACTTTAAGGGTTCCTGTGATCCTGGATTTAAATCTGTCTCTTTCATTTCCTACAAATTTATTGCCATCTGTTGATTTCATTCCTGTGACACCCACATCAAGATCATTCATAAGGAGGATGAGACCCATTCCTAGACCCCCTCTTACACACAGCTCTTTCTTCCCATCCAAATGCCGGAGCATGCGTGGATCTGTGAAAACATATTCTCTCTCTCTCTCTCTCTCTCTCTCTCTCTCTCACACACACACACACACACACACACACACACACACACACACACACACACACACATGCATTTGACAGACTGCAGACTGTCAGGCAATTTTACATTTTGGTATTTAGTTCCTGAATACTTAACAGTAGAGACCTGCCAATCCCTTTATTCCTTGGGAACCCTGGTTACTGGACCCACTGATTCGGGTTCAGGATTTCACTGGTGACTTTTGTCGGCTGTTTTGGCTGCCTTATCGTTACTTACTCCTTGATAAAATCTCCTTTTTTATTTTCATCAAAGGTATGTTAGTAGGTCGTGTCTTATCTGTCCTCCAGGCCCTGTAGACATCTGTTCTTTCCCCATCCCTCCACCACCCCGCACCCCTATGAGGTTTGTAGGATGCGGGTAAGGACTAAATGAGATGGTCCATGCCAGCTGTTTAGCATGGGGCCTGGTTAAGGGCTCCATACCTATTATTATTGTTGGTATTTTGGTATCTGCCAGTCTTGTTGTTTAACATGACTTACTGAACTCATCTTTCTCAGATCTGTCTGCCCTCTTCTCTCCATCCCCACTCCTTTAGTGCAAGCCTCAGCTTCTCACCTGCCTTAATGCCATGGCCTCCTTACTGGCCTTCCTGCCTCCCGTCTCCACACTCTTCCCCTCTACCAGCCATCCTCTGCATCACGGTCAGAGCGAGAACCTCAGACTATCAATCTGATCAGGTCACCCCCTCCTACTTAAAAGTCTCCTGGGGCTTCCCTGGTGGCGCAGTGGTTGAGAGTTTGCCTGCCGATGCAGGGGACACAGGTTCGTGCCCCAGTCCGGGAAGATCCCACATGCAGCGGAGCGGCTGGGCCCGTGAGCCATGGCCACTGGGCCTGTGCATCCGGAGCCTGTGCTCCGCAACGGGAGAGGCCACAACAGTGAGAGGCCCACGTACCGCAAAAAAAAAAAAAAAAAAAAAAAGTCTCCTACGGTTCCCCATGCCCTTCAAAATAAAATTCAAACTCCTTAGCAAGTTACGCTAAACCTTCCCTGCTTAGGGGACCAGAGGCATCTCTTATCCATCTCATCTGCCTGTTCCTCCTTGGTCCCTCAGCCAGAGCCACACCAAATTACATGCAGTTCCCAGCCAGGATGTATCTCCCCAGAGAGCCTTCCCTGGCATCCTCCCCCAGCCTGGATTCGGTGTCCCTCCCTTCCACTGCCCCAGCCTCTTCCATGTGTGAATAGCTAGCACTTATGTGTTCCCAGATATTTCATATCTCTTAACACATTTAATCCTCATAACAACCCTATGAACTAGGCACTGTTATTATGGCCACTAACAGATGAGGAAATTCTGACATAAAGAAATTAAATGATTTGTCTAAGATCTCACAGCACTTTTGAGCTGGGCTTTGAACCCAAATGATCTTGGCTCCAGACTCTACACCGTAACCACTGGGCTCTTTGGCCTCTGGTGCTGTTGGCCAAACCATGCCCTCATGGACTGAGCTCCTTGACCTGAGAAACCCTGTGCTATGCATGTTTGATCCTGGAGCCTATCTCCCTGCCTCACTCAGGGTATAAGCACAATTCCTTTTAAGGTAACCCTTCCGTCAATCCATTGTTCTAGGCCTGTGAGACTCAGTAGATTTAAGATTAACCTACTTTATGCAACTAGTTGCCCATACCTCACTCCATAGAAGAAGGCCTAGCATGCCTTCATGTGTTAGAACTCTGGGGTCAGAGACTTAGAAGACAAGGCTGCACCCTTGGGGAACTTATAATTTGGTTGAAATAAACAAGATTATACACAAACCTAAAGGAATGATAATGATGTTTCAAATCGCAAACAAAACCAGTTTCTTTGTCTTATGGTCAGTCCTCATATAAAAATAGTCTCCCACTTGTCCCAGCGAGACCCCAGTCCCCTTGAAGAGAGGGCCAAGGTACTGTAGCTCAGTACCCAGTACTCGGCAAGTGCCTCTCCATGGACTTAAGGCTTCTGCTGCTGCCCCGTGTCCTCAGTTATGCAGTCTTCCCAGGCCTGGGTGAGGTCACACAAAAGACCCAGACATCTGGGAAATTCCAGTTTGGAAGTGGGTTTCTGGGGACATAGTCCCAAGCTGAAATAGACCCAAGTCGTTCAGGACTCTAGAGCCTCATTTCAGTGCAGTCTGACCCCTCCACCCACTACCAATTATTTTCCATTGCACAGCATCCCCTAGTGACCTACCTGGGTATAGACCTCCACAAGGCAGCAGTCCCCTTCCATGCAGACATGCCCCAGGACAGAGCAGGCCTGTCCACCACTGTGCCAATCCCCTGCTCACAGGGGAACTGTGCTCAGAGCACGGAAACCCAGGACCTCTCGAAGTTGGCACATCTTGCCAGGAGTGCAGGGTGCACCACATTTTTGTGGAACCAGATCAGCACCTGTCAGCCTGCCCCCTCCCCTTCTCCAGCCCGTCCAGCCCGGAGCAGTCCTCCTCCAACAGAGTGGGGGGCACTTGCAGTCTGTCCCTGGCTTGTACGGCTTTGCGTGCATCAATGTGGGTGCAAAAGACAATACACGCTGTCATGGACTGCCCCTAGAAGCAGCTAGGAAAACCAGAGGTGGCTGCCACTCATCTGTAGGTTACCCTTTACCAGGCCCCACATGGATATGCACCTCCCATCACCTCCTCGTAGGAACATGCTTTCCTATTCTGTAAAATGGGGAGAAATATGCCTTCCTTGCAGAGTGTTTGCGAAGATCCTACATCTATTTATTTAACAAGCTTTTTAAGTACGTGTAGGGGCCCAGCTTCCAGCACATAGTAGACACTCAATTGAAATAGTTTTAAGAAACTCTGTCTTAGACAAAGGGGTTTCAAAGCTACGTGGAAAATGCACAGGTAGCAGTATTCCAGCTCCTTTCCTTCAGTTTGATGCTGTTAGGATATGCAGGGAAATGGGGTGTCTTGCTCAATAACTGGAGTAAAACTCACGGAGATTTCCATGTCCCCAAACCTCTGCTTGTGATGGGGCACTTGCCCTATCAACCATTTGTCTGACTGTGATGTAATTGTATGTTGACTTCTCTCTCTGTTGCACTAGAGACCATGAGGGCAGAGACTGTCTCTGTGCACCTTATATGTCATCGGCCCAGTGGGCATATCATACGTATCTGTTGGACCACGGTGGATGAGGCTTTTATGAGCATTCTGCCTGCTCACTGGCCCAGCCTTCAATGTCAAGGGAGCATTGCTAACTCGTGAAGATTTCCGCTTTGTACACACGTAATGCCCCTCTAATTTAGCTGCTTTCACTTACAGAGGTAGCCTGGGCTTTAGTGTCCGAAGGCCAGATTGCAGCCACAGCTTTGCTGTGGGTTAGCCATGAACTTTGAGCGAGTCAAGTTGCCTGGTATCTCTAAGCCATCGTCTCTTCATCTGGAAAGTGGAGGCATTAATAATGATACCCGCCTCCCAGGGCTGTGTTGAGAGCGAATAGGATGATGGGAAACCATTTTGTAAACCTCAGGACGCTTCCCCTCCTCTCCATGCTGCAGACCAGTGGTCAGGACTGATAATAAATCTTGCCAAAAAAAAAAAGTCTTCTCTGTTGTGTTTTATCATAAAGTGTTTTCTTAGAAACCTCAGCTGTTTCCTAACAATCGGCAACTTCGCCCACTGTTTGCAATAAGGGAAGCTGAGGCACGCCCTATGATTTATTCAGCATCAGCATTCCTAGCAAAGGACAGAGGCCTTCTGCAGGTCAGTTTCCTCATCCTACCCTGGAGCAGAGATGATGGCGCCTCTCTCCCTCCTCTGGTCAGATTTATTAGTTGTCCTATCATTTTCTGAAGGCCCAAAGCTCTGTATTGCTGCTGTCTGGCTTCCCAGATTTATAATCACAGTCTCTAGGCACTAACAATGTCTGGAGTCTAATTTGCATATTTACTTTCACCGTCCAATCCAAATCCTCCCAGGCGGCAGTCCAGCTGGGGCCAGTTCTCTCATCTGATTGTGGTCTCTGCTCTTTCCCAGCAAGTCAGCCTTCTCTCTCCAGGACAGGGGCAACTCTTAGGAAGTCTCATGTCGGCAGTGGATTGTGCAGTGGATGAAAGAATGAACATGGGATCTACCCATTTGAAGGTTTGGTGGGGAGGAGGATGTGATGGGTAGGTAGCAATTCTGCTCCTGGAATATCCTAGTCACTACTAGAAAGGTTATTTTCTAGCTAAGAAGAGTCTGGTTCTGCTGTAGGGTGTCAGACACGCATGTGCTCTACATCTCTCTTTCCTGCTCTTTTTTTTTTTGCGGTACGCAGGCCTCTCCCGTTGCGGAGCACAGGCTCCAGACACGCAGGCTCAGGGGCCATGGCTCACGGGCCCAGCCGCTCTGCTGCATGTGGGATCTTCCCGGACTGGGGCACGAACCCGTGTCCCCTGCATCGGCAGGTGGACTCTCAACCACTGCGCCACCAGGGAAGCCCCTTTCCTGCTCATTTAAAGCAGTCCTCCAAAAAGGTTTGGAGAAATCTGCCTCCACCCTGCCCCACATCCTGCATGGCCTTCATCACATCCTGCCTTCGAGGGGGCCCTGGCAGTGGTGACAGGGAGGCTGCCGCCCTGCTCTGCATCGTGGAAGAGTCCAGCCTCTTAACCTTCATCTCCAAAGTAGGACAGCCCAACTTGGTGCTGCATGAGAAAGCAACAGGGCTGTTCAACTCTCTGGCTGAAAGAACATACTGTGCTATTTCTGGAGTAACAGAAGACTGGCTGATGATGTCCACAGGAAGAGTAGCCCAGGGGATTTGCTAGTCTGGTTAAGACGAGCCCTACAGATCCCTCTGCCAGCTGCTCGTCTTATACGTATCGGGGTTCAATCTGAAACCAGTGGCAAACCCAGACCAGGCACATGTTGGTGGTGTTTGTTGGTGCTCAAATGCTACCTCCTCCTCCAGGAAGCTTTCCCCATCTCCCTGACAATGACTTAGGGGCTCCTCCCTCTCTGTTCCCTGTCAACTCTGCCCCTCTATCACTGTGGCCATCTTGTTTGTTTGCTCGGGTTTCTCCACTAGACTGTAAGTGTCAACTGTGTAAAACTTATTTTTCCCAGCTTTGTAGCCTCAAAGCCCAGCACAGTTCATAGCACACACTGACCTGTCAGCAGTGCTTGTTGAATGAATAAAAAGTCTGATTGCATAGAGAGCCATAGTGGTTGGTTTCTTTTTGGAGACACCTGTCTTTGCTACTCACAGGAATAGCATCGAAAAGATGGGAAATACATTGGTGTGGGATTGTTTTTACCTACAAAGTTTCTGCATCGTGGAGCTTATCTCAGCTGTTTCTGATGTTGGCCTACCCGCTACTGAATAAAGCTCTGAGCCCAGCCTTCTCCATCTAACATAGCCACTGTACCTTTATGGGCTTCCAAATTCTTTTCTGTAAAATGAGAACAGGGACTAGCTAGGAAAATTTTCAGGTGTGCCCCCTTGCTGTTTTGTGATTCTGGAGCCCTTCAGAGAACACCCCAAGATGGCAAAAGGTCTGGATAGTCTTCATATAATGTTCAGGGACTGTCAGTACTTAGGGAGGGAGGAAGGAGACTCGGGGACATGCCAGCTGTCTTGAATCTTGAGGCGCTATCGTATGGAAGATGAAGAGGACCAGACTCTCAAAAGGCCCCAAGGGCTAGAAAGAAGACCAATTATTAATTTGTTCAATGAATATTTATTGAGCACCTGCCATTTGCAAGCACTATTCTAGGTAATAGGGACACAGGGATGAACAAAACAGACAAAAATCCTCACCCTCGTGGAGTTTACTTTCTAGTGAGCAGAGACAATCCAAAAATAAATGTATTGGGTCAGAGCTTCTTGGGCTTCCAAAGTGGGCTGCCTGGGGGCTAATGTTTCCTGTGTTCAGGGATACTTTTATAAATGAGTCACAGGGGACTCATTTATCCATAGTTATGGAGCTAGAACTAAGTATTGGAACCAGGAGAGTATGACAGTGAAAAAGTACTGGACTAGTAGTCAAGAGTCCTGACTTCAAATTTCATCTCTGCTACTGTCCAGCTGCGTGACTTCAGATACGTTAATTTTAATACTTAGAATTTGTTTCCAGTGGCTGGTTAGACTAGACCTCGTTAGTTCCTTTTAGCTCTGCAATCTTATGAATCTGAGGCTGGTTAAGATGAGTGATCTCTCTGTATTCTAACGCCTCTAGGCTTAATCATGGTCTCCACTCTATGGCAACTCTCATTCTAAGAGAGACAAGGTAGATGCAGTGGCTGTTGTTATGAAAGGTACCAAAACCCAGTACTTCACAGATGTGCATGGCGAGGGGTGGTTGCCTTTCCCTGAGATTGCTGTGATACGGAGGCTGAAGAAGGAGGACCTCAGAGGATAGGCAACTTGGTTGAAGGACCAATGAGAGTGAGTCAGGAGGAAGGGGAGGAGGAGATAACAAAGCAGGGGAGGTGGAGATGGAGCCTTTGATGAGGAGAGTGCAGAAGTAGGAGACAGACAGAGGAAACCCCTCAGTGCAAGACCCAGGAATCCCAGCCTCACTCCCACGTAAGCCATACTGCTGAGAAGCTGGGAGGCTACCTGCAGTATCCCAGGTTCCAATCACACAGCTCATGTTCATTGACTAGGCCTGGGACACGTACTCTGGAGAGCAGGCTAGAAGGGATGAGTGGAATATAAGAGGACGGAGCTTCCACCTCCAGTCTCATGCTCTCCTCTGCAACATACATGGGACCAACTGCCTCCCAGGGGACTGGGGTCTGCTTCCCCTGTTAGCCTTGATTCTCTCCCATTCAGACTCTTCCTGAGCTCCTGCACGCAGGGCTATAGAGAGAAAGCCTGCAGGTGTGGAGCAGATGCAACAGAAGCAGAATCTAGGGCTCCAGACTCCTCACTTCCAATAATACTGCTCTACGTTTTTAGGGCTGCTTACGCCTTTCAATGTTTTCGTGTCTATTGATAGCATCGTGGTGCAGCAGTAAGAACGTGGGCCTGGGAGCTTCAAGTTCTGGGATTCTGGCATTTCATTTGGTTTTCAGTAATTCTGTGAGAAAGATAAAACAGGAATTATCTCCTCTAATCTGCAAGTGAGGAAACAGAGTCATAGGGGACTCATTTATCCATATTTAGGGAGCTAGAACTAAGTATTGGAACCAGAATAGTATGACAGTGAAAACATACTGGACTAGCAGTCAAGAATCCTGGCTTCAAATTTCCCTTCTGCTGCTGTCTAGCTGTGTGACTTCAAATACATGAATTTTCTGACAGACTTAATTTTATTATCTATGAAATAAGTAGGTAGACTAGAAAAAGAAAATATGACGTATAGGTAACATCTTTGGTCCTGTTAGCCCTTTCCATACCTGTGGCAGACATGGCTAATCGATCACAGCACGCTGCTCCCCAGAGCAGCCCCAGAGTCCTCAGTACCATGCTCCCCAGTGGCCCACAGCCACTGCTGAAAATCAGAGTTAACACGTAAAATGAAACTGCTTGTCATCCCCCAACTAGCTCTCCAGGTTCTTTTCCAGTCTAACATTCTGGGCATAGAAACCTGTTTTCCTCCCTTCCAGCCCATGCTGTTTCCACTAGGTCAGCCTGGAACATTCCTTTTCTACAGATATTTAGAAAAAGTAATAGAATGAGACAATCTGGGTTCAGGCGCTTTCTTTTTGCCTTACAGGCTTAGTTTAATTCGAGGGTAATAACACCTACCTCACATGGTAGTTACGAGAAGTGAGGGAGTTAAGGTGAGCAAGCACTTTACTAAACTGTAGAGTGCAGTACACGTACATTCACTTAGCAGACACTCAGTGAGCACCTGCTGTGTGCCAGGCACTGTCCTAGCACGTGGGGTAGAGCCTTATCTGTACTAGGTCAGGCCAGGAACTTGAGCACCCCACCAGGCATCTAGATCTTCTTTCTGCTCAGGGACAGAGAGCCTAGACTCTTGGTCTGGAGCAATCACACCCACAAATGTGGGTGAGGTAACGCAGGACCTTGGACAGAAGATGGATTTGTCCATCCTATAGTGTTACTTTTCATAAGTTCATTGCTTTTTTCTTTTGGCATATCTTCCTGTTACCCCCTTCACTCACTTATCTGCTCTTCAGCTCTTTTATATTTGGTTATTGCTTGTCAGTAAAGTTCTGCTGCTATAAAGAAAGTGAGAAGTAAGGGGTCACAGTTTGCAATAACACTGGCAGTGAGAGTTGACAGCACTGGCAGCGGCAATCGGGGCAAAAAGATGAGGCGTCTGGATACGGCTGTCCTGTTACCCACGTCATCGATCCACTCTCGGGGGCCAGCACACAGCTACAAGTCTGCTAGAAGTCTGCTTCCCCAACCTCACACCCTGTCCCTGCAGGCTCAGGGTTTCCATTACCCAGGCTCGGGGAAGATTAACGTGTCATCCTTAAAGCGCTTGGCGCTCTTGGAAAAAGCCATGCTGTGAATTCAGACATTGGTATAAGATTGAACTCATTAGATCTCTGACACCCTCCATGCATTAGAATTCTTAGAGCCTTGTTCTGTTACATCTTCCGTGTCCTTTGCTAGTTCCCAGCTGGTCTCATAGACAAGCAAATTACTGGCAGGGTTTGGTTAAGACACTGTACTTAGCCCATCTTAAAATGCTGGTGAGTGACAAGTCCACCTCAAAGGGGCTACGTGAAAAGATTTAGTGTTGAGGCTTGCAACATTTATACATTCCTTCTGCTCCATCCTGCAAATGCAGGAACCCCTGGGGACTTCCTCGGTCTTGGGAGACTAGATCTCTTCTTAATACATCAAAAACCAGCTTTTGGAAAGTGGGTTTGGTCTGTAGTGATTCTAAAATACCTCAGATTATTAACCTTTGCACTATCTCTGTGGAATGCATACAGATTGTAAATCTATTTAGAGGAGAGAGAAACACATTTGGGCACCAACCTCCCCTCTCCACTGGACAGACGCCATGGTGTTGAGTTAGAAGCACTCTGTGCCTGTGTCATTTGGGGCTGGTAACCCAAGAACCCTGACACCTCCATTGGAAACTGTTCCATTTGGAATTCCTTCTGGCCTGATTGCCTCTCCATCCCTTCCTTCCCCTGGCCACAAAAGGAGACTCAGAGAGTGCCATCTATCTGTCCTTTCTTTGAATTTTCAAGGAGAATGTCTCCACCCAACAGGTCTCATGCTATCAGGCTGAATAGGAAAGCAACAGAAGCTTTTTCCTTACTGTTAGTGAAACAGACAAGGGGCAATGCATGCTTTCGATATAAATCATGATCTGGAAGGATTCAGGTAATGAAACCTGAATCTTCATCGAGATGGTGTTTCCTGCTATCCCATCTCCCAGCTTTAGATATTGGAGTCAGTTAACAATGTCCCAACATACCTTTGTTTAGAAAGGGGTTGTTTTCAGAGGTTTGGAAACAAAAGAATGCATTTTCTTGATGTCATTGCTGTAATACTGTAGTTATAGATTATATATTCCTGCCCCTTGGACTCACTATTTTCATTTTTCTTCTGGGACAGACACAAACCATGTCCACGCAGGTGTGTAAAGAAAATTCCTACTGAAGTAGGTTCTACCTGGAAGACATCTGGAGGAGATAAAGCCCTGTAGGTGGACTGAACTCTTTCAGGAAACTTGTAGGAACCTCAAAATTGTCCTAATTAATGTTTTTGCATAGTAAATTTACCTATTTTCATTGTAGACTTAATTAGCTTCTTTAAAAATAATTCTTCAGGTGAAAGTTGTTAATGGCCTCTCACCCTGACCTGCTGAGCACAGCCAGAGAGCTTGATAGTTTTAGGCCAAATAAAAGGAAGTAGTACTTTACGCTGCAGGTAGTAAATGTGTAAAAATTGTTACTCCTAGAAACAGTATGGACTGAAATTATAAATAGACTCCAGGAATGAACTTTCAGAGAGTCATGGATGACAGATATAAATGGGGTTATTAAAGGGAAGTTAGGTAACGTTTTCTAAATGCTTAAAGTTAACATTACAGATGGGTCTCTCATATTTTCCCATGACCCTCGGTGACACCACCATCAGGGGCTCTGGGTAAGGTGGGGTGAATGCTGATCTGACCTACTGAGGTGTCTTAAATTCTCATGCTCCATTCTTTTTAAGCCAGTTTAACTAATATAACCTCTAGTCTTTCTTTTCCTTTTGTTGTTGACGATGCTGATGTTCTGATCTCTTTCAATTGGCCACTTCTTCAGAACTCTCTGAAATGATTTGGAAAAACCTACAGGGTACTACAGCCCAACCATAAGACAGAACTCCTGAGCTCCAATCCTGCCTCTGCCACTAACCAGTCGCTTGACCCTGGGGTGTCACTGCAGCTCTCCTCCCTAGTTTTTCATATCTCAAAGAAAGGGAGTTTGATTAAAACCCCTCTGAGGTCCCATTGGTGGCAAAATTGTATGAATCTATAAATAAATACGATATGCACACTCATTCAGGGAATGCCTAGAATAAAAGAATAGTGGGGTGGAGAGACTGTTCTGTCTTGTTTTTCAAAAAGGATAAAGTTGACAATTTCCCCCTTCTGACAGGAAATGAACATTATAGGGGCAGTGCAAGGAAACCCGTGTCAGCATCAGGAAACTCCCCATAATTTCCTTTTCTTTGAATTTGGTAGAGGAAGTGAGAGAGAGAGAGTGGGGAACTCACAGTGTGTGTGAGAGTGAGGCAAAATCTGAGTTCAGGTGTGGTTCAGTCACCAGCAGATCCCAGTCTTTCAATGGTAAAATGGAAATAGTAACATGGAACTTGTGGGGTTGTGGTGAGGCAGAAATGAGATTAGTGGCATAAAGTGTTCTGTCCAGTTTCTGGTATAGAGTCAGTGCTCAATAAATAATAATGTTTAGAGAAAGGAGAGAGGTGTTCCAGAACAGGACACTTATAATGGCAAGCTCCTCGTAAGTAGCCATCAGGGAAAGAGAAGCTGGTGCGGCTGAAGGAATCAGCCTGGGAAAGGTTACAGCCTGCATGCAGCCCACGGCTATGCAAAGTCCGCTGCAATTAACTGGGTGTGAAATTAGCGGTAGAGAACATTCCTAACCAGTAAAAATCAGGTTGAGTGTTCCACATTCTATATTTTTTCTTTCTTTAAGGTTGCTCAATTTTGCAGATTAATATTGTTTGAAAGTTGTATACATTTTAATAAATCAGTGGAAATAACAGTTATACACTTGCAGGGACTTCCCTGGTGGCTCAGTGGTTAAGACTCATGCTCCCAATGCAGGGGGCCTGGGTTTGATCCCTGGTCAGGGAACTAGATCCCACATGCATGCTGCAACCAAGAGTTTGCATGCCACAACTAAGGACCCGGAGAGCCACAACTAAGGAGCCAGAGAGCCGCAACTAAGGAGCCCGCCGGCCGCAACTAAGACCCAGCACAACCAAATAAATAAATAAAATATTTTTTTAAAAAGACATTACCAAGAAAACCTGTTAAAAAAAACAAACAAACAAAAAGTTTTACACTTGTGGAATTTGGGGGGATTCCCCACATGAACCAGCTATCTTGTAGTTTGGTTCACATCACTGCCATCTGCTGGAAGAGTATTCAAATTGCAGGGTCTTTTGTTTAAGAAATTGTACCTTCTGCATACGTCTTTGGGAAAGATAACTCTAAACCTAAAGTTATACAGGAACAATCATCCTCTGCTAGAGGTCTTGTAACCTGCTCTTGAGAAAGACCAAAGGGGGCATTATTAGGAGTTTCAAGCACTGCATGCAGCTGCTGGGCCAGGACATTCAGTTCTGCAAAGCTCAGCCCTTGTTCACCATACACGAAGCCAAGAGAAGAACACTGGAGTCCAGACTGTAGCGGAAATCCTGTTCTCAAAGATAAGAAGAGAGCCGCTCTGTCATTCCCAGAGTCAGCAATGTCGCTTTCCTGCCAAGATCCTGCCAATTTAATAAACATTTAATAAACTACCCATACCTTCCCTCATTGCTGGAAGCACAAGTTGCCCAGCAAATCCCCAGCACTGCTGAAGACCTTGGACTGGCCCCAGAGATTGTTCCCGTATCCCTGAAGAGATAAATAGGACAATGGACACGCCTACAAACTGCCCTACTGCTTTCATCATGGTTCATCTTGGGAAGCCAGCAGATATTACGAAGCATTGTTTCATCACACCAATGAGCTGGTATTATAGCTCAAGTCACTGTTTATCTAATAATACGTTGGGGCCATTAGCAACAAAGCTAACCTTACTGGTTCACATAGTTGATGAATATACTACACTTTATAGTGGTTCCTGCACAGAAAATAACTGGAAGCAAGTGGCTTTTAAACTTGGTGCCTTCATCCGAACATGAGAATCTTTGTCTAATGAGGCAGAACAATTTGGCAAGAGGGAACAACTGTTAGGTGGAGAATGATGCACTGGAGGGATGGGGGGAAGCTCTCTCTGCAGCACCTTACGGTGGTAGAAGGAGAAGGGAGATGACATGGGAAAGCCCTGGTAATGATGGCTTTAAACATCTCATTCAATCCTCAGCAGCTACTCTATAAAGGTAAGTAGTAGTATCATCCCCATTTTACAGATGAGGGAACTACACCATGAAAATTACATGACTTGCATACTGTTAAGTTGCAGGGCCAGAATCTGAAATCAGGCAATGGCAGTCAACCTCAGTGTGTCATTTCCTTCCTACTGTGAGTGTTGGGAGAGAGATTTGGAACCACCCCTCTAAGTAACAAAGTGAGAACAGAAAAACCAAACAAACACCTTTCAGTTGTTTATGTGAACTGCTTAATCCCCGTGTTACACAATAGTAATGATAAGATATTGTTGAACATATCATATTCACTTTATTACAAGTTTTTTTTAATAATGGCGGCCAATACATGCCCAGTCTTCATAGCCTATTGTGCTTACTGTAGAGACATCTCCTAACAAATTTTTTTTAATTGGTGAAAAGTGTACTTAGGTGAGCTTTTATGGCCTTCCTGACTTTCAGCCTCAGACTGAAGCAGAAGTCTTTCTCAACTGAAGTCCACAGCTTTGAACAGAGTGAAAGCAATGCATGTGTGTCACTGTCACTGCAAAATTTAAGACCTAGGTCTTCTGCGTTCAGCTGAACATCTGCTATTTGGGGCAGGGCTTTTTCAAGTCACATGTTCCATGCTAGATGGGTCATAAGCTTAGGCCCTACAGTTGGCACATTGCCACATAGCCTTGCTTTTTCTTTCATAAGACATGCTGGTTATCGGAGGTATCCAATTGGGAACTTCTTCAACATCCCTTGGAGATAATCCAGCTTACCCTGAATCCCAACGACATGGAACCTCACACAGTTTTATACAGTTATCCCTATTCTTCCTCATACTGGGCCCACATCTGTCAAATTTTATGCTGTCCATGAGTTCCAGTTCTGCCCATGAGAGTCCCTAAGATACGCCTTTTCACAGATCCACATGGCTGCCCTGAAGATACTTGAGGAAAAGCTCTTGCCCCGCAAGTCTCCTGCTCTCCCCATCAGTCTTCCTCAGCCCTTTTCCATCCCACCGCTCTCCTGTAGGTGGTGGGTTTCAGGGCATGGGCCCGAATGCTCAGAAAAAGTGGCATCTGTGTCTGTCAAGCCCTCCATGCCAACATGCTGCCCCTCTGCTCTCTTGAGTCAAGAAATTCAGTAAGCGAGGTTTTGTGTAGGGTTTCCCAGCTGACCTTCTCATCACTGGGTATCAACTCTCCTTGGGCTGCTTCCCAGGCTGCATACAGCACTTGGCGTAAGGAAAACTGACCTTGATACTATTTGGTCTCTGCAAAGCCACTGTCTGCTGGAGGGTTCAGTTATCCATTGATGGGAGGGGGAAGTCTTTTCCTCTCCCTGGAACCCTTTCCAACATGGTCCAGTGGAGTTGCTTCAACCCTAGAGCAGTCTGGCCCTGCCTACTGGGATAGGGGTCAGCCGCACTCTGGGCTGCTGGCATTGCCTCCCACTGTCTTGTTCAATTTGGAGGAGCTATAGATAAGCACCCTGGAGTAGGACTGGGTGGTAGACCAAGTTATCCAACCTGGGCCCACACCCTTGTGGTCACTTTGGCATCTACCAGGCTTAATAATAGCATCTCGGTCCAGTCTGGTGCTTCTGAGTTCCTGCCATGGTGTCTGGCTATGCAGATGGACGCATAATCTAGAAGAAAGAGCACAGTGCTGGGAATCAGGGAACCTGGAGTTAAGACCTATTTCTGCCACTTAAAGTGCTGTGTTATCTTGGGGAAGCCACCTGACTTGTCTGTGCCCCAGTTTCTTCATTTGAATTGTGGGGTTAATAATGTCTTTTTTATATTAATCCAGGGTTTGTCAATAGTAGTACTATTGACATTTTGGCCCAAATAATTTTTTTGTGGGGGGCTGGGAGGGGGCCTGTCGTGTGAATCGTAGCATGTTTAGCAGCGTGCCGGGCCTCTACCCGCTGGATACCAGTAGCTTTTCTGCCTTGTGATAACAAAATGTGTCTCCAGACATTGCTGAGGGTCCCGTGGTGGGAGAATTGCCTCAGTTGAGAAGCACTGCTTTAAATGATAGGATTATCCAGATACATTAAATAACAATGTGTGCAAACACAGGACATCAGAGTTGTCATCAGCATCCTTTAGCATTTTGGTCTTCTCTGATTTGACTATAATTCTGTAGAAGCAGAAAGTAGAAACAGCATATTCTATACCAGACCCCTACATGGTCCAGCAAGTAACTTGATAAGTCCGTGCTTTACTTCATGCAATTCAAGTAAGTTTCCTTCTTCTAACGTGTTTAGTATCGACTGTATGTGAAATGAAGAGCCAGAGAGATGAGTAGCCATGCCTATTTTCATGGATGATAAATTCCAGTGGGAGGAATATTTAAGCACGGAAATGACTGCAGTGCAGAGTGTACATACCTAAGACCAGAAAGAGACACTCAGGTAGCAGAGAGAAAGCGCTTCATGAAAGAGGTGCTGTTTGGGATAGGCCCTGAGGGTCGAATGGGATTTCAGTAGGGAGCAGTGTGATTAAGGGCAGAGAAGCACATAGGACTAGAGGACAAGGTAGCCGGAGATAAGGCCTCGTGGCCAGTTTATGAAGGTTCTGAAGGCCGGGTTTGCAAGTTGTCCTTAGCTTGGTGGGCAATGGAGAGCCATGGAAGGTTTCTGAGTAATGGGATGGCGTGGCCAGAACTGTGTTTAAAGGGTTTGGCAGTAGTGTCTGGGGTGGATGGGAGTGAGGAGAGGCCAAGTACAAGATGACTGGGAGACCAGACTAGGGTGATAGTGGTTGGAGTGGAGGGACGAGGAAATGGAGAAGAAAGTACAAGGGGAGAAACAACAGGAATTGGGGGCGGGGGGCAGGGAGAAAGGGAAGGAGGCAGAGGGGACTACAGCTTTGAATCTGATCCCTGAGAAGGAGGTTTCCATTAATAGAACAGGAGGAAATGGAGGAAGAACCAGAAATCCGGAACTCTGGGCACCAAACAGGGGCCAGGGAAGAGCATTAAATATGTGGGTTTCCTGAATCCTTCCGCATCCATCCCTGTACACAGTCTCACACACTTCCTGTGGGAAAAGGCACACAGTCGTTTGCTCAGTGCTTTGTTTCTTCAATAGATATGGGCTTCTCCAATCCATTTATCATTTTTTAGGGACTATTTATCTCAAAAAATAACATTCAGTGAAAATAAGAAAAGAAGCTCAGCCGGGGGCCTGAGTCCCTGTGCAAAGCACCTTTTATAAGCAGAAAGAATCAGAGTATGGAATTAACTAATTTAACAGCAGGAACAGAATTGCACACAGAGCATATGCCATATGCTGCTTTTTCCTAATATTCTGACAATACACCGGGACGCTGTAAATCTATATACACAGGAGTGTGCCCACAGCAGGGGCTCTGAGCCCAAATTGGTCCAGCTGGACTTCCTGCTCACACACCCAGGCAGGAAAACAGAGGCTGGGCCCTTGAGTGTGTGAGCAGGTATCCCCATGTTTATGTTCCCACAAAAGGCTTCCATCCTTCCCAGGGACACCTCTGTCACATTCTCATCTTGTCCCCTCAGCAGGTGATTCCGCTTTGGTTTATTTTTCCTCCCATGCACCTTCCTTTACCTCCCCTGCCCCCCTGCCCCCCTTTTTATTATTTTATTCCAGCACACTCTGCAATTAGAATGTTGAGATCCTTAAATGCATCTAAGAAGGGACAATCAAAGGGATGGCTCCCAGGACACCCGTCCATCTTCCACCCTACATACATGTTTAGTCATTAATATTTATCTGCTAACCGGCTAAAGGGATACTCCATGCATCTGTGGGGCTGACACAGGAAAGAAGGCCATCCTACCTCAGCCACTCTCGCTGACAATCCCATGCCAGGTTTGCTCCCGGGGTAGAGTGGGAGGAGAGGTCCAAGGACCAGGTCCCCTGGCTCTGGTTTATAGATGTTGGCAGTGGGATCCATCTATGAACGCTTCTCTCTTCTATTCTCCAGCTGATGATCAAACAACTTAGCCTTACATGTGGATAGCTTTTCACGATTTCGTCCATGTTAGCCAAGCCAGCTGTCACGATGGAAACCAACACAGGTAGGAAGCTCCCGTTTCGTGGGGGACTGAGGTGCAGAGAAGTGCGTGACTCGTCCAGGGCCACACAGCTCCTATGTACCAGAGCAAGGACTGGAACCCCAGTCCTCTGTCCAGGCTCCTGCCACATGGCAACTTCTGTCAAGGCCATCACCTTTGCTTCCTTTCCTCCAGCTGCAGGCTTCCTCTGGTCCATTTCACTGCTGGTTAGGGCCTCCGCGGAGTGAGGAACAGCTAGGGAGGAAGAAAATAAATGCATAAAATAAGTGACTAGGGTATGAATAAAATAATGAGGAGTAAATAAATGAATGAGGAATGAGTTAACTAGAGGAATAAGCAAAGGAAGGAAAGGTGACGAGCAAAGAAGAAAAGGTTAAGTCCTGGGAATATATCTAATTAGGGTGTCAAAATGATATTTGTTGGCTCAGGTCTCCTATTTCTCGGTTTACACATTTCCTTTAGCTCCTGTGTCCTAGGCTTTTTTTTATACAAGTTTTCTGATATCCCTACAATAAAGCTTATATTAATGAGGCCAACTTCACAGATTGTTTTTATCTGATAGCAAAATGCCTTGTCTGGTATGATGGCTCTGCGTTTTATACTGGTTATTTCAAAGATAATTACAGGCGCGTGCTCAGTAATTCTGTGCAGATCCATTTGCCACCTGACCCACCAGGGCTATCGCAGGTGAGGTGTGATCTTGATACCATCCTCAGCCCGCAGGTTAACCCCAGCCCGCCGTCTGTGTGATCTCACATCTTGGTGCAGCTGTTTCACTGACTTCCCCACATGTGCAATGGCTGTTCAGACAGATTGCTGAACTAAGTTTATCTTTCTCTTTCCATCATCAAGTTTTCCTTTGCTAATGTCTGTTCAAACTGGCAAGATAGTTCTGCGGCAGCGAGTTCCATTTCTACTAGTAATAACAATAACAACCATTTAATAAGCACCTGTTATGAATCTAACACTTTAAACAGAGCTGTAAGCACATGCAGTAGGGCCCCAGCTGATGGGAGAGGGAGTGAGGAGACTCAAGGTTGGGGACCCCTGGAGCACCAGATGGGAGTTTGAGGACAGTGGACTCACCATGTGTGGGGACAGATAAGGGGGGTGATGCTCCGCAGTCCCAGGAAGACTCCAAGCTCCCCACTGGATTGGTGGTGATTGGGGGCAGGGGAGGCTATCAGTACATACCCTGTCTCTCCATATTGCTGCAAATGGCATTATTTTGTTCTTTTTTATGGCTGAATAATATTCCATTGTATATATATACCACATCTTCTTTATCCATTCCTCTGTCAATAACAAGGACCTATGGTATAGCACAGGGAACTCTACTCTGTATTCTGTAATAACCTATGTGGGAAAAGAATCTGAAAAAGAATGGATATATATATATATATATATACATATATATATATATATGTGTGTGTGTGTGTGTGTGTGTATAACTGACTCACTTCGCTGTACACCTGAAACTAACACAGCATTGTAAATCAACTATACTCCAATAAAATTTTTTTTGAAAATACATATCCTGTCTCTGTCTGAGGCAGGGTTGAACTTGGAAATGGATGGTCACTGACTGTAGCTCCAAGAAGCTGGGGAAGGAGATAGGGGAACAAAAAAAGGAGGAACTGCCAGCATTTTTCAGAGCCCTGGTACACACATCATTTCATTTAATCTGCACAACCATATGAGGCAGGAGTGATTGTTTCCATTTTACAGGTAAGGATACCTGTCATATGTCATAAGTCTTGTCACCCAGCAAGAGAGAATACCCAGGCTTCAGCCTCAAAATCTATTGTTCCGGGGCTTCCCTGGTGGCGCAGTGGTTGGGAATCCGCCTGCCGATGCAGGGGACGCGGGTTCGTGCCCAGGTCTGGGAGGATCCCACATGCCGCGGAGCGGATGGGCCCGTGAGCCATGGCCGCTGAGCCTGCGCGTCCGGAGCCTGTGCTCCGCAACGGGAGAGACCACCACAACAGTGAGAGGCCTGCATACCGCAAAAAAAAAAAAAAAAAAAAAAAAATCTGTTGTTCCTTCCACAATGCCAGAATTGGACAAGAAGATCTCTAGGATGCCTTCCAAGTTCAGAAACTTCTGAGTCTTGGGTCCCACCTAGCCTAACTTGGTTGACATGGGAGGATATCAAGAAACTTCCTGGTTTGCCATGTGTGGAGAGGGGGAGTATATAGTATTAGGATATGCACATGGGCTATGGATGTGGTTAGAGCTGGTTAATTCCCAGCTCTAATACCTACAGGTCATGGCACCTTGGGCATAAGCTTGCTCTGCCTCAGTTTCCTCATCTGTAAAATGAGGATAATAATGGTACTCGTCTTATGGCCTACAAGGCCCTACCTTATATGGCCCCTCATTGTCTCTTATCCTCATCTGTCCTGCCCTCACTCCTTCCCAGCCTCACTGGCCTCCTCAGCATTCCCTGAACACTCCCATCACATCCCCACCTTCAGGCCTTCACACTGGCCGTTCTATTTGTCCACAATGATCTTCCCCCAGATACCCACATGGCCTATTCCCTCACTTCCAACAAAGTTTTGCTCAAATATCATCTTCTCAGTGAGACCTCCCTGGACCATCCCCCAGCACTCTCTGTCCCTCTTACCTGTGCTACAATTTTACCCACAGTATTTTTCCGTAGCCTACTACATATTGACCTTGTTGTTTATTACTTGTTTATTATGTTTATTGCTTGCTATCTGTATTCAAGTCAAAGTTCTTTGTCTGTTTTGTTCGGCGCTGTGTTCCAGGTGCCCAATACAGAGCCTGGCATATACTGGTGCTCAGTCATACTGTTGAAAGAATTAACATGGATTTGTAAGGATTAAAGTAGACAGTATTTGTTAACAGCCTAGCTCAAAGCCTGACCCATAGCAAAGACTCAATAAAAGGCTGCTCTCATTGTATCTGACTTTCATATCGATTAACTTGCTCTTGGGTTGTATTGGGTTGAGGTTCCACTGGAGGGAAACACGGGCCGTGTTCCATGGTCCATTATGGGCGCAGTCCCCCCTTGCCGCCCACCTTCCTCGTGGACACAAATAGACTGTTTCATGGAGCTCTGTGACCCACTGGGGCAGGTGATCAGAGTCAGCTTCAATATGCAACTGGAGAAACCAAGTCAGGGAGCATTTGGTAGTTTGTTTAAGGAAAGACAGTGAGTCAGAGACCTGCCTGCCTGGCTGTCCAGCAACTGTAGGAAAGTGCAGCTAAGTTGAGGAATGCCTCAGCTCCGGGAGAGAATCCCCCCAGCACAGCACACCCTGACACTGGCCTTACCAAGTTATGTATAGAAAGGAACTGCGATTGTGAGAGCTCAATGCAGAAGCCCCCCTTTCTGTGCCACTAAGGAAGTCTCGGCGAACCATAGGAGAAGTCAAATTTGCTTAAAGAATATGGAGACAAGTTGGAGAGAAAGAAAGTGAGGCCGAGTCAGCCAGAGACATTCCACAGAAACGGCCTGGTGGGCAGCAGGGCTCTGGCAAGATTGTTCGGTGTCTGTGCCCACACCCTGCCCCCCGCCCGCCCAATACCGTGACCTCCAGGACACAGGCATTGTGGGGCTGGACATCTCTGACCCCATTCCTTCCGTGGCCCTGCAAAATCCAGCTCTCAGGGGCCCAAGTAGCCTTTTCTCCTTCCACCCTCCTACTTCTATCACCTAACAGAAAGTTCTATTGAGTTCTATCAGGCAGTATTTCGTGAGTGCCAGCTCAGCCATCACTAGGTGTGTGAGGATGGCTGTCACCATCCCTGCCCTTGAGGGCTCACAACCCAGTAAGGCCGACGGAGGCTCTTTAAGCCATTTCTAGTGGCAGTCGTTAGAAGCACAGACCCAGCGCCACCAGTCCTGTGTTTGAACTTGGCTCTGCTATTTATTAGGTCTGTGATCTTGGGGAAGTTACATAAGCCACCCGTATCTCGGTTTCTTTGCTTCATAGAATGAGGACTAATAACTGTGCCTACCTCATCGGGTTTTTGTGAGGAGCAAATGAATTAAAGTATGTCAACTACCTAGAGCAGTGCCAGACATACAGTAAATGTTATATATGTTTGTTTTTCTTGTCATTATTATTGTTTACTGTTATTCTGTAATAAGTGATATAAAGAGGCACAGGAGTACTAGGAGCCCAAAAAGAGACTTTAATCTGGGAAGGATTCCTGGAGGAAGTGACAGTGCACTGAGTCTGGAAAGATGAATAGGCATTACCCAAGCCAAGAAGGTGGAAGATGGTCCAGGAAAGGGGTGTTGGAAACCATATGACATACCTGAGTGTGTTAGGAGCTGCACGGAGGCTAGTGTTGCTGCTGTGTAAAGTTCCAGGCAGGATGCTGAGGGAATGAAGCTGAAGCAGGGTCAGGTCATGGGGCGTTTCATCTGCTCAGCACCCTTCTCCTGACTTCTTTTAGCTCAGATTCCAATCTACTTCCCACTCCATCTAGGCCCAGGTACCAGTCACCTTCCCACTTCTACTGGCCACGAGAGTTATGGGCAGATGGGCATGTGCCCCAAGCTGGCCAATCATAATGGTCCCCTGGGACTTCCGCTGGGGCCTGGGTGGACTAGTCCACTGCCCCTCGTGGCATGTTGCTGGAGGAGTGTGGTTCTGGGTGACTAAAGGCCTCTTCCCCACTGTGGCATGGTCCCCAGTCCTGGCCCCTCAGGTCCAGGAGCTGCCCAGGTTCCTGCAAGCCTGCCTTCTGTGCTGTGAACTTTCTCACTGTCCTACCAGCAAACCTGTTTTTAGAATCTCAGCTTCTTTTTTTTTTTTCAACGTCTTTATTGGAGAATAATTGCTTTGCAACGGTGTGTTAGTTTCTGCTGTATAACAAAGTGAATCAGTTATACATATACATATATCCCCATATCCCCTCCCTCTTGCATCTCCCTCCCAATTCTGACTTCTTCAAGTGGGTTTCTGATATTTGCAAATGAAAAAGGCCTGACTAATAGACGACGCCAAGGAGCTGGGATTTCCTCCGCTGAGCAGTGAGGAACTATTGAAGGGTGTTAAACTGGGGTCAGTTGGGCCTTTCAGGGACGTCACCCTGACAGCAGTGTGGAGGATGAATTAGAGAGAAAGGTTGGAGATGGGGACACCAGTGACGGACTATCATCCTCATCTAGGAGAGAAGTGGCAAGGGCCTGACCTGAGAGAATTGAAGTAGGAATGGAGATGACAGGCTGATCTGAGAAACCAGAGGCGGCCCAGAGCAGGAGGGGCCAGGCGCTGACTGACCATCAGCTGGGTCTCTGCCCATGAGGCCCAGGACCTAAAGGCCCTGGACCAGCTGCAGGTGGCCTGGCTTGGAAGGTCAAGGCCAGGAAGTGGCAGGCGGCAGAGGCAGCAAGAAATTCTGTTCTCCCCTTTCAGCAAACCCTTTCTGCTCAGCACACTGTCACCTTGCCATGTCAGGTCTGCCCCCCAGTGCTCTGCTGTCTGTCACTGCCGAGGGATTTCTTTTAAATGTGTTTGTCTGTTTTCCCATCTTCCTTAGAGTGGTTCCTCATCAAAAGCAGGCCCTGCCCTCTGCTGCTTTTGTACCTTCCTCCCAGGCCTCCCAGCCTGACCATGTTTCCCCCATGCAGAAGAGGCCTCCCATAGCTGTGAACAGCCCACTCTATGGGATCCTAAAGACAGCATGAGGACCAAGGCTCCCAGGAGGGAGGAGTAGAAGGGGAAATGGCCTGAGAGTGGGGGAAACAGCATTTTAAAAGTGCATTCTATGGACCTGAGGACATGGGGAGGGGGAAGGGTAAGCTGGGACAATGTGAGAGAGTGGCATGGACATATATACACTACCAAACGTAAAATAGATAGCTAGTGGGAAGCAGCCGCATAGCACAGGGAGATCAGCTCAGTGCTTTGTGACCACCTAGAGGGGTGGGATAGGGAGGGAGGGAGGGAGACACAAGAGGGAGGGGATATGGGGATATATATGTATGTGTGTATAGCTGATTCACTTTGTTATAAAGCAGAAACTAACATACCATTGTAAAGCAGTTATACTCCAATAAAGATGTTAAAAAAAAAACTACATTCTAAAAAAAAAAAAAACTACATTCTATGGAATCAACTTAAGTGTCCATCAACAGACAAATGAATAAAGAAGATGTGGTGTATATACACACACACACACACACACACACACACACACACACACAATGGAATACTATTTAGTCATAAAAAAGATTGAAATTTTTTCATTTGCAGCAGCATGGATGGACTTGGAGGGCATTATGCTAATTGAAAGAAGTCAGAGAGACAGATACTGTATGATATCACTTATATGTGGAACGTAAAAAGTACAACAAACTAGTGAGTAAAACAAAAAAGAAGCAGACTCACAGATACAGAGAACAAACTAGTGGTTACCAGTGGGGAGAGGGAACAGGGGAGGGGAAATATAGGGGCAGAGGGAAAAAGACAAAAGGGTTACTGTGGGATTATATGAAATCATGCATGTGAAACTTGAAAATTGTAAAGCACTATAGAATTTGAAGAATCATGCAATAAAACCATTTTAAAAGAAAATTGTTTAAAAGGAAAAAAACTACATTCTATATACCAGAGACTTTACAAACATCATTTCATTTAATTCTCACAATAATCCTGGTAGATACTTTCTATCCCCATTTTACAGGTGAGAAAGCCAAGGTTCAGGAAGATCAAATGACATACACAACACCGTGCAGCTGCTAAGGGAAAAAATGAGGATTTGAGCCCAGCTCCCTGGTGATTCTCACCTTTAGACTGATTTTTTTTAACCATTTAAGAGTGGGTTGCTGTTATCTCTAGTCCAACATCTACGATTATCTAAGATGTGAGTTGGCTGACATAGTGTTGGATAATAAACTTTACAAACATATGTAAATATCGAGCTGATGGTATCTTCCTTCACATTTGTTATCTGATTTAGGAAGATGTGGGTTGCACTTTTAAGAAAACCAAGATGAGGTACAAAAGTTTTTTTTCCTTTGGTTTGTACTTGCCCTCAATTCAAGAGCAGCTACTATCACTGCCTGCTAGAAACCTTGCTCATCTGGGCTGTTTGTTTTCCACCTCTTACACTTTAGGCAGATCTGTGTCCTGGGTAGAGCAGCAGTCCTCTGGTTACCAGCTGTGGCATCACACCACACGTGCCCTCAGACCATGCTTGTCCCCTCCCTTAAGGAAGATTCTATTCCTTATCTTGTCTGAGACAAGAAAAAAATCCATCTCCCAAGTCACTTCCAACTCCTCAAAATGATGCGAGGCTACCACACAGATCTGGGAATTAATCTGTGATTCAGCAAAGTAGTCAGAGATGCAGGGATAGGACAAAGAGTTGTTCCAAACATTCAGGAATCTAGACATGAGTATACAGTAGGAGTGCCATAGTGCCTGATCGGGAGTTGTCTTGAGAGCTGTGTATCCCTCTGGGAGGCTGCCATGTAAGCCTTACATGCCCCGGAGGTGGGCTCTCCCATGTGAGGAGGGGCATGGGGTGATGGATAGGAGTGAGGACCTGCAGCCAGACAGCCTGCTCCATCAAGTATAACTGTGGGCAAGTAACTTATCTGCTCTGTGTCTCAGGTTCCTCATCTGAGAAATGGCAATAATGGTACCCAGCTCATGGAGTTGTGAGAATTACCTAAGTTAACCCACATAGAATGCTTAGGACAACTATTAGTACGTGATGCTCAGTGGGTATCAGTGAAGATCATTACCACTCTTAGACCCTTGTCCTGGGCCCCATGCCTTAGAGGGCCCTGCACTCCACAGTGTATGCAGTTCTGAAGGGCCAAGGAGACATGTCTGGACTCCTCCTTCTAGACCATACTTCAGGTACCAGGACCTCAGAATTCCCTATTGAAACAGCCTCATGCCTACTTCCAGGACCCTTGTAGACCTTTTCCCCAGGTCTACCTCCTAAGGGTGGATTCCACTGCCTTGGGAACCCCCAGAGAGGCTCCAGGTGACCAAAGGTGGTGGTATGGTTGGAACCTGGACCTGTGGACTTTGGTGTCCACGCCCAGGTGTGATCAGCCCCCTGTGGACCACAGTGTCTGCACCTGTTTGTATGGGGCCCCTTGTGGCCTTTCATGATGTGGATGTCGCTCCTCTTGGATTGTGGTGTCCACATCCGTGTGACTGCTGTCCCTCACCACCGTGGTCCAGCAGAACGCGGTAGAATCTGAGAATTCTAAATTTGAATATAGCCTTCCAGACATGAAACTTGTCAAGGTCAGAGAAGGGCATATATTTTATTTAGCAATTTGTAGGATTGATTTATAACTTTTAAATACTTAGTCATATGGTATGTGGGCTTTTTAAAAAAATTATTGTCCCAGACCCTGAAAATTTTAGGGGAATTGGGGGAATGTGGTGATGACGTTGGTGGTAAAGAGGGAGATGGAGAGCGATTGCTGAGCTGATGCTCTGGGGACCAACACCTGAAGCTGACGGCAGGACTGTATTGATTTGCTTTCTCACTTCCTTCTTCTGCTAACTGTGGCCAAGTAGAGAGAAGGCAGAGCTGTTGGAAACTTAGGCGCGAAGGACAAAACAAATGGTGTGTGCAGATGCGGCCAGGGCTTCTGGAGTCAGGCCGACGCCTCCCGCCTCAAGCATTCATCCGTTCACCCTGGTTAACTGCGAGCTCTCAGTAGAGGTCCCTGGCTCCCCACCCTCCCTTCTCTTGGAAACAGCTCTCAGCTCCTCCTGTTTTCTCCACCCACCTCACTCCAGATTCAGCTGTAGTCTGGTGTTTTTACTATCTTCAGCATCCCTGACAGTGGCCCTCAGGGACCCCTCTTCAGGAGCCCCAGGGCCTCACTGAGCACAGTTGTCTGTACATCTGGCACTCACAGCAGCCAAGATCAATCCATGTAACTCACACCAACATAAACAATTGTATTTCCGTGCAAATCGGGTTTGTTCTTCCCTCCTCTGACTCCTCTGCCTCTCTTCTCCAAATGACCTTCAGCGTTTCCACTGGCTCTCGTTTCAACATGACACGCAGCACACCCCATGCATCTCTTCCTCGACCCGTGTTCCTGCAGCTGCTGGGCACCTTGCTAAGTGGGTGAGGCACAGTCAGCCAGCAACAGCAGTGAAAGAAAGTCCCCAGGTTTTGCGGCGGCACGGAGTAATAGAAAGCACCCAGACACACGAGTTCAAAGCACAGCTCCACCACTTAATTCCTGTACATCTTTGGATCAGTTACTTAACTTCTCTGAGTTGTGGGTGCTACATGTATAAAGTGAGGATAATAATGTCGAGCTTAGTGCTGTGCACTAAGTGCTGTGCACAGCACTTAGTGCTGTGAGAGAGACGGCACACGTAAAACCCCTAGCACAGGAACTGGCACAGATAGATTGTCACTGAATGTAAAGACAAGGACCTTATTTACCGTTGATTCCCAGCACCCCACCCAGTGCCTGACATAATATATGTTGGTTCTCATCTTTGCGCTGGGAGGAGCTGACTCTGCTGAGAGGAGCGGGCTGAGTTCAAAGGTACAAGTAACAGTGGATCCACCGGCCGAGCCCCAAGCAGAGCTGCCTCTGTTGATCTGTCTTCTCTCTCATCCTTAGCTTTCCTCCCTCGGCTGGGAAAGTCACCCTCGAGATTCGAGTTTGTGTCAGAGCTGGGCAGGAGTCCTGTGGCCCCAGGGAACCACACACATGTCAAAAGTATCGCCTTGGCAAGGCTGGAGGAGTTTCATGTGGCCACTGACAAACCTCGTCCTTTATTCTCTTGACCACTTATGTTAGGACGGCTGATGTGCTCTAGTCTCCTGCATGAATATTCATTCTTATCTGTCTAAGAGAGATGTGAAAGAGAAGTGGAAATGCAGAACATGTAAAGGCTTATAAAGGGCAAGGAGGAGGAAAACAGCCCTTTTAGGGAGGCAGCTGGAAGAAGGGTGAAGTGGGTGCTGGCTTTCAATTTATACTCTCCTGGACAAATACAGACCATTCTAATGATCTGATTGGTTCTCATCCCTCTGGGAAATCTCCCACATGGAAAATGGAGGCCTGACCTGGGCCTCGGATTGGCTGTTTGTTCCTTTAAATATGATTGTGGGTAGATAGGGCTTGGTTTTGTTTTGTCTTGTTTACCCTTTGCATTGTCTTCTTTGGAATCTCTTACTGCAGAAGAAGGTATTTATCAGGCACTCATACGTTTTGCTGTTTGTAGCAGATGCCACCAAAGTAATTGGAGGCAACTGGGTGTGTTAAAATCATTTTAACCCATCAGGGCTGCTTGGAGTAATTGCCCTGGAAAGCTGTGAAAAGGGTTTTCAGGTTGAACTTGAGACAGTTGTAAATGTGTCCTTTTGTTGGATAACAGAAGGTGAATGCTAATGCTGAGAGGGACTTGGGGAGCTGGATGAGTGCTTGTCTTAGAAGCTCTTAGAAGCTCTCACTGCCTCCCAAGGCCTCAGCTTTCCTGGAGTAGTGGTTTGGAGCCAGCTCTGTAGGGTCGGAACTCGCAAGCGTGAGGCCCGTCCTGTGGCTGGCGGCGGGGTGGAGTGACCGTGGGCCGGTCTGTCCACCTCTGCCCCTCAGGCCCTGGGTCTGTGAAATGTGAATGTGGCAGGACATTAAGAGGCAGGACATTGTACACAGACCAGCCAGCGTTGGGACACTATGGGCTGAGGCAGAGAAATACAGGCCTGAGCATCAGATGCCATGGTTCTTGTCCCGACTCAGTCACCAACTAACTCAACCTAAAGGAAGTCACTTAACTATGTCAGCCTCCGTTTTCTTAGCTATAAAATGGGGGATTGGATTAGATTGAAGGGTGGCAAACTTTTTCTCTAAAGGGCCAGAAAATAAGCATTTTAGGCTTCACAATCCATTTGGTCACTGTTGCAACTACTCACCTCTGCCATTATAGCACGGAAACAGCCAAGACAATATGTAAATGAATGGACGTGGCTGTTCCAATAAAACTTTATTTGTAAAAACAGACAACAGGCCATAATTGGCCAACCATGGATTACATGACCGATAAGGTTCTTGTTTTCTAATTCACAATTTTTTTATTAAGAGCTTTGTTGAGGTATAATTGATATACAAAAAACCTCTATATATTTAATATTTAGTTTGATGAGTTTAAAATTAAACTCATATGCATACACCCATGAAACCATCAGCTCAGTCAAGGTAATAA
Organism: Pseudorca crassidens; assembly: GCF_039906515.1. NCBI lineage: Eukaryota > Metazoa > Chordata > Mammalia > Artiodactyla > Delphinidae > Pseudorca > Pseudorca crassidens. The sequence continues at coordinate 122,287,145 of NC_090297.1, read as the reverse complement.
ACATATCCACCGGAGCCTGTGCTCTGCAACGGGAGAGGCCACAACAGTGAGAGGCCCGTGTACCACAAAAAAAAAAAATATATATATATATATATATATATATATATATAGACATATCCAGTAAGGCTCTTCTAACAGTTAAGTTACACGTTTATCTTGTGAAGTCACAAAACCCATTAGAGTGTGAAATTACTGCTGATTTTATTTGCTATGTGATTAACTGAAGTTACACATTAGATGGCTACCTTGGTATATACTTTTAAAAAGCCTTATAGAATGTCAGACTCTTAGAGCTTAAAGGGTCTTAGGGACCGCCACCTGCTCCATCCTGGAAGCCCCTCTACGAGTTCCTGACTCCTGGTTACCCGTAGTCTGCACTGAGCTTCTCATCTCAGAAGACAGCCCACTCCATCCAGGCCCCTCCCGCTGTCAACAAGTCCTCAACGAAGGCAGACTCTGCTTCCTTGTGACTTCCCCCGTTGGTCCCACTTGTGCATGCTCCTTGCTTCCACCGTCTCCTTCTACCCTCATCTCCCACAGATAAGTCGCACTTGCCCTGTCGAGTCCAGGAGGTTTGCCTCAAAGGACCACTTCAGCGCTGCCTCCTTGCTTCCAGTTGAAACCTGGCCCACTGCTCCTGGGCCCCCCACCTCCTCCCCAGCTGCCTCATGTCAGGCTGGCTCCACGCAGGCCCAGACTTTTGGAGAGAGCACTCTCACTCCAGGAGGACTGCATGTTAGCTTTCCATCCCAGCTGCACTCCCAGCTCTACGTCTCAGACTGCACTTGGTTCAGCCCCTGTGCCCTTCCCAGATATCCAAAAGCTCTGTTTGTGTCCAACCCCTGGGCCCCAATTATCCAGGAATGTTTAGAATACATGATAATTCTTTAGGTATTTAAAGTCCACTCTTTTCCAGACTAATCAGACCCCCAGTGCTTTCAGCCTACCTATACACCCACAGTTCAGCCATTCCTACCATGAATAAAACAGCTAACTGCCTTCTCAACAGAAATCTATGCTAATGAAAGCATATATCCATAGAAAATTAAGTGCCATTAAAACTGGAGTGAAACAGTGGCCCTAGAAACTACGCTTCTCAGGTGGGAATAAATGGATGCTTATGCTGTTAGCCTATCAGAGAAGCAGTAGCTTGTGCTGACGAGGAAACGAGGTGTCGGGGGAGCCAAGACAGTAACAGCTGATCATCTAAATGAACAAAGAAAAACTTGCTACTTGGGGTCTATTATATCTGCTGTTGTGTTTATTGAACACCAAGAGCAAACTACATGCTCCACACAATACCGTATTAGGCAAGAATCCTCCCCAGGGACTTGTGTCTTTCCCTAAACTGTCAGGGGAAGCAGAAAAAGACCACGGAAAGGGAACAGTCAAGATAAAAGTCGAGGGACGTGGTGACTCCTCAGCCAGGACAAGATGGCAGGGTGGTGCCATTAAAATCGAAGGGTTCCTCAGGGTAAAAAAAAAGACTTCTAAGTCTCGGACTCTTATCAATGATGATGATCTGATATGTTTGGATGACTTTTTCTCAATCGCTTACAGCCTTGGTTCCCAGTATCTGGAGTAAAAAATGTGAGGGCAGATGGGATTTGGCTAGCTAATCTAAAGGGTTGCTACCTCTCTATTCTTCTGTAGCTCAGACTCCTGTCATTCTGTGTTTGGAGGTTTAAAAGCCAAATTTGTTTTCTGATTCATATTCAAACAGACATTGAGTGAGAAAATGGTTTGGCCATTTCTTGAAGGGAGTCAGGTCTCTTCTTGTGTGAGCTCTGGCTGGCCCCATCCTTGGCTGTATCCCATGTAGCTGTTTCCTGTTCCTCCCAGGCTGCCAATTAGAAGTGTTTCCATACTAGTCTTCCAGGAGTAGCCGTACCAGAGAACCAAGGTTATGCTCCTTAAGTAACTTGTGACTCAACATAATTTTTAAATCATGGAAATTAATTCCACTACATATTAATGGGATATTTTTTCTTGAAAAACACATCTAAAAATTCCTGTGGAATAATTAAGTCAATGAAAATAGTCAAGAATGTTTTGAAAATGAGGGACTTGCCCTATCAAATACTGAAATACACTTTTATTAAGTAGTTTTAATTGACAAAAAACTAAATGGACAGATGAATGGCACAGAATATAACGCAGAAGTAGACTATTACATAGTTACAATTTAGCTGGTGATGAATGGGAGTCACATATATTTGGGGGGAAAGAGAGTTTAAAGAAATACTAGTAGGATGATTGATTAACTATTCTTATTGTTAAATATGTAGATCTTCACTTTATACCAAAAAATTATAGAAGGAAACACAAAAAACAAGTCAAACTAGCACAGGTAACTTGGTATTGAATCTCAGAGCGGAGGAGTTTCTAAACATAGAGCAGTAGTTGAAATCATATATTTTAAGCATAGAATTTAAAACAGGAGTGGAGAGGAGGGAAAGAATGAATAGGCGGAGCACAGTGGATTTTTAGGGCAGTGAAACTACTCTGCATACTATAATTATGCCTACATGTGATGCATTTGTCATACATTTGTCCAAACTCACAGAATATACAACACCAAGGGTGAACTCTAATGTAAACTATGGGTGATAATGATGTGTCAGTGTAGGTTCATCCGTTGTAACAAACGTACCGCTCTGGTGGGGATGTTGATTATGTGGGAGGCTGGGTATGAGTGGGGGCAGGGCGTATATGGGAAATCTCCTTATCTCCCACTTAATTTTGCTGTGAACCTAAAATTGCTCTAAAAATAAAGTCTATTTTAAAAAAAAACTAAAAAAACAAAGAACTCCAAAAACAAAGGGTCCTGAGACCTTGGAGTCATCTGTTCTTATCCCCCCATTTTACAGATAGTTATTGAGGCCCAAGGGGTGCTCGGGGTCACAGAACTAGTACCTGAATCCCAGCCAGTGTTCCCCTAGGTATCGAGAATGGGTGTTTCAGCTGAGGAGGGTGAGTTTTCCATAGGACAACTCTGATTGGAGAAAATACCCTGGAAAATGAAATACATAAAGCCTAGGATTATTGAAAGGAAACTCTCTTCTTCCTGAAGGGACCTAGGAAAAAGAGCTTCTTAACCATGGAATAAGGTTTGTGGAAAGCACTTCATTCTAAGTTCGTTGGGGATTGTTTGGTGTTAACCTATGACTTTGCCAATCTGCAGATGGAAATTTACTCCCCAGATGCACCTTGTTTATAGAGAGAGCATGCTCTTCTCTTTCCCTGGCTGAATGCCTCTTGCTACAGAGAAATGCAGCTCTGGACAGAGCCAAGCCTGTTGTATGTGGCAACAGTGTCCGCCTCCCGGATGCAGAAAAACGGCAGAGCAGGGTGGCCGCCTCTCATCTGGGGCTTGGGGAGCAGGGTCAGCGTCCCATCTCTGGTTCTGGTTGGAGAAGACAAAGAGCCCAGAAGCAAACAGGTGTCTACACACGTGTTTGAGCAATTCCAGTTACCACTGGAGCAGATGCCATGAGGGTGGCTCCAGCAGCCCTACTGGTGGCCACGGTATGCGTGGAGTCCACACGATGCAACCAGGCCTCTGGCCGAGAAACCTGGCTTAGATCTTCACAGACTGAGCCACCAGCTCCAGCTGGCTCCAGGGGGAAGGAGAGAGGCCGGGAGCCTGTGCGCTCAAACTCAGAGTCTAACAAAATCACGTAGGAAGAGAAAAGAGCGCAGTGAGCTAATAGCAGTGTTTTACATCTGTCTGAGGCTTTACAGTTTTCAAAGCACTTTCACACCTATGACCCTGTTTTTTCTTTAGAGAACAGGTATTATTATTGTTCCCATTCTATGCACAATGAAGTCGAGGCTCAGAGACATCAAGGGACTTGACTGAGATAGGAAGTGAGCAAACCTGACTCCATAACACAGCTGACTTCTGGCTATTTCACGACTCTTCCTGCCAGCTTTGGTGACATCTCCTCTGGAAAGCTTTCCTGAGCCCTCAGCTCCTCCAAGTGCCCCCTTAGCACTGACCATGGGGTCCTGGACTCCCTCTCTTTGTCCGTCATCCTTCCCTAGATCATAAGCTGCATGAAAGCAGGGGGTCATGACTGTTCATCGGAGTATCCCCAGGTCCTAGGACATGTCTGGCACATAGAAGGTGCACAGCAGACACCCAGAGTCCGTTCAACATGGCTTCCAGGGCCCATAGGATCTGCATCACCCCTGGGTCCACAGCCCCTTTGACCTCACCTCTACCCACCTTCCCCAAGCCGACCTCAAATGCAAGAAGTACTTCCCCACTCCAGGGCCTTTGCCGGCCCCTCTGCCCGGAATCCTCCCCTCCACGCATCCGAGCAGCTCCCTCCATCACTTCATTCTGGTATTCGCTTAAAATGACAATGGGTCAACATTCCCAAAGAGGCCTTCCCTGCATCTCTGTCTTAAAAAGCAGCCCCATCCTTCATTACCTCTATCCTGTTTGTTTGTTTGTTTGTTTGTTGTCCTTTTCTCCTACCACGTAAGCTCCCTGAGGGCAGGAGCTTTGTTTTGTTTTGCTACTGTGACTCCAAGAGCTTAGAACAGTCCCTGCCACTCGGCAAACATTTATCGAATGAATGAACGAACCATGCTGTTCCGTGTTAAGGCACCAACAGCTGCTTTCCTGTCACATCTGGAGAGCATAGTGGTACCACATACCCCTCCTATTCCCTCATTCCTCATCCTCTGCCCTCCCCCCCAAAATACGTGAGATCCTCCAGCTCTATGCTAACAATTAGAGAAGGCTGAGGGGAGCGTTTTGTACACAATCAGACTATCTCCCCGGGAGTCGGGAGCCCTGAGGTTGATGTGGGTCAGACAGTCTAACTCTGCAAAGATATTGGCTAGCACAGCTATGGTTTCTGAGTTTTGGTGGGGGGGAAACAGAGAACCTAAGCTACACTGTTGTCTCTTTTGAAATAAGGAATCCACATTGTTATACTGTGCTGGGCAGGCTCCACATCTCCTTCTTCTGTGTCCTCTGAGGTGACTAGCACAGGGCTGGGGAAAGGGGAGTAAAGGCCGCCACCCCACCCGCAGCCTGTTACAGTGCGGGATGGACTACATTTTTTCAAGTCCTGCTGGAAATCTCCTGGCTGGAAACGTTCCCAGATGCCCAATTTTCTTGCTTGAAGTGCATTTCTTTTCTCCCTGAAAATTAGTACAGGAGAATTTGTCTCCGTTATAAACCGCATCCTGGTGGCAAGAGTAGAGTGTTCAGTATTCACACAGAACTCCCTAAATGCTTGATGTGTACAGAGCACTGTGTGAGGGGCTGCGGCTCCTAGGGATGGGATGCAGAGAACTGGGGGAAGGGACAGGTCACCCAAAGGAATTTCCATGGACTCTGACTCGGGGGATGTGTAAACTGACCCAGGACTCCTCTGTGTCAAGACTTAGGAAGAACTCGCTGTAGGGCTGAGATCAGGAAATTGGGGTGCAGAGCTCCATCCCAGAAGGGTCCCATGCCCCATTCCTTATTAAACTTCTCTTCTCCCCTCAGTGACCAAAATTGCAGGGGGCTTGGACCATTCGTACCAGGAGACCCAAGGGAAGGCAGAATTGGCCTTCTCCTTGGGGACAAGGGCTCCGACCTCAGGAATGTATTCATTCTTTTAATAAGTCCATCACAACTAAATATATAGCAGCCCTGTTCTGGGCCATGGATACAGAGAACTAAACTGAGCATAGGCCCTGCGTTCAAGTTGCTTCCACTCTGCAGGAGACAAACATGTAGATATGTTGGGACATGGTGGGAGATGAGGTCAGAACATGGAGAACTTTGGGAGCCTCACTAAGGAGCCTGTCCTTCATTCTGTGGACGATAGGGAGCCACTGAAGGGTTTCGAGAAGAGGAGTGGTTCGCTTAGGTTTTCATTTTCAGAAGGACTCTCAAAGGGGGTTCTTAGGAAGACGGTGGACTTGGATTCATCATGGAGGTCCCCAACCTCCCTTGACCGTGAGCACCACCTCCTCCCACGTCCCCCAGCTGGACTGGGTGCATCTGCCACACACTCATGCTGCACTTGGACTTCTCCCTGCTGCAGCACTCATCCTCATTTAGGGTTGCCTGTTCTCTTGTCGTGTCCCTCACTAGAATGGCAGGCACTAACTTATGCGCATCATTCTATCCCAGTGGCCAGCACTGACACTAAATATATACATTTTTTTTTAATGAATGTCAAATGGAATTATTGCAGTGGTGCAAGAGACAGAAAATCAGGGTCTGGGTAAACTAGAGCCATGACAGCAGGAGGATGGAAGGAAGGGAAGGACGTGCAAGATGGTGGACAGCCCTGTAGCGGTCAGCGTTCCTGGCGACCTCAGAGCAGCAGCCCTCTGCCTCCTATCCCTCTCCTGCTTTTTTCGTTTGTAAAGTGGGGTTGTAACACCTCCCAGGGATGTCGTGGAGATGAAACCAGGTGTAAAGTGGCAGCTGACCGCCTGTGTGATTGGTGGATGCTGGGCTGCCTCTTTCCCCAATGTGATCCATCTCTGGACTCGTAGGAGCTGAGCAAAAGAGAGGCACAGTTTGAAGGCACAGTTTCTACCTGTTACTCCCTGCTCTGTGTCCAAGAGAGCACCCACTGTCCTGGGGAGACCACATCAACCAAACAGGCGTACCTGCCTCTCACAAGCTCCTGGATTCTCTGGCCTCAGCAGCCAGTCTTTTCTGAAAGATTACAGATCTACACCAAAATCAATTCGGAAAAATCCTGGCCACTCTGTGACTGAATGAACGAATGCATGAACCAATGGCCTGTAGCCTGAGCTCTGCCATTTACTATGACCCAGGACACCCTCCCTGAGCCTCAGTTTCCTGACCTCAAAATGGGCATTAGACTATGTTCTGCACAGTTCGTTTCAAGAATTCAGTTAGATAGTGCATGTGTGAGCACCTCAGAAATCCTAATGTGCGATAAAAATGTCTTTTTATCGTCATACATTGTATCCCCCAGCAGTGCCTGACATAGCGTGCGCACAGAGGGGGCCTTTGGCTGAATATTAAGAGCATAAATGGTGTCTATTTGATTTACTTACTGCCCTGCATCTTGTTATGTAAAGAATTTGCATGCCAACTAGTACCTGCAGGGTGGTGGATCCCAGCATGGTGGGGGGTGTTACTGGTTCTGCTGGGCTGCCTCCTTTTGCCCTGTGTTTGACCTTAATGGTTTATGCGTTTGGATCCTGACACTGCTCCTGCCAGAAGTGGCATCTTCCCCCAACCTCCCCATCCTGCAGGGCAGAGCTGAGATCTCACAGCTGCTCCCATCTGCATGCAGACCCCACCTCCTTACCCTCCCTTCAGCAACCCATGTGTACCAGGAAGCACCAATTCATTTCTGTGCAGGGCTGTTCAAGGAAACACACTCAAGTGTGAATGCACGGGAGGCCAGCTAGAACAACACAGCAGGGCCAGAGCCTCTTTGAAGGGAGGGACAGCACGATTCCAGTCCTCCAGGCCTGCCAGAGGAAGTAAGTGGGATTCCTGGATTTCTGATGTCATATCAACAACCCACTGCTTTGAGCGTCATTTGTTTTATCAGATTCCTCTTTTAAAATGCAAGTGTTCTTTAAAATGCAAAACTCCTAATGGTCATTCACACCCTGATGAAAATGAACTTTGTTATATGTTTCATCGCTAATGTTTATAAAGCTTTCCCTGTGTTCTCTCACCACACATTTAATTTAATCTTTATAACGTTGTTGGAGTGATTAGCTCTGCTTCACAGTTGAGGAAACCGAAGCTGGAGTGGTAAAGTCGTCTGAACATGCAGCTACAAATACGAGAGATGGAATTTCAAATCCAGCTTTTTCCCCTTGCAGAGTCTCTTTTCACTAAACCACATTGTTTCCGAGGAAGCCTGTAGGGGGCAGGACCCTGATGGGGACAGGCTGTGAGTCCGGAGCCCGCAGGAGGGGAATCCTGGCTGAGGACAGCTACCTGGTCCAGAGGGCCGTCATGAGAGTCAGCTTTCTCATCTGCTGCCCCACCACCACATCCAGCCCCCAACCTGGGCCAGGACAGGGCGTGCGGAGTCTGGGGGGCCAGTGATCATCTTCAGGCTGAATGACCATCAGATGGGGCACAGCCAAGCCTGATTCATGATAGGAAGTTTCTGTGGTCTTATTTTTTAATTAGAAAACAGATTTGTTTCTAACCTCTCATCTCTCTAATTTAGCCAATTTCACAGTGTATTTTAAGTGGGTTTCCAAGAATACAGAGTCTAATGGGTTCATACCCCAGCTCTGGCACCTGTTAGTGACTTTGGCCGAATTACGTAACCTCTCTGGGCCTCAGTTTGCACATCTGTAAAATGGGGGTCACCCAGTATGTGCTTCATAGGATTGTTGCACAGATGAAAAGAGGTGAATGTATAGAGTACTTAGCATGGGGCCTGGCATGTAGGAAGTACTCCCAGAATTGTAGGTGGTCCAGGGCCTTGTTGTCAGACCCCCATCCTCTTTGGTTTGAGGGCAGGAGCTGAGACAACACCTGCCTCTTGGAGTAACAGAGCACCCAGCTGCTCCTTGAATAGTGGGGCATCTGCAGAAAGGAATGACCAGAGTGGGACATCAGTGTGTACTCTGCTCTTCATCAGGGAAATCCGTGAATTAACGTCTCCCTCAAGACCTTTCCTCAGGTATCTTATCTGAGGCAGTGCCATGAGGGCTGAGGGCCCAGAGCTCGGTCTGGCAGTGTTTGGAGGATTCTAAGGGAAAGTACCCTTTCAGGCTCCAGAGGTTTCTCTCCAAGGTAACTCAGACTGTTGACCTAAGAACCTGATTAGTGCTTTTTTATAAATTGGGTGAAGTGAACAGACACAGAGAACAGACTTGTGGTTGCCAAGGGGGGGGGGGGGCGAGAAATGGCTCAGGAGTCTGGGATTAGCAGATGCAAACTATTATATATAGGATGGATAAACAACAAGGTCCTACTATATAGCACAAGGAACTATATTCAATATCCTGTAATAAACCATAATGGTAAAGAAACAAATAAACTGGGTGAAGCGAGGTGAAGATTGGAAGAAAAGAACTAGGCTGGACTCCACAGAAGCCTACTTTGGGCTTGGACCTATATTTTCTCTCGACCTTTCTCTCTGTTTTGTGTCTATCCAGGGACTGGGGTCGTGAGTATGATTATAATAGAAATGTGATAAATGAATAAGAAAGCTAATCCCTAGTAAATCCGTTCTGAAGAGGGAATGACTAAGCTGAAAGAGAGCTGCAGACAGAGCCAGTGGGGAGATACACCCCAAGAATTTAGACAGAAACAGCAATATGCCAGAGAGACCTGGCTGCTTCTGGAGACGAGATTGCAGAGTTACAGCCAGGGAAGGCCATGGCGCTGAGTAACGTCTCCTGTTGCTAATCAAGTCTTTGAGAACCTGGATCATGCAACTTACTGAACTCAATTTATATTATCTTAGGCAAAATCACTATGACCTGGATGGAAACTCAGCCAGAGAGCAATAAAGAATGGAAAGCCACAGGTAATGAACTAGCCTCTGGGAAGCCAGGAGCCCTAGTTTCTGGCTGGTTATATTTTAAATATTACAGAAAATTAGATAACATTGAACATTTGCCAAGTACTTACTAAGTGCTTCGAACTTTGATGACTTGCACTCATTGGATCCCCTCAAAAGCCCTGTGCAGAAGACATCCTGGTCTAGTAACCACTTGACAATTTTCTGTTATAAAGACATATTTTGGGACCTTGTGGATTTGACTTTTCTCCCACTTCAGGTGGCCAAAAGAAAGTGGTAATTCCCAGTTATTTGTAACTAAAGTAAGAGACTAATTACATTTCCAGAACAGACTGTAGGTACAGCACAGACGCTGTACGTGAACCATGGTCAATGTGTCCTTGCCGGATGACAGCTGTTCTAGCCTGTGTTACAAGTTGTCCTGGACTCGTCTGAGACTTCTAGCTTTCTCTCTGCATTGGTGCAATCATCATATTAGGCGTCTTGACTTGACAGCCAAGCTCTGAAAGTAGAGGCCCATTTATTGGGGTGCAGAGAACAAACGTGAAAGCCAGTATAACCTTATCCTTCCTATTCCTGCCCATGAGTCCTGGAGAGAGTACCTATTTTTAACAAGCCATACATTTGGGGTCTCCTTGATGCAGAAAAGAGCAGATGCACTGAAAAATGTGTTCCTTGGACTGATCTCAGCCTCCTAAATTCCATAGTTGCTTGATCCTGGGAACACATGAAAGACAAGGGTCGGGTTCAGGCCAGCATTTGTGGGATGGTCAGGAGACCCCTATCTACAGTGGTCCCATCAGTCGTCTTCACACAGAGGCCTAATGCTTTCCAGCCTCCAACTTTGGTCATCAAAGACAGTTCATACTGGTCACTTGGTTTTTCACCACTGTGGCGTCTTTCATTTTTGCTCAGCAGGGACCTTTCAGGTTTCTCGGTCATTCCTGTCAACATTTACAGGGCATAGGACCTCCCAAAGCTTGATGGTACAGTGCCAGCCCATGCTCACACTTGTAACTTCTTAATTCTCAGTATTACATGCAGGGAAGCTGGAGGCTCAGAGCTTGTTTTCTGTCCTAAGCCGTGTCATCCCATTATATCTTCTGTCTCACTCCTCACAGGTCCAGATGTGCTCAGCTTCCCGGAGCTCTGCCTGATGAGATAGCAGAAGCTGAGTCTTTCATAGTCGAGGGCCACAAACTCTACTCTCCCAAAGCTGAGGATTAGCCAGCAGCCAGCATGCACATGACATGTGCTCATGGCATCAGTGGCCGGCAAGCAAGAAAGAAGCAGGGAAGTTAACTATTAGCTGGGCTTTGGGGAGCAGCTCACGGGAGGAAAAGCCAGGATTGCTCACCACTTGCCTTGGCCTCAGCCAGAGGAAGAAAAGATCATGAATAACAACATCCGAAACAGCGGAAGCAAGAGAGCAGTTGCAGTCTCTTACTGCCTGACTCTTCAAACGTGCCCACCTGTGCAGAGAGAGGATGTGAAGTCAGGGTTTCATGGTACCCAGGATCAGGGCCAGTGATAAATCCTGTTCTTTTCCTTTTGAACACAGCTCTTCATCATCGCTTGATCCTAGGACTCCAGCCTGGTTTCCCTGGCAACTAGGCTGGCTTCCAGAGGCAAAGGTCAGGGTGCGGTGAGATGCAGGCAGACCTGCCATGATAAGTGTTCAGGGCAGGAAGGCCAGCTGGGTGAAGAGAAGATGAGAGCATTGAAACAGACCTCTCTGATGAGTCCAGGGCAGTCAGAGACATTCCTCCCCTTAGTCCCCATCTTGGATGATGAAACTGAGGCATAAAGCAGCGAGGTAACCCGCCCTAGGTCACATGGCCAGGACATTATACAACCAGGAATTAGAACCTGAGTTTTCCTTCCTTCCAAAGAAAATGCTGCCACTGACCAGCCGCCAGGAAGTTGTGTGCTTAAAGCTGTTTCTCTTGGAGAAGAGACGGGGGTATAGTGATGTGCGTGGGGGGCTCTTTGGGCTGGCCAGCAGGGTGAGCTTCCAGCCCACGGGTGGAAGCAGACCCAGCGCACTGCCCTTGCCAGAGCCGCGGCCCACATGCTGACCGGTGACGGGCCGTTCTCAGCAGTGGCTCCTGGCTAACGAACGACAGGGGCCCAAAGGGGAGCTGGAGGTCCAAACTTGTGTTCTTCCCACCAGTCAGAACAAATCAGGATGAAAACTTGCTGAGAGCAGCAGAGAGGCTCCTGGGATGACTGAGTTTCTTAGAGACAGACACTCTGTTGGTACCAGATGTCATTTTAAGCTAAAGATCTATGGTTATGTCGCTTAGATGATCTTCTTTATTTACCCTAACCCATAATCCAGAAGCCGCTCTAGGTTGAATGTGGGCCATTAAGCATTCCTGTGAGAACCGCAGTTCAGTGTTTTTAGGTGTTGCCATCGCCACGTGGGGAATTACCTTGCTGTCTGCTGTTTGCTGCGCTTAGGATCTGATTATCTCCGTGTTTATTCTGACCGTCACCAGTCCTCGGGAGTCTGCACCTTACTCCTCTGTGCGGGCGGAGTGTCTCCACCCACAGGAGTTCCTGATTCCATCCCCTGCTCCAGCCCCAGAGACCTTCTGGGAGGTGGCGGGGGAGGGTCTGAGCCTCACTCACTGTATCTATCACTCGGGCAGTGCCCTGCCCATTTCCCCCAGCCCCTTTCTTGGCAGGGGTGAAGAGAGGGATGACTGAGGAGGCCTAGGGGTCCCTGGGGTGCAAGAGTTCTGGGGCAGAGACAGGGAGTGAGGATTCTCTGCCAGGGCAGTGCATGGCAGTCTGTGCCCAGAGGCTCTGGCTGTACTGTTCCTATTGAAAGCGGTCACGCTGGCCTTCCTTCCAGGGTAGTCCCTAACCTCCCCTCCCCGGTGGCACCTGACAGCCCACACCGCAGAATCGAGAAGCTGTGAAGCTGTGTGCCCACGCCCCCAGATGTGCCCGAACCTCGGGCCAGCACCAGGCCTGCCTCCGTGTCTTCTGAACACTCCATCTCCGTGAGCTCTCCTGCCTGCCTGCCCCGGATCCTGGCCCTCTGGCCACCTTGACTGCTGCCTCTACCTGCCCCTCTGCCTTCTTTTTGACCTGCCCAGATTGCTCCCCACACCCCTGGTCTCACCTGTGATGCCTGTGCACTCCTCTGCCCAAGTCCTTCTGGGCCTGGCCTGCCACCACAGTGGGACTGGGGAACGGGAGGGGCCTGTGGGCTGAGTTTTCCGTGCTCAAAGGAAGGGGAGGGGAGGGGTGGGAAGCTGTCACCACAGGGCCTGGCAAGCCCTTGGGCAGTGGGAAAACGCAGCCACCTGAGGCCCGGCCTCCTGAGCCCGCACGTGTGCCCGCAACCCTGCTCCTGCAGGGGCTCGAGGACAGAGCTTCCCCTACCTAATGCGGAGACACAGGAGAAGCTTAAGTGTCAGAGCAGCCTGCCAGCTGGGCCACCTCTGACTCCCCACCTTGGACAAGCTGCTTCAGCTCCCTGAACTTGTGCTCTTATATATTTAATGGGTCTAATAATATCCACTGTGCAGAAGCATGGTACTAAGGATTAAGGGAAGAAATGTATATAAAACGCTCTAACCTGTCTGGCATGTCCTAGGTGCATAAACCACAGTAATAGTACGACTCTCGTATCGCTGTCACTCCAGCAGAAGCCCCATCTTGTTCTTCCCCTGCACATCTCAGCCTCAGTTGGCCCCAACCATCCTCTGCTCCTCCCAGGGCTCCTTCCAGAATATGTGACCATTTTGATTCACGGCAGCATCCGTACGGGGCGAGAATGTTCACTGCAAAAGAATTCGGGCACCTTCTGTCCCTGCACCTCTAGGACTGTCTTGCACTGTCAGCCTTCTAAGTACACACTGTTTGAGGCAGAGGGAAATCTGCTGTGACAGAACATGACAGCAGGAATCCAGACTCATTGCAGTCCTGATGCAGCATGGCCAAGGGCAGCGCTGGGTCCACCTTGACTGCAGAATGCCCACTGCAGCATTCTGGCAGAGAGCAGACGTCAGCGAAGCACACACACCTCCGGGGAGAGCGGCTTGGAGACTAATTTCACAGGGAGCACAGCACTTCCATAGTGGAGTGACAGCCTTCCACTTCTGTGCCCCCCCTTCTGGCTGCAGCCTCCCGCTCCATCGGGACCAAGACTTTCATTCCCACCAGCTCTGTGTGCTCTTCAATTACCACCATTTTTCTTTTGGCTGTAGGTATGGACACTCCCCTAGGCGCATTCCCCCTCAGATGACTTCTGCTCTGGGGCTGCATTCAGCACTTGCTGTTTGAGGTCATCCCTGCATCCCAACCTCCCGCTTCCCTTCCCTGTGCTGGACCTCTGGCTCTATAAAGCATGGAATCCAGAACACACACATACACACACACACACTCACTCACTCATTCACACTCCCTGTGTGCCCCCCCCTCTTCGCCACATCCCCACCGTTCCCCTGTGCACAGTCACTGATCCCAAGATATGCAGTCCCTTCCTAGCAGCCCTGTCCTTATATCACCCGAGCCAATCAGGAGGTATCAAGTCTTTCCTGAAAATCAATGCCTGCCTTACCTTCAGTGCCTAATCGATAGCTGCTCATTTTCTGACTTTCTTTAAAAAAATAATAAAGAGCCCTTTCCATGTGACCCGCCTGCCTGCCACTGCCAGGCCCTTGAGAAGCCTCTGCTGATCAGGATCCTTTTACTCTGCAGAGAATTGCTCTTTGACACACATTTCTCTCATGAGTTTGTCGTCCGTTCGTGTAGCACAGGTTCGATCTCTTAGAGCCTTCACATGTGGGAAGGGCCCCGAAAGATACTTGATGACGAAGAAGGCAAGCACCCTGCTTTCACAGGGGTTCTGTGAACTCTGGGTCCCATAGAACCTGGCAGGGAGTGACATTTCAGCCTATTTCCTTCTGCTTTTGGCCCAGGGGAAAAGGAAATAAAAGGTAACAAATGCCCCCGCAAGACTCCATTTTTTTTAAAAAAATCTATTTTATTGAAGTATAGTTGATTTACAATGTTGTGCTAATTTCTGCAAAGTGATTCAGTTATAGATACATATATATATATATATATACACACACACACACACACATTCTTTTTCATATTCTCTTCCATTATGGTTTATCACAGGATACTGAATATAGTTCCCTGTGCTATACAGTAGGACCTTGTTGTTTATCCATTCTATATATAATAGTTTGCATCTGTTAACCCCAAAGTCCCAATCCATCCCTCCCCCAACCCCCTCCCCCTTGGCAATCACAGGTCTCTATAAGACCCCTTTTTTCCTTGGTAAAAGTAGTGGGAAGGGCAGGGACTTAGAGTAGCTGCTTGAAAATTAGAATTTACTACCAGCTGCCTGTTTTTCCTGCTGTTCACGACCACCATTCACAACTAGACTTGAGACACAACTTGGCCACTTTTCTGGGTTATTTCTCACAAACTGACATGCCCCACTTTAAGGAACTGGAGATATATATATATATATATATATATATATATATATATATATATATACACACACATATATATACATATATATATGTATATATATTTAGAGAAACTTATAAAACCAGAAAACTAATGGGTGCTTATTTATGTTACATAAAGATTTTTCTGTTCCAAAATGCTTCTCTGCGAGGCTCCTTTAAGGAGTAGCTGCCCCAATCTATTTGTTTCTTTACATATCCTTAACTACTGCTGAAGTTCCAAGTAGATTTGAAAGAGTGTAGGTTTGGGGCTCAGGTAGGCCCAGGTTTAATTCTGGCCTGACCACTTAGTGGCAAGTTAGAAGGTCTCTGAGATCCAGTGTGCTCCTCTGTAAAATGGACATTGTTGGGAGGATTAAACAAGTTCCTTATTACTTCATTCATCAAAAATGTAGATTAGAATAACATTTCTGAGAGCCTCTTTTACCGTACCACACAAAAAGAACTGCGCAGATGTCACCAAATTTAAGAGACTATATTTGGGGTGGTTGGACCTAAGATAAAAAGTGTGCTATGTACACAAAATTCACTTTGTGGGGCTCACACCTAGGGCTCTCAAGGGTCAGGACTGGAGTTCTGGGTGGGCAAGGCTGGCTTGTAACTGAGGAGTATGGAATAAAGGAGAAGCCAGGTCTGCATCCTGGATGACAAGAACGAGCTAAGGAAGTTTGAAGCATGAAGACTAATGGGCAGAGATTAGGCAGAGAACCAGAAGTGAATCCAAGGCAAAAGTTCTGTGGAAGAGAAGAAACCGAGCAAGACTAACTGCGGGCAGGAGGTGGAGGGGGGGTGTTGAGACCACTGATCACCTGGAGGGGTCCCTTTAAACAAGCGCCCAGCGTGGGTAGGGTCAGGAACCCCAGGCAGGTTTGGAATTCAGGCTATGCAGAAGGCAGGGCAGCCTGGGACCCCTTGCTGGGGAGCAGGGCCTGGGTCCCACCATCCAAAAGACAGTTTCCTGTGACTTTTTATCTCCCTCATCAGTGCTCGCCTCCTTTGGCACAGATGATTAACATTGGTGGTAGCTCATTAGCTAATTGTTTCTTGTTCATGTTTACTAAGTGTATTATAAACAGTTTGGACAGATCTTCTTCCTGAGAGTCAAGTTCTGGAAAATTCTTCAGAAAAATGGGTTCTTCATACCCAAACCTCCCACCCGTTCTGTATTTCAGAGAAGTGATAGCTCAACTATGTCAACCACTGAGTTTCCAGGTTCTCAGGCCATCCTGCCTCAGTGACGGCAGTGGGGCATGTGGTAGGAAACATACAGAATGTGGATATAGGCTCAAGACCTGTCTCCATCACTTACTAACTGCTGGACCTTGAGAAAAATCAGTTAGCCTTTCTGAGCTTTGGTTTCCTTGTCTATAAAATGGAGGACATACTGTCTGTTTCATAGGATTAGCATGAAGATTAAACGAGATCAGTTATAAGAGGAGTACGTTGTGAAAAGCAGAATATTAAGCCAGTATTTGGCTGTGGTTGTTTTCCCATTCATTCAGTCACCGAATATTGTGGAGCATCTCCATAGCAGCAGGAGGTGGCAGGACCCACAAGGAATCACTCTTGAGACCCTACCTCCTTGCACCAACCTGACCAGACAGCCCTGGGGCAGTTGTCAAGGCCACCACCTCCCCTTCAGCCTCGTCCTCCCTCGCTCTTAGCCCAACATTATGTTCAGGTGATTCAGAAATTGCTGCTTCTACCCCTTCTGCCCACACCACTCGTTAAGGCCTTTGCTCGTGCTGCTTCCTCTGCTATTCATTCTTTATCCAGATTCTGCTCAGGAGCCAGCTGGCCTGCATTCAAATCCTGCATTACCAGGGCTTCCCTGGTGGCGCAGTGGTTGAGAGTCCGCCTGCCGATGCAGGGGACGCGGGCTCGTGCCCCGGTCCGGGAAGATCCCACATGCCGCGGAGCGGCTGGGCCCATGAGCCATGGCCGCTGAGCCTGCGCGTCTGGAGCCTGTGCTCCGCAACGGGAGAGGCCACGACAGTGAGAGGCCCGGGTACCGCAAAAAAAAAAAAAAAAAAAAATCCTGCTTTACCCTAGTCTAGTTTCTTTACCTCCCCAAACCTCAGTTCCTCCCCTGTAAAATGGGGACAAGGCTAGTTCCAGCCTCACCGAGTGGCTGTGAGGGTCAATCAGCTAATGCATGTGAAGGGCCGTGAACGATGCCCGCACAGAGCAGGCAGCTCCATCAGCGCTGGCAGTCGTTATTACCACCACCATCCTCTTCCAGCAAAAGCACTGCTGCCCTCATGATGACATGTCTCTGTACCCAAATATCCCACATTGTACTGAAGTAATCTGCCTCTAAGTCCTCCCCAGATAATGTCAACATTCCCTGAGAGCAGGGACACTGTTTTATGAGTCTTGATGTCCTCTGCACCCAGGACAGAGCCAGGCACATGGTAAGGGTTCAAGAAATCAGGGAACTGATTTAAAATGAGCCATATCTCTGGGGTGGTTTTTCTTTTTTCTTTTTTTACTACCATTTTCTATTACATAAGTAATTCATACATAAGAGTATAAGGCAGAAAATAAAATCACCCACAATGCCGCTCTCAGAGATAACATCATATTTCAGTATACGCTTTAGATGATTTCTGTCCTGTCTAATGGCATTTGAGCTAGACCTGGGGTCTGGAATACAGACACTGTAGTTGGGTGAGACTTCAACATAACTTCTTCCCACAATTTATCTGATTATGTTTGAGAGCAGGATGCTGCTAAGGGGAACTTGGCACACTTCCCTGCCTCCACATCCATTTCATCATGATTGTTTTTTTTGTTTGTTTTTTTTTTTTGTTTTTTTTTGCGGTACACGGGCCTCTCACTGTTGTGGCCTCTTCCGTTGCGGAGCACAGGCTCCGGACGCGCAGGCTCAGCAGCCATGGCTCATGGGCCCAGCCGCTCTGCGGCATGTGGGATCTTCCCGGACCGGGGCACGAACCCGTGTCCCCTGCATCGGCAGGCGGACTCTCAACCACTGCGCCACCAGGGAAGCCCATCATGATTGTTTTTTAATCGAAGTATAATTGACCTACAACACTATGTTAGTTCCAGGTGTACAACATAGTGATTCAATATTTCTATGCATTACAAAATGACCACCATGATAAGTCTAGTTACCATCTGTCACCATGGGGTGGTTTTTCTTTATTATCGATTTTGACTGGGACAGCATTCCCTTTGGTGGGTCTAGTCTTAGCCATAGAAGGATGGACTTAACCTCTGATCTTGGATGGCTCGTACCCTGTTGTTGTCATCCAAGTGGCCTCCTCCTTCAGCTCATGGCGCCTACTTCTCCTGATGACTTTTGCTTTTCCAGCCCAGTCTTCCTATTGCACAAGGGTCAGTTTCAGTGGCTGGGGCATTGGTCTGCCTGTCCATCCAGGGGCTGGGCTGGGGAATGAGCAGGTGGAAAACAAAGAGTTACCCCCATGGCTGTGTGCTCAAGAGCCCCGAAAAGTGACACATACAAGACACGGCTTCCTGTTTCCCAGTTTTCATGTTGACATCTTTCAACCCACATGAGAGCAAAGGGTCAGGAAGTGAACACTGGGAAGAAGAATTGTAGGCCTGGGCGGGACAGGAGGAGTATTGTGTATCTGACCTTGGTATGAACCTTTCTATTATAAAAGAGCTACATCTGCAAGAGGCTATTACCAGTTTCCTGTTTAGCTTTCCATCCCTGTCTCTGCTGTTCAGCTTTTTCATTGCTTCCAGAGGACTAAGAGACCCAGTGTGGCCCAGGGAAGGTGTAAGCTGAGTCCCACAGAGTCCATACAGCGTTTTTGGCCACAGGGCTCCAGACCACGAGGGAAAGCTGCTATTAACCCCCACTGCAGTTGTGTTCACAGAGCCCCTGCCTCCCAAAGAGAGTTCCCTCCTGCTGAGTCCAAGGGATACACGTGAAGTCCCAACTCCCTCAGACACCTGCAGGGCAGGGCTTCCCCATACCACAGGGTCACGGCAACATGGGCCCGTCCACGGAGCCCTCTCCTACTTACCGGTCCATTTCCCAGCTCCCGGGGCCCCCTGGATGCCCCGACTGCACAAAACCCCATCAGGAGGCAGCATGTACCCTTTCTGGGAGCCTCAAAACAGACCATCCTTCAAGGCTACTCCTGTGAGATCTTAAATTGAAACAGTCACCCTCAGGCCTTCCACTGGATTCATCTTCCGTCTCACAGAGCCCTCTGCCTTCTCCCTGCCTCCTTACCTCTCAGGCACGTCATCACCATCACTCTTTTTCCGACACTCTCCATCCTCTTGCCTCTTCTGCAGACATTCACCCTTCCACACGTTCATGAAATACCACCGTGTGGCAGACTGTGGCAGGTGCCGGGTCTGTAACAGTGATCAGAGTTGAGCTGTCCCAGTCCGCATGAAGAGACAGATGTTAAACCATAAACACACTCACATATGTAACTGCAAACAGTGATATGTTCTATGAATCAGAAAAAGAACAGGGTTCAATAAGAGACACCAAGTTTAGTTCAGCGTTAGGGGAGGGTGTGTGCAGAGTAGAGAAGGTCCCAGAGGAAGTAATACTCGCACTGAGAGCTAAGGATTATTCAGTTACCCGTGCAAACAGTGGGAAAAGTGCTTTCCCAACAGCACCTGTCTGCCAAGCCCCTGAGGCAGGCACGTTTCAGGACTATAAGGGAAGCTGGTGGGGATAGAGCCCTGAGAGCACAGGGAGTGTAGTGTGAGATGAAGCTGGAGAACGAGTCAGAGGCCAGATTAAGTGGGGCCGTGCGGAGCAAGTTAGGGCTCCAGGTTTTATTCTACCTGTGATAGGAAGCCTTCGAAGAGGCGTAGAGTGGAGAGGCCACCAACCCAGCAAAACCCAAACCCCAGATTAATCCAGCATCTGCTTATCTGCTTCCTCTGCCCCTACTCCTGGGAAGAAGTCACACAGCCCTCCGAAAGCCAGGTGGGCTAGACTGATCAAGAAGCTCTTCACATAGGATCACAGGGCAGAAATGGCTTGGCCGTAGCTGGCAGTTACTCAATGAAGCCTGGAAGTTGTAATGGGCATAAAACCTAACATTGCACTTACTTCTCATGTAACCCACATGGTGAATCCGTAAGGGGGCATTATGATCTCCATTTTACAGCTCAGACAACTGAGGCCTAAGAGAGTCCTAGTGTAACTCATGCGAGGCATGTGGCTGAGTGACAGTCAGGAAAGTGGTCCTGGATCTTCTGCCTCCCAGTGCTTTTTCTGCCCCACCCAGGCAGGGTCTGCAGAAGCAAGAAAATTCCCTTGGAAAGAGAGTGAGGACAGAGTGGAACGTGGTGGGGCTGAAGGGCCATGCTGGTGTGATGCTGAATCCACGGCAGCTCCCACATTGGCTTTGATGGGCTTCTGAATAAAGGAAGAGTCATAAAGCTCCTGATTTCAACTGAACATCTAAAAAGCATGAGGTTCCAGAGGCCTCTGTTGAAAGCCAGCTCCCCTGCTGGCTCTCAGGCTGATGCCAGAATCATCAGAGCAGAGATGATCCATCCAGGGGCAAAAGGCAGTCCCCTGAGTGTTTGATGGAGGTGACCAACAGCTTGAGCAGAATTGGCTCAAAGCATCCAAGCCTGGACTTCATGTTAGGGAAGGCTGACTCCTGAGCCACCGCCCCTGGGGTGCGGAAGGAAACAGCCGCAGACACAGCGCTTCCTGAAATCAGCTGCATTTCAGTACACTGATAATGACTATCTGAAAAGGAAATCAGTAAAACAATCCCATTCAAAATACTAAGAACAAGTGCCCTCTGCCATCCCAGTACCCCCAGAATGTTCTCTGGTTGAGCGGCACTCCTCACCTTGCTCCTTGCATCAAGGTCATCAAACCCACCAGGAGCCAGGTCACAGCCAGCTTTGTGTCCCCTCCCTCATATTGCCTTGGACACAAAAGGACTTCAAGAATTACGTGCTAAAGGAATTAATTAAACAACCAACAAACAAAACAGATTGGGGCAGGCGGTGTCAAAAATACAGTTGTGGGCTCCCCTGGTGGCGCAGTGGTTGAGAGTCCGCCTGCCGATGCAGGGGACACGGGTTCGTGCTCCAGTCCGGGAAGATCCCACATGCCGCGGAGTGGCTGGGCCCGTGAGCCATGGCCACTGAGCCTGCGCGTCCGGAGCCTGTGCTCCGCAATGGGAGAGGCCACAACAGTGAGAGGCCCGCGTACCGCAAAAAAAAAAAAAAAAAAAAATTTGTCCCTCAGTATTCATGGGGGATTGGTTCCAGGACCCCCAGAGTATACCAAAATCCGGGAATGCCCAAGTCCATTATATAAAATGGCATAGTATTTGCATATAACCTACACACATCCTCCCATATACTTTAAATCATCCCCAGGTTACTTATAATACATAAGACAATATAAATGTTGTGTACATGGTTGTAAATACAATGTAAATGCTATGTAAATAGTTGCCAGGACATATGGCAAATTCAAGTTTTGCTTTTTGGAACTTTCCGGAATTCTTTTTCCCAATATTTTCAATCCGTCATTGGTTGAATCTGCGGATGCAGAACCCTTGGATACCGAGGGTCAGCTGTAGTGTAACTTTTTAAAATTGAAAACACAATACCGTCACGTAGGAGGCACCCAGTTTAGGAGAGAGGGTGCGGCGTCTCTCTTGGGCTAAACCTCAGCTCTGCACTTACAAGCTGGGAGAATGTACACAGGTTACCTAACTTCTCTCAATCTAAGTTGCTGCATTTCTAAGTCAGGGTTTTGCCTCCTTCACAAAGACAGTTACGAAAACCAAATGAGTTGATAAAGGACCTAACGTGGTGCCTGAAGCACAGTAGGAGCTCAAGAAAAGGTACTTTCCTTCTGTCTCTGGAGAGCCGAGTGCTTAAATATGGGCCATGGAGGCAACTGCCTGGGTGTGAATCCTGGCTCCACGGCTTACCAGCCACGTGATCCCAGGTACCTCTCAATCTTTCTGAGTCTTAGTTTTCTCCTTTGCAAAATGGGATGGTGGTAAAAGCAGCCACCTGGTAGTCTTGGCACAGATTCGAGAGAGCAAGTGTGCAAAGCATTTACCTCGACCGTCGCCCAGAGGGGCATCCCGCCTGGACATGCTGTACTGGGGGAAAACTTAGAAGCCCCTGCGTGCTTTGGAATCTCTCTGCCCTCTACTGTAATAACACCCCCGTGAAGTCCTCTGTGCTCACATATGTGCGCAACTCCCTGCACCCAGGCGCCCCTTCTGTGTGCTAAACAGGGACCTGTCTAATAAATCATTTTCACAGCCCTGTCGCCAGGACACACACGGAGCCGCTGGCATCCTCACGTTGTCTGCTCCCAGCTTTGCTGCTGCCGATAACTCCCCACATCTGGCAGTGAAACGTGGCCTGTGACGAACACACAGTGGAAAGTTAATGAAAACAGTAAACTGATTTTAAAAGTCTGCGCCGCTGCATAACTCCACCTCCATCCTCAGCCTGGTCCCTCCTGTGAGCCTGTGTCTGCCTCCCTCCTCCGCTTAGACTAATGAACCTGACCCTTCCCCACCCTTCCCCTTCTCTCCTTGGCCATTATTTAGTGGGAAATGGGAGCTCCCTAAAGAAGCAGCGGAAGGACTTGGCAGCTGGGGGAAGGGGAACTGGCATATCCACATTCTGCGAGTGCAGCTTCCATCTTCCCGGCCACACCTGGCCCAGTGCTGGTGAGAGAGGACTGGTCCCAGCAGCACCTGGCAGTCTTGTCCCTCTGCCACCATGCTTCCTCTGGGGACTCATCTTAGCTGTAGTTTCACCTGTACAGAGAACCAGTGTTTGGGGAATCAGGTTAGGGGACACAGAGAACCAGTACCTTTGGTTCTGGGCAGCAGGTGGGCACAGGTGCTAGAGAGTTAGGTTCATACCAGCTCAGCCACCTACGTGCTTTGTGACTTTGCCAGGTGACTTCACCTGAGCCTCAGGTCCCTTATTCGGGGGAAGAAAAAAGTCGAGGGAGCAACAGTGCCTCCTCTGAGGTTGATGTATCAAGCATTTAGTCGAATGCTTGGCACAGGGCAAGCCCCCCGTATATATTAGCGGTTCTTATGAGTAGCAGCAGTGTTAATAATGCCTGACTTCTGAGATCTCCCCTCTGTCTGCCTTCATCTTCTCAACCCTGTCACCGTGGCTGTTTTGCTCAGTCTGATTCCCCTGGTCTTGTTCTGGCTCCAATGAACAGATCTTTAACTTTATTTCCCGGTTTCCAGACTTTAGGCTCCTCTAGACGCTGAGGCCAAGGAACCCCCTCCCCAGACCCTGCATCGACCTTCCCCCCTCCCCCACAGTACTCAGATCCTTGAGCCTCAGCCCTGTGGGACGTTCCTCACGGCCAGCCGATGGGGTGGGCACGAGTGGAAGGAGCCAACCTTCTCTCTTCCCCAGGCTGGGATCAGTGAGCCTCGGGCAGCTCTGGTCAGAGGAGCTAGGTTTAAACAAGATGACAGCAGACATGTCCAAATCCTAGTCACTTCTCCCTGGGTCCTGAGACCTCTGTAACCAGAGGCAGGGGAAGGGTAAGAATGCTCTCTGATACCAGAGGGTGGGCGGTGCCCCTTCACTCCTGCTCAGACACTGTGCCCAGGAGTCCTGCTGTGGTTCATTCATTCATTCATTCATTCAGATGATATATATCTAGTGACTTCCTGTTAATCTTGGGGAAGATTCGGCAGTCGTGTCATTACCAATATCTCCTTGCCCTTGAAGAATCTTTGCCCTTAATCGTTCCCAAATTGGATGGGAAGAAATCACAACTGCTGTCCAGGCCGACAAATAGGAAGACTTCTGAGTTGGCCCCAGCCCCCATCCACGTTAGGTCCAGATGGCAGAGTGGGGTTGGCAGAGTGGCTCTCTCCTCCTCAGGGGGGCCCCCGGCCAACTTTCCTCACATCGTCTTCATCAGATACATGTGCCACCGTTGGATTCAGCCCACAGAAAACTAGCTGTAGCTTTGTAAATAACAGTTAAAGCTGCAGATGTTCTGGGCTAAAAGAGTCAATGAGACTACAGGGCACGCAGTGCCAGACTGTGTCAGCCCACCAAGACGGGGTGAGTGGGAGGACCGCAACACGTCCTCCTCCAGGGATCACCAGAAGATTCCTACTAGGAATCCCACTTGAATAACAAAAAAAGAAATAAGCAAACCACACCTCCTCCCAGTCAGGGACATGGAACAAGAGGAAAAATGCAAAGAAAGAAAGAGGTTGGGTGTTGATAGTGTCAAAGGTCTTTCATCATGACAGGAGCTCCCAGATTCTAGGCTCCAGTGGGAGCTGTAGGAGAGGCCTGGCTTGGGGCTGGGATCCAGGTGGTGTGAAGGCAGGAGCGGTGTCTCCTTCCACCACCCAAGGCACAGACTGAAAGCCTGACAACCGGCAAGTCAGAGACACCCATCAGGGCTCAAGAGCTGCAGTGACTCCGCAGCTGCAGGTAGTGCAGGAGACTCAATCAGGATGGTGCCAGACCCTGGAGTGGAATGTGAATGGGGACCCTGGCCCAGTGTAGACCCAGGGAAGCTACCCTGAGTCCCCAGTGGCCTTGGATCTCAAGGAGAACCAGTTGTGTAGGATCCTGTGTTCTGGGGAGAGCAGCCCATCCCTGGGGAGTACCCACTACAATTCTCCTCTGAAAGCAGAACTTCTTCCTCTATAGCCCTGAAAATCCCACTGGCCATCAGTACAAGGACTGAGGTCTTTGGTCAAAGAACAGAGGACTAGACATGGCCTTATTCATGAGATTATTGTGTATTCCACCCTCTCGGTTTTATAGATGAAAAAATTTGAAGGTGAAAGGGCTCGTGTTGGAGAAGGTAGCCCAAAAGTCATCCCAGAAGAGCATGAGAGAGTGGTCTCTGGCCAAGTTAGCAGCTTCCAAAGCAGGACCCTTCTCCCATGAAATCGCATGCAAAATTTGAGAGGGTTGGTGTCCTAGGTCCTCTCCGTTAACTACAAAGTCTGACTCAATGTTGAGAAGAAAATCTCAAAAAATCTTTGTGAAATGAACACGTGGATGTGTGTCGTTCTTGGTGAGTGTCATAAATGGATCATCTCTCTCTCTCCTTCAGTGTCCCCATCATGTAAATGAAGGGTGGCCATCTACCCTCCTGTAACCTTGTCAGTATGGAAGGGAAATACTCAGGTGCCCACATCACCTGCATTAAAGGAGGAAATACCTCTTACCCTTTGAGGGTAATGTTGAGTCAACATTCTCCTTAAATGAGCAGTATCTGTAATAACAGTTCCCATTTGTGAAGCACCTACTCTCTGCCAGGCACTGCAGAGATTACTTTGCATAGTTTTCTCATTTATTTCTAAAATCAACCTATCAGGTGGGTTTGATTATTATTACCATAATACTTGGAAACTGAAGACCCAAGAGGCCTAGCTGTTTGCCCAGGTCTGCATGGCCCTGTAGGCAGTGCTGTCCAGAGCTGCACACAGGTCAATATGAGTCCTCCTTGCTGCCTCTCCATGTCACCTCCAGCTGCCCCTCGGCCTGCCCAGCTCAATTCAACCTACATTATGTTGCCACTCGTCTTCCTCTTTTTTTCCCCAAAAATGCTTCACCCTCATGATACACAATTCTGTGAAGCAATTCATCTCTTTTGATTACAGAATAAATACAAATTAATTATTTTTTATATGCGGATATATACAAAATAAAAATAAAAGGAATATATCCATAATCTTATCATCATACTTTGAACATTTTGATGTCTCCATCCAATAGTGTCTGTTTTCATTTTAACTGAGGTTCTACCTGTAGTAGCAGAATTCCCAAATAAGAAGAGAAACAACACACATGTCCACTTTCCCTCTTCTCTTGTCCGCTATTTGTCTGCTTTGAGGGCTGGAAGTAGAGGATACAGCTGACTGCCATGGCCAGATCATGACCGCCACCACCTGGTGCCTCCGGCCTCCCCCAGCACCTGGGGGCGCCGGGCTCATGGGCAATGCTGAACGTCAGAAGGACATTCAACTCGAGCTCCAAGCCGGGAACCTCAAGACGCTCCTCCCAATGTGTCTTCAGACAATCCCTTCGCATTCCCTTGGTCGTCACATCAGGCCTGTTCCCCTGGTCTCTTGAAGACCCTTTCCCGTAGCATCCCCTCTGCTGCCCTCTGGAACTCACCTCAGTAGCCGGCCCTGCCTGCTCTGCCGGAAACACTCAGCCCGCTCATTGTAGAAGCTTGAAGGAAGCTCCTGCTCTGGGCTCGCTGGAGGCACAGTGAGGCCTGTCCTCGAGATGCCTGCAGTCTGGTGGGGAGACTGGCACAGTCGGGCAGCCCCTCTCAGGAGGCGACTTGGAGCTGCAAATTGAGTATGAAAAGGAGGCAAGCATTGAGAGAGCTGGGGGAAGAGGGTTCTGGGCAAAGGGAACAGCAAGTCCAAAGGCTCAGAGGTGGGAAGGAGTTTGTCTTGTCCCAGGATGAAAAAGGTCAGTGTGGGGGGGGTGTATAAGGAGCCAGGGGGAGGTGGTGGAGATGAGACTGGAGAACTGGCAGGGGCCAAATAATGCAGCGTGGATGTTCAGTGCAAGAGAAGCCGTCGTCGGAGTTTTCAGAGAGGTGAGGCATGATCTGACGTACATTTCTTAAAAACCACATTCGTGGCTTGTGGGGGGCAGGGCAAGCTTAGACATGGGAGCCCAGCAAGGAGGTCATTGCAGTGGCCTGGAGAGAGGAAAAATGTTGAGGAGCAGGGTGGTGGCCATGCACATAGAGCGAAAAGACAAATTCTGGCGTCTGACCCACCAGGAGGTCTGGCCGGTCACCTCAGGCTGGCTGTGAGCTCCTTGAGGCCAAGCACGGACCCTCACATGCCCAGCAGAGTGCCCATGCTGGCTGGCTCTGTAAGGGACACAGCCTGGGTCCGCATTCCCGCCCTGCAGGCACGCATGAGGATGCTCCGTGGATAATGCTACCGGGGCCCACAGCTCTCCCTGTGGGGAAAGGCGCTTTGCTCCAAGAAGCTCAGAATTGGAGTCAGAGGCAAACCATACTCAGACATGACCCAGAAAACTGGCCGCCGATCCAAGACCTCAGGGCTGTCAACTAGGACAAAGCAGCAGAGGTCTCTGAGAACCCAGCCAGGACAAGGGCTTCGAGACAGTAACTGACCTCTAAGTGGTGAAGAATAAATGCATATTTTTTTCATTAATTAATTTATTTATTTTTGGCTGCATTGGGTCTCCGTTGCTGCACACGGGCTTTCTCTAGTTGCGGCGAGTGGGGGCTACTCTTCGATGTGGTGTGTGGTCTTCTCATTGCGGTGGCTTCTCTTGTTGCGGAGCACGGGCTCTAGGCGCGCGGGGTTCAGTAGTTGTGGCTCACGGGCTCTAGAGCGCAGGCTCAGTAGTTGTGGCGCATGGGCTTAGTTGCTCTGCGGCATGTGGGATCTTCCCAGATCAGGGCTCGAACCCATATCCCCTGCACTGACAGGTGGATTCTTAACCACTGCGCCACCAGGGAAGCCCAAGAGTAAATACATATTGAGAAGGTGTCTCCAGTGGTAGAGAAACGCAGTCTAAACAGAACATGAGGGTGGGTGACAAAAGAAGCCTTTCAGTTAAACATGGAGCCTCGCCCAACACTGACGACTCTTTAAAAACACTGGAAATTGTCTTTTCTGCTGTGGGGGAAAAAAAAATGCCTCCCTGTGTGCCAGAAAGAAAAGGATGTGGTCAGGAAGGAAGGGGGCGGAGGCAGAGGTGGGAGGGTGGTATTTACAGGCTTCTCGGAGTCTGACATAAACAGCAGAATGAGGAAAAGCCTAATTTTAAAACTTACTCTGTAATCATGGTGCAGACCGTCTGAGAATCGGGATGTGTGCCAGTGCCGGGGCTGGGATTGGTGCCTGAGTGGGCTGGGAGGCTACCCAGGGGCCATGGGCTTCGTGACTCCCTGGGTGATACAGGGTATTGGCTTCCCCCCAGCCCCACCTCCGCCCTCTCCCAGCCCTGAGCTCTGCTCCTTCCAAAGAGTCTTCTCTCCACCCTCTCCCTCTCGACCTCCCTGCCCACCACGGACTGCTGTCTCCAGAGCCTCCTGTGCAGGGGTTTGGAGGGGAGGAAAGATGCTGGGCACTGCATCTGCCGAGTCAGAAGTGTTGCTGAGGAGGAGGCTTCCCAGGACATAGGCACCTGACTCTTCTCAGCACTGGATGGAGAAGAAAAGCTGAATTCTCAGAAAGCGTAGTGTTCTCTTTAACTAAACTTCCCACGTGCCTGACTGGTAACTCTATTGGTCTGAGCCATGACATAAAGAAACAAGGTAGGGGCCTCTTTTCCACCCTCTCAGTGCAGCAAAGTTTACACAGCGGTCAGTCTCCTTTAAGAGCAGATGCACTGAGGCGGTTAGACCACAGGCTCTCAGAACAGCACCTGGCATGTGACCAGGACTGACACCCAGCTACAGAACTGCCTCTGCTCTGCCTACGCTAACCCTATAGTTGCTGGATTTGGGACAGAACCAGGGCCCAAGAAGGAACCTGGGTAGCCAGGGAGGATGCTCTTGGGGAGAGGGGAGTCCCTTTAGCCATTGTTCCAAAACTGTTTTAATATTTTAACGACAGATATGGTGAGAGCAGTGTGTGCCAGCTAATATCATCCATGACCTATTATTTTTCAGAGCCTTTGGAGCACTAATTTAGTACCAGGGAGTCACTTTAGGGAACACGTGTGATTTAGGATAAGATCTTGTGTTCGCAACTCACTTCTGCCCAGCACTAGCTGTGTGACCTTGAGCAGGTTCCTTATTGTGTAATGGAAATGGAATGATGCCCATGTTGTGCGATCCATGTGAGAAGTAGGTGCAATGCTGTTTCCAAGAGTAAATGTTAATACTAAACAGATGTGAATAAAACTCACATACCCAAAGAAAATTCAGGGTTGGAACTGTCCATGGTTCCAGAGCTGTGGATACAGATCTCCCACCTGTTACCCATCCCGAATATTTGTAGGGTCCAGGGGAAGAATGAAGGCCCACGTACCATATTTTAAAATATTAATATTAATTTTAAGCCGAACTAACAAAAGGCTGAATGTATAATTCAGACTAACAGAACGCTAAGTTCTATCCTCTGACCTTGACAGATGTATCTTTATAACAACCTGAAGGCCAGGTTCAGGTTTAGAATTCTTGGATTCCAAAAGTTCCGTGCCAGATGTAGCAGCATAGGAATAGCCAACCTTCAGCCCCTGGTTCCGTTTCTCTTCCTTCCCCTTGCTCTGTACCATATCGAGATATGGACCATCGCACATATGCATGTGAACGTTTAACGTGGGTATGTCCAAACTCCATGCATACCCCCAACAAACAGCCTTGGGGCCAGGGGTGTACACACAGGTGGAGTGGACCCCTTAGGAAAACAGACCAGGAAAAAAGCCTGTGTAGACCCTGAAGGCAAGTTTGGGGCCATCTGAGCTGGATCCCAGATACCCGGAGGGTGGTCTAGAAGGAGGGGCACAGGTTCTAGGTGGGCATGCCCTCTTAGCCCCACAAACTCCTGGTCCAATGTGTAAGGGCATAGCCAGAAGATACTAGAGTGGGTACCTTTAAAGTGTTGGGCCAGGCAGGGACTTCTCTTACCTAGGCCTAGGGGCAGTACCATCCTGGATGGCCTCCCCTGGGAGCTCTACAGGCTTGAAACCATCAGTCCTCTCCATGTGTGGTTCCCCTGACTCCCATTCCAGCCTCCGTCAGGGGACAGTAGTCTCAGCAGTGCCCCTGCACACCTGCCCACTCCCTGCTGGCCCCCCATCCCCTTGATGACCACAGGGCTTTGGCAAGAGCAAAGCAAGGCTCCTTCAGAGAGGTTGCTCTGGCCCTCGTGGACACTGGGAGAACTTGGCTGGGTCTGGGTGGAGACCTGGACCTCAACCCAGGGACCACTTATTTGAATGAAATGCTTCACATGAGCTTGATTGAGATTTGTCTCTTTCTTCTAAAAATGGAATGCAGAAAGCACGTAGGTTGCAATAATCGATGTTTTCATTATTAGCTCCATTGGCGAGTCCAGTAGCTGTGAGCTTTGGGTCAATGGCTGATTGTCTGAAAGGAAAACACTGTGTTTATCACAGTGAGGAGAAGGGTGATTGGAGAAGGAGGGGAATGCGATGATAAGAACTAATATTGACCAAGTGTGTTACAGTTTACAAAGCAGTTGCTCACAGATCATCACCTCATTTGATCCTGGTAATAGCCCTGAGATTAAGGAGGCGGGGTTCTTTTTCTTCCCATTTCACACATGAGCAGCCTGAGGCTGATTTGCTGAGGTCAGCCAGCTGTCACCTTGGGATTGACATCCAAGACTCCTGAGGGCAGTCTTTGTTGCTTCCTCCATTCACCACACCAAAGACTTCAAGAGACATGAAATTTAGAACTCAAAGGAGCTCTTCCCACAGTGTGACGCAGTAGAAAAGGCAGAGTTTGGGGCCAGGGAGGCTTGCCTTTACACCCTGGCACCGCCCCTTACTATCTATATGACTTTGCCTAGTCCACTTTTCATGGATGAACAGTGTATACTAATCCCTGCCTCATATAGTTACTATTAAGTGCTTGCACGTGGAAGGGTTCAGTGGCTGTTCATTTCCTTTTTCTCCAGCGCTGCCCCATCTCTGTTCCTTACTGATACCTAACCTTCAATGTAATGTACTTTGTGCCACGCTGTGTTAAGTACTTCCCTTCATTATGTCATTTAATTCTCACACCAAGTACATCAAGTAAGTCCTGTTCTTACGTCTATTTGATAAATGGGGAAACTGGTATAGAAATGGCAAGTAACTTGTCTAGTAAATGGTAACTACTAAGTGATAGCACTAGGTTTACAAGCCTAGACATTCTGGCTCCAGAAATCCTCCCTTCAGCTTCTTTGCTTGAGCAGCTCTCTACTTTATCTTTCTTGTCCCCTTCATTGCCCAACTTCTTTTTTTTTTTTTTTTTTTCCGTACGCGGGCCTCTCACTGTTGTGGCCTCTCCCGTTGCGGAGCACAGGCTCCGGACGCGCAGGCCCAGCGGCCATGGCTCACGGGACCAGCCGCTCCGCGGCATGTGGGATCTTCCCGGACCGGGGCACAAACCCATGTCCCCTGCATCGGCAGGCGGACTCTCAACCACTGCGCCACCAGGGAAGCCCCATTGCCCAACTTCTTGAAGGAACTCCCTGAACTCTCCATTTTTTCTTGTGTTTATTCATTCCCTCCATAACCCCTTACAGAATGGCCTCCACCAGCATATCTTTACTGCTGTCTTGATAGTAAATCTAATGGCTATTTCTTAACCTCACTCTCTTCCATTTGTGTGGCTTTTGACAGTGATGACTCCCTGAAATTCTCTTGACTTTGGAAACAAGTTCTACCCCCCCCTTCACTGGCTATTCTGCTTTTCAGATTCCTCTTTGTCTTCTGGCCATCTAACAAGCCCCCTAAGATCTCTGTTTCATCCCCAGAGATCTCACCCATCCCCATCACATCAACCAATTCTCTCCATGCAGATAGTTGCCAAATTTACATCTCTAGCCCTGATTTGCTCCTAAGCTCTAGACCCAACTTTGCATCTTCATAAAAGCAGCAGCATCCCAACTGAAAATGGTCTCCTCCCCTCTTTCACTTCAGATCAATTCAATGCTTATTTATTTAACAAATAATGTTGAACTCCTGTGTGTCAGGCACTGTTGTTGGTACTGGAGATATAGCAGTGAATAAATTGTCAGTACTGGAGATATGGCAGTGAATAAAACATAGGAAATCCCTGCCTTCTTTGGGGTTATATTTAGGGAGTGAGATAAGGAGAGATAGACCATTAGCTAAGTAAATTATATAGTATATTAGACAGTGCTATAAAGAAAAACGAATCAGGGATGGGGAGGGCTGGGGCAGGAAGTTGCCATTTTGAATATGACTGTCAGGAAATATTGCACTGAGAACATGATATTTGAGCCAGGAATGATGGAGGCAAGGGAGCAAGCCTTTCAGATAATTATAATATAATCTGGGACCTGTAAAGATCTGGATATATCCATGGGAGCACAGAAGAGAAGGCTTCCTGGAGGAGGTGATGCATGCAATGATTCTCAAATGTCAAGTAGTTAAACACAGTGAGACTTTAGGAGAGGAAAGAGCAGTGCAGGCAGACAGCACAGCATGAGCAAAAGGGCAGAGGTGAGAAACAGCATGGTATGTGGAGACAGGGAGGCCAGACTGCAGAGGGCCACATATGTCCTATTAAGGAACTTGAATGTTAGCCTGTAGGTGATGCCAGTGATGTCCAGGTAAAGGAGACTTTGAAGGGTTTTAGGTAGAGAAAAGACATAATCAGATCTGCATATTTGTACATGAGTACAGCCTAAAAGATGAATTTGAGAGGGAGCAGGATTGGATGCAGAGAGACAAGTTATGGGCCATTACAGCAGACCAGGTAAGAGATGCCAAAGACTTGGATTAAACAAGGGCAAGTGAGAGTTGAATGGAGAAAGGGAGATAAATTCAAGCATCGCTTATGGGGCAAATTCACAAGATGCAGTAACAACAGCTTTGGCAGTCTAGGAGAAGGCAGAGGAAGAGCGAAAGATGACCCTCACTCTGTCCTGGAAGACAGGGTGAGCAGTGGGCCAATGCCTGCAGCAGAGACGGGGGAAAGGGCCAAGTTTACGGTGGATGTGGTGAGTTTGGTTTGGGCTATGTGGAATTTGACGTGATTTTGGCATCCCATTCAAAGTAGTCATAATGGTCATAGAGTGATTCCAATGGTGCTGTTATTCTTGGAACTTATCAGGAACTATTTGAAAACTATTATGAAAGCCAATTTATCAGCTACATAAACCAGTCATGCATTTTACAGGCAAAACTCTTTTTGCAAAAATAAAAAAGCCACGACCTTGGAATGCACATTAATAGCTATTTTTCATAAAAGAAACAGAAATGATATGATACTTTTCAAAAAGAAACCTACTCCCTTTTCACTAGGCTTAAGTCCCTATTCGTTACGCTTAAGTCATAATGAATTTTGGCTGCTTCCAAAATCAAACCCTCCATTAATCGTGTAGTCCTGGGGCCCCTGGGCCTATGGAAAAGAACATGCCTCAGACCTGAGGGATTTCCAATAGAGCAGTGGCCAAAGTCACAGCAATGGATGGAACGAGTGTGTAGCCTCCCAAGGTCACCATGCCCATTAGCTACACTCACCAAGTGCCTTTGTTTTTGTTTTTGTTTTACATCTTTATTGGAGTATAATTGCTTTACAATACTGTGTAGTTTCTGTTGTATAACAAAGTGAGTCAGCTATATGTATATATGTGTGTGTCTGTATATATATATATATATATATCTATCCACATATCCCCTCCCTCTTGAGCCTCCCTCCCACCCTCCCAATCTCACACCTCTAGGTGGTCACAAAGCACCAAGCTGATCTCCCTGTGCTATGTGGCTGCTTCCCACTAGCTATCTATTTTACATTTGGTAGTATATGTATGTCCATGCCACTCTCAATTCATCCCAGCTTCCCCTTCCCCCCAACCATGTCTTCAAGTCCATTCTCTACATCTGCGTCTTTATTCCTGTCCTGCCCCTAGGTTCATCAAAACAATTTTTTTTAGATTCCATATATATGTGTTAGCATATGGTATTTGTTTTTCTCTTTCTGACTTACTTCACTCTGTATGGCAGACTCTAGGTCCATCCACCTCACTACAAATAACTATTTCATTTCTTTTTATGGCTGAGTAATATTCCATTGTATATGTGTGCCACATCTTCTTTATTCATTCATCTGTCAATGGACACTTAGGTTGCTTCCATGTCCTGGCTATTGTAACTAGCGCTGCAATGAACATTGTGGTACATGTCTCTTTTTGAATTATGGTTTTCTCAGGGTATATGCCCTGAGAAAGTAGTGGGATTGCTGGGTCATATGGTAGTTCTGTTTTTAGTTTTTAAGGAACCTCCATACTTTTTCCCATAGTGGCTGTATAAATTTACATTCCCATCAACAGTGCAAGAGGGTTCCTTTTTCTCCACACCTTCTCCAGCATTTATTGTTTGTAGTTGTTTTTGTTTTTTGTTTTTTTTTCTCAGTACGTGGGCCTTTCACTGTTGTGGCCTCTCCCGTTGCGGAGCACAGGCTCCAGACGCGCAGGCTCAGCGGCCATGGCTTACGGGCCCAGCCTCTCCATGGCATGTGGGATCTTCCCGGACCGGGGCACAAACCCGTGTCCCCTGCATTGGCAGGTGGACTCTCAACCACTGCGCCACCAGGGAAGCCCGAGTTTATTTTTGTGTATGGTGTTAGGAAGTGTTCTAATTTCATTTTTTTACATGTAGCTGTCCAGTTTTCCCAGCACAACTTATTAAAGAGGCTGTCTTTTCTCCATTCTTGCCACATACTCTTGCCTCCTTTGTCAAAGATAAGGTGACCATATGTGCGTGGGTTTATCTCTGGGCTTTCTATCCTGCTCCATCGATCTATATTTCTGTTTTTCTGCCAGTACCATCCTGTCTTGATTACTGTAGCTTTGTAGTATAGTCTGAAATCAGGGAGCCTGATTCCTCCAGCTCCGTTTTTCTTTCTCAAGATTGCTTTCGCTATTCGGGGTCTTTTGTGTTTCTATACAAATTGTAAAATATTTGTTCTAGGTCTGTGAAAAATGCCAGTGGTAGTTTGATAGGGATTGCATTGAATCTGTAGATTGCTTTGTGTTGTATAGTCATTTTCACAATGTTGATTCTTCCTGTCCAAGAACATAGTATATCTCTCCATCTGTTTGTATCATCTTTACTTTCTCTCATCAGTGTCTTATAGTTTTCTGCATACAGGTCTTTTGTCTCCTTAGGTAGGTTTATTCCTAGGTATTTTATTCTTTTTGTTGCAGTGGTAAATGGGAGTGTTTCCTTAATTTCTCTTTCAGATTTTTCATCATTAGTGTATAGGAATGCAAGAGATTTCTGTGCATTAATTTTGTATCCTGCTACTCTACCAAATTCATTGATTGGCTCTAGTAGCTTTCTGGTAGCATCTTTAGGATTCTCTATGTATAGTATCATGTCATCTGCAAACAGTGAGAGCTTTACTTCTTTTCTGATTTGGATTTCTTTTGTTTCTTTTTCTTCTCTGACTGCTGTGGCTAAAACTTCCAAAATGTTGTTGAATAATAGTGGTGAGAGTGGACACCCTTGTCTTGTTCCTGATCTTAGAGGAAATGCTTTCTGGTTTTTACCATTGAGAATGCTGTTGGCTGTGGGTTTGTCATATATGGCCTTTATTATGTTGAGGTAGGTTCCCTCTATGCCCACTTTCTGGAGAGTTTTTCTCATAAATGGGTGTTGAATTTTGTTGAAAGCTTTTTCTGCATCTGTTGAGATTATCATATAGTTTTTATCCTTCTATTTGTTAATGTGGTGTATCACATTGATTGATTTGCATATATTGAAGACTCCTTGCATTCCTGGAATAAACCCCACTTGATCATGATGTACGATCCTTTTAATGTGCTGTTGTTGGATTCTGTTTGCTAGGATTTTGTTGAGGATTTTTGCATCTATGTTCTTCAGTGATATATGCCTGTAGTTTTCTTTTTTTGTGACATCTTTGTCTGGTTTTCGTATCAGGGTGATGGTGGCCTCGTAGAATGAATTTGGGAGTGTTCCTCCCTCTGCTATATTTTGGAAGAGTTTGAGAAGGATGGGTGTTAGCTCGTCTCTAAATGTTTGCTAGAATTCACCTGTGAAGCCATCTGGTCCTGGACTTTTGTTTGTTGGAAGATTTTTAATCACAGTTTCAATTTCAGTGCTTGTGATTGGTCTGTTCATATTTTCTGTTTCTTCCTGGTTCAGACTTGGAAGGTTGTACTTTTCTAAGAATTTCTCCATTTCTTCCAGGTTGTCCATTTTATTGACATGTAGTTGCTTGTAGTAGTCTCTCATTATCCTTTGTATTTCTGGTGCCTTTGTTTTGATGTGATGATTAAGAAGTCTATTTTATTTCTCTCTTCCAGAGAATCCTCCAAGACAAGGGTAGCTTCCTTCTTTCCCTTTCAAGACAGGCACAAGAGTGCAACTTTATTGTATTATCTCTGTTTTCAGAAAATCTGGGACCAAACTAAGCTTTGTGATTTTCCCACAAAACTGACCTCTAGATCCTGGGTCCGAGTCACTGCTCACATAGCTCTGGACAGGAAAATGGAGAAAAAACATGAATGTAAAGACTCTATAGACAAAGTAATTGAATAGAATGCCAAGCTAGCCAGTCCTGAAAAGGACAGTGTTATAACAAGCCAAACTCCCCAGGCAACATGCCACAGATGGCCCGGTGTTTAGGACTGGAGGGCAAGTACAATTTTACACTTATTGGGAATACTTGTCCTCCAGTCCCACAGAGGAAACCAAAGGGCAGCAGAGCCTGATCACTGTAAGTAAAATGAAGAACAGGGTTGAAGCAACACAGAAAATGAATGCCTGGTGACTGAATAATTGTCACAACCCTTTGACTCGGGGCACAAAACTGCCTCCAGTGTGACCATTTCATCAACCCAGCAGGCAGATTGCTTCTCACTTGACCTGACCTTGTATGATTTTACCCCACTCAAACAACACTTATTCCCTTTTGTACAGTAAGAAGTGGCTATAGAATTATCTGGGAGCTACTCCTTGGCCCAGCTACAACTAGCATGGGTAACGAAATGGTAACTTAAGTCTCCAACTTTATGCATCAAGTCAATTCCTCTTACTTAGTTTCTGCCAAGCATTATACACTGCAGTTTTTCCCAGCGGTTATCAAGGGCATGGAGGCAAGAGAAAAGGTTCTTGCAGCTGTGGGCTCACCTCCTCTCCAGGCAATCCAGCCTGCCCCTCCCTTCAGGCTGGGGCTGCCTAGCATCGGGAGTACTGTGGGGGGGGCAGCAGGAGGCAGCAGTCGGTTTCTCCATGTCCCTGTGTGAAGGATTCTGAGACAGTTCAGTATTAACCTGGCAATACAACTCCCTTTTAGGCCATTGGTATAAAGTCCTACAGGGACAGTGGCACCCGCTGGCACTGGCTTATCGCATTGGAACAAGCTTCTAAATATTTGTGCCCCAGCATGAGCCGAAGCTGCCCTCCGCCTCTTTAGGAGACTCTCCGAGACCAACACACAAGGAAGCAAAACTGGTGAGGGGGGCTTCCCTGGTGGCGCAGTGGTTGAGAGTCCGCCTGCCGATGCAGGGGACACGGGTTTGTGCCCTGGTCTGGGAAGATCCCACATGCCACGGAGCGGCTGGGCCCATAAGCCATGGCCACTGAGCCTGCGCATCCGGAGCCTGTGCTCTGCAACGGGAGAGGCCACAGCAGTGAGAGGCCCGCGTACCGCCAAAAAAAACTGGTGAGGGGTTAAATAACCTACCCAAGATCATACAACTGCAGTGTGGCTGACAGGGTTTTGGTGCTGTGGCCGGGTGTCAGGCCTCTGAAGGAGGAGAGCCGAGTTCAGGACATTGGTCCACCAGAGACCTCCCAGCTCCACATAATATCAAATGGCAAAAGCTCCCCAGAGATCTCATGCTCAATGCTAAGACTCAGCTCCACTTGACAGCCAGCAAAATACAGTGCTGGACACCCTATGCCAAACAACTAGCAAGACAGGAACATAACCCCACCCATTAGCAGAGAGGCTGCCCGAAATCATAATAAGGTAACAGACACCCCAAAACACACCACTGGACGCGATCCTGCCCACCAGAAAGACAAAATCCAGCCTCATCTACCAGAACACAGGCACCAGTCCCCTCCACCAGGAAGCCTACACAACCCACTGAACCAACCTTAGCCACTGGGGGCAGACACCAAAAACAACAGGAACTACGAACCTGTAGCCTGTGAAGAGGAGATCCCAAACACAGTGAGTTAAGCACAATGGGAAAACAGAGAAATATGTAGCAGATGAAGGAAAGGAGCAAGGTAAAAACCCATCAGACCAAACAAATGAAGAGGAAATAGGCAGTCTACCTGAAAAAGAATTCAGAGTAATGATAGTAAAGATGCTCCAAAATCTTGGACATAGAATGGAGAAAATACAAGAAACGTTTAACAAGGACCTAGAAGAACTAAAGAGCAAACAAACAATGATGAACAACACAATAAATGAAATTACAAATTCTCTAGAAGGAATCAATAGGAGAATAACTGAGGCAGAAGAAAGGATAAGTAACCTGGAAGACAAAATAGTGGAAATAACTACCACAGAGCAGAATAGAGGAAAAAAGAACAAAAAGAACTGAGGACAGTCTCAGAGACCTCTGGGACAACATTAAATGCACCAACATTCGAATTATAGGAATCCCAGGAGAAGAAGAGAAAAAGAAAGGATCTGAGAAAATATTTGAAGAGATTATAGTTGAAAACTTCCCTAACATGGGAAAAGAAATAGTCAATCAAGTCTATGAAAGAAATAATAAGAGATCACTGAAGAAGTCAAAGAGGAAATCAAAAAGTAGCTATAAACAAATGACAAAACATGACAACCCAAAACCTATGGGATGCAGCAAAAGCCGTTCTAAGAGGGAACGTTATAAAAAAAAATCCTACCTTAAGAAACAAGAAACATCTCAAATAAACAACCTAAACTTACACCTAAAGAAATTAGAGAAAGAAGAATAAAAACACCCCAAAGTTAGCAGAAGGAAAGAAATCATAAAGCTCAGGTCAGAAATAAATGAAAAGGAAATGAAGGAAACAGTAGCAAAGATCAATAAAACTAAAAGCTGGTTCTTTGAGAAGATAAACAAAATTGATAAACAATTAGCCAGACTCATCAAGAAAAGAAAGGAGGGGCTTCCCTGGTGGCACAGTGGTTGAGAGTCCCCCTGCCGAAGCAGGGGACACAGGTTCATGCCCCGGCCCGGGAAGATCCCATATGCCGCGGGCGGCTAGGCCCATGAGCCATGGCCGCTGAGCCTGCGCGTCTGGAGCCTGTGCTCCGCAACAGGAGAGGCCACAACAGTGAGAGGCCCGCGTACCGCAAAAAAAAAAAAAAAAGAAAAGAAAAGAAGGGAGAAGACTCAAATCAATAGAATTAGAAATGAAAAAGAAGAAGTAACAACTGACACTGCAGAAATACAAAGGATCATGAGAGATTACTACAAACAACTATATGCCAATAAAATGGACAACCTGGAAGAAATGGAGAAATTCTTAGAAAAGTACAACCTTCCAAGTCTGAACCAGGAAGAAACAGAAAATATGAACAGACCAATCACAAGCACTGAAATTGAAACTGTGATTAAAAATCTCCCAACAAAAGCCCAGGACCAGATGGCTTCACAGGTGAATTCTATTAAAACATTTAGAGACGAGCTAACACCCATCCTTCTCAAACTCTTCCAAAATATAGCAGAGGGAGGAACACTCCCAAATTCATTCTACGAGGCCACCATCACCCTGATACCAAAACCAGACAAAGATGTCACAAAAAAAGAAAACTACAGGCATATATCACTGAAGAACATAGATGCAAAAATCCTCAACAAAATCATAGCAAACAGAATCCAACAGCACATTGAAAGGATCATACACCATGATCAAGTGGGGTATATCCCAGTAATGCAAGGATTCTTCAATATATGCAATCAATCAATGTAATACACCATATTAACAAATAGAAGGATAAAAACTATATGATAATCTCAACAGATGCAGAAAAAGCTTTCAACAAAATTCAACACCCATTTATGAGAAAAACTCTCCAGAATGTGGGCATAGAGGGAACCTACCTCAACATAATAAAGGCCATATATGACAAACCCACAGCCAACATCGTTCTCAATGGTGAAAAACTGAAACCATTTCCTCTAAGATCAGGGAAAAGACAAGAGTGCCCACTCTCACCACTATTACTCAACAACGTTTAGGAAGTTTTAGCCACAGAAATCAGAAAAGACAAAGAAATAAGAGGAATCCAAATCAGAAAAGAAGAAGTAAAGCTCTCACTGTTTGCAGATGACATGATACTATACATAGAGAATCCTAAAGATGCTACCAGAGAGCTACTAGAGCTAATCAGTGAATTTGGTAGTGTAGCAGGATACAACATTAAAGCACAGAAATCTCTTGCATTCCTATACACTAATGATGAAAAATCTGAAAGAGAAATTAAGGAAACACTCCCATTTACCATTGCAACAAAAAGAATAAAATACCTAGGAATAAACCTACCTAAGGAGACAAAAGACCTGTATGCAGAAAACTATAAGACACCGATGAGAGAAAGTAAAGATGATACAAACAGATGGAGAGATATACTATGTTCCTGGACAGGAAGAATCAACATTGTGAAAATGACTATACAATCCAAAGCAATCTACAGATTCAGTGCAATCCCTATCAAACTACCAATGGCATTTTTCACAGAACTAGAACCAAAAATTTTACAATTTGTATGGAAACACAAAAGACCCCAAATAGCCAAAGCAATCTTGAGAAAGAAAAATGGAGCTGGAGGAATCAGGCTCCCTGACTTCAGACTATACTTCAAAGCTACAGTAAACAAGACAGTATGGTACTGCCCCAGAAACAGAAATA
Organism: Pseudorca crassidens; assembly: GCF_039906515.1. Classification (NCBI taxonomy): domain Eukaryota; kingdom Metazoa; phylum Chordata; class Mammalia; order Artiodactyla; family Delphinidae; genus Pseudorca; species Pseudorca crassidens. The sequence continues at coordinate 122,246,584 of NC_090297.1, read as the reverse complement.
TAGATTAATTGAACAAGATAGGAAAACCAGCGATAAACCCACGCACATATGGTCACCTTATTTTCATAATGGAGGCAAGAATATTCAGTGGAGGAAAGACAGCCTCTTGAATAAGTTGTGTTGGGAAAACTGGACAGCTACATGTAAAGGAAGTAAATTAGAACACTTCCTAACACCATACACAAAAATAAACTCAAAATGGATTAAAGATTTAAAGGTAAGGCCAGACATTATAAAACTCTTAGAGGAAAACATAGGCAGAACACTCTATGACATAAATCACTGCAAGATCCTTTTTGACCCACCTCCTAGAGGAATGGAAATAAAAACAAAATTAAACAAATGGGACCTAATGAAACTTAAAAGCTTTTGCACAGCAAAGGAAACCATAAACAAGATGAAAAGACAACCCTCAGAAAGAGAGAAAATATTTGCAAATGAAGCAACTGACAAGGGATTAATCTCCAAAATTTACAAGCAGCTCATGCAGCTCCATATCAAAAAAACAACCCAGTGCAAACATGGGCAGAAGACCTAAATAGACATTTCTCCAGAGAAGATATACAGATTGCCAACAAACACATGAAAGGATGCTCAACATCACTAATTGTTAGAGAAATGCAAATCAAAACTACGAGGTATCACCTCACACCAGTCAGAATGGCCATTATCAAAAAATCTACAGGGGTTTCCCTAGTGGTGCAGTGGTTGGGAACCCACCTGCCAATGCAGGGGAAACGGATTCGAGCCCTGGGCATGGAAGATCCCACATGCCACGGAGCAACTAAGCCCATGCTCCATAACTACTGAGCCCTGCACTCTAGAGCCCATGAGCCACAGCTACTGAAGCCTGCATGCCTAGAGCCCATGCTCCGCAACAAGAGAAGACACCGCAATGAGAAGCCCGCGCAGCGCAACAGAGTAGCCCCCGCTCACCGCAACTAGAGAAAGCCCTAGCGCAGCAACAAAGACCCAGCACAGCCAAAAATAAATAAAGAAATAAATAGATTTATTTTTTTAAAAAATCTACAAACAATACGTGCTGGAGAGGGTGTGGAGAAAAGGGAACCCTCTTGCAGTGTTGGTGGGAATGTAAATTGATACAGCCACTATGGAGAACTGTATGGAGGTTCCTTAAAAAACTAAAAATAGAACTATCATACGACCTAGCAATCCCACTACTGGGCATATACCCTGAGAAAACCATAATTTAAAAAGAGTCATGTACCACAATGTTCATTGCAACTCTATTTACAATAGCTAGGACATGGAAGCAACCTAAATGCCCATCAACAGATGAATGAATAAAGAAGATGTGGCACATATATACAATGGTATATTACTGAGCCATAAAAAGAAACGAAATTTAGTCATTTGTAGTGAGGTGGATGGACCTAGAGTCTGTCACACAGAGTGAAGTAAGTCAGAAAGAGAAAAACAAATACCATATGCTAACACATATATGTGGAATCTAAAAACTACGGTCCCGATGAACCTAGCGGCAGGACAGGAATAAAGACGCAGACATAAAGAATGGACTTGAGGACACGGAGAGGGGGAAGGGTAAGCTGGGACGAAGTGAGAGAGTGGCATGGACATATATACACTACCAAATGTAAAACAGATAGCTAGTGGGAAGCAACCGCATAGCACAGGGAGGTCAGCTCAGTGCTTTGTGACCACCTAGAAGTGTGGGATAAGGAGAGTGGGAGGGAGACGCAAGATGGAGGAGATATGGGGATATATGTATATGTATAGCTGATTCACTTTGTTATAAAGCAGAAACTAACACGCCATTGTAAAGCAATTATACTCCAATAAAGATGCTAAAAAATAACTGAATAAATAAATAATAAAATAAGCTACAAGGATATATTGTACAACACAGGGAATATGGCCAATATTTTATAATAACTAAATGGAGTATAAGCTTTAAAAATTGTGCATCATTATATTACACACATGTAACATATTTTGTTCAACTATATTTCAATAAAAATATTTAAAAAGAAAAAGTAAAGTCGTAGGATATTCTATCACTTCCTAAGAGAAGAACGTCATTTCGAACAAGACCTCCCCCTCTTAGCTGATGAGTGGACAGTCTCATTTCTTTCCTTAATTATTAAATTCTCATGCAACACTGCTGAGAGTCATTCTTGGTCCCAGGAAAGGATTTATGGAGGACGCATAGCCAGGTTCTGCTGACTAAACGTCTGCCCCTAGGAGGACCCAGTCCATCTTCCCATGGCAGCTCTGGGAGCTGCTAGCCGCCTGGGTAGCCTGAATGCCCTCCACTCTGGCTTCCTCCAGCATCATGTGAGGACACTTCAGAAGGCAGTGTAGCACGGTGGTCAAAAACATAGACTTTGGAGTCAGACAACTCCAAGCTCCACGTCTTACAATCTGTAGAACCCTTGGCATGTACCTTAACATCTTTAAGCCTCCACCCTCTCATGTGTAAATGGAAATAAAAATGTATTTATTTTGTGGGATATTTTGAGCATTAACTGAGATGACATAATTAAAGTACTCAGCACGGTGGTTGGAATAGTGCAAGCATTCAGTAAGTATCAGCTATGATGATGATGATGAGTAGTCCATAGCACTGGGGGAGACACATGGGCTAAGAGTAGGGCACATATGCTCCTCCTTCCCTCTGTTCAAGGTTGGGAGCAGCCAGGAGTAACAAAGCACCCAGAATGGCAAGTTTGCTAAACTAAGCAATTAGACTTCCAGGCTGGACTTAAAGTTGATGGAAGAACAACATAGTAGAGACTATGTATGCCAGCCTATGGCACAACTTGCAAATTGAAGTGTTTTCCCAAAGGTGACCATTATCTCCTGTGTTATCAGTTTCTATGTCTGTTTTCTAAATGCTGGATTGGCCAATGACTAGAATTTAAACAACTTTCTTTTTTCAGTAGAAATTCTACTACTTTGATTTCCTAGGAAATCAGTATAACCTTTAACCTTACCTCCCTTTGCCCTCCTTTCCACCTGATACTTCCTTCCAAGTATGTCAGATTTCAACCACCACCTTTTCTTAACAAACCTTAGAGACGGATACTTCCTGAAAAAGTGGTTTAGACGGATACTTCCTGAAAAAGTGGTTTTTGCAATCGAATGCCTCTAGGTAGTTCATTACAATTGCACCATTCCAGCTAATTGTTGCCTCATTGCACCATTCCAGCTAATTGATGCCTCTTTGTGGGTCTCATAAATGCTTCTTTGAGCTTTTTGCTTCCAGTTGGACCAGCTATGGCTTAATTTAACTTGTTCTGGTATTGCTTTTTTATTTTTGATTTGTTCTCATTTAATCCCGAAACAGCACAGCATAGAACTTTTTGACCTGAATTCCCCTCTGAACCTCCCATTTTGCCCAAGTTGACTGTGATAGTAAGTGGTGGGCATCTCTCCAGCTTTTGAAAAATTCATTCAGCCTCTTCTTTTCTTGTGCATCTCTTCTGCTTTGCCAGGTCAAGCTGGGAACTGCCTGACTTGAGGGAAGGGAGAGTAAAAGCCATCAGTGACTCAGATGGGGTGAGCTACCCTTGGTACGGGAACACCACAGAAACTGTGACCCTGGTTGGCCCCACCAACAAGATCTCCAGGTTCTCCGTCAGCATGAATGACAATTTCTACCCCAGTGTGACATGGGCAGTGCCAGTGAGTGACAGCAATGTGCCACTGCTCACGAGGATCAAGAGGGACCAAAGTTTCACTACCTGGCTGGTGGCCATGAACACCACCACGAAAGAGAAGATCATTCTGCAGACGATCAAGTGGAGGATGAGGGTGGACATTGAGGTGGACCCTCTTCAGCTCTTGGGGCAACGGGCCCGGCTGGTGGGCAGGACTCAGCAGGAGCAGCCCCGGATCCTGAGCCGGATGGAACCTATCCCCCCCAACGCACTAGTGAAACCCAATGCCAACGATGCCCAGGTCCTCATGTGGAGGCCCAAGCGGGGGCCACCTCTGGTTGTGATCCCTCCTAAGTAGAAGCAGACTGGCCTGACTGTGTGTGGAGCACACGCCACTGAGACACACAGTGAGGTTGCCAGGGGTGGCAGGAGCCAAACTGAGTTTCTGAGCCAAAGCAGACCTCGTGGTTTGCCAGCCTTTGCAGCCACTTGTGAAGAGTAGAGCTGCTCCTTGGGTGGTACAACCATAATCCTTAGGAAAAATCCCTTCCTTTTAGGAATAAAGAAATCACTGATTTGACAGACTTGCTGTGATTACCATGCAAGTAGCCATATTTTGGAGCTGACCAGGATGATTCTTTGAACTATTGACCATTTCTTTCCTGTGAGATGCAGGGGATGGAAACAAAAGTAAACAGTGCCTGTGGCAAATGCTGCTTCCCAACCAATTAGAAGTGGGAGTGAAAACATCCACACCAGGTGTTTGTAAGACATACAGTTCCACTGCCCAACTGGAGGGTGCTGGGGAAAGGGTTGGAAGGAAAGTCAGGTGGTGAAGAGAATGGGCAATGGAAGGAGGAGGGAATAATTTGTTATTGCAAAATAATACCTGTGCATGTCTTAGTTAATCATCAACACACTCACTGGAATGAAAGAAACGCTAAGAAAACTGGAGACGTGATATTGGTTCCATTCTGAGGGAGAGCCTCCTAGGAACTGTCCAAGTTGCTGACCGTAGTTCTAACTGATGGTGACTCTCAATGGTTCCATCTACCCACCTCTTTCCAAAAACTGCTTATTTAAAGTATCCTCAATCACAGTATTTGGATAGATAGTTCTGTATTCTGCAATAGCTGTGATATTTGGGGCCTTCACCATGTTTTTAGTGAAACCCGAATTGTGATTTTGTTTACAGCTGCTTATTCTGTTCCCATTACCAGCCCTAAATTTACAAAAAGATAATTGTTTATAAGCCATGAACCCATGTAGAGTTTCAAGAACATTTCTACAAGTAAGAATAGTATTTTTACTGTTACACGTTCACACATGCAAGCACACATGCCAGGATATATATAGCATAATTACTAGCAGATTTGCCAGCTGTACCTGCATGTGTGCTTATAGGTTTTATGCATACCCAGTACATATACTGTGTACCTATATATGTTTATTTTAGCTCAACTTCACAGAAGCTCAACTCTAACTGCTTGAGCATTTGTGAGAAAGTGCTCCATAAGTCTTAACTTCAGACTCTTAATGAAAATCTGAGTTACTCACAGTAAGCAAACCTGTATTGCTGAGATCTTCAGTCAGGCCAATATAAACTTTTAAAAGTATCCAGTCTTTACCATAAGGATCACCACAGAAAGAGCTTTTAAATCACTACAAAAAGAGCTTTTCCTTTTATCCTCCATAGTGCTAATTTTGATTGATAGATAGATAGATGATAGATAGATAGATAGATAGATGATAGATAGATAGATCCTTGTTCAAACCCCCCCATGCAAAATAATTATAAAACTCTCATAATATCATCGTGGATTTTATGGGTGGATACTGCCAGCCTAATTTCAGAGACGAGAGAGTTACGATTCAACACAATTATTACAATCCAACACAATTATTACAATCCCATGGTTGGCTCCAGTGACCTGTCTTTTATCAGAGTTTGAAAAGGGAGAAGAAAAAACAGGATGACTTGTTTATTACATTTATTAAAAATGCAATTTAGTCTAATTTATTTCAGGTCCGAGGAGATGGTGCTTATTTACATGAGAGGGTTAACAGAGCCGCTCCAAATTATGTAGTGTTTTGGAGTGTATCTCACACCCCAACCACCAGCTACTCTCTTATAGATCAGTTATTGATGGCAAGCTGAGCTATTTATAACACCACGTTAATGACACATCGGTGACTCACAGAAGACCTGGAGACATTTCATTTAGAAATAATTCAGCTATTACATTTGGATTCCTCTGTCGCTTCCCATGTTATGCCTCCTTGTTTTATGGGAGAGGTAGTCCCAGAGAGCTCCATGGTTTAAATATAAAACTGCTTGATTTCCACGCTGATGTCAGAAACAGGACTCTCTCCCTGTGAATGAATTAGATGCTACCCTTATGGAATTCTGGAGTGTGGATACTTATCCTGGAATCCAATCCCTGTTGGCCCTACTTTAAGAAAACCTGATATTTAAAAATCTAAAATTGTAACAAACAGAAGGTTAATGAGGAAGTATTTTTTACATTGCAAAATACTACACAAGATTTCTGCCCATTAAACTAAGACATTACTTACACAATTATGTTTATAGCATAACTTTTATCGTATTTATAAAGCAAGGTGCTACATACTTAGCTAGACTTGTTCCTACTGAAAACTCACACTTTTCAGAGTTTTAAAAGAAATGACCTCCCACAAGTTTTCTGGAAAATTATGTAACAACAAAAATGAGAAAAGTAGATGGGAAAGTGCTTATGAAAGTTAAAGGCACTGTGCAAATATACATTATGATTATTGTCAGTGATACTGTTGTGAACTCCATAGTTGGGTCTCTCAATTCTGAAATCAGCCTGGCAGAATGCTCGATTGCCCTGCAGCCTATTATTCTAGAGTTATAGTTGCTTTACAAGGAAATGATCCCTTTTCTTTCTGTCATCCTTAGATCATTACCTTTCAGCTAATCAGGATATTGCCGAATGAAACTCTCCAACAAGAGAGAATTCACCTTGAAATCTCTGTTGGGGTCACCCCCATCCTCCCATGAGGCCTTTCTTCCCCTGACAGTCCCTGGGTCTGATGCCAGACACCATCAGCTTAAAGGGGCTCCTATGGTGCCTTGATTAGGTTTTAGTTGGGTGGTCTTAGTACTATATTTGGATTCTAAACACATATACACACAACAGTTGGCACAAGAGTTTTTAATTCCTGTGTGGAAAAGAGCATTTCATTAGGTCATAGATTCTTTAGTCACCTCTGAGATTTTTTTATTCCATGATCTCAAGGAAATTGAGGTCGAGCTATATTAGCTCATCTATTCAGGGTCACATCATTCAAGGGGTCATAATTAGCAGCAGAGCCAAGAGAAGACCCTAGGTCTCCCATATCTCATATCACAGCATGGTCACACTTACCTAAGACCCACAGCTTTCCCCTTGTCTCCAGCCAAAGCATTGTCATCAACCTTGAGCCATTCACCCTTTTAGCACTAGAGACAATTGAATCCATCCTTTAAAGAATAGGGGGAAATCCTTGTCACAAGTATGTTCAAAAAATGAATGTTCCTGGTTTCCCTTTATCTATGCAAGCTGTTCTGAGATTGAACTCTTAATCTGGGCCCTTTGCAGCATCCTACATTCCCAGTTCATTGCTTTGGTCCACAGCACCCAGCAAGGTTGGAGGCGAGTTCATTCTCTGCCTCCCCTTCCATGGGCCTTTTTGCAACTCCCTCTTTCCTGGTGCTAGGAATATCTCACAGGTCAAAATCATGTTCTCTGCAGTAGTTCTGAGCAGTAAAATAAAAGAACTACAATTTATGGAGTATTTTACAAAAGGCTTCCACATGCATTTTCTCATCCCCAGACAGTCTTATGAGTGTAATATTGTTGTTGATATTGCTATTATTATCCCCTTTTTACAGACAATAAATTGAGATCCAAAGGAGTTAAGAGACTTATCCATAGGCACACAAATAGAAAATGTCATGAGTTAGGATTCAAACTGAGCCACTTGACTCCAAATCCCATGCTGTTACACTATGCTGTGGTGCCTCCCGCGTTGTTCCCTGCCTAGAGAGCACAAGAGAACGAAGGAAAGGAGAAAGCAAGTCACTTTCACCCACACAGTCATGTAGTCCCTACCAGTCTACTAAGTGGACATATTAAAATAAGAGAAGTAACACTGTTTTCTTATGCAGAAAACTGTGTACTCCCAGGGAGATTTGCCCAGAAGAAAGCCTGTTGGGGGCTACAGTGTGGGAGCTGGCTGTCACTCGGCATCTCTTAACACAGTACTGGTAATTAGTGGAGTAGGAAATCTGCTCTCCTGGTCTGAGAATCCCTGAAACACCAAGAGCACAAAAGGAGGAGGAAAGCACGCATCCCACAGCTGAGGTCCCAGCTGAGCAAGGCCCTGCCACCCGCCATCCCTCAGTGCGTCAGGAGCAGCATGTGGGGCAGAGGTATTGGAAACAATGGCTTTCCAAGCTCCGGTTGGCACCTTGAACATTCTTGCTAGAACTGAGGGCACAATTAAACATTGCCAGAGCCAGCTCCCGACTGAGTTGCAAAGAAAGATGTAAACACACACACACACACACACACACAGACCCGCTACACTCACACATGCTTCAAGCTGAAAAGAAAATTAATTAAAACCCCAATGAATGCCCGAACTCTATAATTAAGCCTAAAAGATCCTTAGATAGAAAGGGAGTGGAGTAAGCCAGCTCAGTGCCCAGAGATATTTTTACCCCAGAGTCTTATTGCCATTAATTTCTTCTGAGATCTTGAGTACATCTGGTTCCAGTTTCCCTGGTAGGACATCTGCCTATGGAAGGCCTTCAGAAGAGTTGCCAGCTCAGTGGCCAGAGGACAGCCAAGGTTGTTTGGCCATCATTAAACACTCTTATAGGAATGCCTCTAGGGAGACGGACTGCAGTTGCTCTCCTTGGTCAGCCATGCTCCCTCCCATGATGGATCCCATCACTAACTAACCTCAGTCCTCCTAATAATTCTTTTGAGGTCTGCAGTGCTTTACAGTTTACAAAGGGTTTTTACCTTCCTTTGTGTGGAGTAAAAAACATCTCTAATCAAGATAAAAAATCTTAGTATTGGTCTAATCTTTCTCTTCTTATTGTTATTAATAATAACTCCCATTTGATTAGTATGCTGCAGTTTGCATAGCACAGACACAAAAATTTTGTCATTTGATTCTCAACAATCTTATAAGGTCTGCTTTATATCCCCACTTTACTGACAAGGGATTTGAAAGTCAAGTGACCTGTCCAAGGTCACACTAATAATATCAGTGGTGCTCTTAAGATTTGAATCTCAGTCTTCTGGCACCACACTTTTACTCCATTCTCACAGAGCATTTTCTCCCTAGTTAAATGCAGGCATCCTTCTCTGCCTGTCCAGCCACTGCTATTCCTCAGGCAGGGCTGACTGACTAGCAGAGGGAGTCTTTGCAGGGTCACCCTAATGGATCTCTGGATGCACTTTGTCCAGACAGAATAAGCTGTCCTGAAGAGTCTGGGTTCAGCTGTCTCAGGGTCTGTGCCCTCAGGTGATTTCTCTCCTCTTCCACCTTGGAAGAGTACTCTGAGTCAGGAGGCCAGAGCCCAAGACCTCAGCATGACTTGAATTTTCTAAACGCAGCTGATGAACTAGACCTTCAGCAAATCACGTAATTCATCTCAGCCTCAGTTGTCTCCTTTGTTAACTGAGCCACTAATACCGCCCAGCCAACATCATAGTCAGGAAGACATAGCAGGATGATGTCTGGAAACACTCCAAAATGTCTAATGTGCTGCCTGATGTAAGGTTTTGTCACTTCAGTAGAATCATGGGGCCCAGGGTCAGTTGCAGGTCCTCAAGTGCCATTGAATTGGACGCCCAAGACCATCTCAGGGAAACCCACTGTCCCTGCCAAGGGAGACATGTCCTTGGGGGAAGGTGGGGCTTCTGAGCTCCCCCTGCCCCCAGACACCTTGATGGAGAGAACTGGACCCTGGCAGTCAAGAAAAGAAAGGAGACCACTGCATAGCCCTGTAGAAAGCAGCTCTGGGCAGAATTTATAGCTGGAATTCCAAGAGTTCCTTTCCTTTTGGAAAGGAAAAGAGGTTGATCGGATCTGGGCCGGACTTGAAATCCCAGCACAATTTGCCTAGTTTAAGTCTCCTGGAGAAGCCAGCCGGGGACAGCTATGTTTTTCCTGTCACTGGCTCAGGCAAGAGATGCAGAGGGAAAAATTATTAGCATTATATGTATATATAATTTTATGTGGTTCTCCACTGGCCTGTCTGTCCCTGGACGGTTTTTGATGCCCCACATCTTGGCTGGGACGCCACAGTTTGTAGGTAACATTACAGATTTGGTCACGTGGGTGCACATAAAAGAAGGAAATACTTTTTCCAACGCTGCCTCCACCCCTAAGCCGTCTCACCACCGTGGAGGCATATTTGGCTGTGGCCCCTCTCTCTGCCGGCCTTGCCTGCTATAGCCCTATTCCACATGGCCCCATCTGGACCAGCCACATAGCCTGCTTCAGGCCTACTTCCCAAGGCTCCCTGCCCCAAACCCCAATCTGTTCCTCACTGCCGGGTGGGCCCCACCACAGACTTTCTGGGGAGAAAGGTAATTTTGCCCAGCTGGAGAGTGGTCCTGACGAGAGCCTACTATCTCTTCTCACCAAGGCAAATGTGAAAACAGGCCTTTGGGTAGCAGGCCACGTGGCCTTGCAAAGGAGGCTCTTCTCTGCCTCAGGGCTCCTGTTTGTCCTTCACTAACCCAGAAAACGTGGCCTGACCCTTAAAACAGCTGAATGCTGGGTCAGAAATGCCCGGGAGAAGGGAATATAGACATTCGAATTACAGCAGTGAGGGGAGAAGGCCAAGACACAGAGCGGCCGCAGCCCAGCTGCACGCAAACCTCCCTGGAGACTGTGAGGGGCTCTGAGAGGGGTGCACGTGAAGCATTTGAATGGAGAGACGGCTGAGTTTGGGGCTGACCTCAGGCTGGCTGAGACCCAGCATCACTAGCAGCAGGGAGGAGACAGGAGGGAGGACGGAATGCTTTGCTTCAGGCCAGGCCCGGGACTAGCGTAAACCAACCAAGGTGCCTGGGCTGGAAAATCTAAGAAGGTGCTCACTCCTGTTTGCAAGCTCTGATTCTGTATCTGCTGAGAGGGAGCCCCCTTCAGTGTCTGCCCTCGGCACCTGGCTCGCCTCACCCCAGCCCCAGCCCTGCTTCGTGCCATCTTCTATGCACTGTTCTCTTCACAAGAAGAGCAGATATGGGAGGGTGTTGTGAGACCCCTCTGGATACTCACTCTTACAAGTATTTGTAGGGGGTGTCTACTGTGTTCCAGGCTAAACAGAGTCAGCAGGTAGACAGTGCTCACAGGAAACTATGGAAGCCACTCATTTTCCCCTTTGGAGTCACACATCACAAAAGGAACCCCAGAATCTTGGCAAGTGCTCCCTTGGTCTGCCTGTTTGGCCCAAGAGCTCAGTGAGGATGGCTAAGGTGACAAGGCAGCACTCTGTCAAGCTCTTTGAGCTCTTCTAAAGAAACGCGCTGGGGAAAACCTACAGCCACATCAGTACATGCACGGCTCTGGTGATGAAGGGAACAGCTGGTTCTCTTTCCATCTGCTCTCATCCCAGCACCCCCACCCTTCAAACCAATTAGAATATTCCACACAGATGTGATCCAATGAAACGTTAATTGGAAAAATAACAGGAAGGATAATACATGCACTTCAGGCTAAGAACTATTTCAATAAACTGGGCTTTGAAAGCAAGACAGCCAATTAGATTATTTCCCACTTCATTCCCTCACGTACCAGAAACTATAGAAAGCTATTACTTCTAATTAATTAGGAAAGGAAGAAGGACTCTGCGTATGCGTATCAGGTGAACAGGGACTGAGGCACTACCCCACTTACCTCTTCATGCACAGTGCACATGCATGCATGCATTTACACACACACACACCAGGGACTAAAGACTCATCTACTATCTCACCTGGAGAATTTCATGGGTCTTCTGAAACAGCAAGAAAATACCTGCTCCTAAGAGCCACTCACAAAATCAAAACAGAGAAATGCCTTCTTTGGGCATGTTTATCAGAAAGGAAATGGGGCATTTCTTATGAGAGAATAAGCAACTCTAAATTCACTTGGATTCCAAACTTTCTGCATCCGAAACAGTCTTGTCTGTTCCTCTTCAGTAACGAAGGAAGCATCTCCCAAGCCTATTTCAAATGCTCAGGAGGGTCTAGTGGACCAGGAAATCTGAGACCCCTGAGGCCTGATTTTTGAATTGACTTTATTATGCAGGTCAACTGCACTTTTCCATCTGTGAAATGGGAAGAAGACCTGTCCTCAGTGCCACAGTCACCCCTTTAAAGGTTTTAGGATTGTGGGAGCACACTGACATAGAGCTCTGACCTTCTTGTGCCTTGCCTTGGGGAAAACTGATAGACAGAACTCAACCATGCAGCTAAAATATTTTTTGTACAAAAATTATGCTAACCCAAAGGCATCCTTACTGTGTAATTAATATAATATGAATAACATGATAATGAATATAATAGTCATGTAAAGCAGTCATCATGATGATACGAATTCTGCACACAGGCAGTGTGGTCCATCGGCAACAGAGAGACTCCGAGGTTGTCTCAAAGCCTCTGCACACCTGTACCCACTTGGTACTCTACTCTCCCCCATCACCTACCATGTCTGTCACTCTGTGCCATGCACAACATCAAGGGCTGGCAGAGCCTAGCGCAATCAGTGCCTCTGACCAATCGCTCACTGCAGGAAGAGGAACTCGCATTCATTGACACTAGAGCATGGTAGCTATTCCAGAGCACAAGGTGTAGGGCGGGACAGTTTCTAGAATGGCTTCTAGGCTATAACTCCTCACTTGCATGTATAACGGGGTTGTCTGTAAACTTCAAACAATTGGAACAAGTTTATTTGACCATATCTACAAGAACTTGAAATTTGGCTTCTTTCTGAAACTGAAACCATGCATAAAATTTGAAAATGCAACAGTGTTCATTTAGAATCATAAGAACTACTTATGCCATTATAGCAGTACATCCCTGTAAGCAAACCCAGCATGTCAATACTCCAACGAAACAAAGCATACAAAAATGATCAGGGAAGAAAGAGGAAGATGTCCGATGCTTGGATTTACCTCAGAGCAACTCCTTTCATACGCTCAAAAATACCCTTTTTATTTTAAAACTTCAGTTCACCACTTCTTCTTTAGGACCACCACTATTACATGAAGCAATATATACAAGTACCCCAAAAAATAGTGGCAAATTTTTTGCTTTTCTTAAAGAAAAACTGATTGACAACTTCAAGTTGAATAATACAGGCATATTCAAAAAGTTTTAGCACAGTTGAAATGTGTGCCCATGCACAGGTATACTGGGTGAGCCATAGGGTTCTGGTGAATCAGCGATTCTTGCAAATTACCTTGTGCTTTTAGATGCTGAGAACCAAGGCCATGGAGGGTCTGGTATTCCCACCCATTTCTATAGATCCTTTTGTGCCTTGCTGATGGGTTACCCCTATAAACAATCTAGAATCCCTTAATATTATTTTAGTTTTGAATCATTTTTTAAAGAACCACATAAATGCTATAGACCATCTTGACAGAGCAATGCATATGTAAATAAGTACCCATAATTTTGCATAAAAATCTCAGGGTCGTTGTCCCCTTGCAATCTATTTATGGAACCCAGATTATGAACATCTGCTTTTAAGGAATGACATTCTTTGGTCACTGTCTTAATGCCCATTTTATTTACATGTCTCCATGTCCACATACAGGTCACCTAGTAGGACAAGGCACACCAGGAGCAGAACCACATGGCAGAGACTAAAGAGGACGAAATGAGCGATGGCTGGTGGCTCCAGAAGCTGAAGCCCTGGACAGCTGATTTCCCATTAAAATGGGTGCCATCCTACCTGTCTCCTCGCCATCCTCCCATCCCCTCATCCCATGACCTGTACCCCTCCCACCCCACCACGTGCCATGCAGCAGTCTCCATGGGCTAGCTGGCTGGCTGGTTGGCTCCTGGGGAGCTGTGTTAAAGTGAGAGTTGTGCCTGCTGTATCTTTTTTTTTTTTTTTTTTTTTTTTTTGCGGTACGCAGGCCTCTCTCTATTGTAGCCTCTCCCGTTGCGGAGCACAGGCTCCGGACGCGCAGGCTCAGCGGCCATGGCTCACGGGCCCAGCCGCTCCGCGGCATGTGGGATCTTCCCGGACCGGGGCACGAGCCCGCGTCCCCTGCGTCGGCAGGCGGACTCTCAACCACTGCGTCACCGGGGAAGCCCATGCCTGCTGTATCTTTTTGTGTGGAAAGAGTGGGTCCATCCAGATCTCAAGTCCATGCCCATCCCTCTAAGTGAAGCTGGGATGAAGTACTGGTCAGCTTGGACTTCAGATACCTAAAATGTTCCAGCATTGGTTCCCAAACCCTGCCTGCCCTGCCTACACTTTTGGGTGAAAAACAGAGGGAGTATGTATCTCCCCTCTTTCTCCCTTCTCCACATGGGTGGCCAGTGTTAATACTCTCTCTAGATTTCTCTGATCCTTGGAGAGCCAGGGCCAAAGCAGTCTTATTTCCCCTACATGGCCAGGCTGGGTACCTTCGGGTGACCAAGGGCAAAGTGTATGTCACTAGGATCAGTGGGGTGAGGGAAGAACCACCCTAAGAAGGCAAAAAGTGTGTGCATTATTTTATTTACTGCCTTGCTTATTGATTTATTTATTTATGAAATACGTATTTATCATACAGCAGAAAATCTACTCCCATCTTTGAAGCACCCAGCCCCAGAATTTGTCTTCTTGGCCCCATGGGGCACAGTGAATTATTTCTCTTTTAAATGACAGAAAACAGTGGGGGAAATTCTCTCCCTCTGCCCAAACACCTCCACCTCAAGCAGATTTGAACCAGAAGTGGGGTTAGAAACCACCAGCTAGTGAGGCTGTAAAGCCACACACATCAGCAGAGGCTTGACTGTCCAAATAGAAGCTCTCAGAAGCCCCTAACCTACCCCCTCAGATCAGTCCTCCCCTTCTCCTTCTTCATGTGCATGATGGTGTCTAGCCACTCAGCTCCAGCCTGACCATCTCAGAACCAGACTTCTCGATTGCTCTGGCGCTGTCTTCTTAACTAATGCCACATGCACATTAGAGACACCTGAGGAGCTTACAGAAAACCCAGTTCTGGTCCCCTCCCCAGCTCATTCCAGCAGAATCTCTGGGGGTAGCCTGGCCCTGGTATTTTTAAAAGGTCACGCAGAGGATTCTAACGTGAGACTAGAGTTGAGAAGCACTTCTAGTGTCCTCTCCTTTGCTTCTTCCCACCACCCACATCCTTCACCCTTTATTTCCCAAGCTTTCTTCAGCACCAAGAATAGGAAAAGGCCATTGAGGAATGATGAGTTCTCTTCCCATTCCTCCAGCCCTGAACCTTCCCCATCTCTGACCCTTCCCACTGAACTTTCCCCATCAGGTCAACCAACCTGAGCAGATCCCTGGAGAGCTGGAAGGTCCCTCCAGTTGTACATAGAGGCTGGTGCCTGCACCCAGCCTGGAGGCTGCTCTCAGACAACTTCCAGGTTTTCTCAGAGCAGAAACCTACCGTTTCCCAGATTCTTTCTCTACTTGCCCTTCCCCCAGGCTCCCAGACTCCAAAGCTGGAGACATTGATTCTCCAAATCCCAATCCAGATGGGAATGCCCGTGCCCAGTCTTTATAACCCAAGCCCTGGCCATTTCTGCAGAGCCACCTGAATTGAATGCAGGTCTACTGATAACAGAGAAAGGAGACACATTGCCCCAAGCCAGTCCTTTCCCCAAGAATTGGACAATCCATACCCCAGATGGCTAATAAGAGACACCTCACATTTCACACTTACAAGATCTCCACTGCTGAGTGTGAGTAAATGTGTGTGTGTGTGTACACATGTGCACACAATATATACAAATCATAGAGATATACTACGTTCATAATAGACCCAAGTGAATTCTATATTGGATATATACACAGAATGTTGTAATATCTACAAACTGTTAGACACATCACACACACACACACACACACACACACACACACACACACACACACACACACAGCCTAGGGGAACTTGTGATGTGGGAAGGGTTGTTTTTGCTGCCCCATCTCCCTCAAAGGTTACTCTCTTGCCCCCAAGTAACCTCCCGGGGCAACTACTATGTCAAGCACACCCTCAGCTGCCCAGCTGGTCCCTCTCCTGTATCCCATATCACCAAGCCTTGTTTCCCCATTAGTCAGAATGTCCCTGCCCTCCGTCCCATCTCTCAGGGCCCTACTCTCTGATAGATGACAGACAGTTCAGTCAGTGGGTGCTAAAGAGTTGATTGTTACCCCTCCCAGGTGACATTTACGTCTTAATAGGGGCTACAGATAAATGCCTTAATCTGAAGGAGTGGCCCTCATGGTAGGAATTTCAGGCGTAGTGGTGGGCCAGTAGGGGAGATTATTTTTTATCAGAGGGGGACTTTTTACAACCCCTCAAATCACACCTATCTCTAAAATCAAACCTTCATCAGTGCATGAACACAGTCAAGCACACTTAACCTATATACACTTTCCATAATTTTGAGACACCTCTCTTATACCGGCCCTATGTTTAAAAATGAAAAAAAAAAAAAAAAAGGAACCAGCTAAATTAATTGAAATCGCACTGGGAAGTGTAGCCTATTTTTCACCGGCCGCCAGCCATCTGGCCCACCCTACCCTGTTCCATTTCCCTTCTGCTCCTTCTCTTTTCTTCTCCTACCACATCAGTTCATCGACTTGGATGTTCTCTCCGTGCTCTCCTCACCCATCTCCCCACGTGTATTTCCTTCCTTTCCTGTTTCCCCATTGGAATTGTGCTGTTTTTCGGTGTCGTCAGGACAAAGAGCAGGTTAAAAGCATGAGCATGTGTGTATCACTCTGAAGAAAGAGAACCCAGGTATTCTGCTACAGTTTGGAGAAAAACCCAACGAAGGAAGAGATGAAAGCTGGCTCTGCAGAGTGCCTTAAAAATGACTTTAATTAGGAAATTCTGAGTCGTCAGTCTTTGGATGTTACATAAACTCAAACAGATGTTGCATTTCACTTCTCTGGGATTAAAAAAAATGTTAAATACAGTATGTATTCAACAATAACAACAACAACGTCTCTTTTCTTTTTCATTTGGTCCTTAAAGATGCAGTGCCTGGTTTTCCAAAAAGCCCAGGGAAGGTCTCAGGGACATACTGAGGGCAGATGCAGGAGTCCTGCCCAGCTAGGAAAACTTGCAGACTAAGGCAGAGCGCTGCAATCATTGTTGGTGCAGAAGGCAAGTCTCAGATGAGAAAGAAGCTGGATGACATTGAGTAAGGAACAGAAAGGGGTCCTCATCCTTCTCCCTGATAATGCACTATCTTAGTCTGTGACTCAGTGCTGTGAAATTGGGGGAAGAAGAAATTCTAGAAACACAGAGGGCAAATCTTGCCCTTCCATCCCCTCCCCACCTCCACTCCTCCCTAGAGCACCCTTTGATCAGTTTCTGCTTTGCTTTTGCTAAATGATTTTCCTTTAGCTTAACACTTGCTACCCAAGGTCAGACTAAAACAAGATATTTGGAAGAGTCTGAGCTCCCGAAGGCAGTTAAGACTTCTGGGATATTGCCTTCTCTCCCACAGAGCTGCATTTTTATTTTTATTTTTATTTTGCGGTACGCGGGCCTCTCACTGCTGTGGCCTCTCCCGTTGCGGAGCACAGGCTCCGGACGCGCAGGCTCAGCGGCCATGGCTCACGGGCCCAAACGCTCCGCAGCATGTGGGAACTTCCCGGACCGGGCACAAACCCGCGTCCCCTGCATTGGCAGGTGGACTCTCAACCACTGTGCCACCAGGGAAGCCCAGAGCTGCATTTTTAAATGATTGGACCGCAGCTATGCAAGAGTGGGAAGTATAGTGGGGATGGAGCTCTTGACCTGTACTTGGATTCTGAAAACCCAATGGAGGTAGGAGGAACTGGGGACCCAGCCGATCAGGACCCCACCCATCAGAACCCCGCCCCCTGCCTCTCCCCACCGCCTCACCCCGACCTGCTTTTCTGCTTTGGAAGCCAGTGCCTGACTGGTAAGTGCTTGGTGCCCTCTAGGTACCAGCTGTTCTCTCTACTGCACCTATTATTCAAATCTGTCATGGCTCTTTTAAATGAGATGTGACCATTCTGTGGGATCAGCAGTTTTAAGAGGGCTGAGAGTCACTAGTTCATATTCTCTCTCTTTCCTCTTTCATTCTCTTTCTGTCTCTGTCTCTCTCTCACACTCACACACACACACACACACACACACACACTACCACCACCACTCAAAAGAGGGAAAGCAAGAAAGGAGACCCAGATACTGAAATAGAGAGTGGTAAATAGTGGTTTCCACTCTTGGAAAAAAATATTTCTCTATCATACATGTCATGAGGTGAGGGGAGTACATTTTTAAGCATATGTATTTATAATCTAAGACATCCCCAACCTTCACCAACTCAACTAAGCAACACATGCTCAATTCTATGGGAAGCAGCTTTGTAGACACATTTTAGGCAAGGAATTTCTGCATCTTCTCTATTAGAAAGTGTGATCTGAGGTACACTCTCTGGGAAAGGGCAATTTGCACTTTTTTCCCAGTTCACTTATTTTAAGAAATAAACCATGCACTGGTGGTGGCCAAACACGCCAAGTGTGAATGCATGTATATATACAGGTCTCCCCCACTATCCAATAAAACCTTTCATTAACCGAAGTGGCGTAAAGCGAAGAAGCAGTTACCTCAGGACACATCTTGCTAACGGATGCACAAAACAAATTGAGACGAAGCACAGGTGCTTACAGACACAAGTCAAAGCCATGGCGGCTCGGTGCTAAGATGCTGAGCGTAATTCCTGGGGAAGGAGCTTGGCAGGGCCACTGTCACTGCTACAGATGCCTGCTGCCGCTATAAGGGCTCCTGCAAAAGAAACACTGAACTTTCACTTTTCACCTTGTAAAACAAAAATCTTCAGATTTCTTTCCATCGGCAAAAACAGGTACTAATGTAGGTCTTTCATAAAAGTGAAGTTTCATAAAAACAAACTTACAAAAAGTGGGGGATACCTGTACAGTTCAAATGTACAGATGAGGTTTGGGGAACATAAGTGATAGCTGAGCCAAACTGAAATTATAAGTGGTATTTCGTTTTCACTTAAAAAAAAAACTGTCAAGTTCTATGTTAAACTCTGTAATGGTTTGGAAAAGGAAACAGGGATGTGTTTGATTTTTTAAAACCTAACTAATTATATGCACATACACTTAAAGAAGAGATTTGGGGGAGCAAAGACAGAATATTCAAACAAAAACTATGTATTTATTGCTATTTCTGTGAAAAGAACGTTACAACTGAATCAACTTGGAATATAAATATGGTCGTCTTTCTTTTCTTTTTCAAATTCATTACTTGAACTTTCTTAGGTCCTGTTAGCAGAGAGCTCAGCAGTCCCTTTTTGAGGCTCCCCACCTCCCCCACCCCACCCCCCCGCCATTTCTCAGGGACCCTGGATCCTGAACTCATACCAAAAAGAGTCAAAACACCAAGCAGAAAGAACAGGGTCACATTAACCCGTTCCTGCCCTGCCTTCCTCCTGCCTTCCCTGCCCACTACCTGAGGGAAGACATCCAGGATGCCCAGGACACAAGCCGTCCCCTTGATACAGCTTTGAGCACCATGCTTTGCTCAGTCACTATTCTCAAAGGATGCCAATGGGGCTGGGACTGGAGGCCCTTCCAGAATCAGTCCTACTGTGTGCTGAAATCACCTTCCTGATGAATCTCTACACCTCTGCATTGTACCCAGGCCGACGACCTGAGCCCTTTCCTCCCCGGGTCAGCGATCTCAACTCATCCTCGTCTTAGCCTGGTTCTGGGCCCCTTGAAGATCCCAACTTCCAGCCTGGGGAGGAGGAGTTGGCTTTCATTGTCTTACAGAAAGACCCAGGTTCCCTTTGCAAGTTGCTGCGTTTCTTCCATGCGCCCTCCCTGAAAGCCCACATTTGCATAGGTGAAGGAAATTACTGGATTGATCCACAGAGCAAAAAGATTTTTTATTTCAACAAATACTTATTAAGTGACCAACATGTGCCAGATACTACATTCTAGATGCTGGGCATTCCTCAATGAACCAAACAGACAAAAATCCATCCCTCCTGGAGCTTCCATTCTGGTGGGAGGAAAGACAGACAATAGACACAATAAATAAGGAAATTGTATAGTGTGTTAGATGGTGAGAAGTACTATGGGAGGGGGTAAAAAGACGGATCAAGAGTTCTAGAAGATCTGCCTCCAGGTGAATTTCTGTGTGGGCTATATACAAAGAAGCAGTTGTCAATTGCACTTACTAATAACAACAACATGAATAATTATGGGCTCTCCAGGCACCCCATTTAATCTCTGCATTAACAGGCATCCTTTTCCATGTAAGGCTTGAGATCTATGCTTTATGCATTCCAAAGCAGTCTCAGGTTTATTGTCTCCTAGTTTAACCTATGAGGACTTCATGTACTGCAGCTGAGAGAAGTTAAGTGACCTTCCCAAGGTCACATGGCTACTAAGTGTCAGGGTGCGAATTCCAATAAGGCTCTCTTGACTCCATTGTGTGATTCTTCTCAATGCATTTGTAAAAAGCACAAGACATGAAGCCAGAAGATCCAAAACTGAGATCCAGCATTGTATCTTACTAGGTGTACAAAAGCTTGAAAAATTCCCTGAAAATGTAAGATAAGACTGGATTTGAAATTACATTATAAATCATAAGGCACGGTACAAATGTGATGCTTTGCGGCAACTCTGCAGGCTGCCTCAACATTCCACTTACCTACTATCTGTGTGATTCATTAAGTAAATAAATATAATTAAAAGGAGTTATTTTTATAGCATGCTGCACACAACTCCCAAAGCAGTTCTTACTAAAGTTGGACAAATTAAAACAGTATATATTTTCTGCCTGTAAACTAATTATCTGATTCAAGTAAATTCAAAGCAAGCCCACTTCAAAGGTGTTCTGGAACAGCAGGTGCATAATCACACTAAATGTATTGAAGAAGCACTGTTACACGGGCCTTGTTAGGAAGTTCTGAGCATCAGTGTGGAGAAAAGGACACTCCTGTAACAGATCCCAGGGGTTCAGTTGTGGCTGTGAGCAACCAGTCGGATTTCTTGTCCTATTCCAGGCCTCTGCATCCTCTTTGTTAACTTCGTCACCTCAGCAGTTGGAGAATGCCCACCAGTGAACACAAAAAACTGTCACATTGGCCTACAGGCAGCTGGTACTGACCCCATTAGTTTAAGCTAGGAAATAAGACTGAATATGGCTTCTGTGAAAGCTTAGAAGATGCAAACTACAGGAGGAGAGGTGCTATGGACTGGATATTTGTGTACTCCCCCCCCCAAATTCGTATGTTTAAGCCTTAATCCCCAAAGTGATGGTATTTGGACATGGGGTCTTTGGGAGGTAATTAGGTTTGGATGAGGTTGTGCGCGGGAGGAACCTCCATGATGGGTTTGGTGCCCTTAATGAAAAGATCCCAGCTTGTTCTCTCTCTCCCCCCCACCATCCCCCACCTGAAGAAAGCAGGAAGAGGGCCCTCCCTAGAACCCAATCATACTGGTACCCTGATCTTGGGTTTCCAGCCTCCAGAACTGTGAGAAATAAATGTTCGTGGTTATTTAAGCAATCCAGTTTATGGAGTTCTTGTTCCAGCAGCCCAAACTAAGACAAGAGGCATACTCTATTTTCTGAAATGGTTCTTAAATATAACTGCCCAATCCCTGTGCTTCTACAAAGGGAATGTACTTGCCCTCGGGAAAAAATTTGAAAGTTCTACAAAAATAAAGTGCACCTTTATAGAGCTGCCAAATGTTGCCTGCTTTCTTCTCCCCATGGTCAGGGTGGGAGGTTTTAGAGCAACCAGGAAAGACAGTAACCTCTTCATCCACCCTCTCAGCTTGGAGGATGTATAAAAAGTATCCTCACCCTGCTTCTGCAGCTCCTACCATCAAGATTCCAAGAGAAGTTGGATAAAACCACCCAAAAGACAGAGAAACCTTGATGAGCCCAGGTTCAAGACGAAGGAAGTGGGCAGATCTCATTTTCATGTGTAAGAATAGAGAATGAACCAAGATAGATGATAAAAGAACTTCAGGAAGAAATAAAAAGGATGTGGGGAAAGCTAAAATCGTGATGATCATAGTTTTCAAACCGAAAATTCATGTCACAGATGAGACAGAGACACAAAATAAATCAAATCTATCTGCAAAATTCTGGAATTTGCCTTTGTCTCAGCCCCACAGCCCAATCTGTGGTGTAGCAATTGTTCACTCTAGTGAGATTATCTACATTGAAGATGATGGGAACCAATTATTTTCCTATCACTGAGGAAAGACAAGGAGAAATGGGCTCCAACTGAAGCTGTAGGGATCCCTAGTTAAATTTCTGAGCGAGTAAAAAATGGTATCTGGTGGAGAATTTTTCTTCTCTTCCTAACACCCCTCTCCCATCCCAAACAGACAGGTCCATCTGGCAGCAGCAAACACAGCAGACTGGAGAGTTTGTCCTGGGCAATTCTGAGTTGACTCTGACTCTTTCTTCCAAATACCAAAGTTGTAAACTGATGGCTAGAAGGACCCCCCAAATGCCACCTCTTTAAGAAAGCCCACCTCCAGGACAAGCAGCCCAGTGGAAAGAAAGGCAACTTGGGATGCCCATGGCCAGGGTGCATTTTAAGGTTGTCAAGAGGTCTCAGGTCGTCTGACTCTCTGGAGTGTTTAATGATATTCAGATGTCTCTTCAAGGTCAAATAAAGAGCTACCTCAGGGCTGCTGTCCATTTGTAGTGATAATTTAGACTGAGAGAGAAGTGAGCCAGCCCCCTGAGAGTTAAGGTCTCATATGCCCTCTGACTTGCAGGCTCCTCTCATTCCCAGATTCAGAGATTTCTAAGCACTTTCCATTGTATAAAATCTAGAAGTTTATAAAGTCTTGCCCCATATAATATCTCAGTTTACCCTACCAGTAACCTTGTGGGGTGTTATGAGTCCGTATTTGCATAGGAAGAAAAAAGGTTCAGTGAGGCTGAAAGACAGCTAATACATGCGGAGCTGGAGCTGTAATTGGAGTTTCCTGGTCTCTGGTCTACGCAGTGCACGTTGCAAGGCTCCAGCTTGGGAGTTCAGAATGAAGAAAAAGCCCACTTATCATCGGTCAGGCCATTTTAGAGATGAGAACACTGAGGTCCAAAAAGTCATTGCATTTTTCGCTTAGCTGCAGGACTTACCCGAAGCGCAGGAAAGAGGTGCCCGGATCCCCAGCACACGGCCGGTCAGGGTCTAGCCCCGGGTTCAGGGATGCAGAGGTGGCCAATCCAGGGAAAGGGCCTTCGAGAGGTGAATCAGCGGGCAGTCGCTCTCAGCCCAGGCTTCTCTCTCCCCTGTCAGGTTGGGACAGGCAGGGAAAGCCGCAACTTATATCCCATGGATTTGTGCTCTCCTGGAAAACTTCTGGTGTATCTCTTCCACCAGAGATCGACCCTCCAGGCACAATCAGCCTCCATCACAAGAACAGGCCCCAGAACTAGAATTCTCCCTCTGCACCCTGCAGCAGGGGAGGGCTGAGGGCCCTCTTGGCGGTAACAGCAAGTCACCTACTTCATGTATAGCATCAGTTCTGTGCCTAAAGCTACAGAAGCAATGGGAGGGCCGGGGAAACCACCTGCCTTTGGATGAGAGCCCCAAACATCACTGAAGCTCACAGAGGGCCGGCCCATGCCAGAGATGGCCCGTCCACCAACTCATCCAGAGTTGGCGCTCACGTGCCTGCTCAGTCCAGCACTGGGTCCCGACTCCCACTCGATCTCCTTTCTAGCTGAAGGCTCCCGGAGGACCAAGGTTCCCTCTGCTGTGGGAAGGGGTAGCAGAGGCAGCTGTGTCTGGGAGCCCTGCTAAGGCCCCGCGAAGCCTGGGCTATTCCAGCCCTGAGGAAATCCCCCTCACCTGGCCCCATTCTAGGAAGGGTGATTTTAAGGGAATTCTGGTCTGCCCCACCTCTGTGAGGGAAGGATGGGATTTCCCTCCAATCTCTCCCCTCATGATTTGCTCCTGTGTCACCTTCCTATGACACAACCCCTGTCTTTAGGGGTTGCTGGGAGGTCTCAGGGTGGACGGAACGGAGACCAGCATCACTGTAGTGATGGTGTACGCATGGCGAGGCTGGGGCGATGAGCTACTCAGTAACCGGACAGCCTGGGATCCCAAGGGCAGAAAGGCCACTGCAAAAGCTGCGGGAGAAACAGCAAGAAAGCTAACCGGGGCCCCCGGCTCTGTATTCCCTCCTCCCCCCACACCCCCGAATAAAAGCTCTTCCTGCTGGTGAGTTCAGGTAGGCAGAAACCAGAAGCTGTGAACAAGGGCATTCTTATATCTCTGTTTCACACCTTTGTTGCCAAGTTACGCTAAGAAAATACTGCCTGTGGTGAGAGCAAGGAGGGGGTGGCCCAATCAGTTGAACAAACATCCGAGCAGCATCTGCCGTGTGGAGGATGGGAAGAGGGGCTGCCACTGTCTTCCTAGTCCCAATGCCCCAGTGAGATCGTGAAGATGCTGTGACCGGATCTGGCAGAGGGGCATGAGGCCTCTCTGATAGAAACTGATGGGGCCCCGAGTCAAGGGAGCAGGGGTTTGGAAACCGGGCAGAGGAATTTCCTAGCGATTTCTCTTGCAATGCACAACCACCCCTCAGCAGAGGTGCAAGATGGGCCCAGCCACGTCTCTTCAGTCCCGTTTTTCAGTCCTCAGAAATATCCATGTCTCTATTATTTATTCAGCACACACGTAGGGCACACCTGCTATGTGCTAGGCACTGTTCTAGCTCTGTCCTCAGGAGCTTACATTCTAATTGCAGGCTGGGGAGTGACAGATAATAAAGACAATTTGTAAGCAAAATATAAGCTATGTTAATAAATGCTCTGGAGGAAAACAGAGCAGGAAATGAAGATGTAGATTGATGAGGGGTTGAACATACGATGGCCAGGGAAGGTTCACTGAGAAGGGAGTGTTTAAAAATAGACTTAAAAGAAGTGGGTGGGGAAAAAAAAAAAAAGCAACAGGAACAGAGCACAGACATTGAAACCTGATAAACCTGGACACACACAGAGCCTTTTACTTCCTAGCAGAGGAGACCTGGGTAAGTCACTCAATCTCTGAGACCTCCAGTCCTTAAAAAGTGAACGATGATACCTACTTCATGGGCTTATGGTGAGGATTAAATGAGATAATGCATAAAATGCTAGATCAGCCCCTGTCACATGGTAGGCACTTAATAAATGGCAGCTAAATTAAAAAAAAAAAAAAAAGTGGGTGAGTCATGTAGACACCTAGGGAAGCAGGCTTACCAGGAAGAGGAAACAGGCAGTGCAAAGGCCCTGTGCCTGGAGCAGGCCGGATGTGGATGCAATTGAGGAAGAGCAGAGGCCCAGTGGGGTGAGAGTGGATGAGCCTCGTCTTTTAAGACCCAGCATGCCAGGAGCTCATTCGAGAGCACTACTGAGTCTGAACTGACACTGCCCACTGGTCTTCATCAGAGGTAAGGATGTCCTGGCCGGGTGGCCAAGCTCCCCATGAAGATTCTGCAGTAGTTCCTAGGTCTTTGACAGGTGATGGAGGTGATTTCAGAACTCTGAATGGAGAAAGGAAGGAAGAACATAAAATGAGGAGAAGCAAGTATAGGACACTTAGGGACAGAACTTTGCAAACATGTCATGTTGTTCTCTTGGTGTCTTTGCACAAGCTGTCCCCTCTACGAATGCCCTTTGCTCCCTGCCCCAACTCATGATGCAGTGCCCAGTCATTCCATCTGCCCACACTCTGTACTCTGCCCTCTGTACTCACATCAGCTGTTCTGCAGTTTGTTTGTTGTGAGCTTCTCGAGGTCAAGAGCAATACCGTACACCCAGGACCTCAGAATAGATGTTTGTTGAGTGAATGGATATGAAATTCTAGGATCACAGAGCTTTCTTTAGAACCTAGTGCTCTGAGGTTATTGCAGCCAGTGGAGGGAGCATCTACATTGGAGCAAAACACTTCCTTTTTGTAGTTCCTTTCCCACTGCATCTGTGGGAAGATGCATTAGGTCCTTGAAACAGTCCATCTGTCCTGTTCCCCATGGGCCTGAGACTTGACACCCTTGGTGTTGGGCCAGGCCTCCCCAGAGCTGGAATCGACTGAACACAGCCCTGTCTCCATGAAGACTTGGAAAGGTGATGGAGGTGAGTGGGGAGGCAGGATGGGGTTGGGGGATCCCATCGCTGCTACTAAGTGCTTATACGATAAACCCAAGCAGGAATCTACATCGGTGCCATTTTTAGGGGCCCAGCAGGAAAAAGAAAACTTTCATTGGCTTTGATCGCTTATCATTTGCCAAAGTGAGATTTCAGCCATGGTATTTGCTACTTCAAGAGTGCAGGGCTGACTCTCAAATGCCCCTATCACAAAAGACCGTTTTGCAGGAGCCAGTAGCCGGTGGAAGTCACACTTCAGTGAGAAGAGGCAGCGGCCCAGGTGCAACCACAGCCTTCCCCCAAATGCCCATGAAAGCGCACTCCCAAATGACATTTGTCTTTCACACCTTATGCACTCACGGCACTGCCCCTGCCTCTTAGCCATCACACAGAAGCACACCAGCTGCCACTGAAGGTGCCAGTGAGGCAGATGTATTTGTCTGGGGCACCAAGGTGTGAGAAAATGAATCCTTTGTAGAACAACTGTGTAGAATGCTTACTTATTTGTTAGACATTTCAAATCATGTTTTCTGTAAAACTGCCTCCCAGGCAAGAGGAGCTGCATAAAAAATCTTGGGGGTTGAGATGATTAAAGCACAAGTGTGAAATCAAGGAGAGCCTGAAACACAGCCCGTCAAACAGGAGGAAAAAACTTTCATCTCTTGGAAGAAGGGGCTCAGAAACTAATAGGGTAAGAAGGAGACATACAGAATACCCTTGTGCCATATGTGATTTGTTTCCATGTATGTGTAATGAAGTTGTTAATTCATCATATTTAATATGTATACCTGTCCCACATCTTACAGTGATATTCTTACCATTCCTATGTATTTTCTTTTCAAGAAGCATTGACACTACACTTACCGAGCTTACTAAGTGCCAAGGCTTAAACACCCTCATTTCACCTTCAAGACAACCCTGCAAGGTCATGCGTGGAATGACTACTTTACAGGTTTTTAGGTGAGGAAGCTGAGGCTCACCAGCGCTAACTCACCCCAGACCACCCGATCGGGAAGTGGCAGTATTATTCTAAAATCCCAGCCATCTGGCTGCAGAGTCCCTGTCAGGCCACCTTGTCTCCTGTGTCAATCCTGAACAAAGGGATCTGGATGAAATTAGGGAAAATGTTCCAGAGAAAGGATGCCCTGTTTAATACAGACTGAGAGGCAGACGAGGAAGTAGAAGCAATCTCCTCCCTCCTCTGGCCTGGACACATTTCCTGTTTTCTCACTTGCCTTTTCTAGGGTATTTGCTTCCCCTGAGTCTCAGCAATACCTTACTCTGCATTGTCTCCCAGACTGTGTGGACAAGACAGCAATTAGCTGTTCTCACCTCCTGTGAGCTCCTTAGTTTCTCCTAATGAAGCCTCCATCCACAGCCCCTCTCTCTCCTTCCCTCTCTCTCTGTCTCATACACACACACACACACACACACACACACACACACACACACGCGCGCACTTCTGATCCGCTTTCAAATCTGTCAAACCAACATTCTTATACCAGAATACTGACTCTACACTAAGTTAGGCTTAATTCCAGAGACTGGAATAAACTCTTGATCTAAGTATGAATAGGAGTAGAATGAATGAACTGGATGAACAGTGAAGATCTTTGTACCCAAGGCTGTATTCTCGTGCTGGGGGACGTAAGGACATAAGCATGATCTTCTTTTAGGAGCCTCAGGGAACCCCAGTGCCAGTACCCTCCGTGCTGTATACTGAGTGTTTGTGTCCTCCCAGAATCCATATGTTTATCCCAACGGTATTAAGGGCCAGGGCCTTTGGGAGGTGATTAGGTCATGAGGGTGGAGCCTCATGAATGGGATCAGTGCTCTCATAAAAGAGACTCCAGAGAGCTCCTTTGTCCCTTCCATCCTGTGAGGACACAGCGAGAAGGTGGCCATCTACAAACCAGGAATCAGCCCTCATGAGACACGGAATCTGCTGACACCTTGATATTGGACTTTCCAGCCTCCAGAACATGAGAGACAAATACTGCTCTTAATAAGCCACCCAATCTATGGTAATTCATTATAGCAGCCCAAAAGGACTAAGACACTCTCTGGGAAATACCTATCCTCACCCCTGGTGGGCAATGCCATGAGTTCCTTTCGCAGGAGGCTTTGATGCTATTAAATGCACTTGCCCCTGAAGGGCAGCCTGGGGTGATGATGAGAGAGCCCCTTTCCCCCAACCCTGCCCAGGGCTGCTGTGTGTGACTGCAGACTGTACGCCCCACAACTCTAGGGATGCCATTTACATCATAATGGGCAGATATATTTTGGCGACAACTTTTTGGCAGATGGTGGTCAAAGGTCTAGCCCTGGTGCTGCCTGCCCCCAGTGGGACAGAACCCACTTTATGCAGACTGTCTTGCTGCCCTCGATCCCTGGAGGGGGTGCAGGCATGCTGAACCGTGTCTTCTGGGGTCTTTTCTTTCCACCAGGGCTTGTGCTTCCTGATGGCTTCAATCTGCCTCCACCCCATGACCTCCTTCTGCATCCTGACCAGGACTCGTATCCTACTCTCCACAGGAGACCTTGCCTGGGGACTGTAGCCCAGGACTTGATGGTCAGTCGCAGAGCGGGGAGAAGGGGTTGGAGTGGGCAGTCAGGGTCCAAGGGAGCCCCCACTCTTTCCCAGCGGACCACTGTAGTCTCTCGCTCAGCTGCTCTGCCATGGCCCCTTGTGGCCCTGGGCTCCTCTCATCGTCCCAGACTTGGGGGGTCCTCTTTGGAACCGCAGCAATGTTGGAGCTACCAACGCTGACCGGGCTGAGGTTCTCAAGGGCTCTGTTCCCAACTGTCTGCTTTCCATTCCCGGCTTCTTAGGAAGCAATAAAATGGGAAACACACTTGCACCTGCCCCAAATATTCACCTTGCTGCAAACAATGGCTTCTGGTGATTTAGGTTCCACGCTCTCAGTGGGGCCGGGCAGAGGTTCCCACAGCCCTGTAATTATACTTTTTGTTCCAAAGGAATCTGAGGCAACTCTTTTGAACTGTCTAAAACAGGCTGGTGTATTTATGTGTAAGCAAGCCAGCCAGCCAGCGAGAGCAAGCCCACCTACCCGGGAGGGTCGAGGGCTCGATCACATGAATTAATCCAGGAGCCTGGCAGCACTCAGGGCAGGGGAGCCATCAATAAAACATCAAAGGCCGGCGCCATTAGAGGAAGCAAAGCAGGATATTTTATTCATGACTGTATTTTGAAGGGGCTTGCTCATGACTCACAAATTATTCATGAGCTTCTATTTTTAAATGCAAATTACAAGGGTGTTTAAAGGGGCAGAACTGCTACACCCTACCTTTGGTACCCCTCTGGGCTATTTTGGGGAAAGACTTTCCCATTCCAGGTATAGAGCCTCTTTCCTTTCAGAGTTCTGTCCCACAGCACGGTCATCACTGTTCCCTCCCGAGGGCCTCTCCTGGCCAATCAGAAGGTAGGCCAAGCACCTGCCTCTCAGGCCCACGTTTCTGCCACTCATTGTACCAACAGCTCAGCTCCTAGTCAATCAGAAGCAGAGGCTGGCTGCTGCCACAAGGGGCTTCAGTGATCACCTCCTGCAGTGTTGATGAACTCAGTGTAGGGTCTGGAGATGGATCCTGAATCTCCCAGGGTGCTTGTTTAAGGTGCAGATTCCAGGGCCTCTCTGACTTTCCAAATCAGGCTTCTGTAATGGGGTCTACGGATCATCGTTCTAAATAAGTTACCCCAAGTGTTTCTTATACAGAGTGCAATTTAAGAAGCACTGAGCGAGTCCAGAGATTGTCCAACTTTAGCATCTAACAGAGTCACCTAGATGACTTGTTAAGACACACAGCTAAGTCCCAGCCCCAAAGTTTCTGATTCAGTAGGTCTAGGGCAGGCCCTGAGAATTTGAATTTCCAACAAGCTCCCAGGTGATGCTGATGCTGCCGGTCTGGGGACCATACCTGGAGAACCACTGACCTCCTGAAGACTGTTGAGGCTTGGGTTTGACAAAGGCCACACATGTGGGTAAAAGAAGAGTCTTACCCAGAAGGTCCCCAGTCCCCAGGCCTGTGGGCCACTCTAGACTACTGCCTCCCATCACATCCTATAAGCCTTTCCCACTTTTGAATGTGTTCCCAGGGCCTTCTGCCTTGCTAGAATATGCCCAGAGCAGTGAGATAATTTAAATATCATGACAGCGCTAAGAAAAATTTGCAAAGTCCTTCTCTTCAATCCCTCATCCTAGAATTCGTCACATAGATTTCAGAGGCATCTGCTTTACAGAGTACCCTGCCTGCATTTCTTGACCCAGCAAACACCAATTAAGCACTTACTACGTATGCAACATGATGGGAAAATAGAGTTGCTGCCCTCAAAGAACACAGTACACAGAACACAGGGACTCACAGAACACAGCACACAGGTTCAAATACAAACAGGTAATTTTAATTTACTGTGGTTATGGGAAACAGTGGTGTTTAGGGGGACACTGAGAGGGGCACCGTATTCCAGCCTGGGTTGTGAGGCAGAGGCAACACTTACATCCTTCCAGAGCTGAGTCTGGAAGGATGTAAGGAGTCAGCCTGTCAAGAGGAGTGAGGAGAAGGGAAGATCAGCTTAAACAAAGGCACAAAGATGAGAAACAGCATTGGTCCAGGGGCAGCGGAGGCGGGCTTCTGCAAGTCTTCAGTTTGTGTGACAGCATCTTTGACATTTTAGAGTGATTCATCCAGTACTTGGAGAAGATGCAGTGGAGAACGAAGAGGTGGGAGAAGTTGGAAGTGGGGAGCTTCCTCAGCTTTTATGAGATGAGCCAGAAAGGAGAAGAAAGTGGAGCCACGAGCCTGTGACACTGCATGAACGTGACCTTGACCATCAGCCTCCAGAGGATCAGTGCTCCAGTTGGGAGAGAGTAAGGACTGGGGCTGGCAGACAGGCGGTTGGCAAGGTTTCTGATGAGACCCTGCAGCTGGCCTTCGGGAAGCCAGGGTCCTCACTGGCTTTCAGGAGGGTCCTGCAGACTCAGTCACTCACGGGCTTCTTCCACCTCCTGCTTCCCAGTGTCCAGATTAAATCCATTCTTCAGGTCCAGCTTAACTATATCCTTTTCCAAGAACACTTCCCTGCTCTCCCATTTAAATGTAAATTTCCTCTCCTGTCCTAGGAGCTCTGGGAGCATTTGATCTCTGCCCCTTTTACAGTTTATAAGATTACCTTGTGTACTTGTCATTTCCTCAACTAGACCAGGGCTCTTGAGGGCAGAGGTCATAGTTTATTCATTTTCAAATCAGACACATGGCACCTGGCATAATGTCTAGCACACAGCTGGGTCTCAAAAGATGTTGAAGAGATGAAGGAATGAGTTGAATAAATAATTGAATGAAATTATTTCCCAGGGTGGCCTCATTCCCAGGAAGCAGGCCAGCTACCACGTGGTTGGAATGAAGAGCCAGGAGGAGCTAACTGGTGATCACTGGGTGTTACTCACAGACAACCAGCCTCAGTAAAGGATGGGGCCCTTTCAGAACCTCCCACAGGCCAAAACTCCAAATAAGTGATGCAAAGCCATCCAACCAGAACACCCAGCACCCAAGCAACAGACAAGGGTCGCAGAGCCCCAGATCCATCAGAAGCTGACAGATCGCTCTGTGAATGCTCTACAGATAATTAGCTGTGTGCACTGGGGACTGAAGGCACTTTGGGAAAATAATGATAAGGTCAAGGACTCAGCCAAAGCAAAGTCAAAATGAAATCATATGGACTGCTGAGGTCCAGAAAAAAGACGCTCTGGGCTTTGAAATCCCATCAAAATAATTAGGAAAGGAAGGTGAGGCTGAGAAGGGGGATGAGAGAAGAGGAGAAAAGTCAGATGCCTGCCCCTGATTCATTGGAGAATCACAGACCCAACCTGCCAGACGGCCTTCTAGCTCTGCCTTATCATGCAGCTGAGGGTGGCGGGTGTGCAAAGGGTAGGGAGGGTTACCCTGTGGGCACCACTTTTCTTTCTTCACATATGTACAAAAGCTCACTCACCCCGTCTCTCTCCTCCTTGAGGCAGATCTGAAGGGAGAATTTCAAAGGAAAAGTTTAAAATCACAATGCCCTGCTCTGGAGTTGCTGGGAACAGGGAACCACTCCAATTATTCACTCACAAGATCAGGGAGTCACGTTTAAAGCAGTGATCATGTGCCCAGGTCGGCTCCGGGCTAAGAAGAGGTGGGTTAAAAACGGTCAGACTCCTCCTAGGCATCAACAGCTTATCCCGGGGCTTGGGGAGAAAACCAAGGCTCATAAAACCATTAGAGAAACCACAGGGCAAGCTGCAAGTCACTGTCAAGCAGAGGCACCCCAAGGTGGCTGGGCTGGAGTGCAAGCAGTGCAAGCAATAAGCAGGTATACTGTGCAAAGAGAATTTAGAAACAAAAGACTCACTAAAAGCAGATCTGCTTTCTAGTATCACCGTTGCCGCAGCTAAACAATATCTGTGATAGAATATTCCTCCTCACAGGCAAAGATGGCTCCTACCCATATGCCACTGATGTTAAGATAAAGATTCCCAAGGAAGGGGAGGTTTGACATAGGTTAGAGTACATGAGAAGACTTCTCAGGTGAACAGAGTTTGAGGTTGAGCCTTAATGGGTGGGAAGAATTTGAATAGTGAGAGATAAGTATAAGGATTCCAGTCAAGATTCCACAGCTGTGTCTATGGCATTGAGGAGCATCCCCCACGCCCCACAAAGACTTCCTATTGGTTGTTGATCAACGATTTGGTGGAGGAGTGACCTCTGATTGGGGCTTGGTGCCCTGGGGCTCCTTGTTGGACTTTAAAGGAGCAGGGAGGAGCTTGTCTCTTGCAAGCAAAGCCTGTGGTGTGCCTGAGGCATATGAGAGGGTGCAGACAACATTCTTGGAAGAGAAATAAGGTGTACTAGACAGCTTTGATTGGGGTCCCAGGGCACTGAAATGAAAAGAGAAGGCATTTTTCAGAAACAGAAATGGAATAGACAGCAGAATTTATTTCCTGGATTCCACAAAGCAGGTAACAAAAATTGAGCTCTCAAGAGAGTCAGTCCTCCAAGCTCCAGGGTGAGGCCTCTGTTCTGGGGACAGGCTCAGACACAGCATCACTTCTCAGCAGGGGGTACTGAGAGGCGCCTCCAAGTATCTGAAGGGCTGTCAGGAAGAAGGGGGATGAGTCTAAGTGTACGGCTTCAGAGACAGAATTAGGCTCAGTGGGTAGAAATTATAGGGAGGCAAATTTCAACCCAGCATTAGCCTGATGTTTTCTTGCCATTAAAAATGTCCCCCGGGCTTCCCTGGTGGCGCAGTGGTTGAGAGTCCGCCTGCCGATGCAGGGGACACGGGTTCGTGCCCCGGTCCGGGAGGATCCCACGTGCCGCGGAGCGGCTGGGCCCGTGAGCCATGGCCGCTGAGCCTGCGCGTCCGGAGCCTGTGCTCCGCAACGGGAGAGGCCACAACACTGAGAGGCCCGCGTACCGCAAAAAAAAAAAAAAGTCCCCCAGTAGGGTCCACTGCTTGAGAGGTGGCCAGCCCCCAGTCACTGCACGCAATCAAAAAGTAGCTGGCCCGGCCTTCTCTTCCCGGTTCTTCCCGGAGTCGGGAAAAGCTGGGTTGAGAGGGCGAAAAAGGAAGCGGGGAATGGTCTAGGTCACGCCACGCTGCAGCGCTCGGGGGGTCTTGGCCGGCGGCGTGAGGTGGGGGCGCCAGCTCAGGGGCTGGGGGCCGGGTGGCCGCCTGGACGCAACGTGGGAGTTCGCCGCTGCGGAGCCTTGGGGTCGAAGCTTGGGTTGGGGCGGGGGACGCGGGGGAGAAAAAAAAAAAAAAAAAGTAGCTGGCCAATCACTCATTGGAGGACTGTAGGATGCCTTGGCGAATAGTCTAGCATTGAGCATGGGTCTTGAGAACCACCAGGAGGGGCCTCTTTAAGTCTGAGATTCCGTGATTTTGAGTCACTTCTTTGGCCAAGCTCTTGGATTTAAATCATGATACCCAATATTCGGACTCACCCAAACCAATGCGGAATAGCAGTGACCATCCCCAGGGACACGCCCTCCCTGTTAGCCCAGCAGAGCCCAGCCAAGCATCACTGGAGGGAGACAGAAGAACCATTTGCTCTCCTGTTTATGAACCGTCAGGGTGAGTAAAAAGAACTGTGGCCTAGGAACCAGGAGACCTAGGTTTTGCTCTTAAACCTGTCACTAACTAGCTG
The DNA here is from genome assembly GCF_039906515.1 of Pseudorca crassidens. Classification (NCBI taxonomy): domain Eukaryota; kingdom Metazoa; phylum Chordata; class Mammalia; order Artiodactyla; family Delphinidae; genus Pseudorca; species Pseudorca crassidens. The sequence goes on along the minus strand of NC_090297.1, from coordinate 122,212,340 downwards.
TGGAACCTTGGGCAAATCTCTTCTTGGGGGCCTTGCTCTCCTTATCTATCAAATGAAGGTTATTCAGAGTAGTCCTCAGATTCTCCCCAGCTCAAAGCAAATCTCTTATACTCTTCACACCTAACTGAGAAAATACAAGCAACCAGCTAAGAATCACCTCGCCTTCCCACCTACCTTCCTTTGAAGCCACACCCCCTGCCTCTCCTCCTTTGTTCAGATGGGAAAGTATCTTCACCCCTCTCTAATGTCAACTTTTCTACTTGTGCGCTGGACCTTGCATCTACTGGAGAACTTTGGTCCTGAAATTATCCTCTCACTGTCCTGCATCAACAACTTTCCCCTCCCTAGTAGATTATTCCCATCAGCACACACACATGCTAAAATAGCTACAAAATACATCCTGTGGACCCTGTTCAGACTCCAGTTTAAAGAAATCTACTCCATATAAACATTTTTGGGACAATCAGGGAAAAGTGAACTCCTACTAAATGTTTGCTAATATTAAGAAATTTCTTTTTAATTTTTAGGTGTGATAGTGGTATTATGATTGTGGTTTTTTAAAGTGCTTTCCTTTAGAATAATCCAGGGGGCGGGAGGAGTAGGCGGGGCTATGAATGAAACAAGATTGGATATGCATTGATCACTGTTGACACTGAGGATACGTGACGGTTTGTTACACTCTTTTCTCTACTTTTATATAAGTCTGAAATTTTCCAGAATAAAAATTATAAATAATGAACAAGTAAATAAGGCACAAGGCTCTCAGCAGATTTCACACCACATCATGGTAGAGTCTTCCCAGGGTTCCAGCTTCCTGGCAGGGAGGAGAGGTAGGTGAGCTCTGCAGATAAGAGGATTCATCCCTCAAAGGCCAGTCCAGCAGGCAGAGAAACAGAGGGGATGAGTCTCAGGCTCCAGGTCTACAGCCCTGAGATCGCAGGATTCACCAGACCACCAACAGGAGGAACAGTCAGGTCTGGTGGTGAGATGTCCAAACCAGGAGACCTCAGTTAGCCAGCCCAGCTCTCAATACACCTGGTGGCCCAGGATAACTCCCATTTATCCAGTGTTTTATGGCTTACTTACAGTATTCTTCACATGCCTTTTCTCATTTCGTCCTCACCATCCCTTCGAGGTTGCTCTCATTCTCCTCCATTTTGTTGATGAGGAAGCAGACTTAGAGTGGAAAAGTGACTTGCCCAAGGCAGACCTAGGACTTGAACCCAAGTCTTTCCTATGAAAGTCATGTTCTTCCCCTGTCTCCTCATGGTGAATTCCTTGAGGATAGAAACTATTTTTACATTTTTACAATTTACATTTTTTTTTACATTTTACATTTTTAATCTTTGAGTCCCACGTGCAAGAATCATTCTGGGAGCAAAAGATTTCAGTAAATTTTCTGAATGAATGAATGAATGGGTGTGAGCTGTGCCTCATGTTCCTTGTAGATACCTCTTCTCTCAGACAAGTGTTTAGCACAGCCTTGTGTCACAGGTATAAACGTGTATGTCTGCTATCTCCCCGAGTGGATTGTAAATTCCTCGGTAGCCAGAAGGGGCCTTCCACGTTTCTGTGGCTCCTATCAGACATGGGTCAAGAGGCAGTCTGGGTAAAACAGTTGGGAAAAGAGGCACAATGATTCCTTGGCGTGGTAGTAACAATTATCTCCATAAGAACACAGTACATTTGTTATTTTCTCACTCGATGAAAGATTACAGTTTTGTTATCACAGAATAAATAGAGCCGTAATTTATTATTCACATACTGATTTCTTAAACTGTTGACATATATCACTCTTCTGACTTTTATAAATTATTGCCTCTTCATCATTAAAAAGTCAAATTGGGATGCTGGCAACCATAACCCCTCTCCATCTCTCCACTGGCTACACTCACCTCAGGGTCAAACACTGGGCCACTGGGAACCATTCTCCATGGAATAGCATTAGAATTCGCAGAGCCCGTCAGCGGGTTGGCAGAGGCTAAATGGATATCCAAACTCACTGAGAATTCTAAGTGCCATGGCTCTGGCAAAAGGCAAGTGTTGGCACTCTCGGGCACACTCTGAACAGAATCGATTGGTTAGCAGGAAGTGGGGAGGGAGGGCTGGGGAAATGCAAGGTTTAATTTCCTACCCTGGCACCCTGCCAGCTGGATATAACGGCAGCTGCTAATATATTTCAAACAGCCAGTTTCATGCAACGCTGGTGGTGTAAAAGCTGGGTTTTTGTCAAACCCTGGGAAGATAAAATGGTGAATTGTGAGTGAAAGCCTACGGCTGGCATGGGCCAGGTGGGCACGTTCACAGGCCTTGACCCCAGCAGCTCCAGCTGGGAGCAGCTCTTCACCAGCCCTGGACCAAGCTCCTCCCGCCTGGAGGGAAGTGTCAGAGTGTCTGCCAGGAGCAGCATGTCACCCAAACTACCATGCATTTTGAGTCAGTCTTGAAAATTCCTAGGGATTTCGGAAACAAAAAGACATCAAGAGGGCTCAGACCCAGATAGGCACAGAGCAATCAGGGTTTTTAATAAGCAACGACCTGTCTGTGCAACTCTGACCCTCGCACATCTGTGGTATCTTTTCTGTAGGTGGCCCCTCCAGGACTTGGTTGATTTGATTGAGATGCTGACCAAACAGACTGAGCTGACATCTAGCCACATCATTCTAAGGCACTCCTATCCCTCCTCCTCCAAGAATCTGGGGGAAATGGACACCTAAATTCCCTTAATACCTCTGAGGAAGGAACCTATGGTGAGATGGAGTCAAGGTCAATGGAGAATCCCTCAAATTAGCATCTAACTCGGCCCTTTGAGGAAACTGTGCCAGGTTCCTGGGGAGAGAAGGGCTGCGATGCAAAGTGATGCAAATGAAGCTTTGCAGCCCTTAGGCACTGAGAGCTCTGCGGACGCTGAAGAAAAGAGGATATGCTCCTACTCTCACCTCCCTTGGTAAGGAAAAGAACAGTAGCAAGAGAGGCCATTCAGGGAACAGAAGATGCAGTCGTTGCTATAGGCCTTCCTCCAACCCAACCCCAGCCTCAGCACTGCTCATGGCCAATCCTAACTGAATTGTCAAGGAACCAGGATCCACTGCAATCCATATTAAAAGGCCTCTCCACGTTTTAGTTCTGGGTCTCTTGGCTTCAGCAAAGAAGACACAACTGCAACGTGGAAAACACACAGTGGGGGCGCCGCCTGGTACAGGGCAGTAGCCCTGGACCCATGCATTAATAAGGGCCCCTCAAATGCTCCAGGAACTAAATCAGACAGTTGTTGAAATGCACCCTGGGTACTCAATCCCATTACAACATCGCTCATATGCCCAAAAGTTCCATCTCCAAAATAATGAAAGCAACCTTTGTGGGACCACATGGGATCACACCCATGGCTCCCCTCCAGGGTCCTCATCCCCGACTCTGGGCTCTCAGGGCACTATCCCTAGACCTGAATGCAAAGCATGCTGGGCCTACATTTTCTTGGGGAGAGAGTTCATTGCTTTCAGCAGATTTTCCATGGTAATGTGTCCGTAAAAGTTATAAATTACTGATCTGTAGGCGGAAACTGGTTGGTTTACAAACAGGCCCAAGGGTCTGGCAGCCTTTCTCAAGTATGGATTGATGCTGTGACCTTAAATATGGAGGATAAACAAATTAGGAGTTCCCCAGATTTTTACTGCCTGTATAATTTATCGAAACTACTAAACCTAATCTTCTCATGAGAAGTTCCCAGGGTTTGTTTCTTGGCCAGTTTATTACAAGGCTGGTGGCTTCACATTTAAATTGCAAATAGCTCTTTTGTGTGGACATTTCATTTGCTCTTCAAAAGCCCATGGTATTTTTCCACGTTTTTGGTGGAGTTAATGGCTCCCATCCAGAAGCCAGTTCATATACTCAAAATATAATAGATGTTTAGTAACTAATTTGAATGAATGAATGAATTTGAAGATAGATTTCCTACTGCACTGTAACAACACACATTCAAATGTCTCCAATTATAATGTTTAAAAGCTTTTTTTTTTTTTTAGATTACTCATATTCATCATTTATTCATTCATTCCACAAATATTAGTTCAATACCTCATTTAACCTGACTGAAAACACCATGACAGCAGGAAGCCTAGAACTATGTCAGTCAGTGAGAGTCCTTTTTTTCGGCCACGCCGTGCAGCTTATGGGATCTTAGTTCCCCAACCAGGGATCGAACTTGAGGCCCCGGCAGTGAGAGTGCGAGTCCTAACCACGGGACCGCCAGAGAATTCCCTAGAGCTATGTCATATTCCATTTTGCATCTCTAATATCTTCTGGTAATATGAAATGCTCAACAAGTATTCATTGGGTGAATATAGGAATTCTAGATGTCTTTTCTTTTTCAAGAAGGGCCAAACACATTCAAGTTAAGAATCTGATTTATGTACCCACTTCTGAAATGAGAGTAAAACAAAGAGGAAGTGTTGGTGGGCCTTTGGATACTCATAGCACAGAGACTTGAAAAATTGTAGCAACCCGTTCATTTGTTACTTCAACACATATTCATTAAGCACCATCACTATGAACACACCAAGGATACAGAGGTGAGCCTGATCTCTGCCAGATGACACATAATTTCAACAAGTCTGAATTGAGTGTGGGAGAAGATAGGGGAGATTAACAGCCATGACTGAGGGAGGTGGTAAGGGGAGCCTGGCCAAGTCCTGGAAACAGTTTCTCTCAGGCATGGCATGTAACTGAGATGTAAAAACGAAAGGGACTGAGGGCCAGGCAAAGGGGCAGAACTGGACACACCTGGAAAAACTCTAGCTCTGGCCTGAAAAATCCTCCACCCTCAGCTCTTCAGACAATGAAGACACCTGGGAGTCAAATATCACCTCCACCCTTGGGTCTATTGAAGGCCTAGGAGTAGTTTGAAAGGAAGAGATAAAACACCCTGATCTGATTTCACCTCTTCCTGCCTCTCCCTTTCTTTCTCAACAATACGATCCACGGTGAACGCTGAGACTGGACTTGACAGGGGGAATTTTTCTTTGAAGAGGGAAAAGCATGTGTGAGGCCTGAAGATAAGAGATAACTGGTCCATTAGAGGAACTGAAAGAAGCTCAGTAAGGGAAGGCTGGCGATGAGGCTGGAGAAGCAGGCAGGGGAAAGCCTGCACAGACCTTTGATCCATGCAACGGATTTGTCCCAAATTCTTAGAACAAAGGGGCTGGACTTAAGCAGGGATGTGACATCACTCATATTTGTACTTTTAAAATATCTCCCTGGCTGCAGAGATTCCATCAGGAAGCACTTGTGCAGCTGAGTAATGACAGTGACCCAGGCTGGGCGGCGGCAAATGTAACGAAGTAGATGAATTCAGGAAATATTTAGGAGATAAACTCCAAAGAGCCTAATGATTCTTAGAGCATTTATTGAGCTCTTGCTATATGACAGGCATGAAGTCTCTTATTTAATTCTCCTAACAACCCCCTTGGATTGTTTCTATCATGATCTCCATTTCTAAAGAAGAAACTGAGACATCAAGTGGAGCAGATTGCCAAACACAACCCATTTTGTAAATGGCAGAGCTGAGATTCAGGCTCGGCGCTCAAGCTCCCATCCCCCTACCTTTCCCTCTTAATCCTTATGCCCTATCATTCAGGTGTCTGGCTTGGGCAACAGGGAGAATGGTGGTGCCATTTATGGAGGTGGAAAACATAGAAGGATTCGTGTGGGAAGAAAGTTATGAGTTCAGTTCTCAACGTGCTTGTGGGACATCCACATGGAAATGAGTGGTGGGTAGGCTGGAACTCAGGAAACAGGTTTGCGAGTAGGTAGGGTAAACATATAGATGGAGAGTTCTCAGCACATAGGCAACAATTACACTTCACAGGCTTCCTGTCTGAGAATGATGCTGAGTTTGGGAGCAGACTCAATGCCTTCAAAATGCAGAGGGAGTGGGAAGATGACAATAGTTATGAGCCCAGTTGGGTCAGGGCCCTGGGACCTCCAGCAATGTCTCTTAGAAGCCTCATCCATCTCTGCCCCCGGTCATACCCAACAGCCACTCAAAGGGCATGTTGTCAGGCCCTGGGCACTTTGGAACCTCGGCCTTCCCCAGGCAGCCTTTCGGTGCCTGCTTCATGACAATGCCACAGGAGCTGCCTTAATACTGATTAACTCCTCCTTAAAAAAAGTCACGTTTCCACACTGCCTGCCAAACGGTAACAGACAGATAATGTACTGTGTCATTAGCACATCCCTCTCTATTTAAAAACCTCCAGAGAAGCAAGCAGATGAGCCTTGGAGTTAGCTCAGCGGTGGGGATTATTGCTTGGCTAAATATAAACAGCATTCTCAGAACTCCAGAAGACACGAAGTGGGGCACAGCCCCTGCCTGCCCTGAGGAACCAGGAGAAACTCTTGAAACATGCCAACTCAACACTCAACACAGGGGAAGTTAAGAGGGGACAAGACGCCTTGGCACAACGGTGGACACAGAAATAGAACTTCATCCTGACACAGTGTGTCAGCCAGCCCCCAGTAATCCTCACCTGGTGTTTGGCCCTTCTGTGTCTGGCCCTATGATTCAGGGCTGGCCTTGTGTGCCCAGTAGAATACAGCAGAAGTGTATGATTTTCAAGGCTCTAGTCTTCCTTATCTATAATAAATGACATCGCAGATTCCACTTTGGTCTCTTGGATTGCTCACTCAGACACCACGTTGTGAAGACACTCAAGCAGCCTTGTGGAGAGGCCCATGTGGTCTGGAATTCAGACCCCCTGCCAACATCCAGTCAGCACCAACCTGCCAGCCATGTAAGTAAGACAATTTGAAGTTGAATGTTCCAGCTTCGGTCAAGCCTTCAGATGATGCAGCCGCAGCTGACATCTGACTGGAACCTTATAGAAGACCATGAAGCCAGAACCACCCAACAAAGCTATTCCCAAATTCCGAACCAAAAGTAACTGGAAGAGATAATAGATGATTATCGTTGTTTCAAGCCACTGAGTTTTTGTGTGATTTGTTACATTAGCTAATACAGTTGATTAAAAAACTGGGCCCAGGATAGGGAAAGAATTAATACCAACTAAGCCCCCATTATGCCTCATAATGGGACTCATATACATGATCTCATTTAATCCTCACAACATCCCAATGAGGTAGATATCAGCTTATTTTATAGATGAAGAAAACCACGGTACCAGGAATTCCCTGGTGCGCCAGTGCTTAGGACTCCATGTTTCCATTGCAGGGGGCACAGGTTCCATCCGTGGTTGGGGATCTAAGATCCCACAAGCCGTGCGGTATGGCCAAAAAAAAAAAAACCAAGGCACCAAGTATACAAGATTGCAAAGCCTGCCCAGTCCCACAACTAGGAAATCCAGAACCGGGGTTTGAATCATGACCTGCCTGCCTTCAAAGCTTCAGCTATTTCTGTCACCATGTTCTTATGTCCTTGAAACTAGGCAGCCCCAGACTCTGGTTCTAGCTCTGCTACTGAATAGCTCAGTAATTTGGAGAAACTTCTCATTCTCCCTAGGCTCATTGTCTCTCCTGTAAACTGGGAGAATTAGTCTTTAGCCTCTGAGGTCTCAGTTAGCACTAATATTCTTTTACCCTGTGGCCCCATCTCACTATATCTACCTTCCTTCTAGGACAGGTTGTTCTCAAAGACTTCCCTCTGGCTGTTACCCATCTCCTTGAGGAATTGGCTTCAATTGTAGCAAGAGGGTCTTAGGTTAGGCTTAAGAAATCCTTGGGAGTTCTAAGGAACTCAAGTTTCCAAGAAAACATAAGAAACGTCCTTCCCTGGAGGCTTATCAAAATAATGTTAATAACTATCTGTCTAGGAGCTCTTAGGCTCGCTGAACAAGTTAGAAAGAAATGAAGCTACGTTTGAAGGAAACCAGGTGATGAGCTCTTAGTCATTTCTATCTTGCACATAGCATCTCAAGGAGAATTTGTGGAATGAATAAATGAATAATGGGCCTTTTCCCTTGTGTCAAGTGGAAATGAGCTGTGTGACATGGGCAAGTTATTTAACCATTCTGAGCCTCAATTTCCTTACCTGTAGATAGTAACTGACTCAAAATGATTACAATAATTATAAAACACAATAATGCATATCAAGCCCTTAGCAGAATCTCTGGAAGACAGAATATGCTCAGTAACATATATGCAATGGAATATTACTCAGCCATTATAAAGAATGAAATAACGGGAATTCCCTGGAGGTCCAGTGGTTAGGACTCTGTGCTTCCACTGCAGGGGGCACGGGTTCCATCCCTGGTTGGGGAACTAAGATCCTGTAAGCCATGTGGTGAAGCCAAAATAAAAAAAAGAATGAAATAATGCCGTTTGTAGCAACATGAATGGACCTGGAGATAATCAGACTAAGTGAAGTCAGTCAGGCAGAGAAAGACAGATATCATATGATATTGCTTATATGCGGAATCTTTAAAAAAAAGAGATACAAATGAACTTATTTACAAAACAGACACAGACTCACAGATTTAGAGAACAAACTCATGGTTACTGGTTACTGGGGGGAAGGGATGGGGGGAGGGATAGATTGGGAGTTTGGGATTGACGTGTACACACTGCTATATTTAAAATAGATAATCAAAAAGGATCTACTCTATAGCACAGGGAACTCTGCCCAATATTCTATAATAACCTAAATGGGAAAATAATTTGAATAAGAATAGACACATGTATATGTATAACTGAATCACTTTGCTGTACACCTGAACCGAACACAACATTGTTCATCAACTATGCTCCAATATAAAATAAAAATTAAAATAAAAGAAGAATGACTATATTGATTCAACAGAGATGAAAGACACTTCATTACTCTCATTGACAGTTGGAATGTGAGTTCCTTCTGTTTCTGTGAACCCTTGAAAAGCACTGGCATCTGTGGAAGGGGAGTGAATTTTGGAAGGAGAAGGCCAGATGGTAGACTCAGCAACGCCTCTCACCGCCCTCCAGTTGCTTAATATTTGCCTTGGCAGCACCTCTCCACTGGGGCTCTCCAGCTCCAGGCCTCACTTTTGCCATGCTCACCCCCAGAATCCACCAGTGCATTTAAGTGCCACCCACTCCTGGCCCAAGGTTGGGAACTATCTGCTTTACCAGCCCTGTTAGGAACCTGACTCCTGATTGGTGGTCACTTCAGGACTTGCCATTCATAAAAGGAACTTTCAACTTCACCAACTGTAGTGTGGCAGCCACCTACATACATCTCCCAGGGGAACTCCAAGAAGGAACTGCTCAGCCACTTCCCTGTTGCCTGTCTCCAGATCAGACCACCTACACCCACCTAGCCAGAAGACTGATTCCTGCAGCTCAGTCCATTCGAAGAATTTTCCAAGATTTTAGATCCAGTATGGGTCTCTAGGAGGCAGACCCATAAGTGGTACTAATTCCATTCTGACTCTGAGGATGTCATAAAGGCTTTCTTATCACTCACCCAGCACAGGAAAGTGAGCGTGGAGAAAGGACGTTAACGTTATCAAGAGTATGTAATCCAAAAAGAGATCTGTCAGGCTTCATCAGGGGCTGCTGATGGCATAACTCAGTTAAAACCTCTCGTTTCATTAGTGGGAGGAGACCATAATTACATCTGGAAGCCCATAAGTAAAGGGTCGTAATAGTTAAATAAGTGAGGAGGGCTCCAGAACATTCAATAATGCAATCAGGTTAGGCCCAGGGAAAAAATATAATCATTGGATCAAAGATGACCCTTGTTTTTCATTAGTCCTCACTAAGATTGCCAGTGGAGATGATTTGTTTTCCATTCATTTCATTTGGCTCTAAAGTGTACGCTATTTCCTTCAATATTCCCCCATCAAAAAATACCAGGAACCTGAACAAAGTTAATAAAAAACAAACCAAAAAACAAACAACAACAAGCAGCCTCACTTTAAGCCAGAAATCTCATACCCAATTTACAGATAAGGAAACCAACTCAAAGTTGACATGACCAGATATGGATTCAAGTCACTTTCAGATCTATTATATTGCCCTTTACCATTTACAAAGCTTGGTCACCTGCACTGTCTTCTTTAATTTATCCTCACAACAGCATTTATGCCCATTTTCCAGGTGTAGAGAACAAACTTGGAGATGTCTGATTCAACACTTGCTGAGCAACTACTCCCTACTAGACAATGTGTCAGGTGTGGGGAGGCAATCAGTCACACAGACGCGTTGCCCGTAGTCATAGATCCATTAAGTGGCAGGGCTGGGACTTTCAGCCTTGTTCTTCCACCTCATGATCTGGGTCTGACTGTGACCTTAAAGCTGGGCCAATAGAATCAGCCCCTCTGACTAGGGGAAAGATGTAGGGTGTTTGTCCCCCAGCTAGGTACACATTTGTCGTCCTGTAACTCAGATCCTCTATTTTGAAAAGATCCATCTTAAACCGTTTAAGTGAAATCAGTTTTAAAATAAGAGATTTATTCTCTCTTTTTTTGCTCATAAAATAGGAGATTTATTCTTTCTTTTTTTGCTCATAAGAAGGATGAGAAGCCTAGAGAGACAGATGAGAATGTTCTGAAAGAAAATGAAAAAGTCCCATCGTGTGAGTATCAGGACTTTGCAGTGTCCTGCATAACAAAGTTATCTGCCTTCCCTTGTAAATGGTTTTTGGTGTCTGGAATGTTCTGGTCCAGGGACCAATATTTCTTTATAAAGAATAGTTCAATACAATAAAAACTATGACTTGTCACCAGTCATTCTGTTATATATATGGACTTATCTCCTATGGGTTTGTCTTGCTTACTAGACCATAAGTTCGTCAGGGAAGCAATTGTGCCTAGCTTAGTGCCTGACAATTTGTAGCTCAGTCAATATTCATTAAACTTAAATCATCTCTACAGAGACATCTGTGTGTTTTAGGTGTGCTTCAATTATAGAATAGTGTTAAGAAATGACGTTTTCTACATTGAAGAGAGTTTTCCCAGTAACCGGGAAGTTTTTCTTTATGCACCAAATCTTTCCACTCAAAACTTTCCTTAATGTCCTCAGGTGGGATTACCATCCCTTCCTCTCTGCTTCTACTCATTGTATTTTTACCCTTATTATTACGCTGTATGACAATGATTGGTTTACACCGGAGACACCTCATACACAGATTTAATTTATAGTCTGACAGCTATGACTCTTCTGTATTAATGTCTCTCCCAGTCAACTGTGAGCCCCCTGTGTCCTGTGTCTGCTTCCTTTTCATGGGGCCTGACACAAGTATATAAAGGCAGAGAGGATGGAAGAAAGGAAGGAAAGAAGAAGGAAGGGAGGGAGGGAGGGAAGAAAGAAGGAAGGGAAGAAGTCATCTGAAAGTACTGTAGAACAAACAGGATAGGGCAGAATCACCAAGCCAAGATCCAGAAAAAGACAGAAATATGAAGAAGTGAGACCACCACCTTTCCCTTGGGGATATTTGATACTTTCAGAGGAGTTTAAAGTCTCCAGGCAGTAATGAGACAAAATTTGATAGAGAGGACCTCATAAACCCCTCCTACTTTTGTTTGGAACTTCGAAGTGCTGTGACGATGAAACCCAGGTGGACCAGCCCTCATAGTGACTATGGCTCAGCTTCCAATCATCTCAACCCCTGAAACTGGATGAAGATGCTCCCTGGTTGCTCAGGCCCCCTGGTGCCTCAGAGAAGCGAATGAACATCCTCACTGGAGGCAGAGAACAAAAATGAAGTCAGATAAAGGCATTTTCAGACAAACAAAACTGAGAGTTTGTCACAAGCAGACCTGCATTAAAGGAAACCTTAACATGAGTGTTTTAAGTAGAAGAAAAATTATCCCTGGAACAACACAGATGTAGGAAGAAATGAAGAAGACAGAAAAGGGAAAATATGTGTGTAATATTGGCTATATAAACCAATAAAAAATGCATCTTATGGAGCTTAAAATATATATGTTAAAATATGCAACAACAATGTCATATGTCAGAAGGGGATACATAGAGTTTAAGTGCCTGACTGAGATCTTTGGATTTTCTGAGAAAAGGCCCCAAATACAATTAATCGTGGACTATGATGAGTCAAGGATGCACATTATAGTCTCTTAGGTAACCAACAAAGGGACAATAAGACTGTATAACTTTTTTTTTTTTTTTTCGGTACGCGGGCCTCTCACTGCTGTGGCCTCTCCCGTTGTGGAGCACAGGCTCCGGACGCGCAGGCTCAGTGGCCATGGCTCACGGGCCCAGGCGCTCCGCGGCATGTGGGATCTTCCCGGACCGGGGCACGAAGCCGTGTCCCCCGCATCAGCAGGCGGACTCTCAACCACTGCGCCACCAGGGAAGCCCAAGAGTGTATAACTTTGATGCTAATAAAATAGGGAAATGAATTTTAAAACTGAATCTAAAAGAAGAGAAAAGGAAAAAAAAGGAACTTGAAGCAGAGGAGATGAAGAAACCCAAATACATCAGTGATTACATTAAACGTAAGTAGATTCAATGCTCTGATTAAAAGGCATGATTATCAACCTGGATATAAAAACAAAACACAGCCATGTACTCTTTACATGAGACACGTGTAAAAGAGAAGGAAACAGAGAGGTTGATAGTAAAATAAAAGAGAAAGATATGCCATACAAATGCTAACTCAGAGAAAGCTGGTGAGCTCTATCACAGAGTTTAAGGCAAAAAGCATTACTAGAGATTAAGAGGATACTTCATTATGATAAAAAGCTCAATTCACCAGAAAGGCATAACACTATAAAATTTTTATGTACTTAATAATTTAGTCTCAAAATAAATGAAGCAAAACCTGACTGAACTGCTAAAGGAATAAACAAATCTATAAAAACAGGGGGGAGATTTAAATATAACTCTCAGAAATTGAGAGAACAAGCAGATAAAAATCAGTAAGGATACAGAAAATTTGAACAATATGTGTTAACAAACCAAACCTAATTAACATATTTAGAACACTGCACCCAGCAACTGCAAATTACACATTCTTTTCAAACACACTCAGAACACTTAAAAAGATTAGCCATATGCTGAGCCAGAAAGCAAGTCTCAACATATTTCAAAGGATAGAAATCAAGCTGAGCATCTTTAACCACAGTGCAATTAAGCCAGGTATCGATAACAAAAAGATTACTAGAAGCGTCTGTATGTTCAGAAATTAAGAACTACACCAGCGAAATAACTAATGAGGAAATCACAATGAAAATTACAGTTTAAATAACAGTAAAAATACTACATGTTGAAACTTGGATTCAACTAAAATTACTGATGTATTAGAAAAGAAGCTGAAAATCAATGAATTCTCAATCATGTTATACAATTGCAATTTTTCCCCTCCAAAGTCCTCCCTCTGTCTAATCCCCTGAGCCAGACCCTAGGCCTGCTGAATGGGTTAACCTCTCGCCAGGGCTGGATCCACCATTTCCTGAATCCCACCTCTTTTTCTTTCTTAGCTTAGGCCTTCATTTAGATGTAGTGCATTCTCAAACAATTTTCTGAGGAAACATGCATGGGAGATAATATTCCCCAGTTCTTACAAGTGTAAAAGTAATTCTACCCTCATATTTGACTATTAACTTCTCCAGGTATAGGACTTCAGGTTAAAATTTTTTCCTCTCAGAACATTTCCTGAAGACATTTCTCGATGAACTACCAACATCCAATGTTGCTGATGAGAATGTTAATGCCAGGATGCTTCTTATTACCTTGTGTGCATTCTGTTTTCGTTTGTTTGTTTTCTCTTCGGAAGCTTTTAGGAGCATCCTTGAGTTTTGAGTTTCACAATGATATATCAAGATTTGGGTCATTTTGCATTGATTGTGTTGGAAATATGATGGACTATTTCAATGTGGACACTTTGCTCTTTGACTCTAGGAATTTGCTTCTATTATTTCTTTGACAATCTTCTCACCCCAATTTTATCTGCTTTCCTTTTGTAGGACACATTATTAGTCAGATGTTGAACTTCCTGTATTGATCTGCTATGTAGATCATTTAAGTTCTTTAAAGATAATTCCCATTTTTTGTTTTTGTTTCTTTGTTCGTTTGCCTGAGTTGAGGGAATACATACATGCCTTGATGCTAGGCGTTCAGTGTGGGGAGTGAGGGAGAGGCCGTCTGTTCCATACATAGTTTCAATTACTTCCTCTCTGTAGCCCCACATACCACCGCCCTGCCCCCAATTATATATGATGTCTTTGTTCCAGTGCCTGTTGGTATCTAAGTTTTCTTCTTCATTGTAGTTCCTCCTTTCCTCTACTTCACCAGGTACCACTCTTTCACCTATTTTCTACCTTCCTAAAAGTTTTCAAATCGTTCATTCTCTTCACTGTATAGAGATTACAATTTTTTTGAGATTTTACTAATACTTTAAGGGGTCTTGGGGGAGAGAAGATAAATCTATGTACTCAGTCTCCTATCTTTACTTGGAAGCTCAGCTTCTATTTCCTTACCTGTTTACTACTATAAGGCAGTAAACAAAGAGCCACCACATAATTTTTCATCTCTAATTTTTTTTTTTTTTTTTTTTGCGGTACGCAGGCCTCTCACTGTCGTGGCCTCTCCTGTTGCGGAGCACAGGCTCCAGACGCGCAGGCTCAGCGGCCATGGCTCACGGGCCCAGCCGCTCTGCGGCATGTGGGATCTCCCCGGACCGGGGCACGAACCTGTGTCCCCTGCATCGGCAGGCGGACTCTCAACCACTGCGCCACCAGGGAAGCCCTCATCTCTAATTTTCGTGACTAATACAAACATCATCCCTTAAACGTTTGTTGAATTGAATAGAATTGCCTACTGCATATTATGCATGTTCAGTCACCCTAAGATAATTGCCAAGTCCTTAAGAAAACCTATAAAGATATGTCTAAAATAACCTGTCTCCAAACTAAAGTCAGGATAAAATTTCTCACAAATTCCAGTGCCTTGATGAGGACCACATAGGTGAATATTTTAAATCTGGATCATCCCTCAGAAATCTGGGACTCAGGGTTAACCTACTACTTTGTTGAATCTCCAGCATTTAATACCGTGTGTTCTACTTACAAGAAACCCTGTTAGTGTTGCTTTTTTTTCTTGATGATAAGTGAAGTTAGAAGAAATGTCACCTATCTCAATCCTGAGAATATCAGACATTTTCCAAGTTGAAAGCAAGAACCACTTCTTCTCTCAGAGCAAATAACTGCTGAGCATTGTCCCAGATGTTGCTGCTTTTATTTTGAGTTGGTAAAGCCTCGGGATTTTGATCAATGAATTAGGAGGTTTTCCCTTTAATCAATGACTTAGGATCTGCCAGGTGGTTGATGAAAGAGTTTAATTCACAGAGGACTGATTTTCTAGGTATTTACAAGGAAGCAGTCATTCAACTCCCAGAAAGAATGACAGCTCATTTTTCTCCCTTTGTCTGAGCTGGTCAGTAACCTGCGAGAACCAGAGAGCAGCCCAGATTGAAAGGTCAGGCTGGCAGTGTGTACTTAACTCCGGGAGAATAGAGAAGGTAAATCTTTGAATGTCCTGAGACACTAAAAGCCCAGTGGAAATACAAATAAAGTCATGTGGGTCCAAATCTGAATCTTCTGGCAGGGTCTCTCTGGTACCGATGTTCCATGGCAGAGTGGAAAAAGCAAGGGCTTTGGAGTTACACAGATTCATCTGACTCTTTTACTTTCCAACCTGGGTTTTGGGGGAATTTCTCGACCTCTCTGAGCTTCACCGTCCTTATTTATCAGATTATTGGAGAAAATTAAATGAGAATGTGAATGTTAAAGAGCATATCCAGTGGCCAGTACATAGCAGTTGCTCAAGAAATGCTAGCTCTACTTTCCCCTTTATACCTCAGGAAAGAGAGCCATGGAGCCTCCCTATGAAGCTATCCCTTTTTTTTTTTTTGCAGTACGCGGGCCTCTCACTGTCATGGCCCGCGCAGGCTCAGCAGCCATGGCTCACGGGCCCAGCCGCTCTGCGGCATGTGGGATCTTCCCGGACCGGGGCACGAACCCGTGTCCCCCGCATCGGCAGGCGGACTCTCAACCACTGCGCCACCAGGGAAGCCCAAGCTATCCCTTGATAGTTGACCTGCTCGTGGATCACCCCTCTGCTCAGGTGATGGGAACTGGTACCCTTTAGGTAGATTTGATTCTGCTTCTCCATTTTAAGGCACCCCTCCCACTCCTCTTCCTCATGTTCTTCTCCCTGTTTTCTCCTTCCTTCTTTTCCCCTTTCCCTCCCCTTCCCCACTAAGCCTCATGTCATGTAATAAGAAAGGACATGGAAGGCAGGCCCAGTGTAGAGTCAAGAGTGGGGAGTAAAAAGGGAAGGGAGAGAAGAGAATGATCGCACCACCGCCTTTGTCCCAACAGGTTTTTTTTTTCCCCTCTTACCTTAGGCTCTCTCATCTATGCCTTTTATTTCAATTTTCATTCTGGGTTGATGGTTTCTAATTCTCCATCTCCATCCCAGATATCTCTTCTCTAGAACTGCATATCCAGTAGCAATTCAGTGCCTCCACTTCTGTGTCCATATGCTCTTCAAGATCAATACTTTTTAAGCTTAACTCATCATTCTCCCACCTGCCTGGTTTGCCCCACAACACACTTATCCTCCAGGACAATCCATTTTAGGTAGTAGCACTGCTGTCCTCCCAACTGTCCAAAGCAGAAGCTAAGGAAACATGCTTGAAATGTCTTCTCCATCAATTACTGCCTGCATCAGTCATCAGACTTGCCTAAGTTCACCTCATCTGGACCCCTATTATTCACATGTTAAGCCTCCTGTATCTGCTCTCCAAATATCATTTTTCCCTCATGATTTCTGTCTCTTTGTATTTTTGATCTGTGCATTAAGATATTTCTTTCACTTGCACTTCTAGGCATTAATATTGTTTACAGGGACTTCCCTGGTGGCGCAGTGGTTAAGAATCTGCCTGCCAACGCAGAGGACACATGTTCGATCCCTGGTCCGGGAAGATCCCACATGCCACGGAGCAACTAAGCCCATGTGCCACAACTACTGAGCCTGCACTCTAGAGCCTGCGAGCCACAACTACTGAGCCTGCGTGCTGCAACTACTGAAGCTCACGTGCCTAGAGCCTGTGCTCTGCGACAAGAGAAGCCACTGCAATAAGAAGCCCGCGCACTGCAATGAAGAGTAGCCTCCGCTCACCACAACTAGAGAAAGTCCACGCGCAGCAACGAAGATCCAAAGCAGCCAAAAAAAAAATTTTTTTTTAATATATTGTTTACAACAGTGATCATCCCCTCCTTAACTTTTAAATTTAAAAATCAGAGCTATTGTTTGGTTTTGTTCTTTTTTTCCCTGGTTCCAGGAGATCTTTTTTTTTTTTAAGGTTGTATGACTCCCCTTAAGTACTTGTATTATTTTTTAAGTAAGATCAAATATCTCCTCTAGTAGTTTTATTCCAAAGGAGTTACCTCTCTGAGCATTTTGCTTATTATTGCTCTCTGTGGCTGTTGAGAACCCCCTGGGTTCACTGCCTTTTCCTCTGTGAGCACTTGGCTTGTTCTGTCTTGAACAAGCTATCAAGAATGGCAATGAACTCAGAAGCACTGGAAAGCACAGCAGCCTCTGACCCAGTTGCCAGGTTGTCTCTCCCCTGCTGAAGCCTCTGGATAAATATCTCTGCAATCCATCTCCTAGGCAACAAAGACCACAGCTCTCAGAGATGGAGGAACCCAGTCCATGCTGCAGTTCTACCTCAGCTCCTTGAGAGCAGGTAGACCAGCAGGTGCTCCTAGGACCACATGGGGCTGGCACTGACCTTCTATGGGTAGTAGATCTCCATGGCTCGAGCTCCCTGTAATATAGCTCTACAATTTGCCTCATGGCTTTTCCCCTATCTATCTCCAAGCTCCTCTCTTGCCCAGAAGGCTGAACACTACTCCCAGAACACTACACCTCCAGCTGGTAGTTGGATTGCAACTAGGGCAGAAAGGCAATAGGACACTAGCTCTAGCCCCCATCTTCCCAGAATTCCCTCTTCCTCTCTCCCATCCATTGTCATGCACCTAGACCAGGTGCCATCATCTCTTGCCTGATCTACTGCCTCCTAAATGTTTCCACTCCTGCCTTCATACAATCCATTCTCCCCACAACACCTCATTAACTCTTTAACAAACAAAAATCTGTTCATCTTAATTTGCCTACTTTAAGTCTTTCAATGACTTCCAGGGCTCTTACGATAAAGGCCAAAACCTCTGACATAACCTACCAGGCTCTGTATAATCTGGCCTTTTTGGAAGCCCATCTAGTCCTAGGCAAGGGAAGCAGCTGTTATGAAGTGGTCTCTTTCCTAGAAGGAGGAACAATGGCCCCAGGATCAGAGTACCTGTGTTCTGGTCTTATTTCCTTCATTAGCAAACTGAGTGTCATTGACCAAACTGCTTCATCTCTCTGGCCTTCTGCTTCCTTATCTGAAAAATGGTGATAAAGTCTACCCTGCCTACTTCTCAGGGTTTTGTGAGCCTCTAATAAGAAAATATTTGTCAATGTATGTTTTGTAAACAGCAAAGTAGTATAAAAATGGAGCTCTCCAAATAAATGGTGTGATTTGAGGGAAGCTATGAACCGAAAATACGACTTCTACAAGCTTGTCACTGATACCTGTAACTTCCACCATGAGAGGGGCTCCCTTGGACTGGGGCAGTATGACTCCAGTAAGCCACTGTTAAAATGCACATGATACAGGAGAAGGAAGGGAAAAGGATAAAGCATGGACTCATTAGCATTCACTGCTATGGAGGAGTCTGATTGGCTAAATCTCTGGGGCTAGGAGATGGGAGAGGTAAGGTTTTATGAGTGAGAGAAGTGGAGGGAAATGTCCCAGGGGATACCCAGAGAGGGAGACCCAGGTAATCACAGTGTTGGCATTCCCTGGCCAGAGCCATAGCAGCAGGAAGGCCAGCATCCTTCACCCTTGAGCAGTGCTTGTCTTCCTCTTAATTTTATTTTAGGAGGTATTTCTTCCTTTTAGACAATTAACTTCCTCCCCGTGGGGCAAAATACTTCATGTACGAAGGACAAAAATGAGAAAAAACATTCCAATTCCTGGCTTCCCCTCAACCAAGAATGCTATAGAACATTTTACCCTCATATTTCATTTAATCTAAGATACCATCAATTATAAGATGCCATAATTTTATGTAAAACTAAGAAAGAAAAATTGTTTCCAGTTTAAACTATGACATGACATCGATGATTAAGACTTATCCCAATTTCAGAGATGATAAATGTGAAAAAAAAATGTACATTTGGGGCTTCCCTGGGGGCGCAGTGGTTGAGAGTCTGCCTGCCGATTCAGGGGACACAGGTTCGTGCCCCGGTCCGGGAAGATCCCACATGCCGCGGAGCGGCTAGGCCCGTGAGCCATGGCCACTGAGCCTGCGCGTCCGGAGCCTGTGCTCCGTAACGGGAGAGGCCACAACAGTGAGAGGCCCGCGTACCGCAAAAAACAAAAAAATGTACATCTTAAAATCCATGAAGTATAACATCTATACACTGATTGGGTCAATATATCTAGTCTGCTGCCACTGTCTGACACAGTACTGTCTTTCTGCTAGAGTGGATATTGCAATGTGAAATTTTCCATATACTCGAACTAGAAAAGAGTTAGTTGCTACCAAGGACTTTTTGAAATGATCATGGTAATGGTAAAATTAACCTTCAGTTTCTCCTGGAGTAAGGTGGGGGAAATTCTACATTTAACAGATACAAAGGATTTTTTTTTTTGAGGTATAGTTGATTTATAATATTATGTTAGTTTCAGGTGTACAGCATAGTGATTCAAAATTTTTATAGATTGTACTCCATTTATAGTTATTATAAAATATTGGTTATATTTCCCGAGCTGTACAATATATCCTTGTAGCTTATTTATTTTATACATAGTAGTTTATACCTCTTATTCCTCTACCCCTATCTTACCCTCCCCCTTCCCTCTCCCCACTGGTAACCACTAGTTCGTTCTCTATATCTGTGAGTCTGTGGGGTGTTTTCTGTTATATTCACTAGTTTGTTTTATTGTTTAGATTCCACACATAAGTGATAACATTCAGTATTTGTCTTCCTTTGTCTGACTTATTTCACTAAGCATAATACCCTCCAGTTCTATTAAAGGATTTTTTTTTAAGGAGACAAATGGTTTTATTCCCAACCACAAGAAACAAATTTAGTTCTGACCACTAGTTCTCAAACTGAGGCTCAGAGCCCAACTGTAGGCCCAAAGGGCCCTCCCAGGATCCCTGAGAGCAACAGGCATCCCAGACCCCCTATGAAATATTACAGAGCACCCACTTCAGTCCACAGACCCCAGAGACCTCCTCACCAGTCACCCTGAGGGAGGAATTCCCTCATTCCAAGGGACCCCATATACCACAGGGACATTCAGTTCATTTAGTCTTCATTAAATAATGATTATAAGCCCAAGCACCAGGTAATATTGTTAGAGGGAAAAAGGAAGTTGACCACCCAGTCCCTGCCCTACTCTTCATGGAAATCCCAAAATAGATAATAGATTCTTAGCACATGGTGAAGTCAGGGTATTCCCTAGAAAAAGCCAATGAGATCCCCATAGTCAACATGGGGAAGGGGTGGGAATGCATCATTACCTTAGTGAGTTCACCCACAGTCTAGGTTCTGGCCCTGGACCTCCCAGGGCCAGAAACGTGACTTGTCAGTACAGTGAGAGTAGATTCATCTTTCGGGATCAGACTCACATTAAACAGGACTGATATATAAAATCAGAATGTAAGTTAGTTCACTTCCATGAAGAATTATAGCTGCTCCATGGACTTGAATACCCGAGTCCCCATGACCTGTCAATAGGCCTATGTGAGAAACCAATCCACAGATGGAGTTATTTGGTGATCCTGGAAGCAGAATAAGAGGAAGGTAGTAGATGGACCAAATGTGCAAGGGCAGCAGGTTAAGGTTGCCTCTGGGGCACCTACCTCCGCAGCAGGGTCTCACCCATGTGACTGGACATGCAATAAACTCATTGGCTGCAGCCGTTTCTTATATCTCCACATTAGACACAGCTTTGCTTAAAGGGATCAGAATAAGCAAAATCCTATGGCTAAGGCACCTCTCTCTGGATGCTACTTGGACGGACACAGTTCTAAGATTTGCTTTTATTACTATTCTGAGGCTAACCAGCCCCTTCTTTCTTTAGATATAGTAATTCTTTCCATCAGGTCTTATTCTGACCTGAGAGCCATTCTGTCTCCCTAAGTCACATTCATTTCACCATTCATTCAACAATAAGTAACTGAGCAACTACTATGTGCCAGCATTCAAGGCACTATGGTAAGTACTGGGGCCGAAGAGTGGGCAAGTGTGATAAGTGTTACAACAGAGGAAGTACAGACAGACTAGGAACACACAGGAGAGAATCTGGAATAGACTCTGGGATGGAGAGTTGTACCAGAAAACTGATTGGAGAGTTACCTAGAGAGGGTCGAAGGACCTACAAGGAAGAGAGAAAAGCATAGAAAGAGAAGCTGGCCAGCAATACAGTTGCAGCTGAGGCCTCAGTTGGTCCTCCAGGGAGCTCCAAAATTGAATAGCCCTTCAGAGAGCTCCTAAATAACTCTCCTTTATCCAACTTTATTTTCTGTCCCCCTTGACCCAGCACCTCAGGATTCAGTCCTAAGTGTAGTCTTCCAGCTCCTGCTGGTACACGTTAGTCAGATTCTGTGGCCATCTCAGCAGATGATCCCTCTCCTCCTTAGCAAGCCCAGCTTATCCTCAGTCACATTGTGCAGGGATTTAGCCCATGTGGTTGGTCTAATTGCCAAGAGACGGAGGTAGATCCTGAGAGAAACAAGCACCATCTTGTAAGACACCTGTCTCAATGGAACCTTCCACACGATCTTCAGAATCTGCTGCCAGTCGGGAGTAGAACACTTCTGTGGATCCAATGGCTCCAGGAAAATCTGTAAATTCAAGGTTCTCAACTGCATCTACTCAGATATCCCGGTCTCATGTCTTAGGGTCCGTCTCTTCTATATTAGGGCCACGACTTTGGCACAGGAGACTTGCTAGGGCCAGATTCAACTTTCTCTGCAGATCTGTTCCTCCTACAATTGAGTTCTGAGCCTGATTCTCCGCACTTCCCGGCCCTACTGCAGAGATTAGGATTTCCTTAAATGCTGCCAAGGAGGCTTTTGGCTTTCACATTTTGCCTAGAACTGATGATTAGTTTTACTCTGAGCCTGTCATCATCTCTCTTCAATGAATCAATGACATTCAGCAAGTGCCACCACTTCCATGATCCTCTTAGATACTATTTCCTTCAAACCTCTCCAGTGCCTAAGATATTACACGAGCCAGTGCATCCCCTTCCACTGGTGTCCTAGCCCAGTCCTAACAATTGCACTGCCACGTACATCAGAGGCTATCCTGACTCCACCTACCACCAGTTTTGGGGTTCTCTTTGTCAGATGACGGGTGAGAGGGATCTCCAAGACTGCATTTTAGCATCTTCTTCCTAGGGCCACTCCTGACACCAACTGTCTTAGCTTGGATTTCTGGGAAACAGACTAAGATGGACAATTGTGTACAGAAAGTTGACTGGAGGGTTCTCTCAGGAGATAAACCTGTGAGAAAGTGAGGAAGGTAGGATTCAGAGAAGCTGGCCTGCAATGAGGCTGCAAACAAGGTTCCAGTCAGTCTTATGAGGAACTCTGGTGCTGAGATGACCTTGCAGAATGGACCCCAACTGAGGCAAGGGGGCTGAGCCATGGTATCCCTGAATCAGCTGGTCATTGGCTATGGCCACCCCATGGGGAGGGGCAGGACCTTGGGGGAGGAAGTTCCCTGTGGCCCAGATCAAATCTCAGTGAGAGCTCCAGGAGTTGCTGATGTTTCCAGCAGATGGGGATGAGTGTGCTGACCCTGAAAACGGGGTCTGGGCTGAGCCCCAGTGTCCACCACACAGGGATATGGGACCCAATCAAGAGAAGGGGTGAGAAAGTCAAAAGGGAAGGGGATGGAGGAAGGAGGAGAGGAAGGGTCTCAGGCAGAGTGGGGAACATGTCCCAAATAGGGACAATGAATGGAACGATGTCTGATGAGGCTGGAGTGGGGAGTAATGCTGGGGGGAAGGGTGGCAGATGAGGCTGGAGAGGGAGGCAGTGGACTCCTTTGTCCTACGGGGGCGGTGGGGGGGGAGGAGGCATGGTGTGCACAATGCATAACACACTCATTCTACTGTTTAATCTTTCAGAGAGCTTTCTTGTTTCTCTCATTTTTAAGTTTTTGTGAAAGTGATTCACTATGTCCCCAAGTGTTGACCCAAGAGTCCCTTTGAGGAACTAAAACTTATGGACAAAAAACCAAGAAGCCTTTAACACCTAGCAGTCTAGGGATGCCTGGGATGGATGGAATGCCCCAGGAACATGCCATGTAACGTGCCCCTTCTGCTCCATGCTGTTTTCTTTGGGAAAGGCTGCAATTACTTCCCTGCCTTGATGCATCCAGTTATAGCTGATGCCGGAAAAATCAAGGAGGAGGGAATTTAGCCCAGTTCACCTGGAACCACATGGGGGCAGAAATAAGCATGCTACATGAAGAAAGTAGAGGACGGATGAGGCTGCCAACCAAGAGAAAGGGTGATGTGAAAGAAGGAGCTGGACAGGAAAATGGGAGGGCATCAGTTCTAGGGTTAGCTCTGTGGGGCTTTGGGAAAATCCCTGTACCCCTCAGGGCTGTAGAGAGTAGGACTAGATTCATTCCTCTGAGTTCAACAGCCTTTGATTCTGTATTTCTTAATAAATATCTTATAACACACTTAATGAAAGCAAGATATCACCCTTTGATGACTAAATCCATCCTGAGTCTACCTTTCTTTCAGGCAAGGTTTGTTGTAGTAGAAAGAGAAAGCCGGTGGCCTGTGGGGGCTGGTGAGAGTTTCTTCCTCTGTAGACAAAGTGATCAGTGAACCAGAAAAACATGTAACCCTCCAGTCTAAGGTTCCTTTCTGAATGGTACACTGACTTTCCACTGGAGCATCCCACCTCTCAGAAGGAGAGTTCAACCATCCTCACCTTCAACTATTACCTAGCGATGAGCGGGCAAACTGCCCTTCCTAACCCCACCTGACATCTGCCCTGGTGCTTTCTCCATGCTGTCCTCCCTTCATCCCTGCCTTGTAGTGCATGTAACTTGATTCACAAAAATACTGCATTCTCGGGCTTCCCTGGTGGCGCAGTGGTTGAGAGTCCGCCTGCTGATGCAGGGGACACGGGTTTGTGCCCCGGTTCGGGAAGATCCCACATGCCGCGGAGTGGCTAGGCCCGTGAGCCATGGTCACTGAGCCTGCGCATCCGGAGCCTGTGCTCCGCAACGGGAGAGGTCACAACAGTGAGAGGCCCACATACCACACACACACAAAAAAAAATACTGCATTCTCGGGGCTTCCCTGGTGGCGCAGTGGTTAAGAATCCGCCTGCCAATGCAGGGGACATGGGTTCGAGCCCTGGTCCAGGAAGATCCCACATGCCACAGAGCAACTAAGCCTGTGAGCCACAACTACTGAGCCTGTGCTCTAGAGCAACAAGGGAAGCCACCGCAATGAGAGGCCCACACATGGCAACGAGGAGTGGCCCCCTCTCTCTGCAACTAGAGAAAGCCCGTGCACAGCGACAAAGACCCAATGCAGCCAAAAATAAATAAATAAAATTAAATTAAAAAAAATACTGCATTCTCAGCCCAGGCAAACATGTAGCAGGATTTTATCTAAGCAATGGGTAGAAAGACAAATACTACATTACAGAGTTAACTTTGTAAAGCAAAGATCAATCTATTATTCATAACTAAGAAGAAATCTATTCATCCCCTGTCCTCAAATAGAGCAAATCTATGTCTTAAACAGGTTTGTTCTCTTAACAGTTGTTAGTTTAAGATTGGTTTACTGCACTAGGCACCAATGCACGTTAGTGGATTACACACATTATTTATTTAACCAATGTATTTCATTAATGGATTCACCTAACGACATATGAAAACATAACTTATCTACTTAGCAGGTGTGCACCTGCATCACATATTCATTATCAGCAGTAAATTTGCTTTACAAGATGCCAGCTGCCTCCCACAGTGACCACGTAATTCTGGACCATCAGGAGTGGCAGCAGCTGGCAGTGTCTTTTGGTCAAGCCACCCAAGGGGCTCCCAAATGGAGGATGCTCCCTAAGGTGTTAGTAAGCATCCTTCCACCTGTCAACAAGCACGTGATGGGCATCTGCTCTGTGCCCAGACTGTGCACAAGTGGGAGATGCAGAGGGAGGCAGTGGAAAGAGCACGGTTCCTGGAATCCCCAAATCTAGTCCCAGTCCCATTGTTGTCTTTTTTTTTCCTTAAATAAATTTATTTTTTATTTATTTTTGGCTGCGTTGGGTCTTCATTGTTGCACACGGGCTTTCTCTAGTTGCAGCGAGCGGGGGCTACTCTTCGTTGGGGTATGGGGGATTCTCATTGCTGTGGCTTCTCCTGTTGTGGAGCACGGGCTCTAGGCACACAGGCTCAGTAGTCGTGGCTCGCGGGCTCTAGAGCGCAGGTACAGTAGTCGTGGCGCAAGGGCTTAGTTGCTCCGTGGCATGTAGGATCTTCCTGGACCAGGGGTCAAACCCATGTCCCCTGCCTTGGCAGGTGGATTCTTAACCACTGAGCCACCAGAGAAGCCCCCACTGTTGTCTCTTGCAAGCTGTATGAGCTTTGGCAAAACGCTTCATCTCTGTAAGCTTTAGTCTCCTCACCTGGAGAATGAAGCTACCTATAGCACTGTCATGAGGCTCATGACCATAGTGAAGTGAAGGTGCTCGGGGAAACTGAAAATCATCCTCAGAGAGGCATCATTCTGGCTATGGCTGTTGTTGTTGTTAGACATAAAACAACTTCTGCTCTTTCAATTTTCTATTCTCAATTATAGCATAAGAAAGAGCGGAGACTGCTTATTCATCTCACATCTTCAGTGACTGGCACACCTCTTAATATTTATTTATTTATTTAGCTGCACCAGGTCTTAGTGTGGCATGCAGGCTCTTAATTGCAGCATGCAGGATCTAGTTCCCTGACCAGGGATCAAACCTGGGCCCCCTGCATTGGGAGCATGGAGTCAACCACAGGACCACCAGGGAAGTCCCATGCCTGGCACCTCTCTGACCCTCCATAATTGTCAGGTAAATGAGTCTCTTCATTATGGGTTATCATTTGTTTTATTTCTAATTATTAAATAAGTTTTAAATAAAATAATTACAATAATTAATACAAATGGCAATTGTTAGTAAAAGGACCATCGTTTGACACAATTAAAGACAAATAAGATATTATAATGTACATACATGCATTCATTCAATCAATACATGTCAAAGCCCATGTTAAGTGCTAAGCTCTGTTCTAGGTGCTGAGGAAAAAATAAGAACAAGACACACAAGGTTCCTGTCCTAAGAGTAGGGCCGTTATAGAAGGGGAAGACAAACAAGAAATAAATACATAAATATCAAGATAATTGCAAAGAGTTGTAATGGCAGGAAGGCATGGCTATGTTAGAGTGACTTCTCAGAGGAGATGATATTTGTACTGGACTGGAACTGTAAAAGGGAGCTCAGCCCCTGAAGTTCTGAAATCAATTTTCTAGGCAGAAGGAACAAATGCAAACAGCCGTAGGTGGAAGTGGATAGTTACTTTCAAGATACAAACAATAATCCAGTGGGGCTGGAGTGAAGTGGAAGAGAGAAAGAATGGTACTCAGTGGGGCCAGAATCTGTACCATGTTGAGCTATAGACAGGATTTGGGATAGTAATTTAAGTGGAGGGGAAAGTGAGTAGAAGTTTATAAGTAGAGAAGACATGATCTACTTTACATTTTTAGAATTTCAGTCTGGCTGTTCTACAGAGAAAGATCTGTAGCAGAGAAGAGGCTGTTTCAGTGAACCAGAGTCTTAGTTTGGGTTCCCCCATAAGCAAACCCTGAGACAAGGATTCAAGTGTAATTCATTTATTTAGGAGATGCAGGGAACTCCTTGGAAGGAGTGTGGGGAAGGAATACAAAGAAGGGAAGGCAAGCAACAAAGGGTATGTTATTAAGCCAGTTACCATAGTAAGCAACTGGAGCTTCATGCTGCAGGGAAACTTGGGGAAATGCTTCAAAACACACCTCAGAATAGTCCCACCTGAAAGGTGAGGGAGCTGGGGTATTTATGCACCGATTCCCAAATTAAGGTTGCTATTAGCGGGTAGCAGTTTTTACCCCCAGCACTTCCTGCCCACAGCAGGTGAGCAGAATGATCTTTCCAGATTGGAGAAAGGCAGCCCTCAGGCACCGAGATGCAAAGTCTTAAGAATACGAGTGAGCACTGACATCAGCTAGTACCTGAGGTCAGATATAATGTTGGCTTGAAATAGGAGGTAGTGGTGGAGAAGTGGATGGACTTGAAGCCAAGCTAACAAGGCTTACTGAGATAAGTGTGGGGAGTGGTGGAAAGAGAAGAAATCAAGTATGGTTCCTGGACTGGGGACCTAAACAACTGGCTGGATAGTGGGACCACTTTATGAAATGGGAATGATTGGAAGAGGCATCAGCTTTAAGGGAAAAGAATCAAGA
Organism: Pseudorca crassidens; assembly: GCF_039906515.1. Taxonomy (NCBI): domain Eukaryota; kingdom Metazoa; phylum Chordata; class Mammalia; order Artiodactyla; family Delphinidae; genus Pseudorca; species Pseudorca crassidens. The sequence continues at coordinate 122,184,757 of NC_090297.1, read as the reverse complement.
GATTTGCTTTGACATGCATATTAGTCCTCAGAATGGAACTGCCAAGTAGACCATTGGATACGGAAGTTGAGCTCATGGAAAATGTCCTTGCACTCAGCCTCCCACCCCAACTCCAATCGGAATAGCATGGTTAATACCAATTTATACCCATTTTCTAGGTTGGTTTCCTTGAAGAATTTCATCAAAATCCATGAGTCCGCCACTTAGAAGTATTTGCCAAACTCCTAATAGTGAAAATAGGTTGACTGCCGGAATTTAAGATCCAATACTTCCTGAATAGCCATTATGTGCCAGGCCTTGTACTAGATTACATCACATACATTATTGCATTTAAGCCTCCAGTAACCCAAGATATAGATTTTATTCTTGCTATTTTATAGCTGGAAAAACTGACTCAGAGAGGTGAGGTGACTTATCCAATGTCACACAGCTAAGGGCTTCCAGGCTCCCGATCCACACCCATTCCTCGGCACCACGTTACCTGGCTCAGTAATCAAGAGCAGAACTTGCACGCCAGCTTGGGTCCCAGAGTTTGGTTGCTGAAGGATTTCAGCATCACTTGTTAGTCATTTGTTAGAGACCCCACCCGAAGAAACAGAAAGGAAGGACCCAATGACCATTTCCCAGGTAGTGTCTGAAGAACAGCCTCAACCAAATAAAATTCCCATGATCACCAACTTGAGGAAAGACTACATAGCACATCATTCTCTTAGAGGGTCAGGGTACATGTCAGAATGTCAACAACATTAATAACAGTGTAGTTTGACGAAACAAAACAAAACCTGCTTTTGCTTACTCTAGCATTTCCCAAATCTGCTCTGCCATTGGACCCTGATTTTATGAGCCTTATTACCATCCGCAGGAGGAATGTTCTGAGGGACACGTTTGAAAATCCTACCCATGGCTAAGTCAGCACACCTTGGATTTCATCTTGTCTCAGCCATCTCAACCCCACAGATTGCTCCGTTTCTTTGAACATCTTGCTTAAACTCTTTGAGACTCAGCATCCCCCACTCTTACGATGGTATTCACAACTCTTCCATTCGACAAATGTTTGTTGAGCTTGTGCCAGGCCCGGTGCTAGGACTGGCAAGTCCACAGTGAATGAGTCGGCTCCTGATGGCTTGTCTCTTGGTGCAAGCCTCAGAGGAGGAGGCCGCCTGTTGTCTCTACGTGATCTCCAGAGCTTTCTCTTTTCTAAGAATCCACTCGAGGTTTTTACCAAAGCAGACGAGACAAGTGATCATTATCTACAATGAATCTTAAGAAAGCTAAGACGTAGCCCTGAGAGCAGGGCTAGCTACACAATTGGTAGGGCCAATGCAAAGGGCCCCTTCCTCTAAAAGCCGGTCGGGGGGGGAGTGCAGTTAAAGGTACTAAAACATAAAGCTTTTTCCTTCAAAAATACTGTTACTTACAAACCATCATAGGTATGATGGTGATACATGAATCACACATAAATTTATGAACTGAAAAAATATATTTTGATATCATAATTTTATATAACAAAATAAATAATATTACATCATTAATGTGGTATCTTGATTGACTATGAGACTCTTCTGGCTGGCTTCTCTGGATATTCGTTTATTGGGTTCTCAAAATTTATACTTTTAGCAACTTTGTTTTCAGTTGATGTAATTGAAAACATCTCTCTTGGCAAATGCAAGATCACAAATAATTTTTGGTAATTTTTTATCTTCAGAAGGAGCTCTCTGCTGATGCAGCTGTTACTGGAACTGTTAAGAGTATTGTAGAGATTGTGACAACACTGGGATAAATTTCTGATAAATTATTTCGAAATATAAATTTTAGTGCATCTAGAGCTGATGATTCTTGCAAAACAATTTTTCTAAAAAGATTTAACTCTTCACACAATTCAGTTTTGTGTAAGTCTGAATTTAATTTTAAATATAAATTCATGCAATGACATCTTAATGTTTCCTCCGACATTTCCTGTAACTCGTGGAGGATGTACAAGAAACGAAAAGTGGCATCATGCTTTGTATATCATTTGAAACATCAGTGTATGCATTAGATGGTTGTATTTTCAATTACAAAGCAAAATTACTTTTTAAATTGTCTTGATTAATAATTGGCTCATCCAAAGCATCATATGGGGACTTCCCTGGTGGTCCAGCAGTTAAGACTCACGCTCCCAGTGCAGGGGGCCCAGGTTCAATCCCTGGTCAGGGAACTAGATCCCGCATGACGCAATTAAAGATCCCATATACGGCAACGAAGATCCCACATGCTGCAACTAAGACCCAACGCAGATAAATAAACAAACAAATAAATAAATAAATATTTTTTAAAAATCATATGAAAATGGTGTTCTTTTCTATTGAATGTGATGATCTTTAAATCTGATTTCTCTTTCTAGGCGTGTTTGCTTTGCTATGTTGCAGCAGTTTCCAAACCCAAAGATTCTAAACTCTTTGAAGGGGGAGGGAAGGACAAATTAGGAAGTTGGGATTAACATATACACATTACTATATATAAAACAGATAACCAACAAGGACCTACTGTATAGTACAGGGAACTATACTCAATATTCTGTAATAACCTATAAGGGAAACGAATCTGAAAAAGTAGTGTGTGTGTGTGTGTGTGTGTGTGTGTGTGTGTGTGTGTGTAACTGAATCACTGTGCTATACACCTGAAAATAAGAAGACATTGTAAATCAACTATACTTCAATAAAAATATTTTTTAAAAACACTGCAAACAAAGGATATTAGGAAATGATTAGGTGAATTATTCTCTATGCCTCTCTTTTCTTCCTCTATGCTTCTAATACAGCCAGCTAATCAATATACAAGCGAGCACCACCTACATGCAATGTGACTTCAAGAATGCACAGTATAGCAAATACAGGCAGCAATATTGTATTATACTCAAAGAGACTAGATCTTAATTATTCCAATCATTAAAAAGAAGTGATGATATGTGACATGATAGAGGTGCTAACTACCGTCACAATGGCAATCATACTACCGTATGTAAGTGTATCAAATCAACATGTTGTACACCTTAAATTTACAGTGTTATATGTCAAATATACTTCAATAAAAAAGAACACTTGTAATATAAATAGACTTTAAAGAATTATAATAACTCTCATGTATGCTTTATTACAAAGTCCATGTGTACACTTACATTTTGTAATAATTTTCTGACAAAGTTAACTCTCTATTCCTGTAGTTCCTGTCCTAGTGCTCAGGCTGGAGCTAATATCTGTCCACGTGAAACAAGGACAGGCTCCAGGATGGACAGGCAAGCCAGCCTCCCACCGTAGATGCCAGCACTGGCCACAGTACAGCTCCTCTCTCCCATGGCCACATCACTACCTCTGCTGCTGCTGTCACCATCATCATTACCAATCTGGCCCTGGGGCTGTGCCCTGCAGCACCCTGGACACCCCAGGCATGTATACAGGATTGTCAGGCCAACTCCTCAGCATGGATGTTACCTGCCGTGTTTAGAGGCCTGGCCTATAACTTACACACATGTTGCCTAGAATATCTCCTCTGCTTGCATGCATGCTCCACCAGGGTTTCTTACAAAACACAAGTTCAAAGAAAAGATTATTAAGAATTTCAAGACAGTGACAGCAGAGGACAAACCAAGATACACTCCTCCTCTGAGAGTAGGGCCCTGTGTAACTGCACAGGTCTCACACCCATACAGCCAGCCCTGCCTGAGAGGCATCACCACTAACACTATTCTTTTTTTTTTTTTAATATTTATTTATTTAGTTAGTTGTCTGGGGTTTTAGTTGTGGCCCCAGGGCTCCTTAGTTGTGGCACATGGGCTCCTTAGTTGTGGCACGCGAACTCTTAGTTGCGGCATGCATGTGGGATCTAGTTCCCTGACCAGGGATCGAACCCAGGCCCCCTGCATTGGGAGCACAGAGTCTTATCCACTGTGCCACCAGGAAAGTCCCAACACTATTTTTAGGTTTTCCAGAAACCCTATGACATCCTTCAGCATCACTTTTGCAGCCCTACCTTGTGAGTCTGCCTTGAAGGACTGCATTGAGACAAATAGCCTGGTCCAGGGGTCGTCCATCAGATCCTTCCCTGGTCTGCCTCAAACCAAGGTGCCTACCCTACTGGATTCTTTGAGGCCAAATCTTAGCCCGTCTTCCTTGGACTTTTCAATTCATCCCTTGCCCAGTAAAACACTGTCTTTATTTTTGAAATCCTCCACTGATAGGTCCATCTGATCCTAAGATTTCATGTCTCCTGCAGGTTTTTCTCACTTGGCTTTGCTGGGTTCCAACTTGATTTTTCCAATGGCAATAAGACTGGGTTTAAAAATAAACTAAAGAAAAAAAATAATAAAATAAACTAAAGGAATTATAATTGTGATAAGAAGTAGCCCAGGAGCAGTGACTAATGGAGGTGACTGTGGATTAAGTGACTAAGCAGTCAGTGGGCCAAGTAGCTATTATGAGATAAATCTCAGCTCAGATCAAGAGAATAGCACCCCACCTCCCTAGCTCCCTCTGCTGTCCATTTCTCCTGAAGTGTTGAATTCTAAATAAAAAGAGCCATCAACTTTCTCCTCACCGACACAGCCCCTTGAAGGTCCTATGAAAGGATGGGAACTAACAGTCCTAAGTACCCACTGTATACCAAGCACAATGCTGGGCACTTTATAAAATCTCATTTACTCTTCATGACCATCCTTAAATCGTCTGACCTACCTCCCAGCAAGACAGAGGCCTGCACATTCAGGATGCCCAGCTGACGGTGCTCTGGTGGCCTCGCTGACTGTGTCCAAGAAGCCTCACTAGAATCTGGGCCTGATATGGTATTCTATGAGGACGTCTGGCCTGAACCAAATGACAGGCTGAGGCAAGGTCGCCAAATCTCACTCTACTGGCCAAGAAAATGGAGATATACAGTCATGGGGGTGAGTGGCCCAGGAGATCCTCTACATGAGGACATCTGAAGAGGATGGCAAGGAGTCCCATCTGGAGGGCTCCCTAAACTGGAGGTTAGAGCTGGATTTATGTGGTGGCCACAGCTGCTGACGTGGGCAGGCTGACACAAGTTTAGGGAGCTGAGGCTTTTGTCACCACTTTATAGTTAAGGAAATGAAGACTCATAAGGATGGAGTGGCCTGCTCAAGATCATATCAAATGAACTTAAATTCCAACCTGGACCTGGTACATAAAGCTTCCATCATTAAGTGGTTGTGACACTGAAGTAAAGGTTTGGTTTTGTTAGCTCCCCTTCCCACCCCGACACACACACACACACACACGCACACACACACACACCCCCATCAGCTGAAGTATCTGAGAACATAATTCTCTACCTTGGTCTTAGCAAAGGGCTTCATTCAACCAAGGTAACCCAGCCAGCCTAGGATCCCTGACACTGAGTTAAGAAAAAAAATATGAGTCCAATTACCCAATTTGCAAACTGAATAAATAAAAATAGGCCAAGTGTGTTTCTCTGGATGCCAACAACCCTTGTCAGCCTGACTCTTGCAAATCATTTTTCAGACTACTGTATCTGCTACGGACTGAAACTCTATTTCGAAACAAAATGCTACTTTGAACCAAAACTTAGCAGTGATTCCTTTGTCGCCTTGTTTATCGTTCTCTAGAAACAGTAACTACTGTTAATTTAACAGGCAGAGGCCCTTCAGGCAAGTAGGAACTAGGAACAAACAGGTTTCACCAAGAATGAAAAGTAATTCAGTTAATATTTCAAAAGGAAGTTATCCATTCCCTATTTATAGAGGACCTTCAATGTCCCAGGAGGTGATTGAAGGATGTGGTCGATGAAGGAGGCAGACAAGTAAATGGAAGTAACAGTGAGACTGGTATGGTATTAAAGGATGACATTTCCTGGGGGGAACACTTCTCCAGCTCCTGTTGTTTCTTTCCACGTGTAGCTGTGATACAACTACACATGTAGTTGTGTAGTGGCCGTCTCCCACCTCTCACTGCAGCTCCCCAGAGAATGTGGCTTCATCTGGTTGGTGAATTTGGGAGGAGTAAACTGGACACTCCCATCTCAGCTACTCTTTTGTTCTCTGTTGAGAAGTCACCTACAGAGAACATGAGTTCTGCTCTTCTCTCCAGGAAGCCTGCCCTCGTTCATACTGTCTGTGGCCGAGTGGATATGTCTATCTAGTTAAGGAGATAAGTTGGTTCTCACACTCAGCTGAATCCTCCAAATTAGCCTTTATCAGTAGTAAATGTGATTTTAGTTCTTGTCTGCTTACTCTTTTGTCTTTATCTCAATTTGTTCAGAATGCTGGTGGGGAAGAAAGGCACTAGTCATGGAGCCTTCTCAGAGACCCTCGCTCCGTCCATCCCTTTACCCGTTTTGTGAATGGGCATTCAACCTGCTTCCCCCTGGACATTGTTCAGACCACTCATCATTGCCCACTTTGTCTGTCTCATCCACCAACCTAGTCCCCCATCACAAAAACAGATACTATGGTTACTTCGACTCGTCCTGCCTTGTTTTAAATGAACTCAAGCCAGTTTCAAAGGGACACCCTTTCCTCTGCTAAATCTACTTCTATTTCATGACATCTGGGACTTTGCCGGGTATCAGTGTCAAGCCATGGGAGCTTAAGTTTTTTCCTTTAGAGAAGCAGACACTTGTGTGGCCCCCTCATTCTCCATGATTCTTCAGAACTCAGGGCAGCATCTCTGTGGCCACATCTGCAATTTCCTCCAGCTCCCTTGGAAATAATTCATCTGAGTTTGAACTCATTTAGAGCTGCTTTGTACTATTGCTTCACCTATCTTAGATTTCAATTCTCTCTTAATCATGTTTGTTCTACCCTTTTCAGTTTTAAGGTCATTCTGTTTGATAGAGAAGACAGAAGCAAATTAGGGTTGTGTTCTCTGTCATCTGTTAACATTATCCCATCTACCCCGAGCCATGGGCCTATCATTCAGCCCTTATTTTAGCATCTTGCTTCAAAGGTAACTTCTTTCTTTTTTTGGTCAGTAACAATTTTTTCAAGCTGCATTTCATCCTGGGCTCTACCAATTCCAATACTATTTTTGTACATCTGTGCCTCTCTTGTGCTTTCCTGGTTGTTTGGAGATCTTTCCATCTTTATGCAAGGCTTTTAAATATCTGAGCTCATCTGGGACCCCTCTGTGTGGTTACTTAGCTCCCCTAGGCAGCTTCTCCTGCTTCCTCCACCCCACACTTACGCCCCCTCATCCAGGTTCTTTGCATTGATACACTCTCAGAGATCTTTCTGCCATATTGCTTTGTGTTAAAATCTTGGCGTTTCTTTATGTGTTCTCTATATCCTGCACACATCACTAGATCCATATATAAAGTCTTAAGTCTTATTTTTGCCACACTTTGCTTTTCCTCCCTTTTCAGAATAGCTGGACAATTCCACTATTCTTTCAATGTAAGAATGCTGGTTCTCCTCAGCTAACAACAGATAGTCTGGCATTTTTCTCCTTATTCCTGAATTCCAATTTAAAGCCACTTCGGCCAGGTGAACAATTCTCTTGCTAAACTCATTCTTCCCCACCTCCCCCCAGGCATTCTCGGATGCTGAGGAAGTGGTAAGCAACTGGGATGCTCAGGGCACACACAATGGGTCAAGTATTCACGTGGATAACACTTGCAAAGTCCCTTCACCTCTCCGAAGACATCAGCTTTATCGTCTGTAACATGTACAACTACCTACTTCCTACCTTTTGTCGCTTTGTGACAATTAAATCTGGAGAAATCCACAGCAGTCTCTACAAATGCTCCCACGAGTCCATCTGTCTTTCTCTGTCATCTGCCCTGAGCGTCAGGCCTGTCAGTCTGGTTTCATTCTACTTCCTGTGTTTCTAAGCCAAACCCTTCTCTCTGACAGTCTCTACACAGCTGGACTCCCATACAAACCTCAGGTTCTAGGCCTCCTCTATTCTTACTATATTGAGGAAGACAGAGACAGTCAGGAATATGGGATTGCCCCAGGGCCTGGATTTTATTTCTGACAGTCCCAAAGTCTGATGTCTACTGCTCTTGCAGGAAGCCCCAGGGACCCTTCTCATGGGAGAAAAAGGAAGATGGTTTGCCTTGTCCTTTGAACATTATTTCTCTAGGGATAGATGGGCAGCTATTCAGAGATGGGCAGCTTTTGGCCTGGTACCAAAAGTTTCTGGAAATATTCTCTACTCATATCCTGAAAAAGACCCTAATGATGTAGAGATAGGTATCCCACAGGCAAACATGACACCTGCATAAAATGTCTTAGAAGGATGCACAGTTTCTTTACAGTTAAGATGTGAGAGAGATCACTTTTTACTCGTCATGTTGCTGTACTATTTGAATTTTAACTACAGGTGAGGGTGAGCACGTGCTTATAAGTTTATTATGATGCCTGACTGTGATCCCTTGGGGTGAGAAGAGTCCATTCCAACTCATCGCAGTGGTGGCTGGGATTCGGATGGGCAGCTCACATGCTCTCCTGTGACAACTGAGCTGAGATTTCTGCAAAACCGCGTACTGAATTCTCAGCTATCGTGCTAAGGGTCTTACCTATGGTCTCCGTTAGTCCCCATAACAACTCTGAGAGGTAAACGTTGTTACTTCAGTTTTACAGATGAGGAAGCCAAGACCTGTGAAGTTAAGTAACTTGCCACACAGTGTGTGGCAAAGCAAAAGTTTGAACACAGACCTATGTCCAGAATCGATTCTTTTAGCCGCTTCTCTATGCTATGGTAATTCCACACTAACATGAATCCTTACCCTGTTACACACACACACACTCACACATTCACACACACTCACATACACAGAGTACTTGCACAGGCACATGCACAGGGATGTGCACACACACATACAAGTACATGCAAAATACATGCACATACATATGTACACACACACACACACAAACACATTTTCCGTCCACTTCAAAGTGATGTTTGAGACTGCTTACAGATGATTGGGATTGGTTAAAACATTTAGGTCCTGTTTCACAGTTGGCAAGACAGCGCCCCCTCTGATTTACACCTCTGAAGACCGTGGTGGAGACACCAACCTTGCCTAACAAAAGGGCTATCTTTCAGGGGAGGGCTAGTTGCCAGCCCAGAGGACAGTGTCCCGTTGGTTCTTCAGCCTCCCTGTTGAGGAAGGTCTTTGGGTTGAAGTCCTGTCTCAGTGTGGTCCTCTCCTCAGGCTTCTCACCCTTGTTCACCTGTTTGCCACTCACTGTGTGCCTCTGTAGAGGTCACCTCTTCTGAGCCAGGATTTTGTCATTTATAAACTGAGAAATGTTGTATCAAGGGGTCACTAAGAACTTTCTATGACACCATGACTGCGCTTTTCTAAAACTGAATCTTCGTCTGCAAGAGGAAGTAAAACTACCACCTGAGCACCCAGGTACTTCTGTGTCCTTCTTCAATAGTCACCTGGTGGGGCATCTGCCCAGGTCACAAGCCCCTTCTCTCAGAACTAGACCAGTGACCATGTTCAACAGATGATGCCGCTCCCACCACCATGGTCCCTACAGGTCCCTAGAAGCATTTCTTTATTTTCTAACTCTCTTCAGTCTCAAGTGAAACTATGTACTTCCTTTTACAATAACCCCTGGATGTTTACCCTAAAACAGTCCACAGAAACTAGCACAGTGTCTCTGAGGACAAGGATCAAGGCTTGTGTTGCTTCAGCATCGCGGGAGGCAGACTAGCAGAGCAGTTAAGGAAGAGTTTCTCTGGAGTCAGAGAGACTCAGGAGTTCAAGTCCCAATACTGCCTCTTTCTAGCTGAATGACCTCACATACCTTATTTAAAATCTCTGAGCTTCAGCTTCCTTATCAGTAACTTCAGCATAACAATTCCTACTCCATAAACTTGTTGGGAAGATTAAATGAGAATATGCATGTCAAGTGCTTAGAGTCTGGCATGGATAAACACACGTACCCACACAAACACTCAATACGTTGGTAGCCATTACTATTCCTCACTGTGCCTTGCTGGGAGGGAGCAGAGTAGGTGTGTAATACCTTTTCTGTATTTTGATCCAGTGTCGTGTTTCTAGGCTCCAGACCCAGTAGAGAGTGTGGTGAATGCCCTTCACCAACAGTGTCACTCTAGTGAGATTTGGTTGACATCGATGGGTCTAGAGTGGGAAAGTGGAGGTGATGGTGAGGAAAGAAAGAAGGTCTCACTAGTTATTGACGCCTCTTAGTATCAGGACAGACAGAGAAATCCTAAAATGGTCATCCTCTCATCCCCCCAAAAGCAGATATTATCAGTTCAGAAAGTTGAGTAACAGGACGCCCAAAAGACAGACTACTGTACAAGTCATATGGACGAATAGCCTAAGCATATTTCAGTCTTTTCCATTACTGGAGGCCCAGGTGTCTAGGCTGGGCCAGCATTCCCCCAGCACAGTAGTCATTAGACTTGGAGGATAAGAGAGGTACCATTTGTCTGCATCCATTGAAATCAAGGTTCAGTGAAATCCAACACACTGCTCTCTGCCCGGCACAGACCACATCAGGGGCTCACATTTTATAATTTTCCTCCAGTTTATGAGACAAGCCTTGGTCTTCAAATCAGTAAGAGTGAGGAATGGCTCTACAGGGGAACATGTTTGAATCCAGCTGTTGAAATGTGGGCAATTTGTGAGTAATTAGTTGATGTGCTCCAGAGGATAACTGAAAATGCCCAGATTCAAGCCCAGGTTTCACCAGCTGTTACGGAGTTCAAATTCCCTCCTCCAGGTCTTAGAGAATTGTATTAGTCTGCTCAAGTTGCTATAACAAGATATCACAGATGGGGTGGCTTAAACAACACACACTTACTTGTCACAAGCAGGTGCCCTGATCATCTCCAAACTGTCTTCAGAGTCCTTCTTCCTTTTTCTTGAAGAATAGCACATATCCATAGCTAAATAGCTCTGTGGTCCAGTCCTACAGGATTGAAGAAGTCTGACAGTTGTCCTTTATTTCGTCTCATATTTTTTCTGTTTCCTGTCATTCAGACTGGCAGTGTCTTCACTGGTATAATTGCATGTCTGTTCTTAGCTTCTGTTGAAACGCCTGAGTAAGTCTGTGAGTCACACCCATGATCTCCATCAAACGGCTGTTCAGTCACTCTCTTAGTGCTCTCTTCGCAAGCTTTCTCACGTGTTGCAATGTGGAGAGGCTGAGAAGTTCCCCAGTCTTTGAGTTCTGCTTCCTTTTTGCTGAACGGTCTCTTCTTCAATTTGTCTCTTTCCTTTCACATTTTACTATAAGCATTTGGGAGGAACAAAGCTACTCCTTCAATGTTTTGCTTAAAAATCTCCTCAGACAAATGTCCAATTTCATCACTTGCAAGTTCTACAAACACTAGAAACACTAGAAAACAGTTCAGCCAAGTTCTATGCCACTTTATAACAAGGACCACCTTTCCTCCAGTTTCCTATAACATGTTCCTCATTTCTGTCTGAGATCTCACCAGAATCGCTTTTAGCATGTCTATCGTGTGCCTCAAACCTTGTCCAGCCTCTACCCATTACCCAGTTACAAAGCTGCTTCCACATGTTTAGGTATTCGTTACAACAGTGCCCCTCTTCCTAGTAGCAAAATCTGCATTAGTGTGCTCGGGCTGCTATAACAAAATACCACAGACTGGGTAGCTTAAACAACATATTTATTTCTCACAGTTCTGGAGGAAGTTCAAGATCAAGGTGTTGGCAAATTTAGTTCCTGGTGAGGACTCTCTTCCTTACTTGCAGCCAGCCACCTTCTCACTGTGTCCTCACATGGCAAATCTCCCTGCCTCTCTCTCTCTCTTCCTCTTCTTATAAAGTCACTAATCCCATCATGAAGGATCGACCCTCATGACCTTATCTGACGCTAATTACTTTCCTAAGGCCCCATTTCCAAATGCCATCACAGTGGAGGTTAGAGCTTCAGCATACAAATTTGGGGTGGGGAGAATACAATTCAGTCCACAGCAATAATTTTTTTTTCACAGCAATACTTTAACATTGACATTTTTACTAAAGCCTTTCCTGGTCCTAGGAGCCCTCTCCCCTATATTATTTGACATCCACGAATATTTTTAAGGAAAAGCAGGAATAGCTGCACCTTCCATTTTCCCCTATCCCTCTTCTTTAATTCCTAAATATTTGGTCAAATGATAACTGCTAGTATTTGTTGAGAATCTGCCATGTGCCAGGCACTGTTCTAAATAATTTACAGGCATTATTAACCCTCATAACAAACCTACAAGATAGGGTTCTCTTCACAAGCTTTCTCACTTTTTGCAATATGGGATAGGTATTACTAATAACCTTATTTAAGGGAATTCCCTGGCAGTACAGTGGTTAGGACCCCGTGCTTTCACCACTGAGGGCGCAGGTTCAATCCCTGGTGGGGGAACTAAGATTCCTCAAGCTGTGCGGCACGCCTCCCAAAAAGTAAAAAAACATATTTAAAAGATGAGAGAATGGAGGCCTAGAAAGTTAAATAACATGCTCAGGGTCTAGAACTGAAAGATCCAGAATTTAAACACAAGCTGTCTAACTGGAGAGCCCACCTCTTAATCATTATACCATACATCTCTGACCATGTTACGCGCTGCCACACCTCTGTGTGTGTTCCCTCTAAAATTCCCTTCGTGCCCCATTCCATCATATAGCAAGCTGCTACTCACCCTTCAAGTTCATGAAGTCTTTCCCTGACTCCACTGGGAGAGTTAGACCTGGGCTCTCCTCTCTGTCCCCACAGCACGTGGCCCGTAACATGGGCACGTTTCTCCAGCACTCCTGTGATGGTAGCTCACGTACCCATCCCCACCAGACCAGACAAGGCGGAGGATCCTCAGCGCAGGTCTACGTCGCCCTCATCTTTGTAACCACAAAACCATGCACGTGGGGTTTAGTACATTGCTGTCATTCAAAAAATTATTGTTGAAGTTAAAACTAAAAAGCAGAATTTGGTAATAAACTGTTTGAATTCAACAAAATCAGTAAACTGCTTGAGTTCTGACCTCATAATGAAATAGCTGAAGTCTAATTTTTCTGCTGCGAATCTGTCAAGGATGAAATAGGATCCTGGATCCTACCAACTCCTCCTGGGAAATATTTACTTTCTTTACCACCGTTCGCCTCACCTCTTGCCTGAACGACTGCAATGGCCCCTCATGGGCCCCCTGTCCCTTGTCATTCCCATGCCAATTCACTCCCCTAGGCACTACCAGAATGATCTACATAAGCAGATCCAACCATGTCACTTTACTGCTGCTTTATTTAAGCTATGCTTTGGTTTATCCAAGCACACCTTCTAGTATGCTTACCTTGCTACTATCCTTTCAATGTCCCCACCTCCCTCTCTCCTTCCACACACCCAAGGGTGACCAGCGTAATCTGTTGGGGGTTATTGGTGCAACCCCACTCACCCAGTTGCAGTGATGCCTTTTTAAATCCTTAAATAACATCACACTTTAACATCAGCATTCAGGGTTGAGGGAAGATGCTGAAATCATCTTGCAGGCTCAAAGTAGAGAAATTTTAAACTCATTGGTTTTCCATGCTGACCAAGTTCTATTCAGCTGGAAGCAAAGAAATCAATTGCATCAATTTTCACTTAATTAACCTTGAAGCTGCTGGCCTGGGCATTCTCCCTCCCGAGCCAGCACAGCCATGCATGCTTCATTCCCCTCCCCATTAGTCAACTGAAGGTGTCATCCCTCCACAGTTAATTCCTAGTCCTATAACCATGTCCCCTGGGCACCTGTAGCCCTTCACTCACATCTACATTGTGAAGCTTATCTCATTCTGCCTCATGGAGTAGACATCTGTCTCCTCACCAAGCTCCGAGTCTGAAGAGGCAAAGAAAATGCTCACTCATTATTTACCCCCAGGACCTGGCATAGAGCTGATACTCAATTAATTTTCAATAAATGATGTCACATCCCGGAGGAAAATTCCCAAAGCCATGCTTAAGAATTAAATTTCTCATTCCACTTCAATACTTGGACAGGTGTCCTGCTGGCTTGCAACGCAGGGCACCCTCTCCCCCTTTTCTCTTTAGGTGCGTGGGTACACAGCACTCTCTATGCGTCCAGCTACCAGAAATTCAAGCCACACTCTGGCATCCGACCAACATCCTCTACCCAGTCCATGTGGGTAAACTCCCCCTTGGGTTGTTAAAAAAAAAAAAGTAACCAGCCTAAGGTCTTGCTAGTCTTAGAGGCATTCAGAGAGTTAAAGGAGAATTATGAGACGGAGAACATGAGTGCTCTTTTTTATGGGTCAGTGGTCTTTGGATGGTCCTAAAAAGAATGCAACCCACGTCCCCTCCTTGATCCGAGTCTTCTCATGAACCAATGGCTGCCAACAATAATTCCATTTGTGCTCCTAATCTAAGGCCAACCTCCTTTTATACAGTGTATCCTATTCCCTCTCACTTATGGAAGGACATCACTCTAGCAACTGTCCTTATTCTCCCCTGTATCATTATATTTTTCTTTCTTTATTGAATCATGTCCATCATTATACAAAAGCACTGTAATGAGAGAAGAGAAAAGAGAGAGAGGATTTGGAAAGTAAGAAACAAAACTCATTATGTACTAATAATATGACTTCTCCACATAAAACCCAGAGAAGAAGAGAGAATAATATGAGAGGTTAGCAAGGTTTCCAATTTTTTAAATGAAAGGCATCTCTATATTAAAAATAATTACTCCAGAAAATAATTGTTAAAAGTTATATGATATCAGGAGTAAAGCATGAACAAGATATTTTGGATTTAATTATAAAGCCTAATTTAATGGCATAAAAGAAGACTGAAATAAATTGAGTGATATACCACATTAATGGGTGGGAAGATTCAACACATTAAAGATAACAAATTCTCTCCAAACTTAATCTAAATTATCAGTGAAGTCCCAATCGAAACTCCAACAAAGTTTTTGGCAAAACTTGATAAGCTAATGCATATATTTATATGGAGGAGTAAAAAATCAAGAATAACCAGGAGAATTTTGAAGAAGAAAAATATGGAGGGACCTCACCTTATCAGTGGACTTGTTATCACACAACAAAAATTAAAATAGTATGGCAGGCATGGAGGTTGCCTGTGCAGTAGCCGTTCCCCCTTATTCCTCTCTAACAAAATCCCAACTTTGTTTAGGGTGGCAATGTGAACAGTCAAAATGACTCACCTTCTCAGACTCTCTTGCAGCTATTGTGTCCATGTGACTCAGGTCTAACCAACATGATAGGTTTACTGATTGGAAATGCTATTATTTGAAAAGTAAAAGGAGGACTTGGCGATATATGCCTTTTCCCTTTGCCTTTATTTTTTCTTCCTCCATAGAATGAAAGTGCTGTACATGAAAGTGCAGGAACTATCTTGTGACCATGAGGAAGGAAGACACACAATAAGATTAGTGGAACGGGAGGAGGAACTCTGAAGCGTTTTTTTCCTTCCCTCTTCTTACCTCTGCTTTTTGCTTACTTTCCTACTTCCCTATTTTATTCTCCTTCTTGCTTGTAGTTTTCACTTCCCTTTTCACACTTCTCTTTTTGGGGGGTGGGGGGCAGCACCATGGCTTGCAGGGGTCTTAGTTCCCCAACCAGGGATCGGGGATTGAACCGAGTTCCCAGCAGTGAGAGCGCAGGGTCCTAACCACTGGACTGCCAGGGAATTCCCTTGCACTTCTCTTTTCTTCCTTCCCGTTTTAAGGAAAAACTTTAAAAGAAAATATCTATGAATTTTCTGTAGAGAAAAATATGTATGACATGATATTGGGGTAAGAAAACATTTCTTAAACAACACACAAAATCACTGACCACAAAAGCAAAAAAACCCAAAAACCTATGAATTTAACTAAAGTATAATTTTAAATATCTATACAACAAAAGTTACCCACCAAGGAAAGACTGAGAGGAAGAGAAATAAATGAAAGCATAAGCTAGATAAGGTGATGAGGGAAGGTAAATTGAGATTGGAAGGACCATGTAAAGAGCATGAAAGAGATTGTTATAAGCAAAGGAAGTCTCTGTGCAAAGCCCCAGAGTTAGGAAAGGCTTGGTAGTTAGGAACTAAAAGTGACCAGGGTGACTGGAGGTAGAGACAAAGAAGGAGAGTCATGGGCAATACAGTTGAAGAGAAAAGCAAGGGAAAGTCCCACGAGCCTTGTAAGCCACAGAGTAAGAAGTATGGACTGACTTGTGCAACAGGAAGCTCTTAAATGGCTATGAGCAAGGGGACCCACGAGTTCCATGAGCTGATCACTTCTAGCACAGTGCAAATAATGATTGAAGAAGGATGACTTACAAGGTGCTCTGAAGACCTACTTGCTTCACATGTTGAGACCAACATTATGAGGACACATTCGCTAAGTCATCAGAGAGCTAACAGAAGGAAGAAAAGGATTCCAAAAATGATGCCACACCCCCAGATATATACATATAAATGTGATCTTCATCTGGAATGGCTGAGAACTAAGGTTGCTGAGGTGGGGAGGCCAGGGCTGAAGGAAGGATTCAGAGTGGGGGAACTAGGTGGATGACAAGGAACTGGCCTGGACCATTAGGCAGCCAGAAAAGGAAAGCCTGACTGGCTTATATCAAGATTATTCAGGATATTTTGATATTTGGGGACATAACTAGGTGGGAAAGCTGAGCTGAGGACTCTTGATCTGAGTCAAAGCCATTTAGATGTGCTTTAGTGGTCCTGTTTCAGGGCAATTGCTGCTCACTGGCTGATAAAAACTAAAGCAAACCATCTCTGAAGGAAGCTTCCCATATTGGGTCTCAAGAACTCCTACAAACTAAGATCAAGTAATGAGCTCACATTTTTTTAAAGTATTAAATGCATGAGAAGCCACTATGAGTGAGAATAAGCTGAAACAAGAATTAGTAGATTTAGATCCCCAGGAACCCCAAGGATGTGAGAATATATTTTTTAAATAGTTATGTATAATGTGTTTAAAGAAATAAAAGATGCAATTACAAAGGTGAGAACTCAAGAAGCTATTAGGAAAGAAGAAAATTTTGGAGTAAAAACAAATGGAACCATTAAAAAATGAAAAATATAAAATTAAAATCTCAATGGACAGTCTAAACTGTAGTTAAGATGCAATTTAGGAGAGAATCAGTGAACTAGAAGATAACCAAAGAATTGTCAGAATATACCAAAGAGAAATCAGGAGGAGGAAAATGCAAAGGAGGGGTTTGCAGGCACTGAGAATAGAATGAGAAAGTCTAACGTATATATATAATAGGAATCCCAGAAGGAGAGAACAAGGAGAAGGCAAGAGAGGCAATATTCAAGACTCCACAAATTTGATAGAACTAATAAAAAGTATAGGTCCCAAAATGCAGGAAGTAAAAACATCCCAGATATGAAAAATAAAAGAAAATCCACACTTAGTATAGTAGTGAAACCGCATAACACAAAAGACAAGATCTTGAAAACAGCCTGACAACAATGACAATTTACTTACAAAGGCATAGCCATTAGAAAGACAGCTGACTTCTCCATGGCAACAATCAAAACTAAAAACAGTGGAGTTACAACTTAACTATGTTGAGGGAAAATAACTAACAATTAAGAGGATATACCCAGCAAGGAGAGGGTGTGGAGAAAAGGGAACCCTCATACACTGTTGGTGGGAATGTAAATTGATACAGCCACTATGGAGAACAGTATGGAGGTGCCTTAAAAAACTAAAAATAGAACTACCATACGATCCAGCAATCCCACTACTGGGCATATACCCTGAGAAAACCATAATTCAAAAAGAGTCATGTATGACAATGTTCATTGCAGCTCTATTTACAATAGCCAGGACATGGAAGCAACCTAAGTGTCCATCGACAGATGAATGGATAAAGAAGATGTAGCATATATATATATATATATATATATATATATATACACAATGGAATATTACTCAGTCATAAAAAGGAATGAAATTGAGTTATTTGTAGTGAGGTGGATGGACCTAGAGTCTGTCATACAGAGTGAAGTAAGTCAGAAAGAGAAAAACAAATACCGTATGCTAACACATATATATGGAATCTAAAAAAAAAAAAAAATGATCATGAAGAACCTAGGGGCAAGACAGGAATAAAGACGCAGACCTACTAGAGAATGGACTTGAGGACACGGTGAGGGGGAAGGGTAAGCTGGGACAAAGTGAGAGAGTGGTAGTGTATATATGGACACACATACACTACCAAATGTAAAATAGATAGCTAGTGGGAAGCAGTCGCAGAGAGATCAGCTCGGTGCTTTGTGACCAGCTAGAAGGGTGGGATAGGGAGGGTGGGAGGGAGGGAGATGCAAGAGGGAGGAGATATGGGGATATATGTATATGTATAACTGATTCACTTCTTTATAAAGCAGAAACTAACACACCATTGTAAAGCAATTATACTCCAATAAAAACGTTAAAAAAAAAGAGGATATACCCAGCAAAATTATGTTTAAAGAGGGTAAAAGAATAACATTTACAGACAAACAGAAACTGAGAGTTTACTACCAAGAAACTTCTCTAAAGGACATACTTCAAAAAAAAAAAAAAGAAAAAGATCCAGAAAGATGACCTGAGCTGCAAAAAAGAATGGAGAGCAAAGGAAACCATAAATATGTAGATAAATTCAAACACTGTGTAAATAAAATAATAATAATTGTTTTATTTGTGGGATTAAAAAGTTTAGGACTGGAAAACAAACATGGATAATGTATAAATTGATGGGCAAAGATTGGAAATAAAGTGTTGCAAAATCCTTAGAGTAGGGCTTCCCTGGTGGCGCAGAGGTTGAGAGTCCGCCTGCCGGTGCAGGGGACACGGGTTCGTGCCCCGGTCCGGGAAGATCCCACATGCCACAGAGCGGCTGGGCCCGTGAGCCATGGACGCTGAGCGTGCGCGTCTGGAGCCTGTGCTCCGCAGCAGGAGAGGCCACAGCAGTGAGAGGCCCGTGTACCGCAAAAAAAAACAAAAAAATCCTTAGAGTATTTGGAAACTGGGGTCAAGATACTGTTTAGTTTGTTTTCATGATAGAAGAATGGCAAGACTGGAATTGGGGGGACCCATTAAGAGGTGGTTGCCACAGTCCAGTAGCGAAATAATGGTTTCCTGGACTAAGACATGGCAGTAAAACTGAAAAGAAACAGATATTTTCAAGATTTATTTTAGAGAGAGAGAAGATATGGGAGGAGCCAAGGATAACTTCTGGTTTGGGATTGAGTCATTGGGTAGACAGTGGTGCTAAATGAGATGGAGATGCCTGGATCAGCAAGGTGAGTGAAGAAGTTAAGTGTCCCATTTGGCATGGTAAATTTCAGAAGTAAGGCCATTCTGTAGTTTTAAGTAGAATTCTGAGCTGGGGAGATCAATGTGGTCATCATTAGCATAGAGGGGTCTTTTTAAATTCATGAAATTGGATAAAATTACTTAGGGAAAGAATTTAGAGAAAGATTGAATGACATAAAGCATGTCTTAAGGTCCATTTGCCTTTAGAGGTCAGGTACAGCAGAAAGAGCCATCCAACAGAGATGCAGGAAACAAGTAAGATGAAGAGAGGAGAGAGTGGTGTTACCAGATCCAAGAGGGGAAAGGTTTGCAAGAGTGATTTCAGTATGCTGAGAGGTCAAGGGCGACGGGAACAGAAGCCATGACCTTGACAAGGGTTCATTTAAAGAAGTGTGGTGAGTGGGAGAATTGAGTGGGAGAAGAAGAAGCAGTGAAGTATATGAGACCTGTTCATAAAGGTTGGGTATGAAATGAAGCAGAGAGATAGAATAGTACCTACATAGAAAAGTGAGGTCATTGGAAAAGTTTTTTTTAGATTTGGAATTATCCGTGTTCCTGCATAGTATAGGAATGATTCAACAGAGAGGGGGAGGTTGCTGATGCTGGAGAGAAAATGAATCATCAAAGAGATGCAATCCTTGAGAGAACAAGAGGACATGAGATCCAGAGAACAGTGGAAATATTGGCTTTTAATGGGAAAAGAGATGCATCCTATATGGCTAAGCTGAGGGAAGAAAATGTATTTACATTTTTAGGTCTAGTTGTAGGAAGATGAAGGGGTGCATATCTGACAGCTTCTATTTTCTCAGTATAGCCTAAGGCACCATGATCACCTGGGGGTGAGGAAGAAGGAGCTACAAGTAGTTGAGGGGAAAGGTATGAAACACTATCCCCCTTCCTCTATATCACAGCACTCCACTTATTTCCTTTGTGGAGCTATAACAGTCTTTAAGAATCTTGTTTATTTTTCCATTTACTCATTTACTCTCTGTCTCCCCTACTAAAATGTAAGCTCCATGAGGGGCAGGAACCAGGCCTGCCATGTTTAGATGGATCCAGTGTTTAGCAGGGTGCCCAGCACATAGTACGTCCTGAAAAAATATTAGCTGGAAGTTGAATGAATAAACATATTAGCGTATTCAATGCTTGATGATTATAAGGGACTTAAAATCTCCTAAGTGGAGGTTGTACTGAGACCACTGTTGAATCACCTGCCAGCAGCACCTCCACTCCCAGCCCATTCCCAGCCCCACCACCAGCTCCACTCGGGTTTCAGGGCCAGTCAAGACCCTCTTGAGATCCATCCACTCTCAGTACCTAACTCAGAGTCCACACACAGCCTGACACCTGGCACTGAACAACCCTTGCCTCCTACTCGCACTGGCTGGAAAAGTGGCAGGCACTTGAGGAAAATCCTGACAACCTCCAATACCACCAAAAAAAAAATTTTTTTTTTGCCCTATCATAAGCAGATGGAATTTAAGATGATCGTGACTGTCTATTGTTCTTAAGTACATTACACCAGGATCGGGGCGGGGTGGGGGGCCTTTCTGAAGAGACACTTCGGAAGATGAAGGAAATGTAACAATGACATTTAAAGCCACTTTATTTAGAAACCAGACTGGCTTGATCTTTATGCTTCTATCAGCATCCCAAAGGAGGCAACAGAGTTAAAATATGATGTCATGACAGGTCCATGATTTCTGCTCCAGGGAAGGTAATAAAAGGCCTCACGACACCCCTTCCCACTCTCACCATCTCCACCACCACAACTCCCAGGTCTTGGAGGTGCTCACAAGGCTTGACTGTGAGCTGTGAGCAACCCCTCTGGATCTGCCTCCAAAGTCTGGGACTGTTCACACATCTGAAAATTCCACCTTCCACAGAAGCCTGGACAAAGTGCAGATATCTGATGATTGTTCAATGCTAAATTGGAAAAGGAAAAAAAGAGCAGTGAGAACCTTCTAACAATCTCTCAGATTCCTGAAACTTCTTATTGTTGTTAAAGGATTAAATAAGCTTTGACCTTTGGAAGGGAGTCATCTTATTTTTGTCTGATTCTAAAAGAGTGATACACAAGACCACAAGTATGCTCACACGCACACATCCTCAGACCCCTGCAAGGTTAGGAGCAAGCATAGGAGTGAGCAGCCTTGACTAGTATACACCATCCATCAACAGGAATGAAAGAAGACTCTTCCTATACATATGGGATGTCAAGAACTATGTCCCACACACCACGTTGACTCCATTCCCCTCATTGCTCTCCCCCTTGCCTGAAATGTCCACTGCACACTCCCCACCACTCTGCTTATATTTCAAGTCTCACTTCTTCCATGAAGCCCTCTCCAAATTCTCCAACACTTCTCTGAGCTTCTACATTACTGAGCCTAGTCATTGAGTATATACTGCCTCTTGATGCTACTTAAGTGCTTCAGATTTTTTATTTCATCTGCCCAACAAGAACAGGGTAACTTTTACATATTGCATTCCCCCAGTGCCAGCAGGGTACTGGACACAACTGCAGATGCTCAGTAAGAATTCAATGCATATTTTCTCACTAGTCATACGATCAATGGGTGTATACAGATGGAAAATCACACAAGAGTAATAATAACACCACCAATATCTACTATATTTGAGCATCACTATAGATCAGGTACCATGTTGAGCACTTTCTAAGTATCACCTAATTTAAATTTATCAACAACTCTATGAAGCAGATTCTATTTTTATCCCCACTTTACAAATGGAGAAATTGAGCTTTAATCCAAATTAGGGATTTTGACCAAAAAACTGATTCCAGAAATGTGTGTGTATATTTTTTTAAATAGGGAATTAGAGGCTCAAGTAATACTTTCCAAACAGATTCACAGAATACTGGCCCTGGAAAGGACTTCAGAGCTCATCAAGTCCAACTGTCTTGTCTTATAGATGAAGGAAACACATGCCAGGGATGTGCAGCTAGTAAGAAGCAGAGGTAAGACTAGAACTGAGTCCCTTACTGCCAGGGGATGTGGTTTCTACTATTTGCAATCCTACCCAAATATGTTATCTTTTCTCCTCCTCCACACACCTTTGACATCCTCAGGTTCTGTGCCTAGCACACATGGTTCAGATATCTTGGGTCCAGAGGCTGCTGCCACAACCCATCTGGAGTGAGCTAGGCTTCTTCAACACTCCTTACCCTACCATCCTTTCCCTACCAACTCCCCCTTCATCACCTCCTCCCCTGGCCTGGACTCCTGACCCCAGACTGCATTGCCCCCACCTTTGCCCTTAACCAAAGCTTCTCTGTGGCCAAGCAGAGCCGTCAGAATGCTATTCAGGCTGCCAAGAAGCAGACGGTAACACAGTCGGTGACACAGGCAGTCCAATCAGGACAAATGCCTCGACTGAAACCAAATTACCTTTCACATGAGCCAGAGATGGGATTTATACCCCTGCCTCCATCTGGCCCTGCATGGCAGCCTCTGCCTGCCCTGGGTGGGGAAGGAAGGGAAGCGGCTAATTGCATCAGGGCCTTCTAATCCAGTCACAATTTAATCAAGCTTGGGGCTGTCAGCAGCAATCGAGTTTTCAAAAGTCACTTTGATCTCCTGAGTTGTCACTGCCAGAGCTTCCCACATCAATCTCTCTGGAGCCAGAACCTACCAGACTCATGTGCCCATTAGACAAGGGACTAGCAAAAAGGTCAGCATTCCAGACACACCAAACCAGATCGGAGCAGTCCCCAGATGTTTCACTCAAAGGGAAACTGGGCCTGGACCTCTCAAGGAAGAGCCTGACAAGAAGAGCAAACAGCTCTCTTCTGCTTCCAGGAGGTAAGTATTTTCCTTAATGTCTAATTGTTAACACGGATGGTCATGTACACCAGGACTGACAAAATGTTTCCCAATAAAAAGGCAGAAACGACTCTGAGGAAAGTGTCTTTCTTTCTTTAAAGTTAACAGTGACAAATACAATAACTGACCTCCCCAGGCTCCAATCTCCCCTCTCTCCATTCCATCCTTCAAAAAAATAAACTCATTGGTCTATATAACAAATCTCACTTGAGCATCCAATCTGTGGGCCACTGAGGGACAAGATGAATAAGACCTGGTCCCTGGGAAATGAACATGGAGCAGACCATCTCAGTGTGATCTGGGCAATAAATGGGCATGTGAAGTGGGCACTCAGGAGTTGAAAGCGTCACGTCACTCTCCTGCACAAAAGCTTACAAGCGCTCCACACATTCTCCATAATTGCTGCAGTCAAGTGCCCTTTTCACCAGTATCCCTGCTCTCTTCTTTCCAGGTCCAGAGTGGCATTGTCCTTCCCTCCCCTCCCCATGACCATATTACTTATCTTGACCAACAAAATGTAAGTGAGAGTGACATGTTATTTTTTGGTGGAAACCTTTAAGTACTGGTGTGTAAATTTCCATGTCCTCTTCCTCCTACCATAGCAAATTCCAATGTTCTACATGGTGGAAACTCCATCAGTATGAGCCCAGATTGAGGAGAACAGGGAGCAGGTTCCTTGCTGACCTGAGATGGACTCTTATAGCATAAGTTAAAATTAGGCTTTGTTGATTTAAGCCTCTGAGATTTCAGTCTGGTTTTTCCTGCAGGATAATAGCCCATCCAGACTCCTTAGGCTGGCATTCAAGGCCTTTCCATACATCAGAGTACCTACTCTTCTAAGCTTTTGTTTCATAATACTTACATGAATCTATACTCTTAGTCTAGTTACCATCTTCCAGCCATATCCAGCACCATCTGACAAGCAGACCTTTTCTCATGCTAGTCTTCTGGCCTGAAATGCCACTCTCCCATCTAAATCCTATCAGCCTTATAAAATCCAGTTTAGTAACTCTCTCTCCCAAGAGGTCTTCCTTGATGGCCTGAGTTAGAAATGAGTCGTACCGTGAATTCCAATAATTCTTTAAGTTTTCCATTCGTGGGTATTTCCCTTACAACTTTCTAGAATATTTGGTCATTTATTGTCTGTGTCCCTGCTAGATAGACTGTGAATTCCTTGAGAACAGGGCTTGGGGTCTCATTGGTCTTTGTGACCCACACTCCATTTAACCTGCACTTTGAGTGCCTTATACATCATACTCCATGACCATTATTTGCACAGGCTAGAACACTCCCTAAGCCAGTTTTCATGAGTCATTTTGCCTTATTCTATATAGAAAATATGATGAGCTCTCTCAGTCACATTATAGATCTGAGCCACTACTAAATTCAACCTCTCAGTCTTTATCTTAAAATTCTATCTTCTAGCCCACTTTCTTAACCCTCTTCATTTTCTTTTCACCTCCATCCTCAACACTAGTTGTTGCTTTCTTCTAGAAGCCATTTTTCACCGAGACACTAAACTGTTATTTCATGAGTTATGACTTCTGATGGGTTGAGGCACAGGCACTGAGCAGTTCCCCAGCCAAGTAGTTCCCTCTGCACCTAGCCTCCAGCACAACACAGACTCAGCCTCTGCAGCACTGCAGATTGCTACACACCATGGACCTCCAGGTTGTTTGAGAATAGCTGAAACTGTAAGTGATAAATACTGTAATTCCCAGCTTGCAGGGTTTTTTATGAGGGTTAGAGACAAGCCTGGACAATGCCTGCTACACAACAGGCACTCAGTAAGTGACAGCCATTGTTCTACAAGACAGCCTCAGTGAGGCCACACATGGACACAACAGGTGCCCTAACGTAGTGGCCATAGTGAGACCTAAGGGATGGCCAGCAAGGCTTCTTCTTCCTCACAATGCCCCACCAGCCCTGGTTGGTTCTCTCTCTCTTCCTCTCTCTCTCTCTCTCTCTCTCTCTCTCACGCACACACACACAGAGACTCCCCCACTCCCTGTACAGTACCTCAAATTCCAACACTAGAGACTCTGTCATTTATTTTTGAAAATATTATATCTGTCCAGGAAAGAACCCTAGGAAAACTAAAATAATTTTACGTAGCAATGTAAGCCTTTATCATCCAACATCTCATAGACAATTCCATAAGCAGGAGCCAATCCAGGGAGTGGGCCATAAGATCAGGCACACCTCCCACTGTTGGGATAATGGGGAGAGGGAGACCCAGAAATATAGAAAGAGAATCATTGGCCTTCAGATCTAAAGCGATCTTGGAAGTCATTTAGGCCAACCCCTCATCACATATATGAGGACACTGAGTCCCAAGGATGTGAAGTGATTGCCCATAGTCCCAGACCCTTAGCAAGAATGCTGGTTCCCCATCCCAGACCTCCTGACCCCCTGTTTGCTGTTCTTTATACACCATGCATCTCCTGGAGACCAAAGATGGAAGACCATTTTGCTGGGTCCCACCCTTCACCACCATCCTTACCTCCTTCTCTCCACTGCCCTGGGTGTCCTCGTCCTACAGAAGTTCACACACCCATACAGCAATCCCCTTTTCTATACTACCACCACTGACAGAAAATTCCAGCAATTTTTTTTTGAGTTGATGGAGAGTAGAGGAAAGAACCAAAAAAAGGAGCTTCCCACACCTATAAAGCCCTGCAGACCCCAGGGAAACATACAGCTGCTCTAGTTTTGTGACTTGAGCTGTTAGCAAGGATTCCAGAATTTCAGCTGCTAACAGCAGCAATGGAAGTCTTGCCTGCTCAGCCTCCCACATCTGCTCCTGGGCTCCAGAAGGGGGAGAGGAGCCCAGCCTGGGAGGCCTCTGAGCAGATGGCAGCTCTGTTCCATGCAGATGACTTCACTGGAGTAATTATGACTGATGAGGGGATAGGGAAGCCTCCTTGCTGATGATAATTAGCCAGGATAAACAAATTGAGCCCTGCTCGGAGGTCTGGGAGAACATGAAATATTAATATTAATGACTACTGATCACAGAGCACCTACTAGGTGCAATCACTTTACAAAACTTTTTTTGCTTAATCCTCACTATAAGCCTGTAGGTGTGGGTTTTATGATTTCATTTTACATGAAAAAAAAAAGAAACTAAAGTTCAGAAAATACTAAAGCAACAAGCACAAGATCACACAAGCAGTAGGTAGCAGCTTCAGGGTTCAGACATGAGTCTGACCAGCAGGGGATCCTATGTTTTTTCTGGGGTGTGACACACATACCCGTGATACCACTGGTGATCCAACAATGTGGGTCCCTTTAACCAATACAAATCCAGCCCCTACTGTGTGACATGCTAAAATAGCCCTGAGCATCCAAAAACAAATAAGACACCATCCCTCACCCAGGGGCTCACAGTCAAGAGGAAAAACAAAAAGAGACATCAACAGTAATTACACCACCAAGTGGGAAATGCCTTCTGCAGAGTTAGGTAGTCACTTGCATGATTTGTTTTTTAGTCTACTTCTTTTCCAATGTCCTCAGAACACTAAAGGGTCATAAGGGCCACACATAAATAATAAAATGCTTTTGAGATAAAGGGGAAAAGATGTGATAAATTCAGGAAAGAAAGAAGAGAAAAGAGAATTATATATCTATGTGTTAGAATCCCCAAACTAAGCAAAGAAAATACAATAGGGCACTTGCCACAGTCACTCAGGTCCTAGGAGTGTTGGCTACCAATGACCAGTGCCTCCTCCCATGGCTCAAAAACTTTTTTTTTTTCAAAAACTTTTATAGAAGATAAGAGATCACTCAAGTCAGACATCCACCTTTCTTGTTTGAAAAGAGACCCTCACCTCCTATCTTCCCATCGTTGGTCTTAAAAGGTCAACAGGCCTCCCCACTGCAATCATTTTTCCCCTGAAAAGTAAAACTGGAAGTACAGCAATTCCATACTCATATCAGTTCCTATAAGGATCTAAACAGGTTGGATGGTCATCTTCCAGGATGGGACAAAAGGCTTCCTGCACTGAATTAGTCAGAGAATTAAATAGTCTATAAGACCCCATTCCACTCCAAGGTCCTATGCTATGTAAGGTGATTCCAGACAAAGAAGAGGATGAGAAGAAATCCAGTTAAGGCTTTGAAGTTATTGGAAGATGACAAAGGACCAAACATGAAAAGGTAAAGAATGTCATAGGCCATTTTCATTTGTGAGTCTATTTACTGAGCACAATTATTCACCAGGCAGCAGTTCTTAGGAGCAGTGGCCAGTATAAACCAGAAATTGTCACCCTCAAGACACACACATTTTAGTGGAAGGAAACAGACAATAGGCACATAAACAAAGAAATGTAATAAGGTAATTTCAGGCACCAGTAAATTCTAAGGAGAAAGTAAATAGGATAGTGGGATGTAGAGGTATTGTGAAGCTAGCTAACTAGAAAGCACGGGTAGAGGCTTCCTGAGAAGGTGACATTCAAGTTGGATTATGAATGATGAGAAAGAGGTAGCTCAAAAAAGACCAGGAGGAAGAACATTGCCCAGTGACAGAGGAACGCTGGTATGTTCAAAACCAATGCTGCTGGATCTAGGGAACAAGGAGGAACATGGAGAGAGAGCTAGGTGGGGGTCAGATAATAAAAGGTCTTATGGGTCATGATAAGGAGTTTTATTTTATTCCCATTACAATGGCAAGTCATTAGAGGTATTTAAGCAGCAGAGTGACATGATCTGATTTATGCTTTAGAAAGATAATTCTGGCTGCTATATGTCACTTGGAGGGAAAGAGTGGAGGCAGAAGGACAAGTTAAACTATTATGAGTGGGACTCTGTACGCTAAAAAATCATCTCCAACGTTGAAGCAAAATTTATCTCATAAATATAAGGATAGTCCAGTACTAAGAAATCTATGAATATACTGTATCACAAGTTACATATGACAAAAGCATATGATTACTTCAATAGGTGTGAAAAGGACATTTAATAAAATTTGAATACACTTCAAATAAACAACATTTTAAGATGTGAGACCAAATGGGTTGTTTCTCAACATGATACAGAGATACTACTTTCAGCTGGCATCATATTTGTGTGTAAAATACTAGAGGCCCAAAACAAAGATGCCCACCATTTCTATTATGGTGTATTATGTTGTTTGTAAAGTTCTAGACAACTCAATGAGACACGAAACATAATAAGAAGCATGCATTTGGAGAGCAGAAAATTATCATTATTGATAGAGAGTATGATTTATTTTCCTTCTGAGAATGTAACCCTTGGCATGAGCCTAGGTGCCAGGTGCTTCTGGTATTTTATCTCAGCAAATCCCACAACACATTAGGGGTGACACCTTTCTTCTCATTTGATAGATGAAGATAAGTAACCTTCCTAGCTATTAAGCTGAGATTTGAACATAATTTTGTGATTACAAAGTCTGTGTTCTTACACCATGTTGCCAAAACAAAAAGATAACTCAGAAGCTGCCAACACTTCCTCTTTCCTGAGGTCCCAGAGCTGTGGAAATTTCAGCCCCGCTCTGGGATCAAGGTAGAAGCTAAAGCTCACCAGCATCTCAGAAGTCCTAGTGCCAGAGGAAGGAGGGCTGGCAGCTGCCTCCTTCCCTGCATCCCGTGGGCCATTCCAACTGGAAAGAGGCCCCAGAGCCTCAGCTACTCAGCACAAATAATGCTGAGGAATTTTGCATTTAAGTGTGAGTCTTATCCCTTCCGGGGAATATTTAAATTTTAAAAGAAGAACGTTTTTCGCCCAGATGAATCTACAATTGCTTGAATTGTGTGAACAATATTTTAACTGTGGGAGGGGTGGGTCTCTGGAGTTTCTCCTGCTTCCTCCAAGCTGCTGCCACAGTCGCTTTCCCTTATGCCAGAAGAGGCTAGCACCTTGGCCTCCACCTCTGGAAGTGTGCTGGCCCTCTGCCCAGAAGTCATGGGTTGTTGCATAAGGTGACTTGAAGAAAGAGGCCAGGCTCTTGAGGTATGACTGCACAACTTGGCTTGTCTCTTCAGATGCAAAGGAGGCTCAACCCCACATTGAGGGCTGCCAAGACTTGTCCCAAAACAAGGAACTCTGATATCTGAAGCTCCAAGTTCCTGCCAGGATTATGGAACTTTCTCTTCCCATTCCAGATGATATCAGAATAAAGCATAACTCCTCCCATTTTCAATAAATCCTCAATTCAAACACTTGAGGCCTATGGACTCTCCAAGATAGACGGAACTGACATCTCTACATTTTCCTCATTACTCTTGAAATGTGATGTAATGTGTCATGGGCAGCAGGCAGTTCAGCAGCTGCCTCGCATCTGCCTGAACCCACAGTTGGTAAGTCCAGACTGGGCTCTTCCTAGCTGCCAGACTCCTTGAAGCTTTTAATTTTCCTTTGGATATGTTCTTTCCTTCCATCATGAACAACACAAAACCCACCTTGGGCTGCTGCAAGCGGGCCCTTCTCCCATCTCAGCCCTCCATCATGGAGCAGGTACGAAGCTTGGATATGGTGAGAGTAGAGGGGCAGATGGAGAGGACATGAGGAGGGAAGGAAAAGGAAGGAAGAAGGGCCAAGAGGGTGCCAACAGAAGACTGAATCCACAGGGTGGCAGCACATGGCACCAGCCCTGTCTCAGAAGCATGAATCCTAAGGGAAGTTTCTCTGTCATAGCCTGAAGCACCTGTCACTGTACCATGAGGACCAAGCTATTCCCAATTTTCTCAACTCATATTCCAGCCAAGCACTGAGGAATGTAGTGTTTCCCTGCCCTGGAACCTCCGGAAATCTGCCCTCAAGGAGGCTTCCCATTTCCTCCTGGGAAGAAATGGCCAGCATTGCCTAACTCTGTTCCCCATCTCAGAACCCTGGACAGCTCCCTGCAGGCTCTGCAGATCCTGCAGCCACGGCAGCCCATTCCTTTCAGAGATTTCCAACAAAACTACACAGTCTGCCTCTCTTGTATTCCAGTCCCATAAACAATAGAGACAGACAGACTTAAAAAGATAAATTTGTGGCCACCTAATCCACAGGCATTGTTGAGTATTCTGCAGAACACCAAGTCTATTTAAACATGGCTCCCATGTCCCCCACCCCAAGTTGCACTGTTTATCATTTATGACAAGATGTTTATTAGCAGCAGAGCAGTAAACGGTGAGTGAACATCCCAAAACAGGGTTATAAAATCCTGTAAATCACAACTCTGCATAGGCAGCCACCAGCCCTGGGACAAGCCCTCCTTTCATGTCTCTGTAACTGTGGCAGGTATCCATCTGCCCTGGAGTCATTTACCCTGCTCAGGTGCTGCATAGTAGGATGTGAAGGGCTCTCCCCTAGGTAGACTCACTTTGTCCCCTCCTCACTTCTTTTGTAGAGTCCCTACTATGTGTCAGATGCTGCACTCAGTGTCAAGATCTGAAAACGGCCCTAGCCTTCAAGGAACTCATGATCCATGAGCAAGAGGCAGGGGACCAACACTGCAGTTGCATTGTTTACTCTCTGAAGGACCCAGTCCCCCACTTCTTTCTGTGTTTCTGTTTCCTATCATCACCATGCCCCCTAAGCTCATATTCATTATACAGGACCCAGTTCGTATGTGTCCTGAGGTGAGCTTAGCCATGGATGGCTCAGCATTAGTGATGATCCTCCAGATTCCTCCACAGAGAGGAGGGTTTGGCCATGGTTAAAGAACTATTCATTTAACTTCAATACTATCTTCATGGCACAGGCCACATCATTATAGTGCTTTGCCTACGTGGCCAACTGGACCCACTAGTACAGCTGCTTCCAGTCTCCCACGTTGCTCAAGGTACGATATTGCAATGTACCTCGCATCTCACATGTCATACCTCCTGTCTCCTGCATCCCACCCCCGACACTGGGGAACCACTGAGCCCCACTAAGCTCCTGTGCATACACACTGGCTGGCCCACAAGGTTTCTGCTGCAGGCAGGCAGGGAAGGAGGGTGTGACACTGGCCTATGCCACAACCTATATCATCAGATCAGGCTTCCCCAGCAGCTGCCCACAGAAGCCAGATAATACAACCTAGGAATACAAAGGCGTTAAGGCCCCGTGGGGGAGAAATTTAAGCTATCACAGCAGGAAGATAGGAAAAAATAGCGGATCAATTCTTCTCCCTTCCTCCTCCCAACAGACTATTACCAGACTCAGTATTTCTGTACAACCTCTCCAGAGATCTCCTATTTAATGCATCGGTAGCTATGCTTTTTGGTAAACTGTAGCCAGTTTGGTAACACACTTCCTTGTATTTGCTTTTCCTTCCACTTTGCCTCATTTCCCTTTCTCCCTCACTGTCACTTCCCTGGGACTGCACTCTTGCACCCTTATAGAGCATGAACTCATAAGTTTTTTTCAGTCTCTGTTTCCTAGGAAACTCAGGCTAAGACACTTTTCAACCAATCTGGAAGCTAAAAATACCAAGATAAATATGACCTAGATGCTGACTTCAAAAAGCTTTAAGTCTATTCCACGGCACCAACACATTCGTAGTTTTAATATGATTTGGTATCATAATAGAAATGCATATTGGGAGCAAAAAGGAGGATATCAGGGCTAGTCGGGAATGCTGAGCTAAGCCTTGCAAAATCTGTGAGACAGTCTTAAAAGTGAAGGGCATACAGGACAAGGGAATGGCATATGAAAAGGCTTGGAGGGGGAATTCCCTGGTGATCCAGTGGTGAGGACTCCGCACTTTCACTGCCAAGGGCGTGGGTTCAATCCTTGGTCGGGGAACTAAGATCGCACAAGCCATGCTGTGTGACCAAAAAAAAAAAAAAGGCTTGGAGAGATTAAACCTTTCTAAAATCTCCTGCCAAATATTTCTCCAAGTGTTCCTCATTCAGAAGCCCCTTGCTCAAAGTCCATCAACAGATGAATGGATAAAGAAGATATGGTATATATATATATACAATGGAATATTACTCAGCCATAAAAAGAATGAAATAATGCCATTTGTAGCAACATGGATAGACCTAGAGATTATCACATTAAGTGAAGTAAATAGACAGAGAAAGACAAATATCATACGGTACTGCTTATATGTGGAATCTAAAAAAAAAAAAGGATACAAATGAACTTATTTATGAAACAGAAATAGACTCAGACATAGAAACAAACTTATGGGTACCAAAGGGGAAAGGGGGGGCTATAGAAATTAGGAGTTTGGGATTAACAGATACACACTACTATATATAAAATAGATAAACAACAAGGACCTACTGTATAACATAGGGAACCATATGCAATATCTTTTTAATTTTTATTTATTTTTATACAGCAGGTTCCTATTAGTCATCCATTTTATACATATTAGTGTATACATGTCAACCCCAATCTCCCAATTCATTCCACCACCACCACCACACCCCACCCACTTTCCCCCCTTGGTGTCCATGCGTTTGTTCTCTACACCTGCGTCTCTATTTCTGCCTTGCAAACTGGTTCAGCTGTACCATTTTTCTAGATTCCACATATATGCATTATATATTCAATACCTTGTAATAACCTATATTGGAAACGAATCTGTGTTGGGCGCTCCTTCAGTGCTTAGCCAGGCATTTATTGTTCTGCCTTAGCCTTCACTTCCTACTTGCATGGATCCTAACGGTCAGCCACAGGTGGAAGCATAGGGTCTTCTCAGGTTTTTTCTGAGCATGTGTCCAGCCATGAGCATGTGTGTGGCCTTCTAGATGCCCCAGTATAAACGGGGAGGTTTTCAAAGTCTTTATTCTGTATCTCCTTCCCCAAGCCTCTTCCTTTCAGGATTTCCCATCTGTCTCTGGTTGCCCTGACTGTTCTCCCTTGCCACAGGTGGCTACAGCTAGTATATTCACCTTTACAGGCTTTCAACAAACACCACCCAGGGAAGTCACTTCGACCCTGAGAAAGTTCCAAGGCAGGAGAAACAAAGGCAAGCCCTTGAGCCTATTTTCCAGGGAACCACAAGACAGGTCAAGACACACAGCACAGTTCTTTGAAAGAAAGGTCCACGTTGCTCCCTCTGGTACCAGAAAGCTTCTGCAGAAATGCAGATCTCTGTCCTTATGGCTGCCGTCCAGCTGAGAAGTGGGGATTTGTAAGTGTGTAACTTAAAACCATACAGTGGACTCTTCCCCAACTTCAGCAGCTTCTTTCTTCATTAAGCATTCCCCTGATGATTGTAAGTTTTTTAGGAGATTCCAGAGTTCTGAAAAAGCTGATTCTGACAGTTTTTGTCAGTTTAATCATTCCTTTAGCGGAGGGACATAGTTTTTCAGTTCCCTACTCTGTCATTTTTGGTGACATGCTTATTCTGTATATGTTTCAAAGTTTCTATAATAAAATGTTTTTGTAAAAGCTCCAGGTAACTCTGATAAATTAGAATAACTTCCCCTCAACCAAGTTTTCAAAAATCACTAGTTTAAATGAATTCTGGCTTTCTGTCTTCTCATCTGAGCAACGTTTTTTTCTTTTTTTTTATTGAAGTATAGTTGATTTACAATGTTTCAGGTGTACAGCAAGGTGATTCAGTTATACATATAAATATATATGTATTCCTTTTCAGATTCTTTTCCATTATAGGTTATTACAAAATATTGAACATAGTTTCCTCTGCTATACAGTTAAGTCCTTGTTGTTTATAAAAACATATTATTTTTATGTAAAGAATTGGAAACAATAACAAAGAACTGTGACATGATCTAATCTATATAATTCTGCTTTGTACTATTTCTTTTTTTTTTTTTTTTTTTTGGCAGTATACGGGCCCCTCACTGTTGTGGCCTCTCCCGTTGCGGAGCAAAGGCTCCGGATGCGCAGGCCCAGCGGCCATGGCTCACGGGCCCAGCCGCTCCGCGGCATGTGGGATTCTCCCGGACCAGGGCACGAACCCACGTCTCCTGCGTTGGCAGGCGGACTCTCAACCACTGCGCCACCAGGGAAGCCCCTAACATCTTTATTGGAGTATAATTGCTTTACAATGGTGTGTTACTTTAACTCACTGCCCCCTTGTGGTCCTTTAGGGTTAACGAACCACCCTTCATCAGTGTCCTCCAAGTCTCCAGACACTTCATGTTATTTTCTGTATTTACCAGGGTATCCTGTGTCAGCCATCTCTGCTGGTTCATCTGCAGCCCATGGAGAATCTACAAGTGATGAGACATAACATAGCGTGCACAGAACAAGACTCACTAGACAGGTGTCAGTTTTCGTCCTTCCCAATAGTGAGCAACATGTCTTCAGTTTTTCTCTGTCCTTGCATCATTTTTTTCTTATGATAAGCAGCACACAGAAATGAGAATGAGGAAACTGCACCCAGATAAGCACATCTGCAAACTCCAGGACAATGCACTGCTAAACAAGGTTTGGTTTTATTATTGTTATTTTGTCTTGCTTTTAATCACTGTGGAAGTTACTTAACTCCCACTCCCCAGAATATTCACCAGACCCTTGGCAGACAGGCACTGAAAGGATTAGGCTTTTCTCTTCTTGAACATATTTCAAGGAAAGCTTTTCTAACAGCCACATACGCTGCTAAGCAGCTGAGTACTTTTGAATGCTTTCTCTGACTTCTCTCTCTCTCTCTCTTTTTTTTCTTTCTTTCTTTTTTTTTTTTTTTATTTAACCATTTTAGAGGATGTTTCTGGCCACCTAGAGGGAACTCTGAGTAACAAACAGATCTCCATGTGCTTGTTTTTCCTAAAGCAGATGCATGTAGCACCTGGCAGCTGAGTGATTTGAGGAAAACAGCTTCTTGTCACACCTCTCTGCACTCCATCAGCCCTGGGAATCATTAGAGATTTCAGAAACGGTGGCATGGAGCTTGGCATTGCCAGTTCTTACTTTTCGCGGAACGATGGGGAACGTGAGTTTCTTTGATTCTTCTTTCTCTTTTCTACAGCTTCTTGGTTTCATCTCAGAAGAACAAGATGGGAGTACATGCCTCCTCCTTTGTTAATAGCTTGTTAATGTGTGACTCTATACATCACGCTACTCTATGCCCAAAAGAAACCAGTGTCTCCTCACTGCCAGCAAATTAAATCCAATATCTTTTCAAGTCTCAAACAACTGAACCTGACCTCTTTTCCTAATCCTATTTCACACTGTCTAGGATGCTATGATCCAGGCAAAATCAAACATCATCCATTTTCAGAACCTGCCCCTCGTGATTCCCTTTGTGCAACCGCACGCATGTCATCTCCTCCACCGCAAGTACCCTCTCACCGCACTGTGCCGCTGAGCAGCCCACCAGCTTTCTGGAGGCAGCGCAAACCTCAGGCAACTCAGAGCTCACTTCCCTCTTCCCCAAAGTGGATGCCTCATTTCCTACGTGTCACATTCTGCTTCGTCTTACAGCTATTGGTCAGCTACATCTGTCTCTTCCACTGTGTTAAAAGTTTCTATTAGGTAGGGAAGGTGGTAGAGCCACTTTTGGTGTTGACAATATGTCATAGACACTCAACAATGTTCACCTGAATGAATGAATGTTAAATAAAAGTAAAGAGAAATAGCATGCCCGTCATTTCTTGGGCTTCCAGTCAGCTCCCAAGTAAAATTAAGCCAGTATCTGTTTCCTTCCGATACTCTTTTTAGTGCCATGGAGACAATGAGTTTCCCAATCCAAGTCCTGGCCAGTCAGTGTAGTGCTCGTGGAATTGACTGATCAATGCTAAGGCATTGGAAAGACTCCATTCCAGATGCCTTGCCTCTTCTCTTGCTAATTATCTTCAGTGTCTCCTGAACAAACTGCTCCATAATCAGTAACTTCATCTTCTGCAGAGAAAGCACCAGGGTCTAACTTAAGATGTCTGAAAAACAGCTCCATCCTTTCCCACCTCCAACAGGGATAAGAGGGCAGTCAACAGGCCTGAGAATGGGGCCTCAACGCTAAGTGGGTTTAACACACAGAAAGGAAGCCTGCAAGAGCTCAAAGGAATCTTTATGACTATCTGGCCCAATGTTCTCCTTTTACACACAAGGAAAATGAAGACAAAGGAAAGGAGGTGGTTCCTTAAGTGTAGAAATGGGACTGGAACTCTGGAGCCCTGGTTCCCAGGACTGTCCTTACCATTAATTATGCCAGTGTTTTCCCAAATCAACCTGAGCATACAAATCACCTTTTTGTTAAGAATCATCAAATCTTTGTTACCCCTGGGTTATGGGTGATGCAGAAAATGCAGACTGAAAGGTTTCATGCTTAGGGGATTGGAAAAGGAGAGGGGCTTAAACAGAGGAAGGGAAATCACAAGCTGATGGCAGAATTGCAGAGGTGGGGTGGAGAGGAGTTCAATTTTAGAAACGTTGACAGCTGCAAACCAAGCACCGAGCTAGGCACTGCAGGCAACACAGAAGGGTAGTAAAATGTTTTATGATCTAATTGTTAAAAACTAGACTAGGGGGTGCCACACCAGTGGCTTGGAATTAAGCCCTACTGGCATTTGGAGGAGAGGAAATGACCATGATTACTAAATGATTAGTAAAGGCTTTCTTGGAAGAAGTAGTGCTTGAGTCAGACCTTGAAGAGAGAGCAGAGCTTACATGGTGCTGCAGAGGCGTGAGGAACTAGAATAGGGGGAGGAGGAACAAGGTGCAGGGGCGTTTGAGACAAGCCACCATCAATTAAGGGATCAAGGGGATGAGAAAAAATATCAGAGTTAGTTAAGTAAATTATGCCTCCCTCCACTGGTCTCTTTCACTTCCGTCCTCTTGGTGCTCTGTACACAG
The DNA here is from genome assembly GCF_039906515.1 of Pseudorca crassidens. NCBI lineage: Eukaryota > Metazoa > Chordata > Mammalia > Artiodactyla > Delphinidae > Pseudorca > Pseudorca crassidens. Next base: position 122,147,952 of record NC_090297.1, on the reverse strand, counting down.
CCCTGCACGCTCACTTTCCCACCCGTGTCACCCAGGGCCTGCTCGTGGACAGCACCCCACTTGGATCTGTCCTGCCCTAGACATCTCCCCTATTCTCACCCTTCTCAGCCCCTCTCCCCAACTCCTAGCATAAACTATACCTGTTCCATTGCTGATCACCTGCTGGCCTTTCCAAATGACTGGCTGATGAAACGATTACCGAAGGGTCAATGATAGAAAGTAACTCAAGATATGATTCCAATAATAGCAGTTAGTTAACAGTTACTGAAGGCTTACTCTGTGCCAGGACCTGTGCCCAACAAATGACACATAGCATCTCATTAGTACTCACAGTTTATACTTATATAATAAATAGTGTTATTATTGGCATTTAGCCGAAGAGTAAATGGGCTTGGTAGACCAAACAAGGCACCCCCTCCAAAATACCCACATCCTAATCACCAGAACCTAGCAATATGGTACTTTCCATGGCAAAAAAAAAAAAAAAAAAGTTAAAGATCTTGAGATGGAGAGATTATCCTAGATAATCACAAGGGTCCTTCTAAGAAGGAGGTAGAAGCACCAGAGTCAGACTGGAGGCGTGACGGTGGAAACAGAGGGAAGCTTAGTGCACCTTGAAGATGGAGCCTGGGAACAAGGCAGCCTCTACAAGCTGGAAAAGGCAAGGAATTCCATTCTCCCCTTGAGCCTCCAGAAGGAACGAAAACCTGCCAACACTTTGATTTAACCCATAAGACCCATTTCAGATGTCTGACCTCCAGCCTGTAAGATAATAAATTTGTGTCATTTTGAGCTATGAATTTGTGGTAGTTTGCTACGGCAGCAATAGAAAACCAATACACTGCATTTTCACACTTGCCCTTAACCAGAGATGTTTACCGTCTTAACTCTGCAGTTTCTTCAAACAAAGAAAATTTTGCAAAATCTGGCAGGCCAGCAGGGGAGATGTGTATAAGTGTGTGTGTGTGTGTGTGTGTGTGTGTGTGTGTGTGTCAGTCTGTCTTGTGGAGGGTGAGCAGGAAAGTGTTATAAGGAGTAGCTGTTGGAGTATCTGGAAAATCATCTAAACGGCAACAATCTGTTCTACTGGAGAGAATTCCCTGGGTGGTTAACGTCACACCCAGAACGAGATTCTGATCCAGAGACCTGGGCAGGATGGACCATGCAGAGTCCTTACTCCTTGTGGGGCTTTCACATCACTCTCGCTGCCTTTGTGCTGGCATTGGTGACTGCCAGCTTTGTTCACCAGGAGGCTGCTGTCAACCTGACTAATGAGGGTGATGCAATGATCAGAAATGGGAACCATAAAAGGAAAACTGCTGAGCGGTTGGCTGCTCATTAGAGAAGGGTTGTGTCTATCAGTCCCCATTAATAAAGGAAAGGTGGGACTTTGTGTCAGACCTCAGCTCTAATATTGCCTGGCTGGCTTTTATCGGCCATAGGAGACTCTGGGCAGGAGATGCTGGAACCGTTCCAAAGCACTTTGTTACACAAGATTTACTTTGCATTCACCAGGGCAAGAGTAAAGTGGCTATGCTGGTGGTTACCTGGAGTGGAGGCATCTGAGCATTTTTAATCAGTTATGTGATGAGATGTAAATGACACTTTACCTCTGTGGTCTTCCCCCCAAAACTCATATCCCAGACTAGTCCCGAGACAATCATCAGACAAATCCCAATTAAGGGATGGTTTGCAAAATATCTAACCAGGTTTCCTCAAACTACTGTACATACTGGCAGCTACAGAGACTGCCATTCCCCAGAGTGTGGGAAAGCCCTGGCTCCCTGCTATTGGTCCCTTACCACCAAGGCTCCCCCAAAAGCCTTAGGATCCAGGCAGGCGGTTCTCCTAACTTCAGAAATAACCATGATAAGTGAGCACCTAGACTTGCACATTCAGGGCTCAGAAGACAGGAGTCATGAGCTTAGGCAAGTTGCCCCCTCTGGAAGGCCATGTCCCCATTTGTCAAATGAGGCAGTCGGTTTAGATCAGCACTTGTCAATCTCTAACTGCAGATGCATCATCTGAAGAACTTGTAGAGTATCTGAAGGCCCAGAGTCTTCGTTTATAACAAGTGTCTAGATGAGGCCGATGCTACTGGACCATGGACCACATTTTGAGAAGCAAGGGTCTGGACCCATGGTTTTCAAGTAGAGATGATTTTGCCCCATAGGAGACATTTGGTCATGTCTGGAGACACATTTGGGTGTCACAGCTGGAAGGTAAGTACTACTGGCATCTAGTGGAGAAAGACCAGGAATGCTGCTAAACATCCTACAATGCACAACAAAGAATTTTTCAGCCCCAAATGTCAATAGTGCTGAGTCTGAGAAACCCTGGTCTAGCTCAGTGTGATCCAGATCATTCTTAGTGTGGGTATGAATCACCTGGATGACTTGTTAAAACACAGATTGTGGGCCCCTTCCCTGGCGTTTCTGATTCAGTAAATCTGGAGTGGAACCTGAGGCTTTGCACCTAGAACATGTTCCCAGCTGGTGTGATGCTGCTGGCCCCAGCTCGTACTTAGAGAACCACTGGTCTTGATGATGGCTAAACTCCTTGCAGCTCTAGCATGCCTTACTTCTCCCACTGCCCACACCAAAGAGGCAGCAGCTCCTTACCTAGAAGCCCCACTGCAGTCAGAACTTGTTGATTCCAAGGTAGGAACTGGCATGGCTCCCCTGTGAGAACATTAGATCTAAAGATAAGGCAGCAGTAAGAGGGTGGAAGGGGATCGACTCCACCTTGAGGAATATTCCTGATACATCTCTCCTCACGTTTAGGTGGATCCACTTTTCAAAGAAACCAAGGACTGTCCTTGTTTTGAGTTTGAAAACAAAATTTCGGGAGGACAGCCTACTTCCAATTTTACTGCCCCATCTTTTGCTGCTCACAAGTGACCCATTAAATGTCAGAATCATGGGATTCAGCTAATAGGCAATGAGAGTTGGCTGGCTATCCATCGAGGAGGACATCTTGGTGGGCCCATGAGATAGCACTCGGTGTCGCCAAGCCAAGCCAACCCCTCCCCCCCCATAAAACAGCACAGAAGAAGCTACCCCACTTAACCAGGATGACCTGGGAATGAACATGTGTGCTCTCACTGCCCTGTCTGCCCACTTCTCTGTGTGCACTTAGGCAAGTCACTTCTCCTGTCTAAGCCTTGGTTTATGATCTGTAGATGAGAATGACACAAGTACTCCACAGGGCCATGGTGAGGATTCGTGCGTGAGGCAATTGTTAGTGATTCCCTATGGTGTGCCGGCACCATTTTAAGCGTCAGGCCTACAGCAGTGAACAAAACAGACAAAAACACCTGCCCTGCTCGCTCACAGTAGGCCCTCAAAACTTTTTTATTGAATTTACCCAAGGAAAATGAACGGGGGCGCCTCTCCCTAGGAGATCTGTCAAACGCAGCCTCCAGCCCCCTCACAAAGAAAAGCTCCGACAGGCAAGGCAGCTGAAGCAGAGAAACTGGAGCCCAGTGAGGCCGTCTAACCAGGATGATTTATCTGTAGTTCAATAGGGTACAGGGCTGCGGCTCCTGGAGATTTAAATATTAAGGGTTTCATTATGACTATTTCATTATCCCGAGCAGTGCTTTGTAGGAGACAAAGTAGCTCGGTGTGACCAGGCGGCAGGTAAGGCCCACTGGGGTCAGAAACGGGGTCGTGTTGGGCAGGGAACTGAGAGCTCCTGGCAGCAGGACTGTGTCTCGAGCAGTGATATGGAACAGCCACTGCCGGGCACTGGGGACACGGTAGCACTCCAGAGGGGTGCAGAGTGGCTGGCCCTGCAGCAGACTGCCAGACCCTGCCCGAGGTTGGCTGAGAGCCAGAGTCCCTTCTGGGTGAAGGCTTCTTCGAGAAGACAGCCATGAGCTTCTTGCTGGTCAACACAGCAGGTTGGTCCAGAGCCTCTGCAGGCCCAACGTCTGTTTCAGTTCAATGGGGCCAGCAGCCTAAGCCAACCCCCCGCCCTTAGCCTGCCTCCTGCTCTCACTCACGACTCCCCTTTTAGAGGCCGACCTGGGTTGCTTCTCTTGCTACCTCCGCCCAAGTTAAGATTTCCCCCAGCTGTCTGGGCCTTTCTAGCCACATCTTTCGATGCTTACCCAGCCTGTGTCCCTTTCTCTCTGTCCCCACTCCCTGCTGTTCATGGCTTACTAGATGTGATCAACTAGCCCCAGGGCTGGGGTTAATGGATGCATCTTTACAGGTGTTGCCCCTCCTGCAGCATTGATTCACTAAGCATAAGTTTAAATATTTTCTACAAATCTTCTGGAGACTCTTTCTTAACCCAAGGGGATATCAGGTGTGGAAATTTGTGACTATGGAAAAATGCAGGGGGATTAAAGATAAGATGGGAGGGAATTTATTTATAGCTGCGATGGGCTGCTAAAGTCACAATTAGAGGCTTCCGGGAAGATGGCGGAAGAGTAAGACGCGGAGATCACCTTCCTCCCCACAGATACACCAGAAATACATCTACACGTGGAACAACTCCTACAGAACACCTACTGAACGCTGTCAGAAGACCTCAGACCTCCCAAAAGGCAAGAAACCCCCCACGTACCTGGTTAGGGCAAAAGAAAAAAGAAACAACAGAGACAAAAGAATAGGGACGGGGCCTGCACCAGTGGGAGGGAGCTGTGAAGGAGGAAAAGTTTCCACACACTAGGAAGCCCCTTCACGGGCGGAGACTGGGGGTGGCGGAAGGGGAAAGCTCCGGAGCCGCGGAGGAAAGCACAGCAACAGGGGTGCGGAGGGAAAAGCGGAGAGATTCCAGCGCAGAGGATCAGGGCCGACCGGCACTCACCAATCCGAGAGGCTTGTCTGCTCACCCGCCGGGGCGAGCGGGGCCTGGAGTTGAGGCTCGGGCTTCGGTCGGAGCGTCGGGAGAGGACTGGGCTTGGCAGCGTGAACACAGCCTGCAGGGGGTTAGTGCGCCACGGCTAGCCGGGAGGGAGTCCGGGGAAAAGTCTGGACCTGCCGAAGAGGCAAGAGACTTTTTCTTCCCTCTTTGTTTCCTGGTGCGCGAGGAGAGGGGATTAAGAGCGCTGCTTAAAGGAGCTCCAGAGACAGGCGCGAGCCGCGGCTAAAAGCGCGGACCCCAGAGACGGGCATGAGACGCTAAGGCTGCTGCTGCTGCCACCACCAAGAAGCCTGTGTGCGAGCACAGGTCACTATCCACACCCCCCTTCCGGGGAGCCTGTGCAGCCCGCCACTGCCAGGGTCCCGGGATCCAGGGACAACTCCCCCGGGAGAACGCAGGCACGGCGCGCCTCAGGCTGGTGCAACGTCACGCCGGCGTCTGCCGCTGCAGGCCCGCCCCGCACTCCCTGCCCCTCCCTTCCCCCCCCCCCCCCCCCCCCCGCCCCGGCCTGAGTGAGCCAGAGCCCCTGAATCAGCGGCTCCTTTAACCGCGTCCTGTCAGCGAAGAACAGACGCCCTCGCCCTCCAGCGACCTACACGCAGAGGCGTGGCCAAATCCAAAGCTGAGCCCCTGGGAGCTCTGAGAACAAAGAAGAGAAAGGGAAATTTCTGCCAGCAGCCTCAGAAGCAGCGGATTAAAGCTCCACAATCAACTTGATGTACCCTGCGTCTGTGGAATACATGAATAGACAACGAATCATCCCAAATTACGGAGGTGGACTTTGAGAGCAAGATGTATGATTTTTTTCCCCTTTTCCTCTTTTTGTGAGTGTTTATGTGTATGCTTCTGTGTGAGATTTTGTCTGTATAGCTTCGTTTCCACCATTTGTCCTAGGGTTCTATCCGTCTGTTTTTTTTCTGAATAATTATTTTTATTTTAATAACTTTATTTTATTTTACTTTATCTTCTTTCTTTTTGTCCTTCCTTCCTTCCTCCCTCCCTCCCTCCTTCCTTTCTTTCTTTCTTTCTTCGTCTACTAATTCTTTCTTTCTACTTTTTCTCCCTTTTATTCTGAGCCATGTGGATGAAAGGCTCTTGGTGCTGCAGCCAGGAGTCAGTGTTGTGCCTCTGAGGTGGGAGAGCCAACTTCAGGACACTGGTCCACAAGAGACCTCCCAGCTCCACATAATATCAAACGGCGAAAACCTCCCAGAGATCTCCATCTCAACACCAGCACCCAGCTTCACTCAACGACCAGCAAGCCACAGTGCTGGACATCCTATGCCAAACAACTAGCAAGACAGGAACACAACCCCACCCATTAGCAGAGAGGCTGCCTAAAATCATAACAAGTCCACAGACACCCCAAAACACACAACCAGACGTGGACCTGCCCACCAGAAAGACAAGATCCAGCCTCATTCACCAGAACACAGGCACTAGTCGCCTCCACCAGGAAGCCTACACAACCCACCGAACCAACCTTAGCCACTGGGGACAGACACCAAAAACAACAGGAACTACGAATCTGCAGCCTGCAAAAAGGAGACCCCAAACACAGTAAGATAAGCAAAATAAGACAGAAAAACACACAGCAGATGAAGGAGCAAGATAAAAACCCACCAGACCTAACAAATGAAGAGGAAATAGGCAGTCTACCTGAAAAAGAATTCAGAATAATGATAGTAAAGATGATCCAAAATCTTGGAAATACAATAGACAAAATGCAAGAAACATTTAACAAGGACCTAGGAGAACTAAAGATGAAACAAACAACGATGGACAACACAATAAATGAAATTAAAAATACTCTAGATGGGATCAATAGCAGAATAACTGAGGCAGAAGAATGGATAAGTGACCTGGAAGATAAAATAGTGGAAATAACTACTGCAGAGCAGAATAAAGAAAAAAGAATGAAAAGAACTGAGGACAGTCTCAGAGACTTCTGGGACAACATTAAACGCACCAACATTCGAATTATAGGGGTTCCAGAAGAAGAAGAGAAAAAGAAAGGGACTGAGAAAATATTTGAAGAGCTTATAGTTGAAAACTTCCCTAATATGGGAAAGGAAATAGTTAATCAAGTCCAGGAAGCACAGAGAGTCCCATACAGGATAAATCTTAGGAAAAATACGCCAAGACACATATTAATCAAACTGTCAAAAGTTAAATACAAAGAAAACATATTAAAAGCAGCAAGGGAAAAACAACAAATAACACACAAGGGAATCCCCATAAGGTTAACAGCTGATCTTTCAGCAGAAACTCTGCAAGCTAGAAGGGACTGGCAGGACATATTTAAAGTGATGAAGGAGAAAAACCTGCAACCAAGATTACTCTACCCAGCAAGGATCTCATTCAGATTTGATGGAGAAATTAAAACCTTTACAGATAAGCAAAAGCTGAGAGAGTTCAGCACCACCAAACCAGCTTTACAACAACTGCTAAAGGAACTTCTCTAGGCAAGAAACACAAGAGAAGGGAAAGACCTACAATAAAGAACCCAAAACAATTAAGAAAATGGGAATAGGAACATACATATCGATAATTACCTTAAATGTAAATGGACTAAATGCTCCCACCAAAAGACACAGATTGGCTGAATGGATACAAAAACAAGAACCATATATTTGCTGTCTACAAGAAACCCACTTCAGACCTAGAGACACATACAGACTGAAAGTAAGGGGATGGAAAAAGATATTTCATGCAAATGGAAACCAAAGGAAAGCTGGAGTAGCAATTCTCATATCAGACAAAATAGACTTTAAAATAAAGACTATTAGAAGAGACAAAGAAGGACACTACAGGGCTTCCCTGGTGGCGCAGTGGTTGAGAATCTGCCTGCCAATGCAGGGGACACGGGTTCGAGCCCTGGTCTGGGAAGATCCCACATGCTGCAGAGCAACTAAGCCCATGAGCCACAACTACTGAGCCTGCGCGTCTGGAGCCTGTGCTCTGCAACAAGAGAGGCCGCGATAGAGAGCGGCCCGCGCACCGCGATGAAGAGTGGCCCCCGCTCACCGCAACTAGAGAAAGCCCTCGCACAGAAACGAAGACCCAACACAGCCAAAAATAAAAATAAATAAATAAGTTAAAATATATATATATATATAAAAAAAAAGAAGGACACTACATAATGATCAAGGGATCGATCCAAGAAGAAGATATAACAGTTGTAAATATTTAGGCACCCAACATACAAGCACCTCAATACATAAGGCAAATACTAACAGCCATAAAAGGGGAAATTGACAGTAACACATTCATAGTAGGGGACTTTAACACCCCACTTTCACCAATGGACAGATCATCCAAAATGAAAATAAATAAGGAAACACAAGCTTTAAATGATACATTAAACAAGATGGACTTAATTGATATTTATAGGACATTCCATCCAAAAACAACAGAAAACACATTTTTCTGAAGTGCTCATGGAACATTCTCCAGGATAGATCATGTCTTGGGTCACAAATCAAGCCTTGGTAAATTTAAGAAAATTGAAATTGTATCAAGTATCTTTTCCGACCACAACGCTATGAGACTAGATATCAATTACAGGAAAAGATCTGTAAAAAATACAAACACATGGAGGCTAAACAATACACTACTTAATAACTAAGTGATCACTGAAGAAATCAAAGAGGAAATCAAAAAATACCTAGAAACAAATGACAATGGAGACACGACGACCCAAAATCTATGGGATGCAGCAAAAGCCATTCTAAGAGGGACCTTTACAGCAATACAATCCTACCTCAAGAAACAAGAAACATCTCAAATAAACAACCTAACCTTGCACCTAAAGCAATTAGAGAAAGAAGAACCAAAAAAACCCAAAGTTAACAGAAGGAAAGAAATCATAAAAATCAGATCAGAAATAAATGAAAAAGAAATGAAGGAAACAATAGCAAAGATCAATAAAACTAAAAGCTGGTTCTTTCAGAAGATAAACAAAATTGATAAACCGTTAGCCAGACTCATCAAGAAAAAAAGGGAGAAGACTGAAATCAATAGAATTAGAAATGAAAAAGGAGAAGTAACAACTGACACTGCAGAAACACAAAAGATCATGAGAGATTACTACAAGCAACTCTATGCCAATAAAATGGACAACCTGGAAGAAATGGACAAATTCTTAGAAATGCACAACCTGCCAAGACTGAATCAGGAAGAAATAGAAAATATGAACAGATCAGTCACAAGCACTGAAATTGAAACTGTGATTTAAAATCTTCCAACAAACAAAAGCCCAGGACCAGATGGCTTCACAGGCGAATTCTATCAAACATATAGAGAAGAGCTAACACCTATCCTTCTCAAACTCTTCCAAAATATAGCAGAGGGAGGAACACTCCCAAACTCATTCTATAAGGCCACCATCACCCTGATACCAAAACCAGACAAGGATGTCACAAAGAAAGAAAACTACAGGGCAATATCACTGATGAACATAGATGCAAAAATCCTCAACAAAATACTAGCAAACAGAATCCAACAGCACATTAAACAGATCATACACCATGATCAAGTGGGGTTTATTCCAGGAATGCAAGGATTCTTCAATATACGCAAATCAATCAATGTGATATACCATATTAACAAATTGAAGGAGAAAAACCATATGATCATCTCAATAGATGCAGAGAAAGCTTTCTACAAAATTCAACACCCATTTATGATAAAAACCCTGCAGAAAGTAGGCATAGAGGGAACTTTCCTCAACATAATAAAGGCCGTATATGACAAACCCACAGCCAACTTCATCCTCAATGGTGAAAAACTGAAAGCATTTCCACCAAGATCAGGAACAAGACAAGGTTGCCCACTCTCACCACTCTTATTCAACATAGTTTTGGAAGTTTTAGCCACAGCAATCAGAGAAGAAAAGGAAATAAAAGGAATCCAAATCGGAAAAGAAGTAAAGCTGTCACTGTTTGCAGATGACATGATACTATACATAGAGAATCCTAAAGATGCTACCAGAAAACTACTAGAGCTAATCAATGAATGTGGTAAAGTAGCAGGATACAAAATTAATGCACAGAAATCTCTGGCATTCCTATACACCAATGATGAAAAATCTGAAAGTGAAATCAAGAAAACACTCCCATTTACCATTGCAACAAAAAGAGTAAAATATCTAGGAATAAACCTACCTAAGGAGACAAAAGACCTGTATTCAGAAAATAATAAGACACTGATGAAAGAAATTAAAGATGATACAAATAGATGGAGAGATATACCATGTTCTTGGATTGGAAGAATTAACATTGTGAAAATGACTCTACTACCGAAAGCAATCTACAGATTCAATGCAATCCCTATCAAACTACCACTGGCATTTTTCACAGAACTAGAACAAAAAATTTCACAATTTGTATGGAAACACAAAAGACCCCAAATAGCCAAAGCAATCTTGAGAACGAAAAACGGAGCTGGAGGAATCAGGCTCCCTGACTTCAGACTATACTACAAAGCTACAGTAATCAAGACAGTATGGTACTGGCACAAAAACAGAAAGATAGATCAATGGAACAGGATAGAAAGTCTGGAGATAAACCCACGCACATATGGTCACCTTATCTTTGATAAAGGAGGCAGGAATGTATAGTGGAGAAAGGACAGCCTCTTCAATAAGTGGTGCTGGGTAAAGTGGACAGGTACATGTAAAAGTATGAGATTAGATCACTCCCTAACAGCATACACAAAAATAAGCTCAAAGTGGATTAAAGACCTAAATGTACAGCCAGAAACTATCAAACTCTTAGAGGAAAACATAGGCAGAGCACTCTATGACATAAATCACAGCAAGATCCTTTTTGACCCACCTCCTACAGAAATGGAAATAAAAATAAAAATAAACAAATGGGACCTAATGAAACTTCAAAGCTTTTGCACAGCAAAGGAAACCATAAATAAGACCAAAAGACAACCTTCAGAATGGGAGAAAATATTTGCAAATGAAGCAACTGACAAAAGATTAATCTCCAAAATTTATAAGCAGCTCATGCAGCTCAATAACAAAAAAACAAACAACCCAATCCAAAAATGGGCAGAAGACCTAAATAGACATTTCTCCAAAGAAGATATACAGACTGCCAACAAACACATGAAAGAATGCTCAACATCACTAATCATTAGAGAAATGCAAATCAAAACTACAATGAGATATCATCTCACACCAGTCAGAATGGCCATCATCAAAAAATCTAGAAACAATAAATGCTGGAGAGGGTGTGGAGAAAACGGAACCCTCTTGCACTGCTGGTCTGAATGTAAATTGTTACAGCCACTGTGGAGAACAGTATGGAGGTGCCTTAAAAAACTACAAATAGAACTACCATACGACCCAGCAATCCCACTACTGGGCATATACCCTGAGAAAACCATAATTCAAAAAGAGTCATGTACCAAAATGTTCATTGCAGCTCTATTTACAATAGCCCGGAGATGGAAACAACCTAAGTGTCCATCATCGGATGAATGGATAAAGAAGATGTGGCACATATATACAATGGAATATTACTCAGCCATAAAAAGAAACGAAATTGATCTATCTGTAATGAGGTGGATGAACCTAGAGACTGTCATACAGAGTGAAGTAAGTGAGAAAGAGAAAGACAAATACCGTATGCTAACACATATATATGGAATTTAAGAAAAAAAATGTCATGAAGAACCTAGGGGTAAGACAGGAATAGAGACAGAGACCTACTAGAGAATGGACTTGAGCATATGGGGAGGGGGAAGGGTAAGCTGTGACAAAGCGAGAGAGAGGCATGGACATGTATACACTACCAAACGTAAGGTAGACAGCTAGTGGGAAGCAGCCGCATAGCACAGGGAGATCAACTCGGTGCTTTGTGACCACCTAGAGTGTTGGGATAGGGAGGGTGGGAGGGAGGGAGACGCTAGAGGGAAGAGATAATGGGAACATATGTATATGTATAACTGATTCACTTTGTTATAAAGCAGAAACTAACACACCATTGTAAAGCAATTATACTACAATAAAGATGTAAAAAAATAAATAAAAATAAAGTCACAATTACCGTAAGAGATAGATAGTATTGAGGCAAATTTTTATAAATGAAGAATCTGTGGATAAGGGAGCTTAAGGGACTTACTCAATGGTCACACAGCTGGCAAAAGACCCATCAGGATTTTCTGAGTCTAAAATTGCAAGCCCATCACCTATCATGGGGGAAGAGGGAGAACTAGTGCTGATAAAATGTGGATGGGTGAGCCTGGAGAGACGAGGATTTCCCCTAACATCTGCACTGAATCCACTCTTGCACTATGTTTTTTTCTGATAAGGGGTTCATTTTTTAAAAAATTTTTATTGAAATGTAGTTGATTTACAGTGTTGTGTTAGTTTCAGGTGTACAGTAATTTGATTCAGTTATACATATATATATATTTTTTTAAATTCTCTTCCATTATTGGTTATTACTACTATACCATAGTAGTAATAACGCAGGCTATACCGTAGGCCTGCGTTGTTTTATCTGTTTTATATATAGTAGTGTATACATATTAATCCCAACCTCCTAATTTATCCCACTCCCCCCATCCCCACTTGGGTCAACTAAGTTTGTTTTCTATGTCTGTGTGTCTATTTCTGTCTTGTAAATAAGTTCATTTGTATCTTTTTCTTAGATTTCACATCTAAGTGGTATTATATGATATTTGTGCACTCCCTCACTTTCATGCTAGCTCCCCAAAGACCTAGGCCCTGGGGCGGAGCTGAAGCAGTTAGAGGAGCAGGTCAAGCAGTAGGGCCCAGCCTGTGCCGATGGTGTGGATGAAAACAGTTCAGGTATTCCCTGGGTCCAAGCAGCGACCTCACCTGAGAGCTCAGAGGTCCAAACCAGCCAGTTCTGACTCAGGGCAGCTGGCCCTCCGCAGAGCCGCTTCTCCAGCTTCTGCCCTGGGGGCCGACTGAAGCTCCGCTGGCCAGATGAGCAAGCTTCAGCCTAACAGCTGGTGGTGGCTTACAATGTCAGCCCTCCCAACACTGGCATTTTCACAGCCATCTTCACGTTGCCATACTGGAGAGAGGCAGACACGTTTGAGAGAGAAGCAGGGCCTTTCCTAGACCCAGAAAAGTTTTGAATTCCCCAAGCGCTCTTATTTCTTAAGGAAGTCTCCCCACCAAGGCTGCTTCTCATTTCGTCCCTCTGGGTGGGAAGGGCTCGCAAGGCAGCTTGGCCTCAGCTGGGGCTCCTAATTAGGCAAGAGCTCTGGCTGACGGGCTCCCTCGACTCTTCCCCAGCCCAGGCTGGAGTCTGGGAGGGGTCCCTGATGCCCTTTCTGCCGCCTCCCTCCTCCTGACTCAGGGCCACTCTCCTGCACCTCAGCCCCACCTCCCTCCTCCCCAACCCTGCCGTGGATTTCTATGCCTCAGACCCAGTGCCTCTGACTACTACACTCCTGCCAGCTCCAGAGCAGATTTGCTAACCGTGGACCCCCATGTCCCCTCCCCTGGCGTGTGGAATCATCACATCACGCCCACACGTGTCCATGGTGAGAAGGCAAGGGCCTTGGGTTCAGAGCTACGTGACCCAGGTGTGATCCCAGCTCCACGTGGGATCTTGTTAACTGTGTGGGCTTGCTCAGGACCCATCATCTCTGAGCCTCAGTTTACTCACCTGAGAAAGGGGGAGGAAAGTAAGACCTGCCTGTCTCTTAGAGCTCTTGTGAAAGTCAAATAACATCATGCATTTAGGGGGTCAATAAATCATATTCCCATCCTCCCTTCCTGAGCCTAGAACTAGTTAAGAAAAAAAGACAAAACTGAAGCAGAGTGAATTTTTTAAATCAGTTTAGGGGACTTCCCGAGTGGTCCAATGCTTAAGATTCCATGCTTCTGCTGCAGGGGGAGTGGGTTCAATCCCTTCTTGGGGAACTAAGATCCCACATGCTGTGTGGCACGGCCAACAAATTAAAAAAATAATAAAATAAAATCAGTTTAATTGGTAGAGCTGAATTGGAGAATGTGGATTGAATTTGTGGCCAATTTGTGGCTAATATATCCCTCCTGAATTCGTGCATGGCACTCTGGCCTAAGGGATGTACCATTTTTATCTCCAAGAATCACCCAGGAGACCTGAGGCAGGTATGACTCTTACCTGTTACAGAAGAGGGACTAAAGCCCAGAGGGATTAGGAATCTTGCCTAAGCTCACACAACTAGTAAGTTGCACAGCTGGGTTCTGAACCTGAGTTAATCGATTGCAAAGCCCAGGCTCTCACCACCAGCCAGCGGGTGAGAGGCTTTCCTGCCCCTAGAGGCAGAGGCACTGGACAACGGTCTCAACCTACGGATAACGCTTCCACTTTTCAGGGCGATTTCCCGTGCCTTATCTCATTTCATTCATTCACCTATTCAACAAATATGTACTGAGCCTGTCTGTATGCTAGACAATTGGCTGAGGGTATGGCAAGAAGCAATGCAAAGTCCCTGCCCACAAAAGCGTACATTCTAGTGAGGAGACAGACCCCACAGAATTATCTATAGAAAGAAAGATAAGTAGGTGGATATAGGCCTAGCCATAGACAATCTCAATGAAAAAATTAAATCAGGGTTAAAGGATAGACAGAGGGACAAGGATGGCTGCTCTGAGCATCACATCCAACAGAACCCAAATGAAGTGAGAGAATGTGAGTATCAGAGGAAGGGCATCCCAGGCAGAAGGAACGGCCAATGCAAAGTTCCCGAGACTGGAGCAGTGCAGTGATCAAGGGCTAGCAAGTAAGACATTGTGGCTGCAAAAGAACAAGAAGGAGGGTGGTAGGAGGTGAGGTCTTAGGGCTGGGGCGGGAAGGGGGCAGCGAGGGGAATATGTAGCCTTGGTGGTCACAGGAAAGACTTGGGATTTTTTTTCTTAAATGTGTTGGAACCTGGAGGATTACAGAATAAGTAGGCGTCTTGATTTGATTTACATTCTTAAAATATGGCTGCGGCTGTTCTGGGGAGAACAGGTTATAAAGGGCAAGAATGGAAGCAGAGGGGCTTCCCTGGTGGCGCAGTGGTTGAGAGTCCTCCTGCCGATGCGGGGGACACGGGTTCGTGCCCCGGTCTGGGAAGATCCCACATGCCGCGGAGCAGAGTCCTAGTCCAGTTATAATCCTGATCCTAGCCGGGGACCTCGGCATGGGAGGCATCAGAGCAACACCGAAGGTCCGGCTAGAGGCTCAGCGCCAGCCACGGAACCGTCCTTGGTTCCCCACCCCTCTTTCGTCAAGACGGCAGGCCAGACGCACCATATAACACTTGCTGTGTATTTTTCGAATGACATTTCCCCAGTAGTGAAAACACCGCGTGCCACTTTAATGCAAGATGGTGGAACAAAGGCAGAACGCTGAGGGAGGCGCCTCAATTCCCTCCCATTCAGGGAGCCACGCTGTGTGTCCCACCAAGAGGCTGGGGATGCTTAATTTCAATACATGTTCCTGAGCACCTTCTTGCCAGGTGTTGGCTGGGGCACCAAGCTGCACATTACAGGGTGTTGTGCTCTTAGCCTGGTGGTGGGGAGAGAGGCTGGGGGACACAAGCGAAGGCGTGAAGGATGAAGCCAGGAGTAAGGGAAAAGGGACCGGGAGAAGGTCTTTAATGTGTGTGCCCTGAACAGGACTAGGGGAGGACCATGTGTAAACAGAGGCAGGCAGGTGTGCAGAAGCATGGGCCCCAAGCAGTCCTGGGCAGGGGGAGTCCCTGTGGCCTGAACAACAGGAGCTGTAGCAGAAACAATTAATATTTACTGAGCAATGTGTCAGGCAAGCCGTGCATGAAGAGCTTAAAGGCAATTGCTCACTTGATCCTCCCAACGCTGGGAGGCAGGCGGTACCACAGCCGCGTCGTATGGGGTGAGGAAACAGGCTCTGAGAGCTTAAGTGAGTTGACCAAGATTATTTAGTAAGAAGAGGGATTAAAAAAAATTTTTTTTAAGTTTTTATTGAAGTATAACACAGATACAGGAAAGATTACAAATCCTAAGTGTTACAAAACAGAAACAGACTCATAGACTTAGAAAACAAATTTATGGTTACCAAAGGGGAAAGGTAGAGGGGAGGGATAAATTAGGAGTTTGGGATTAACATACACACACTGCTATATTTAAAATAGATAACCGACAAGGACCTACTGGATTGCACAGGGAACTCTACTCAATATTCTGTAATAAACTAAACAGGAAAAGAATTTGAAAAAGAATTGATATATGTATAACTGAATCACTTTGCTGTACACCTGAAACTAACACAACATTGTAAATCAACTATACTCCAATATAAAATAAAAATTTTAAAATTAAATTAAATTTTAAAACTTTTTATTGAAGTATAACACACATACAGAAAAGATTACATATCCTAAGTGTACAGATGGATAAATCATCACAAAGAGAATACACCTAGTAACTACCAGCCAAGTCAAGAAACCGAATCTCACCCTTCCAAAGCCTCTCTCCGGCCCCTTCCCTAACTCTTCCTTTCCCTCCTCCCCAAAGGTAAGCACTATCCTGAATTCTGAATCCCTAGATTCGTTTCTGGAGTTGAGATTTGCACCCAGGTCTGCAGGACTCCTGAGGCCAGGGTTTTTAGTAGGCACAGGACTAGGTGGATGGACGTCCCCCAGTCTGGCTGGGTCTGCACACCATTGCCAGGACTGTTTTCCTCAACCACATCCCATTCTGTGCCATTCTCCTTGCAGTGCCCTTGGTAGCACTGGAAGACAGGTGACAGCTCTAAAGCGAACTCTGGAAACAGGTGTGGGAGCTGCCTGCATCCAGGCCAGGGTCCCTCCCTTGGCTCAGTGACAGGGATACGCACTAGACCTTAGGTCAGTGAGGTTGCCCACATCCCTTCTTCAAGAATGTATGATTTAATGACAAGTCTGTCCTTTAGGAGAGAGCAAATCGATAGCCCTGAGCAGTGTCCTTGAATAGATATAACCATATTCTCAAAGCTAAGAGTTTTTATTTTGTGAGATGTGAAGAAAAACTTGGGGTGGGGGAGGGGGAACGGGGAGTTAGTGTTTAAGGCAGAGAGTTTCGGTTTAGGAAGGTAAAGGACTTGGGACATGCATGATGGTGAGAGTTGCACAACCGTGTGAATGTACTTGGTGCCACGGAACCGTGCAGCTGAATATAGTTAAAATGGTATGTTTTATGTTATGTGACTTCTACCACAATAAAAAAACATTAAAAAAAATCTATATAGTCACTGCAAAATAAAATAAAAAGACTCCAGTTTGTAACAGGACAATAAAACACACCCTCCGTTCCCCCACCTCACCCCCTAGTCTCTGTTCTGGTACAAAAACAGAAAAGAAGCGTAAACTTTGCTGAGATAGTGATTAGCTTGGGTTCTTCTGAAGCCCTGAGTAACACAAGCTCTAACCCATGTGCTGCCCGCTTCACCCTCAAGCATATTTCAGCCAGACCCTTAATACAGAATTCTGTGGTCCACTGCCCTCTTGACAAATCTTCTTTTTCTTGTGTCCTTTCACTCAGGACAAGATGAACCCCTGACTTTCTCAGGCAGCACCCATCAAGGCCCTGCTCCCCTTCCCTGGCCGTCCTGACCAGAGGACTGTTGGGTGGAAACAGTCTAGTGAAGGGATATTCCTCCCCTCTAAGCCATTGTGAGCTCAGGGGGGAGCCACCTGAAGGGAGATGGGCCAAGCCACAGACCCGAGTAAAAGAACTGAGGGTGGGGTTGGAGAGGTCCGTGAAGAGGGACTTTTAAAGTGCAGCTGTGCTCGATACTGTCCCAAATGGGGATGTTATCGGGAACATGAGGCCCAGGCCAGGCGGCTGAGGTAACCATTTCCTGGTCAGGTGAGCAGGAAACCTAGTTTAGTGGAGAGCAGCGTAGCACTTGTAAAGCTCTCCAGGTGGGGGAGACTGGGAGGCGAGAACCCTGTCTTTGGGACGCAGGACACAGAGGAGGCAGCAGAGTGTAAGGTACAGAGTTGAAGCTCTGCAATTAGAAAAACATGGGTTCCAATGCCAGCACCTCCATGCATTGCTGACTTGGCATAATTTACTTAACCTCTCCTAAACCTCAGCTCCTTTCATGGAAAGTGGGGTAACATAATCCACCTCATATAAGTCAAGTGAGATTTAAAATAAAATAATGTTATTTCAGCGACAGACACACAGCAGAGCCTAGGTACATGGCTGATGAATGAAATGATTAGGAGAAATTTCAATTACGCCCTCTGGTGGAATTAAGCCTAGCACATTGGAAAATGGAAGGAGCATTTAGGAGACGGTGTGACTATAGGATGTCATGGCTAACACACACACACACACACACACACACACACACACACACACACACACAGTGTCACACGAAAATGTCTGCATGGAAATCTCATTTTAACTTAAGTTTTAAAAACAGCGACTATGATCAAATTTATTAACACATTGCTTTTAAAATAGACTCTGGGGGACTTCCTGGTGGCGCAGTGGTTAAGAATCCGCCTGCCAATGAAGGGGACACTGGTTCGATCCCTGGTCTGGGAAGATCCCACATGCCGTGGAGCAACTAAGCCCGTGCGCCACAACTACTGAGCCTGCGCTCTAAAGCCCGCGAGCCACAACTACTGAGCCCATGAGCCACAACTACTGAAGCCCATGCGCCTAGAGCCCATGCTCCGTAACAAGAGAAGCCACCACAGTGAGAAGCCCGCACACAGCAACGAAGAGTAGCCCCCGCTCGCCACAACTAGAGAAAGCCCGTGAACAACAACAAAGACCCATCACAGCCAAAAATAAATAAATAAAATAAATAGATTTATTAAATTAATTAATTTAATTAAATAGACTCTGGTGGCAAAGAAATTCAAGAATCCTCACAGGGGTGTTCCTTGATGGGGCAGGAAGATAGCATGATAACATGTCTCCAGGCTGTCCTCCTCTCCTCTCTTTCCATGGACCATGGGAGGGTACCTGGAGTCTCCCATTGACTAGAGGACTTGGTCCCCTTCCCTCAACTGTCAGTGGGATAGAAAAGTCCCCCCTAGCCACATGTTCTTTTATCACATCTGTCCTGAAAAGTGACAGAGGATTTTCCTCTTGGAGCTTGTTTCAGGGATTAGGACAGAGCCACACTCCACCCACACTGTCCTACTTCCCCCTCGATGTCATCTTCCTCAAGGCGCCTGCGTGGGGAAGGAAGAGAGCCCCTCTCCTCAGGCTGAGGCAGACCCCTCCCACAGAGCCTGAGACAGAAACTCCTGCTACAGGAGACCTCCCTTCTTGGATGTCAGGCTGCATCAGGCCCAGGAAACATCAGAGCACGAGGCTCAGCCCAGCACTTCACTGACACTGCTGTTTCCTTGGCTCTGAACCAGCTGGTACACATCAACCAGCTGTGGGCCTCCTTTTCTGGAAGAGCTTACATTCTTTTTTTTTCTTTTGGCTGTGTTGGGTCTTCATTGCTGTGCGCAGGCTTTCTCCAGTTGCAGCGAGCGGGGGCTACTCTTCATTGCAGTGCACAGGTTTCTCACTGCAGTGGCTTTTCTTGTTGCGGAGCACGGGCTCTAGGGCCTGCAGGCTTCAGTAGTTGTGGCACGTGGGCTCAGTAGTTGTGGCTTGAAGGCTCTAGAGTGCAGGCTCAGTAGTTGTGGTGCATGGACTTCATTGCTCCACGGCATGTGGGATCTTCCTGGATCAGGGCTCGAACCCGTGTCCCCTTCATTGGCAGGTGGATTCTTAACCACTGCGCCACCAGGGAAGTCCTTACATTCAATTCATTCAACAAATGCCCAAGTGGGCCTAACTTTCCCTGAAGGAATTTTAGAGAAATTTATATGAACAATTTTTTTTTTTTTTTTTTTGCGTTATGCGGGCCTCTCACTGCTGTGGCCTCTCCCGTTGTGGAGCACAGGCTCCGGACGCGCAGGCTCAGCAGCCATGGCTCGCGGGCCTAGCCGCTCCACGGCATGTGGGATCCCCCCGGATCAGGGCACGAACCCGTGTCCCCTGCATAGGCAGGCAGACTCTCAACCACTGCGCCACCAGGGAAGGCCCTGAACAATTATTTTAATGCCTCCTAAGTTTATGGCACTTATGAATTTTCAAAGCATTTTAACCTTTAATACTTCACTTAAATGTGACACCGTTCTGGGAGGTGGTAAGGACCGATATTATGATCCCTAAATGAAATTGAGGCTTAGAGAACAGTTAATCCAGGGTCACATAACTAGTCAACTGCAAAGTGAGGCCTAGGAGGAAAACCTGATGGGAATGATAAGATATATACACACGAAACAACTGTAAGAAGAAGTTGGGTGAGACTGGGAGGGGGTGACACGCTCCTGGAGCCTCCTGTCTCATAAACTGACCAATCTGAGTCCTGCAGGGAAGAGGTCAGTGGTTCCTCCTTCTTAAGACTCCCTGGGTCGGGCTTCCCTGGTGGCGCAGTGGTTAAGAATCTGCCTGCCAAAGCAAGGGACACGGGTTCGAGCCCTGGTCGGGAAGATCCCACATGCCGCGGAGCAACTAAGCCCGTGTGCCACAACTACTGAGCCTGCGCTCTAGAGCCTTCAAGCCACAACTACTGAGCCCACGTGCCACAACTACTGAAGCCTGCAGGCCCTAGAGCCCGTGCTCCGCAACAGAAGCCACCACAGTGAGAAGCCCGCGCAGCGCAACGAAGACTCGCTGCAACTAGAGAAAGCCCGTGCGCAGCAACGAAGACCCAACACAGCCAAAAATAAAATAAACAAACAAACAAAAAAAGACTCCCTGGGTCTAGGAACTTGAATGTGCACATACCATTCCGCCTCGGATACATGCTGTGTCTATACGTGAGTGGCCATTGGCCATTTATGAGGTCCCTGAGGGCAGAGACGGCTTGGCACAGTATCTGGCACATGACAGGCGTTCAATGTTTTTGAATTGACTGCCTTCCAGCTGTTCTGAAGGTTAAAGCAGGACTTGACTTGCTGTGGCTCACTCTCGCCATCTAGTGGCCAGTTCTAAGAGAAACAGACCACAGATGGAGCTGAGTTTCCCAAGCCGATCTGGCTGCAGCATAGTCACACCTAGTCTACAGACCATTTTTCTGGTCAGGACCAACTCAGACAGATTTCCTTGACACTCTTTAAAAATATGTGTGCATCTCATGCTAACACTGTGCCTGGCTCCAAAACAAAAGTCAAGTAAATGGCCAACTATTAGGCACTGATTATGTGGACAAGTATGTGCAGGAGCACATGAAGGTACAAGAAAAGCACATTTCACAGTTCCTGAACTTAAAGAGCCTACAGTTTAACTTGGAGTAACACACTCCACACCCTAGGCATCCCAGCACACTCACATACTTAGAACAATGGAAGTTTTAGAACTCCCAGTAAGACTTGATCCTGTAGACAAAGCAGAATTTTTCTGGAGAAAAAAAGTTTGAAAGAAACCAATGGGATTACTTTTATTTTTTTCACTATTGTGAGTCAGATAAGCAGAAAGCCCTCTTGCTATAAAATACTAGAAATTCTAGATAAAATACCAAAATATGTCTTGCTTAATGCATAGTTGAGTACATAAGAAAATTAAAAATTTTTTACAGGGGCCAAGAATAGAAATTGAAAATATAAGGATAAGACACTGTAGAATATCAACAAGCAGATTTGTAATAAGATGAAATAGTTTTTCTAAAAGCTAAAAATATAGTCAATGAAATTAAAAACTCAGTGGATAAGTTTTAGACAACAGACTGAACATGGCTAAAGAGACAATAAGTGAATTGGAAATAGATCTGAGAAACTTTGCAAAAGTACTTAAAAAAGGAAAAAATAGAATGAGAGTAAGAGACTTAGAGAAAAGAATAAAGAGTCCTGGGCTTCCCTGGTGGCGCAGTGGTTGAGAGTCGGCCTGCCGATGCAGGGGACACAGGTTCGTGCCCCGGTCTGAGAAGATCCCACATGCCGTGGAGCGGCTAGGCCCGTGAGCCATGGCCACTGAGCCTGCGCGTCCAAAGCCTGTGCTCCGCAACAGGAGAGGCCACAACAGTGAGAGGCCCACGTACCGCAAAAAAAAAAAAAAAAAAAGAATAAAGTGTCCTAATACATGTAACTACAGATCCAGAGGGTTAAAGGTGAGGAGGCACATTAGAAAAGATAATAGCTATGAACTTTCCAGAATATATGACACACGTAGCTCTTGCCAGTCAGGAAGCACAAGAAGGATAAATAAAAATAGATCCACGTCTCAACACTTCAAGGCAAATTGCAGAACATCAAAGACAAAGAGAAGTCTTTTTGAAAAAAAAAAGACAGTAGAAAAATATGTTCCAAATGTTGAGAGGAAATATACAGCTAAATTATCTTTCAAAAGTGAAAGTAAAATAGACAGTTTCCAACAAAGAGCATACCACTAACACCCTTTGTAAAAGTGTCATTAAAGAGTGTACTTTAGAGAAAAAAATGAATCTGGAACTAAGAAGAACAATGCAAAATGAAATAGTGAACAAAGGCATTATAAAACTCTGGGTAAATATAAAACAAGCACTGACAGCATAAAACAATACAGATTTTTTAAAAACAATAAATGATAACTAACTTAGGGCATATAAAAGCAAGGTGAATACAATGGAAAAGAATCTGAAAAAGAATATATATATATCTGAATCACTTTGCTGCACACCTGAAACACTGTAACTCAACTATACTTCAGTAAAATGAATACATGAATATTAAAAGTAAAAAAAATTTAATTTTTCAATAAAAATTAAAAAAGCGAGGTAGAAATAAAACTCAGTAATGCTGACATGTAAGCTGGACTGCGTGATCAGAGTTAAAACTTTCTAAAGCTCATATTGTTAGGTAGGAGATTAGAGATTTTTTTCAAGTCAAGTACGCCTGTCAATTTTAAAAGATAATCACCAAAGGAAGAAAAATATGTGTAATTTCCAAACCTGTAGAGATGATGAAAATGAATACAGAAATCTCAAGAACTTTTCATTAAATATGGTAGATTAAACCACTGTTATATCTCTGCTCGCTCCTGAAACTACTCTAAACATAGTATTAACGTTAATAAGTAAGTTTAGCAAGGTTGCAAGATAAAAAACCAGTATACAAAAATCCATAGTATTTCTATATGCTAGCAACAGGCAATTGGAAATTAGAATTTTAAAAAATACTATTTACAATAGCACCAAAAATTATGAAATACATAGGAAAAAATCTGATAAAAAATGTACAAAATCTGTAAACTGAAAACTACAAAGTATTGCTGAGAGAAATCAAAGAGCAAAATAAGTGGAGAGATATACCTTGTTCATAGGTCATGATTATATGTCGAAGATCATTTAAAAATCAAAATGGAGTAACTCTGGTTCAAGCATTCAAAATGGAGCCAGATGGCCACTGTGGATGTGGTTTCAGACATGTTCCTGCATCACTGAGAACTTAAATTTTCTGAACTCTATCAAACTCAAGGACGCCACCAGTTGTTTTCAAAATAGTATTTGCTAGCAACTTCCAGCTGCAATCTTGTAACAATGTGACCATTTCGGATCCCAATCAATCCTTGCTTAATAAGCACCCTTACTTCTTACCAGCTCCAATCCTAAGTCTTGACAAACAATTTATATAACTTTGTGGTTTTTGCCTGTATAAGCCTCCCGCATTTTGTAGTCCACAGAATACAATTCAAGTGCTTCTTGATTCTGTGTCTCCCAGGCTATAGTCCTCAGCTTGGCTCAAATAAAACTCTTTTCTATTCCTATCATAGATTGTTTATTGATTACTTGAGTTGACAGTCAAAAAACACAACATTGTTAAGATGTCAGTTCTCCCCAAACTAATCTAAGTCTCCAACGCCATCCCAATTAATGTCCCAGCGGGACATTTTGTGGAAATTGACAAGCTGACTCTAAAATTCATATAGAAATGCAAAGGACCTAGAATAGCCAAAACAATTTTGAAAAAGAACAAAATTGAAGGGCTTATACTACCTGATTTCAAGACTTATTATAAAGCTATAGTAATCAAGACAATGTGGTATTGACATCAAATAGACGAATAGATAAGTGGAGTAGAGTCCAGAAACACACACAAATATGAACAGCTGAGTTTTTGCAAAGGTACAAAGACAATTCAATGGAGGAGAGTCTTCAACAGTGGTGCTGTTGAAAAATGGATGTCTCATGCAAAATAATGAACTTCCATCTATACCTCACACCATAAACAAAAATTAACTCAAAATGGATCACAGACTTAAATGTAAAACCTAAAACTGTAAAATTTCTAGAAGACAACCCAGGAGAAAAATTTTGT
Organism: Pseudorca crassidens; assembly: GCF_039906515.1. Lineage (NCBI taxonomy): Eukaryota > Metazoa > Chordata > Mammalia > Artiodactyla > Delphinidae > Pseudorca > Pseudorca crassidens. The sequence continues at coordinate 122,123,778 of NC_090297.1, read as the reverse complement.
GACATTGGATTACGCAAAAATTTCTTAGATATGACTCCAAAAGTGCGATCAGTAAAAAGTTTTTGATAAATCAGACCATCAAATTTTTAAACATTAGCTCTTGAAATGACACCGTCATAGAACAGACAAACCACAGAATAGGAGAAAATACAATTGACCTTGAATAACACAAGGGTTAGGGGCACCAACCCTCCACGCAGTCAAAAACCCATGTATTACCTTATAGTCAGCCCTCCACAATCAGTGTTCTGTATCTGTGGATTAAACCAACTGGGGAATCTTGTAATACTTTAATATGTATTTATGGGGGAAAAAAATCCATGGATAAGTGGACCCGCACAGTTCAAACCCATGTTGTTCAAGGGTCAACTGTACTTGCAAAGCACATATTTAAAAAGGATGTGTATTCAAAATATATAAAGAACTCTCAAAATTCAATAGGAAAACAAACAGAAAGGGCAAAAATTTGATATACACAACATGGATCCATATCAAAATTATGCTGAGTGAAAAAGTCAGACCAAAAAAAAGGAGTACATAGTGTATGACTCCACTTATATAAAATTCTAGAAAATACAAAATAGTCTATAGTGAGAAAGCCAAGCAATAGTTACTTGGGGAAGAGGAGGAAGGAGGCTTATGAGGAAACTTCAGGGAATGACGGATATATTTACTATCTTGATTGTGATGATGGTTTCATGAATATATACATGTCAAATTTTATCTAACTGTAAACTTTAAGTATGTGCAGTTTATGTCACTTATACCTTCAAAACTCCTTTTTAAAAAACAAAACAAAAAATTACATTAACAGCTATCATTCATTGAGAACTTGTCATGTTTGATTGGTTTTTCTGCTTATATTATCTTTGCATATTTCCATTTTAAGCAGAGTAGGAATGACTCAGCTAAAAGATCACATTTCTCTATCTCCCTACACGCAGATACGGACATAGGCTAAGTTCTGGCCAATGAGATATCAGCAGAAGTGTGTGGTACTTCTGAAAAGTCTTTCTTAACAAGAATAAGCCATGTCTTTCTTTTCCTCCTGTATGGAATGCAAACCTGTTGACTGGAGCTCTAGCAGCCTTTTTGGAACACAAAGTAATCTTGAAAATATAACCCAAGTGCTGATGATAGAAACAGAGGCCTGAGTCCCTGACAACATGATGAAACCACCATATTTGCCTTGAACCTCCAGTCCCTAGACTTCTTTTGTGAGAAAAATAAACTACCTTGCTTAAAGCCAATTATTTGGGGCGCTTCGTTAGTTTGTTTTGTTGTTATATGCAACTGAACCTAATCCTAACTGACAGAGCCTCTTTCAATGATGCTTGGTATGGTAGAGCTACTTCTCAGACTTTGGGAAGGTTAGATCCTGTGACAGGTTGACACTTTGACCAGAGGTAAAGAAACAAACATTGTCTTCATGCTTCCTGCAGGTTCACGGACACTGTCCCAAAGCCACGCTCTCCGAGTGGCTGACACAGGCTTTCACTCCATTAATCCACTTTGCTGTTTTCATCTGCTCTCACCTCCTTTCTGGCTATGTACAGACATCTTATTTTCCTCACCCACACATTTGTCTGAGTCCAACTTGATCATTTCTTAATACCACTTTGGCCTAGTCACATTTTCCACTGAAAATAAATAACACATTTTATGTTTGTATGACAGCTTTTATTGCTCTAATTCATGTTATAGCTGTTCTTTCACATGATCTACTAAACCATTAAGTTGAGGAGGGCAGAGAGGAGTCTCTCATTTCTCAGATGGAGAGGCCTGGCAGGAGAGGTGATGTGACTTGCCAACATCCCAAGGAAAGAGTGGAAGCTCAGACCAGATGAGGTTCCCTGACTCTGTGCCCATCTTGCACTGCATGCAGAGCTCTCCTCCCTCATTCATTTATTCCCCTTTGTTTTTCAAAAGTTTGTCAAACACCTGCTCTGTGGCAGAACTAAGCCATGCCAAGCATTGGGTGGGGATACTAAGAGTAGCCAGACATGCTCTATGCTCTCAAGGAGCTCCCCATGCAGGAAAGACAACTTTTTACACACGCAGACAGTACCGTGGACAAGCATGCAGCATCTCTACCTAGTGACTGAGCTGCGGTGAAGACAATTCCCTGGTGTCTTCCCTTATCTGTATTTAGGAAAAAAACAGAAGATTCTGGGATTTCCCCCTTTTCTCCTTTCATTACCAGTCATTTCTGCCTTCCATTTCATAATCATCTCCTTTGGACCTCTGTGTGATAAATGGATTTTTTATGTTCCCCATCTATTCAATATCATCTCAAAGATTTTGCCTTATATTCTTTTTCAACAGTTTTCTTTTTATTTCCCTCCACTCTGAATTGGTTATTTCATCCTCATCCATTGCTGAACCAACATACGTTCTTCCTGCTGTGAGGTCACCCTCCACTTCTGTCATCACCGAATTCCCCTTGAGCCCTTCACTCCTCCAGGATTTTCTCTCTTTGGCTGTTTTCTTAGCCCTCTTCACGGGCTTTCAGAGGGGGCACTCCCAACACTTAGGCCACTCCTGAAAAACCCAAGGCTTTTGGAACCCAGGGCTGGAAAAATGTAATCTTTCCTGAAGGGTAACATGAAGGCAGAAACCCCACTAGACAAAGGCCTAACCAAGGCCTGGCTCTCTAGTTAACTAGCCATGACCTTGGGCAGGTCACTTCCTCTCTCTGGACCCCAGTACCCACTTTGGTAAAAAGATAGTATTTAATGGGAGCCCTTGCCTGACCCAAACACAATATAATTCTAACGGTACTGACCTGCGCTGTCCAATAAGGCAGCCACTAGCCATGTAGCCATTGAGCCCTTGAAATGTGCCCAGTCCAAATCAAGATGTGCTGTGAGTGTGCGATAGACACTAGATAACGAAGACTTTGTACAAAAAAAAGAAAATGCAAGATATGAGTAATTTTTACATAGATTACATGTTGAAATAACGGTATTTTGGATATACTGGGTTAAATAAAATATAATGTTAAAATTAATTTCACCTTCTTTTTACTCTTTTAAGTGTGGTTTCAAGAACATTTTCAATTACATTGGGGTTGCTTGTTGTGTGTCCACTGGCCAGCACCCAGACAGCTGTCACACAAGAAGCCCAGTGCCATGGCTGGGTCCTGACTCACTCAAGACACATAGTAAAAGGAGACAAATTCATCTACCTTAGTCACCAGGTGACCCGGAAGATTTGGATCTAGACCAGTGTTTCTTAATCTGAGGATTAAGGACAGAAGCCTTGGGCAGAATTCAGGTGGTCTATGATCTTTAAAATTTACATCTTTATTTTCACTGGCCTCTACTTGACATGTTAGCCTTGCCTTCCGTTATGAATGTAGGAAACAAACCACAGGAATGAATGTTAGTTGTACTTGGACTTGTTTGTCAGCAATAGAAATCAGAGTTACGTTCCTAACACCTTACAGTTGCCGCAGAATTTCAAAATACGATTTAGTTTCATCACTATGATACCATGTAGTGGTTATTAGACCGGCCACTGAATCTTGTTATTTGATGTGTTAATAAAGAAGCACACGTATCACAGATTTGTTTTTATATTTTGGTAACTGTGTTTCAGTATAATTTATTTTCTTAAATTTCTTTGGATGTTATTTCATAGGTGTAAAAACATTATTCTGACAGGTGTCCTTAGACTGCTAGAGGGTTCCATGGCACAAAAAAAGACTGAAAACCCTAATCAAGAAAGACAAGGCACTTTCATCGGCTGGAGTACCAGGGGGGACCCCTAACCCTGAAGGGGCTGCCAGGATAACGTAGGCTGTCCCACTGGAGATGCCCAGCGCCGCCCCTCAGCTTGTTTGCCCCACAGACAGACTCTTCAGCTACAGAACAAGAGAACATAATATCTGACCCCTTTGTTTTGGTGCCAAGCCTTCTGGATAGTCAACATTTTGAGGTCCTAAAAAGCACACCATCAAGTATTTGGATCCATTTTAAATACCTAAATGATATGTACAACAGATATCCTTCCTTATTCCACCCCTGAATCCAACTCCCATCTCTGAGCCTCACACCGGTGGGAGGTGTCAGGGTCAACAAGAGGGCCAGAAATGGGTGGGTTTCAGCCTGGGATGCTCATAGCCCTGGGGGCGGGCTAAAGCTTTGAACCTATTGGGTTGGTCTTTGCGTCAAAATATCCTATTGTGCTTTTGCTAAACCCTCCTCTGGCAACTCTGAGATTAGCCCTGGGGCAGGGCTCCAGCAGTAGCTACAGAGAAATCTGGTTTAGGAATTATTCCCCAAGCCAGCCAGCCTCTCCCAGATGCCCTGAGCTACTAAGAAAAAGCCTTCTAGGAACTCAGTCTCACCCACTGCAGCCCAATTACTAAGAGTATAAAGACAGCTGCCACTCCCTGGACACTTTACACCCAGGCAGTCCTGCCTGTGTACAAGCTCTCATTCAACACTGAGCAAAGCAGGGGTCCTTATCCCTAGAGTACAGGCTGCACAAGACCACACAGCCATTATGTGAAAGAGTCAACATTGAAACTAGATCTGTCAACTCCACAGTGATTTCCCCCAACAGGCTTGAAGTCTCCCTTTGACTTGAAGCCAGACAACAGTGAAATCATTGAGCAGAAGGTGGAATCCCTTTTACAGAACTCAGCTGACCCCCAACTAACCAAACATAATTTTTAAAAGAAGTTCGATTCTCTCTCTTCATTCTCCTGCCTTCCACCCACCCAGGTCCTTCTTCCTGTAGCTGCCCAAAAGAGTCAGTCCAGGGCTTCCCTGGTGGCGCAGTGGTTGAGAGTCCGCCTGCCAATGCAGGGGACACGGGTTCGTGCCCCGGTCCGGGAGGATCCCACATGCCGCGGAGCGGCTGGACCCGTGAGCCATGGCCGCTGAGCCTGCGCGTCCGGAGCCTGTGCTCCGCAACAGGAGAGGCCACAACAGTGAGAGGCCCGCGTACCGCAAAAAAAAAGAATCAGTCCAATGGCAGTGGTCCACCCCAACTTCTGCCACCAATGCCTGCCCTGGAGAAGTTCTAAAGGACTACAGGAGGAGGGACTTTTGTTTCCAACCCTGAAATCAAGTCCACTGCAGACCTACAGCCCAGTCGGTAGTAGGATCCGGACCCAGTCGTTTTGCCTCTGGGCCCTAGGTTCCTCATCTGTAAAATGAAGGGTTTTGACTTCAATGGCTTCAAAGAAAACCCTGAGAATTCTCAAGGGAGAAGCTGCTTTTCTGCTTTTCACATTGAGACTTCAAGAAGACTTCACGAAGGGCTCCATGACTAAAAGCATGCTTGAAGGCAGTGGACTAGATGACTTCTAAAAGCTTGCCCTGCTCCCAGGACATCCTAGGAACTTTCCCAGGGCAGACATGCAGCCGTAGTTTAGTGTCTCCTGGTGCCGGGTTTTTGGGGGGGCTGGGGGGGTGGAGGGTGTCTTATAACCTAAGAGGCAGTGCTGGACTTGAATGAGCTTCTGAGCAGCGTTTAATGCCCCTTTCCAGTCCCCATGCAGGCAGTGAAGGGCTTTAAACAGCACAGATGACATTTTCAGGAGAAATGGGCTCTCCAGTGCTGTGAACATCACAGATTTAAACGGTCTACGCGATTAAATACACAAGGTCCTGGGTTTCCAACTCTGCCTATTCATCTGACTCACCTGTAGTTTGTTATAAAAGACCCTCTCCCTAGACCTACAGAATCAGAATTCTCAGGAATGGATCACAGTAGTGTCTTTATCAAGCCCCGGTGATGATGATGGCCAGCTTGGGGAACCACTAGAGTAGACTGCAGCAACAGAGAAACTAAGAAGTAGGAGCTGATGCTCCTACCTGCCTTAGTGAAGGCTTTAATAAAGATCTTCCAGGAAAAAAAAAAGAATCACATCAGAAGTAGTTAGACTTCTAGGCCCTCTGACCATTCCCTTAGAAACCGTGATAGCCAAGCAAAAGTATTAGTTCCACAACCCAAGGCAACCCCCAACCCCCGTTGAGAACTGAGTTCCACCACTAGATGGCAGACACGCACCAGGCAGCCTCCTCCTACAGCACAGTCCTACTTCCTAGCTTCCTCGGTAGAACTGGAGCAGGACCGCATTCCTAACATACTTTGCAGGACTGTTTGAAGGCTGGAAAAGTCTGATGTGAGTGTTATCATGAAAACTGGGAAATTTCAAGAACTGAAAAGAAAGTACATGGTGCTCACTGATAAAGAGGAATCTGGAAATATCCTCAACTCTAATTCCCTTAGTGAGAGCATCCTGGGCTTGTCAGATAAAACCCCATGAAGCACATGAGCTTGTAAGGCAGAGGCCAGGCTGGCTTCCCCTGGCCCAGGGCAGTCAGCACTTAACACCATGGTGAACCCCAGGCCATTTTCATCCCCTGCATCACGGGCGCCACTGACCTAGTCCCAGCAAATCCTCATTGTAAAAGGGGATGCCAAGCATGGATTGGACCGTGCGAAAAATGAGTTTGCGTAAGGCACAGTTTCATGTTCTCCCACCCGTAAGCTCCATCCGTTCATCTGAGGAGATATGTCTAGATAAATCCTTAGTCCTAGCTTCAAATTGATTCAGTTGGCTAGTTTGTTATTTTAGTTCATGGTGTAATTGAAAAGATACATAAGCATATATGCAGGTACAGCCCAAGATTTAGCAGGAAGGTTAACTTCATTCTGGGTTTTAGCAAATGTGTTTAAACTCTGTTTTAAAATAGAAATCTAAACAGCCCCCAGCACCAGATGATGAAAGAAATCAATCCCTACGGTCCCATCCTCTCAAAGCTTTCCCACATCCTAGGTCTCCTTCTCCACCTCTTGTCTTTAAAACTCTTACGCAGGTCCTAACAGGTTTCCTTCAGTCTGAGCCGACGTGGTTTGATTCAAGCAGCACTCACCCGTCAAAAGGGTGAGTCCAGGATGCAGAGCGGAAAGTGGCTCAAAGGATGCTGCGACAGGCGGGTGGGAGGCAGAGCAAATCGCTCAAGGGCTTCACTGGCCTGCACAACTGTGCCTCAAGTTACAACAAGGAAGCAGAACTGAATTCTGAGAAATGAACAGAGTCCCAAGCAAAGCTTGGACTCCAGACGTGGTCCACAGATAGGGGAAATGTGAGAGCAACGCACAGAGCAAACTGGATCGCAGCTAAAGCGGCTTGCACAACCACGACTCACGTCTTCATCTGCCTGCAGGTAATAATCGAGCTTGATAACACACACCTAAGTGTTATGTGAAAACACAGCGGCCTTCTGAGGATGGATTCCTCTTAAATCCAAGTTCTTTTGGATCTGAATTCCTTGAAGGGTTTGCCTCTGTCCTTGGAACAAGTGGCTGGAAATAGCAGGGCAACTCCGCACATCAATGAGGGTCATTGGGTGCCTGGGAGGCAGCAGGTGAAGGGATGAAAGGGAAGCTGAGAAAAGGCGGGGCCGGGGGGGAAGAGTCGGGGTGCTACAAGGAGCACAAAAGCCAATTACTTTAATTATTTTCAAATCCTCGGTGGTGGGTGACCTAGATCTTTCAGTAACAAGAGATGATGATTATCTGCATTTGATTGATGTATGACTATACACTAAATGGATATAGTCATCAGGGTAATCACACACACATATATGTATGTGAATTCAACCTGAAGTTGTTCACATTGTCCTAATGTCAACTTTCCTCCACCCAACCCCAATAAAGTTTTCTTTATTTAGAAGGTTTTGTTCTGGCTTTTATTGTGAAAGTTGAGGAAGGGATGGGGAAGGGAGGACAGGAAGGGAGAAGACTGCACAAACCGGATGACCTCAGAGGGAGCAGAGCCGGCCAGAGCCGGAGAAGAGAAGCCTCCCAGGGATCTCGACCTGGCTTCAGAAGCAGAGCAGAAACACACAAGTGCACACATGGTGGCCTGGGTGCAGCCCAGGAGGGGAGGCATAGTGACAGCAGGCTGGTGCCCGTATCCACACAGCGAAGGCCTGGAGGCGCTACTTTCCCTTCAGCTCGCTGGCCTCAGCCACTGTTCCTCCGGCCCAAGCACCACAAAGAAGGCAAGAGTGGGTTCTTTTCTGTTCAGTCTTTATTTACAGCAAAGTACAGAGTATGTGGTCATTTATGTAACTGCTAAGAGTAAAGGCAGGGCAGTAGAAAGAAAAGGGGGAAGCGCAAGCATCTAAGACACACAAAAGAAGCCTACGTCTTTATTTACCACTCACTCTGTTCCTAAGGCAGGACTGGCTAGGCACTCACTGCCTCTAAGGGTGGCCGGATGCTGACCTGTAGCCAGCCCCCTGCCCCAGGAGGGCCGAAGAAGGCCCAGAGACCAAGATCAAAGGGGACTCAGCTCCAGGCTCACCCCGACGGTTTCCTCAGCCTGCTCTCCCTCTCGTTTGCTCGGACACCGAGACTTTCCCCACTCCACCCCGAGGTCAGGGTGAAGGAGAGGAGTGGCAGAGAGGTCCAGTCAGCCCTTCTCAGAAGCCCAGCCCTGGGACCCAGAATCTCCCTAGCCCGCCTCACCCACACGGTTGTGGACAGGCAGGTGGGAGACTCCAGGGCAGAGGAAAACACTTCCCTGCAGGAGGCTACTACTTCCCTCCAATAGCCTTGGGCCCTAGTGCTGGTCAAGGATGTCAAATCAGGGAAACCTCACAAGGACAGCAAAGGAGGTGATACACAAACGAGCTGGGCTCCAGTCCCTCCCGCACACAAGCCTTAGCCTGACCTAGTGACCTCATGAGACTGGCAACCCACCCTGGACACAGAGACAGGTGTCCAAGCCAGCCCAGGAGAGGCAAGAAGCCAGTGTCCTTGACTGCCCAGCAGCCGAGACCACAGTGGGTTGCTGCAGAGACAACAGGCTCTGAAGGGTGAACCGGGGACCTTTCCCTGCCACCCTCCCCAGCCTGTTCTTCAGAGACCGCTGCCTCTTTGAGGGCCTACCTTATCCATTCCAAATCAAAGGACACCTGAAGTCACAACACTGCATCTTCCGTATACATACTGCCAGCTCTCTGCCCCTATTGGTCTCAGGCTGCCCAAGAACAAGAAAGCAGAAGGGAGCAGAAGGGAGCAGAAGCTCTACTGGGGTGAAGGAGCTTGGGACCAGGCCTTCCCACGACACAATGCCTGTTCCCTAAACACATGGTCCTTGGACAATACCTGCGCAGCTGGGAGAAGCAAGCACCACAGGGTATCTCTGAAGACAAGAGACTCCCACGTACACACGACCAACATCAATCGCCCCACTCTGCTCATCCGTGTCGCCTCCCTGGACAGCAAAGGGTACCCAGGTGACTCATGTCATGATGTCTGGCCTAATGGCTCTACCTGACTCTCCAATGGAATCAGAGATCCAGTGACTCTTAAAATACCAAGTCCGGGATTGGCCACATAGAAAGCTCAAATTCAGATACTCAGTTGGCTAAACGCTGGGGTCACCACACCAAAGCAGAGCTTCCCGTCCCCTCCTGGCCCCAGACGTACTATGTCACAGAACCAGAGGAGTCGTCAGCACGGCCCAGTGAGCCCCCAACCGAGACACCAAGAATTGGTGACGGTTTTACCCAGAGGCAGGGCAGCCCTAGAGCTGCTTCCAGCGAGGACAGGGCTATTCGGAGACACTGGAGGCTTGGTCCCAACACCAGGAGTAGATGAGGAAGCGGCTAAGTAACTCAAGGCTCAGAGATGAGAAGAATCCATCTTCCAAGGCAGTGGGATAGACAGCCAAGGCACTGAATGGTTTGGCACCTGGGAGCTTCAAGTAAAGTTGACCGTGCTACCACCGAAGGGCCGAGGCTCTCCCAGACAGGGACGGGCTTCCCCTGAGCACAGACAGGCCCCACCCAGCAAGGCAGGAGACCCCTGGGTCCTCAGGATCCTGCCATCTACCCTTCATCTCAGAACCGCACAAGGCATGACTGGAAAGATAATCAATACTGACTCGGAAACACGCACTCCAGAACTTGGCCATCCCGCCAGGTACCGGTCTTCAGAGCAGGTACCTCGGGACCCTCCCCTTCTCCAACCAGGCAGCTGCTGCCCTTGGGGGGGCTCCCTCAGGGCCTGCAGCACAGTCTCCTGAAGGTCTCGGGGGTGGCAAAGTCCTGCTGGGGATTAGGTTGGACTTTTTGACACAGCCCAACGGAGTTAGAGTCAAGTGGAGTCCAGAAAAGGGGAGGCAAACTGCATGGCCGCTTGCTCCCGTGTGACTAGAGTTAACGGCATCAGTTTATCTGAATGGCTCAAGGGGCTATGAAAGCAATGGAAGGAGAAGCGTTCACCAAAATGTTTCAGGCTGTGGCAGTCACAAGGGAATAACTAAGGGCATAGCCTACCGAGCACTGAGATGGAACACACTGAGGTGAAAAGCTTCTGCCTCTTCTGCAGTTAAAAGGTGACGTTTCAGGCCTCTATAATTACACCTCCTCCTTCTCGCTTGGTCCCCTGCTTCCTCCACCCCTCCCCACCAGGAAATCTTCAGGAATCCGTACTTCTTGCAAAGAAGGAAGTTTTCACCAAGAGGGAGCCCTCGGAAAAGCTGGAATTCTCCACCCCAAATGTTTTCAGCCCAAGACTCCAACTTGTGACTTAAAAACGCCACTCCCAGGCTTCCCTCGTGGCGCAGTGGTTGAGAGTCCGCCTGCAATGCGGGGGACACGGGTTCGTGCCCCGGTCCGGGAAGATCCCACATGCCGCGGAGCGGCCGTGCCCGTGAGCCATGGCCGCTGAGCCTGCGCGTCTGGAGCCTGTTGCTCCGCAACGGGAGAGGCCACAACAGTGAGAGGCCCGCGTACCGCAAAAAGTCAAAAACAAACCAAAAAAACACGCCACTCCCCTTCCCCACCCCTCGTTTCCGGCAGCTGCCACGTGACGCGGCAGCGTGGTAAATAAGTCAATCAATGTGACTGTGATGCTGCCAGTGACGGTCCCCGTTATCCTCACCTCGCTGCAAATCCCCACGCCTCGGGGAACAAAAGCTACAGGCTCCCTACACGGCAGAGCTCTCTTGCCACCCTGTGAGGGGCAGGCTGCCAGCAGAGGCCCTCAACCGAAGCCCAGACTGCAAGGGTCCAGTGTGCACTCCACAGCTTGGGGGACAGCCCAAGGAATCTCATGGGTGACTTCCCTGGGAGGCACCAGCATCTCAGACGATACGACAGGCATAGTCCCACTCCCTCCTTCCCCACTCAGTCAGGAAGCGACCCCGTCACATCCCCACCAGGGAAGGAGAGCGAGGCAGCTCTGGCTTTCCGAGAGACTGAGAAGCGGGTGAGTAAGGAAGGAAGTGTGGAGCTACCCGAGCAGCCAGAGGTGGGCAGGGGCAAGAAGAAAACGCAGAAGACTCGTTCCCCTCAGTGGGCCCCTTCCCTGAGTTTGAGTTTTGAGTTGAGGTCTTGCCTAATTTCAACTCAAAAAAAAAAAAAAGAAAAAGAAAAAAAAAGAAAAGAGGATCTCTCATTAACATTATCCTGAAGCTCCAGCACCAGGAAGGTGGCATCTGGCAGGGGAAGCAATCAAAAGTTCCAAACTCCACTTCCAACGAGACCCACGGACACCGAGAGCCGCGAGCCGTGAGCCTCCCTCCCAGACGCCTGAGCCTGCCCCACCTGGAACCCACCAGGCAACTTCCCTTTGGTGAAACTCCAGCTCCAGCCCCCAAAACACACTCAAGTACAGGCCCTCCTGCAGAATACTTACGGCAAACAGCTGTACAGTATTTGTACATTTACACAAAAATAGATCCTTTTCTATATATATATATATATGTATGTATTTATAACTGGTTACACGTTGAAGTCATAATTAGGCATCACCAGTAGTAGTTGGCACAGTTTGTCATTTAAGCTCAGGGTCAAGTTCTGTTTCATTTCTCTGCTCCGAAGTACCAAAAAAAAAAAAAAAAAAAAAAAAAAAAAAGGCATTTCATCTCCATGGTGTTTTCTTAAATACAGCAATGTCATAGGAAACCATATGTATAGATGCACAGTGCCTCTGCCCCCTCCTCCTGTCCCTTGGAGATCGGGGCCAGGGTCTGAGGAGACGGGGGTCAGTGCGGCCGGCTGCTGGACTCCGAGGCCTGCCTCTTGCGTGAAGGGGTATAGCCATTGAGATAGCCGTTGGTCTGCCGTTTGGAGAGCCCTCCGTTCAGGATGTCCTGGATGTGCTGCACGATGAGGTTGATGGCCACTGTGGGGCAGAGACCAGAAGAGTGTTAGGGACACGAGGAGGGTGGGAGCACGTCTGTGGGGCTGTGTGTCTGTTTGGGTGGACGGCACTCAGGAACCAAAGGTTAAAACTGTTCCAGGAAGCTGGCTCTGCTGCTTGCGAGCAGGTCACGCCACCTCCCCAAGCCTCCATCAGGGCTAATATGACCCCCGCAGGGGCATTCTCGGAGTAGGACAACGTAGAACACGATCAGAGGCACGGACTGGATGAAAGCAATCGACCCAAATTCTGTAGACATGAGGTCTGGCCTTCACTCTGACACCATCCATTAGCTGTGAGACCCTTCCACTGGGCCCCCATCCCGTGCAGCTCCCCATCCCAAGGACAGGGACCCTACAGAAGGCCCTCCCCTCCAAAGGTCAAACGGGACTCTCTTTCCTTAGCCTTGGAAAGAAATCATATGATTCAAGCAAATGATCAATGTTAACGTCACCCAAAATGGGATAAACATCAAGTGCTCTCTGAGGTGATGCCCCAAGAACACCCCTCCCCCAGGGTATTCTCCAGACTATATAAGCTGAAGCTAATCTTGAGGACACAAAAGCAAACCCAAGCTGAGTGCCATTCTACAAAACAATGGGCCTGTGCTCCTCAAAAATGTCAGTGTCATAAAAAACAAAGAAAGGCTGAGGAAAGTTAAAGGAGATTAAGTCAATGTTAATTGTCCTGGATGTGACGAGCGCACTGTGGCAATGTAAATGAAAATGGCCTTGTCCTTAAGAAATATACAGTGAAATTTTCACTGCTGTGACTAACTCCCAAAAGGCTCGGCAAAAATTTTACTTTTTAAACAGAGGAAAATTGAAATAAACGATAAAGAGAATGAGAGGACAGGGTATTCTCACAATTCAACTCTGCCCCACTATGCCTAAGTCCAGGGATAGTCCTACTTTCTAGACAAGTCAAAGCTAATGCATAAATGCACTAGTGGTAGAAATCCCTTTCCCTTTAGGAAAGGCTACCTTAGTGGCAGGTCATTCTAAATTAGATTAAGAAGGAAATCTACTTTTGCTAAAAAATGGCCTCAGATACAAGGCAGCCAGGTATCATCACTGGGGATGACAGTAGAAGGTAATCTATTGCCCTCTGATTGTTGCCAGAGAAGCACAAGTTCACGCCTGTCCCTATTTATGTACAGGCATATTCACAGGGGCCTGTCCCCGAGGCCAGATGCATAGGTATAAATACCTTTCTGGCTCACAGCAGCAGCCAGTGGCTCAACCACATCTACAGAGCCTTGTCTGGTTACCACATCCTACTCCAAAGTATAACTGACAAAGGGTAGAAGTTATGCCCCAAGGGATGGCACTCCATGAGGACTCACCTAGATTATCTGCACCTCTAGGAATGATCACATCAGCGTATTTCTTTGTCTGTGGAGAAAGATATTTACAATGCATTAAATGCATTACAACGCATTAAAGAGAGAAGCTGGACCAAGCCCCTCTTCTAAGGGAATGTGGGGAAAGGGCCAGCCTTCTACCAATCCCAGAGAGCAGCAGCTTGTGGCTTTAAACAGAATACATTTTATCCACGTTATCTAATTTATAATAAATCGGCTTTTCCCTGAGTTCTCATTAGCAGTTAACATTGTTTCAGCTTACAATCTGTACAGAGAACGTGGTCTTTGAAACCAAATATATAACTGCCTCTTCACTGACGGAAAACCATCAGTTAGTAAGACCAAACTTAAAGGGGAGCAATTCACCTTGGATTTCTATACACTGTTTATCTAGCACGAGGGTAAACCCACAAAGAAGTAATCGCCATTGATGACCACTTTCCCTGGCTCTGTTATGACACAGCCTTAAAAAAAAGAAAGAAAAAAAAGCCCACAGACTCTCTTTTTGTTTGTAAAGTTTACTGACATTTTGTGGACCATTTTACAAATAACTTGTGTCCTGGTGAGACCACATAAACGATGCCTTAGGACATGGGCATCTGTACTCTGTGCAGCTTCCATGCTACAACTGTTGAATTGCGACTGATGCCCAACTTGAACCAGGCCGACAATTTATCAGGCCCAAGTTCCTGGTTGACGTGGGAATGAGCTGCTTTTCCCTGAGCTGAGTGGCTGGACAGGAGGAACAGGTAGAACAACCTAGAAAATATTTACGTAAAATTCTGAGCTCCATTACAAATAAGTTAAACAGCAGGAAGTTGGCAGTAAACTCTAATGTATGTTCAGTAATCAGTTTACTTTGTATTCTTTTTTTTTTTTCGCAGTACGCGGGCCTCTCACTGTTGTGGCCTCTCCCGTTGCGGAGCACAGGCTCCGGACGCGCAGGCTCAGCGGCCATGGCTCACGGGTCCAGCCGCTCCACAGCATGTGGGATCTTCCCAGACCGGGGCACGAACCCGCGTCCCCTGCATCGGCAGACGGACCCTCAACCACTGCGCCACCAGGGAAGCCCTGTATTCTTATTATTAAGTTAAAAAGAGCAGGAGAGGTCCTCAGATGGATGGATAGAATTTCACAGCTCCACAGCCACTTCTGCCCTCTTCCCAGAAACCTAATCCTGTGACCCAATCCTCTCCAGGGGAATGAACAGGGCATCAGCGTTACTCAGGCTGACTCAAAGTCTGCCCGGTTCCAGGCTGAAACAAATGTCAAGTCTGTTTTGATGCAAAACCTACTAACAGACTTAAAGAAACAAAGAGGCCCCCCGGGGTGGGGGGGATGGGCAGGGGTGGGGTTCGGCGGATGAATTGGGAGATTGGGACTGACATATATACACTACCATGTGTAAAATAGAGAGCTAGTGGGAAGCTGCTGCATAGCACAGGGAGCTCAGCTTGCTGCTCTAGGTGGTGACCTAGATGGGAGGGATGGCAGGGATCTAAGAGGGAGGGGATATAGGTACACGTATAGCTGATTCACTTCATTGTACAGAAGAAACTAACACAACATTGTAAGGCAATTATACTCCAATAAAAATGAAAAAAGAAAGAAAGACGGTTTGGGATCATATTTTTCCATGGGAGGAAAAAGAAGTTAATTATCAGGCGAAGCAGAGAAATCCCCACACTCGGCCACACTCTACACCTCTCATCTCCCTGAAGGCATCACCCAAGACAAGACGAAGACTCAACCTCTCTCGCTTTCTCTCAGAACTTAACCCCACCACTCCAAACCTCATGTCCCTGAGGTCTTCCCTCAACGTTCGCAGGTCTTTCATGAAGAAGCTGGGGTGTTTCCTAGGCTGAGGGCTGATTCGCTAAAAGCTGAGAATTCCCCCGTCCTCACCCTTCCTTCTCTGAAAGCCACCTCACTAGAGAGTTCCCAGCTGCCGTGGGCAGGCCTGACAGAGCCCGTGCTAGGGCAGAAGTACAGAAGCCTGTTCCAATATGGCGAACCTCCCAAATCGGAACTTACACGGGGACCAACGACAAGCTCGAAACGGGGCTCTGATGTAGTGGCAGAAGAGACTCAGAAGGGAATACCTTGTAGCTGAGGCCTCCTACACCAGTACTCCAACCATCACAGACCTTCTGAAGACCCAAGTGGCTGAGTCTATCCTGGGATACTGATGCACCCTCGATAAAGGGTCTCACACCATGAGGTGGTCTCAGAGGTAGTCTCACACCATGAGCCTACCAAGCAAGAAGTGTACAGCTTGCTGGAATCAGACAGCAGGATCCTGAAGGGGTACCCCAGAAAAAGAGGGGCAGGACAGAGCTCTTGGAGAACACAGTGATAGGAAACAAAGCACCAAAGGCTGCCCTTTCTTGGGACTTGAGGATAGAGGAGGGAATGAGTGAAATCCCAGCCAGGGAGCTCAACTTACAGACCTTTATTTGTTTGATTACATTTTAAAGACTAAATTCAATGAAAAACAAGAACACAACTCACTGGCAAGCAGAATTCCTCAAAGGCAGGCTTGACGAATGTAATGTACTGAGATAAAATCTGCTCAAGGTCCCTCCCTCTTTCGCTGATGTCCCTTAATACTAGAAGAGAAGGAAAAACAAGAATCAAGAAAAGAGTGCATGAGTCAATACATGTCCGCCTTTCACGAGGCCGACCAGGATCACACAGGCTTCACAATGACTCTGGATGATTCACAAGCCGGATTCCTAAGAGACTTGACCGAGAGCCAGTCAGCAGCCGCTTTGGGGAAAACAAGTTGCATTTTCACATCTTGCTACAGTCAAATCCAGCTATGCTCTCCAAAGCAAGAGGTTTTCCAGGAAAGGCCAATAGTCTTCTGGTTTCAAGCAACATTTGACCCAAATAAAACTTCATTGAGAACCCCAGAAAAAGGCAGGACAAACTCATAATAGGAAGTGGACCGGGCCCAGAGAGGTGGTGGGGCTTCCTGGAAAAGGGTGCGGGTTGCCCGGAGACTTCTCCTTTGCCCACCCTGATCCCCTGCCCTTACACTTACCTGTGTTCAGGGCGGCAACCCTCTGCTGATGTGCCACCTCCACCTGCCCGGCTCCCACCCACACTTGAGCCCCTACAGGGGGTAGAAGTGGGGCAGAGGGCCCAGCTGTGGTCAGCCACTCCTGGCCACCTCAAGCACAGAGGTCTGCAAAGGGAAGACCTCTTAGTGAAAGATGAGAAAACCATGGTGTAAGAAACCATGGCCTGGAGCTGTGAAGCTGCCCAGATGGACCCAAACTCACCATCTTCTACCTTCTTCCTCCTGGGGGTGCTGTTATTCGGGGACTTGCAACAAACACTGCTTTTAATACAGTCTTTCATCAAAACACGGAAAAGCATCCAGAATCCTCGTTCCGCCACTGTACACTAACCTCCCTGGGCCTGAGTTTCTCCCAAACTCAGCAAGTGAGTTTGAGTCCCATAATCAAAAACAGCCCCTCCCTACAAATGTTTTCAATCTTGGCTATTAACTCTTTCCCTCCTACCCCAAAAGGGTATCGAATCCATCTACAGTCATTTGCAATGGGCTCTCAGCTCCCCTCAATCATTTCTCAGGTAATCGTTTCAGTGTGGGATGAAACTCTAAACAAACATAGGGAATACTTGTAAGTGAATTTCTGGAAAGCCACGTCTGTAAATAATTCTGTGTTTACGTGCAGGCATGCGCACAGGAACGCACGCACGTGGGGAAGGGCAGGTAACAGGGAGAGCCTGTGGTTTTGGTCCAGGCTGGCATGAAGTCTGCACGATCAGATGGCTAGAAAACTGTCAGGAAGACCCCATTCCAGAAACCCGGGTAACAAATATACTGCTGTCACCATTGACTTCTCTACCAGCTCCTCAGATCACAAGGAGTTTTCCCCCCGCATGAGCCCTGGCAATAAAACGGTTGGTTGGTCCCTAAATCGTCAGGATTTGCCTCACAAACCCTGGCGCCTGTGCACCCAGCCCAGCCAGGAAATGGTCTTCTCAGGCATTTGGACACAGGGCCCTGCTCCAGCTGCCACCGCCGCTGCTCTGCCAGGACGCTTGGCCAAGTAGGAGCCCCAACAGGTGCCACGTGGCTCAGCCCCACGGGCCTCCAAGAGCTCGGGCACTCAGGCCAACGGGCCGAGCTCACCAAAACACACAGCCCATGCGGCCTCCAGCTCTTCACACGTCTCCAGATAAGGTCCAAAGAAAAAAGGAAGCCAGACCAAAAGGCTGTCAGAGCTGGAGGGAAAAAAGCAAACACACGCCCG
Source organism: Pseudorca crassidens (assembly GCF_039906515.1). Taxonomy (NCBI): domain Eukaryota; kingdom Metazoa; phylum Chordata; class Mammalia; order Artiodactyla; family Delphinidae; genus Pseudorca; species Pseudorca crassidens. The sequence goes on along the minus strand of NC_090297.1, from coordinate 122,105,946 downwards.
CACTTATTAAGCAGCTTTGACTCAAAAGCCCTGCAAATGCCTGATGCCGGGTTTGTTTCACAAGACGTGCATTTCACACAACTGCTGACAGCTTCAGCACTGTGGGAACCTCTGTCCTTCCCCCAGAACACACACACACACACACACACACACACACACACACACACACACACACACACACACACACACACACACTCTCACTCCCCTTTCACATCGCTCTGCCACTGCCCTCGGCCCAGGCCTGCAGCTCTCTTGTGTATTGCAGACCCGAGAGCATCACCTGTCATGTCACGGGAGACAGGAACGTACCAGGGAGAAAGCAGTGGACGCAGGTGAGTCACACCTGCGACCGCTGAAGCCCGAAGCCACTTCTTGCCCCATCAGCTACAGCGATGGGGGCAAAACTGACCCAGTTTGAATCCTGACCCCATTAACTACTACCTCTGTGGCCTTAGACAAGTTACTTAACATCTTTGGAGCTCATTTTCCTTGACTGTAAAGCAGAGCCCATAATAGCAACTTTCTCACAAAGCAGTCACTTAGGAAGACAGGGAGATATCCATAAAACGCTTCAGCACCGTGGCTGGCACATGGTGTGTATTTAATAAGCCTAAATTTCTATGAAGACAACAGGAACTGAGGAAGCTCCGGGAGGGGGATGGCTCCCTGAGACAGCAGACTGTCGTATCGGAAGGATGGGAACTGTGAACTCAGGTGAGCAGGCTGGACCCAGTGGGGGTGGGAGTCCCTCAGAGCAGCTGGGAAGGTGTGGGGGGGCGGGGGGGGCTGCAGTGCAGGAGGTAGAGGGCAGACACGTGGAAAGACAGGATGGAGAGGGAGAAACAGGAAGACAGGCAGGGGGCATCCTCCAGCTTCCACCCTGGAAAAGGAGATGGCAGTGGGTCGGCACGTTGCCCAGACGCTGAGAACACGCAAAACCAGAAGGCTTCGCCCACCTCCGCTCCCAAGAGCCTTCCATCGAATTACTACCTTAAACAGACGGGTCCCCTCCTTAAGCTAAGGACAGCTCGGGGCCAGCCAGTTCACCGCCCTGAAACGCCCTCCTCCTCAGTCAGGAAACGGGGCGAAGCCGACAACTAAGGCAGAACAAGGTCTTGGCACAAACCGGACACCCCAGGGACTTAAAACCAGCTTCCTTGTCATCACTCTGGCCCTGGCACATTTGCTGGCTGAGACAGGCCCTCTCAGAGGGGCCTTGCAGGGTAAAGGGCAGGAAACGACAGGTCTCCCCTTCCCTGCTTGGCCTCCACTCAGCCCTTCCAAATCAGCTAATGCTGCTTCCCATCAGCCAAAGCTGAGAACCACACGTAGAAGGACCCAGAATAAACACAATTCCTCCATGGCTGTCAAGTCACTTTAAAAATTCGTTGAGGAGACGTGTTACTCTAGTAAAAGAACACACTGACTATGCCAAGGCTCACTGCAGCCCTAACTCCGTGTAAACTGGGCACAGAGAGCCGTGGCGGGAGAGACGAGGGGTCAGCAGTCTCAGGGCCCCCGCCTCTCGTCTCCCCTGTCCCTAATTCAAGGGTTGGTTAAATGCATATAGAGAGGGAAGGCAAAGGCAAGCTTTGCTGGGAGGAAACCAATTCCCTAGAAATACAAGGGGGTCCCTGGGAAGGAAGGAAGTCCTTCCAAGGCTATGAGACTTGATGCAGACCTCCCTCCCACATGAGGGTCAACCTGGAATGTGCCCAGGAGGATGTAACCCACAGACAGGTGAAATCGTAGCGCTCACTCAAGTCTCCAGGAATGTTCTTTTGCCCCACAGCTCCCGACTGACCCTCCCTCCCTCTCCCTTACCCACAAAGCACATGCCAGGCATGTATTTTGTCCTAGGTGGACAGAGAGTGAATTTGTAGAAACAGCTTTTGCTGAGAGTGACTAAGCAGTGGGTGACATGACAAGACAGCGGAACGGAAAGAAGGCAGCGACCTGCCCCGGGGGCACCAGGGAAGGCAGGGGGTGAAGAGAACTGACCCAAAGAAATCCCCAGAGAAGGCCACCATCACCTCAGGTCTCTCTCCCATTTCACATAAGGATCTCAGCGCAAGAAAAGGAGGGAGAAGTTTCTGTTTAATCTACCCTAGGATTACTTGTTTGAATGAATCAGAGTCCAAGGATGTTGCCCCTCCACAAAACGCGGTTCTAATTTCCTATGCAATTTCTTGCACTCGCTCCACCCTCAGGCATCACTCCATCCCCTGGGATTTTAGTACCACCTGCTGGACTAATGATGCTACCAGCGCAGGTGTCACCAGCTCCTGAGGACATGACTACTCAAGAGGTTCTGACAAGTCCTGAGAGAACACTTGGAAAACATAACATCATCATCTCAGGTGAAGCAGGTTTCTGATCTGCCACATTGACATTTATCGACTAATGCCACCACCAGGCATTTTCCCTGCATTACCTCTGATCGGCACAACTATCCCAGGAGTACTAACTAATCCTTACATGATCAACCAATAGGAAAATAAGGTACAAAGAGATTAAAACATAATCTGGGGAAGAGATATGGGAACATATGTATATGTATAACTGATTCACTTTGTTATACAGCAGAAACTAACACACCATTGTAAAGCAATTATACTCCAATAAAGATGTAAAAAAAAAAACAAAAAAAACCCCCATAATCTGCCCAAGGTCACACATCTACTCAATGGTGAAACCAGGATTTAAATAATGTCCAGTTCATCTGACTCCAATTTTCCCCCCAGTGATGCCTCCCAAATTTGGCAAGCTAATATGGACATCCGAGCAGATCAGCCTAGGTAGGACCTGGGTTTGTGGATGAAGGTGATAAACCAGACCCTGGGGCAGATGCATAAGCAATTGTCAGGCTCAAGCCTCAATTATCTGTCAAAAAAGATCATGCAATTCTTACCTGGCCTGTGTAACCCTAAAAAACAGGCCTGTCTCCTTCATATTACCCATTTAAATAAAAAAAAACCCATGCCTGGGAGGTCACAAGAGGCACCAAAGTCACAAAGCTAGCAAGGGGCTCTGCTGGGACTAGAATTCTCCTTTTCTCTATCAGGTTACTCCCACGGCCCGACACCACTGGGGAGGGGAAGTACAGGTCCCCTGACTTAAAAGAGTGTGACTCCTATTACTTCTTAGGAGGGTAAAACCCAGGGAGTCATTTCTCTAGATTCTGCCATTTCCACTTATAGTTCTTGTGACAAGAGTACTGAACTGGATAAACTAAAAATCTGTTTCATGAACCGGAAAAGAGGAAACTTCACAGACTTTGAGGTCAGAAGGCTCCGGGCTGCAGCTTATGAAATCTGACTCTGCCAATGACTTGCTCTGCGACTAGGAGCTAACCCTGGCGTTTCCTGTGTCACTCCTCTTCCGCACGATGGGGACTCAAACCTTAAGTCAGCTTTCATCCCTCTCCTCAGTCACCCACACCCCGCTGCCTTGGCTGGGGTCCGGTCAGCTCTAACTCTGCTAGGAACCTTTCTCATCTCTCCCCAACTCTCCATTCCCCCTCACACCACCCACGGGCGACAGCCCTACCTGTTGTCCAGATCAGCAAGACAGTCCTAACGAGCCATGGTGTCTCTGTTTGAGGTATATGCCTTCCTGGGCTGCCTAGGCCATCACCCCGCCACATCCAAGTCCAGAACCCACTTCCCCCACAAAGCCCCCCAAGCTCTCTGGTAGAAGCAAGCCCTCTGCTTCGTGTGCCGCAGAGCTGAATTCACGGGCTCCGCTCTCCCACCAGCAAGCAGTTTGGTGTCTTCAGCACTCGTGGAAGGAAGGCCTGCAGAGAGAACAACTGACTTTGCTCCCGAGCTGGGTGGACAGAGTGACCAAACCTCCACAGAACTTTCCGGAAAGCAAAGGGCGAAAGAAGCGGGCAGGTGGGACCAGCTGCCCAGAGTTGCAGGCAGAGGGTGTTCCTGCCCACCCCCCAGATTTCCTACAGTGAGTTCCCATCTTGATTATGACACCTGTGGGTAAATCATAAGGAACTGAGCACTTAACCAAACTTTTCCCCAGCAAAACCAAAACGTGAACTTCTTATGTCATTTCTGTGACCTCACAAGCTTTTCGTCATCTGAAACAGTAAGTGACTAATCCCTTCTCAAATGTCACCAAATGTTTGGGCAACAGGACATCCCTGGGGCTAGACTGACTCAGTTGGGCTGGGCCATGCAGCCACGAGGCAGCCTTGCACAAGGCTGCCTCGGGGAAGGCACGGGGCCCAGAATCGGGGAGGGCAGGGGCCTGTCACAGGCCACCGACAGGGCCATCTGAGGCTTTTGGAACGCACCTCTGCGGGAGAGCCGGGTGTCCGCATCTGTGTCCACGAAAAGCTTCATCTGGAACAGGTCTCGCACTTCCTGGGAGTAGAAGGCCAGGATCCCTTCGAAGAGCACCACATCTGCGGGGTAGACAGTAACCGTCTCCTCCTTCCTGCAAAGCACAGAGCAGATGATGGGCCGAGCCAGGTAGGGGGAGCCCGGGAGGAGGAAACAAGAGAAGCTGTCTGGGAGTCTGGGGTCCTAGCCCCTTGACTGAAAGGGCACTGAGAGGGTTTAGCTAACACAACCTTACAGAGCCCTCAGACCACCACGGAAGACCCAAGAATGAGGGCCAGGACGGCTGCAGCAAAGGTCTCCTGTGACCAGTTCTTCTGAGCTTCCGCCATAAAGCAGATGGGTAGACATCCTTCTCCTTGGAATAAAAAACCTGCTGTTGGGACCTCCCTGGCGGTCCAGTGGTTAAGACTCTGCGCTTCCAATGCAGGACACGCAGGTTCGGTCCCTGGGCGGGGAACTAAGATCCCACATGCCACACAGCGCGGTCAAAAAAACAAAAAAAACCTGCTGTTGAATGAAGAATAAAGACAGACAAAAGAAGATGTGATCACTTTTTTTTTCCCCCTCCGAAGGCGTCTCCAGGAATGCTCTCAGTCCTGGCATTTATGGAACCTAACACTCTGAACTTTCAAAAACAGAAACTCACAGTTTTCTGCCAACAAGTCCACCCCCTCCCCCAGTGCTGAGGCAACTGGGAGGAAGAAGGAAGGGGCAGATGGAGGGAGGGGAAAAGAAAACTTTAGGTAAGAGGGTGGGAAGGGGAAAGGATTTCTGTGGAAGGAAAGAGTCCCAGTCCTGCCAGGGTTGGCTCTGCCCAGCTCCTACAACTGTCTTCCTTATCAATAAAGCAGGGACGGGCTTCCCTGGTGGCGCAGTGGTTGAGAGTCTGCCTGCCGATGCAGGGGACACGGGTTCGTGCCCCAGTCCAGGAAGATCCCACATGCCGCGGAGCAGCTGGGCCCTTGAGCCATGGCCGCTGAGCCTGCGCGTCCGGAGCCTGTGCTCCGCAACGGGAGGGACCACGGCAGTGAGAGGCCCGCGTACCGCAAAATAAATAAATTAATAAATATAAATAAATAAAGCAGGGACATACATTACCTCATCCATCTCCCCACAGGATTGGGAAGCCCAAGGCAGATACTACTGTAAACACGACTTTTCAAAAGCCAGGGGAGTGAAACCAAATGGATAACTGGGGGTCCAGCTCTGCCCTGTCTCAACTTTCACTGCAATCTTGTCTTTCGCTTCTGTCGGAAAACCACCTTGCACTTCACCTCAAAATTCACGAAAAGGGAAGTAATGACGCCACTGCAAGGTTTACCACTCACCCTAACTAGCAGACGTTTATGAAGAAAACCACACAGTTATTTCAAAAGTTCCTTAAGATTATAGGTTTTATCTGTGCAAACACAGTGAAGTCAGCAGCAGCTGGCCACTGAGTAGGGACTTCCCTCCCATAAACTTGCTTTGATTCTTTATTGGCTCAGTCCCCTGGGTTCTTGTCTAAATTCTAAGGCAGCACTGTTGGAGCAACTACCAAGGTGGCAGAATAGGGAGCATGAAAGACAGCAGAAAAGCACCAGGTTAGTGCAATTAGGAGACTCTCTAGGATGGCGGTATTAACTCTGGATGCACACAGAATCATCTGGGGAGCTTTTAAAAATATTTATACCTGGACCCGACTCCCCTGGGGCTCTGACTTCATTAGTCTGGGGTGGAGCTAGAGCATCGATATTTTTTAAAAGCTCCCCAGGTATTTCTTTTCTTTTTTTTTTTTTTTAAAGTCATGAAACTTTATTTACTTGACAGCAGAGGTTCGAAGTATATTGAGCGGATAAAAATACCAGGAGAAACTGCATCCACGTTGGTATTGGAGAGACGCCTAACTTCTGTATTTTAGAAACTGACAGATGAAATAGCAATAAAGAAGGAAATGGAAAGTATGAATAACACAATTAGCAATCATGTATGTGTTTGTGCGTGCACACAACTTTGTACAAAACTTTGAAATACAACTGCAGCAGGCACAAAAATTAACTGTTAGGTCACAATGGAATATTAACCAATTCCAAAGAGTAGAACTCACTTGTGTATTTATTTTTATTTATCCTGCTTGGGAATTTGTTGCGTTTCTTGAATCTATGGATTTAGTGAGTTTCATTAGTTCTGGGGAAAATTAAGCTACTGTCTCTTCAGATATTGCCTTTATTCTCTTTCCTTTCCTCCTGATTAAATACTTTTCAGGTCTTTTCACTGTCTTTTATGTCTCTTAATCTCTTTTCTGGTTTTTTTCTGTCTTCTTCTTTCCTTAATGCATTAATGAATGATTTCTTCAGATCAATCCCCTAGTGTTTGAATTGGATTTTTTTAGGTCCATTTTGCTGCTAAATACGTCTACTGAGTTTTAAAAATGTGCCGTTGTGTTTTCCGTTTCTAGAAGCAATGTTTGTTCTTTTTCCATATTTGATACATTATTTTTAATTTTTTCTTTTTTTAAAAAATTTACATTTTCTTCTCCCAGTTTCATTGAGATATAATTGACATAAAGCACTGTGTAAGTTTAAGGTGTACAACATAATGATTTGACTTACATACATCATGAAATGATTACCACAATAATGGTAATAATGTTCAGTGAACATCTGTCATCTCATATAAATGAAATATTTAAAGAAACATTAAAAGAAATATTAAAGAAATAGAAAACTTTTTTGTGAACTCAGGATTTAGTCTCTTAACTTTCATATATAACGTACAACAGTGATTATCTTTATCATGTTGTACGTTACATCCCTAGTACTTATTTATCTTATAACTAGAGTATGTACCTTTTGATTATCTAATTCTCCCTCCCCCTGCAAGCCCATCTCCCCATTTCCCCACCTCCTCAAACTCCCCACACTGGTATCAATAAGTTTGATCTCTTTTTCTATGAATTTGTTTTTTGAAGTATAATTGACATACAATACTACGTTAGTTGCTGGTACACAACACAGTGATTTCATATTTCTATACATTTCCAAATCATTACCATGCTAAGTCTAGTTGTCATCTGTCACCACACAAAGATATTACATTATTATTATTGAGTATATTCCCCACACCGTACACTTCATACCTGTGATTCATTTATTTCGTAGCTGGAAGTCTGTACCTCCTAATCTCCCTCACCATTTCTTCTTCCCTTACCCCCCCCTTCCCCTTTGGCAACCACCCGTTTGTTCTCTGTATCTATGACGCTGTTTCTGTTTTCTTGTTTGTTCATTTGTTTTTAGATTCCACATAATACATGAAATCATACAGTATTTGTCTTTCTCTGTCTGACTGATTTCACTTAGCATAATACCCTCTAAGTCCACCCACGTTGTCGCAAATGACAAGATTTCAGCCCTTTTTTAAAAAAGCTCCCAGGTATGTCTACTGTGCAGCCAGGGTTGAGACACGCCAACCCTAGAAGAATGTCAGGTACTGGAAAACAGGGTGCTCATTGTGGTTTAGGATAAGGAACCAAACTGGGCAGAGTTCAGAAGCAAGATGGATAGAAAAAAGGATCAATGAGTGAGTGAAATAATGAGTCACTCTAGGCAGCTGCCCTGGGCCAAGAAGAGGGCAGAAAGGCTCTGCCGGGAAACAAAACGTGTGTGGGATTCCTAGGGTTCCATCTGGAATACACAGAGTGAGTGCAATGACCGTGCTAATTTACCCAGACTGACACTGTCTGGCAGTGCTGATCAGCTTGCCTAACTGATAAACACTAAAAAGGAACAGGTGGTTTTCCAACTCAACAGTCATGCCTCTTCAATCCTGGGACAGTAAGGAGAACCAAACTGCCTGCTCTGTGGGTGGTGCCCCCAAAAGTTGAAATCAATCACTCCCCAAGTCCACATGTAGGTCTAGGTGGGAGAACATTTAGAAATAGCCTAGAGCTAAAAACAACATTTATTGAGCACCTACTAGCCCAGGATGCACCAGGAACCTATGGTGCAATATTCTGTTTAGGAGTTTAGAGATGGGCTGGGAGGTTCACATAAACCTGGAGTATTAGAGCATCTGGGATTACCAAATTTGGGATTACCTAGCCCAACCTTCTCATTTGACAATCATTCCTTACGATAAAGAAGGGGAAGACCAGAGAAAGGTATTTACAGAGAATAGGTGACTTCTCAGTTGTAGCCCAACATTTGTTTGTGGTCACCAAGAAAGACCCATGGCTGGGATGGGATCAGTTAACCCTGGACAGCTGGGTCCCTCACAAGTGGCTCTTAAGAGTTGGGGGGGACTGCTGTGGTCTTAGGTGGTCACAAAGCTTCATGCAAGAGATGGGCGCTGGGCCACTAAAGAACAGGATTTTAAAATAAAAGGTATGAGAGGGGAATCTGGAGAAAAAAGTCAAACACACCTGGACGGGCAACTCTGCAGGGTTTTTTTTTTGTTGTTAATACGTGAACTTGATGGAGCTCGTGCTGCACAAGGTACTCATCTTCACCCCCTGCCCCCCGACTACACTGGTCAGGCCCTGACTCCTGCCAACTACCCTCACTCCACTCCCTTCCATCGGGCCTGTATCAGTCTCTCACCTGGGCCACTCCAACGGCTTCCTAAACAGCATTGTGAATCCTCGTTCCTGCCACAAGACTGACCTCTCCATTCCTACATAACTGCCATCTATGGCTCCCTACTGCCAACACGTTTATCCTCTGGCCCTGGGGTCCATCCATGGTCCTTCCTGATCTGAGGCCTGCCTGCCTCCCAGCCTCCCCACCTCCCGCCGCTCCTCCCACACACTGACCCCCATCCCTCTACACCTAACCTACTGCAATCCCCCACCAAGCTGGCCCCTGAAATGTCTACCTACCCATCACCTTGGAAATCCCTTTCCCGACAGCTTCTCATGCTTTCCAATGCACAGCTTAAATATCATCTCCTTTACACAACCTGCACTAAATACTCCAGCCCTTCCTCCCTCCTAGTGCTCCACATCCCCTTGCCTCAGTCGTCAGGCTGCACTGTAATTCTGTAGCAGTACCCTGCCCAGGACCTGAGAGGTGGTGGGCTAGACTGTCTCTTGTCAACTTGACATCACCACCACTCCCCCAAGGCTAGAAACTACAATTCCCAGAATCCCTTTCCCTACATGGTCCCAGCTACTTTACCAATGGGAAACTCAGAAGATGAAAGTGATTACCACAACACTGTAAATCAGCTATACTTGAATAAAATAAAGGTTTAAAATTAAATTAAAAAAGAAGATGAAAGTGAAACAAAAGCTGTAATTTTTAGGAGACCATAAAGCTAGACAAGGAAACTGCAGACACTCCATAAGTTCCCATTCAGAGGCTGTGGGCCCGGATGGATGCAGCGGATTCTTGGACTTTGCATGAACCTAGCTTCTTCTCCAGATGGCAGCTCAGGCTGCCACCATTGGGGACGAATTTCTCTGATTCTCCGGCTGCGGCCTCCCAGATCTTTGCTCTCCCAGCCCCCTCGTTATTCATGTTAGCTCCAGTTCCCTATTCTAAGCGCCCCTTTATTCCTGCATAGTCTGGAGAGGTTTGATATAGGAGGCATATCTTGTTCTCTGAATGTCCTGCACAGCAGAATCGGGTCCATAGTAGGAAGTGCTTCAAGAGCTACTGGTGAGGGATGAAGGTGAGAACCAAAGCAGCCTGGCTTTCCATCACAATGTGCTCTTTCCTCCTCCTCCAACCCAATCTTTGCCACACCCTCAAGTTCTGAGAAAGTTCATGAGAAGAGCACAGAACATGTGAGCTAACTGCATTAAAGGCTGAGATGTGTCCTAAAGGAACACACAGGGAGATGAAGATTGGGCTTTTAATTATAGAAACATTTGGTAGTAAACATTTGGTAGTAGAAACATTTTAATGATAGAAACATTTGTTTTTAATTATAGAAATATTTGGTATGAAATCTAATTTCCCATTTTTAAAAAATCAACTCAAGAGAGAGTGGGATAAAGAAACTAAGAAGGAAAATGAAAAGCGGGAGGGAGAAACTTTCAAAAGATCCCAGAGCTAAAAACACTTACTGAGCCACTACTAAGGAGCTACACGTGATGTGACACAACATTTACAAGTGTCGAATGTGCCTGGGAGGTCCCCCGAAGGAGACAAAGTGAGCAAAGAGCTCTGTGTAGCTCTGAAAGAGCTTGGGGTCTGGCTAGCAGGAGGGAAGTCCTCCAGAAGCCCCTTCCCACCACTCAAGAGGGAAGGAGGCTGTGATGGAGGTCAAGCCACTCTGCTATTCTATTAGGAGCATGAGAATCGACAAATGGAAAGGACACGTCTGACGTGATTGAGAAGCTCTCTGGTGGGTCTAGTCTTTGGTGACCCCAGTGCCCTCACACCTCCCCACACAGCTCGATCCCAAGTAATCCAGGAGAGCAGAAAGAACAGCTTCTTTTCTTCTTCTTCCTGTTTTTCCTCTACCACACCCCCTTGCATTTGTTCCAGGAACAACAGCTTGGGCATGTGGATGAGGACGAATGTGCAGTCCCTCACCTGAGTCCAAATTCACAAATCTAACCCTTCAGAGTTAACAAAGCATGATGATCACGATGGGACTGTTCCAGGAAGCACCTGGATGAATTCCTGACCCCGTGCACCTACAGGTATGCTGACGCCACCGCCCTGTCACTGACAGGCTGCACTGGGCACCAGACACATGGGGGCGGCGTGAAGAAGCCTGGAACTTCTGGGGACCCTCTGGGGAGCAACAGGTAACAATCCCCAGCCCAGAGCAGCTCACTTACCGGGAATGGGAGACAAAGTCATACACAGGAATCTGGACTGTTTTCCCTTCGGTGATTTCTTTGAGTGTCTTGAAGATGAGTTCATTGTCAAAGGCATCTGAAGGAAATCAAACTATTAAGATGTTTCTTAATTGTAAAATGATTTCTCCTATAGTGATGAACAGGGCATCCCTAGAAACCTATTATTTCACATACGTGTATCACACCCTAGAGAAGCATCCCCTCCCCACAAAAAAGCCAGATTTCTACCTAAAGCAGAATGCCAATTCCCTGCATCTCAAACCAAAGTGTATAAATGAGTTCTGAAAAGTGGATTCTTTTTTTTTTTTTTTGGCTTGCCATTCCGTCTCTGGCCTCAGACATCTCTGTCCTCCCTCTAAATCCGGCAGCATATGATAACCTGGAAAGCATACTCACAACTAGGGCACTGCAGCAGGCATCACACCAAGTTTTGACTCTCACAGTTATAAGAACTCCAAACCAGCTGAAGGGCGAGTGTGCTCATCTGGGACTGTCAGGGCCAAAGACATTCAGGCAGCCATCCTGGACCCTCCACCCCACTCTCTGCCAGTCGGTGAGTTTAACACACGAGCCATGTACACGCACGTGCTGGGTGCTGGCGGGAGGGTGTGACACAGGCTGCTGCAGAGCAGGAGGCGGGAGAACCAGCTGTGTGTGCGCTAGCCTGTGTCTGGCCCACCCTGAGGAATAGGCTTCTCCAAGAGTCGCCCTTGTTCAGACACAGATTCGATCAGTATTTAAGGCGCCAAGCACCAGAGGATGCGTTGCAAAGCGCTTCTTTCCTATAAGCCCCACCGCAACCCCGCAAGGTACCTAACAGTCCTCCATTTTATGGACGGGAAACAGAGAGGTTAAGTAACTTCTTCAACCGATCCCCCGCCCCCACGCCCCTTCAATGCCCCAACTCACCCGGGTGATCAAAATTGAACTGGCCCTTCAAGGCTTTGGCCTTCTGCTCTGAAGTGAGGACACGGTAGAAGCTATCCTGGCTCAGGATGACCACCTGCTTCTGGCGATAATCCACCTCATTCTGTCCCAGGAGCTGCACAATCTTAGCACAAACGGAAGACTGTAAGGAAAGAAGGGAACACCACGGAATAAGGGAGGTCCAGTCACTGAGCTGATGTGTGTGCCCTGAGCAAGGAGGCCTTTGGAAAGAAGAACCCAAAGGCTACCATATCTTGGATGATGCATTAGGGGAAGGGAGGAAACGTCCGCTGAGAAGGAATTCGGGGGCCCCAAAAGTCTCCTCCTCTCTTTCCTTAACACAATTTACTACACTCAGGTATCCACAGTGAAGGCAGGGGAAGGAGGGCCGTAATCTCTAACTCCTCTTCCATAAAGCCTTCCCCAAAAAGCCTTCCCCAAAGCTACTAATAAAAGGTGACACTATTTTATTCTTCGTTGCTTACACCCTGGTATAGATACACAAAAAAGACAGCAGAAAGTGGGGAAAGGGCACATTGAGGCTGTGCTGATGGGCCCAAGGGCCTCTGGGTCATGAAGTGCCTGGGCATTTGCTAGACATCTCACAGCCCCTGCACATCTCTTTATGTCAAAGGAATCTCATAGCAGAGAGCCTGACTGGTTGGCAGTAAGGCCAAGGTCATGGTTTCCATCCTACTTCTGTTGGTTTCTTTTGCTCTGGTCCAGAGCCGTGGACATCATCGCCCTCATAGTACCCCAGACAGCCTTGTCACAGATGTGTGCCCCCGCTTTAGAGCTGGAGACATAAACATCACCAATACCTGAAACAACCTAGGGGTATCCCAACTAAGAGTAGGGACGCCAGTTCCAGATGAACTCAAACCTACATGCTTTGTATTGTGTTGCTAGTAATACACATATCTGACTCCTTTTCTCTCCAATAACATACGCTCTTTGTAAAAGGAAAAGTATAAAAGCAAGCACATTCCAAAGAATGAGATAGTGAAAGATTGTATTTACCAAATAACTCTTTTCTTTTTTTTTCATTTGATACAAAGATTAATTGAAAAATAAGAATGTCTACATTACAAAACCTCTAGAAGCTGTAACTCAAGCCCCCTATGGAACTGGTTGACCTAATTACAAGCGATGAAAAAATGAGCAGTTAGAGGTTTCTTGGGCTCAGCCTTAGAAGTCTTACTATTGAACTTATTTTACCAACTGATTTTACAGGGAAAAACCAGGAAACTTTTAAAAGTTCTTATGAAGAATGTATTTGATTTGTCCAAGCATAAGGAAAACTGGTCATTCCTGTTGTACTAGCCAGTGCAAACTAAAACTATTTTGAATTATACTCCAATAAAGTTGTTAAAAAAAAGAACTATTTTGCACAATATGTCCTGTTGTACACGTGGTGAAACACACTGCCATATTATAAGGATCTGTGGGGGAAATTTTTTTTTTTTTTTTTTGCGGTACGCGGGCCTCTCACTGTTGTGGCCTCTCCCGTTGTGGAGCACAGGCTCGGGACGCGCAGGCTCAGCGGCCATGGCTCACGGGCCTAGCTGCTCCGTGGCATGTGGGATCTTCCCGGACCGGGGCACGAACGCGTGTCCCCTGCATCGGCAGGCAGACTCTCAACCACTGCGCCATCAGGGAAGACCGGGGAAAAATATTTTGACTCAACTGTTAATTATTAGAAAATTATTTTACTTTTATGACACTTTTGCATATTAACACACAAAAAAGCATTTAAAACTACTTAGGATTTTTGGAACTACAGGTGTGCCAAAAGAAAGAAAAAAAAGGAATCACAGGAAGGTATAAAGCTTGCACATGACTTAAACTACATTCAAAAATGAAAATGCTACAACAGAATCAAAGGTTCTATGCAATCAAAACCTCTTTAAGTTTTTAAACATGTATAGGCCCATAATTTCCTTTTCCTAGCTCAAGGCTATGAGAGGGCAACTTTTATACCTGCAGCCTTCACTAGTAGATAGAACTCCTTCCAGAAGTCCAAAGAACAAAAATGAAAAGAGTGATTCATGAAGCCAGATATATATAATCTATCAGGTTATTCAAATAATGGTATTTTTTTATTTGTAGCTAAAACACATTAAATGTGTGTTTTTTTAAGAAGAATAGTAATCCCACCACTGCCAGAAAAGCATATAAGGAAGTTACACTACTTAATTTCACAGATAAACCATCATTTCCCTTAACCCAGGCACAACCTAGGACAGAACCTATCCAATGGCCAATAAAATTGGTTAATGAACATACAATAGGTACAATTCTAGAACGTTAGTGCTCATCACCCTCTCTAAGAAGAGTAAGGATGGCTGGGGAATTTCCTGGTGGTCCAGTAGTTAGGACGCAGCGCTTTCACTGCCGGGGCCTGGGTTCGATCCCTGGTCGGGGAACTAAGATCCTGAAAGCCACGTGGCGTGGCCAAAACAAAGCAAACAAACAAACAGAAAGAGGGTAAAGATGGCTGTTTTGTTGGTCCACAGCTGCTTGTCTCAGCTCTATGTTTTCAAGGACTGAGCTGGTGATCGTTCTTTCCACAAACATACCACCACCACCAACTGCTAACATTTTAACTGATTATTGGTTAGGTGTCAGGCCCTAGGCCAAGTGCTCCATTACAGCTACCCCCAGAAGTCACAAGTGTTACCCTTCACAGATGTGGACACCAAATTAAAGGACTTGGCTACAGCCATACAATCCTGGTTCCTTTCCTCTTCAACTTAAAAGTAGTCAGGGACTTCCCTCGTGGCGCAGTGGTTAAGAATCCGCCTGCCAATGCAAGGGACACGGGTTTGATCCCTGGTCCGGGAAGATCCCACATGCCGTGGAGCAACTAAGCCCGTGAGCCACAACTACTGAGCCTGCGCTCTAGAGCCTGCGAGCCACAACTACTGAGCCCGCATGCCACAACTACTGAAGCCCGTGTGCCTAAAGCCCATGCTCTGCAACAAGAAAAGCCACCACAATGAGAAGCCCGCATGCACAATGAAGAGTAGTTCCCACTCGCCACAACTAGAGAAAGCCTACGTGCAACAACAAAGACCCAATGCAGCCCAAAACAAATATAAATAAAATAAATAAATTTATTTTTTAAAAAAAGTAGTCAGAAGTGGGGGGTGGGATAAATTTGGGGTTTACATATATACACTACTACATATAAAATAGACAAATGACAAGGATTTACTGTATAGCACAAGCAACTATATATATTCAATATCTTGTAATACTTATAATGGAAAAGAATCTGAAAAATAGATATAGATATATGTATAAGTGAATCACTTTCCTGCACACCTGGAACTAACACGACACTGTAAGTCAACTATGCTTCAAAAGAAAAAAAAAAAAAAAAGGTAGTCAGAAGTTCCAAGCCGAAGAAACCCTTTTATCACTCAGGAGATAAACACCACTGCATGAACAAACAAACACTTGCCTCTAGGTTAATTTAGATTTTTCTAGTATTTTCTTCTTTCTGGAACTTGTTAAAACTGTTAAATCGGGGCGACAGATACTTGGGGAGGGTTTCATTGCCTCTACTGGTGCTTAGGTTTGAATCTTCACACAATCAGAAGGAAGAAGTCCTACAGAGGACGTCTGCAATGAGTGAATGGTTTTTTCCTTACTGAAGGCCCTCCTTTTATGTCTCCTTCACTTTAATTTCCCTTTTCTCTAACCCTACCCTTTTCAAAAGGATGAAATGGAGGTGCAAGGTGTCTTGTTCCCTCAAGAAAGGAAGTAAGTCACTAATGACTAGGGTTTGAGGAGAAGGCAGGCAATCCTGAGCTTGTAGAATGCTAAAAATGGGAGAGAGCACAATTGCTGTGGTGAGCTAAGACTTATTAAATAATTATAGTCACAAAACCACAAGTACCATATGATCCCACTCAGGAGGTATGTAGAGTAGTCAAACTCATAGAAACAGAAGGTAGAATGGAGGTTGCCAGGGGCTGGGGGAGGCAGGGTAGTGGGGAGCCGTGTTACGGATATAGTTTCAGTGTTACCTGATGAAAAAGTTCTGGAGATTGGGTGTCCAACAATGTGAATATACTTAACACTACTGAAACGTACACTTAAACATGGTTTAAGATGGTAAATTTTATGTTATGTATATTTTACCACAATTAAAAATAATAATTATTATTATAAGAAGAGTCCACATTTAAGGGGCAGTTTCTTGCTATGTGCTGATACTGGGCTCAACATTTTTAAATCATCCCATTTACTTATTACAACCTTGTATGCTGGCCATTATTATTATACCCACTCTACTTACGGTGAAGCCTGAGGTGAAGTGACTTGCCCAAGTCAAGTGGCAGTGGAGCCAGGATTCCAAAGCGAGGAGTCCAACCCCAGAGCCCACCCTCCTTCCAGCTGCACCTCCCAGGCAAACTGGTACCACCCGTGGGGCTGGAGGTAAACTCAGTTTTGCATCGTATCTCCACATGTAGCGCGATGTATCCAGAATGTCTTCTGTCCCTGCCACTTCTACTACACTATTTTAAAAGAAGAGGGGGTGGGGGACAGGACACACAGCAACAAGCCAGCTAGGGTTGCTGTCTGAATACAAAGTTAAGATCAATGAGGTTAGCTTTAGAAAAGGAAAAAAAGAAATCATATGGAAGACTCAGGGAAGGTCATTTACAATTTCTTCACTCCTGTGCCATTTTGAAGATATTATCTCAATTCTTTTACAAGATACTATTTTATCTTTTTTTTTCCTTAATGAGAAAACTGAAGCTTAGAGACTTCATTCAAGCTGAATGGCTTGCTCAAGGTCATGGAGCCCAATCTCAAGCCACAGATCTTCTAACTGCAAAGGCACAATTCTTTTCACAATTCCAAACTGAAGCAGCTCTGGCATCAGCCCCACTACTCTCTATAAATTTACTCCATTTCCAGAGAGCAGGGAGGGAACTGGTTAGAAACATAATACTGTTTTGTCCCACTGTATCATTAAAGTCAACTTTCATAGAATTTCATGTGACTCAAGGCAGGCAAGTGATTTGTATATCAAAAAGAAGCTAAAAGTACACACACACACACACACACACACTCAAGGTATTTGGAACCTAAATTTGGATTATGCTCAACGAATCCAGCTGTTTGCAGCCAGAAATTTGGAGGGCCCAGAAAATTCTCTGAAGAAAAATCTGTAGGACTAAATCTCACAAACAACTACAGTGATGGAGAACAACTCACAATGACTTTAAGATTCCTTCCCACATTGTAATTCCGAGAACATGCCAACACTGGACTTCATAATTAGGCCAGTCCACCAGATGTGCTAACCAATATGGCGGACTCCCTTCTCGGGGACACTTCCCATTGCTTTAGGAAGTACAGCAATTCTCTAAATTGATTCTCACATAGGAGGTGGCTCAGACAGCCTAGACACCATCTTAGTGTGCCATTTCTAGTGTGTGTGTGTCTTCCAAGATCTTCCTTAAGATCCTCTTGTCCAATCCCAATATTGCCAAATGAGGAAAACAAACGAAACAAACAGAGCAAATGAGCTCTGGTGGCCTCTTTGTTGGGTGAACCACCAACCACCCCAACACATAACCTGGATGGAGCCCAAGCTGGTCAGCTCAGAACAACATAGCTCAGCCCCACAGAGGGCTTCAGGCTGGGTGTGTCCCCAGGGGACGGGGTTGGCATCTCTCACGCGCAACCTTACAGAAGAGTACAGGCTGAGGGCTATGCTGCCCAACATGCAAGAATCGCATCAAGCTGTCTGTCCTGCTCAGAGTGAGCTGCTTCATTATCAGAGGGAGCGCTGCTGAGATGGAGGAAAACCTAGCAACCACACAGCCCGCAGCTTAAAATAGTCAGCCAGCTCCAGGTGAGGCACCTGACTCATCACTCCCTCCCCACCCTTCAGAATGGGTTGTGGGCATCAGTTAACACCTGCCCTGAAGGCACCACCCAGCAGCTAAGACTGTAAGAAGGCCAGATGCTTAGCCTCCTCAGGCAGGAAGACCCCATCTAACTCCGTCACTCTGGGACTGTGTACAAGTCACCTCGAGAACTCTTAAAAGTAGCTTTCCCTGTCACTATCATCAAGTAAGAAACACACCACTCGAACTTCCCTGGTGGCGCAGTGGTTAAGAATCCGCCTGCCAATGCAGGGGACATGGGTTCAAGCCCTGGGGTCCGGGAAAATCCCACATAATGTGGAGCAACTAAGCCCGTGCGCCATAACTACTGAGCCTGCGCTCTAGAGCCCACGAGCCACAACTACTGAAGCCTGCGCACCTAGAGCCCGTGCTCTGTAACGAGAGAAGCCACCGCAATGAGAAGTCTGCACACTGCAACGCAGACCCAACACAGCCCAAAATAAATTAATTAATTTAAAAGAAAAAAAGAGAGAAAGAAAAAAGAAACACACCACTACCTTATATGGTGCTCAGCACGGCCCCCAGACATTACATCACACCTTTGGGGGCTGGGGTTGCTCCCCATGCAGCTCAGAAACTCTAATTTACAAGTATGAGAAAACCAAAGCCCCAGTAATTTGCCCTGAGACAGAAGAGAGCTCAAATCTGCTGACTCAATTCCTGGTCAAGCCAACTATATGGAAGCAATAGGGAGGTGTCACTCAATGCTTCCCCAGGAATATCTCTAAGGCCAACCAGCCTTGGGTCCACAGATGACCCCAGAACCCATGCACTGCTAAACGGGTTCTCCTAGCTACAACTACAATACCACCACCACATACACACACACACAAATAAATAAGATCTAAATCAGAAACTCACTAACTTGTTATGTGATAAAAAGGGTCTTAGACATCAAGAGGTAGCCACAGATCAATCCAATCACTAACAGGCGTTGGTGAGCATAGCTACCTTACAATAATTAAGAGTTCCTGGAACACAGGAACCAGTTATGACTCAGCTCAGCTTTTATTCCCAGGGCCTGGCAGGGCTTGGCACCTGGGGGGCTCACTCGAATGTGGTTAAATGGATGACCACAGGAAATGTCTGAATTGATGGCCCAACAGTGTTCTTTTTCCTTCAGACCTGGAATTTCAAAAATATAGTCTGCCCTGCTCATCCTTAGCATCAGCCTTGATTCCATCCTACAGCATATCACATACTCAGGTAGAGACAACTAGCTGTGTACCCAAATCTCAGCCTCCGAGTTTTAGCTGCGCACATGACTACATATCCCAGCCTCCCTTACAGCTTGTGATTGTACTGAGTTCTGACCAATTAGACCAATTGTGAAATGGAAGCTTCTAGAATCTCCTAAAAGTAAGGGTCCCCTTTTGACTCTCTCCTTTCTGTTGGCTGGAATGAAAACTTGATGGCTGGAGCTCAGGCAGCCACACTGTAGGATTGATATCATGCTAACTAAGGGTAGTGAAGCAGCTAAATAAAGGAGCCACAGACTCAAAGGATCATAGAACTAAGATAGGAATGAGGTAAATTATCTTGTTTAAACCCTGTTGTGTGAAGGTTTCTGTCTCTTTCAACTTAAATAATCCTAACGTCAACACCCACATACCCAGTATACCTTAGTGTAAATGTCCTGTTGAAAGCTGCAATAATTCTCCTGTCCTGGGCCAAGAGGCTGCCTTATTCATCACAGGCGCCACAAGCATCCCCTCAGCCAAGCAATTTCTTTGAGTTTTAAAAGGTGAGGTGAGGGGGCTTCCCTGGTGGCGCAGTGGTTGACAGTCCGCCTGCCGATGCAGGGGACACGGGTTCGTGCCCCGGTCCGGGAAGATCCCACGTGCCGTGGAGTGGCTGGGCCCGTGAGCCATGGCCGCTGAGCCTGCGCATCCGGAGGCTGTGCTCCGCAACGGGAGAGGCCACAGCAGTGAGAGGCCCGCGTACCGCAAAAAGAAAAAAAGGTGAGGTGAGGAACATTTTGCCTGGGCCAATGTCCCCAGACCACTGGGTACCTCTGTGCCACCTGCCAGCCTCTCTCTCTGTATTTACCTTGACGTGTCCGAGTGGAGTTAAACATCCTCCCCATCTTTTAGCACATTACTTGTGCTGCAAGCCAAGCACTCCATAGAGGAAGCTGCAGCTGGGAGGGGGAAACCAGATTATAAACAGCACTAGATGAAAACGCCCCACAATGCTCTCACAAAGCTCTCAGTTGTGTGTGTGTGTGTGTGTGTGTGTGTGTTTGTGTTTAAATTGGAGTATAACTGCTTTACGATGTTGTATTAGTTTCTGCTGTACAACGAAATGAATCAGCTATATGTATACATATATCCTCTCCCTCTTGGACCTCCTTCCCCCGCCACATCCCACCCATCTAGGTCATCACAGAGCACAGTTTTAATTCCTGATCCGTGTTGGTACTGCAAAGGTAGTCCAGCCTAGAAAATCCCAGGTATGAGCCTGCAGCTGAGAAAAATTCTAGTTGATCAACAGTCACCAACATAAACATATTCCCAGGACTTTTCAGTGAATTGTCCATCTAAGCTCTATTCCTAGTAAAGACATTTAAAATAATTCACTTCTGGGTTTGTAAAATTACCTAGTTGGCTCTGTTCTCTTTGGAGTCACGAGCCCCTGCAGAGAAACCCCCTCAAAGAACACTCGCTCATGAAATGAAACTTGTTTAGAATCAACTGAGGAATGATGAACAATAGCTAACACACAGACGCCAGGAACTGTTCTAAGGACTTCACATTTACTATGTTATTTAATCCTCAAATCAACTCTGTGAGGTGCGTGGTCTTACTGTGCCCATCTTACATCCAGGAAATGGGGGTACAGAGGTAGATTAAGTGACTTGGCCCAAGATCACACAGCGAGAGAGCAGCTGCGCCGGTCTTCACAACCAGGCAGGCTGGCTTCAGGACGCCGGCTCTTAACAACCACACACACTGCCTGCCTTGCCACTGCATCAGAAGGGGACAGAAACCTATTCTCTTCCCGAGAGCCACAGTGATCCTACAACACAGGTACAGTGTCCACAACAAATAATACAGGAGCTGCCAGGAACAGAACACTCTCAGCACAGCTCTGTAATTTCCTCCCCTTGGGCTCCAAAGCACAGGCTTGCTGGACTTCCTTAGAAGTTAGTTTTCCTGAGAAATATTTTACTAGGAAAAGAGCAACACAAGTCACTACTGATCCCCCTACTTTGCTGTATACTTGAAACTAACACAACACTGTAAAATAACT
Organism: Pseudorca crassidens; assembly: GCF_039906515.1. NCBI lineage: Eukaryota > Metazoa > Chordata > Mammalia > Artiodactyla > Delphinidae > Pseudorca > Pseudorca crassidens. The sequence continues at coordinate 122,084,689 of NC_090297.1, read as the reverse complement.
ATACTTCAGTTAAAAAACGGGGGGGGGGTACCCATGCTCCTTATGTGAAGCCGAGTTCCAGTCTCAGCCACAGCCTGGTTAACATCTGCCACCAAACTCAGGCAAAACATCAAGCAAGATAGGACTGTGCTTGTGCTCAAGGGGTGATGCGGGCCTCACCACCGGGTTACAATTATTCAGTATAAAAACAGTGATTGATTTCAGCCCCCTCTTGCTGATTCTGAGCCTGAATATGGAATCGGTGGACACTTCTTTGTACTCCCCACAGGACAAACACAAAAGGCACCACCACCGCTCTCCTCACTCCTAAAAAAATGGAATGCATCTAGGCTTATTGCTAGCTTTGATGAATTTGCTCCTTATGAAGCCCTCTGCAAAACGCAGAAGCAAGAGGAGGCATGCCGGAGGGTCAATTCTCACTGCCTCATGGGTGCAAGTGAGGCTGGATCTCTTCTTCCCCTTTTACTTGAGGGGCAGGAGGCAAGCTGAGATGGTAAGACTCAGCCAACCGAGCCCCCTCTCCGAGGAAAAGATGAGCACGTCTTTGGACAAGGGGTGCCCAAACCCACCCACTTCGTACAGTTTGGCTTACGAAGCAAGGATAATATGCCTGTTACAGAAATTATGGCCCAGGACTTGAAGTCCCTCTGGAGAGAGGCACAAAAAGGAAAGCTGACTCCCCCCGTTTTTAAAAAATGAATGGATAAAAAGGCGAGCACAATGTGCGGTTGGATCCTTGGCTAAATCTTTGCAAACTGAAGGCCACACACGGGTAAACGTTTAACGTGGACTTAACAGCACAAGACTGCTTTGTTGTACAAAGCATATTTGAGTTAACTCTTCCTTTCCAGTAATCCTTATCCAAATCGTGGAAAACCAGAAGTTAGACTATCTGGCGGTCAAAAGATTTTTTTTTTTTTTTTTTCTCTTTAGGGTTCCTCTAGCACCTGCGTCTAACTGCAGCACAGCAGGGAGAGGAAACCAAAAGCGTGTGCCACGCACCCACTTCCCTGTCCTTTTGGAAAGTCTCTTTCACTGTCCTTGAAAACCCAACTTCCCATTTATTCCTCATAGCATCTGAAGAAAGGGGTTCAAATCCTCTATTAAGATATTCAATTGCCTCAAGTTATCCCTTCCAGATTTTGATGGATTCATCATTCATCAACTACCTCCTTGGCCCCCCAAACTCCTCTGGAATCCAAAAATAAATAAATAAAAGAATTCCCAAAGCTACACACCATGTTACTCTATAAAGTATGGTGAGTTTACCACAATATAAATCATCATAAATCATCAGGGCTAATCTACTGTTGGCAGATAAGAGGCACTAAAGCACGTATCCTTTGCAGAGAATGATTTTCTTTTATTAATTTGTGAAACTGAAGCAACTATCAGTAGACACAGGCCAAACTTTTGTTTTAGACTCACACAAATAACTCCACCTGCTTGACAGAGGAAGGACAGTCTTTTCCAGAAATGGTGCTGGACCAACTGGACATTCATTGGCAAAAAAAATGAACCTTGACCTAAACCTCATACCTTATATACAAATTAACTCAAAATGGATAATGGGCTTATGTAAAACAGAAAACTTATTAGGGGTAATTCCCTGATGGTACAGTGGTTAAGACTTGGCGCTTTCACTGCCAGGGCCCGTGTTCAATCTCTGGTGGGGGCACTAAGATCCTGCAAGCCAGGTGGCGCGGCCAAAAAGAAAAGAAAGTCTTCAGGATCTAGTGCTTGGCAAAGATTTCTTAGACTTGACACCATAAGCATGACCCGTAAAAGGGAAAGCTGATAAACTGAATTTTGTCAAAAGTAAACCTTGCTCTGTGAAATCTCTCTTAAGAGGATGAAAAGACAAGCTACAGACTGGGAGAAAATACTCACAAAGCACATATCAAACGAAGGCACATGTCAAACGAAGTATCTTATATAAAAAATTCTCAAAATTCAACAGTAAAATACAAACACTCCTACTAGAACATAGACAAAAGACGTGAAGGAGCATTTCACCCAAGAGGGTATAGAGATGGCAAATACACACATGAAAAGATGATCAATATCATTTAGCCGTTAGGGAAATGTAAATTTAAACCAGGATGACATTTCACTACATACCTACAGCACAGCTAAAACAAAAAATAGTGACCACACCAAATGCTGGTGACGGGAAGGAAAGCTATCACTCATACACTGCTGGGAGACATGTAAATGGCTCACATCCTCAGGAAAACAATTCGGCACTTTCAAAACTAAACACGCAACTACGATATGATCCTGCAATTGTACTCCTTCCTGGGCATTTATATAGCCCAGAGAAATGAAAACATGTTCACACAGAGGCTTGTACCCATACGTTCATAGAAGCTTTAGTCATAATAGGCAAAAACTGGAAATCATCCAGAAGTTCTCCAGTGGGTGAATGCTTAAACAAACTGGTGACACACACCATGGAGCACCAGTGAGCAATGAAAACGAATGAACTCCTAACCTACCTGCAGGAATCTCCAGAGAGTTATGCTAAAGGCGCGGGGGAAGGGGGGGTAATGTATGATTCCATTTATGTAACCTAGCAATGACAAAATGATGGAAATGCAGAAGAGGTTGACAGAGATGAGGGACGATGGGGGATCGCAGTGGTGGAAGAAGGCAGGGGTGGCTAATAAAGGGCAACATGAAGGAGGGATCCTGTGGTGATGAAATGTTCTATATCTTCACTTTATTGAGGCCAGTGCCCTGTAAGATATTACCACTGGGGAAACTGAGTAAAGGGTACATGGGATCTCTCTGCTTTATTTCTTACAACTGTATGTGAATCTACAATTATCTCCCAAAAAAGTTTATCTGAAAAAAAAGATCAATGACCATCCATCTTTTGTGATTCAACTTGTCGTGGGTTGAATTGTGGCCCCCCAAAAAGATATGACCATGTCCTAAACTCTGGAACCTCAGAATGTGACCTTATTTGGCATAAAGATCTTTGCAAATGTTACTAAGGTTGAGGATCTCGAGATGAGACCATCCTTGCAATGGATGGGCCCTAATAAACCCAATGACAAGTGTCCTTGAAGGAAACAGAAGAGGAGGAAACACAGAGACATGAGGGAACACCACGTGAAGATGAAGGCAGAGATTGGAGTGATGTATCTATAAGCCAAGGAACTTCACCAGAAGCTAGGAGAGGAGCACAGAACAGATTCTCCTTCAGAGCCTTCGGAAGAAACCAATGCCGCCGAACATCTATAGTTTGAACTTCTTGCCTCCAGAAATGTAAGAGGATAAATTTCTGTTGTTTTAAGCCACGAGGTTTGTGATAATTTGTTACTGCAGCCCTAGAAAGCTAATACACCTGTCATTTTTCAATGGCTGGGTTCAATTTCTCTCTTTTCTTAAATCACAGAGAACATGAGCACGTTCTTCAACTTCTATTAATGTCTACTCTTGTGCTCGCTTCGGCAGCACATATACTATTTATGTCTACTCTTGGACACAATTTTTTTTTTCTTCTTCCAGAGGATATATGCCATAGGATATGTATCATTTCATTCTATAATCTTTTCCTGCAGAATTTTTCCTGATGTTTTTCGTTTGCTCTAAGTGTAGACTATTACTAGCTGGCATATAGGAGTGTCTACTTCATCAAATATCCTGGTTAATAATTATCATACAAGCTAAACAGACTCAACCAATTTTTAAAGATCTCAACTATACTTAAAAGAAACTAGACTGAGCACTAGGCTAAATCTACTGTTTCCTTGGTAACTAAGAAGTTGCTTTTAGATCCAGCAAGGTGCTTCAGAGTCTTCAAAATGAGTACCAATTATTAGGCTGCAGATGTGTAAAAAGTGCCATTTTGTATCGTGATAGAAATGCCCTAAGCTTCTGAGCAAGATAGATCAAAAAAAAAAAAAGAGGCCAAGATGGACAAAAACTACCCACTTACCACAAAGTCTAAAAGGTGAAAAATGGGTCCTTTTGAATCAGGCTGGGCACACGGGACCTGGCTTGATTCCTGACTTTACCACACCCACACCAGTTATCAGACAACTCAACCTCTCAGACCATTAACTGTCCTTGTTGCAAACGGTAGGAATGACAGCCATTCCACAAATGGGCTCTAAGTGTTAACAGGTCAATATATATAAGACAGTGGCTAACACAAAATACATGCTCAATAAAAATTATTCTTGTCTCTAAAACCCCTTAAATTTTCATTTATACAAATATTTCCTGGAAACAGTCTATTGGGAAACTTTTTATTTTGTAACTCAGTTGAAGACTTCATCCTGATTCATGCCCATTCGTTTTATTTTCTTCACATCTATGAAACCCGTACAGGACTACGTTCTCTCTCTAGCTCAGAATTCTGTCATTTGTCCCCGCTTCATTGTTAAACCTTGGTGATCTAAAACCTGAGCTGAAATTCTAGGTTGTTGTCGGGTTTTGGGGGGTGTTTTTGGTTTTTCTGGGGTTTTTTTTAGTTTTTATCTTGGTTTTTCTACTTACTTATCTCTATTACCCTTTTCAAGGCAGTTACCTTTTAAGAGGCAATATCTGAAACATGGTACAAAATCTAAAAGGTATGAAACAGCACAAAGTGTGAAGTCTACCTTCTTCCCACCCCACATCCCAACCACCTTTCTGACTTTCTTGCAGGTGCTGTTTTCAGTTTTCATGTACATCATTTGAGAGGCGGTCACTGCATATAAAAAACAGAAGCGTGTACAAACTTTTCAAACAAACACTAACACAATGCTGTACCTTCGTTCACTCATATATTTTGAAGATTTTCTCATCAGCACATTTAAGACCTCTTCCTTTACAAGTGCATACATTCCATTGTATGAATGGAACCACAGCTAGTCTTCCACTGATAAACATTTTAATCGTGCCCAACTTTTTCTAAAACAAGCATCATGTATGGGCAAATGTATACACCTGTCAGATAAATTTCTAGTAGTAGATCTGCTAGGGCAAAGAATCTCTATTTTTTAAAATTTCCATACATAAGCCCAGATATCCCCCAGCATCAGTGATTTACACACATCGATTTCCTCATACTCTTAGTATCTAACTTAATGCTATCTACCTATATAATTTACGTTTCTATTTTAAGTGAGGCTAAACATCGTTTATATGCCTAAAAACCTTTGTTTTTCTTTTTCTGAAACCAGTCTGTTGATATCCTATCCTCACTTCTCTGTTGAGTTACTGATCTTTTCTTTATTGAAAAGCTCTTGATATCCATTAAGAAAACTGAGCATTTCTCATTTGTATTACAAATACCCTTTCCAGTGAACTGTCTTTTACCCTTAAAAAAGGGATGTTTCCTGAAGAAAAATTTTATTTGTGTAGTTAAATTGATTAACTTCGTAATGCTTTTATCGTGTTATATTTTAAAAAGACTTCCTCATGCAGAAATTTATAATCAATTCCCCCAAGTTTTCTTCTTCTTAGGGACCCTTTCTTGGCCTTCAACTCCCAAGATCCCAACCAGATCAAAGGAGGACCACAAGAGGGCCCCAATCCAGAGGCTCTCTGAACCCTGAACCTACAGGCCAGACACCCAGGGAGCACTGAGGGCAAAAAACTGAAAGGAAATGAGATCTAAAGGAGTGGGTTGTAAGGAACTTCCTGTGCACATGCAAAGAGTTACAGAAAAACCTGCAGCTGTGTCCCCCTGGAATTCATCCGGAAAGAGACACAGGATCTGCTTTCAACCCTCTGGTCCACAGCTGCACACATGTTGAGATCAGGCTTGTGTTGTGGCACCACTTTTAGGGGAGAAATCTGCAGCAGGTTTAGAGTCCATCACAGATGAAGGCCATGTGCAAAGTTATCTTTCTTTCAAACAAGGTAATATCTTCCCACCAACACGAAACCCTGTTTCTTCTCTACCATGACAAATAGCTAAAGTAAGCGCACACATCCCCACTGAAAAACCCCCCACAAACTAAAGACTAACGAGGAATTCTAGTCCAAACAAGCCTCCTATAAAGAATACATATATAACTAAAGATAACAGATTAAGAAGCACATTATATACCATGTGTTTCTCATCTTACCTTGATAATGTCCTTCTCTTTCCCCCCTTCTCACTTGAAATGGCTCCTGCAGATTCCCAGACGTGTGTTGTGGGAATTCCCAGACTTGTGTTGCACAGGAAGTACCCACAGGGAAGCTTCCTGCAGTGTGCTGTCTCTCCATAATGCAGTGAGAGGCTTGAATCTCTTCCTCCTATATCATTCAAACAGAGCCCTCTTGCCAGAGACTGTGGCTCAATAACTCCTGTGAGTTGCTTGCAGCTAAGCATCTTCTTTCATATATTAAAGTTGTCTTTCAACATATTGTATTAGGAAAACTGAATATCCACAGGAAGGAAGGGAGGGAGGCAGGAAGGAAGGAAGAGGGAGGGAGGGAGGGAGGAAGGAAGGAAGGAAGGGAGGGAGGGAGGAAGAGGGAGGGAGGGAGGAAGAGGGAGGGAGGGAGGGAGGGAAGGAAGGAAGAGTGAGGGAAGGAGGGAGGGAAGGGAAAAAAGAACTGGAACCATACCTTATACAATATACAAAAATTAACTCTAAATGGACCAAAGGCCTAAACGCAAGATTTGAAACCACAAAACTCTTAGAAGAAAACACAGGAGGAAAGCATCATGATGTTGGATTTGACAATGACTTTTGTTTGGATATGAAACCAAAGGCACAGGCAACAAGAGAAAAAAATAAGATGGACTTCATCAAAAGTAAAACCTTTTGACCATCAAAGGACACTATCAACAGAGTAAAAAAGCAACCTAAGGAATGGGAGAAAATATTTGCAAATCACGTATCTGATAAGGGATTGGTACCCAGAATACACAAAGAACTCTTACAACAACAACAACAAAAAAACGGATTAAAAACTGATCAAGACTTGGGCTTCCCTGGTGGCGTAGTGGTTAAAAATCTGCCTGCCAATGCAGGGCACACGGGTTTGAGCCCTGGTATGGGAAGATCCCACGTGCCGCGGAGCAACTGAGCCCGTGAGCCACAGCTACTGAGCCTGCACGTCTGGAGCCTGTGCTCCGTGGCAAGAGAGGCCGCGATAGTAAGAGGCCCATGCACCGCGATGAAGAGTGGCTCCCGCTCGCCGCAACTAGAGAAAGCCCTCGCACAGAAACAAAGACCCAACACAACATAAATAAATAAATAAATAAATTTAAAAAATAAAAAAAAATAAAAAAATTAAAAACTGATCAAGACTTGAACAGACACTGCTCCTAAGAATATACGAGTGGCCGATAAGCACATGAAAAGATGTTCAACATCACTAATCATCAGGGAAACGAAAACCAATACCACAGTGAGATTCCTCTTCACATCCATTAGGATGGCTATTAGCAGAAGAAAATAACAAGTGATGGCAAGGATGTAGAGAAACTGGAACCCTGTGCACTGCTGGTGGGACTGTAAAATGGTGCAACCACTGTGGAAGACAGTACAGTGATTCCTCAAAACACTAAAGATAGAATTACCATAAGCTCCAACAATTCCAGTTCTAGATACATACCCAAAAGAACTAAAAGCAAGGAACAGATATTTGTACACCCATGTTCAAAGCAGCATTATTCACAACAGCCAAAGATGGAAGCAACCCAAGTGTCTATTGATGTAGGAATGGATAAACAAAATGTGGTATATAATCATACAATGGAATATCTATTCACCCTTAAAAAGGAAGCAAATTCTGACACACGCTACAACATGGATGAAACTTAATTCCTGGAAGAATTAAGCCAAATGAAATAAGCCAATCACAAAAGGATAAATACTGTATGATTTGCTTATGAGGTACCTAGAATAAATTATTTATATTACTAACCTTGTACCACCAAATGACGGGCAAGGGTCTGATCTCATTCATCTTTGTACACCTATCCCAGTGCCAAGCCCTCAATAAAAGTATATTGAGCCAAAGTCACATTTCTCATGTAGAGTCTAAAACCAAGATGCCTTCCAGCTTCAGGTTCAGAGTACTGAAAAGCAGCCCCTGAAGCCATGATTTGTGGGGAGGGGCGAGACACACACCATGTCTTATAACCCTTTTCTCACTTAGAGAAATCAATTCTCTCATTAACAAATACTTAACCAAAAACATTTAAAAATCAATAGTTTGCATTACTAGTTACCAACTTCAAGCCAAGCTCTTAAAAGGTGCTTGCTTCCTGGTATATGCCAAAAACACAGCATATACTCTAATCTCCCAGAGTTAACGTCCTCTTCCAAGAAGACTTAAAAGATTGCTCCTTGAAAGTATCTTTGCTCCCCCCTCATCCTCCTTTTCTTCCTCTCCCTACTCCCCACACTGGCCAACCACTCAGTTTTCTATAGCCCTTCTTCCATTCCCAGCCACACCCCAACTAACTGCTAAGAAGAAAGCCCAGGTTAGTGAAAAGAGAATTAGATCAGGCTTGGTCTCACACCTACACGGAAGCAAGAATCCTGATGTGAGTCCTGCCATCACTGGTGGAAGTCAAGTCTGACGACACGCGTGTTCTGTGATTAGTTATCACGGCTGTGGTCACCCTAGTTAACCACCCCCTGGCTTTTCCAAGCTCTCTCATGGGGTCCTCGGCTATGATGGGAGGTCTGCTCCTTTCAGATCACCTCTACTGTCTTCTCATGGTAGACACTCTGAAATGGAATGAACAGTCAGTGGCTCGCTTTTTCGTGTACGAGAGATGGTTTAAAAAAAAAGAAAATCTAGTGTGTACATGTCAATCCCAAACTCCCAATCTATCCCTCCCCCCACCATAACCTTAAGTTCTTTCTCTAAGTCTGTGAGTCTGTTTCTGTTTTGCAAATAAGTTCATTTTTATCATTTTTTTTAGATTCCACATTAGAGCCGTATCATATGATATTTGTCTTTTGTCTGTCTGGCTTGACTTCACTTAGTATGATAATCCTGCTACATTTAAAATAGGTAACCAACAAGGACCTACTGTATAGCACAGGGAACTCTGCTCAATATTCTCTAACAACCTAAATGGGAAAAGAATTCGAGAAAGAATAGATACATGTATATTAAATAAATAAATAGATAAAGGCAATATAATATAGGTCTCTCTTTTTACATGAAAAAATAAGGAATATATAAATAGGGCTGAGTTTTCGAGAAGGAACTCACCCCGCCCCACCCCCAAAAGAAGCAAGAGCAAAAAATGCTAGTTACAACCGGTTTTCTCGGTTTTTTTTCTTCTACGGCTCGCGCTGCTGCGCTCACCATGCCTGCGGCAGGGGGTGGGGGAGACCCTTACTGCACTGCCGCCCCGGCGGCGACACACTGCATCTGGGGCCCAGCTGTCCTGGGAAACTACTCACAATGCTGCCAATGGCATGCACCGAGGATTTTGTTCCCGGCTTGGCAAGAGCAGGAAAAACGTTCATCCTTTTAACCTATAATTAGACTTCTAGGAATTTATTGTAAGGAAATAATTAAAAAGGAACAAAAAATTTATGAAGATGTTCATCAATGCAAAAACGTTAATGACAACCTACTTAGTCAACAATGAGGGGAGTGGGTTTGTTAAGTAAATTCTTGTACGTTGCGCATAAAATATAACACAGGTACCAGGCCATGTTTGCAAAACAATTTGGGTAATATGGGAAAATGCTCGGGATATATTATGTTTTCAAAAGCTATGTTTTTCTCAGTTTTGTCCGAAAACAAAATAAGGTCCATGGATGTATATATATTACAGTTCAGAAAGAAATTTCATAGTTTTAACAATGGTTAGGTCTGGGTGAATCAAGTAAATCATTTTTCTTCCTCCTTACACTATTTTGCTTATTTTTTCACACCAAATGATAACGTTCAAACAGAAAGAGGTCCAATCCAAAACCCCATACACAACATGCTGCTACTCATAAAAATAATAAAAATGACATTTGTTCCTAAAATGTTATTTTTAAAAATCAGTCTATTTATTTTAAAAAGACCGCTAAGAGGAAAAGCTGTGCACCCTGGTAAGGTTTACAGCCCATTATCATTAGAACAGGTAGAGACGGAAAAAATTCTGTGGTTTCCTATTCTCATTTGGCACCCTGAGTCTGACCATTACAAAAGAACAAAGAATGCACAAAAACAGGTGGCAGATCCAGGACCCTGATATGAAGGGTCACTTACCTAGCTGTTGGAAAAATAAGGGGGGAACTATTAAAAGATAAATGACATGACTTTCTATAATACATGTAAGGTGATTGCCGTATTTCACAAATACATAATGTAATTGATATATACCATATGTGCTTTCTATAGACATCGCCGACAACTTAATTCTTTATTACAGACAAAACAGTTTGAAAACCAGCAATCAGGAAGCACTAGATCATCTCTATGACTCCACTACTAATATTCTGAATTTCTAAACACCCTGTTGGAAGTTATTCAGGCTTGACCATACTACAGTCAAGTCCAAAACTCATTTCGAGCATGCTTTTTTAGCATCTGGTTCCAGTGACTCCCCTTTAACCCACAGAAGGTCCTGACTTGAAAAGAATGTTTCCTTCTTTGCAAAATACCCTACAAGCAGTCCCCAACTTACAAACACACTGCCACCCAAAAGTTCACTGGCTGTGCAAAAATGGAACACATTTTTCCACATAAATGAGTGAGGATTAGGTTCCCAGCATAGCTTCTAATGTCATTTAACCCATACTGACGAACAGTCTACAAAACAAGAGAAAGCAATACTGCTGCATTTCTAAAATTTAAGTAGAGAAGAACACCAGTACAACTGAGTAAATGCTGGTGCTTGAGGACACAGACCTATGCTTCTAAAGCTTTTTTCTTCATGCTACTCACAGAAAATGGCCAGCATGGCTGGTTCTTCAACACATAACCTGTCCACCATCTCTCCGGAGGTCTCTACTCCAAACCTCTTGGCCTCACTAGTTTTCTGTGTGTCTCCAGAGACGAGCCCTCAAGTGCATAAAACCCTCTTAGGGTCAACATGCAAAGCACATCTTTAGCACAGCTGGGAACCAGGCAGAGGAGAAGGCAGCAGCCTCTAAATGGAGGTCGCAATAGCTGCGCATCTGTTGTCTTGGGGCCCAAAGGCTCACACATAATTACATGTTTCCTAAGTTCCAGATCTGGCTGGGGGCAGTTGAGAACCAGACAGTAAAATTATCACTAAGTAGCCAAATGCCTAGCAAGGTCCCTGATTTAGATAAATCTCTACTTTTTCTACACAGGGAGATCCTCAATTATAGGTTCCTCTTTATTTTTGCCCACAAATCTAAGAAGCTTCCCTTCCAGATTTCCAGTCAAAGGGACAGTAATTAACAGTAATTGTTGAGTGCCTCTGTGTGGCACTATTTTATTCTCATTTAAGGGTCTAAGTGTCTTGTCAAGGCCACTCAGCAATGACGTTGGAACTGTGACCTGAAACTAGACCCCACCTGGTGGATCTGAAGTCCCTGGAAGCAGTCGATGCCAGGAGTCGGCAGCCAGCAACAGGCTGAGTGCACTATTATGGTAAGAAAAAGAAAAAAAAAAAAAGCTGACACAAGTCTCAGACTGCAGCAGCTCCATTTCCCCCTGCGGAAACAAGGGGGCGCTTGGGATGTTCTCCGATCACTTCTCCCTAAAATTAAGTTTTCCCAAGTGTTGGTACTTAAACGGGGCTCTCTGAAATGTGCCACCCTCGAGGTTCCGGGGGCGGGTTGGGGTTTTTTACTCCCCAGGACCTCACGCTTCCAGGCATCTCAGGTTGCCATTCCCTGAGCAGCAGAGATGTGGCCAGACTACCACCCTACGGATGCTTTCTGATGCGGATGCGGCCCTGTCCTGGCCCTGGCTGCCTTAGCAAGGGCAACCTCACGCTTCCCTGAGTGTTTTTGAAGCAGCAGGAAGAGACACTTCAGAGCACAGGTGACAGGATTAGCTTCCGAGAATAGTACCATCTGAGACCACTTAAAAGGAAGGGAAAATCAAAAATGAGACTATGCGTAGGCATAAAGAGACTGATGAGAGCACATACCTGGGGACTTGAATGTTTTCAGTCAAGTATTTAGTAAGGATTTCTACCAAGGCTCATAAGAGGACTGATGGCTTTCTTTTCAATAAGCAAGGACTTCCAAGTGGGAATCATTAAAGAATAATAAAAAATGATGAGGGTCTCCTATCAGAACTCCTCTCTCCCGAGGGTCACCCAATAATTATCAATCAGTTTACTGAAAATGATAATATAATTTACTGAAATTTAAAAGCGGCTTCATGAAATTGGCATGTATTCCCCTGAAGGCAGAAGAGCATGGTGAAGACAAAACAGGCTTGTGTTACACAGATCTGTGCTCGAATCCGGATGTGGATGGGTGACCTTTGATTCATCTCCTTTAGCCTCAGTTTCTTCAACCACAAGATGGCCAGGTAGGGGACACCTATCTTATAGGAATGTACAAGCATTCAATAAACCAGAGCTAATTCGTTTTACTGGTGCTAAGACACAAATTATATTTGACAAGTTGCTTTCTTTTCTTTTTCAAAACAAAAAGCAGTTTCAAGCACTTACTTATGCCTGGTAAAGTATGGGGCATTTATGGAAAATCATGTAGACTTAATCCCTGCTCTCTTGGACTTTATCATCACAATCCCAAGGATACTAACAAACAGGGATATTAGATTAGATATTCGGTAAGATGAAGAATTTACTCTGTATAAACGTCACGCATAATTGCAGGGAGGTGAGCTAGAGTCCTGTGGACATAGTACTTTCTCTTTTTAACAATCGTGAAAAGACTTCAACAGAGAAAAAGGCAGCTCAATGGTGGTGGTGTTGCAGCCTTAGCAACGACTTCAAGGAAGGAGGGGGACAAAGGTGGGGGAAAAGAAGTGGATCCTGGACTTCCTTGGTGGCGCAGTGGTTAAGAATCCACTTGCCAATGCAGGGGACACGGGTTCGAGCCCTGGTCTGAGAAGATCTCACATGCCGCAAAGCAACCAGGCCGATGCGCCACAACTACTGAGCCTGTGCTCTAGAGCCTGTGAGCCACAACTACTGAGCCTGTGCTCTAGAGCCCCCGAGCCACAACTACTGAGCCCACGTGCCACAACTACTGAAGCCCATGTGCCTACAGCCCGCGCACCGCAACGAAGAGTAGCCCCTGCTAGCCACAACTAGAGAAAGCCCGCGCACAGCCACAAAGACCAACACAGCCAAAAATTAATTAATTAAAAAAAAAAAAAACAGTTTAGAAAAGAAGAAGTGGATCCTGAAAGGCAGGTGGTTAACACTGAAAACAGCAGCGCACCAGGCATGCTTGGAGTTAAGGTACAGATGGGTTTCAGATGAAAGGTACAGATGAAAGTCCAGAGCTCCCATGGGACGGGAGGGGTCTGTCCTACTGCAAATGCGATGGTGATGTGAGCTGATTCAAAGCTGGGAGCAATGAACACAGACAGCCCCAGCACACAGCAACCTACAAGGAGGCTGGGGAAAGGGGGAGGGCACTGCAGTGGGATGGAAGGGCTACTGTCAAGGGGAGGCAAGGTGGGCAGGGAGGGTGGAGTGTTCACCAGAGAGGGTGAGGGACCCTCCCCCGGGATTCGAGTTTGGGAAGGGACTTTCTCTTCATTCCAGTTGAACCTGCTAACAGGGTGCTGTTTGGGTCTGAAATGCAGGGGAAGGTTTGTATACATAAATTTATATGGATTTTATTACAGTCTTCCATTCCCTGTGTCATAAATGTCACCACCCAGTGAACTGTCTTACCTTTCTCAGTCTTCAAATCAAACGTCAGGGAGTCAGGGCCAGCATCACCTGTAAATCTGTAGCATGGGATTTGAAACGGGACAGCTGCTAGTTCAGTAGATTCTGTGACATGTCCAGACACTCCTGCTGCAAGGCCTGGTATAACTTTCCTGGACTCAGCCTTTCCCTTCAGGGACAAGTTCCCAGGCCTATCAGAGCAGCCGCTGCTGGCTTGCTCATCTGTCAGCAAAAATCGAGCTAACGTAGGCAAGGCTGCCAAGGGGGCAGACAGGGAACCACAGCCACTTTCTGCATGGCACCCAGGGCAGCACCACCAGACCCACTGACACCTGCAGCAGGCACAGGGCAAGCAGGAAGAGCTGGACAGACACACGTGTGAATCCCCGGGTCCATCCCTTATTGGCTGAGCAAGCTTGGGCAGGTTACTTAACCTCTCTGAGTCTCCACTCCCTCCCCTGAAACAGAGGACCAGAACCTCACCTCAGGACAGAAGTAAATGAGCAGCTTTCTATCTTTAGGTGCACCCTGCACAGTGGCTAGAACACTCAATAACGCTTGTGGTCTCACAAACCAACCTCATGCACATACCTCATGTACCCTAACTTGAGATTTTTTGGAATGGTCTGGAAACAAACCTTTCTCTAGTCCTCCTACCATTCCCCTCCCTCACTTTCTCAGAGCGCTGATCCCAGAGGCCAAGATCCAAGATCCTCAGAACTCCTCCTGTACCACTCTCTCCATCCCTCCAGCAGACACAGATACGGGGAAACAACATAGGGAAATCACTCCGAGGGGACACACCTGGCTTGGTGAAAGCCTGTAACCCTTTAATGTGTGAGGCTGACACTGACAGCCTTGGGAGGGGTTAAAAAAAAAAAAAAGGAGAAAGGAAGGGGAGGGAGGGTGGCCAGAATGACAGTCAGATGACAGCCAGAGCAGCACATAAAGGACATGTGGGGTATGGTGGCAACGGGACATCATTCAAATGCCTCCGGCTTGGCACACGAAGCTGCCAAGCTGGCCTCTACTGGCTGCTCCCGTTCTGTCTGGAACGCCACCCTGCGAGTATCCCCACCCACCTTTCCAATCTGGCAAACTTCTGCTCATCTTTCCTACTGCAGCTCAGTCACCGTCTCTGCCTTCTCCAACTCCCCACCCCTGCGATGACATCTCCCTCTGGTGTTCCCACATCATGTCACCTACCCAACTGCACAGCCATCGCTTGTATCCATTATCTCTGTCCTCTCCTATTGCCTTACTCGTCTTTGTATGCCAGGTACTAGGGACTCAACAGGCACTTAACGTTGGCTGAATAAATTGATGACTCGGGTGGTATTCAGTACCATAGCCTGCCTCCTGCTCTGATGGAGCCTCATCAGCTTAGTGGAAACCAGGATTCAGCGAGATGAGGGTTCAAGTACCAGCTCCACCATCTGCTAGCTGTATGTGACCGGGGAAGACACTTGGGGAGACACTCATTTCTGAACCTCAGTTTTTCATGTATTAAAAGGAGGGATGAATAATACCGTCCACCTTCCATGACTGTGATTGACCTCAGGATCTCGAGAAGGCAGGTAGAAGAGAACTCTGGGAACTGTGGAGGCAAATGCTTTCCCAAGCCCCTGAAAAATGTTCTCTCCGCAGAGAATGAAGCCACATCACCTGTAGGAGGCCTTCTCGGTCTCATCTCTGTAGACAGGTTGCCCAATGTTAAAAAGAAAGCCCTGGAGCCCATGAAGGTTGCGTTTAACGCATATCCTTCATCCTCAGGCTCTAAATGCTCGTCCCAGGTGACATCTGAAACTGCCAAAGGACTGACATTTGACTCTGGAAGTGTTTTCCAATTAATTTATCTACCAAAGCTTTCCAGCTCCCCCTAGGTGAGCCCAAAGCTGAAGAGTTAGGAAGGTTAACAGTTAAATCACCACCTGGCCAACTAAACACAAGCAAAGCTGACACAATCACATGTCACAACTCCTAGTTCACTTACTGAAGTCATGCCAAGTTTCTCTTCCTAGGAGACACGCCTCTGGCCAGTTGCAGGGTATATACACACAGGAATGTCAACTAAGAAATTAAGACTGAGGGCTTCCCTAGTGGCACAGGGGTTGAGAGTCCGCCTGCCGATGCAGGGGACACGGGTTTGTGCCCCGGTCCGGAAAGATCCCACATGCCGCGGAGCGGCTGGGCCCGTGAGCCATGGCCACTGAGCCTGCATGTCCAGAGCCTGTGCTCCGCAACGGGAGAGGCCACAACGGTGAGAGGCCCGCGTACCGCAAAAAAAAAAAAAAGAAAAGAAAAGAAAAAAGAAATCAAGACTGAGAACCAAGGTTGGAGTAGTTAAAAAGAGGAAAAAAAATTTTAAGCCCAACGCTTTTAAAGATCATTACAAGTTACTTAGAGGAAAAAACTGAAATGACAACAAACAAAACTCACTTAACACCTAAAATGCCAGGTATTAGGCCTACAGCAGTCACTTAACGTTTGCCGAAGAAATTAACCCATCAGATGGTACCTAGTACTGTAAGTTGCCTACTGCTTTGATGGACCTTGATTAGCTTAGTAAAAACCAGGTTTCAAAAAGAAGATTCAAGTGCTGGCTGTGCCACTCACTAGTTGTATGAGCTTGGGGAAGACACATTTCTGAGCCTCGGTTCTATCATCTATAGTAAGTGGGATGGCGTATCTACTTTATATAAAATGTAACATACCGCTTAGAACACATAATACATAATACCTTCTACCCTGGAAAATGCACATCGCCTTATCACGGAGAGTTCTTTAGGGTCTAAAAACATTTTCATACCTATTTTCACCTTTTATTCTTGTAACACCTGAGTGCCACAGATAGGGCAAATTCCTTTCTACTTTATAGAGATGATCAAACATCTTGGAAGTTAGTCGACCTGCACCAGGACACACCCAGAGGCCGAGCAGAGCGCAGATTCAGAGTATTTTGACTTCTCTACTCTGCGGCTTTTCCCGGGGGCCATGCTGGCCAGGGAAGGGAAACAGAGCTCCAAGTCTCCCAGGGCCAGGCTGGCCCCTCTCTTCACCTCTGCCCCCACGTTCTACATCACAGGTAGCCCTGTCTCCACGTGCCACAGCCTCAGACATGGCGACTCCAGCGCATCACCCAAAGCAAGGTTCAACCAAACAGCACGTGTTCCACCACCCAACCTGTGTTCAGACAACTACGAAAACCTTGGGATGCGCAGGTGCAGAGATCACGTGGGTCCCAGTTAGACAAGACAGAAGGAGCTTGTGAGAGAAAATGCAAAAACTGGGAAGTGACTGAACCCACATGTGAAAACAGTTTTACTTCCTACCGTGGTGGACTGTGTGCCAACTGAAATGTGTTCAACTGTGAGCGGTTCTGAAACAAGATGCAAGGAAGTAGGATCTGTTGCTATATATAAGTGACTTACTGGGGGACATCTTTACTGCAAAGTACATGGAGATTCAGAGAGACCAGGAATAGGCATTTATAGGAATGAATTCAGAAAGCCTGACTCCTTGGAACTAACCTTCACACACTAAGGCCTACAACATGGGGAAAGAGGTCCTGAAGAGAGCTAGTTGGACCCTGCCAATTACAATCTATATCATTCCAGAGATGAAGAATGTCCTTTTCCTTTGTTTTACAAGTGTCCAACTCTCCAAGGTAAAACAGTTCAGAACAGGCAGAAAAAAATACAGGTTGACAAGCACTTCACACAGGGTGAAAAAGTGGCGATCATCATTTTCTCCAGCAAGATACTTTATTCTGTCCCTTCTCTTTTCATTGTCCCTGTGTGCAAGGTACCTAGCAAACTATTAATTACACCTTCAGAAGGGACTTACCTAACTTTTCAAAACCAGTTAAAATCTTTTCAACTATGTCCTTCTAAAGTAGGGTCCAATAAGTGTTGGGGATCTGTAGGAAAAACAGAAGTATAAAGGAAAGAGTTCGGGGACTGAAATGAAGAAAGTAAGGTATTATTTATGGACTCAAAAAGATACGGTGCGGCCAAATAAAAAAGAGAGAAAAGAAAAGATATGGTCGGGACTTCCCTGGTGGTCCAGTGGTTAAGACTCCACACTCCCAATGCAGCAAGCCTGGGTTCCATCCCTGGTCAGGGAACTAAGATCCCACATACCACGACAAAGCCCGCGTGCCGCAACTGCTGAGCCCACGTGCCACAGCTAGAGAAGCCCGCGCACCGCAACGAAGACCCGGCGCAGCCAAAAATGAATAAAGAAATGATTTTAAAAAATTAACTTAAAAGAAAAGGTATGGTGAAGGAAGAGTTATGGTGTGGGGGGCTGATTTAGAGTGAAGAGCTGAACAAAAATCAGAACATCAAGAGAGGAAAATACAAATTTCTTTCTTTAATCTATAAAGATTCAAAAGATACATTTTTTTTTAAAAGGAGGCTGAGTTAGCAATGTACAGTCTAACTCTAAGAGGCGGGTCTGGGGGAGGGGACACAGGTCACTGAAAAGGGCACTGGCATGCAGCTACACAGCTACACTGGTTGGGTTGGTCATGGGCCTTACACAACCCGGCAGTTCTCTGCATTATTCGAGTGATCAAGTCCTGGAGGGAAACCAGAGAAACCAAAGTTTACTTTCCCATGGGATGCGTGGTAATCACCTGAATGAAGTTATTAACTAATATCCTAGGACCAGAGCCCCTTGTTCCCCATCCCTCCCTGTGGCATGGGTGGTTTCAGAAGCTAAGCCCCTTCTTTTTGTGTGGGATGGTGTACACATTCTCTGGCCTGCCACCACACTCCATGGTGCCTTGGGGGAAAACCATTCCAGAATCCACTGCTTGACTGCTTCCTACCGCTCCCTCAGGAAATCTCAGCAGGCATTCTGCCTCACCACTGGAACCCCCAAATGAAGGGAGATACAAATGGGACCCCACCTCCCCCAGTCTTCAAACTTCCCTGAGAGCAGGGGATTCTGACAGCTCGGCTCTAGTTGAGAAGGCTGCTGAAAAAGCGGTACCCAAGATTCTATCTAAAGCTGCTAAGGAAGAAAGTTTGAAAGATGAGATCTTTACATTCGAATAACTACATACAAGTGCTCCCATAAACGGACATTCCAAGAGCTCTGATGGCTTTTCCAGAGTCTTGTGTTTGTGCAAGTTAAGAACTCCCAAGGAGGTAACTCACTTGTCCCCAGTTGTGAAATACTCATGAAGGGAGACACAACTAGGGCGTGGAGATGGAAATGAAAATTTCCAGAATATCACTAGTACCTTAACCTTGTGTCACCAGGGGCCCAAAATAAATACTTTCCATTATCTTCACAGGTTATAAGCACCAAACAGAGGAGGGAGTAGAGAAGAAAAGCTCTCTGTGAAATGCATTCTGACAGAGGATGACATTCACGGAGGGAGGTGATTCCTTTTTGGATAAAGACCCTTTCTGCAAACTCCCAGCTGGGTAGGGGAGAGACGGAAAGAGAACCCACTGGATTTAGCAGGCAGACATGATACTTAGCGTTCTTTAAAAGATATAACTATTTGGGGCTTCCCTGGTGGCGCAGTGGTTGAGAGTCCGCCTGCCAATGCAGGGGATGTGGGTTCGTGCCCCGGGCCAGGAAGATCCCACATGCCGCCGAACGGCTGGGCCCGTGAGCCATGGCCGCTGAACCTGCGTGTCCAGGGCCTGTGCTCCGCAGCGGGAGAGGCCACAGCAGTGAGAGGCCCACGTACCACAAAAAAAAAAAAAAAAAAAAGATATAATTATTTGGTATACTGGCATGCTGGTTTATTTTTCATAGAGACAAAAAAAATCTCATAAATATGCCTGACAAGTTCAGTGTTGGAGATGCAATAAGGGAATATCCTTCTCCTTTGACTTTGCAAAAACAGATGGGCATTAAAATCACTGAGATGGTCTGCTCTACACTGAGTTGCTCCCCAGCACCCAAATTTTCCCATCCTGCCCTCCAACCTCTGACCAGATCCAGGAGAGAAAAACTGTCAGTAGGTTGGGCTCTTTCTGGTGCCTCCAGGTGCTAATCTGAAGGCCTGATGGCAATCCATAGCTTTAAAGTCTGTTCTCTATGATTCACGTGGTTCTGCAAAATTCTGTGGGAAGGTGGCCCCTCAGAGCTCACAGACGCCAGGCTGGAACCCTGATATTCACGTGACACGTAACTCACAACGAAAGGGACAAGTTAGAAGAGAAGAAACCAGAGCCAGGGCCCTGAGAGGGGCACAGCCTGGGGAACAAGAGCCTTGACGAGGGAGACCTTGCTTTGATACTTGAGAGATGTTTGACTCAAAGCCACAGCAAGAGCTGTACTGGCTTGAGATTGATTCTCATCACTGTATACGAGGACTTTTCAGAATGTCCCAGTTAAACCAGATGGTACCAGGTATCCAGGCTGGGCACTGAGGTCACCCCTAAGAACCTCACCCAGACCCAGTTAAAAAAAAAAAAAACTGGGGCACAAAATGAAAACTTCCTTCCAAACATTCAAAAGGAAACTAAGACAAAGGAAAGAGCCTGAGAATCTGTGTGCTTATGGATGAAGCCAGAAGACAAAAGAATAAATCGGAGAGAAAAACCACCACCACAATGCACCTTTCACAATGTTTCCCCTGGGGGTTGACGGCCACAACCGGATCTCAGAGATACCCAGGTGTACCGGGTCAGCTCCAAAGATGAGACACAGATCACAGAGGGAAAAGAATCTTGTGTTTACCTTCCCCAAGATTCAGACTATGTGACCTGGAAGGGAATTTCAAGGCTGTCTAATCCAGTTCCCCTCAACGTGGACCTAAAGAAGGTGTCTGTTCCGGCATATGGAGCAAGCTTGGGTTCTTTTCCTGACTATTCCTTACCATTTCTGGGTCACCCCAGTCAAACCTCTTACCTGTTAATCCAGTCCATCTCTCTGAGTAATGAGTGTTAGTAATTACACCTTCTTGATACAGAAAATGACCAAGTTACGGAGGTTTATGACTTACTATTAACTATTCAGCAAAACCTGGTAAAGGCTGAATGAAAAATGTGGAGGAAGGTACCACACCAAGAACAGAAAGGGAAGAACTACTGCGAACAAGAAAACCCTCTGCTACTCACTCCAAGAGACATGCTTTCCCAGCTAAAACCAGCTTTTCCAGTGTGTATAAACCCTCACGACAATTACCCTACAAAACTGGTCACTAACCCCCAACACAAAAAGAGCCAAGAGGGAGGCGATATATGTATACATATAGCTGATTCACTTTGTCGTACAGCAGAAACTAAGACAACATCGTCAAGCCATTATACTGCAAAAAAAAAAAAAAAAAAAAAAAAAAGGTTAGAGCCAAAGATGAGAAAAGGAATTTTGTCTTAAGCAGGAATTAATCTTGTGTTTCTCTCTCAATGCTGCACCTGATCATTCTGTATAAAGCAATCATTAGTACCTGAGCACTGGCTTCCTCCTCTCTCCCCACCCTCCCCCCACTCCGGCCCTGCCCTGCCCCTTTCCCGCTACATCTCTGAGGCCAGCAAGTCCCAGACCAGGATCCCTTCAGGACTACTTCATTAACTGCAGCTCCAGAGAGAAATTCTGCTTGGGGTCTGGTTTTCCCCAACCCCTGTCCCAAATCCAGAGCCCACACTTTCACCATGAACTACACAAAGGCAATGTTTTGTCTCCAGTTAGGATTCTCAGAGCAGTGGCACCGCACCACCTGACCTCCTGTCTGGTTCGTTGGTAAACACTTGAGACCCACAAAACCATAACTCCTCCTTTGTCCTTATCTCCGCCCCTCCCCCCAGGCTGGGTAAACTGTACCAAGTATTATAGAAGTAAATCAACACTGACTTTCCATCTGTGAAAATCTGCCTAGTCCTTCTGTTGAGTGCACTTTGAAGACTCTGCTCTTCCCTACTGTCATTCGTATTTCCTTTTCATAATCATATTAGCAGTTTGCCTTTTCCCACATTGGGCTCATTTCGTTCCACACCCACCTAGGCAGTCCCACCTTGTGCTTCCCTGAAACCTGGCATATGTTCTGAAGCCTAAGGATAAGGACCTGAAGGGCAGCTAGTACCAAAAGCTAACAGACTCACAGACATCCATGTCTGCTCCAAACTCCCAGTCTATCGAAAGCCCAATGTTTCTTCTAGAAATTCAACCTCTACCAATTCTAAGATTCCTGTATGGTTATATGAACGAATGAGGTAAAACTGAACAGCCGAGGAGAAAAATAAGCGGGTCACAAAATACATCTAAGCAGTTAGCAACCGCATGACAACCTTTAACTTCATAACTGAGAGCAAATCAACAATACCCTTCATTTTTTTTCAATTCAAAATAGCAGTTGAAATATTCAGTAACACCCAACACTATCCCACAACTCAGCTATGAACAAAGTTTATATGATCATAATAATGTAAAACACTAAATGTCGCTCTGCATACATACACTACCAAATGAAAAACAGATAGCTAGTGGGAAGCAGCTGCATAGCACAGGGAATCAGCTCGGTGCTTTGCGACCACCTAGAGGGGTGGGATAGGGAGGGTGGGAGGGAGGCTCAAGAGGGAGGGGATATGGGGATATATGTGTACATATAGCTGATTCACTGATACAGCAGAAACTAACACAACATTGTAAAGCAATTATACTCTAATAAAGATGTAAAAAAAAAAAAACCAAAACTGGTTCACTTTGTTGTACAGCAGAAACTAACATAACACTGTAATTCAACTGTACTCCAATAAAAATTAATTAATAAAGAAAATTTATGGGACTTCCCTTGTGGCGCAGTGCTTAAGAATCCGCCTGCCAAGGCAGGGGACATGGGCTCGATCCCTGGTCCGGGGAAGATCCCACATGCCGCGGAGCAGCTAAGCCTGTGTGCCACAAATACCGAGCTCGCGCTCTAGAGCCCGTGAGCCATAACTACTGAGCCCACGTGCTGCAATTACTGGTGCCCACGTGCTGCAATTACTGAAGCCTGCAGCGCCTACTGAAGCGTGCTCCGCAACTAGAGAAACCACAGCAATAAGAAGCCCACACACCGCAATGAAGCGTAGCCCCCGCTCGCCGCAACTAGAGAAAGCCCACGCACAACGAAGACCCAATGCAGCCAAAAATCAATCAATCAATAAAAATTTTTAAAAAAAGAAAATTTATTTTTTTAACAAGAAATAAATAAATGTTGCTCTAACTGAAACTTGATATAATTATATTAGAACAAGAGACGTAGGGGAAGAGGTGTTAGTTAAAACCTCATCATCTACAACAGGGAGTCAATAAAGAATGTTTAATATTGGGAGAGGAAAATAGCAGTGAAAATGTGATTTTCTGAAATTCAGAAATAGTGAAATAATCAAAAGAATTGAAAGTGTTTGTCTCTGGGAAATGGGATGGAGCGAAGGAGAAAGGACTCCTTATTTAGGGTTATAAGCCTTTCTGCAGAGGTAGTCATCCTTACTGTCATCATCATCTTCCTAAAAGCTATTTACTAAATACCAGGTAACGTTTCAACTGCCATCTCTATATTATTTCACCTCTTTTGAGAGGTACATTTTGGTACCCATTTTACAGATGAGGAAAATGAGGCACAGCAAGCAACTTTCCTCAAGCCCACTGCACTAGGCAGTAGCAGAGCAAAGGCAGAACTATTTGTCTTTTTATACCAAATACATTTTTTAAACTTTTACCAAGTAATAACATACAGGTTAAATTTTTAATCAGGTACCTGCACAAAAGCAGCAGCATTTGGAATAAAAACAGCCAGTTAAGGCTTCCCTGGTGGTGCAGTGGTTGAGAGTCCAGTCCGCCTGCCGATGCAGGGGACACGGGTTCGTGCCCTAGTCCGGGAGGATCCCACATGCCGCGGGGCGGCTGGGCCCGTGAGCCATGGCCCCTGAGCCTGCGTGTCTGGAGCCTGTGCTCCGCAACGGGAGAGGCCACAACAGTAAGAGGCCTGCATACCGCAAAAAAAAACAAAACAAAACAAAAACAAAACAAAAAAAAACAGCCAGTTAAATATGAGGGTGTGAGCTATTTCCAAACTACATGATAAAAGGCTCAGATGGGGACAAAAGTGGGCATGACATTAGTGTCACACCAAAATGTTTATTTAATCTGACCAGGTGCCCCCTGTATACAGGCTGAGCCCACATTCTCCTCAATTAGTGAGAACCTCTGTGCCCTAATGAGGAAACGTCCAAACTGCCCTCTCTAGAGGGCACCCACCTCATTTCCTCAAACTAGAAAAAAGTATTTCCAATCTCTAAATCAAGTCAGCCTCCAGAACCGCTGTAGCCTGAGAATGAGAGTGTGTTAATACCCGTATCAAAAAGGGCTCTTTGTGTCCTCATGCTCCATTCTGGGATGGAAAGCTCCTCCAGCAAAATGCGCACACTTAACAAGATTCTACATAGTTTAAGAAATTGATGGCCCTTCTGGAACACCACCCTAGGGCCCCAGGCTAACCTAAGAGCCCCTGCCCTTCAGGGAAAGCCTCCGCTCCCACTGGAGGGGAAGAGAAGGAAAGACATGACTTAACCACTTCCCAAATGTTATTATAAAAGGTTGTTATTACACAAAGAAAATTTTACGCCGTCTTTTTTTTCTCATCAGCACAATCATAGGAACTAGGAAAAGACCGCAGTCAGTAACCAGGATGCTCAAACCTCCAAATAAGGTATATCCTTAGAGTTTAGCAACATTAACTTTCTTTACAGGGATGACATCTTCTAGTAAGAATCAACAGAAAATAGATGGCAGCAGCCATCTGGACGAGCACCACTCTCCCCAGGATATTGCTGATGAAGCTAAAATGTTCCCCAAATCTCAAGAAGACTGACATTTAGGTAACATAAAACAATTTCAGGGCCGTTCATTGTTGCACAGCTAAGATAATGTCATAGCTCAAGGGACATGTCCCCAGGGAGTCATGGAGGAAAAGAAATGTTTCCCAAGAGGGTTAACATTTATGTAAAAGGACTCTATCTGTGAATAAGTGTATGCTTGTAATTGAAAAAAGCTTTTTGAGGAAACCAACCAAATTGTACTGCAGAAGGGTGCTGAAAGAGGACTTCATTTCCACTTTTTGCTTGGTATATTTCATGTTCATTCCACACAGCCAGTGCAGAGCACCACACTGGGAGCTGCAGGAAGCCAGGCACCTGTCCTATCCAGCTTACACTGAGACTCAGCAGAAGACAGTGGGGTCTTGGACTCTGGAGCCAAACTGCTTGGATTTAAATTCCATTGCTACCACATAGTGCTTACGGACTTGAGACAGTTACTTAACGTCTCTGTACTACAATCTCCTCATCTGGAAATCGGGGATAATTACAGTAACGTATCTCTCGGGGTTCTTAGAAGGATTTAAGGAGTTAAGAAATATATAACACTTGGAACAGTACACAGTCAGTGCTCAGAAAAACATTAGCTATTATTTTTAAAAGTATTTTGAAAAGAAATAGAAAATCAACATATGTACAAATAATTTCAGAAAGCGATGCAAGTAAAATAAAATAAGGCAGTGGAATAGAGTGACTGCAGGCACTCCAACATGTCATGCTGATGTTTCACAAGAGCATGTGTTACTTCTGATTAAGAAAAAAAAGAAGTGGCAAAAGATGATAAAAGTTGTACTTTCTAATAAATTAAAAGACTGTGCCTGGGAATTCCCTGGTGGTCAGGGAATTCCCTGGCAGTCCAGTGATTAGGACTCCATGCTTTTATTGCAGGGGGCATGGGTTTGACCCCTGGTCGGGGAACTAAGATCCTGCAAGCCGTGGGCTGTGGCTGGAAATAATAATAAAATAAAATTAAAAAATAAAATAAAATAATTTTAAAAAAGACTGTGCCACCCCTCAAAACACCAGTGACCCAACAACTTCTTGAAATTGAAATATCTACCTAGGAACTCAATAGAAAAGCAATGGTTTTTCCTATAAATACAGGGTTCATTTAAAGCTGACTTTTTTTCACACTCATGTATAATAACTTTTTTTGTGTGTGTGGTACGCGGGCCTCTCACTGTCGCGGCCTCTCCCGCTGCGGAGCACAGGCTCAGCGGCCATGGCTCAAGGGCCCAGCCGCTCCGCAGCATGTGGGATCTTCCCGGATCGGGTCACGAACCCGTGTCCCCTGCATCGGCAGGCGGACTCTCAAACACTGCGCCACCAGGGAAGCCCTATAATAACTTTTGACAAAGTTTTCTGCACTAGTCCCATGTTCTAAAACATCAGTGCCCAGTCCATCTGCCATCCCCATGCCTGCTCTCCTTTCACACACCTACACACACATGACAGGCACGGCAGAGGTTAAACCAGATGCAACATCAACAAGTGTGGGACTTCCCAGGTGGTGCAGTGGTTAAGAATCCACCTGGCAATACAGGGGACACGGGTTCGATAACTGGTCTGGGAAGATCCCACATGCCGCAGAGTGACTAAAGCCGTGCACCACAACTACTGAGCCTGTGCTCTAGAGCCTGTGAGCCACAACTACTGAGCCCACATGCCTAGAGCCCGTGCTCCGCAACAAGAGAAGCCACCGCAATGAGAAGCTCACACACCCCAACGAAGAGTAGCCCCCAGCTCACCGCAACTAGAGAAAGCCCGCACGCAGCATTGAAGACCCAATGCAGCAAAAAATTAATTAATTTTTTTTTAAAAAAGGCCTGGCTATAAATTACTAAAAAAAATCAACAAGTGTGCCTCCTGCTAGTATACTTCCTACCAACACTAGTTTAATGTTCAGCTCTGCAGAGAGCAACTGCCATGAACATCTGTGCCACACCAACCAAGAACTATATATATGTGAGATTAACTTTTCAGATCTCAAATTCTGATGTTAGAATGAAAAAAAAAAAATTATCCAGGTGAACCCATACATAACTCAACCCTACACTCGTAGCAAAGCAAAAAACAAAACAAACAAAAACAAAGAAAACCCTCATACCTATGATATTCTAGGTATAGTAGAGATGAAAGACTTTGCTTTTAAAACTCAGTCTGCTGGGAAGAAAAATAAGCAAACAGCGAACAGCGTGCTAGAGGGAAGAGAACACAGGATCGGAACCTCAATTCAGAGCACAGTGGACGGCCAGAGAACACCTCCCAGGGCTTTGAAGGGACTGGACAAAAGGGGAGGGGACAACATGTGAAGAAGCAGCAGCCACACGTCCAGAGGTGTGGAGGTGAGCCGTCCAAGATCTGGGAACTGACATCTGGGTTGGAAAGGACAGGCATGGTGTATGTATGGGGAGAAACAGGAAGTAAGCCTGGAGAGACTAAACCATTGCTTAGGTGGGAGGCAATGCTGACAGCAAGACTGAAGGCAAAGAAGAGCCACTAAAGCATTTCTGGGGAGTGACAGGCATGATCACTCTAGCAACAGTGTGGAGAATGTCTTGAAAGAAGTCCAGATTGGCGGCTGGGAAGTCAACCACTGGAGAGTTATCCAGGCAAGAAATGATGGATGCAGGCGAGGGAGGGTGGGGGTAATTCCAAGGGAAATTCAGCAAGTAGAACTGGTGGGACCCCAGGAGCCAGGAAGGGTGTGGGAGGATGGAGGAGCGCTGGAGAGAGATGACTTGAGGTTTCTTTCCCATGCATTTCTGCGGAGGGAAAATATGGGTAGTGCAGCACCTGTGGCTGGAAGCAGTTGAGACTGGGTACTAGTGACTAGGTGTCTAGTCCTGAATAAACTTAGTTCATGAACATCAAAGGGCAATGCCCAGGAGACAGCTGGATAAGTGGGAAAGGAACCCAGGAACAGGCTCAGGGCAAGAAATCACCTGGGAGTCACCAACAAATGGAGGATACAGAGTATGCAGAGGGTACAAACCAGTGAGCTAAGGAGGGGGTTCTGAGGCATGACACATTCACAGGCAGAAAAAAACCCTCAGAAATGGAAGAACCATGAGACAGGAAGAAAGTCAGCCTAGAGTGGTAAAATCTAAAAACTTTCCCCAGGGACTTCCTTGGTGGCGCAGAGGTTAAGAATCCGCCTGCCGATGCAGGGGACATGCGTTCATGCCCTGGTCTGCGAAGATCCCACATGCCTCAGAGCAACTAAGCCCATGTGCCACGACTACTGAGCCTGCGCTCTAGAGCCCACGAGCCATGACTACTGAGCCCACGTGCCACAACTACTGAGCTCGCACACCTAGAGCCCGTGCTCTGCAACAAGGCAAGCCACCTCGATTAATGATAAGTCTGCTCACCGCAACCAAGAGCAGCCCCCGCTCGCGGCAACCAGAGAAAGCCCGCGTGCAGCAACGAAGACCCAAGGCAGCCAAAAGTAAAAAAATAAATTAATTAAAAAAAGAAACGTTCGTCAGAGGAATTGGTCATTGTCAATTGTTACAGAAGAGTAAACTAAGGAATCAACAGCTTTAACGGGCCTTAGGGACCAGGTGATTATTGGTGACTTTAGCAAGAAAAGCTTTACCATAGCCGTTAACATTCTCCAACTCCTCTTAACTTCTGACAACACTTGCTGACTGTACCATTTATTCGGCACTTGTCACACCTTCAATAATCAGACCGAAGTCCTTTCTATGCAAGAGACTAGGAATACAAAGATGGACAACCTGCATTCCAGGATCCTGGAATCTGGAAGTCAGAGGTCTTGGATGGACCTGGAGGGTATCATGCTTAGTGAAATAAGTTAGAGAAAGACAAATACCGTATGTTATCACTTATATGTCGAATCTAAAAAATAAGACAAACTAGTGAATATAACAGAAAAAAACCCACAGACTCACAGATAGAGAGAACTAGTGGTTACCAGTGTGGAGAGGGAAGCGGGGAGCGATAAGATAGGGGTAGAGTATTAAGAGGTACCAACTGCTATGAATAGAATAAATAAGCTTCGAGGATATGTTGTACAGCACAGGGATTATAGCCAATATTTTACAGTAACTATAAATGGAGTATAGTCTACAAAAATTTTGAATTGCTATATTGTACACCTGATCTAATATAATACTATAAGTCAACTATATCTCAAAAATAAATAAATAAAAATGCTTTAAAATACGGGGGGGAAAAAGTCAGAGGTCTAACAGCTGAGCACAGTACTACAAAAGGGTAAATGCCATAGGAGAAGAGTAAAGGGATTATATTTAGTTGGGTTTGGAAGACATTTATTAAACACCTACCACGTGGTTGGGTAGTAGGTTAGCACCCGTGAGTCAGACCTAGACATGTGAGCCCCACGAGGTCAAGGGCTTTATCTAATCACTGTTGTGGTCCCAGTACTTAACAGTGTGCCTGGCCCTTTGTCAGAAATCAATAAATATTTACAGAATGAACCAATGAATGGAAGACACGACCTTTTCTCTCAGAGGCAGACAAGGGTGAAAGCGTCAGTGGCTTTATTTTCATATGCATGTATCTCCTATACTAGACCAAGTTCCTAGAGTCCCACAAGTCATACGTGGTAACTCTACAGCTATGAAACACTGCCTCGCATCTAGCAGACAATCAAGAGACAATTGACAGGAGGGTAGTGATGGCAAGGAACTTGCAGTGATGCTGGTCACAATATATTTCTTAACTTGGGCGAGTACCTACACAGGTGCAGTCACTTTGTGATTAATTCACTGAACCACACACTTGTAATTTACACCCATTCCTGTATGTTGTATTTTTAATTAAAAGGGTTTTTGTTTTTTTTTTTTAAGAAAGTAATGTTAGGGGCTTCCCTGGTGGCGCAGTGGTTGAGAGTCCGCCTGCCGATGCTGGGGACACGGGTTCATGCCCCGGTCCAGGAAGATCCCACATGCCGCGGAGCGGCTGGGCCCGTGAGCCATGGCCGCTGAGCCTGCGCGTCCGGAGCCTGTGCTCCGCAATGGGAGAGGCCACAACAGTGAGAGGCCCGCGTACCGCAAAAGAAATAAAAGAAAGTAACGTTAGGGAATTCCCTGGCGGGCGGTCCAGCAGTTAGGACTCCATGCTTCTATTTCAGGGGGCGCAGGTTTGATCCCTGGTCAGGGAACTAAGTTCCCACAAGCCACGTGGCACAGCCAAAAAAAAAAAGGTATGTTAATTAATTGCTTTTTTTCCCCCCATAACTACACTTTATAAAACAAGTCCATCTTAACAGCTACAGAACAGGATCGCTAAGGCCTCCAGCAAGTTGGGGATGAGAAAAAGAACACTGAGAAGTCAACATCTGACTAGTCATGGCCTTATCAGAAAAGAGGACAGGCCATGGCCTCAAGGAGACAGCACCACGGTTAGCAGGTAGGAATCACAATGCCCAAATGGGTCCTCATCACTATCAACACCGCAACGCCTGGACAGCACCAGGCTCATGTGCTCAGGGAGCCGTGCTGGTCAGAAGTGTCAGCAGGATGGCCAAAGAGCCTGCAGTGACAGCACGGCTGCTGCAGAGCAGGAACCACGGTGCAGGCGAACAGGTCCCCTGTAGACTCCCTGCAATGTATGTACTTCTGCTCCTTCCCATGGAATCCTAGCAACTCTCCAAACGAGACATGATCTCCTTTTCACAGATGGAGAAAGGGGTTCAGAAGAAACAGATGAAGAGTGGTGGAACTGGGACGTTAACACAAGCACGCTGACTCCAAAGCCCATCGAGCTGTCTGGACCTACTGGAGATCTACTGCAATCCCTGCTGCAAGGAGAGACATCATAAAGCTTTGATTCTATCACACCAAGACCTTGAACCCCACAAAGACCTGCAAAAGGAGCCTCATGGCAGGCTGGGGATTAGCTTTTCTCAGATGTACAAAACACAAGCTTTTCCACTTCCAGCATGACGTCCCGTGATCGTGTCCCTCCGGAACCCAAATGGTCAATCCAGCACAGCCTCTAGCTTGTGTCCTCCAGAGTCACACAAGGAGGGCTCTGCCTGCAATGCCTTCAGAAGAATACTCACTGCCCCTTATTCAATTGCTATGTGTCACTCCGTCATCTGCTACTTATGCTTTCAGAGGTTTACTTTCTCAGGACTTCCCTGGTGGTGCAGTGGTTAAGACTCCATGCTCCCAATGCAGGGGGCCCGGTCCTGGTCAGGGAACTAGATCCCACATGCATGCCACAGCTAAGGAGTTCATGTGTGGCAACTAAGGAGCCCGCACACCGCAACTAAGACCCAGCACAACCAAAATAAATTAATTAATAATATTAAAAAAAAATTTTACTTTCTCTACAAGGGGGGTAGAGGAAAATGAAGCCACTGACTAATTAAAATAGCATGTTTTACAACCTAAACGTCTATCGACATATTAATGAATAAAGATGTGGTACGAATATACAATGGAATACTACTCATCCATAAAAAAGAATGAAATAATGTCATTTGCAGCAACATGGATGGACCTAGAGTTATCATGCTAAGTGAAGTCAGACAAAGACAAATACCATATGATATCATTTACATGTGGAATCTAAAATATGACACAAATGAACTTATCTATGAAACAGAAACAGACTCAAAGACACAGAGAACAGACTTGTGGTTGCCAAGGGGGGGTGGGGGGGAGGAAAGATTGGGAATTTGAGATCAACAGATGCAAACTATTATATATAGAATGAATAAACAACAAGGTCTGACTGTATAGCACAGGGAACTCTATTCAATATCCTGTGACAAACCATAATGGAAAACAATATGAAAAAGAATGTATAAATATATGTATAAATGAATCACTTTGCTGTACAGCAGAAATTAACACAACATTGTGAATCAACTGTACTTCAATAAAATAAAATAAAATAAACTTTTAATGCATGTTTTAGCTCATTAGAAAAATCAACAGGTCCCCAGGAAATGCAGCCCACCTGAAACAGTAGGGCTCTTAACCAATCTCCTCACCAAACTCAACTACTGGAGAAATTCTGGAGAAAGTTTGCGCGGACAACCAATACACCATACAACAGAAACAGGTCCTCAGAAACCCTCCACTGGGACTTCCCTGCTGGTGCAGTGGTTAAGAATCTGCCTGCCAATGCAGGGGACACGGGTTTGATCCCTGGTCCAGGAAGATCCCACATGCCGCAGAGCAACTAAGCCCGTGCGCCGCAACTACTGAGCCTGCGCTCTAGAGCACACATGCTGCAACTACTGAACCTATGTGCTGCAACTAGTGAAGCCCGTGCTCCGCAACAAGAGAAGCCACCGCAATGAGAAGCCCACGCACTACAAGGAAGAAGAGCCCCCACCCGCCGCAACTAGAGAAAGACCCCGCGCAGCAATGAAGACCCAACACAGCCAAA
Source organism: Pseudorca crassidens (assembly GCF_039906515.1). Lineage (NCBI taxonomy): Eukaryota > Metazoa > Chordata > Mammalia > Artiodactyla > Delphinidae > Pseudorca > Pseudorca crassidens. Next base: position 122,052,718 of record NC_090297.1, on the reverse strand, counting down.
AAAATAAAAATTAAAAAAAAAGAAAAGAAACCTTCCACTGAGACAAAGGGCAGTCATACCACAGCTGCTTTGATAAATGCCAGGCTGATTCCAATGCACCTGTTGGTAGAGGTGCTAACTCATGAGCTGCACAGATGCGGCAGGCTACCCGTGGCTCCTGGGTATTTGCCCCGGGTTCCAAGTTCTATTCCTGCGCAGAACTACTTATTATCAGTCCTATCATAAATTTACTAGAGCAGTGAAGACCTCAACTGTTTCAGTTTACAAAGTATCTGCATTTCTTTTGTCGAAAAAGAGAAAACATTTTAAATAGTAGCATCTCAGATCTTAACACTGCTGTTTTACAGCAGAAACTAAAGTTTGTAATACATATAATTATGTCTCATCTGTGTTGATGAAAGGAAGAACACTAATAACCCCAATGGGACAATACAAAATTACACACATAGCTTTGGACAGTGTCTGTCATGTCGAATCTCTCTAATTCAGTAAGGACACACTCTGTTGCCTACAAGCCACACTAAACTCAAAAGAACCTAAAAAGCAACCATGTTTTCCCACCCTATGGCTCTGCTCAGCACTTCTGCAACTCCAATCCATGCTATGAAAGGCCTATATTCAGAGGAATGCAAGCTGCCCAAAGCAGAGAGAGTTTTTCTCAAAAGATGATGCATCTACCTTCCTCTAAGATAGAGAAGATAATCGTTTTGGTTTAAAAGATCTACTCTTCTAGCATTTCTTGAGTTAAAGTAAAAATCTAGTTCATATCAACAAGCATTTCATTAAACAAAATTAGGTGGCATCCCTAATATGAATTTGACAGCGAGATATTAACGTTCATTATATATTTTTTAAATGCGCCATTAAACAGGCACCGAAGCCATCTAGAATGTACACTGACGCCGAGCTCTGTGGTTGGCAATGTGCCCACAATCCTATCCTGGTAAAGTGATGTCCAAGAGGAAGTACAAATGTGACCAGCAAAGGGACAGTGATCTCCCAGCAACAGCCAAAGCAACTGGGTTTAAGTGCTGAAAACTAGTATTAGAAGGGATAACTGAGCAAGGAAATAACGCACTCTTCATCCATTGATTCAACAAATATTTGAGTGTCTACTGGGTGCAATTCTAAATAAGGTGACCAAGGAGGTGAGAGAGTTAACTATTCCGATGTCTGAAGGAAGTGCTGTCCCCACAGAATGAACAGCCAATGCAAAGGCCCATTTGTAGGACCCTGTGGATCTTTGTAAGGACTTTGGCTTTTATTGAGAGTAAAATGGGAAGCTACTGCAAGGTTGTGAGCAGAAGCAGGGAAACTGCTAATCAACCTTCCTTCATTTTTTTTTTTTTTGCGGTACATGGGCCTCTCACTGCTGTGGCCTCTCCTGTTGCGGAGCACAGGCTCCGGACGCGCAGGCCCAGCGGCCATGGCTCATGGGCCCAGCCGCTCCGCGGCACGTGGGATCTTCCTGGACCGGGGCACGAACCCGTGTCCCCAGCATCGGCAGGCAGACTCTCAACCACTGCACCACTAGGGAAGCCCAACCTTCCTTCATTTTAACAGAATCACTCTGGCTGCTACGATGAGAACAGAGTATAGACAGAAGACAAGAGTAGATCAGGGAGATGAGTCAGGATTCTACTGCAGTGACCCAGCTGAGAGATGCTGGTGGCTTGGATCAGAGTGGAAGCAGTGGAGATGAAAAGTGGTCAGATTGTGGACATGTAGGTAAGGAGGTAGGGTCAACAAGATTCCTTAATGGACTGGATACAAGTGAACATAAGAGGAGTCAAGAATGGCTCCAAAGTCTTAGGCCTGAGCAACTAGAAGGCTGAAAATGTCAACTAAGATGGGGAAGGCTGCAGGTTGAGCACATCTGAGAGAAGCGCAAGGACTTAAATATTGGACGTATTGAGATTCCTGTTATACATCTAAGTGAAGATGTCAGGGAGTTACAGATGAGTCCTTAATGTTTGGTTATTTAACAAACACTTACTGAGAACTCACACAGACTGTTGTTAGCCCACGTGTGAGCCTCACTCAGGCAACAGTGTGGTAAACATAGTCCCTGATGCTGAGAGCTCCGTCTAGAGACGAAGACAAGGACTGCCCTGGGTGGGGGAGAATTCTACAACGGAGGTCTGGTAGGACACTTAGCAGCACAGCAGAGGGACACTCAATCATGCCAGCCTAGGAGGACTGCCTAGGAGACAGAGACACCAACGGAAAGATGAGCAGGGGCTATCTGGGTAAGGAAAAGGAAGGAGGATTCAGGGAGGAAGGAACTCTAGGGAAAAGAAGCAACATCTATCTGTGAGAGGAAGCACACAGGGCCCCAGGACCTACGAGAAATCCAGTTCAGGTGGATGTTGGCAAGGGCCAAGAGTTGACAGTGCCTCAGAACCCCACCAAAAGATGACAAATGCCAACCGCGTCATAGAGGTTCGGAGGTGAAGATTTGAAAAGTACTTGATCTGTGTGACCGGTAGTGAGAAAACAATTATAGGATACTCAAGGCAAGCTGTGGAATTGTGAAACACTAAGAGCTGAAAGGACCCTCTTCTATAGATGAATATACCTAATAAGTAACTGGCAAAGTTGGACCGGAATGCAAGTTTCCTAAATTAGTGGCCATACACTGATTTGAGATACTAGTGCCGTTACTAAAAAGTGAATGACCCAACGAGTGGGTAACAAATGCTTTTACAATTCTGGAGGTTTCCAGTTTTCTGCTTTCGATAAAATTAAAGGGAGGTGGGTGGCAAGCTGGCTGATTCATAAATACACATCAGGTTCTGACATATAAATAGAAAGATGAAAACTGGGTGACCTTGATATAACAAAAGTTCTTCCATTCCCATCTACTTACGTCAACAAGGTTTCTCAAAGTTTACATCTAAACAAGCAAAACATCTTATTCTAGCATTAAGTAGTAATCATCCCCCAATACATGAAGTAATTGGGTGGGGGAGCTCCACCTGTCTCATCAAGTTGCTTTCCAACATAATTCTACCTTTTGCGTCTAATTACTTACCAAAATGTATATCTACTTGATCTGATTAATTTATGCTAATAACCATACTGATGCAATCCAAAGGAAATAAACACTGAAGAGACTTATGAGAACAGGAAATAAAGATCATTCCAATGTACATACATATTTCTGTTGCAGAAGGATGACAGAGTGATCGATAAAAAATTTTCAAGCACAAAAACAAATTAACATTTTGTGGAGGAAGTGGAATTGAAATAAGATTTCAAGGAGAAAAAAATGAAAAATTAACATTTCTGATTCAATGAAGAGCTTATTCATGTATTTCTTAAATGGATGGTAATAGGTCAAATTATTACAGTATTTAGAGCACATTTAAGAGAAGGAAACAATTATTTTAAAACGTCAACATTTACACTATATCAGAAATTACATATTTTGCTACTCTTTACTCATGTGATAAAAGAAACTGATGTCAAAACCATGTGACAGGGATAAAGAATTCTCCAAAATTCTCTTAGCAGAAATGGATGCAAACATGTTTAAAGACCATAGTCCAAAATCACAGGTCAGCACTCTTAGCATCCCATTCTACTACAAGCTCTGTGTAGAGCCTGAGAGAGACTACCAACCTGCACAGAGACAGAGCTCACCCTCCACCATGCGGGAGGAGGCAATCCTACAGACAACTGCAGAACTCCGGACTGCCTACAGGACAGGCAAACAAACAGAGGATGTTTCCTGAGATATGACAAAACAGCTCTTCAGCTGAGGGGAAGGGAGGTATGGATATCAGACCAGACAGCATACTTCCAGCCTCATTAAAGTAATAAAGAAGCACAACTCAACTTCAACAACACACACACAAAATTCTTATGCTTCTACCATGTATGTACCAGGCAAAATTCTTACCTTACCAAAGCTCTACAGTAATGTGCCACAAGTCATACAAAAAGCAAGTGGTAGAATCTTCTGTCACTATTATTGTGAAAATGAATGCTCCACCAAAATGAAATGTGTGATCACACGGGATGGTGGTGGTGGGATGAACTGGGAGACTGGGATTGACATATATACACTAATATGTATAAAATGGATAACTAATAAGAACCTGCTGTATAAAAAAAAAGAAAGAAAACATTAAATGGAGCATCTTGGTTTGCAAAAACAGCTGATGGACAACAAGGACGATGAAAATTTTCTAGCTGCATAATTGGGGGATGGGACTCTCATGATTTTATAAATACTGCAAAGGATGAGTTTCCTGTACTTGGATCATTTTGGGGAATAACTTTTTAAAATACAGTCATGAAATCAAGATTCATGATACTTAACTTAGAACCAAACTTTCAGCCTTATATTATCACTAAGAGTAATATCACCAAGATCATCCAAGATTCATGAATCACCACATTTGAAATAAGATTTTTAAAAATAAAACATTCAGTAAGAACCAAAAGTCTTTATACTGCTAAAGAAACCACAATTTTAAGTGTTTATCTCATTTTTCTTATCTTTTCATTATCCCTATTTTTGTTTTTAATTACATTGATTATACTTACATAATTTGCATATTCAGATACATGACACATTACAATAACAAGATGATCAAATGCTTTAATGATAAATTGGTTTAATGATAAAAAGTTTAATGGACAAGAAAGCACATAAACACACACACACACACACACACACACACACAGAATATACATTCAAACGTTTTTATTGATTTAAAAAATTGAGACACACGTCTAAAAGACCTTAGAGATCTTAAGCAATTCCAACAGCACCATCTCAGATCCCACTAGCAAAAAAGGCCAGGTCTTCAGCCATGAAATTCCCAAACACAACCTGTCTCCATCACAGGACCTCATGAGAGCAAGACTCAACAAAGAAATAATATCAATGAAAAGACAACCTACAGGACTTCCCTGGTGGTGCAGTGGATAAGAATCCCCCTGCCAATGCAGGGGACACAGGTTCGAGCCCTGGTCCAGGAAGATCCCACATGCCGTGGAGCAACTAAGCCCATGTGTCACAACTGCTGAGCCTGCACCCTAAAGCCCGCGAGCCACAACTACTGAAGCCCGCATGCCTAGAGCCCGTGCTCCGCAACAAGAGAAGCCACCGCAATGAGAAGCCTGCTCACCGCAACCAAGAGTAGCCCCTGCTCACCACACCTAGAGAAAGCCCGCGCGCAGCAATGAAGACCCAACGCAGCCAAAAATAAATAAAATGAAATCTTAAAATAAATAAATAAATATATATATATAAAGCAACATAACTCAAAAGATAATTTTAAAAAAAAGAAAAAAGAATAGACAACTTACAGAATGGGAGAAAATATTTGCAAATGATGCAACTGACAAGGGATTAATTTCCAAAATTATATAAACAGCTCATACAACTCAATATAAAAAAAAAATCAAAAAATGGGCAGAAAACCTAAATAGACATTTCTCCAAAGAAGACATACAGATAGCCAACAGGCACATGAAAAGATGCTCAATATCACTAATTATTAAAGAAATGTACATCAAAACTACAATGAGGTATCACACCTCACATTGGTCCGAATGGCCATCATCAAAAAGTCTACAAACAACAAATGCTGGAGAAAAGGGAACCCTCCTACACTGTTGGTGGGAATGTTTAAAAAAAATAAGAAAGAAATAATATCAGGCAGAAGACCTAAGCAAATGCTACAGGTACACTGAGCTGGAGTTAGGTGACCACAGACAGTGTGCATCAGAAACACACTTCAAAGACTTTCCAACAAGAAATGAGGCAGCAGCTGAGGAAAGGCAGCAGCAGCAAGACCTGCTGCTTGGGCTTCATTCTGGCAGGCATGTGCTAGGCACTGGCACAGTGAACAAGAGGGGAATTTCAGGCAGAGCAAACAGCAAGTGTGAAGAGCCCTGGGCAGGGGGAAACATGATGGGCCAAGCTGGGGATGTGGCTGGAATCGAGAGCAAAGGGGAGAGTGGCAGGAGGTCAGCAGGGCCAGATCCCGTCAGACCTCCCAGGCAGCAGCTTGAGGCGGTACAAAGCAGACAATGCCAGCTCCGAGAAAAACAGCAAAAGAACCAAAGCAGTCCCATGGTTCTGGGAGCACCTGATGGAGGGAGGGTGCGGAATGAGTGATCTGGCCGGATGGGGATGGCTGCCGAGGTTCCAGGAACCCAGCAATGGGAGTCGGAGCCGGAGGTCCAGGGAGCATTCCAGAGCGCTCCAAAAGCAGATGCTGACTCATGGTCAGGCAGAGCTGAGGTGACAGCCCCCACCTCTGAGGGGACTGCAATGTCCTCTCTTGGTCTGTATTATTCATACACTGTCCTACTGACCTCCCTCAAAATACGTCCGAGGGCTGGTCCCTGCTTGTGGAGAAAGTTCAAAACAGGCATAGCTTTAGTAAAGGAAAAACCTGGATTCCAATCCAAGTTCTATCACTTACTAGCTACATGACCTCAGGCAAGTCAAAAATTCTCCTAACACCTTCCAGTGTTATCCATCAGTGGGGAAGACACCTGCCCCACTTCAAAAGGAAGAGATAAGGAAATGCTTTAATGATAAATTGGCTTGATGAGCTGTTTAAGCAGCTTGCAACTATAAAATACTGACAGACTTTCTCTCATATTTCCTTACGACCTGACTTCCTCATAATACAGTATTCTTCACAATGACATTCAACAAATGTTCATTTAGTACATACTAATTAAATGCTAGGCTCTGAATAAGCAATACCAATGTACAGTATTAGGGTTCAGCGGGGTTTTTTACTGTCTAGTCACTGCAACACGAATAGCACAGTTAAACATGGTTTCAACTGTGGCTTCAAAGCCTAATTCAAATAGTCTTATGAATTAAAAGAATAAAAGGATAATTACAAATGATGGTCTGCCTAACTCAGTTCAACAAACACTGTATCAAACACTGTAATGGTCATTAAGGCAGAAATAAATGAGGCGCTCTTATAGAACTTTTACTATAGCGGGGGAAGCAGTCAACAAATAACCCCAGCACTAGGCAAAATGTGGTGAAACTATGGAAGCATTAGAGACAAAAAATAATTCTGATTAAGAAAATGGATAACAAAGTTCCCTGAGGGAAGTATTAACAAAACTGAAACCTTGAAAGGATTAGAGGCCATTCCAGAGAGAAGACCAGAAGCAAAAGTATAAATGAAAGAAGTTCCACAGATGTGTGTGTGTGCATTTGGGTGTGGGGAAGCGGGACAAGAGTGGAAAAATAGTCTGGTGGGACTTCCCTGGTGGCACAGTGGTTAGAAATCTGCCTGCCAATGCAGGGGACACAGAATTTGAGCCCTGGTCCGGGAAGATCTCACATGCCGAGGAGCAACTAAACCCATGCGTCACAACTACTGAGCCTGTGCTCTATCAGCCCGCAAGCCACAACTACTGAAGCCTGCGCGCCTACAGCCTGTGCTCCACAACAAGAGAAGCCACCACGATGAGAAGCCGACACACTGCAACAAAGAGTAGCCCCCGCTCACTGCAACTAGAGAAAGCCTGAACGCACAGCAAGGAAGACCCAACACAGCCATAGATAAATAAATAAATTTATTTAAAAAAAATTTTTTAATAAATAAATAAATAGTCTGGGACCACATTTGGGGGCCAGGGGGATGTGCACTGTGCTGAAATATCTGACCTATAGCCTGGGCAGTGAAGAGGCATCCAAGGTTTCCAAAAAGGAGAGTGGCACAGTCAGAGCTACACTAAGGAAGACCGCTCTGATGGCAGTGCAGACTGAGAAGCTATTTTAATTGGCGAAGAAGTCACAGCGCAGTAAACAGCAAAAATAAAGAGGAGAGGGAATGGCACTTAAAGTCATGGATATATATTCAGGTAAAGAAGTTTAAACTGTTTTTTTTCCCCATCCAGTGTTACTTCTTGCTCTCTTAGACTTGTCCTTTAGGAGGAAATACGAGAATGTGATTTTTTTTTTTTTTTTTTTTGCGGTACGCGGGCCTCTCACTGTTGTGGCCTCTCCCGTTGCGGAGCACAGGCTCTGGACGCGCAGGCTCAGCGGCCATGGCTCACGGGCCCAGCCGCTCTGCGGCATGTGGGATCCTCCCGGACCGGGGCATGAACCCGTGTCCCCTGCATCTGCAGGCGGACTCTCAACCACTGCGCCACCAGGGAAGCCCCCACCACAATTTTAAGGTGAGTTTTTAAGAATGATTTGCCATGTCAGCCTAGCAAAGCTTACTCTAGAGTCCTAATTAATCTTCATGTATAAAACAAACTTTAATGTGATGTATGGAACTTCCCTGGCGGTCCAGTGGTTAAGACCCTACGCTTCCAATGCAGGGGGTGCGCGTTCGATCCCTGGTGGGGGAACTAAGATCCCACATGCTGTGTGGCATGGCCAAAACAAACAAACAAAAATGTAATATATAACCACAATCGCTATTTTTGCCTTCTACAACCAAACTAATTTAGGCTAAGATAAAATACTTGTTAACTCAGGGCAACAACAACATTGAGACAAATTAGAGCTCTCAAGAGAAGCTGAACAGGGAGTTGTTTTCTCTTATAAAGGAGGGGAGAAAGCAATCAAGATCTATATTGCCAGGCCACTGAGTACAAAGCAATCTGCATTTCCATTTCCTTTTGGGTCAAGTACCTCTGAAACCATTCTGTAGCCATTTCCAAGTAGCCCCTTTCCAGGTTGAAAGTGTAAACTTGTGTTCTCCGGGCATGCCTTAGTCAATTCTTCTTAAACAAGGCCAATAGCTGGGACAAATATATGATCTGAATTCATTATTTTTCTCATCCGTAAGTGATGAGATGAAGTGTTGGACTCCAGGGCCTCCGAGGTTCCTTCTAGCTCTAAAACTGTCCTTTTTTGTTGATGTCCTTGGGCCCTTTGCCTTCTCCCAAATTCCTTTAACAGGCACAGAGCAAATATGCAGGGGGTAGAGTATCGACTTTGCTTCCAGGCCCTCCTGTACCACAATGTTCAGACTTGAGGCTTCCAAAGGAGGTCCAGTTTGTTAATGCTGACCATCCTTTAAAAAAAAAACAAAAAAACAAAAACTTCAAATTCCTTGGAGAAAAGGCACTAAAGACTGGACTAAAGAATCAAGACATAATTGCAGCAAACTGACTGCAGTAAAGAATTTTTGAAGTCCAATGCTCCTTTGGACTTTTTCTTAATAACAAAAAAATTATAAAATCTTACAATGACAAAGTATTTGTTAATGCCCAAAAGATACAACATGCTTTAAAAACTGCATGAAAATAGACCCTTTCTTAGGAGTATCTTCCTCCTTGATGAGAAATAGGGACAGCAGAGTTAAGAGTTCCCTTAATGGCTCATTCCTAGCTCCTACTTGACACGTTACAGAAAAAACACATTTATACTGATTATCCACTGAGAAAAGGTGATGATTGAGGAACGCACAATAATAAGAAGCGAGTTAGTTCACCTTTTAGGATCTTAGTTTCCACCTCTGTAGTGACTAAATTATTTAGATGATTACCAAGGTCATTTTGTTTCTAAATGCTACACTCACCTGCCAGTTTCGGTCTCCTTTCCCCTAGGAGGGCTGGATCTCAGGTTAATATTTGGGTCCAACTATGTGCCAGGCATCGTGCTAGGAGCGCTGGGAATATGGCCATCAACAACAAAAAAGGTCCCACATAACACGAATATACTATGGAAAGGGCGGGGGGGGGTGCGGAGGGGGACTGAGAAAATTCTAATATAACAGGTACATTTCCTAAAAGAGCTGGCATCCTGGTTTGGCTTTGACTTACTAGTAATAGTACCAATAAAAAACATGTAAAATTTTTAAAAATTAAAAAAGGCATTCAACCAGGGGCAAATTCAACATAAACTTCTGGGACATAAAGCAGGCAGATCCCAAGCCCTGGGGGCTACAGTCGAGATTAACTAATCAATAAAGAAGTTCCATAGCGCCAGCTGCCGTGCCTGGGCCCCGGGCGCCAAAGTAGTCCAGACCTGGAGGGAAAAATGTAAAACCAAAATGGAGGAGGGGCTACGGCAGAGTCTGCTCCGGAGCAAAAACCTCGTGGCTCGCTTCTCATGGCGCCAACCAGCCTTCCTGCTCCGCTCTCCCTGACCCTAGGAGGCATCATCCCACCTCGCCAAACCCAGCGCGCAGCACCTATTTCTCGCAGGCTCCCCTTGAGGAGCCCGGGCACCAAATGAACTTGTTAAACAGTAGGGTAACAGTAGGGTAAACAAGTAGCCACATCTTAAAGGCAGGGGAGCAAAGAAAACTATCTGAGAGGACTCTACCCTTCTCCACCTGCAGAAAAAGCCGCGGGCAAAGCTAGGAAAGCATATCCCTAGTCTCTCCTTGCCGTGCTGAAAAAACAAAGAAAGCAGGCTCCTAGAGGAGTCAGACAGCCAGAGAACGACCTCCTTCCGCGGATGCAAGACGCGTACGGCCCCAGACATCTAAGAGCATGGGGCCAGCACAACTTTCTCATTGAAGCCGACCGCGTTTCCTCTTAAAACCCCCCAAAAAGAGAAGCCCCGACTATGATCATTTCACTGATGTCACCTCGCCTATTTGGCTCTCGGGATTTTACCCGAAAACCTCTGCAGTGCCCGGCACCGGCGTCCAGCCCAAGTGGGGCTCCCCTTCCCCGGGACGCCGCGTCACGTTCTCGCAGCCCTCCCGGTCGGGCTACCCGGCTCGCTCCCACCCGGTACCGGGGTTGCGTCGCCGGGCGAGCACATCAACGCCAGGCCGAGGGAAGACGGGTGTACCGGGGATTCGTAGAGGACCCCGCTTAAAGCCCTCTCCCCCACGACGGACTTGCAAAACAATAAGCATCCGCTTTCTCTGCCCCTCCCCCATAGGACCCCGGCCACGAATTACCGCCGCCGGGGAGCGTGCCAGCCCTGTGATCGGTGGCCGCAGTACCCCTGGAATCTCAGATGGCCCGAGTCCCCGGCCGCCCATCCGCTGCCGCGGCGCCCGGAGTCTGCGCGGGGAAGACTCTGCACTGGAGCGGGGCCAGCAGCGGAGGCGCGCGGGCCACGCGGTGGCTGCAGGAACTGACATGGCCCGCGGCCGCCGGCCACATGCGGCGCCGCCGGGCCCCGGCCGGGGTGGGGAGAGGTGGGGAGGAGAAGAGAGAGCGGCCCGGGGGCCCCGCCGTACCTTGCCGCTGGCTGTGCCCCCGCTAACGCCGATCAGGAAGGGCTCGCCGCCGTTGGGCTGCTGGTGGTTCTGCAGGGTCTGCTCGCTGTCCCCAGCCATGGCTCGCGCCGCCCCTCCTCCCGCTGCCTGTGCGAACGGACGCACGCTCCCCGCCCGCGCCGGGCTCCCTCCGCTTCCCGCAGCCTCCGCTGGGCGCTGCCCAGGTCGAGGCTGACGCGGCTCCCTGCGCACCGCTCGGATCCCGGTGCTGGAGCTGGCTTTCCCGAAGGAGCCGAGAGCCTTCCTCTGCCCGCTGTGGCCGCCCCGGTTTACATCCCAGGCAGAGGTCAGCGTGATGCTGCTGCTCCAATCCGGGCGGACAGCGCACTGCTATTCGCCGAGGCAGCGGCGGCGAGGCGTCTGCCCTAGCCTCCGCCCCTCCCGGGCCCCGCCGCCGCCGCCTGGGGTCTCTGGGAAAGGTATGAGCCCGACCCTTCTCCCAACCCGCCTGGTTAACCCTTTCCGCGACGACGACCTGCGGCGGGACCAAGGGAAAAGAAAGGAGCCTTCTGCGTTTTAATTGGGTATGCTCCCACCTATTTCAAAAGGGATAAAAAGCTAAAAGGACAGATCAAATAATGGAGGAGATGCCTCAGGTTTGAGAAGCAAAATTAGAACAAGCTTGGAAGGTTAAGATGAAACAAAGAGTTAATGTCATTTACCCATTATCCAGACTAAAAACTTGTGTTGCGAAAATGAGATTTCTTTTTCCCATCCCGTTTGCCAAAATAATATGTCAGCCTCTGGCTTTAAATATTTCCTCTCTTAGAAACCCCCAAACACCATCCTCCTTAAACGGCGACTCTCTGGAGTCCTTCCTAGAGAAAGGTAATTTGAGGAGCTCATCTGAGGGAAGCCCTCCCTCCTAACATCAACGCCCTTTCTAACCGTAGTTTGAAATCCCAAACACTGAGGTTCCTGTGGAGTTAGAGCTGTGGAAACGATAAATGATGCTTAATGTCACGTTGACTTATTAATACCTTTAAGTGAACTGGTTTCTCAGAGATGGGGAATTAGGCACTTGGTTACAAAGGCAGTAGCTGCTGATGACTCAGAACAGCGCCGCCTCTGGAGCCAGATTTCTGCATTGACTTGCAGTTCCCTGAGCAAGTTACTTAATCTCCCTTGCTCAATGTTCTCATCTGTTAAATGGGAATAATAATGGCAGTTACATGCTAAGATTATTATATTAAATGAACTATTGTATTTAAAGTACTTAACGTGGTACCCTGCACAGGTACAAGACCCTATATAAATGATCTATGAGGAAAAGCCCCTAAAGGGCTGAAACTGGAAAGGGAAGCTTCGTTTGGGCACAGGGGAGAGAGGGAGGACTAGACTAGTCACAGCCGCTGCCCCTGTGAACCTGGGACTGGTATAAATGAGCTGATGGGGGTCCTACAGTCTAAAGGAGAAGTTAAGTCTATAGCATTCTCTTTCAAAACTTAGTGTTACCTAAAATTCAGAATTATTTTGAAAAAAAATTACTAAAGAAAATTGAGTATTAGAAAAAACAAATGTTCGCTTCACTTTTTATATATTAAAGGTAACCATCCAAAACCAAACTCCACAGAAGCTCAGACAGGAAACTAAGCTGGGGAATGCAGCTACCTGGTACCCAGAGGCAGGCATTTGGGGGAGGTTAGCTAGAAGGGTGCCTTATCAAATGCCTGTGGGGTGGGTGAGTTTTAGCTGATTCATGTGTCTGCTTCTCCTCCTCCAAGTTTTTCTCCACTAAAAAGATAAGATCTTCAAGGACTTTTGCAGAGCTCTTCACAGCCCAAGACAAGGCCTATTGGAATTTGGAAGTTGATGGACTCATAGCTAAGGGGATATTAGGTAGCTGAGAGGAAGAAGAGGATAAAACACTGCCATGTCCTCCATGAACTTTCCCCAAATCTCTGCCTTTTTTTTTTAATCATTCCTATAACTTTCTTCTACAATATTTTATCATAAGAATTTTCAGACATACAGTTGAAAGATTTTACAGTAAACACTGATATAGCCACCACCTAGATTCTGCTGTTAACATTGTACTATACTTGTTTCATCACACTAGTTGTCTACCTATCCTCTATCACATTTTTATTATTTTTATTATAGCTTGTTTCCCTTTGTTACTCCAAACTGGTTTATACATTTCTTGCTTTGTCTGTCTAGTTTTTTTTTTAATCTTTTCTTTTTTAATTTATTTAATTAATTTATTTATTTTTGGCTGTGTCGGTTCTTTGTTGCTGAGCGGGGCCCACTCTTCGCTTCGGTGCGCGGGCTTCTCACTGTGGTGTCTTCTCTTGCTGCAGAGCACGGGCTCTAGGCACGAGGGCTTCAGTAGTTGTGATTCGCGGGCTCTAGAGCGCAGGCTCTGTAGTTGTGGTGCACGGGCTTAGTTGCTCTGTGGCATGTGGGATCTTCCCCAACCAGGGCTCGAACCCATGTCCCCTGCATTGGCAGGTGGATTCTTAACCACTGTGCCACCAGGGAAGCCCCTGTTTGTCTGTTTTTAACTACTATATCCCTAGCACCTAAAACAATTTCTGAGACACAGTAGGACCTTCATAAATATTTGTTGAATGAATGGACACCATATCTCATTTCTACATTCCCAAGGCCCACAGAGCAAAATAATTGGAAATAGGAAGCGCTCAATACATGTTTGTTGAATGAATGGATGGATGAATGAATGAACAAATATGAAAGAGGTAAGAAAATACCAACAAGTAAACTTCACTTCTACCACTTTGGAAGGAAATGTGGTTTTCCCTAGATTGCATTTATGTGGTTACTATTATTTCTGAATGTTTTGTTTTCCTGGCATTCCAAGTAACTGTCTACCTCTAATCCTAGTACGTGCATCTATTAACTAGTTAAACTAACTCATTAACTGAGCTAACTCATTACACTTATCTGCACCCTGTTTAATAATAATAATATTTGACATGAGTTAATATACATAAAAGTGCTCTGGGGACTTTCCTGGTGGCACAGTGGTTAAGAATCTGCCTGCCAATGCAGGGGACACAGGTTCCATCCCTGGTCTGGGAAGATCCCACATGCCGCGGAGCAGCTAAGCCTGTGCGCCACAGCTACAGAGCCTGAGCTCTAGAGCCTGCAAGCCACAACTACTGAGCCCGCGTGCCACAACCACTTTAAGCCCGCGTGCCTAGAGCCCGTGCTCTGCAACAAGAGAAGCCACTGCACGCCACAACAAAGAGTAGCCCCTGCTCACCACTAGAGAAAGCCCACGCGCAACAACGAAGACCCAACACAGCCAAAAATAAATACATAAATAACTTAAAAAAAAAGTGCTCTGAAAAAAAAACAAAAGCTATCTATATAAAGGCCTAATCCAGCTGCACTCTGCACTCCCTGTTTTCACTTTGCTGTTTTTTCTCTATTCTGTCTCTAGGGCAGGCTCACCTACACATAAGGAAGTTCCCCTTGTCCATTTAAATTATTAAGAGTATTCTCAGCACTGGTGACCTGAGCAAGGACTTTTGCATATTTGCTCTCTAAAAAGCAAGGCAGGCTGTCTGTGCTATTCCCTGTGCTGTGTCATCCTCTCTTGGGAGCCTGGTCACCAAATCCCACAGCTAGGGATGTTCAAATCATGTTTGCGCCTCCTCTAGCAATTACACTGCAGATTCTGGATTAAGTGATTTCCAGATGCCCTCTTTCCCCTCCCACTAAGAAAAAAAAAATCAAACATTTTCAATAAAATCCAGAGCTAGAACAGATTCAAGGGAACACATTTTCTCAGTATCTGTGAGAATGTTTTTAATACAAATTCAGATTTCAGTCTGATCAAGCTCTGGCCTAGTTAACATTTGGGAATGAAGTCAGCATGAGTGTGCAACTATAGCTGTAGCCAAAGAAGGAGAAAAGACCTTGCTGTTGACAGTCCTCTATCTGCCTGCCTTCTCTCCTTAAAGCAGCTATAGTTCTGAACTAGACAAGCAACCTTACATTTTGCATCCAGCTGACAAATGCTACCTCTAGGTGCTTCATGCACCATAGCTAACTCTCTAATTGCTTATCACATTTCCCAACCAGAAAAAAATGTTCTCACACTTCAGTATGTCTTCTGCAGCATGTTAGTTCCCTGTTTTGCCTTTCCAACTACCTCCTGCCTTTTATCAATCAGCAATTGCTTTGACAGGTCAAAAGTACTGTTCTGAAAAGATGACCAGATGATATGAAAGCTACTTCAGCATCTGGCTCTGTGATCTTAATCAATCCTGTTCTCAGATACTGTTCTGTTAAGCAGCAGGATATAGCACAGTCCCAGAAAGAGCAGCTTCAGCAGCCTCTGAAGGCAAATCCATGGGCCCCACCCCAGAGGTAATAAACCTGAAAGTCTGTGGGAGGGGCCAAGCAATTTGTCTTTCATAAACCCTCCACTTGACTCTAGTGCCCACCAAAGTTTGAGAACTACTGATTTAGTGGAACAAAGACAGTGTGAGCTCTAGTCAGAAAAGCAAGCTTTACATCCTTGCTTTGTTACTAACTTTGTAACCTTTGGCAAGTTACTTACTTTCTATAATCCTTGGTTTCTTCAGCTGTTAAATGGTACCTGGCTCATAGGATGGTTGTGAAAATAACGAATCTATATCGGTATGCATATAGTGGTTGTTAAATATCATTTCTCTTTCCCTCCTATTTCTGTCACAGGTCCCTGATTATTGCAAGAGTCATACCATTTAGAGATTAGGAATTCCAAAGGTAAGGACTCCTAATCCCCAAGGACACTTTAAACTAAAAATGAAATATAATGTCCAGAATAGGTAACTACAGGTAGAGCTTGCCTACAGCTAGAGAAGTTGGGGGATAAATAGGGAGTGGCGACCAATGGGTCCAGGATATCTTTCTTAGGGTAATGGAAATGTTCTAAAATTAATTGTCATGATGGTTGCACAACTTTTGCCTAAGAACCATCATTGAATCATTAAGTTGGTGAATTGTATGGTACGTAAATTATTTCTCAAAGCAGTTTCAAAAATTAAGTCTCAACCTGCAGTCTAGGAGGGGTAAGAGATTTTTCAGAATTGGGAACAGAAATGGCAAAGGCACAGAAAAAAGACTTGAGAACTAAAAAGACAATGGTCAGAGGACTTTGTAACCTATAAAACAGTACCCAAATGCAAGTTGTTAATTTTGTTAAATTCAGTATATTGATTTTTGCACATATGCTCGTCCCCTTCCTCAGAAAAATAATAGTCATACAAGGGCCCTTAAATTTTAGCTGGCCCAACTTCAGAAATCCCACATGCCCACAGAAGTCTTCCCAGACTTTGAAAACATTAACATATAGATTTTAGTTCTATAGGGATTTTCTGATTTTCTCTCCCTACCTTATAACAGGATTTTCTAGTGTGATTCTATGAAAATAAGACTTTAAATAAAATAAGGAGTTCAGTTGTCTTGCCCAGCCAGCTCCCAGCATCACTATTTTGTTCACTCTCCTTGTTCTAAGCCATTTAGCTTCATTTTGTTCCCAGGTCTTATCCCAGACCTGCATCTGACCCTTTGCTTCTTTTCCTATCACCAGATTACCACCCTGCCCATCCCACTTTTCTACAATGACTTCCTTCACCTTCCTCAATTAGCTACAAGGTCACTTTCTCTGTAATTAATCTACTTCTACTTCTACCCCTCCCCCCTCCACCCTGGGGCTGATGCTCTGTCTATTACACCATAATGGATGCATCGTGGTTGGTGATGTACAGTGCTGGGGACTAGCGTGACACAAGGGAGACCCCTAGGGTGCAAAATGTAAGGAGGCTCTGACCCTTGGATGGAGGAAGTGCTAGCGTAGGGTGGAACTTAAAAAGAAGTCTTCCTTACGCGTTTGCTCTAGACTCCTTCCTCGCCTCACCCCAGTCCCAGCCCTGGTAATTGTCAACAGGAGAAGCAGAGGACAGTACAGCTAATGGCATCAACCTCAGAGCAGTAGCTACATTTAGTCTGGTGGCGTGGCTTGTATTTAGACTGGTGGCCAAGGATGGCAGGTTTGACTCTCCTCAGGGTAATGGACTGAGGTGCTAATTGGTGTTGGAGGCTAAATGAGATTGCAGATTTAGCAGGTTAGTTTTTGCTCAGAGTTCAAATGGTATGTTGCTGAAAAGTTACTTTGGTATCTGGAAGCAACCTCTCCCCAGATCATTAGGAGAGAAAATTAGTTCAAATCTGCTTCATAATGAAATTACAGCTGTTTCTGGTGGCAAAGAGGCCTAAGGCTTTGAGTGATGGAACCTAGTGTTTCAGAAATATTTTTAGTCACAGACTGAGAAAGCTAAAAAAAGGAGGCGATTCCCCAGGAACACACACACATACACACACAAGTAGAATTTTGAGTATAATTTACTCAGGCCTGACATAGCCCCAGTTTTCATCCTGGTGGCCAGGGGAGGTGGTGGGGGTGAGGACAGCTTCTGAGGAGAGCACCTATTGCCAGCACAATGGAAGTGTTAAATCTCTTTTTAAGGAATATGGGCCATCTCTGCGCGCACAGAGGGCCCCGGGGGGCATGGTGGTTGCCAAGGCAATATCTTCAAAGGCACCCATCCAGATGTCCCCACCCATATTTTAGGATCCTAGGTTTTTATCACCAAGGCCCTGACATTTTCCTACCGGTCCTGCCTTGGCTGACCAGTGTAAACAGCTACTGAGCTCTGAGCCTCTAACAACTAGGTCTTCAGCCTGCTGCTCAAATGTGCCTGCACTTCTACTGCAAAAGATCAGTGTAAGGCCAACTGGCCCGAGGCAGGGGAACACAATCAGATTCACAGGTTGCATCAGACCGAAACTCTCCGGACCACCCAGTTCCAGAAACTGCCCTGGAGACATTCCGGACCACCCAGTTCCGGGAACTGACCTGGGGACTTCGAACCCAGCCCAGCCTTCCCCCCTTTCGAGGCGCGGTACTAACGGTCCCCCAGGATACCTGAAAAGACCACCAAATAAGGAATACCCTGCGCCCTCCCAGATTCACCACACCCCTTTCCCTTCTTCCCCTAAAAAATCTTGCCCAACCCTCGCCCGGGTGCGACTTCTCTGGCCCCTTTCTCTCGGACCAGTGAACCTGGCCCGGGAGCGCTCCCTAATAAAGCTCACTTGAAGCTTTCCTCTGTTTCGCGGTGCCGTCTGTTAAGATCCGACCTTACAATCAGGACCTCTTTGTAAGCTACCAGAGGTTCTCTGACTCTCACACTTAACCATTAACTGCTTGCTAACAATAGCATGTCACAACTTAGCAGCAACCAGCCAACTCCGGCCTTTGTAGACACTGGTCCCCCATATTTTCTGAAAGGCCTGAAACATGGCTCCTGCCACGGCTTTCTCCGCCACCAGGACATTTTCACAGGCCACCACCAGTGAAACCTTTAGCAACTGAGGCACCATCTTGTGCCACATCCCATTCCCCAACCAGGACAGCATCTTCTTCCTCTGCTGGGCAGTAAGTGAGCCATTCCAAATCTCTGTCTGACCACCTATTTTCTTGGACCACTCTTGGTACCAGTGGTGCTAATCTGGGTCCTCTAAGAAGCAGATGCCAAGATGGGATTAAACACATGAAGATTAGGGGTAATGACTGTGAGAGGAAAGAGGGGGCTGGAAAAACTTGGGAGAGACCCCAGACTGCAATACAGACCTGGCTCTGAGTGAAGGAGAGGGAGAAGGAAGATTGGGCAGAAGCACGCTAGACTACTGTGCAGACTAAGAAAGGTTCAGCCAAGCTGCTGGGAGTCCTCAAGTTAAAGTTAACAATAAGAAGAGCCTCATTTCTCCTAGGAATGGACCTGCCTTAGTATTCCAGTGACATGGAGTATTCCAACTGGCTGGCCGTAGCCTGTGGGAAGCACAGTCGGGGAGCAAATGCAGCACAGTAGCTCAGGCTCTTGGTCAGGTCTGTTCCTTGTGGGTGGAGTTCTTTGAGGCATTTCTCCTGGCCACCACATATGGAGAGTGAAGTGTTGAAATCTCTAACTAAAATTGTTGAATTATCTATTTTTCCTTTCAGTTATCTCCCTTTTTGCTACATGTATGTTGGGGCTCTTTTGTTAAGTACATGTAAATTTATGAGTGGTCACATATATATAGATATATATAAAGGATATACCTATCCTTTTCCATTATGAAATGTCCCTATTTATCTCTAGGAATATTCTATGCCCTAAAGCCTGTTTTGTCTGACATTAATAAGCCACTCCAGCTCTCTTATGATCACTGTTTGCATGGTATATCATTTTCCATCTTTTAGTTTTAACTTCTTTGTGTCTGTGAATCTAAAGTGTGTGTCTTGTGAACAGTATATAGTTGGATCTTGCTTCTTTATATAGCCTGACAATCTGTAGTAGATCTAACAGTATAATATAATAAGTCTGCTAGTAACATCTTCTCTCAGTTTTTGCTTGTCTGGTAATATCTTTATTTCAGGTTCTTTTTCAAAGAATGGTTTTACTGGATATAGAATTCTTGGTTAAGAGGATGGTATTTTTTCCCCAGCCCTTTTTTTTTTTTTAACATCTTTATTGGAGTATAATTGCTTTTCAATGGTGTGTTAGTTTCTGCTTTATAACAAAGTGAATCAGTTATACATATACTTATGTCCCCATATCTCTTCCCTCTTGTGTGTCCCTCCCACCCTCCCTATCCCACCCCTCCAGGTGGTCACAAAGCACCGAGCTGATCTCCCTGTGCTATGCGGCTGCTTCCCACTAGCTATCTATTTTACGTTTGATAGTGTACATATGTCCATGCCACTCTCTCACTTCGTCCCAGTTTACCCTTCCTCCTCCCCGTATCCTCAAGTCCGTTCTCTACGTCTTCCCCAGCCCTTTTAATAAGTCATTCCACTGTCTTTCTGGCCTTCAGTATTTCTAGTGAGAAGTTAGAAGTTAGTTAGTTAATTGTTTTCCCCCTATATATGATGAGTCATTTTCTCTCACTGCTTTCAAGATTTTTCTCTTTGTCCCTGGCTTTCAGAAATTTGCCTCTTATGTCTAGGTGTGGTTTTCTTTTAGTTTATCCTATTCAAATTTCATTGAGCTTTTGGATGTGTAAGTTAAAGTTTTTCATTAAATTTGGGACGTTTTCAGCCATTATTTCTTGGAATATTTTTTCTACTCCTTTCTCTCTCCCCATTTTGGGACTCCCATTACATTTAAGTTGGAATGCTTGACTCCAAGGTTTCTAAGACCCTGTTTATTTTTCTTCAATCCTCTTTTTTCTCTGTTCTTGGGAGTGGATAATTTCTATTAGTCTATCCTCAGATTCACTGATTATTTCTTCTGTCATCTCAAATCTGCTGCTGGGACCATCTAGTGAATTTTTCATTTGAGTTATTATACTTTTCAAATCTAGAATTTCCATTTCGTTCCTTTTTATACTGTTTCCTTATTGAGATTTGATTTGTGTTGATTCATTGTTAGCATTTCTAAAATTATTTGAACATATTTATAATAGCTGCTTTGGAGTGTTTCCCTGCTAAAGCTAAAAGCTGGGCCCACTCATAGTTTCTTCTAACTGCTTTTTTCTCTGTATATGGGTAGAACATTTCTGGGTTTTTTTGCGTATCTAGTAGTTTTTGATTAAAAAAAATGGACATTTTAGATAATATATTGTAGCTACTCTGAGTTTCATTTTATATTTTTGAGAGTTGTTGGAGTTTTGGTTTTTTTGTTTAATAACATGCCTAGATTTAAACTGCAGAATCTATCTCCCTGATGTGCAGCCACTGATGCCTCTGCTGTTTTATTTTTGTTTGTTAATTTGTTATGTTTGCTTAAACTGGCTCCCTAGTGATTTCCTCTGTGACTGCATAGCTTACTGGTCAGTCAATGCTTTGGGCAGAGGTTGTACTCAAACATCTTGAGCCAATTAGGCTCCTACCCTCTGCTGACTGATATGTGTGTGGACTGGGGAATGCATTCAAAGTTTCAGCCTGTGCTCAAGTGTCCCTCATCTTTTACGTTTTGCTGGTCTCTCCAAGGTCTCTTGGATCTTCTCTAACCATGTGTAGTGTCTCAGTCAGCCAAGGATGTATGAGGAGCTTATCTCAGCTATTCTATGCGTGTCTCATTTCCAGAATTACCCTGTTAAATTTCTGGCTGCTTCACCACTTGCTCTGAACCTGAACGTCATCTTGAAGCTGGCAGAGCTGCGTGAAGCATTTCCCTTGTGCCCAACTAAGTCCACTGCTTATTGCTGGCAAGGCTGTGGGACTGTGGCCACTACACTGAATGGCGCCTGACTCCTCTTGCAGAAGTGAGATTCTCTTGCAAAACTGAAAACTATCGAGCGAAATAAAACACAGCAACATAAATTTCCAGGCTCTGATATTTTCATTAGTGAGTTATACCAAACATTCAAAGGAGAGTTAATACCAAGATTTCACAGGCTCTACCAGAGAGAAGAAAAACGATGGAACACTAAGCAACTCATTTTATGAGACCAGCAGAACTTTAACACCAAAACCTGACAACATGTTACAAGAATGGAAAATTAAAGGTTAGTCTCTCTTATAAGCGTAATATGTAAAAATCCTGAACGTAAACCACAATTTTAAATCCATCAATACATAAAAAGGACAATCCATCACAAACAAGTTTTGTTTAGTTAAAAAAATGTATTAGTTTAATATTGGAAAAATCTATACCTTCAATATTCTACATCTGGCTCAAAAATGACATGCAACAAACAGGGTAACTTTATTTTTTTTAAATAATTTTTGTTGGAGTATAGTTAATTTACAACATTGTGTTAGTTTCTTCTGTACAGCCAAGTGAATCAGTTATACATATACCTACGTCTACTCTTTTTTAGATTCTTTTCCCATATAAGTCATTACAGAGTATTGAGTAGAGTTCCCTGTGCTATACAGTAAGTTCTTATTAGTTGTTTATTTTATATATAGTAGTTTGTATATGTCAGTCCCAATCTCCCAATTTATCCCTCCCACCCCCTTTCTCCCTTGATAACCATAAGTTAGTTTTCTACATCTGTGACTCTATTTCTGTTTTGTAAATAAGTTCACTTGTACCATTTTTTTAGATTCTACATGTAAGCCATATCATATGATATTTGTCTTTCTCTGTCTGACTTACTTCATTCAGTAAGGGTATCTTTATATATGGATAAATCCTGTGATAAATAAGAAGGTGTAGGGTCCTTCATTACCTATCACTATGAAATGAACTCTTTCTTGAACACCCTACAGCAGTGTTTCCCAAAATATGTGCATTGGAACAGTAGTTCTGGGAGGAACAAAGGTATTGGGAACAAATAAGTTTGGAAAAACCTGTGTAATACCCTCTGTTCCCACTTGTGCAGTAGCATATTAAACACCCTGAGAAATACTGCAGTGAAGAAACTTATTTATGTTTGTTTAAACCAGTGTTTTACCAAAGTTACCAAAGCACAGAATCCTTTTTTTTCCTGTATGCCTATTACTAAGGGGCAGAGCTAGTATTTTGTGGAGCTCACCCTAAGAAATGCTCGTCTATAGTAACCAAGGGTCCATACAGCAAATTATCTCCTACCAGGAACTAAACAGTATTTTGCTAGCTTGGAAGAGGTCCTAAGAGACCTATTTACATTGAGAAAGATATTTATTGACTTCAGCTTTCTATTAGCTCAATATCTCATGTTCAATATTCAGTTATTAATAATTTATTATAATTGTTTTCTCACTTAAGTTATAGATGTTTAGTGTATAAAAATCAAGCAACGCAGAAAAGTTTTATATAGAATGTTAAATTTCTCCTTAATCCCCTCCTTTAGAGATTATCATTATTAGCAGTTTAGTGTTATTATTCAGTATTTAAAACTCATATTTTTTGCAAAGTTTTTTACAATAATTGCTCACTAGGAGAGGATTTGGTCAGTTTTTGCTATCTAATGAAAATGCACACATTAATACCATTAAAACCTCTAAGCTTTCAAATAAATATGAAAATATCAGAGTTTAAAAAAAATATATGCAGAAGATGAACATTAAAAGTTAAATACAAAAGGGAAGATAAAAGAAGGAAAAAACCCTAGGAAAAGAAAGATGATGACTGTGACATCTGATTAACTTGAAGCAAGAAATGGAACACACCAAAGATGGGAAACAAAGGGATAATTTATTTATTTCTGGATACACAAAACACTTACCTTTTGAATGCTCTGACAGTTTCATAAAAAACAGTTTTCACTATGGCTATTACAAATCAAGGCATACTTACACAGGAAAATATTCACAGGCATGAAATTACTGTTTACGCCAACAAGAGAAAATGGATAAAAGACATCAGTAGTTGACAGTTATGGTTGATGGGGAGGAGGTGTCTCTCATTCACAATAATCCAGGATTTGGAATGAAATGAAGGTCAACAGAGGAGGGACTCCAAGTAAGTGTCATCCTGTTGACACCTGAAGCACCACTGTCACCAAGGGAAACAACTAGGCATTCAACTAGTCCCCTTTCCATTGGTGGCGTTTCTAGGGATCCAGTGGGAATTGAAATGACAAGAAAAAGGGTTTTGTAAACAAGGCCATAGTAATTATCATACTGGATCAGTCTTATGGGTCATTTAATTCATGACAACATCTGACAATGGTGTCCAGGGCTATTTTGTGGAAGCATCTCATTTTCCTCTATGCTGACTTCAGACGTTTCAGGTCCAGTTCCAACAATTATTTTCTTTTAACGGCTCAGGCTGAAATGTCAGAGTGTTTATATACTATTCTTCCAACTCTCAGATCAGTTTCATTTCCTCCTGTGGTTCTTTCTCCAGCTTTAATGTATCTTTCCTCCAGTGTGGACACAGAACTGCATACTGTATTCTGAATGTGAACTCTTCTGTTTCCTCTACAATGCCATTCCTAATGACCCCACATTTTTGCTGCTCTTTGAGGCTGAAGAACCAGTCTGGACCAGCATGTTCAATGAACAAGATGATTGTCTCTGACCACCCCCCTTTCCTTGGTTTAGATGATAGTCAATCCTTCTTTAGGTTTGGTGGAAACAGCAAGTCAGGAGTCCTTGCCCACGGTCTGGTATTATCAATAATGAGCTATGTGACCTTGTAAGTTATTTAATTTATTCATGTACTAAATGAAAGGATTGACTTTTAGGTGCCTTAAGTTCCCTCCCAGCTCTGAATTTATGTAATTATGCTATTGTAGCTTATCTGCCATTTTTCTCTACATTCTTACACCTCATAGGAACTTTTAGCACTATATTTCTATCTTGGCATTTCATTTACCGCAGTTGGTTAGTGTCAACTACAGATGTAAATATTTTACCTTAAAATCTCAAATCTTAATGTAACATACACTTCTCCATCAGTGTGTAAGTAACCATCTCCATTGTGCTTTTTAAAACCCCAACCCTTTATTTCCTAGCTGTAAATTACAACCCTAATGGCCATCGTCAAAAAAATCTACAAACAATAAATGCTGGAGAGGGTGGGAGAAAAGAGAACCCTGCTACACTGTTGGTGGGAATGTAAATTGGTACAGCCACTATGGAGAACAGAATGGAGGTTCCTTGAAAAACTAAAAATAGAGCTAGCATATGATCCAGCAATCCCACTCCTGGGCATATATCTGGAGAAAACCATAATTCAAAAAGATACATACACCCCAATGTTCATTGCAGCACTATTTACAATAGCCAGAACATGGAAGCAATCTAAATGTCCATCAACAGAGGAATGGATAAAGAAGATGTGATACATACATGCAATGGAATATTACTCAGGCATAAAAAAGAATGAAATAATGCCTTTTGCAGCGACATGGATGGACATAGAGATTGTCATACTGAGTGAAGTAAGTCACACAGAGAAAGGCAAATATCTGATATCGCTTATATGTGGAATCTAGAAAAAATGGTACAAATGAACTTATTTACAGAACAGAAATAGAGTCACAGATATAAAAAACAATCATGGTTACCAAGGGGAAAAGGGGGGGAAATAAACTGAGAGATTGGGATTGACATATACACATTACTATATATAAAATAGATAACTAATAAGGACCTACTGTATAGCACAGGGAACTCTACTCAATACTCTGTAATGACCTATATGGGAAAAGAATCTAAAAAAGAGTGGATGTAATGTATAACTGTATATGTAATGTATAACTGATTCACTTTGCTGTACAGCAGAAACTAACACAACAGTGTAAATCAACTATACTCCAATAAATTTTTTTTAAAATTCACAACTCTATCCACTCATTCACTTATACATTCTTTCATTTTTTAAAAAATATTAAGTTCCTATTAATGTGCCAGTAAGACAGATATCATTCCTATTCCTACTGCGCTTACAATGTAGAAAGACAGGTACTTGAACACTCCAAGACAATAAAATGTAATCCTAGGGAAAGTACTAGGGAATATTTAGCAGAGACATATAACCAAGTCCCAAAGCAACCTCAGTTTTTTAAAATGACTTCACTATTTGAAACTATGAATGTTTAAATAAATTACATCTGCAGTTCTCCTTTATTTAAGATAAAGTACCTTAAGTAGTAACATTTAGAAATTCTCCTTTCCCTAAAAAAGTAGCTACATTCAGGCACCTCCATATCAATAACACCTTACAACCCAGGGGAGTGTTTTCCAAATGGCTTTATATTTCCGAGTAGCTTCTTTTCTTTTATGTGTTAGTTGATAAACAACCCGGCATTTTCTGCAAGTATTGTGGAAAAGTAGCCTGACATAGGTGAAATGAATCAAATCCAATATACTTTATCCATTGTTTACAGAAATGTTTTGTCTGTATTCCACATGGGATGCCCCACAAATCAGTGTAATGCATTTGCTACAAAGGAACATAATTGGCCAACACACACAATAGTCTTTCGTGTATTTAAGAGCGTAAAGCTTCACTGTTGTTGTTATTGTTGAATATTTTTAATCTTAAATTTAATGGTTTTGACTTTTATTATTTCTCCATTATATACATAATATAGAACTATAGTCATATTAGAAACTCGTAAATGAGTAAAAAAGAAAACAATCACCCTTAAAGTTCTAGTCAGATATAACTCCCATGAACAGTTTAGAGTATAACCTCCTAGATGTTTTTTCCCCTTTCCTTTCTTTCCTTTCTTTAATGGACTTCAACTGCACAAATTTGAAATAATCATAACCCTTACTTTGTAACACATTCTCATCATTGACCCTCTTTATTATTTATTAATAAGCTAATAAACATTTACCACCCTATGCAAGATCTAGAATACTGACAATAAATTACAAGTTATTGTCAATATTCTAGATGTTTTCCTATGTGGTATGTGTGTGTGCATATATATATGTAACTTTTTAAAAAGTGGTCCTTTTCAGCCAAGATCTCATTAGCCAAGTACCCACAGTTAAGAGATTGCACTAAAAAGCAAAGATTGTCCTAACATACATTTACCAATGAACCAATATAGTCACATGATATATTGTGAACTTTCAACGCCATCAATATGCATTTATATCATTTTAAGTACTGAACAGTATTCCATTGCATAAATTTGTTATAATTTGTTTAATGGTCCTCTTTTTTAACATTTAGATATTCTGCTTTTTTAATTAGGTAAGAATGTGAAAACATCCTTAAATATGCTTCTTGAGCCATCTATCTGATTATTTCCTCTTGTTGGATCAAAGGGTATGCACGTTTTTAAGGCCTTTGATGCATCCTACTAAATTGCTTTTAAAATTTAAACTAATTTAGGTTCCTGTGACCTCACTAGAGAAGCAGAAGCTCCTGATGCCAGAAGACCTCAGGCAGCTGGACGTTGGTGGAGTAAGTACAACAGTCAGACCTGAGGTTAGGTAGGGCACTGACAAAGTCTGCTATGCTTTAGGAAGGAATCATATACAGAGCATTTAATCTGTGATATTTTAGCATATTTCTAGGTTATGTGTGCAACAGCACAGTAAAACCCACGATGGAAAAAAAGCCACAGAAACAAAATTTAGTGTGGCCAGAGGTACAAGTTTCTATCAGAAAAGACAAATTATATGATGAAGAATGTGGAAATCATTTTTAAAAATAAAAAGTATAACTGTTCAATCCTATCCAATTTTTATGTATCTGTAACCCTTAGGACAACTTGAAATGCCCAATATGTAAACCTTCAGGTAGATGAAGACCTAGAAAAAATATTTTTGAACTGTTACATGCTTCTATATATACATGTAACAAACACATATTTAAATACTTTTCTAACCTGAATTTGGTAATTTAGGAATATTCCCACCTCATTCCAGTCCTCCTGCTTACCATTTATTTTAGGTTTTAGAAATGGTAAAAAAATTGTAAAATAGTATATATATATATATATATATATATATATATATATACTATTGTATTCAGGAAAAACACATACTCCCTTTTTGGCCAACTGCATCATTGGCGAAGTTCTGCCGCTTTTCATGTGCTTTAAAGGCGAGTCCAATGTATCTCTTGAAAACTGTTTCCTGCAACTCTGCCTTGCTTTCAAATCCTTTTCGTTGCCTTACCTCAATATATTTTTGGACGATAGTTATCATTTATAACTCTGCAGGTTTGTGAATTGCAGTGCCCCTCGGCTCCATTTTTCAACTCACTTTTTTGGGAGCTGGCCGCAAAACAGCAGGATTGCTTCAGGCCCTATTCTGGTTCCGGGGAACAAGCTGAGCCTTTGGTTAATTATTCCTGATTGGAAATTAGAGTGACATGTGCCTGTCCAAACACCTAGAGCTTGTCTCTCATTGGTTCCCCCTCTTCCCGTCCATCCTCGGAAAAATTGCAAACTGTACAAAACAGGAGGTTACAGGTGCTGATTCTCCAAGTGGGGAGCTTGTTAGGAAAGAGGCTGGAGGGGTGAACCCAACTACCAGGATATGAGGAGATGACGTGTCTTTTCCAAACTCTTTCCGATCAAAGGGTGTACTATCTTCTAGGTGTTACAGGCATGTTTTAGCTGTAGGAAGAGTTCCCTGCATGTAAGGAGAACACCAGGGATTTTTCCAAATCAGTGTCTCCCCGAACCCCACACTGGGAAATTTTTAAGCTACGGGTACATGTTTGTTCATTAAGGGCCTTGGGCAGTAGTCAGATTCCGAGCTTTAGATGATTGAAGTCTTCACGGTCAGAAGCGCTCACCATCGACCTCCTTTAGGTTACATTTTATCTGTCATTGATAGATGATGTCGATAAAAATATCTATTCTTTTTCAGATTATTTCCCCTTATAGGTTATTACAAAATATTGAGTGTAGTTCCCTGTGTTATACAGTAGTTCCTTGTTGATGATGTATTTTATACATAGCAGTGTGTATGTGTTAATCCCAAACTCTTAATTTATCCCTCCTCCCGCGTTTCCCCTTTGGTAATAATAAGTTATAAGATCTTATACTCAGAAATGGGGGAGCTGAAAGAGAGGTATCATTTTCAATGGAAAAGCATTCAAAACAAGATTGAAGCTTCAGCCAAGATTATTAGACGTACATCCTTGGAAAGAAATCACTTCATTTCTCTAATATTGACCTGACAAATAAGACAAACCTTTTCACTGAACTTGCTTATAATAAAGTGATGGAAATATCCAAGGGAAGTGTTAGAAACATCTTATTTTACCCGAGCCTTATACACTGCTCTATGTTAATTACAGTTTGGCTCACACATCTGTTCATTGAAGTTACAATGTTCTCAATTTCCGATACTGATCCTCCAGAGTGGGCCCCAACAAGGGTCCCCCTGCCCAGTGTCATTGGAGCCAACAGATCGAGATTGAGTTTGGTTCAGAAGCAAAGGAAACTTTATATTTTGATCAGAGAATGGAGAGGTAAGAGCGAGCGCTCCCCCGCGGGCTGTGGGCCGGGCTGTTGTGTAGGGATCCCGTCAGCGTCAGCAGGTGGGAGGGGGCGGAGCTCTCGAGGGCCGGGTTGGCTGGAGCTCCGGCTCTATGTCGCGGAGTCTGAACGGGGCCCCGCGAGCTGAGGTGTCGGCCCAGCCATTTTGCACTAGGAAATCGGGTCTGCAGTGCCGGGTGTGAGGCCTCTGTCTGCGGAACCCTAGGAGCAAGTGAAATTAGACAAAGCACAAAGGAAAAAAAGGTTAGACTTTATTTTATTGCCCAGATTCTATTTTTATCTCCCAGGAATTTTTAATGGGCTTTGCCAGTGACAAAACCCTCCTC
Source organism: Pseudorca crassidens (assembly GCF_039906515.1). Lineage (NCBI taxonomy): Eukaryota > Metazoa > Chordata > Mammalia > Artiodactyla > Delphinidae > Pseudorca > Pseudorca crassidens. The sequence goes on along the minus strand of NC_090297.1, from coordinate 122,023,347 downwards.
TGCCTTTTGTCCCGTTCCTCATTCTTGGGGCGCTGAGGGTGCAGACCCCTCTTCTGTAAATGCTTCGTGCTAAGTTGGGAGTCCTCATACCCGGTGGGGAGGGGCAGAACTTCTCCCCAGCAGCCTCCAGGTGAGGTTGATTGTCCCTAGGCCTCCTGCCTCACTGCTTGTCCGCCTGAGCGCCAGCATTGGAAGTGTTATAGATTCCAATGACCTTTAAGGGTCCAGGAAAGAGATGCGCAGAGACGCTGTGGAGGCCGGTTTTACCCCGCCCCACATTTGTTCGGCCACCTTAGGCTGACCGTTTCTGCCAGCCTAGATGCTCTGACCAGTAGTCTGCGCTTTCTTCAGTTAGGCCCCTGAGTTAACGTACAAACAGCACCAGGTGTCAGGGCCCTGCCCGCTCAGCTCCCAGACAGTCCAGGCCCGGTGCTGATCCAAGACCATGACAGCCACTGAGTCAACGGCCTTTTGAAGTAGCCAGGAGTCCAGCCGGTCTCACTGGCCGCCGTCACCGCGGTGGCTGTTGGCTTTTCTATGGTGACAGTGTGATATACGTTTCCCCTGCCAAGATTATTAGCTCCCCTCTGGGTGCAGTAAGTCCTGCAAGCAGTAGTCTGCTTTTTTGGGGTACACACTTGTTTTCTGAGAGAAGCTCCAGGTCAAGTGATGTTCACACGAGTCGTCATGGTGCCCTGTTGCCCCCGGTTATCTCTCTGGATGTTGGAGTTGGAGGGCCTCCTCACTCGAGGTTGGTGTGCCCACGGAGCGAACCCTGCAACTTCAGGGCATGGTTGGTGGTTAGGATCACCACGTGGGGTCCTTTTCCCTCAGGAGGGAGGTGGCCTTTTGGGCTGCTGATTTCCAGGAGTTTAGATACCGCCAGTATCTTGGCCAGATGTGGCAGTGGGCCAAGCCCCTTGGTGACCGTAGTTTATCCTACCTGGATGGCATTCTTGCGTTGTTCCATGTCAAGTGGTCCCAGTTTTTGCACGAATTCTCCAATGGCGATTCACCTTTCACCGGGAATGGAAAGGTCAAAGGGTTTAGCTCAATTAGGGAGTTCCAGGGCAAGGGTCTGAATTGACTGCTCTTTCCATTCTTGAAAGGCCACTTCTGGATTCTATTCAAAAGGATCATCATCTTTTCCTTTCAGTGTTTCACATAGAGGCCCAGCTAGTAGACTGTAGTTAGGGATCCAGATGCAGCAAACCCCGGCCTCCCCAGGAACCCCTAAGCTAGTTTTAGAAAGGGGTAAGGCTGCAAATGGCTTCTTCCCTTTCCTGGGATGGGCTTCTCTGACCTTCTGTGAGAATGAAGCCCAGGCAGGTCACCTTAGTCTGTGATATTTGAGCGTTTGTCTTGGACAACTTCTATCCTTTATTGGCTTGGTAGTTCAGAGACCTCCTTAGTAGGGCTGGCGATCAGAATGTCGTCTGCGTATTGAAGGAGGGTTCACTTCTCCAGAGGTAGATCTTTTAGGTCTTTAGCTAAAGTTTCCACAAAGATGGTGGGGGAATTTTTGAACCCTTGTGGTAGGACGGCCCAGCTGGATTCTTTCTGTTGCATGTTGAGTCCTGCCAGTCAAAAGCTAAAGTTTCTTGTGACTCTGGGACTAATGGAATACAGAAGAAGGCATCTTTTAAGTCTAATACAGAATACCAGGTGCTGGTTGATAGTAGAATGACAAGCTTTGTGTAGGAATTAGGAACTACTGGATGTATATCCTTGGTGGCTTCACTGACTGTCCTGACACCCTTTACCAGGTACCCAGCAGCCCACGGGGCTCTCGTGGTCAGGCCCCCCCAGGATATGGAGCTCACCTGGGCTGGCACCCAGCAGCCCACGGGGCTCTCATGGGCAGGCCCCTCCCAGGATATGGAGCTCACCTGGGCAGGTACCCCGGCAGGGCTGGGCACACAGGAACCGTGCACATAGCCCTCATTGCAGAGCACCGCCAGCTCACCTGTCGCTCAGAGCTGACCCAGAGCACCTCAGAGCAGGACTTGAACTAACAAACAGCAGCTCCGACAGGTCTGTGACCCTGGGCTTCACTCTGGGCGGCCTCACTCCACCTGGTCTTCCAGAGGCTTCCACTACAGCCGCAGCACCAGGCCTCTGTCTCTACCCACCACCCCTCCTCTCCCTGACTCCTAGGTTCCTCCCATTAGGAGTGGGTCTTCTTGAAGTTGTCTCCCACTCATGGACCAAATAAAATGATTAGAAAACAAGCCAGAGCTGCAGCCCCTTGTCTATCCTGGCTCTCAAAACCCTACACTTGTTCCTTCGACCTGGCCGGTGCAGCAAGGCCCATTTTCTGCAACTGTGAGCCCCTGAGGGGCGAGGATTGGCTGACCTGGGCAGCCTGACCCGGCCGGCCAGCCCTCCCCAGGTGTGCCTGGGTTGAGGTGTATATAAACACCGCTCCAGGCAGCAAAAGCCCCTGCAGCTGTGTCTGACGCCATTTTCTCTGCCCCGTCAGCAGTGTCGGGGCTGGGCTGGTGGGAGGGAGTAGGGCCAACGGCTCTGTGGGTGGCCCGGTGTGAATGGGGCTCTGCTGGACTTTCTGCAGGAGTTGCCAGTCTGCTACTTGCTAAAGAAGACTATGTGTCACCCGTACCTGCTGTTGGAATTTCTCCCTGGGCAGAGGTGAGGAATGAAAAAAGCAGTGGGGGCCGGGACAGGAGGGGTATCTCAGGCAGGGAAATGGAAAGCTTCCAGAAGTGCGCCCAGGGCCAGGACCATCCTGGTTGGCCTGCAGGCACCAAGTCGGCCTGCGTGCTGTCGCCGGTGTGGCTCCACGGCCCTTCCTCTAGGCTTTCAAGTCCTTGCACACATTCAGGTGTTTTACCTGGGAAGGGTGGGAACAGTTCAGCAGCAGCTGGCCTGGGTTCAGCTCACGTTTACTCACAGACGCCTCAGCACGGTCCGCCAGCTTTGTAATGAGGACGCTCCTTGCGGGTGGGCTGCTGGCTGCATGGGAGAGGATTCCCCACCTCTGACCAACTTCAGAATTGTTTACCACTGGAGCAAGTGCCCTGATAGGGTTTTTCTCTGTATAACTGGTGGGTTCTGTGGTTTTTTTTCTTTTTTTGTTTCAAGGTAAGTTTTTTTATTTTTTATTTTTTTTTTTGCGGTACGCAGGCCTCTCACTGTTGTGGCCTCTCCCGTTGCGGAGCACAGGCTCCGGACGCGCAGGCTCAGCGGCCATGGCTCACGGGCCCAGCCACTCCGCAGCATGTGGGATCTTCCCGGACCGGGGCACGAACCCGTGTCCCCTGCGTCGGCAGGCGGACTCTCAAACACTGCGCCACCAGGGAAGCCCTCAAGGTAGGATTTATTCCTTTTTTTTGTATTTGTAGATATAAGCATAGAAATAATTCATTCATATAAATACGTCTATGGGAAGGGAAGAACTTTTTCTTTCTTTTAAAAAAAATTTTTTATATTATTTATTTTTTATACAGCAGTTTCTTATTAGTTATCTTTTATACATATTAATGTATATATGTTAATCCCAGGCTCCCAGTTCATCCCACCCCCCCCCCCCAGCCACTTTCCCCCCTTGGTGTCCATACGTTTTTTCTCTACATCTGTGTCTCTATTTCTGCCCTGCAAACCTGTTCATCTGCACCATTTTTCTAGGTTCCACACACATGCGTTAATATGTGATATTTGTTTTTCTCTTTCTGAATTACTTCACTCTGTATGACAGTCTCCAGATCCATACACGTCTCTACAAATGACCCAATTTTGCTCCTTTTTATGGCTGAGTAATATTCTATTGTATATATGTACCACAACTTCTTTATCCATTCGTCTGTCGATGGGCATTTAGGTTACTTCCGTGACCTGGCTACTGTGAATAGTGCTGCAATGAATATTGTGGTGAATGTGTCTTTTTGAATTATGGTGTTCTCTGGGTATATGCGGGATTGCTGGGTCATATGGTAATTCTATTTTTAGTTTTTTAAGGAACCTCCATACTGTTCTCCATAGTGAATGTATCACTTTACATTCCCAACAACAGTGCAAGAGGGTTCCCTTTTCTCCACACCCTCTCCAGCATTTGTTGTTTGTAGATTTTCTGGTGATGCCCATTCTAACTGGTGTGAGGTGATACCTCATTGTAGTTTTGATTTGCATTTCTCTAATAATTAATGATGTTGAGCAGCTTTTCATGTGCTTCTTGGCCATCTGTATGTCTTCTTTGGAGAAATGTCTATTAAGGTCTTCTGCCCATTTTTGGATTGGATTTTTATTTTTTTAATACTGAGCTGCATGAGCTGTTTATATATTTTGGAGATTAATCCTTTGTCCATTGATTCATTTGCAAATATTTTCTCCCATTCTGAGGGTTGCCTTTTCATCTTATCTTTTCCTTTGCTGTGCAAAAGCTTTTAAGTTTCATTAGGTCCCATTTGTTTATTTTTGTTTTTATTTCCATTACTCTAGGAGGTGGATCAAAAAATATCTTGCTGTGATTTATGTCAAAGAGTGTTCTTCCTATGTTTTCCTCTAAGAGTTTTTTAGTGCCCCATCTTAAATTTAGGTCTCGAATCCATTTTGAGTTTATTTTTGTGTATGGTGTTAGGAAGTGTTCTAATTTCATTCTTTTACATGTAGCTGTCCAGTTTTCCCAGCACCACTTATTGAAGAGACTGTCTTTTCTCCATTGTATATCCTTGCCTCTTTTATCGTAGATTAGCTGACCATAAGTACATGGGTTTATCTCTGGGATTTCTATCTTGTTCCATTGATCTATATTTCTGTTTTTGTGCCAGTACCATATTGTCTTGATTACTGTAGCTTTGTAGTATACTCTGAAGTCAGGGAGTCTGATTCCTCCAGCTCTGCTTTTTTCCCCCAAGACTGCTTTGGTTATTTGGGGTCTTTTGTGTCTCCATACAAATTTTAAGATTTTTTGTTCTAGTTCTGTAAAAAATGCCATTGGTAATTTGACAGGGATTGCATTGAATCTGTAGCTCGCTTTGGGTAGTATAGTCATTTTCACAATATTGATTCTTCCAATCCAAGAACATGGTATATCTCTCCATCTGTTTGTACCATCTTTAATTTCTTTCATCAGTGTCGTATAGTTTTCTGCATACAGGTCTTTTGTCTCCCTAGGTAGGTTTATTCCAAGGTATTTTATTCTTTTTGTTGCAGTGGTAAATGGGAGTGTTTCCTTAATTTCTCTTTCAGATTTTTCATCATTAGTTTATAAGAATACAATAGATTTCGGTGCATTAATTTTGTATCCTGCAACTTTACCAAATTCATTGATTAGCTCTAGTAGTTTTCTGGTAGCATCTTTAGGATTCTCTATGTATAGTATCATGTCATCTGCAAACAGTGACAGTTTTACTTCTTCTTTTCCAATTTGTATTTCTTTTTCTTCTCTGATTGCCACGGCTAGGACTTCCAAAACTATCTTGAATAATAGAGGTGAGAGTGGACATTCTTGTCTTGTTCCTAATCTTAGAGGAAATGCTTTCAGTTTTTCATCATTGAGAATAATGTTGACTGTGGGTTTGTCGTATATGGCCTTTATTATGTTGAGGTAGGTTCCCTCTATGCCCACTTTCTGAAGAGTTTTTATCATAAATGGGTGTTGAATTTTGTCAAAAGCTTTTTCTGCGTCTATTGAGATGATCTTCTTGTTTTTCTTCTTCAATTTTTTAATTTGGTGTATCACACTGAATGATTTGCATATATTGAAGAATCCTTGCATCCCTGGGATAAATCCCACTTGATCATGGTGTATGATCCTTTTAATGTGTTGTTGGATTCTGTTTGCTAGTATTTTGTTGAGGATTTTTGCATCTATATTCATGAGTGATATGGTCCGTAATTTTCTTTTTTTGTAGTATCTTTGTCTGGTTTTGGTATCAGGGTGATGGTGGCCTCACAGAATGAGTTTGGGAGTGTTCCTTCCTCTGCACTTGTTTGGAAGAGTTTGAGAAGGATGGGTGTTAGCTCTTCTCTAAATGTTTGATAGAATTCACCTGTGAAGCCATCTGGTCCAGGACTTTTGTTTGTTGGAATATTTTTAATCACAGTTTCCATTTCATTACTTGTGATTGGTCTGTTCATATTTTCTATTTCTTCCTGGTTGAGTCTTGGAAGGTTATACCTTTCTAGGAATTTGTCCATTTCTTCCAGGTTGTCCATTTGATTGGCATAGAGTTGCTTGTAGTAGTTTCTTAGGATGCTTTGTATTTCTGTGTTGTCTGTTGTAACGTCTCCTTTTTCATTTTTAACTTTATTGATTTGAGTCCTCTCCCTCTTTTTCTTGATGAGTCTGGCTAATGGTTTATCAATTTTGTTTATCTTCTCAAAGAAGTAGCTTTTAGTTTTATTGACCTTTGCTATTGTTTTCTTTGTTTCTATTTCATTTATTTCTGCTCTGATTTTTATGATTTCTTTCCTTCTCCTAACTTTGGGGGTTTTTTTCTTCTTTTTTCTCTAGTTCCTTTAGGTGTAAGGTTAGACTGTTTATTTGAGATTTTTGTTGTTTCTTGAGGTAGGCTTGTAGAGCTATAAACTTCCCTCTTAGAACTGCATTTGCTGCATCCCATAGGTTTTGGATTGTCATGTTTTCATTGTCATTTGTCTCTAGGTATTTTTTGATTTCCTCTTTGATTTCTTCAGTGATCTCTTGGTTATTTAGTAACCTATTGTTTAGCCTCCATGTGTTTGTGTTTTTTACTTTTTTTCCCTGTAATTAATTTCTAATATCATAGCGTTGTTTTCAGAAAAGATGCTTTATATGTTTTCAATTTTCTTAAATTTACTGAGGCTTCATTTGTGAGCCAAGATGTGATCTATACTGGAGAATGTTCTGTGCACACGTGAGAAGAAATGTAATCTGCTATTTTTGGATGGAATGTCCTATAAATATCAATTAACTCTATCTGGTCTGTTGTGTCTTTTAAAGCTTCTGTTTCCTTATTTCATTTTGGATGATCCGTCCATTGGTGTAAGTGAGGTGTTAAATTCCCCCTCTATTATTGTGTTACTGACTATTTCTTCTTTTATAGCTGTTAACAGTTGCCTTATGTATTGAGGTGCTCCTATGTTGGGTGCATATATATTTATAATTGTTATATCTTCTTGGATTGATCCCTTGATCATTATGTAGTGTCCTTCCTTGTATATTGTAACATTCTTTATTTTTAAGTATTTTATCTGATATGGGTATTGCTACACCAGCTTTCTTTTGATTTCAATTTGCATGGAATATCTTTTTCCATCCCCTCACTTTCAGTCTGTATGTGTCCCTACGTCTGAAGTAGGTTTCTTGTAGACAGCATATATATGGGTCTTGTTTTTGTATCCATTCAGCAAGCCTGTGTCTTTTGTTTGGAGTATGTAATCCATTCACGTTTAAGGTAATATCTATATGTATGTTCCTATTACCATTTTCTTAATTGTTATGGGTTTGTTTTTGTAGGTCCTTTTCCACTCTTATGTTTCCCACTTAGAGAAGTTCTTTTAGCATTTGTTGTAGAGCTGGTTTGGTGGTGCTGAACTCTCTTAGCTTTTGCTTGTCTGTAAAACTTTTGATTTCTCCATCAAATCTGAATGAGATCCTTGCTGGGTAGAGTACTCTTGGTGTAGGTTCTTCCCTTTCATCACTTTAAATGTATCATGCCACTCCCTACTGGCTTGTAGAGTTTCTGCTGAGAAATCAGCTGTTCCCTTGTCTTTTATTTGTCGTTTTACCCTTGTTGCTTTCAATAATTTTTCATTGTCTTTAAACTTTGTCAATTTGATTATTATGTGTCTCAGCATGTTTCTCCTTGGGCTTATCATGCCTCGGTCTCTCTGTGCTTCCTGGACCTTGGTGGCTATTTCCTTTCCCATGTTACAGAAGTTTTCGAAAATAATCTCTTCAAATATTTCCTCTGTTCCTTTCTCTCTCTCTTCTCTTTCTGGGACCCCTATAATGTGAATGTTGTTGCGTTTAATGTAGTCCAGAGGTCTCTTAGGCTGTCTTCATTTCTTTTCATTCTATTTTCTTTTTTCTGTTCCATGGGAGTGAATTCCACCATTCTGTCTCCAGGTCACTTATCCGTTCTTCTGCCTCAGTTATTCTGCTATTGATTCCATCTAGTGTATTTTTCATTTCACTTATTGTATTGTTCATCTCTGTTTGCTTGTTCTTTAATTCTTCTAGGTGTTCCTTTTCTAATCCTTCTAGGTGTTTGTTAAACATTTCTTGCATCATCTCGATCTTTGCCCTCATTCTTTTTCCAAGGCCCTGGATCATTGTCACTATCATTGTTCTGAATTCTGAAAGGTTTCCCTCTTTTGAATTTTTCGGTCGATTTTAAACCCCAGGATTTTTTTGAGTGCAGGTGTCATTTACAGGCCTGCAAATATTGTTAATATTAAGTGACCAGTAGCACTGGGTTAAACTGCTATTGTGGGAAACGACCGCAAAGTGGCAGCATTTCTCCATTTCCAAATCTGGTTACTAGGGCAGTAGACCTTTCCTTGACGTAGTGTTTCTAGGTTGTAAATTAGGATGGAATGTGCCAGGAAGAACCCCCCTAAGTTTATGTCTCAGTACTTCTTGTATTTTTTTTTTTTTTTTTTTTTTTGCGGTACGCGGGCCTCTCACTGTTGTGGCCTCTCCCGTTGTGGAGCACAGGCTCCGGACACGCAGGCTCAGCGGCCATGGCTCACGGGCCCAGCCGCTCCGCGGCATGTGAGATCTTCCCGGACCGGGGCACGAACCCATGTCCCCTGCATCGGCAGGTGGACTCTGAACCACTGCGCCACCAGGGAAGCCCTTGTATGTTCTTTTAATTTATCTTTTCTAATCAGGGTAATGATTAGAATATCATTTGTTCTAAGTGTACAAAATCTGCTTCATTTGTACATTATATATATCTATTCATGTACAGATCCTCTTCTCATGTAAATTAATACAGAGTGTTCAGTAGCCCTGCCTTCATATATGGTCGGTCTTTTTGATATATGTATTTAATATGTATAGGTATAGCTATGGTAACCCTAATCTTAATTTATCCATCCTACCACCTTTCATTTTAGATAACCACAGTTTGTTTTCTAAGTCTGTGAGTGTCTTCTCTGTGGAAATAAGTTCATTTGTGTCAGTTGTTATATAACACCTATAAGTGATATCATAAGATATTTGTCTTTTGCTTTCCGACTTACCTCATGTTCTGTGATTATCTCTAGAATCACTATGGTGCTGCACAGAGCAGTGTTTCCTTGTTTTCCACGGCTAATATTCCACTGTGCACATGGACCACTTCTTCTTTGTCCACTCATCTGCTGATGGCCATTTTGGTTGCTTCCATGTCTTGGCTTTTGTGCATATTGCTGCAGTGCACCTTTGCCAGCCTGTGTCTTCTCGACTCTGGTCTTCGTATGTGAAAATCCCAGCAGTGGGCCTGCTGGATTGAATGGTACCTCAATTTTTACTTTGAAACGCAGTTCCTATCTGTTCTCATTATTAGCTCTTACCACTTTACATCTCACCAGCAGCTACAGGGTACACAGTTCTCTAAAACCTCTTCTGGATTTATTGTTTGTATTTTTTGCTGATGGTCATTCTGACTGGTGTGAGCTGATACCTTTTCATGGTTAGATTTGCATATGTCTAATAATTTCTTATATTGAGCTTTTAGCCATTTTCTTTTCTTCTTTTTTTTTTTAAAGAGTGAGTACAGCTTACATATTCAAATGGTTTCTTGACGTATGTGCCTTATTTTGAATTATTTTGGCCATTATGTCCCTCAACACATTTTCTTGGCAGGTCTCATTTATAGCCCTGCAGTCCTTGAGAATATGAAGTGACCTTTAGCACAGGTTTTACAGCTGATGTTGCCTCAAATGGCCCCAGGGTGCACCACTTCTACATTCCCAACTCTGGTTCCTAGGGAAACAGTACCTTTCTATAAGTAGTGTTCCTTGGTTGCAAATTAGAGTGGAATGTGCCAGGAAAAACCCCCATAAGTTTATGTCTCATTACTTCTTGTTGGTTTTCTTAATTTGATTTTTATTTGTTATCACAGCAAATTTGATTACAATGTTTTGTTTGTTCTAGGTGTGCAAGATGTGGTTCTTTTACACACATACATATATCTATTCATCTTTGGATCCATTTCCCATGTGGGTTAAGACAGAATGTTGAGTAGTCTTCTCTTGGTATTCCATAGGACTTTGGTGCTTACATATTTCACATGTGTTGGTATATCTCTGTTTACCCCAATATCCTAGTTTATCCAATCCACACACCTTTCATTTTGGTTAACCATATGTTTGTTGATTGAATCTTTCATTGCCTTTCTCTGTGAAAAACCTTCATTGGTATAAATTTTTAGGTAACACCAGTAAGTGAAATCATAGGATATGTGTCCTTTGCTTTCTAAGTTATTTCAACTTATGATTACATCTAGACTCAACTGTGGTGCTGCACACAGCATTGTTTTATTTTTTCCTTGGCTAATATTCCATCTGTACATGTACCAGTTCTTTTCCATTCATCTTTGGATGGACTTTTTGGTAGCTTCCATGTCTTGCCTATTGTAATACTGTTGCAGTGCAGTTTTGCCTGCCTGTGTCTTTCTAATTGTGTCTTCTTAGGTCATAGGCCCAGGAGTGTGCCTGCTGAATGCTATGGTAGCTCAAATTGTACCTGTTCAAGCCACCTCTATTCTGTTTTCATTAGTGGCTCTTTCCAGTTTAGTCCCACTTAGAGATGAGGGTACGAATTTCTCCACAGCACCTTCAGCATTTTTTGTTTGAAGAGTTTTTGCTGATGGTCATTCTGACAGGTGTGAGCTGATACAGTTTTGTAGACTGGATTTGCATGTCTTTAATAATTCCTAATTATGAGCATTTTTTCATCCCTTTTTTTTTGTTGTTTAAAAAAAAAGTGCGAGGAAAATATACCTCTTGAAATTATCTTCTTGAAAGGTTGCCCTCTTCTGAATTTTTTGGTCGATTTTCAACCTCAGGATTTTTTGGAGGGCGTGTATTACTTACCAGCTTGCAATTGTTTTAATATTTAGTGACGTTTAGCACTGGGTTTAAAACTGTTGTTGTGGGAAAAAGCCAAACGGCGGTAGCGTTTCTCCATTCCCAAATCTGGTTACTAGGATAACAGAGCTTTTGTGGAAGTCGTGTTCCTAGGTTGTAAATTAGAATGGAATGTGCCAGTAAAAAACCCCATAACTTTATGTCTCAGGACATCTTATTTATTGTTATAATTTAAATTTTTTAATCAAGGTAATGATTAGAATATTATTTGTTCTAGGTGTACACAATCTGGTTCATTTGTACATTTTATATATATACACATACATATATATATACATATGCATATATATGTTCATGTACAGATACTTTTCCCATTTAAATGAATACAGAGTGTTCAGTAGACCTCCCTTGGTATATGGTCGGTCTCTTTGATATATGTATTTAATATGTATTGATATACCTATGGCAACCCTAATCTTAATTTGTCCATTGCTCCCACCTTTCCTTTTAGATAACCATAGCTGTTTTCTAAGTCCGTGAGTGTCTTTCTCTGAGGAAATAAGTTCATTTGTGTCTGTTGTTAGATAACGCCTAGAAGTGATATCATAAGATATTTGTCTTTTGCTTTCCGACTTACCTCATGTTCTGTGATTATCTCTAGCATCATCTATGGTGCTGCAAAGAGCAGTGTTTCATTGTTCTCCACAGCTAATATTCCACTGTGCACATGGACCACTCCTTCTTTGTCCACTCATCTGTTGATGGCCATTTTGGTTGCTTCCATGTCTTGGCTTTTGTGCATATTGCTGCAGTGCACCTTTGCCAGCCTGTGTCTTCTCGACTCTGATCTGCTCAGGTGAAAGGCCCAGCGGTGGGCCTGCTGGATTGAATGGTACCTCAATTTTTACTTTGAAACACAGTTCCTTTGTGGTCTCATTATTGGCTCTTACTCCTTTACACCTCAACAGCAGCTAGAGGGTACACAGTTCTCTAAAACCTCTTCAGCATTCATTGTTTGTAGACCTTTTGCTTAGGGTCATTCGAGTGGTGTGTGTTGAAACCTTTTCATAGATTAGATTTGCATGAGTCTAATAATTCCTGAGTTTGAGCTTTTATCCATTTTCCTTTATTTTCTGTAAAGAGTGTGTAAAACTTACCTCTCATAGGATCTTCTTGAAAAATTTGCTCTCTTTTGAGTTCTTTGGCCACTCCCTGCCTCAGAACATTTTTTTTGAGGCCAGGGGTCATTTACAGGCCTGCAATTAAGGTAAATTTTCACTGATCATTAGCATTGTGTTTAAAAGTGCTGTTGGAGGAAGGCCAAAATTCTGCACAATTTCTTCATTCTCAAATCTGGTTACTACGTCACTGAGCTTTCTGGGAAGCTCTGTTCCAAGGTTGTAAGTTAGAATGGAAAGGTCCAGGAAGAACCCCTATAATTTTATGCCTCATTACTTCTTGTTCGTTTTTTTAATATAACTTTTATTTTTCAAAAATTATTTATTTATTTATTTGTTTGTTTGTTTGCAGTACGCGGGCCTCTCACTGTTGTGGCCTCTCCTGTTGCGGAGCACAGGCTCTGGACGCGCAGGCTCAATGGCCATGGCTCACGGGCCCAGCCGCTCCGCGGCATATGGGATCTTCCTGGAGCAGGGCTCATACCCGTGTCCCCTGCATCAGCAGGCGGACTCTCAAACACTGCGCCACCAGGGCAGCCCTAATTTTTATTTTTTATCACAGCAAATTTGATTATACTGTTTTTTTTTTGTTCTAGGTGTGCAAGATGTGTTTGTTTTACACCTATACATATATGTATTCATCTTGGGATCCTTTTTCCATTAGGTTATGACACAGTGTTGAGTAGTCTTCTGTTGGAATTTCGTAGGTCTTTGGTGATTATATATTTCACGTGTTTGTATATACCTGTTAACCCCAATATCCTAATGTATGCAATCTTCACAACTTTCCAATTGGTTAACCATAAGTTTGTTTACTAAATCTGTGATTGCCTTTCTCTATGGAAATATCTTCATTGGTGTCAGTTTTTAGGTAACACCTATAATTGATATCATAGGATATGTATCTTTCACTTTCTTACTTACTTCAAGTTCTGTGATTACCTCCAGAGTTATCTATGGTTCTGGAAACTGCATTATTTCATTTATTTTTCGTGGCTAATATTCCGTCTCTACACGTACCAGTTCTTCTCTGTCCATTCGTCTCTTGATGGACTTTTTGGTTGTTCCAAGTCTTGGCTAGGGTAAATAGTGCTGCACTGTAGGATTGTCAGCCTGTATCTTTTTGATTCTGGTCTTCTCAGGTGTTAGAGCCAGTAGTGGGCTACCAGATCACATGGTAGCTCAATTTTTACCTGAAAACGCACATCCTTTCTGTTCCCACTACTGGCTGTTACCATTTGACATCCCACCAGCAGCTAGAGGTACACAGTTCTCTAAAACCCCTTGAGCATATATTGTTTAGAGATATTTTGCTGATGATCATTCTGACTGTTGTCAGGTACAAGTTTTTGTAGATTGGATTTGCCTGTCTTTAGTAATTCGTGAGGTTGAGCTTTTTCCATGGCTTATTTTGAATTGAAAAAAAAGAAGGAAAAGGAAAAATATGAGTTAAATGTGCCTCTTGAAATTTTCGTTTTGCAAGGTTGCCCTCTTTTCAATTTTTTCAACTGTATTCGAATCCAGGATTTTTTTGAGGGCAGGTGTCATTTACAAATCTGCAATTCTTGTGAATATTAAGTGACCCTTAGCACTGTGGTTAAAGCTGCTTTTGCAGGAGACGGTCACAAGGCTGCAGCATTTCTCCATTCCCATATCTGGTTACTAGGGCAAAAGAACCTTCCTGGGTGTAATGTTCCAACTTGTAAGTTAGAATGGAATGGGCCAGGAAAAACCCCATACATTTATGTCTCATTATTTCTTGTTGGTTTTCTTAATTACATTTTATTTGTTATCACAGCAAATTTCATTACAATGTTTTGTTTCTTCTAAGTGTGCAAGATGTGGTTCTTTTAAACATATACATATATCTCTTTATGTTAGGACCTATTTCCCATGTAGGTTATGACACAAATATACATATTATCTGTTCACCTTCGGATCCATTTCCCATGTGGGTTAGGACACAGTGTTGAGTAGTCTTCTCTTGATATTCCATAGGTCTTTGGTGCTTATATATTTCACATGTGTTGGTATATCTCTGTTTCCTGCAATATGCTAATTTATCCAAACCTCACACCTTTCCATTTGGTTAACCATACGTTTGCCGATCGAATCTTTGATTGCCTTGCTCTGTGAAAAATCTTCTTTATTATCAATTTTCAGGTAACACCATTAAGTGATATCATAGGATATGTGTCCTTCGCTTTCTGACTTACTTCGTGTTGTGATTACCTCCAGACTCATCTATGGTGCTGCAAACGGCATTGTTTCATTTTTTTCCTTGGCTCCTATTCCATCTGTACATGTACCGGCTCTCCTTTTCCATTCATCTTTGGATGGACTTTTTGGTAGCTTCCCTGTCTGGCCTATTGTCATACTGTTGCAGTGCAGTTTTGCCTGCCTGTGTCTTTCTAATTGTGTCTTCTTAGGTCATAGGCCCGGGAGCGTGCCTGCTGAGTCCTATGGTGCCTCAATGGGTATCTGTTAAAGGCAGGTCCGTTCTGTTTTCATTAGTGGCTCTTTCCAGTTTAGTCCCACTTAGAGATGAGGGTACGGATTTCTCCACAGCCCTTTCAGCATTTACTGTTTGCAGAATTTTTGCTGATGGTCATTCTGACCGGTGTGAGCTGATACATTTTTGAAGATTGGATTTGCATATCTTTAATATTTCCTAATGATGAGCATTTTTCTTTTTCTCTTTTTTTTTAGTGGTCAGGTTTTTTAAGAAATATTATTATTATTTTTTTAACATCTTTATTGGAGTATAATTGCTTTACAATGGTGTGTTAGTTTCTGCTCTATAAAAAAGTGAATCAGTTATACATACACATATATTCCCATATCTCTTCCCTCTTGTGTCTCCCTCCCTCCCACCCTCTCTATCCCACCCCTACAGGTGGTCACAAAGCACCGAGCTGATCTCCCTGTGCTATGCGGCTGCTTCCCACTAGCTGTCTACCTTACGTTTGGTAGTGTATATATGTCCATGCCTCTCTCACGCTTTGTCACACCTTACCCTTCTGCCTCCCCATATCCTCAAGTCCATTCTCCAGTAGGTCTGTGTCTTTATTCCTGGCTTGCCCCTAGGTTCTTCATGACAGTTTTTTTTTCTTAAATTCCATATATATGTGTTAGCATACGGTATTTGTCTCTCTCTTTCTGACTTACTTCACTCTGTATGACAGACTCTGGGTCTATCCACCTCATTACAAATAGCTCAATTTCGTTTCTTTTTATGGCTGAGTAATATTCCATTGTATATATGTGCCACATCTTCTTTATCCATTCATCCGATGATGGACACTTAGGTTGTTTCCATCTCTGGGCTATTGTAAATAGAGCTGCAGTGAACATTTTGGTACATGACTCTTTTTGAATTATGGTTTTCTCAGGGTATATGCCCAGTAGTGGGATTGCTAGATCATATGGTAGTTTTATTTGTAGTTTTTTAAGGCACCTCCGTACTGTTCTCCATAGTGGCTGTATCAATTTACATTCCCACCAACAGTGCAAGAGGGTTCCGTTTTCTCCACACCCTCTCCAGCATTTATTGTTTCTAGGTATTTTGATGATGGCCATTCTGACTGGTGTGAGATGATATCTCATTGTAGTTATGATTTGCATTTCTCTAATGATTAGTAATGTTGAGCATTCTTTCATGTGTTTGTTGGCAGTCTGTATATCTTCTTTGGAGAAATGTCTATTTACGTCTTCTGCCCATTTTTGGATTGGATTTTTTTTTTGTTATTAAGCTGCATGAGCTGCTTGTATATTTTGGAGATTAATCCTTTGACAGTTGCTTCATTTGCAAATATTTTCTCCCATTCTGACGGTTGTCTTTTTGTCTTGTTTATGGTTTCCTTTGCTGTGCAAAAGCTTTGAAGTTTCATTAGGTCCCATTTGTTTATTTTTGTTTTTATTTCCATTTCTCTAGGAGGTGGGTCAAGAAGGATCTTGCTGTGATTTATGTCATAGAGTGTTCTGCCTGTGTTTTCCTCTAAGAGTTTGATAGTTTCTGGCCTTACATTTAGGTCTCAAATCCATTTTGAGTTTATTTTTGTGTATGGTGTGAGGGAATGATCTAATCTCATACTTTTACATGTACCTGTCCAGTTTTCCCAGCACCACTTATTGAAGAGGCTGTCCTTTCTCCACTGTACATTCCTGCCTCCTTTATCAAAGATAAGGTGACCATATGTGCGTGGGTTTATGTCTAGGCTTTCTATTCTGTTCCATTGATCTATCTTTCTGTTTTTGTGCCAGTACCATACTTTCTTGATTACTGTAGCTTTGTAGTATAATCTGAAGTCAGGGAGCCTGATTCCTCCAGCTCCGTTTTTCGTTCTCAATATTGCTTTGGCTATTCGGGGTCTTTTGTGTTTCCATACAAATTGTGAAATTTTTTGTTCTAGTTCTGTGAAAAATGTCACTGGTAGTTTGATATGGATTGCATTGAATCTGTAGATTGCTTTCGGTAGTAGAGTCATTTTCACAATGTTGATTCTTCCAATTCAAGAACATGGTATATCTCTCCATCTATTTGTATCATCTTTAATTTCTTTCATCAGTGTCTTATAATTTTCTGCATACAGGTCTTTTGTCTCCTTAGGTAGATTTATTCCTAGATATTTTATTCTTTTTGTTGCAATGGTAAATGGGACTGTTTTCTTGATTTCAATTTCAGATTCTTCATCATTAGTGTATAGGAATGCAAGAGATTTCTGTGCATTAATTTTGTATCCTGCAACTTTACCAAATTCATTGATTAGCTCTAGTAGTTTTCTGGTAGCATCTTTAGGATTCTCTATGTATAGTATCATGTCATCTGCAAACAGTGACAGCTTTACGTCTTCTTTTCCAATTTGGATTCCTTTTATTTCCTTTTCTTCTCTAATTGCTGTGGCTAAAACTTCCAAAACTATATTGAATAAGAGTGGTGAGAATGGGCAACCTTGTTTTGTTCCTAATCTTAGTGGAAATGCTTTCAGTTTTTCACCATTGAGGACAATGTTGGCTGTGAGTTAGTCATATATGGCCTTTATTATGTTGAGGAAAGTTCCCTCTATGCCTACTTTCTGCAGGGTTTTTATCATAAATGGGTGTTGAAGTTTGTCGAAAGCTTTCTCTGCAGTTATTGAGATGATCATATGGTTCTTCTCCTTCAATTTGTTAATATGGTTTATCACATTGTTTGATTTGCATATATTGAAGAATCCTTGCATTCCTGGAATAAACCCCACTTGATCATGGTGTATGATCCTTTTAATGTGCTGTTGGATTCTGTTTGCTAGTATTTTGTTGAGGATTTTTGCATCTATGTTCATCAGTGATATTGGCCTGTAGTTTTCTTTCTTTGTGACATACTTATCTGGTTTTGGTATCAGGGTGATGGTGGCCTCCTAGAATGAGTTTGGGAGTGTTCCTCCCTCTGCTATATTTTGGAAGAGTTTGAGAAGAATAGGTGTTAGCTCTTCTCTAAATGTTTGATAGAATTCACCTGTGAAGCCATCTGGTCCTGGGCTTTTGTTTGTTGGAAGATGTTTAATCACAGTTTCAATTTCAGTGCTTGTGATTGGTCTGTTCATATTTTCTATTTCTTCCTGATTCAGTCTTGGCAGGTTGTGCATTTCTAATAATTTGTCCATTTCTTCCAGGTTGTCCATTTTATTGGCATAGAGTTGCTTGTAGTAATCTCTTATGCTCTTTTGTATTTCTGCAGTTTCAGTTGTTACTTCTCCTTTTTCATTTCTAATTCTATTGATTTGAGTCTTCTCCCTGTTTTTCATGATGAGTCTGGCTAACGGTTTATCAATTTTGTTTATCTTCTCAGAGAACCAGCTTTTAGTTTTATTGATCTTTGCTATTGTTTCCTTCATTTCTTTTTCATTTATTTCTGATCTGATTATTATGATTTCTTTCCTTCTGCTAACTTTGGGGTTTTTCTGTTCTTCTTTCTCTAATTGCTTTAGGTGCAAGGTTAGGTTGTTTATTCGAGATATTTCCTGTTTCTTAAGGTAGGATTGTATTGCTATAAACTTCTCTCTTAGAACTGCTTTTGCTGCATCCCATAGATTTTGAGTCGTCGTGTCTCCATTGTTATTTGTTTCTAGGTGTTTGTTTTGTTTTGTTTTGATTTTTTTTTTGCGGCACAGGGGCCTCTCACTGTTATGGCCTCTCCCATTGCGGAGCACAGGCTCCGCACGCGCAGGATCAGCGGCCATGGCTCACGGGCCCAGCCACTCGGCGGCATCTGGGATCTTCCCGGACCGGGGCACGAACCCCTGTTCCCTGCATCGGCAGGCGGACTCTCAACCACTACGCCAGCAGTGAAGCCCTGTTTCTAGGTATTTTTTGATTTCCTCTTTGATTTCTTCTGTGATCACTTCGTTATTAAGTAGTGTATTATTTACCTCCATGTGTTTGTATTTTTTACAGATCTTTTCCTGTAATTGATATCTAGTCTCATAGCGTTGTGGTCGGAAAAGATACTTGATACAATTTCAACTTTCTTAAATTTACCAAGGCTTGATTAGTGACCCAAGATATGATCTGTCCTGGAGAATGTTCCATGAGCACTTGAGAAATATGTGTATTCTGTTGTTTTTGGATGGAATGTCCTATAAATATCAATTAAGTCCATCTTGTTTAATGTATCATTTAAAGCTTGTGTTTCCTTATTTATTTTCATTTTGGGTGATCTCTCCATTGGTGAAACTGGGGTGTTAAAGTCCCCTACTATGAATGTGTTACTGTCGATTTCCCCTTTTATGGCTGTTAGTATTTGCCTTATGTATTGAGGTGCTCGTATGTTGGGTGCATAAATATTTACAATTGTTATATCTTCTTCTTGGATCGATCCCTTGATCATTATGTAGTGTCCTTCTTTGTCTCTTCTAATAGTCTTTATTTTAAAGTCTATTTTGTCTGATATGAGAATTGCTACTCCAGCTTTCTTTTGGTTTCCATTTGCATGAAATCTCTTTTTCCATCCCCTTACTTTCAGTCTGTATGTGTCCCTAGGGCTGAAGTGGGTCTCTGGTAGACAGCAAATACATGGGTCTTGTTTTTATATCCATTCAGCCAATCTGTGTCTTTTGGTGGGAGCATTTAGTCCATTTACATTTAAGGTAATTATCGATATGTATGTTCCTATTCCCATTTTCTTAATTGTTTTGGGTTCTTTATTGTAGGTCTTTTTCTTCTCCTGTGTTTCCTGCCTAGAGAAGTTCCTTTAGCAGTTGTTGTAAAGCTGGTTTGGTGGTGCTGAAGTCTCTCAGCTTTTGCTTGTCTGTAAAGGTTTTAATTTCTCCATCAAATCTGAATGAGATCCTTGCTGGGTAGAGTAATCTTGGTTGCAGGTTTTTCTCCTTCATCACTTTAAATATGTCCTGCCAGCCCCTTCTGGCTTACAGAGTTTCTGCTGAAAGATCAGCTGTTAACCTTATGGGGATTCCCTTGTGTATTATTTGTTGTTTTTCCGTTGCTGCTTTTAATATGTTTTCTTTGTATTTAATTTTTGACAGTTTGATTTATATGTGTCTTTTATCCTGTATGGGATTTATCCTGTATGGGACTCTGTGCTTCCTGGACTTGATTAACTATTTCCTTTCCCGTATTAGGGAAGTTTTCAACTATAATCTCTTCAAATATTTTCTCAGTCCCTTTCTTTTTCTCTTCTTCTTCTGAAACCCCTATAATTGCAATACTGGGACGTTTAATGTTGTCCCAGAGGTCTCTGAGACTGTCCTCAGTTCTTTTCATTCTTTTTTCTTTATTCTGCTCTGCAGTAGTTATTTCCACTATTTTATCTTCCAGGTCACTTATCCGTTCTTCTGCCTCAGTTATTCTGCTATTGATCCCATCTAGAGTATTTTTCATTTCATTTATTGTGTTGTCCATCATTGTTTGTTTCATCTTTAGTTCTTCTAGGTCCTTGTTAAATGTTTCTTGCATTTTGTCTATTGTATTTCCAAGATTTTGGATCATCTTTACTATCATTATTCTGAATTCTTTTTCAGGTAGACTGCCTATTTCCTCTTCATTTGTTAGGTCTGGTGGGTTTTTATCTTGCTCCTTAATCTGCTGTGTGTTTTTCTGTCTTATTTTGCTTATCTTACTGTGTTTGGGGTCTCCTTTTTGCAGGCTGCAGGTTCGTAGTTTCCAATGTTTTTGGTGTCTGTCCCCAGTGGCTAAGGTTGGTTCAGTGGGTTCCGTAGGCTTCCTGGTGGAGGGGACTAGTGCCTGCGTTCAGGTGGATGAGGCTGGATCTCGTCTTTCTGGTGGGCAGGTCCACTCTGGTGGTGTGTTTTGGGGTGTCTGTGGACTAATTATGATTTTAGGCAGCCTCTCTGCTAATGGGTGGGGTTGTGTTCCTGTCTTGCTAGTTGTTTGGCATAGGATGTCCAGCACTGTGGCTTGCTGGTCGTTGAGTGAAGCTGGGTGCTGGTGTTGAGATGGAGACCTCTGGGAGATTTTCGCCGTTTGATGTTATGTGGAGCTGGGAGGTCTCTTGTGGACCAGTGTCCTGAAGTTGGCTCTCCCACCTCAGAGGCACAACACTGACTCCTGGCTGCAGCGCCGAGAGCCTTTCATCCACACGGCTCCTTAATTTGGGATGATTCATTGTATTCATGTATTCCACAGATGCAGGATACCTCAAGTTGATTGTGGAGCTTTAATCCGCTGCTTCTGAGGCTGCTGGGAGAGATTTCCCTTTCTCTTCTTCGTTCTCACAGCTCCCAGGGGCTCAGCGTTGGATTTGGCCCCGCCTCTGCATATAGGTCGCAGGAGGGCGTCTGTTCTTCGCTCAGACAGGACAGGGTTAAAGGAGCCGCTGATTCGGGGACTCTGGCTCAGTCAGGCCGGGGGGAGGGAGGAGCACGGAGGGAGGGGCACGGAGTGTGGGGCGGGCCTGCGGCGGGAGAGGCCAGTGTGACATGGCACCAGCCTGAGGCGCGCCATGCGTTCTCCCAGGGGAGTTGTCCCTGGATCCCGGGACCCTGGCAGTGGCGGGCTGCAAGGCTCCCTGGAAGGAGTGTGTGGATAGTGACCTGTGCTCACACACAGCATTCTTGGTGGTGGCAGCAGCAGTGTTAGCATCTCATGCCGGTCTCTGTGGTCCGCGCTGTTAGCCGCGGCTCGCGCCCGTTTCTGGAGCTCCTTTAAGCAACGTTCTTAATCCCCTCTCCTTGCGCACCAGGAGACAAAGAGGAAAGAAAAAGTCTCGGCAGGTCCAGATTTTTCCCCGGACTCCCTTCCAGCCAGCCTTGGCGCACTAACCCCCTGCAGGCTGTGTTCCCGCCGCCAACCCCAGTCCTCTCCCTGCGATCCGACCCAAGCCCGAGCCTCGGCTCTCAGCTCCCGCCCGCCCCGGCGGGTGGTCAGACAAGCCTCTCCGTCTGGTGAGTGCCGCTCGGCACCGATCCTCCGTGCGGGAATCTCTCCGCTTTGTCCCCCGCACCCCTGTGGCTATGCTCGCCTCCGCGGCTCCGAAGCTTTCCCCCTCCGCCACCCGCAGTCTCCACCTGGGAAGGGACTTCCTAGTGTATGGAAACCTTTTTTCCTTCACAGCTCCCTCCCACTGGTGCAGGTCCTGTCCCTATCCTTTTATCTCTGTTTATTCTTTTTCCTTTTGCCCTACCCAGGTACGTGGGGGGTTTCTTGCCTTTAGGGAGGTTTGAGGTCTTTTGCCAGCGTTCAGTAGGTGCTCTGCAGGAGTTGCTCCACGTGTAGATGAATTTCTGGTGTATGTGTGGGGAGGAAGGTGATCTCCGCGTCCTACTCCTCCGCCATCTTCCAAGGATTTTATGATGAGCATTTTTCCATGCCCCTTTTTTTTTGTTGTCGTCAAAAAGAAAAAAACCAGTGCGTGTAAAATATACCTCTTGAAATTGTCTTCTTGAAACCTTGCCCTCTTTTGAAACTTTTGGTCGATTTTCGACCCCAGGATTTATTTCGAAGGCTTGTGTCACTTACAGGTTTGCAATTGTTAATATTTACTAACCATTAGCACTGGCTTGAAAGCTGCTGTTGTGGAAAACGGCCGCACGGCGCAGCGTTTCTCCATTCCCAAATCTTACTAGGGCAGCAAATCATTCCTGGAACTCGTGTTTCTAGGTTGTAAATTAGAATGGAAGGTGCCAGGAAAAAAACGCAGAAGTTTATGTCTCAGGACATCTTCTTCATTCTTATAATTTAATTTTTTCAATCAGGGTAATGATTAGAATATTATTTGTTCTAGGTGTACACACTCTGGTTCATTTCTAAAATATATATATATATTCACACACACATACATATATATATTCATGTACAGATCCTCTTCCCATGTAAATTAGTACAGAGTGTTCAGTAGATCTCCCTTCGTATATGGTGAGTCTCTTATATATATGTATTTCATATGTATTTGTGTACGTATGGCAGCCCTAACCTTAATTTGCCCATTGCTCCCACCTTTCGTTTTAGATAACCATAGTTGTTTTCTAAGTGTGTGTCTTTCTCTGTGGAAATAAGTTCATTTGTATCAGTTGTTAGATGACACCCAGAAGTGATATCATAAGGTATTTGTCTTTTGCTTTCCGACTTACCTCATGTTCTGTGATTATCTCTAGCATCATCTATGGTGCTGCAAAGAGCAGTGTTTCATTGTTTTCCACGGCTAATATTCCACTGTGCACATGGACCACTTCTTCTTTGTCCACTCATCTGTTGATATGGCCATTTTGGTCGCTTCCATGTCTTGGCTTTTGTGCATATTGCTGCAGTGCACCTTTGCCAGCCTGTGTCTTCTCGACTCTGGTCTGCTCGGCTGAAAGGCCCAGCGGTGGGCCTGCTGGATTGAATGGTACCTCAATTTTTGCTTTGAAACACAGTTCCTTTGTGTTCTCATTATTGGCTCTTACTCCTTTACACCTCAACAGCAGCGAGAGGGTACACAGTTCTCTAAAACCTCTTCAGCATTGATTGTTTGTAGACTTTCTGCTTATGGTCATTCGAGTGGTGTGCGTTGAAACCTTTTCATAGATTAGATTGGCATGAGTCTAATAATTCCTGATGTTGAACTTTTATCCATTTCCCTTTTTATTTGTAAAGAGTGTGTAAAACTTACCTCTCATAGGATCTTCTTGAAAACTTTGCTCTCTTTTAAGCTTTTTGGCCACTCCCTACCTCAGAACATTTTTTTGAGGGCAGGTGTCCTTTACAGCCCTGAGTCCTTGTGAGTATTAAGTGACCATCAGCCGTGGTTTAAAGCCGCTCTTGCGGGAAACGGCCACAAGGCGGCACAATTTCTCCATTTACAACTCAGGGCATTTGGGCAACAGAGGCTTCCTGGAAATCGTGTTAGTAGGCTGTAAATTAGAGTGGAATGTGCCAAGGCAAACCCCTAACAGCTTATATCTCCTTACTCTTGTTTGTTTTTTAAATGTAATTTTTCTTTTTCCTCAGAGCAAATGAGATAAAAATGTTGTGTATGTTCTAGGTGTACAGAATCTGGTTCATTATATCTATGTATCTATCTATTCATCTTTGCCTCCTTTCCCATGGACGTTATTACAGAGTGTTGAGTGGACCTCTCTTGGTATTCCATAGGTCTTTGGTGATTCTAGGTTTCATAGGTATTAGTATAGGGCTGACACCCCCATATCCTAATTTATCCATTCTTACCACCTTTCCGTTCGGTTAAACATAATCTTGATTTCTAAATCCATGAGTGTCCTTTTCTTCGAAATAAGTTCATGGGTATCATTTTTTAGGTAACACGTATAAGTGATATCATAGGATGTCTTTCTTTCGGTTTCTTTCTCACTTCAAGGTGTGTGATTATCTCTGGGTCCTTCTATGGTGGTGCAAACAGCACTGTTTCATGCTTTTCCATGGCTCATGTTCCACTGTGTACCTGGACCACTTCTTCTTTGTCCATTCATCTGTTGATGGCCATTTTGGTTGCTTCCCAGTCTTGGCTGTGGTAAATATCACTGCAGTGTAGGATTGCCAGCCTGTGTCTTTTGGATTCTGGTCTTCTCAGGTGAGAGGCACAGCAGTGGGTCTACCAGACCCTATGGTAGCTCAATTTTTCCCTTGAAACGCATGTTCTTTCTGTTCTAACTACTGGCTGTTACCAGTTTACCTCCCACCAGCAGCTACAGGGTACACAGAGTTCTCTAAAACCCGTTCAGCATGTGTTGTTTGTGGACTGTTTTGCTGATGATCATTCTGACTGTTGTGAGGTGAATGCTTTCATAGATTGGATTTGCGTGTCTTTATTAATTTCTGATGTTAAGCATTTTTTCCATGCCCTTGCTTTGGTGAAAGAAAAAAAAAACAGAAGAAAAGACAAAATGTGTGTAAAATATGCCTCTTGAAATTGTCTTCTTGAAAGGTTGCCTCTTTTGAAGTTTTTGGTCGATTTTCGACCCCAGAATGTTTTTTTGAGGACAGGTGTCATTTACAGGCCTGCAATTGAGGTGAATTTTAACTGACCATTTGCACTGGGTTTAAAACTGCTGCTGTTGGAGGAAGGCCGAAATGCTGCAGGATTTCTCCACTCTCAAATCTGGTTACTAGGTCAGCAGAGCCTTCCTGGAAGCTGTGTTCCAAGGTTGGAAGTTAGAATGGCATGAGCCAGGAAGAACGCCCATAATTTTATGCCCCATTGTTTCTTGTTCATTTTTTTAATATAATCTTTTATGATAGCAAATTTGATTGTAATGTTTGCTTTGTTTTTGGTGTGCAAGATGTGTTTGTTTTTCACACCGAGACATATATGTATTCATCTTGGGATCCATTTGCCATGTAGGTTATGACACAGTGTTGAGAAGGCTTCTCTTGGAATTCTGTAGGTCTTTGGTGATTATGTACTTCACGTGTGTTTGTATATCTCTTTCAACCCCAATATCCTAATATATCCAATCTTTACAACTTTCCAATTGGTTAAGCATAACTTTGTTTAATAAATCTGTGATTCCTGTTATCTGTGGAAATATCTTCGTTGGTATCCATTTCTAGGTAACACCTATAATTGATATCATACGATATGTGTCTTTCGCTTTGTGACTTACTTCAAGTTGTGTGATCACCTCCAGAGTCATCTACGGTTCTTCAAACTGCTTCGTTTCATGTTTTTTCCATGGCTCATGTTCCATCTGTACACGTGCCAGTTCTCCTTTGTCCATTCGTATCTTGATGGACTTTTTGGTTGTTTCCATGTCTTGGCGATTGTAATACTGCTGCAGGGCAGTTTTGCCTGAATGTGTCATTCCATTTCCGTCTTCCTAGGTTATAGGCCAAGGAGTGGGCCTGCGGGATCATATGGTATCTCAGTGTTTACCTTTTAAGGGCTGCTCCATTCTCTTTTCGTTAGTGGCACTTACCAGTTTACGAGCCACTTAAAGGTGAGAGTGCATTTGCTCACAACCTCTTCAGCATGTATTCTTTGTATTTCTTTGCTGAGGGTCATTCTGACCGGTGTGAGCTGATACCATTTTGTGGCTGGATTTGCATATGTCTAATAATTCCTTACATTGAGCTTATAGCCATGCATTTTTTATTGTTTTTTAAAGAGTGAGTACAGCTTACCTATTCAAATAGTTTCTTGAAGTATGCGGCATATTTTGAATTTATTTTGCCATTACCTCCCTCAACACATTTTGTTGGCAGGTGTCATTTATAGCCCTGCAGTCCTTGTGAATACGAAGTGACCTTTAGCACAGGTTGTAAAACTGCTGTTGCGGCAAATGGCCACAGGGCGGCAGCATTTCTACATTGCCTACCCTAGTTACTAGGGAAACAGTACCTTCTGGGAAGTAGTGTTCCATGGTTGTAAATTAGAGTGGAATGTGCCCGGATAAACACACAAAGCTTATGTCTCCTTAGTTATGTTTGTTTTTCATATTGACTGTATTTATTGTATCGGAGTAATACTCCGTTGTGTACACGGACCACTTCTTTTTCGTGCATTCATCGGTTGATGGACCTTTTGGTTGTTCCAAGTCTTGGCTAGGGTAAATAGTGCTGCAGTGTAGGATTGTCAACGTGTGTCTTTTTGATTCTGGTCTTCTCAGGTGATAGAGCCAGTAGTGGGCCGACCAGATCATATGGTAGCTCAATTTTTACCTCCTTTCTGTTCCCACTACTGGCTGTTACCATTTGACATCCCAGCAGCAGCTAGAGGGTATACAGTTGTCTAAAACCCCTTGAGCATTTATTGTTTGGAGATTTTTGGCTGATGAACGTTCTGACTGTTGTCCCGTAAACGTTTTTGTAGATTGCATTTGCATGTCTTTAGTAATTCCTGATGTGGAGCTTTTTTCACGGCCTTTTTTGTTAAACGAAAATAAAGAAAAAGAGAAAGAATGTGAGTTAAATGTGCCTCTTGAAATCGTCTTCTTGAAAGATTGCCCTCTTTTGAATTTTTTCGTCGATATTCGAACCCAGGATTTTTTTGAGGGCAGGTGTCATTTACAGAGGTGCCATTCTTGTGGATAGTAAGAGACCCTGAACACTGTGTTTAAAGCTGCTTTTGCAGGAGACAGTCACAAGGCTGTGGCATGTCTCCATTCCCAAATCTGGTTACTAGGATAAAAGAGCCTTCCTAGGTGTAATGTTCCAACCTGTAAGTTAGAATGGAATGGGCCAGGAAAAACCCCCATGAGTTTATGTCTCATTACTTCTTGTTGGTTTTCTTAATTTAATTTTTATTTGTTATCACAGCAAATTTGAATACAATGTTTTGTTTGTTCTGGGTGTGCAAGATGTGTGCAAGATTCTCTTACATATATGCATATTATCTGTTCACCTTCGGATCCATTTCCCATGTGGGTTAGGACACAATGTTGAGTAGTCTTCTCTTGGTATTCCATAGGTCTTTGGTGCTTATATATTTCACATGTGTTGGTGTAGCTCTGTTTCCCACAATATGCTAATTTATCCAGTCCTCAAACCTTTCCATTTGGTTAACCATACGTTTGTTGATCGAATCTTTGATTGCCTTGCTCTGTGAAAAATCTTCATTGGTATCAATTTTCAGGTAACACCATTAAGTGATATCATAGGATATGTGTCCTTCGCCCTCTGACTTACTTCATGTTGTGATTACCTCCAGGCTCATCTATGGTGCTGCAAACGGCATTGTTTCATTTTTTTCCTTGGCTACTATTCCATCTGTACATGTACCAGTTCTCCTTTTCCATTCATCTTTGGATGGACTTTTTGGTAGCTTCCCTGTCTTGCCTACTGTCATACTGTTGCAGTGCAGCTTTGCCTGCCTGTGTCTTTCTAATTGTGTCTTCTTAGGTCATAGGCCCGGGAGCGTGCCTGCTGAGTCCTATGGTGCCTCAATGGGTATCTGTTAAAGGCAGGTCCGTTCTGTTTTCATTAGTGGCTCTTCCCAGTTTAGTCCCACTTAGAGATGAGGGTACGCCTTTCTCCACAGCCCCTTCAGCATTTACTGTTTGCAGAATTTTTGCTGATGGTCATTCTGACCGGTGTGAGCTGATACGTTTGTGAAGATTGGATTTGCATATCTTTAACGTTTCCTCATGATGAGCATTTTTCCATGACTTTTTTGTTGTTGTTGCTGTTAAAAAGAAAATAAAACACCAGTGTGTGTAAAATATACCTCTTGAAATTGTCTTCTTGAAACCTTGCCCTCTTTTGAAACTTTTGCTCGATTTTCGACCGCAGGATTTTTTTTGAAGGCGTGTGTCACTTACAAGTTTGCAATCGTTGTTAATATTTAGTGACCATTAGCACTGGGTTGAATGCTGCTGCTGTGGGAAACGGCCGCACGGCGGCAGCGTTTCTCCTTTCCCAAACCTTGTTACTAGGGCAGCAGAGCTTTCCTGGAACTCGTGTTCCTAGGTTGTAAATTAGAATGGAATGTGTCATGAAAAAAAACGCATAAGTTTATGTCTCAGGACATCTTTTTCATTGTTATAATTTAATTTTTTCAATCAGGGTAATGATTAGAATATTATTTGTTCTAGGTGTACACACTCTGGTTCATTTCTAAAATATATATATATATATTCACACACACATACATATATATATTCATGTACAGATCCTCTTCCCATGTAAATTAATACAGAGTGTTCAGTAGACCTCCCTTCGTATATGGTGAGTCTCTTATATATATGTATTTCATATGTATTTGTGTACGTATGGCAGCCCTACCCTTAATTTGCCCATTGCTCCCACCTTTCGTTTTAGATAACCATAGTTGTGTTCTAAGTGTGTGTCTTTCTCTGTGGAAATAAGTTCATTTGTATCAGTTGTTAGATGCCACCCAGAAGTGATATCATAAGATATTTGTCTTTTGCTTTCCGACTTACCTCGTGTCCTGTGATTATCTCTAGGATCATCTGTGGTGCAGCAAAGAGCAGTGTTTCATTGTTTTCCACGGCTGATATTCCACTGTGCACATGGACCACTTCTTCTCTGTCCACTCATCTGCTGATGGCCATTTTGGTCGCTACCATGTCTTGGCTTTTGTGCATATTGCTGCAGTGCACCTTTGCCAGCCTGTGTCTTCTCGACTCTGGTCTGCTCGGGTGAAAGGCCCAGCGGTGGGCCTGCTGGATTGAATGGTACCTCAATTTTTGCTTTGAAACACAGTTCCTTTGTGTTCTCATTATTGGCTCTTACTCCTTTACACCTCAACAGCAGCGAGAGGGTACACAGTTCTCTAAAACCTCTTCAGCATTGATTGTTTGTAGACTTTCTGCTTATGGTCATTCGAGTGGTGTGTGTTGAGACCTTTTCATAGATTAGATTGGCATGAGTCTAATAATTCCTGATGTTGAACTTTTATCCATTTCCCTTTTTATTTGTAAAGAGTGTGTAAAACTTACCTCTCATAGGATCTTCTTGAAAACTTTGCTCTCTTTTAAGCTTTTTGGCCACTCCCTACCTCAGAACATTTTTTTGAGGGCAGGTGTCCTTTACAGCCCTGAGTCCTTGTGAGTATTAAGTGACCATCAGCCGTGGTTTAGAGCCGCTCTTGCGGGAATCGGCCACAAGGCGGCACAATTTCTCCATTTACAACTCAGGGCATTTGGGCAACAGAGGCTTCCTGGAAATCGTGTTAGTAGGCTGTAAATTAGAGTGGAATGTGCCAAGGCAAACCCCTAACAGCTTATATCTCCTTACTCTTGTTTGTTTTTTAAATGTAATTTTTCTTTTTCCTCAGAGCAAATGAGATAAAAATGTTGTGTATGTTCTAGGTGTACAGAATCTGGTTCATTATATCTATGTATCTATCTATTCATCTTTGCCTCCTTTCCCATGGACGTTATTACAGAGTGTTGAGTGGACCTCTCTTGGTATTCCATAGGTCTTTGGTGATTCTAGGTTTCATAGGTATTAGTATAGGGCTGACACCCCCCCATCCTAATTTATCCATTCTTACCACCTTTCCGTTTGGTTAAACATAATCTTGATTTCTTAATCCATGAGTGTCCTTTTCTTCGAAATAAGTTCATGGGTATCATTTTTTAGGTAACACGTATAAGTGATATCATAGGATATCTTCCTTTCGGTTTCTTTCTCACTTCAAGGTGTGTGATTATCTCTGGGTCCTTCTATGGTGGTGCAAACAGCACTGTTTCATGCTTTTCCATGGCTCATGTTCCACTGTGTACATGGACCACTTCTTCTTTGTCCATTCATCTGTTGATGGCCATTTTGGTTGCTTCCAAGTCTTGGCTGTGGTAAATATCACTGCAGTGTAGGATTGCCAGCCTGTGTCTTTTGGATTCTGGTCTTCTCAGGTGAGAGGCACAGCAGTGGGTCTACCAGACCCTATGGTAGCTCAATTTTTCCCTTGAAACGCATGTTCTTTCTGTTGTAACTACTGGCTGTTACCAGTTTTCCTCCCACCAGCAGCTACAGGGTACACAGAGTTCTCTAAAACCCGTTCAGCATGTATTGTTTGTGGACTGTTTTGCTGATGATCATTCTGACTGTTGTGAGGTGAACGTTTTCATAGATTGGATTTGCGTGTCTTTATTAATTTCTGATGTTAAGCATTTTTTCCATGCCCTTGCTTTGGTGAAAGAAAAAAAAAAGAGAAGAAAAGCCAAAATGTGTGTAAAACATGCCTCTTGAAATTGTCTTCTTGAAAGGTTGCCTCTTTTGAAGTTTTTGGTCGATTTTTGACCCCAGAATGTTTTTTTGAGGACAGGTGTCATTTACAGGCCTGCAATTGAGGTGAATTTTAACTGACCATTTGCACTGGGTTTAAAGCTGCTGCTGTTGGAGGAAGGCCGAAATGCTGCAGGATTTCTCCACTCTCAAATCTGGTTACTAGGTCAGCAGAGCCTTCCTGGGAGCTGTGTTCCAAGGTTGGAAGGTAGAATGGCATGAGCCAGGAAGAACATCCATAATTTTCTGCCCCATTGTTTCTTGTTCATTTTTTTAATATAATCTTTTATGATAGCAAATTTGATTGTAACGTTTGCTTTGTTCTAGGTGTGCAAGATGTGTTTGTTTTTTACACCGAGACATATATGTATTCATCTTGGGATCCATTTGCCACGTAGGTTATGACACAGTGTTGAGAAGGCTTCTCTTGGAATTCTGTAGGTCTTTGGTGATTATGTACTTCACGTGTGTTTGTATATCTCTGTCAACCCCAGTATCCTAATATATCCAATCTTTACAACTTTCCAGTTGGTTAAGCATAAGTTTGTGTAATAAATCTGTGATTCCTGTTATCTGTGGAAATATCTTCGTTGGTATCCATTTCTAGGTAACACCTATAACTGATATCATAGGATACGTGTCTTTCGCTTTGTGACTTACTTCAAGTTGTGTGATCACCTCCAGAGTCATCTACGGTTCTTCAAACTGCTTCGTTTCATGTTTTTTCCATGGCTCATATTCCATCTGTACACGTGCCAGTTCTCCTTTGTCCATTCGTATCTTGATGGACTTTTTGGTTGTTTCCATGTCTTGGCGATTGTAATACTGCTGCAGGGCAGTTTTGCCTGAATGTGTCATTCCATTTCCGTCTTCCTAGGTTATAGGCCAAGGAGTGGGCCTGCGGGATCATATGGTATCTCAGTGTTTACCTTTTAAAGGCTGCTCCATTCTCTTTTCGTTAGTGGCACTTACCAGTTTACGAGCCACTTAAAGGTGAGAGTGCATTTGCTCACAACCTCTTCAGCATGTATTCTTTGTATTTCTTTGCTGAGGGTCATTCTGACCGGTGTGAGCTGATACCATTTTGTGGCTGGATTTGCATATGTCTAATAATTCCTTACATTGAGCTTATAGCCATGCATTTTTTATTGTTTTTTAAAGAGTGAGTACAGCTTACCTATTCAAATAGTTTCTTGAAGTATGCGGCATAGTTTGAATTTATTTTGCCATTACCTCCCTCAACACATTTTGCTGGCAGGTGTCATTTATAGCCCTGCAGTCCTTGTGAATACGAAGTGACCTTTAGCACAGGTTGTAAAACTGCTGTTGCGGCAAACGGCCACAGGGCGGCAGCATTTCTACATTGCCTACTCTAGTTACTAGGGAAACAGTACCTTCTGGGAAGTAGTGTTCCTTGGTTGTAAATTAGAGTGGAATGTGCCCGGGTAAACACACAAAGCTTATGTCTCCTTAGTTATGTTTGTTTTTTATATTGACTGTATTTATTGTATCGGAGTAATACTCCGTTGTGTACACGGACCACTTCTTTTTCGTGCATTCATCGGTTGATGGACCTTTTGGTTGTTCCAAGTCTTGGCTAGGGTAAATAGAGCTGCAGTGTAGGATTGTCAACGTGTGTCTTTTTGATTCTGGTCTTCTCAGGTGATAGAGCCAGTAGTGGGCCGACCAGATCATATGGTAGCTCAATTTTGACCTCCTTTCTGTTCTCACTACTGGCTGTTACCATTTGACATCCCAGCAGCAGCTAGAGGGTATACAGTTGTCTAAAACCCCTTGAGCATTTATTGTTTGGAGATTTTTGGCTGATGATCATTCTGACTGTTGTCACGTAAACGTTTTTGTAGATTGCATTTGCATGTCTTTAGTAATTCCTGATGTGGAGCTTTTTCCACGGCCTTTTTTGTTAAACGAAAATAAAGAAAAAGAGAAAGAATGTGAGTTAAATGTGCCTCTTGAAATCGTCTTCTTGAAAGATTGCCCTCTTTTGAATTTTTTCGTCAATATTCGAACCCAGGATTTTTTTGAGGGCAGGTGTCATTTACAGAGGTGCCATTCTTGTGGATAGTAAGAGACCCTGAATGCTGTGTTTAAAGCTGCTTTTGCAGGAGACAGTCACAAGGCTGTGGCATGTCTCCGTTCCCAAATCTGGTTACTAGGGCAAAAGAGCCTTCCTAGGTGTAATGTTCCAACCTGTAAGTTAGAATGGAATGGGCCAGGAAAAACCCCCATGAGTTTATGTCTCATTACTTCTTGTTGGTTTTCTTAATTTGATTTTTATTTGTTATCACAGCAAATTTGATTACAATGTTTTGTTTGTTCTGGGTGTGCAAGATGTGGTTCTTTCACATATATGCCTATTATCTGTTCACCTTCGGATCCATTTCCCATGTGGGTTAGGACACAATGTTGAGTAGTCTTCTCTTGGTATTCCATAGGTCTTTGGTGCTTATATATTTCACATGTGTTGGTGTAGCTCTGTTTCCCACAATATGCTAATTTATCCAGTCCTCAAACCTTTCCATTTGGTTAACCATACGTTTGTTGATCGAATCTTTGATTGCCTTGCTCTGTGAAAAATCTTCATTGGTATCAATTTTCAGGTAACACCATTAAGTGATATCACAGGATATGTGTCCTTCGCCCTCTGACTTACTTCATGTTGTGATTACCTCCAGGCTCATCTATGGTGCTGCAAACGGCATTGTTTCATTTTTTTCCTTGGCTACTATTCCATCTGTACATGTACCAGTTCTCCTTTTCCATTCATCTTTGGATGGACTTTTTGGTAGCTTCCCTGTCTTGCCTACTGTCATACTGTTGCAGTGCAGCTTTGCCTGCCTGTGTCTTTCTAATTGTGTCTTCTTAGGTCATAGGCCCGGGAGCGTGCCTGCTGAGTCCTATGGTGCCTCAATGGGTATCTGTTAAAGGCAGGTCCGTTCTGTTTTCATTAGTGGCTCTTCCCAGTTTAGTCCCACTTAGAGATGAGGGTACGCCTTTCTCCACAGCCCCTTCAGCATTTACTGTTTGCAGAATTTTTGCTGATGGTCATTCTGACCGGTGTGAGCTGATACGTTTGTGAAGATTGGATTTGCATATCTTTAACGTTTCCTCATGATGAGCATTTTTCCATGACTTTTTTGTTGTTGTTGCTGTTAAAAAGAAAATAAAACACCAGTGTGTGTAAAATATACCTCTTGAAATTGTCTTCTTGAAACCTTGCCCTCTTTTGAAACTTTTGCTCGATTTTCGACCGCAGGATTTTTTTTGAAGGCGTGTGTCACTTACAAGTTTGCAATCGTTGTTAATATTTAGTGACCATTAGCACTGGGTTGAATGCTGCTGCTGTGGGAAACGGCCGCACGGCGGCAGCGTTTCTCCTTTCCCAAACCTTGTTACTAGGGCAGCAGAGCTTTCCTGGAACTCGTGTTCCTAGGTTGTAAATTAGAATGGAATGTGTCATGAAAAAAAACACGTAAGTTTATGTCTCAGGACATCTTTTTCATTGTTATAATTTAATTTTTTCAATCAGGGTAATGATTAGAATATTATTTGTTCTAGGTGTACACACTCTGGTTCATTTCTAAAATATATATATATATATATTCACACACACATACATATATATATTCATGTACAGATCCTCTTCCCATGTAAATTAATACAGAGTGTTCAGTAGACCTCCCTTCGTATATGGTGAGTCTCTTATATATATGTATTTCATATGTATTTGTGTACGTATGGCAGCCCTACCCTTAATTTGCCCATTGCTCCCACCTTTCGTTTTAGATAACCATAGTTGTGTTCTAAGTGTGTGTCTTTCTCTGTGGAAATAAGTTCATTTGTATCAGTTGTTAGATGCCACCCAGAAGTGATATCATAAGATATTTGTCTTTTGCTTTCCGACTTACCTCGTGTCCTGTGATTATCTCTAGGATCATCTGTGGTGCAGCAAAGAGCAGTGTTTCATTGTTTTCCACGGCTGATATTCCACTGTGCACATGGACCACTTCTTCTCTGTCCACTCATCTGCTGATGGCCATTTTGGTCGCTACCATGTCTTGGCTTTTGTGCATATTGCTGCAGTGCACCTTTGCCAGCCTGTGTCTTCTCGACTCTGGTCTGCTCGGGTGAAAGGCCCAGCGGTGGGCCTGCTGGATTGAATGGTACCTCAATTTTTGCTTTGAAACACAGTTCCTTTGTGTTCTCATTATTGGCTCTTACTCCTTTACACCTCAACAGCAGCGAGAGGGTACACAGTTCTCTAAAACCTCTTCAGCATTGATTGTTTGTAGACTTTCTGCTTATGGTCATTCGAGTGGTGTGCGTTGAGACCTTTTCATAGATTAGATTGGCATGAGTCTAATAATTCCTGATGTTGAACTTTTATCCATTTCCCTTTTTATTTGTAAAGAGTGTGTAAAACTTACCTCTCATAGGATCTTCTTGAAAACTTTGCTCTCTTTTAAGCTTTTTGGCCACTCCCTACCTCAGAACATTTTTTTGAGGGCAGGTGTCCTTTACAGCCCTGAGTCCTTGTGAGTATTAAGTGACCATCAGCCGTGGTTTAGAGCCGCTCTTGCGGGAATCGGCCACAAGGCGGCACAATTTCTCCATTTACAACTCAGGGCATTTGGGCAACAGAGGCTTCCTGGAAATCGTGTTAGTAGGCTGTAAATTAGAGTGGAATGTGCCAAGGCAAACCCCTAACAGCTTATATCTCCTTACTCTTGTTTGTTTTTTAAATGTAATTTTTCTTTTTCCTCAGAGCAAATGAGATAAAAATGTTGTGTATGTTCTAGGTGTACAGAATCTGGTTCATTATATCTATGTATCTATCTATTCATCTTTGCCTCCTTTCCCATGGACGTTATTACAGAGTGTTGAGTGGACCTCTCTTGGTATTCCATAGGTCTTTGGTGATTCTAGGTTTCATAGGTATTAGTATAGGGCTGACACCCCCATATCCTAATTTATCCATTCTTACCACCTTTCCGTTTGGTTAAACATAATCTTGATTTCTTAATCCATGAGTGTCCTTTTCTTCGAAATAAGTTCATGGGTATCATTTTTTAGGTAACACGTATAAGTGATATCATAGGATATCTTCCTTTCGCTTTCTTTCTCACTTCAAGGTGTGTGATTATCTCTGGGTCCTTCTATGGTGGTGCAAACAGCACTGTTTCATGCTTTTCCATGGCTCATGTTCCACTGTGTACATGGACCACTTCTTCTTTGTCCATTCATCTGTTGATGGCCATTTTGGTTGCTTCCAAGTCTTGGCTGTGGTAAATATCACTGCAGTGTAGGATTGCCAGCCTGTGTCTTTTGGATTCTGGTCTTCTCAGGTGAGAGGCACAGCAGTGGGTCTACCAGACCCTATGGTAGCTCAATTTTTCCCTTGAAACGCATGTTCTTTCTGTTGTAACTACTGGCTGTTACCAGTTTTCCTCCCACCAGCAGCTACAGGGTACACAGAGTTCTCTAAAACCCGTTCAGCATGTATTGTTTGTGGACTGTTTTGCTGATGATCATTCTGACTGTTGTGAGGTGAACGTTTTCATAGATTGGATTTGCGTGTCTTTATTAATTTCTGATGTTAAGCATTTTTTCCATGCCCTTGCTTTGGTGAAAGAAAAAAAAAAGAGAAGAAAAGCCAAAATGTGTGTAAAACATGCCTCTTGAAATTGTCTTCTTGAAAGGTTGCCTCTTTTGAAGTTTTTGGTCGATTTTCGACCCCAGAATGTTTTTTTGAGGACAGGTGTCATTTACAGGCCTGCAATTGAGGTGAATTTTAACTGACCATTTGCACTGGGTTTAAAGCTGCTGCTGTTGGAGGAAGGCCGAAATGCTGCAGGATTTCTCCACTCTCAAATCTGGTTACTAGGTCAGCAGAGCCTTCCTGGGAGCTGTGTTCCAAGGTTGGAAGGTAGAATGGCATGAGCCAGGAAGAACATCCATAATTTTCTGCCCCATTGTTTCTTGTTCATTTTTTTAATATAATCTTTTATGATAGCAAATTTGATTGTAACGTTTGCTTTGTTCTAGGTGTGCAAGATGTGTTTGTTTTTTACACCGAGACATATATGTATTCATCTTGGGATCCATTTGCCACGTAGGTTATGACACAGTGTTGAGAAGGCTTCTCTTGGAATTCTGTAGGTCTTTGGTGATTATGTACTTCACGTGTGTTTGTATATCTCTGTCAACCCCAGTATCCTAATATATCCAATCTTTACAACTTTCCAGTTGGTTAAGCATAAGTTTGTGTAATAAATCTGTGATTCCTGTTATCTGTGGAAATATCTTCGTTGGTATCCATTTCTAGGTAACACCTATAACTGATATCATAGGATACGTGTCTTTCGCTTTGTGACTTACTTCAAGTTGTGTGATCACCTCCAGAGTCATCTACGGTTCTTCAAACTGCTTCGTTTCATGTTTTTTCCATGGCTCATATTCCATCTGTACACGTGCCAGTTCTCCTTTGTCCATTCGTATCTTGATGGACTTTTTGGTTGTTTCCATGTCTTGGCGATTGTAATACTGCTGCAGGGCAGTTTTGCCTGAATGTGTCATTCCATTTCCGTCTTCCTAGGTTATAGGCCAAGGAGTGGGCCTGCGGGATCATATGGTATCTCAGTGTTTACCTTTTAAAGGCTGCTCCATTCTCTTTTCGTTAGTGGCACTTACCAGTTTACGAGCCACTTAAAGGTGAGAGTGCATTTGCTCACAACCTCTTCAGCATGTATTCTTTGTATTTCTTTGCTGAGGGTCATTCTGACCGGTGTGAGCTGATACCATTTTGTGGCTGGATTTGCATATGTCTAATAATTCCTTACATTGAGCTTATAGCCATGCATTTTTTATTGTTTTTTAAAGAGTGAGTACAGCTTACCTATTCAAATAGTTTCTTGAAGTATGCGGCATAGTTTGAATTTATTTTGCCATTACCTCCCTCAACACATTTTGCTGGCAGGTGTCATTTATAGCCCTGCAGTCCTTGTGAATACGAAGTGACCTTTAGCACAGGTTGTAAAACTGCTGTTGCGGCAAACGGCCACAGGGCGGCAGCATTTCTACATTGCCTACTCTAGTTACTAGGGAAACAGTACCTTCTGGGAAGTAGTGTTCCTTGGTTGTAAATTAGAGTGGAATGTGCCCGGGTAAACACACAAAGCTTATGTCTCCTTAGTTATGTTTGTTTTTTATATTGACTGTATTTATTGTATCGGAGTAATACTCCGTTGTGTACACGGACCACTTCTTTTTCGTGCATTCATCGGTTGATGGACCTTTTGGTTGTTCCAAGTCTTGGCTAGGGTAAATAGAGCTGCAGTGTAGGATTGTCAACGTGTGTCTTTTTGATTCTGGTCTTCTCAGGTGATAGAGCCAGTAGTGGGCCGACCAGATCATATGGTAGCTCAATTTTGACCTCCTTTCTGTTCTCACTACTGGCTGTTACCATTTGACATCCCAGCAGCAGCTAGAGGGTATACAGTAGTCTAAAACCCCTTGAGCATTTATTGTTTGGAGATTTTTGGCTGATGATCATTCTGACTGTTGTCACGTAAACGTTTTTGTAGATTGCATTTGCATGTCTTTAGTAATTCCTGATGTGGAGCTTTTTCCACGGCCTTTTTTGTTAAACGAAAATAAAGAAAAAGAGAAAGAATGTGAGTTAAATGTGCCTCTTGAAATCGTCTTCTTGAAAGATTGCCCTCTTTTGAATTTTTTCGTCAATATTCGAACCCAGGATTTTTTTGAGGGCAGGTGTCATTTACAGAGGTGCCATTCTTGTGGATAGTAAGAGACCCTGAATGCTGTGTTTAAAGCTGCTTTTGCAGGAGACAGTCACAAGGCTGTGGCATGTCTCCGTTCCCAAATCTGGTTACTAGGGCAAAAGAGCCTTCCTAGGTGTAATGTTCCAACCTGTAAGTTAGAATGGAATGGGCCAGGAAAAACCCCCATGAGTTTATGTCTCATTACTTCTTGTTGGTTTTCTTAATTTGATTTTTATTTGTTATCACAGCAAATTTGATTACAATGTTTTGTTTGTTCTGGGTGTGCAAGATGTGGTTCTTTCACATATATGCCTATTATCTGTTCACCTTCGGATCCATTTCCCATGTGGGTTAGGACACAATGTTGAGTAGTCTTCTCTTGGTATTCCATAGGTCTTTGGTGCTTATATATTTCACATGTGTTGGTGTAGCTCTGTTTCCCACAATATGCTAATTTATCCAGTCCTCAAACCTTTCCATTTGGTTAACCATACGTTTGTTGATCGAATCTTTGATTGCCTTGCTCTGTGAAAAATCTTCATTGGTATCAATTTTCAGGTAACACCATTAAGTGATATCACAGGATATGTGTCCTTCGCCCTCTGACTTACTTCATGTTGTGATTACCTCCAGGCTCATCTATGGTGCTGCAAACGGCATTGTTTCATTTTTTTCCTTGGCTACTATTCCATCTGTACATGTACCAGTTCTCCTTTTCCATTCATCTTTGGATGGACTTTTTGGTAGCTTCCCTGTCTTGCCTACTGTCATACTGTTGCAGTGCAGCTTTGCCTGCCTGTGTCTTTCTAATTGTGTCTTCTTAGGTCATAGGCCCGGGAGCGTGCCTGCTGAGTCCTATGGTGCCTCAATGGGTATCTGTTAAAGGCAGGTCCGTTCTGTTTTCATTAGTGGCTCTTCCCAGTTTAGTCCCACTTAGAGATGAGGGTACGCCTTTCTCCACAGCCCCTTCAGCATTTACTGTTTGCAGAATTTTTGCTGATGGTCATTCTGACCGGTGTGAGCTGATACGTTTGTGAAGATTGGATTTGCATATCTTTAACGTTTCCTCATGATGAGCATTTTTCCATGACTTTTTTGTTGTTGTTGCTGTTAAAAAGAAAATAAAACACCAGTGTGTGTAAAATATACCTCTTGAAATTGTCTTCTTGAAACCTTGCCCTCTTTTGAAACTTTTGCTCGATTTTCGACCGCAGGATTTTTTTTGAAGGCGTGTGTCACTTACAAGTTTGCAATCGTTGTTAATATTTAGTGACCATTAGCACTGGGTTGAATGCTGCTGCTGTGGGAAACGGCCGCACGGCGGCAGCGTTTCTCCTTTCCCAAACCTTGTTACTAGGGCAGCAGAGCTTTCCTGGAACTCGTGTTCCTAGGTTGTAAATTAGAATGGAATGTGTCATGAAAAAAAACACGTAAGTTTATGTCTCAGGACATCTTTTTCATTGTTATAATTTAATTTTTTCAATCAGGGTAATGATTAGAATATTATTTGTTCTAGGTGTACACACTCTGGTTCATTTCTAAAATATATATATATATATATTCACACACACATACATATATATATTCATGTACAGATCCTCTTCCCATGTAAATTAATACAGAGTGTTCAGTAGACCTCCCTTCGTATATGGTGAGTCTCTTATATATATGTATTTCATATGTATTTGTGTACGTATGGCAGCCCTACCCTTAATTTGCCCATTGCTCCCACCTTTCGTTTTAGATAACCATAGTTGTGTTCTAAGTGTGTGTCTTTCTCTGTGGAAATAAGTTCATTTGTATCAGTTGTTAGATGCCACCCAGAAGTGATATCATAAGATATTTGTCTTTTGCTTTCCGACTTACCTCGTGTCCTGTGATTATCTCTAGGATCATCTGTGGTGCAGCAAAGAGCAGTGTTTCATTGTTTTCCACGGCTGATATTCCACTGTGCACATGGACCACTTCTTCTCTGTCCACTCATCTGCTGATGGCCATTTTGGTCGCTACCATGTCTTGGCTTTTGTGCATATTGCTGCAGTGCACCTTTGCCAGCCTGTGTCTTCTCGACTCTGGTCTGCTCGGGTGAAAGGCCCAGCGGTGGGCCTGCTGGATTGAATGGTACCTCAATTTTTGCTTTGAAACACAGTTCCTTTGTGTTCTCATTATTGGCTCTTACTCCTTTACACCTCAACAGCAGCGAGAGGGTACACAGTTCTCTAAAACCTCTTCAGCATTGATTGTTTGTAGACTTTCTGCTTATGGTCATTCGAGTGGTGTGCGTTGAGACCTTTTCATAGATTAGATTGGCATGAGTCTAATAATTCCTGATGTTGAACTTTTATCCATTTCCCTTTTTATTTGTAAAGAGTGTGTAAAACTTACCTCTCATAGGATCTTCTTGAAAACTTTGCTCTCTTTTAAGCTTTTTGGCCACTCCCTACCTCAGAACATTTTTTTGAGGGCAGGTGTCCTTTACAGCCCTGAGTCCTTGTGAGTATTAAGTGACCATCAGCCGTGGTTTAGAGCCGCTCTTGCGGGAATCGGCCACAAGGCGGCACAATTTCTCCATTTACAACTCAGGGCATTTGGGCAACAGAGGCTTCCTGGAAATCGTGTTAGTAGGCTGTAAATTAGAGTGGAATGTGCCAAGGCAAACCCCTAACAGCTTATATCTCCTTACTCTTGTTTGTTTTTTAAATGTAATTTTTCTTTTTCCTCAGAGCAAATGAGATAAAAATGTTGTGTATGTTCTAGGTGTACAGAATCTGGTTCATTATATCTATGTATCTATCTATTCATCTTTGCCTCCTTTCCCATGGACGTTATTACAGAGTGTTGAGTGGACCTCTCTTGGTATTCCATAGGTCTTTGGTGATTCTAGGTTTCATAGGTATTAGTATAGGGCTGACACCCCCCCATCCTAATTTATCCATTCTTACCACCTTTCCGTTTGGTTAAACATAATCTTGATTTCTTAATCCATGAGTGTCCTTTTCTTCGAAATAAGTTCATGGGTATCATTTTTTAGGTAACACGTATAAGTGATATCATAGGATATCTTCCTTTCGCTTTCTTTCTCACTTCAAGGTGTGTGATTATCTCTGGGTCCTTCTATGGTGGTGCAAACAGCACTGTTTCATGCTTTTCCATGGCTCATGTTCCACTGTGTACATGGACCACTTCTTCTTTGTCCATTCATCTGTTGATGGCCATTTTGGTTGCTTCCAAGTCTTGGCTGTGGTAAATATCACTGCAGTGTAGGATTGCCAGCCTGTGTCTTTTGGATTCTGGTCTTCTCAGGTGAGAGGCACAGCAGTGGGTCTACCAGACCCTATGGTAGCTCAATTTTTCCCTTGAAACGCATGTTCTTTCTGTTGTAACTACTGGCTGTTACCAGTTTTCCTCCCACCAGCAGCTACAGGGTACACAGAGTTCTCTAAAACCCGTTCAGCATGTATTGTTTGTGGACTGTTTTGCTGATGATCATTCTGACTGTTGTGAGGTGAACGTTTTCATAGATTGGATTTGCGTGTCTTTATTAATTTCTGATGTTAAGCATTTTTTCCATGCCCTTGCTTTGGTGAAAGAAAAAAAAAAGAGAAGAAAAGCCAAAATGTGTGTAAAACATGCCTCTTGAAATTGTCTTCTTGAAAGGTTGCCTCTTTTGAAGTTTTTGGTCGATTTTCGACCCCAGAATGTTTTTTTGAGGACAGGTGTCATTTACAGGCCTGCAATTGAGGTGAATTTTAACTGACCATTTGCACTGGGTTTAAAGCTGCTGCTGTTGGAGGAAGGCCGAAATGCTGCAGGATTTCTCCACTCTCAAATCTGGTTACTAGGTCAGCAGAGCCTTCCTGGGAGCTGTGTTCCAAGGTTGGAAGGTAGAATGGCATGAGCCAGGAAGAACATCCATAATTTTCTGCCCCATTGTTTCTTGTTCATTTTTTTAATATAATCTTTTATGATAGCAAATTTGATTGTAACGTTTGCTTTGTTCTAGGTGTGCAAGATGTGTTTGTTTTTTACACCGAGACATATATGTATTCATCTTGGGATCCATTTGCCACGTAGGTTATGACACAGTGTTGAGAAGGCTTCTCTTGGAATTCTGTAGGTCTTTGGTGATTATGTACTTCACGTGTGTTTGTATATCTCTGTCAACCCCAGTATCCTAATATATCCAATCTTTACAACTTTCCAGTTGGTTAAGCATAAGTTTGTGTAATAAATCTGTGATTCCTGTTATCTGTGGAAATATCTTCGTTGGTATCCATTTCTAGGTAACACCTATAACTGATATCATAGGATACGTGTCTTTCGCTTTGTGACTTACTTCAAGTTGTGTGATCACCTCCAGAGTCATCTACGGTTCTTCAAACTGCTTCGTTTCATGTTTTTTCCATGGCTCATATTCCATCTGTACACGTGCCAGTTCTCCTTTGTCCATTCGTATCTTGATGGACTTTTTGGTTGTTTCCATGTCTTGGCGATTGTAATACTGCTGCAGGGCAGTTTTGCCTGAATGTGTCATTCCATTTCCGTCTTCCTAGGTTATAGGCCAAGGAGTGGGCCTGCGGGATCATATGGTATCTCAGTGTTTACCTTTTAAAGGCTGCTCCATTCTCTTTTCGTTAGTGGCACTTACCAGTTTACGAGCCACTTAAAGGTGAGAGTGCATTTGCTCACAACCTCTTCAGCATGTATTCTTTGTATTTCTTTGCTGAGGGTCATTCTGACCGGTGTGAGCTGATACCATTTTGTGGCTGGATTTGCATATGTCTAATAATTCCTTACATTGAGCTTATAGCCATGCATTTTTTATTGTTTTTTAAAGAGTGAGTACAGCTTACCTATTCAAATAGTTTCTTGAAGTATGCGGCATAGTTTGAATTTATTTTGCCATTACCTCCCTCAACACATTTTGCTGGCAGGTGTCATTTATAGCCCTGCAGTCCTTGTGAATACGAAGTGACCTTTAGCACAGGTTGTAAAACTGCTGTTGCGGCAAACGGCCACAGGGCGGCAGCATTTCTACATTGCCTACTCTAGTTACTAGGGAAACAGTACCTTCTGGGAAGTAGTGTTCCTTGGTTGTAAATTAGAGTGGAATGTGCCCGGGTAAACACACAAAGCTTATGTCTCCTTAGTTATGTTTGTTTTTTATATTGACTGTATTTATTGTATCGGAGTAATACTCCGTTGTGTACACGGACCACTTCTTTTTCGTGCATTCATCGGTTGATGGACATTTTGGTTGTTCCAAGTCTTGGCTAGGGTAAATAGAGCTGCAGTGTAGGATTGTCAACGTGTGTCTTTTTGATTCTGGTCTTCTCAGGTGATAGAGCCAGTAGTGGGCCGACCAGATCATATGGTAGCTCAATTTTGACCTCCTTTCTGTTCTCACTACTGGCTGTTACCATTTGACATCCCAGCAGCAGCTAGAGGGTATACAGTTGTCTAAAACCCCTTGAGCATTTATTGTTTGGAGATTTTTGGCTGATGATCATTCTGACTGTTGTCACGTAAACGTTTTTGTAGATTGCATTTGCATGTCTTTAGTAATTCCTGATGTGGAGCTTTTTCCACGGCCTTTTTTGTTAAACGAAAATAAAGAAAAAGAGAAAGAATGTGAGTTAAATGTGCCTCTTGAAATCGTCTTCTTGAAAGATTGCCCTCTTTTGAATTTTTTCGTCGATATTCGAACCCAGGATTTTTTTGAGGGCAGGTGTCATTTACAGAGGTGCCATTCTTGTGGATAGTAAGAGACCCTGAATGCTGTGTTTAAAGCTGCTTTTGCAGGAGACAGTCACAAGGCTGTGGCATGTCTCCGTTCCCAAATCTGGTTACTAGGGCAAAAGAGCCTTCCTAGGTGTAATGTTCCAACCTGTAAGTTAGAATGGAATGGGC
This sequence comes from Pseudorca crassidens, assembly GCF_039906515.1. Classification (NCBI taxonomy): domain Eukaryota; kingdom Metazoa; phylum Chordata; class Mammalia; order Artiodactyla; family Delphinidae; genus Pseudorca; species Pseudorca crassidens. Next base: position 121,979,297 of record NC_090297.1, on the reverse strand, counting down.
CAGGAAAAACCCCCATGAGTTTATGTCTCATTACTTCTTGTTGGTTTTCTTAATTTGATTTTTATTTGTTATCACAGCAAATTTGATTACAATGTTTTGTTTGTTCTGGGTGTGCAAGATGTGGTTCTTTCACATATATGCCTATTATCTGTTCACCTTCGGATCCATTTCCCATGTGGGTTAGGACACAATGTTGAGTAGTCTTCTCTTGGTATTCCATAGGTCCTTGGTGCTTATATATTTCACATGTGTTGGTGTAGCTCTGTTTCCCACAATATGCTAAGTTATCCAGTCCTCAAACCTTTCCATTTGGTTAACCATACGTTTGTTGATCGAATCTTTGATTGCCTTGCTCTGTGAAAAATCTTCATTGGTATCAATTTTCAGGTAACACCATTAAGTGATATCATAGGATATGTGTCCTTCGCCCTCTGACTTACTTCATGTTGTGATTACCTCCAGGCTCATCTATGGTGCTGCAAACGGCATTGTTTCATTTTTTTCCTTGGCTACTATTCCATCTGTACATGTACCGGCTCTCCTTTTCCATTCATCTTTGGATGGACTTTTTGGTAGCTTCCCTGTCTTGCCTACTGTCATACTGTTGCAGTGCAGCTTTGCCTGCCTGTGTCTTTCTAATTGTGTCTTCTTAGGTCATAGGCCCGGGAGCGTGCCTGCTGAATCCTATGGTGCCTCAATGGGTATCTGTTAAAGGCAGGTCCGTTCTGTTTTCATTAGTGGCTCTTCCCAGTTTAGTCCCACTTAGAGATGAGGGTACGCCTTTCTCCACAGCCCCTTCAGCATTTACTGTTTGCAGAATTTTTGCTGATGGTCATTCTGACCGGTGTGAGCTGATACGTTTGTGAAGATTGGATTTGCATATCTTTAACGTTTCCTCATGATGAGCATTTTTCCATGACTTTTTTGTTGTTGTTGCTGTTAAAAAGAAAATAAAACACCAGTGTGTGTAAAATATACCTCTTGAAATTGTCTTCTTGAAACCTTGCCCTCTTTTGAAACTTTTGCTCGATTTTCGACCGCAGGATTTTTTTTGAAGGCGTGTGTCACTTACAAGTTTGCAATCGTTGTTAATATTTAGTGACCATTAGCACTGGGTTGAATGCTGCTGCTGTGGGAAACGGCCGCACGGCGGCAGCGTTTCTCCTTTCCCAAACCTTGTTACTAGGGCAGCAGAGCTTTCCTGGAACTCGTGTTCCTAGGTTGTAAATTAGAATGGAATGTGTCATGAAAAAAAACGCGTAAGTTTATGTCTCAGGACATCTTTTTCATTGTTATAATTTAATTTTTTCAATCAGGGTAATGATTAGAATATTATTTGTTCTAGGTGTACACACTCTGGTTCATTTCTAAAATATATATATATATATATTCACACACACATACATATATATATTCATGTACAGATCCTCTTCCCATGTAAATTAATACAGAGTGTTCAGTAGACCTCCCTTCGTATATGGTGAGTCTCTTATATATATGTATTTCATATGTATTTGTGTACGTATGGCAGCCCTACCCTTAATTTGCCCATTGCTCCCACCTTTCGTTTTAGATAACCATAGTTGTGTTCTAAGTGTGTGTCTTTCTCTGTGGAAATAAGTTCATTTGTATCAGTTGTTAGATGCCACCCAGAAGTGATATCATAAGATATTTGTCTTTTGCTTTCCGACTTACCTCGTGTCCTGTGATTATCTCTAGGATCACCTGTGGTGCAGCAAAGAGCAGTGTTTCATTGTTTTCCACGGCTGATATTCCACTGTGCACATGGACCACTTCTTCTTTGTCCACTCATCTGCTGATGGCCATTTTGGTCGCTACCATGTCTTGGCTTTTGTGCATATTGCTGCAGTGCACCTTTGCCAGCCTGTGTCTTCTCGACTCTGGTCTGCTCGGGTGAAAGGCCCAGCGGTGGGCCTGCTGGATTGAATGGTACCTCAATTTTTGCTTTGAAACACAGTTCCTTTGTGTTCTCATTATTGGCTCTTACTCCTTTACACCTCAACAGCAGCGAGAGGGTACACAGTTCTCTAAAACCTCTTCAGCATTGATTGTTTGTAGACTTTCTGCTTATGGTCATTCGAGTGGTGTGTGTTGAGACCTTTTCATAGATTAGATTGGCATGAGTCTAATAATTCCTGATGTTGAACTTTTATCCATTTCCCTTTTTATTTGTAAAGAGTGTGTAAAACTTACCTCTCATAGGATCTTCTTGAAAACTTTGCTCTCTTTTAAGCTTTTTGGCCACTCCCTACCTCAGAACATTTTTTTGAGGGCAGGTGTCCTTTACAGCCCTGAGTCCTTGTGAGTATTAAGTGACCATCAGCCGTGGTTTAGAGCCGCTCTTGCGGGAATCGGCCACAAGGCGGCACAATTTCTCCATTTACAACTCAGGGCATTTGGGCAACAGAGGCTTCCTGGAAATCGTGTTAGTAGGCTGTAAATTAGAGTGGAATGTGCCAAGGCAAACCCCTAACAGCTTATATCTCCTTACTCTTGTTTGTTTTTTAAATGTAATTTTTCTTTTTCCTCAGAGCAAATGAGATAAAAATGTTGTGTATGTTCTAGGTGTACAGAATCTGGTTCATTATATCTATGTATCTATCTATTCATCTTTGCCTCCTTTCCCATGGACGTTATTACAGAGTGTTGAGTGGACCTCTCTTGGTATTCCATAGGTCTTTGGTGATTCTAGGTTTCATAGGTATTAGTATAGGGCTGACACCCCCCCATCCTAATTTATCCATTCTTACCACCTTTCCGTTTGGTTAAACATAATCTTGATTTCTTAATCCATGAGTGTCCTTTTCTTCGAAATAAGTTCATGGGTATCATTTTTTAGGTAACACGTATAAGTGATATCATAGGATATCTTCCTTTCGCTTTCTTTCTCACTTCAAGGTGTGTGATTATCTCTGGGTCCTTCTATGGTGGTGCAAACAGCACTGTTTCATGCTTTTCCATGGCTCATGTTCCACTGTGTACATGGACCACTTCTTCTTTGTCCATTCATCTGTTGATGGCCATTTTGGTTGCTTCCAAGTCTTGGCTGTGGTAAATATCACTGCAGTGTAGGATTGCCAGCCTGTGTCTTTTGGATTCTGGTCTTCTCAGGTGAGAGGCACAGCAGTGGGTCTACCAGACCCTATGGTAGCTCAATTTTTCCCTTGAAACGCATGTTCTTTCTGTTGTAACTACTGGCTGTTACCAGTTTTCCTCCCACCAGCAGCTACAGGGTACACAGAGTTCTCTAAAACCCGTTCAGCATGTATTGTTTGTGGACTGTTTTGCTGATGATCATTCTGACTGTTGTGAGGTGAACGTTTTCATAGATTGGATTTGCGTGTCTTTATTAATTTCTGATGTTAAGCATTTTTTCCATGCCCTTGCTTTGGTGAAAGAAAAAAAAAAGAGAAGAAAAGCCAAAATGTGTGTAAAACATGCCTCTTGAAATTGTCTTCTTGAAAGGTTGCCTCTTTTGAAGTTTTTGGTCGATTTTCGACCCCAGAATGTTTTTTTGAGGACAGGTGTCATTTACAGGCCTGCAATTGAGGTGAATTTTAACTGACCATTTGCACTGGGTTTAAAGCTGCTGCTGTTGGAGGAAGGCCGAAATGCTGCAGGATTTCTCCACTCTCAAATCTGGTTACTAGGTCAGCAGAGCCTTCCTGGGAGCTGTGTTCCAAGGTTGGAAGTTAGAATGGCATGAGCCAGGAAGAACATCCATAATTTTCTGCCCCATTGTTTCTTGTTCATTTTTTTAATATAATCTTTTATGATAGCAAATTTGATTGTAACGTTTGCTTTGTTCTAGGTGTGCAAGATGTGTTTGTTTTTTACACCGAGACATATATGTATTCATCTTGGGATCCATTTGCCACGTAGGTTATGACACAGTGTTGAGAAGGCTTCTCTTGGAATTCTGTAGGTCTTTGGTGATTATGTACTTCACGTGTGTTTGTATATCTCTGTCAACCCCAGTATCCTAATATATCCAATCTTTACAACTTTCCAGTTGGTTAAGCATAAGTTTGTGTAATAAATCTGTGATTCCTGTTATCTGTGGAAATATCTTCGTTGGTATCCATTTCTAGGTAACACCTATAACTGATATCATAGGATACGTGTCTTTCGCTTTGTGACTTACTTCAAGTTGTGTGATCACCTCCAGAGTCATCTACGGTTCTTCAAACTGCTTCGTTTCATGTTTTTTCCATGGCTCATATTCCATCTGTACACGTGCCAGTTCTCCTTTGTCCATTCGTATCTTGATGGACTTTTTGGTTGTTTCCATGTCTTGGCGATTGTAATACTGCTGCAGGGCAGTTTTGCCTGAATGTGTCATTCCATTTCCGTCTTCCTAGGTTATAGGCCAAGGAGTGGGCCTGCGGGATCATATGGTATCTCAGTGTTTACCTTTTAAAGGCTGCTCCATTCTCTTTTCGTTAGTGGCACTTACCAGTTTACGAGCCACTTAAAGGTGAGAGTGCATTTGCTCACAACCTCTTCAGCATGTATTCTTTGTATTTCTTTGCTGAGGGTCATTCTGACCGGTGTGAGCTGATACCATTTTGTGGCTGGATTTGCATATGTCTAATAATTCCTTACATTGAGCTTATAGCCATGCATTTTTTATTGTTTTTTAAAGAGTGAGTACAGCTTACCTATTCAAATAGTTTCTTGAAGTATGCGGCATAGTTTGAATTTATTTTGCCATTACCTCCCTCAACACATTTTGCTGGCAGGTGTCATTTATAGCCCTGCAGTCCTTGTGAATACGAAGTGACCTTTAGCACAGGTTGTAAAACTGCTGTTGCGGCAAACGGCCACAGGGCGGCAGCATTTCTACATTGCCTACTCTAGTTACTAGGGAAACAGTACCTTCTGGGAAGTAGTGTTCCTTGGTTGTAAATTAGAGTGGAATGTGCCCGGGTAAACACACAAAGCTTATGTCTCCTTAGTTATGTTTGTTTTTTATATTGACTGTATTTATTGTATCGGAGTAATACTCCGTTGTGTACACGGACCACTTCTTTTTCGTGCATTCATCGGTTGATGGACATTTTGGTTGTTCCAAGTCTTGGCTAGGGTAAATAGAGCTGCAGTGTAGGATTGTCAACGTGTGTCTTTTTGATTCTGGTCTTCTCAGGTGATAGAGCCAGTAGTGGGCCGACCAGATCATATGGTAGCTCAATTTTGACCTCCTTTCTGTTCTCACTACTGGCTGTTACCATTTGACATCCCAGCAGCAGCTAGAGGGTATACAGTTGTCTAAAACCCCTTGAGCATTTATTGTTTGGAGATTTTTGGCTGATGATCATTCTGACTGTTGTCACGTAAACGTTTTTGTAGATTGCATTTGCATGTCTTTAGTAATTCCTGATGTGGAGCTTTTTCCACGGCCTTTTTTGTTAAACGAAAATAAAGAAAAAGAGAAAGAATGTGAGTTAAATGTGCCTCTTGAAATCGTCTTCTTGAAAGATTGCCCTCTTTTGAATTTTTTCGTCGATATTCGAACCCAGGATTTTTTTGAGGGCAGGTGTCATTTACAGAGGTGCCATTCTTGTGGATAGTAAGAGACCCTGAATGCTGTGTTTAAAGCTGCTTTTGCAGGAGACAGTCACAAGGCTGTGGCATGTCTCCGTTCCCAAATCTGGTTACTAGGGCAAAAGAGCCTTCCTAGGTGTAATGTTCCAACCTGTAAGTTAGAATGGAATGGGCCAGGAAAAACCCCCATGAGTTTATGTCTCATTACTTCTTGTTGGTTTTCTTAATTTGATTTTTATTTGTTATCACAGCAAATTTGATTACAATGTTTTGTTTGTTCTGGGTGTGCAAGATGTGGTTCTTTCACATATATGCCTATTATCTGTTCACCTTCGGATCCATTTCCCATGTGGGTTAGGACACAATGTTGAGTAGTCTTCTCTTGGTATTCCATAGGTCCTTGGTGCTTATATATTTCACATGTGTTGGTGTAGCTCTGTTTCCCACAATATGCTAAGTTATCCAGTCCTCAAACCTTTCCATTTGGTTAACCATACGTTTGTTGATCGAATCTTTGATTGCCTTGCTCTGTGAAAAATCTTCATTGGTATCAATTTTCAGGTAACACCATTAAGTGATATCATAGGATATGTGTCCTTCGCCCTCTGACTTACTTCATGTTGTGATTACCTCCAGGCTCATCTATGGTGCTGCAAACGGCATTGTTTCATTTTTTTCCTTGGCTACTATTCCATCTGTACATGTACCGGCTCTCCTTTTCCATTCATCTTTGGATGGACTTTTTGGTAGCTTCCCTGTCTTGCCTACTGTCATACTGTTGCAGTGCAGCTTTGCCTGCCTGTGTCTTTCTAATTGTGTCTTCTTAGGTCATAGGCCCGGGAGCGTGCCTGCTGAATCCTATGGTGCCTCAATGGGTATCTGTTAAAGGCAGGTCCGTTCTGTTTTCATTAGTGGCTCTTCCCAGTTTAGTCCCACTTAGAGATGAGGGTACGCCTTTCTCCACAGCCCCTTCAGCATTTACTGTTTGCAGAATTTTTGCTGATGGTCATTCTGACCGGTGTGAGCTGATACGTTTGTGAAGATTGGATTTGCATATCTTTAACGTTTCCTCATGATGAGCATTTTTCCATGACTTTTTTGTTGTTGTTGCTGTTAAAAAGAAAATAAAACACCAGTGTGTGTAAAATATACCTCTTGAAATTGTCTTCTTGAAACCTTGCCCTCTTTTGAAACTTTTGCTCGATTTTCGACCGCAGGATTTTTTTTGAAGGCGTGTGTCACTTACAAGTTTGCAATCGTTGTTAATATTTAGTGACCATTAGCACTGGGTTGAATGCTGCTGCTGTGGGAAACGGCCGCACGGCGGCAGCGTTTCTCCTTTCCCAAACCTTGTTACTAGGGCAGCAGAGCTTTCCTGGAACTCGTGTTCCTAGGTTGTAAATTAGAATGGAATGTGTCATGAAAAAAAACGCGTAAGTTTATGTCTCAGGACATCTTTTTCATTGTTATAATTTAATTTTTTCAATCAGGGTAATGATTAGAATATTATTTGTTCTAGGTGTACACACTCTGGTTCATTTCTAAAATATATATATATATATATTCACACACACATACATATATATATTCATGTACAGATCCTCTTCCCATGTAAATTAATACAGAGTGTTCAGTAGACCTCCCTTCGTATATGGTGAGTCTCTTATATATATGTATTTCATATGTATTTGTGTACGTATGGCAGCCCTACCCTTAATTTGCCCATTGCTCCCACCTTTCATTTTAGATAACCATAGTTGTGTTCTAAGTGTGTGTCTTTCTCTGTGGAAATAAGTTCATTTGTATCAGTTGTTAGATGCCACCCAGAAGTGATATCATAAGATATTTGTCTTTTGCTTTCCGACTTACCTCGTGTCCTGTGATTATCTCTAGGATCACCTGTGGTGCAGCAAAGAGCAGTGTTTCATTGTTTTCCACGGCTGATATTCCACTGTGCACATGGACCACTTCTTCTTTGTCCACTCATCTGCTGATGGCCATTTTGGTCGCTACCATGTCTTGGCTTTTGTGCATATTGCTGCAGTGCACCTTTGCCAGCCTGTGTCTTCTCGACTCTGGTCTGCTCGGGTGAAAGGCCCAGCGGTGGGCCTGCTGGATTGAATGGTACCTCAATTTTTGCTTTGAAACACAGTTCCTTTGTGTTCTCATTATTGGCTCTTACTCCTTTACACCTCAACAGCAGCGAGAGGGTACACAGTTCTCTAAAACCTCTTCAGCATTGATTGTTTGTAGACTTTCTGCTTATGGTCATTCGAGTGGTGTGTGTTGAGACCTTTTCATAGATTAGATTGGCATGAGTCTAATAATTCCTGATGTTGAACTTTTATCCATTTCCCTTTTTATTTGTAAAGAGTGTGTAAAACTTACCTCTCATAGGATCTTCTTGAAAACTTTGCTCTCTTTTAAGCTTTTTGGCCACTCCCTACCTCAGAACATTTTTTTGAGGGCAGGTGTCCTTTACAGCCCTGAGTCCTTGTGAGTATTAAGTGACCATCAGCCGTGGTTTAGAGCCGCTCTTGCGGGAATCGGCCACAAGGCGGCACAATTTCTCCATTTACAACTCAGGGCATTTGGGCAACAGAGGCTTCCTGGAAATCGTGTTAGTAGGCTGTAAATTAGAGTGGAATGTGCCAAGGCAAACCCCTAACAGCTTATATCTCCTTACTCTTGTTTGTTTTTTAAATGTAATTTTTCTTTTTCCTCAGAGCAAATGAGATAAAAATGTTGTGTATGTTCTAGGTGTACAGAATCTGGTTCATTATATCTATGTATCTATCTATTCATCTTTGCCTCCTTTCCCATGGACGTTATTACAGAGTGTTGAGTGGACCTCTCTTGGTATTCCATAGGTCTTTGGTGATTCTAGGTTTCATAGGTATTAGTATAGGGCTGACACCCCCCCATCCTAATTTATCCATTCTTACCACCTTTCCGTTTGGTTAAACATAATCTTGATTTCTTAATCCATGAGTGTCCTTTTCTTCGAAATAAGTTCATGGGTATCATTTTTTAGGTAACACGTATAAGTGATATCATAGGATATCTTCCTTTCGCTTTCTTTCTCACTTCAAGGTGTGTGATTATCTCTGGGTCCTTCTATGGTGGTGCAAACAGCACTGTTTCATGCTTTTCCATGGCTCATGTTCCACTGTGTACATGGACCACTTCTTCTTTGTCCATTCATCTGTTGATGGCCATTTTGGTTGCTTCCAAGTCTTGGCTGTGGTAAATATCACTGCAGTGTAGGATTGCCAGCCTGTGTCTTTTGGATTCTGGTCTTCTCAGGTGAGAGGCACAGCAGTGGGTCTACCAGACCCTATGGTAGCTCAATTTTTCCCTTGAAACGCATGTTCTTTCTGTTGTAACTACTGGCTGTTACCAGTTTTCCTCCCACCAGCAGCTACAGGGTACACAGAGTTCTCTAAAACCCGTTCAGCATGTATTGTTTGTGGACTGTTTTGCTGATGATCATTCTGACTGTTGTGAGGTGAACGTTTTCATAGATTGGATTTGCGTGTCTTTATTAATTTCTGATGTTAAGCATTTTTTCCATGCCCTTGCTTTGGTGAAAGAAAAAAAAAAGAGAAGAAAAGCCAAAATGTGTGTAAAACATGCCTCTTGAAATTGTCTTCTTGAAAGGTTGCCTCTTTTGAAGTTTTTGGTCGATTTTCGACCCCAGAATGTTTTTTTGAGGACAGGTGTCATTTACAGGCCTGCAATTGAGGTGAATTTTAACTGACCATTTGCACTGGGTTTAAAGCTGCTGCTGTTGGAGGAAGGCCGAAATGCTGCAGGATTTCTCCACTCTCAAATCTGGTTTCTAGGTCAGCAGAGCCTTCCTGGAAGCTGTGTTCCAAGGTTGGAAGTTAGAATGGCATGAGCCAGGAAGAACATCCATAATTTTCTGCCCCATTGTTTCTTGTTCATTTTTTTAATATAATCTTTTATGATAGCAAATTTGATTGTAACGTTTGCTTTGTTCTAGGTGTGCAAGATGTGTTTGTTTTTTACACCGAGACATATATGTATTCATCTTGGGATCCATTTGCCACGTAGGTTATGACACAGTGTTGAGAAGGCTTCTCTTGGAATTCTGTAGGTCTTTGGTGATTATGTACTTCACGTGTGTTTGTATATCTCTGTCAACCCCAGTATCCTAATATATCCAATCTTTACAACTTTCCAGTTGGTTAAGCATAAGTTTGTGTAATAAATCTGTGATTCCTGTTATCTGTGGAAATATCTTCGTTGGTATCCATTTCTAGGTAACACCTATAACTGATATCATAGGATACGTGTCTTTCGCTTTGTGACTTACTTCAAGTTGTGTGATCACCTCCAGAGTCATCTACGGTTCTTCAAACTGCTTCGTTTCATGTTTTTTCCATGGCTCATATTCCATCTGTACACGTGCCAGTTCTCCTTTGTCCATTCGTATCTTGATGGACTTTTTGGTTGTTTCCATGTCTTGGCGATTGTAATACTGCTGCAGGGCAGTTTTGCCTGAATGTGTCATTCCATTTCCGTCTTCCTAGGTTATAGGCCAAGGAGTGGGCCTGCGGGATCATATGGTATCTCAGTGTTTACCTTTTAAAGGCTGCTCCATTCTCTTTTCGTTAGTGGCACTTACCAGTTTACGAGCCACTTAAAGGTGAGAGTGCATTTGCTCACAACCTCTTCAGCATGTATTCTTTGTATTTCTTTGCTGAGGGTCATTCTGACCGGTGTGAGCTGATACCATTTTGTGGCTGGATTTGCATATGTCTAATAATTCCTTACATTGAGCTTATAGCCATGCATTTTTTATTGTTTTTTAAAGAGTGAGTACAGCTTACCTATTCAAATAGTTTCTTGAAGTATGCGGCATAGTTCGAATTTATTTTGCCATTACCTCCCTCAACACATTTTGCTGGCAGGTGTCATTTATAGCCCTGCAGTCCTTGTGAATACGAAGTGACCTTTAGCACAGGTTGTAAAACTGCTGTTGCGGCAAACGGCCACAGGGCGGCAGCATTTCTACATTGCCTACTCTAGTTACTAGGGAAACAGTACCTTCTGGGAAGTAGTGTTCCTTGGTTGTAAATTAGAGTGGAATGTGCCCGGGTAAACACACAAAGCTTATGTCTCCTTAGTTATGTTTGTTTTTTATATTGACTGTATTTATTGTATCGGAGTAATACTCCGTTGTGTACACGGACCACTTCTTTTTCGTGCATTCATCGGTTGATGGACCTTTTGGTTGTTCCAAGTCTTGGCTAGGGTAAATAGAGCTGCAGTGTAGGATTGTCAACGTGTGTCTTTTTGATTCTGGTCTTCTCAGGTGATAGAGCCAGTAGTGGGCCGCCCAGATCATATGGTAGCTCAATTTTGACCTCCTTTCTGTTCTCACTACTGGCTGTTACCATTTGACATCCCAGCAGCAGCTAGAGGGTATACAGTTGTCTAAAACCCCTTGAGCATTTATTGTTTGGAGATTTTTGGCTGATGATCATTCTGACTGTTGTCACGTAAACGTTTTTGTAGATTGCATTTGCATGTCTTTAGTAATTCCTGATGTGGAGCTTTTTCCACGGCCTTTTTTGTTAAACGAAAATAAAGAAAAAGAGAAAGAATGTGAGTTAAATGTGCCTCTTGAAATCGTCTTCTTGAAAGATTGCCCTCTTTTGAATTTTTTCGTCGATATTCGAACCCAGGATTTTTTTGAGGGCAGGTGTCATTTACAGAGGTGCCATTCTTGTGGATAGTAAGAGACCCTGAATGCTGTGTTTAAAGCTGCTTTTGCAGGAGACAGTCACAAGGCTGTGGCATGTCTCCGTTCCCAAATCTGGTTACTAGGGCAAAAGAGCCTTCCTAGGTGTAATGTTCCAACCTGTAAGTTAGAATGGAATGGGCCAGGAAAAACCCCCATGAGTTTATGTCTCATTACTTCTTGTTGGTTTTCTTAATTTGATTTTTATTTGTTATCACAGCAAATTTGATTACAATGTTTTGTTTGTTCTGGGTGTGCAAGATGTGGTTCTTTCACATATATGCCTATTATCTGTTCACCTTCGGATCCATTTCCCATGTGGGTTAGGACACAATGTTGAGTAGTCTTCTCTTGGTATTCCATAGGTCTTTGGTGCTTATATATTTCACATGTGTTGGTGTAGCTCTGTTTCCCACAATATGCTAATTTATCCAGTCCTCAAACCTTTCCATTTGGTTAACCATACGTTTGTTGATCGAATCTTTGATTGCCTTGCTCTGTGAAAAATCTTCATTGGTATCAATTTTCAGGTAACACCATTAAGTGATATCACAGGATATGTGTCCTTCGCCCTCTGACTTACTTCATGTTGTGATTACCTCCAGGCTCATCTATGGTGCTGCAAACGGCATTGTTTCATTTTTTTCCTTGGCTACTATTCCATCTGTACATGTACCAGTTCTCCTTTTCCATTCATCTTTGGATGGACTTTTTGGTAGCTTCCCTGTCTTGCCTACTGTCATACTGTTGCAGTGCAGCTTTGCCTGCCTGTGTCTTTCTAATTGTGTCTTCTTAGGTCATAGGCCCGGGAGCGTGCCTGCTGAGTCCTATGGTGCCTCAATGGGTATCTGTTAAAGGCAGGTCCGTTCTGTTTTCATTAGTGGCTCTTCCCAGTTTAGTCCCACTTAGAGATGAGGGTACGCCTTTCTCCACAGCCCCTTCAGCATTTACTGTTTGCAGAATTTTTGCTGATGGTCATTCTGACCGGTGTGAGCTGATACATTTGTGAAGATTGGATTTGCATATCTTTAACGTTTCCTCATGATGAGCATTTTTCCATGACTTTTTTGTTGTTGTTGCTGTTAAAAAGAAAATAAAACACCAGTGTGTGTAAAATATACCTCTTGAAATTGTCTTCTTGAAACCTTGCCCTCTTTTGAAACTTTTGCTCGATTTTCGACCGCAGGATTTTTTTTGAAGGCGTGTGTCACTTACAAGTTTGCAATCGTTGTTAATATTTAGTGACCATTAGCACTGGGTTGAATGCTGCTGCTGTGGGAAACGGCCGCACGGCGGCAGCGTTTCTCCTTTCCCAAACCTTGTTACTAGGGCAGCAGAGCTTTCCTGGAACTCGTGTTCCTAGGTTGTAAATTAGAATGGAATGTGTCATGAAAAAAAACGCATAAGTTTATGTCTCAGGACATCTTTTTCATTGTTATAATTTAATTTTTTCAATCAGGGTAATGATTAGAATATTATTTGTTCTAGGTGTACACACTCTGGTTCATTTCTAAAATATATATATATATATATTCACACACACATACATATATATATTCATGTACAGATCCTCTTCCCATGTAAATTAATACAGAGTGTTCAGTAGACCTCCCTTCGTATATGGTGAGTCTCTTATATATATGTATTTCATATGTATTTGTGTACGTATGGCAGCCCTACCCTTAATTTGCCCATTGCTCCCACCTTTCGTTTTAGATAACCATAGTTGTGTTCTAAGTGTGTGTCTTTCTCTGTGGAAATAAGTTCATTTGTATCAGTTGTTAGATGCCACCCAGAAGTGATATCATAAGATATTTGTCTTTTGCTTTCCGACTTACCTCGTGTCCTGTGATTATCTCTAGGATCACCTGTGGTGCAGCAAAGAGCAGTGTTTCATTGTTTTCCACGGCTGATATTCCACTGTGCACATGGACCACTTCTTCTTTGTCCACTCATCTGCTGATGGCCATTTTGGTCGCTACCATGTCTTGGCTTTTGTGCATATTGCTGCAGTGCACCTTTGCCAGCCTGTGTCTTCTCGACTCTGGTCTGCTCGGGTGAAAGGCCCAGCGGTGGGCCTGCTGGATTGAATGGTACCTCAATTTTTGCTTTGAAACACAGTTCCTTTGTGTTCTCATTATTGGCTCTTACTCCTTTACACCTCAACAGCAGCGAGAGGGTACACAGTTCTCTAAAACCTCTTCAGCATTGATTGTTTGTAGACTTTCTGCTTATGGTCATTCGAGTGGTGTGCGTTGAGACCTTTTCATAGATTAGATTGGCATGAGTCTAATAATTCCTGATGTTGAACTTTTATCCATTTCCCTTTTTATTTGTAAAGAGTGTGTAAAACTTACCTCTCATAGGATCTTCTTGAAAACTTTGCTCTCTTTTAAGCTTTTTGGCCACTCCCTACCTCAGAACATTTTTTTGAGGGCAGGTGTCCTTTACAGCCCTGAGTCCTTGTGAGTATTAAGTGACCATCAGCCGTGGTTTAGAGCCGCTCTTGCGGGAATCGGCCACAAGGCGGCACAATTTCTCCATTTACAACTCAGGGCATTTGGGCAACAGAGGCTTCCTGGAAATCGTGTTAGTAGGCTGTAAATTAGAGTGGAATGTGCCAAGGCAAACCCCTAACAGCTTATATCTCCTTACTCTTGTTTGTTTTTTAAATGTAATTTTTCTTTTTCCTCAGAGCAAATGAGATAAAAATGTTGTGTATGTTCTAGGTGTACAGAATCTGGTTCATTATATCTATGTATCTATCTATTCATCTTTGCCTCCTTTCCCATGGACGTTATTACAGAGTGTTGAGTGGACCTCTCTTGGTATTCCATAGGTCTTTGGTGATTCTAGGTTTCATAGGTATTAGTATAGGGCTGACACCCCCATATCCTAATTTATCCATTCTTACCACCTTTCCGTTTGGTTAAACATAATCTTGATTTCTTAATCCATGAGTGTCCTTTTCTTCGAAATAAGTTCATGGGTATCATTTTTTAGGTAACACGTATAAGTGATATCATAGGATATCTTCCTTTCGCTTTCTTTCTCACTTCAAGGTGTGTGATTATCTCTGGGTCCTTCTATGGTGGTGCAAACAGCACTGTTTCATGCTTTTCCATGGCTCATGTTCCACTGTGTACATGGACCACTTCTTCTTTGTCCATTCATCTGTTGATGGCCATTTTGGTTGCTTCCAAGTCTTGGCTGTGGTAAATATCACTGCACTGTAGGATTGCCAGCCTGTGTCTTTTGGATTCTGGTCTTCTCAGGTGAGAGGCACAGCAGTGGGTCTACCAGACCCTATGGTAGCTCAATTTTTCCCTTGAAACGCATGTTCTTTCTGTTGTAACTACTGGCTGTTACCAGTTTTCCTCCCACCAGCAGCTACAGGGTACACAGAGTTCTCTAAAACCCATTCAGCATGTATTGTTTGTGGACTGTTTTGCTGATGATCATTCTGACTGTTGTGAGGTGAACGTTTTCATAGATTGGATTTGCGTGTCTTTATTAATTTCTGATGTTAAGCATTTTTTCCATGCCCTTGCTTTGGTGAAAGAAAAAAAAAAGAGAAGAAAAGCCAAAATGTGTGTAAAACATGCCTCTTGAAATTGTCTTCTTGAAAGGTTGCCTCTTTTGAAGTTTTTGGTCGATTTTCGACCCCAGAATGTTTTTTTGAGGACAGGTGTCATTTACAGGCCTGCAATTGAGGTGAATTTTAACTGACCATTTGCACTGGGTTTAAAGCTGCTGCTGTTGGAGGAAGGCCGAAATGCTGCAGGATTTCTCCACTCTCAAATCTGGTTACTAGGTCAGCAGAGCCTTCCTGGAAGCTGTGTTCCAAGGTTGGAAGTTAGAATGGCATGAGCCAGGAAGAACATCCATAATTTTCTGCCCCATTGTTTCTTGTTCATTTTTTTAATATAATCTTTTATGATAGCAAATTTGATTGTAACGTTTGCTTTGTTCTAGGTGTGCAAGATGTGTTTGTTTTTTACACCGAGACATATATGTATTCATCTTGGGATCCATTTGCCACGTAGGTTATGACACAGTGTTGAGAAGGCTTCTCTTGGAATTCTGTAGGTCTTTGGTGATTATGTACTTCACGTGTGTTTGTATATCTCTGTCAACCCCAGTATCCTAATATATCCAATCTTTACAACTTTCCAGTTGGTTAAGCATAAGTTTGTGTAATAAATCTGTGATTCCTGTTATCTGTGGAAATATCTTCGTTGGTATCCATTTCTAGGTAACACCTATAACTGATATCATAGGATACGTGTCTTTCGCTTTGTGACTTACTTCAAGTTGTGTGATCACCTCCAGAGTCATCTACGGTTCTTCAAACTGCTTCGTTTCATGTTTTTTCCATGGCTCATATTCCATCTGTACACGTGCCAGTTCTCCTTTGTCCATTCGTATCTTGATGGACTTTTTGGTTGTTTCCATGTCTTGGCGATTGTAATACTGCTGCAGGGCAGTTTTGCCTGAATGTGTCATTCCATTTCCGTCTTCCTAGGTTATAGGCCAAGGAGTGGGCCTGCGGGATCATATGGTATCTCAGTGTTTACCTTTTAAAGGCTGCTCCATTCTCTTTTCGTTAGTGGCACTTACCAGTTTACGAGCCACTTAAAGGTGAGAGTGCATTTGCTCACAACCTCTTCAGCATGTATTCTTTGTATTTCTTTGCTGAGGGTCATTCTGACCGGTGTGAGCTGATACCATTTTGTGGCTGGATTTGCATATGTCTAATAATTCCTTACATTGAGCTTATAGCCATGCATTTTTTATTGTTTTTTAAAGAGTGAGTACAGCTTACCTATTCAAATAGTTTCTTGAAGTATGCGGCATAGTTTGAATTTATTTTGCCATTACCTCCCTCAACACATTTTGCTGGCAGGTGTCATTTATAGCCCTGCAGTCCTTGTGAATACGAAGTGACCTTTAGCACAGGTTGTAAAACTGCTGTTGCGGCAAACGGCCACAGGGCGGCAGCATTTCTACATTGCCTACTCTAGTTACTAGGGAAACAGTACCTTCTGGGAAGTAGTGTTCCTTGGTTGTAAATTAGAGTGGAATGTGCCCGGGTAAACACACAAAGCTTATGTCTCCTTAGTTATGTTTGTTTTTTATATTGACTGTATTTATTGTATCGGAGTAATACTCCGTTGTGTACACGGACCACTTCTTTTTCGTGCATTCATCGGTTGATGGACCTTTTGGTTGTTCCAAGTCTTGGCTAGGGTAAATAGAGCTGCAGTGTAGGATTGTCAACGTGTGTCTTTTTGATTCTGGTCTTCTCAGGTGATAGAGCCAGTAGTGGGCCGACCAGATCATATGGTAGCTCAATTTTGACCTCCTTTCTGTTCTCACTACTGGCTGTTACCATTTGACATCCCAGCAGCAGCTAGAGGGTATACAGTTGTCTAAAACCCCTTGAGCATTTATTGTTTGGAGATTTTTGGCTGATGATCATTCTGACTGTTGTCACGTAAACGTTTTTGTAGATTGCATTTGCATGTCTTTAGTAATTCCTGATGTGGAGCTTTTTCCACGGCCTTTTTTGTTAAACGAAAATAAAGAAAAAGAGAAAGAATGTGAGTTAAATGTGCCTCTTGAAATCGTCTTCTTGAAAGATTGCCCTCTTTTGAATTTTTTCGTCGATATTCGAACCCAGGATTTTTTTGAGGGCAGGTGTCATTTACAGAGGTGCCATTCTTGTGGATAGTAAGAGACCCTGAATGCTGTGTTTAAAGCTGCTTTTGCAGGAGACAGTCACAAGGCTGTGGCATGTCTCCGTTCCCAAATCTGGTTACTAGGGCAAAAGAGCCTTCCTAGGTGTAATGTTCCAACCTGTAAGTTAGAATGGAATGGGCCAGGAAAAACCCCCATGAGTTTATGTCTCATTACTTCTTGTTGGTTTTCTTAATTTGATTTTTATTTGTTATCACAGCAAATTTGATTACAATGTTTTGTTTGTTCTGGGTGTGCAAGATGTGGTTCTTTCACATATATGCCTATTATCTGTTCACCTTCGGATCCATTTCCCATGTGGGTTAGGACACAATGTTGAGTAGTCTTCTCTTGGTATTCCATAGGTCTTTGGTGCTTATATATTTCACATGTGTTGGTGTAGCTCTGTTTCCCACAATATGCTAATTTATCCAGTCCTCAAACCTTTCCATTTGGTTAACCATACGTTTGTTGATCGAATCTTTGATTGCCTTGCTCTGTGAAAAATCTTCATTGGTATCAATTTTCAGGTAACACCATTAAGTGATATCACAGGATATGTGTCCTTCGCCCTCTGACTTACTTCATGTTGTGATTACCTCCAGGCTCATCTATGGTGCTGCAAACGGCATTGTTTCATTTTTTTCCTTGGCTACTATTCCATCTGTACATGTACCAGTTCTCCTTTTCCATTCATCTTTGGATGGACTTTTTGGTAGCTTCCCTGTCTTGCCTACTGTCATACTGTTGCAGTGCAGCTTTGCCTGCCTGTGTCTTTCTAATTGTGTCTTCTTAGGTCATAGGCCCGGGAGCGTGCCTGCTGAGTCCTATGGTGCCTCAATGGGTATCTGTTAAAGGCAGGTCCGTTCTGTTTTCATTAGTGGCTCTTCCCAGTTTAGTCCCACTTAGAGATGAGGGTACGCCTTTCTCCACAGCCCCTTCAGCATTTACTGTTTGCAGAATTTTTGCTGATGGTCATTCTGACCGGTGTGAGCTGATACATTTGTGAAGATTGGATTTGCATATCTTTAACGTTTCCTCATGATGAGCATTTTTCCATGACTTTTTTGTTGTTGTTGCTGTTAAAAAGAAAATAAAACACCAGTGTGTGTAAAATATACCTCTTGAAATTGTCTTCTTGAAACCTTGCCCTCTTTTGAAACTTTTGCTCGATTTTCGACCGCAGGATTTTTTTTGAAGGCGTGTGTCACTTACAAGTTTGCAATCGTTGTTAATATTTAGTGACCATTAGCACTGGGTTGAATGCTGCTGCTGTGGGAAACGGCCGCACGGCGGCAGCGTTTCTCCTTTCCCAAACCTTGTTACTAGGGCAGCAGAGCTTTCCTGGAACTCGTGTTCCTAGGTTGTAAATTAGAATGGAATGTGTCATGAAAAAAAACGCATAAGTTTATGTCTCAGGACATCTTTTTCATTGTTATAATTTAATTTTTTCAATCAGGGTAATGATTAGAATATTATTTGTTCTAGGTGTACACACTCTGGTTCATTTCTAAAATATATATATATATATATTCACACACACATACATATATATATTCATGTACAGATCCTCTTCCCATGTAAATTAATACAGAGTGTTCAGTAGACCTCCCTTCGTATATGGTGAGTCTCTTATATATATGTATTTCATATGTATTTGTGTACGTATGGCAGCCCTACCCTTAATTTGCCCATTGCTCCCACCTTTCGTTTTAGATAACCATAGTTGTGTTCTAAGTGTGTGTCTTTCTCTGTGGAAATAAGTTCATTTGTATCAGTTGTTAGATGCCACCCAGAAGTGATATCATAAGATATTTGTCTTTTGCTTTCCGACTTACCTCGTGTCCTGTGATTATCTCTAGGATCACCTGTGGTGCAGCAAAGAGCAGTGTTTCATTGTTTTCCACGGCTGATATTCCACTGTGCACATGGACCACTTCTTCTTTGTCCACTCATCTGCTGATGGCCATTTTGGTCGCTACCATGTCTTGGCTTTTGTGCATATTGCTGCAGTGCACCTTTGCCAGCCTGTGTCTTCTCGACTCTGGTCTGCTCGGGTGAAAGGCCCAGCGGTGGGCCTGCTGGATTGAATGGTACCTCAATTTTTGCTTTGAAACACAGTTCCTTTGTGTTCTCATTATTGGCTCTTACTCCTTTACACCTCAACAGCAGCGAGAGGGTACACAGTTCTCTAAAACCTCTTCAGCATTGATTGTTTGTAGACTTTCTGCTTATGGTCATTCGAGTGGTGTGCGTTGAGACCTTTTCATAGATTAGATTGGCATGAGTCTAATAATTCCTGATGTTGAACTTTTATCCATTTCCCTTTTTATTTGTAAAGAGTGTGTAAAACTTACCTCTCATAGGATCTTCTTGAAAACTTTGCTCTCTTTTAAGCTTTTTGGCCACTCCCTACCTCAGAACATTTTTTTGAGGGCAGGTGTCCTTTACAGCCCTGAGTCCTTGTGAGTATTAAGTGACCATCAGCCGTGGTTTAGAGCCGCTCTTGCGGGAATCGGCCACAAGGCGGCACAATTTCTCCATTTACAACTCAGGGCATTTGGGCAACAGAGGCTTCCTGGAAATCGTGTTAGTAGGCTGTAAATTAGAGTGGAATGTGCCAAGGCAAACCCCTAACAGCTTATATCTCCTTACTCTTGTTTGTTTTTTAAATGTAATTTTTCTTTTTCCTCAGAGCAAATGAGATAAAAATGTTGTGTATGTTCTAGGTGTACAGAATCTGGTTCATTATATCTATGTATCTATCTATTCATCTTTGCCTCCTTTCCCATGGACGTTATTACAGAGTGTTGAGTGGACCTCTCTTGGTATTCCATAGGTCTTTGGTGATTCTAGGTTTCATAGGTATTAGTATAGGGCTGACACCCCCCCATCCTAATTTATCCATTCTTACCACCTTTCCGTTTGGTTAAACATAATCTTGATTTCTTAATCCATGAGTGTCCTTTTCTTCGAAATAAGTTCATGGGTATCATTTTTTAGGTAACACGTATAAGTGATATCATAGGATATCTTCCTTTCGCTTTCTTTCTCACTTCAAGGTGTGTGATTATCTCTGGGTCCTTCTATGGTGGTGCAAACAGCACTGTTTCATGCTTTTCCATGGCTCATGTTCCACTGTGTACATGGACCACTTCTTCTTTGTCCATTCATCTGTTGATGGCCATTTTGGTTGCTTCCAAGTCTTGGCTGTGGTAAATATCACTGCAGTGTAGGATTGCCAGCCTGTGTCTTTTGGATTCTGGTCTTCTCAGGTGAGAGGCACAGCAGTGGGTCTACCAGACCCTATGGTAGCTCAATTTTTCCCTTGAAACGCATGTTCTTTCTGTTGTAACTACTGGCTGTTACCAGTTTTCCTCCCACCAGCAGCTACAGGGTACACAGAGTTCTCTAAAACCCATTCAGCATGTATTGTTTGTGGACTGTTTTGCTGATGATCATTCTGACTGTTGTGAGGTGAACGTTTTCATAGATTGGATTTGCGTGTCTTTATTAATTTCTGATGTTAAGCATTTTTTCCATGCCCTTGCTTTGGTGAAAGAAAAAAAAAAGAGAAGAAAAGCCAAAATGTGTGTAAAACATGCCTCTTGAAATTGTCTTCTTGAAAGGTTGCCTCTTTTGAAGTTTTTGGTCGATTTTCGACCCCAGAATGTTTTTTTGAGGACAGGTGTCATTTACAGGCCTGCAATTGAGGTGAATTTTAACTGACCATTTGCACTGGGTTTAAAGCTGCTGCTGTTGGAGGAAGGCCGAAATGCTGCAGGATTTCTCCACTCTCAAATCTGGTTACTAGGTCAGCAGAGCCTTCCTGGAAGCTGTGTTCCAAGGTTGGAAGTTAGAATGGCATGAGCCAGGAAGAACATCCATAATTTTCTGCCCCATTGTTTCTTGTTCATTTTTTTAATATAATCTTTTATGATAGCAAATTTGATTGTAACGTTTGCTTTGTTCTAGGTGTGCAAGATGTGTTTGTTTTTTACACCGAGACATATATGTATTCATCTTGGGATCCATTTGCCACGTAGGTTATGACACAGTGTTGAGAAGGCTTCTCTTGGAATTCTGTAGGTCTTTGGTGATTATGTACTTCACGTGTGTTTGTATATCTCTGTCAACCCCAGTATCCTAATATATCCAATCTTTACAACTTTCCAGTTGGTTAAGCATAAGTTTGTGTAATAAATCTGTGATTCCTGTTATCTGTGGAAATATCTTCGTTGGTATCCATTTCTAGGTAACACCTATAACTGATATCATAGGATACGTGTCTTTCGCTTTGTGACTTACTTCAAGTTGTGTGATCACCTCCAGAGTCATCTACGGTTCTTCAAACTGCTTCGTTTCATGTTTTTTCCATGGCTCATATTCCATCTGTACACGTGCCAGTTCTCCTTTGTCCATTCGTATCTTGATGGACTTTTTGGTTGTTTCCATGTCTTGGCGATTGTAATACTGCTGCAGGGCAGTTTTGCCTGAATGTGTCATTCCATTTCCGTCTTCCTAGGTTATAGGCCAAGGAGTGGGCCTGCGGGATCATATGGTATCTCAGTGTTTACCTTTTAAAGGCTGCTCCATTCTCTTTTCGTTAGTGGCACTTACCAGTTTACGAGCCACTTAAAGGTGAGAGTGCATTTGCTCACAACCTCTTCAGCATGTATTCTTTGTATTTCTTTGCTGAGGGTCATTCTGACCGGTGTGAGCTGATACCATTTTGTGGCTGGATTTGCATATGTCTAATAATTCCTTACATTGAGCTTATAGCCATGCATTTTTTATTGTTTTTTAAAGAGTGAGTACAGCTTACCTATTCAAATAGTTTCTTGAAGTATGCGGCATAGTTTGAATTTATTTTGCCATTACCTCCCTCAACACATTTTGCTGGCAGGTGTCATTTATAGCCCTGCAGTCCTTGTGAATACGAAGTGACCTTTAGCACAGGTTGTAAAACTGCTGTTGCGGCAAACGGCCACAGGGCGGCAGCATTTCTACATTGCCTACTCTAGTTACTAGGGAAACAGTACCTTCTGGGAAGTAGTGTTCCTTGGTTGTAAATTAGAGTGGAATGTGCCCGGGTAAACACACAAAGCTTATGTCTCCTTAGTTATGTTTGTTTTTTATATTGACTGTATTTATTGTATCGGAGTAATACTCCGTTGTGTACACGGACCACTTCTTTTTCGTGCATTCATCGGTTGATGGACCTTTTGGTTGTTCCAAGTCTTGGCTAGGGTAAATAGAGCTGCAGTGTAGGATTGTCAACGTGTGTCTTTTTGATTCTGGTCTTCTCAGGTGATAGAGCCAGTAGTGGGCCGACCAGATCATATGGTAGCTCAATTTTGACCTCCTTTCTGTTCTCACTACTGGCTGTTACCATTTGACATCCCAGCAGCAGCTAGAGGGTATACAGTTGTCTAAAACCCCTTGAGCATTTATTGTTTGGAGATTTTTGGCTGATGATCATTCTGACTGTTGTCACGTAAACGTTTTTGTAGATTGCATTTGCATGTCTTTAGTAATTCCTGATGTGGAGCTTTTTCCACGGCCTTTTTTGTTAAACGAAAATAAAGAAAAAGAGAAAGAATGTGAGTTAAATGTGCCTCTTGAAATCGTCTTCTTGAAAGATTGCCCTCTTTTGAATTTTTTCGTCGATATTCGAACCCAGGATTTTTTTGAGGGCAGGTGTCATTTACAGAGGTGCCATTCTTGTGGATAGTAAGAGACCCTGAATGCTGTGTTTAAAGCTGCTTTTGCAGGAGACAGTCACAAGGCTGTGGCATGTCTCCGTTCCCAAATCTGGTTACTAGGGCAAAAGAGCCTTCCTAGGTGTAATGTTCCAACCTGTAAGTTAGAATGGAATGGGCCAGGAAAAACCCCCATGAGTTTATGTCTCATTACTTCTTGTTGGTTTTCTTAATTTGATTTTTATTTGTTATCACAGCAAATTTGATTACAATGTTTTGTTTGTTCTGGGTGTGCAAGATGTGGTTCTTTCACATATATGCCTATTATCTGTTCACCTTCAGATCCATTTCCCATGTGGGTTAGGACACAATGTTGAGTAGTCTTCTCTTGGTATTCCATAGGTCTTTGGTGCTTATATATTTCACATGTGTTGGTGTAGCTCTGTTTCCCACAATATGCTAATTTATCCAGTCCTCAAACCTTTCCATTTGGTTAACCATACGTTTGTTGATCGAATCTTTGATTGCCTTGCTCTGTGAAAAATCTTCATTGGTATCAATTTTCAGGTAACACCATTAAGTGATATCACAGGATATGTGTCCTTCGCCCTCTGACTTACTTCATGTTGTGATTACCTCCAGGCTCATCTATGGTGCTGCAAACGGCATTGTTTCATTTTTTTCCTTGGCTACTATTCCATCTGTACATGTACCAGTTCTCCTTTTCCATTCATCTTTGGATGGACTTTTTGGTAGCTTCCCTGTCTTGCCTACTGTCATACTGTTGCAGTGCAGCTTTGCCTGCCTGTGTCTTTCTAATTGTGTCTTCTTAGGTCATAGGCCCGGGAGCGTGCCTGCTGAGTCCTATGGTGCCTCAATGGGTATCTGTTAAAGGCAGGTCCGTTCTGTTTTCATTAGTGGCTCTTCCCAGTTTAGTCCCACTTAGAGATGAGGGTATGCCTTTCTCCACAGCCCCTTCAGCATTTACTGTTTGCAGAATTTTTGCTGATGGTCATTCTGACCGGTGTGAGCTGATACATTTGTGAAGATTGGATTTGCATATCTTTAACGTTTCCTCATGATGAGCATTTTTCCATGACTTTTTTGTTGTTGTTGCTGTTAAAAAGAAAATAAAACACCAGTGTGTGTAAAATATACCTCTTGAAATTGTCTTCTTGAAACCTTGCCCTCTTTTGAAACTTTTGCTCGATTTTCGACCGCAGGATTTTTTTTGAAGGCGTGTGTCACTTACAAGTTTGCAATCGTTGTTAATATTTAGTGACCATTAGCACTGGGTTGAATGCTGCTGCTGTGGGAAACGGCCGCACGGCGGCAGCGTTTCTCCTTTCCCAAACCTTGTTACTAGGGCAGCAGAGCTTTCCTGGAACTCGTGTTCCTAGGTTGTAAATTAGAATGGAATGTGTCATGAAAAAAAACGCATAAGTTTATGTCTCAGGACATCTTTTTCATTGTTATAATTTAATTTTTTCAATCAGGGTAATGATTAGAATATTATTTGTTCTAGGTGTACACACTCTGGTTCATTTCTAAAATATATATATATATATATTCACACACACATACATATATATATTCATGTACAGATCCTCTTCCCATGTAAATTAATACAGAGTGTTCAGTAGACCTCCCTTCGTATATGGTGAGTCTCTTATATATATGTATTTCATATGTATTTGTGTACGTATGGCAGCCCTACCCTTAATTTGCCCATTGCTCCCACCTTTCGTTTTAGATAACCATAGTTGTGTTCTAAGTGTGTGTCTTTCTCTGTGGAAATAAGTTCATTTGTATCAGTTGTTAGATGCCACCCAGAAGTGATATCATAAGATATTTGTCTTTTGCTTTCCGACTTACCTCGTGTCCTGTGATTATCTCTAGGATCATCTGTGGTGCAGCAAAGAGCAGTGTTTCATTGTTTTCCACGGCTGATATTCCACTGTGCACATGGACCACTTCTTCTTTGTCCACTCATCTGCTGATGGCCATTTTGGTCGCTACCATGTCTTGGCTTTTGTGCATATTGCTGCAGTGCACCTTTGCCAGCCTGTGTCTTCTCGACTCTGGTCTGCTCGGGTGAAAGGCCCAGCGGTGGGCCTGCTGGATTGAATGGTACCTCAATTTTTGCTTTGAAACACAGTTCCTTTGTGTTCTCATTATTGGCTCTTACTCCTTTACACCTCAACAGCAGCGAGAGGGTACACAGTTCTCTAAAACCTCTTCAGCATTGATTGTTTGTAGACTTTCTGCTTATGGTCATTCGAGTGGTGTGTGTTGAGACCTTTTCATAGATTAGATTGGCATGAGTCTAATAATTCCTGATGTTGAACTTTTATCCATTTCCCTTTTTATTTGTAAAGAGTGTGTAAAACTTACCTCTCATAGGATCTTCTTGAAAACTTTGCTCTCTTTTAAGCTTTTTGGCCACTCCCTACCTCAGAACATTTTTTTGAGGGCAGGTGTCCTTTACAGCCCTGAGTCCTTGTGAGTATTAAGTGACCATCAGCCGTGGTTTAGAGCCGCTTTTGCGGGAATCGGCCACAAGGCGGCACAATTTCTCCATTTACAACTCAGGGCATTTGGGCAACAGAGGCTTCCTGGAAATCGTGTTAGTAGGCTGTAAATTAGAGTGGAATGTGCCAAGGCAAACCCCTAACAGCTTATATCTCCTTACTCTTGTTTGTTTTTTAAATGTAATTTTTCTTTTTCCTCAGAGCAAATGAGATAAAAATGTTGTGTATGTTCTAGGTGTACAGAATCTGGTTCATTATATCTATGTATCTATCTATTCATCTTTGCCTCCTTTCCCATGGACGTTATTACAGAGTGTTGAGTGGACCTCTCTTGGTATTCCATAGGTCTTTGGTGATTCTAGGTTTCATAGGTATTAGTATAGGGCTGACACCCCCATATCCTAATTTATCCATTCTTACCACCTTTCCGTTTGGTTAAACATAATCTTGATTTCTTAATCCATGAGTGTCCTTTTCTTCGAAATAAGTTCATGGGTATCATTTTTTAGGTAACACGTATAAGTGATATCATAGGATATCTTCCTTTCGCTTTCTTTCTCACTTCAAGGTGTGTGATTATCTCTGGGTCCTTCTATGGTGGTGCAAACAGCACTGTTTCATGCTTTTCCATGGCTCATGTTCCACTGTGTACATGGACCACTTCTTCTTTGTCCATTCATCTGTTGATGGCCATTTTGGTTGCTTCCAAGTCTTGGCTGTGGTAAATATCACTGCAGTGTAGGATTGCCAGCCTGTGTCTTTTGGATTCTGGTCTTCTCAGGTGAGAGGCACAGCAGTGGGTCTACCAGACCCTATGGTAGCTCAATTTTTCCCTTGAAACGCATGTTCTTTCTGTTGTAACTACTGGCTGTTACCAGTTTTCCTCCCACCAGCAGCTACAGGGTACACAGAGTTCTCTAAAACCCGTTCAGCATGTATTGTTTGTGGACTGTTTTGCTGATGATCATTCTGACTGTTGTGAGGTGAACGTTTTCATAGATTGGATTTGCGTGTCTTTATTAATTTCTGATGTTAAGCATTTTTTCCATGCCCTTGCTTTGGTGAAAGAAAAAAAAAAGAGAAGAAAAGCCAAAATGTGTGTAAAACATGCCTCTTGAAATTGTCTTCTTGAAAGGTTGCCTCTTTTGAAGTTTTTGGTCGATTTTCGACCCCAGAATGTTTTTTTGAGGACAGGTGTCATTTACAGGCCTGCAATTGAGGTGAATTTTAACTGACCATTTGCACTGGGTTTAAAGCTGCTGCTGTTGGAGGAAGGCCGAAATGCTGCAGGATTTCTCCACTCTCAAATCTGGTTACTAGGTCAGCAGAGCCTTCCTGGAAGCTGTGTTCCAAGGTTGGAAGTTAGAATGGCATGAGCCAGGAAGAACATCCATAATTTTCTGCCCCATTGTTTCTTGTTCAGTTTTTTAATATAATCTTTTATGATAGCAAATTTGATTGTAACGTTTGCTTTGTTCTAGGTGTGCAAGATGTGTTTGTTTTTTACACCGAGACATATATGTATTCATCTTGGGATCCATTTGCCACGTAGGTTATGACACAGTGTTGAGAAGGCTTCTCTTGGAATTCTGTAGGTCTTTGGTGATTATGTACTTCACGTGTGTTTGTATATCTCTGTCAACCCCAGTATCCTAATATATCCAATCTTTACAACTTTCCAGTTGGTTAAGCATAAGTTTGTGTAATAAATCTGTGATTCCTGTTATCTGTGGAAATATCTTCGTTGGTATCCATTTCTAGGTAACACCTATAACTGATATCATAGGATACGTGTCTTTCGCTTTGTGACTTACTTCAAGTTGTGTGATCACCTCCAGAGTCATCTACGGTTCTTCAAACTGCTTCGTTTCATGTTTTTTCCATGGCTCATATTCCATCTGTACACGTGCCAGTTCTCCTTTGTCCATTCGTATCTTGATGGACTTTTTGGTTGTTTCCATGTCTTGGCGATTGTAATACTGCTGCAGGGCAGTTTTGCCTGAATGTGTCATTCCATTTCCGTCTTCCTAGGTTATAGGCCAAGGAGTGGGCCTGCGGGATCATATGGTATCTCAGTGTTTACCTTTTAAAGGCTGCTCCATTCTCTTTTCGTTAGTGGCACTTACCAGTTTACGAGCCACTTAAAGGTGAGAGTGCATTTGCTCACAACCTCTTCAGCATGTATTCTTTGTATTTCTTTGCTGAGGGTCATTCTGACCGGTGTGAGCTGATACCATTTTGTGGCTGGATTTGCATATGTCTAATAATTCCTTACATTGAGCTTATAGCCATGCATTTTTTATTGTTTTTTAAAGAGTGAGTACAGCTTACCTATTCAAATAGTTTCTTGAAGTATGCGGCATAGTTTGAATTTATTTTGCCATTACCTCCCTCAACACATTTTGCTGGCAGGTGTCATTTATAGCCCTGCAGTCCTTGTGAATACGAAGTGACCTTTAGCACAGGTTGTAAAACTGCTGTTGCGGCAAACGGCCACAGGGCGGCAGCATTTCTACATTGCCTACTCTAGTTACTAGGGAAACAGTACCTTCTGGGAAGTAGTGTTCCTTGGTTGTAAATTAGAGTGGAATGTGCCCGGGTAAACACACAAAGCTTATGTCTCCTTAGTTATGTTTGTTTTTTATATTGACTGTATTTATTGTATCGGAGTAATACTCCGTTGTGTACACGGACCACTTCTTTTTCGTGCATTCATCGGTTGATGGACATTTTGGTTGTTCCAAGTCTTGGCTAGGGTAAATAGAGCTGCAGTGTAGGATTGTCAACGTGTGTCTTTTTGATTCTGGTCTTCTCAGGTGATAGAGCCAGTAGTGGGCCGACCAGATCATATGGTAGCTCAATTTTGACCTCCTTTCTGTTCTCACTACTGGCTGTTACCATTTGACATCCCAGCAGCAGCTAGAGGGTATACAGTTGTCTAAAACCCCTTGAGCATTTATTGTTTGGAGATTTTTGGCTGATGATCATTCTGACTGTTGTCACGTAAACGTTTTTGTAGATTGCATTTGCATGTCTTTAGTAATTCCTGATGTGGAGCTTTTTCCACGGCCTTTTTTGTTAAACGAAAATAAAGAAAAAGAGAAAGAATGTGAGTTAAATGTGCCTCTTGAAATCGTCTTCTTGAAAGATTGCCCTCTTTTGAATTTTTTCGTCGATATTCGAACCCAGGATTTTTTTGAGGGCAGGTGTCATTTACAGAGGTGCCATTCTTGTGGATAGTAAGAGACCCTGAATGCTGTGTTTAAAGCTGCTTTTGCAGGAGACAGTCACAAGGCTGTGGCATGTCTCCGTTCCCAAATCTGGTTACTAGGGCAAAAGAGCCTTCCTAGGTGTAATGTTCCAACCTGTAAGTTAGAATGGAATGGGCCAGGAAAAACCCCCATGAGTTTATGTCTCATTACTTCTTGTTGGTTTTCTTAATTTGATTTTTATTTGTTATCACAGCAAATTTGATTACAATGTTTTGTTTGTTCTGGGTGTGCAAGATGTGGTTCTTTCACATATATGCCTATTATCTGTTCACCTTCGGATCCATTTCCCATGTGGGTTAGGACACAATGTTGAGTAGTCTTCTCTTGGTATTCCATAGGTCCTTGGTGCTTATATATTTCACATGTGTTGGTGTAGCTCTGTTTCCCACAATATGCTAAGTTATCCAGTCCTCAAACCTTTCCATTTGGTTAACCATACGTTTGTTGATCGAATCTTTGATTGCCTTGCTCTGTGAAAAATCTTCATTGGTATCAATTTTCAGGTAACACCATTAAGTGATATCATAGGATATGTGTCCTTCGCCCTCTGACTTACTTCATGTTGTGATTACCTCCAGGCTCATCTATGGTGCTGCAAACGGCATTGTTTCATTTTTTTCCTTGGCTACTATTCCATCTGTACATGTACCGGCTCTCCTTTTCCATTCATCTTTGGATGGACTTTTTGGTAGCTTCCCTGTCTTGCCTACTGTCATACTGTTGCAGTGCAGCTTTGCCTGCCTGTGTCTTTCTAATTGTGTCTTCTTAGGTCATAGGCCCGGGAGCGTGCCTGCTGAATCCTATGGTGCCTCAATGGGTATCTGTTAAAGGCAGGTCCGTTCTGTTTTCATTAGTGGCTCTTCCCAGTTTAGTCCCACTTAGAGATGAGGGTACGCCTTTCTCCACAGCCCCTTCAGCATTTACTGTTTGCAGAATTTTTGCTGATGGTCATTCTGACCGGTGTGAGCTGATACGTTTGTGAAGATTGGATTTGCATATCTTTAACGTTTCCTCATGATGAGCATTTTTCCATGACTTTTTTGTTGTTGTTGCTGTTAAAAAGAAAATAAAACACCAGTGTGTGTAAAATATACCTCTTGAAATTGTCTTCTTGAAACCTTGCCCTCTTTTGAAACTTTTGCTCGATTTTCGACCGCAGGATTTTTTTTGAAGGCGTGTGTCACTTACAAGTTTGCAATCGTTGTTAATATTTAGTGACCATTAGCACTGGGTTGAATGCTGCTGCTGTGGGAAACGGCCGCACGGCGGCAGCGTTTCTCCTTTCCCAAACCTTGTTACTAGGGCAGCAGAGCTTTCCTGGAACTCGTGTTCCTAGGTTGTAAATTAGAATGGAATGTGTCATGAAAAAAAACGCGTAAGTTTATGTCTCAGGACATCTTTTTCATTGTTATAATTTAATTTTTTCAATCAGGGTAATGATTAGAATATTATTTGTTCTAGGTGTACACACTCTGGTTCATTTCTAAAATATATATATATATATATTCACACACACATACATATATATATTCATGTACAGATCCTCTTCCCATGTAAATTAATACAGAGTGTTCAGTAGACCTCCCTTCGTATATGGTGAGTCTCTTATATATATGTATTTCATATGTATTTGTGTACGTATGGCAGCCCTACCCTTAATTTGCCCATTGCTCCCACCTTTCGTTTTAGATAACCATAGTTGTGTTCTAAGTGTGTGTCTTTCTCTGTGGAAATAAGTTCATTTGTATCAGTTGTTAGATGCCACCCAGAAGTGATATCATAAGATATTTGTCTTTTGCTTTCCGACTTACCTCGTGTCCTGTGATTATCTCTAGGATCACCTGTGGTGCAGCAAAGAGCAGTGTTTCATTGTTTTCCACGGCTGATATTCCACTGTGCACATGGACCACTTCTTCTTTGTCCACTCATCTGCTGATGGCCATTTTGGTCGCTACCATGTCTTGGCTTTTGTGCATATTGCTGCAGTGCACCTTTGCCAGCCTGTGTCTTCTCGACTCTGGTCTGCTCGGGTGAAAGGCCCAGCGGTGGGCCTGCTGGATTGAATGGTACCTCAATTTTTGCTTTGAAACACAGTTCCTTTGTGTTCTCATTATTGGCTCTTACTCCTTTACACCTCAACAGCAGCGAGAGGGTACACAGTTCTCTAAAACCTCTTCAGCATTGATTGTTTGTAGACTTTCTGCTTATGGTCATTCGAGTGGTGTGTGTTGAGACCTTTT
This sequence comes from Pseudorca crassidens, assembly GCF_039906515.1. Taxonomy (NCBI): domain Eukaryota; kingdom Metazoa; phylum Chordata; class Mammalia; order Artiodactyla; family Delphinidae; genus Pseudorca; species Pseudorca crassidens. The sequence continues at coordinate 121,948,478 of NC_090297.1, read as the reverse complement.
CATAGATTAGATTGGCATGAGTCTAATAATTCCTGATGTTGAACTTTTATCCATTTCCCTTTTTATTTGTAAAGAGTGTGTAAAACTTACCTCTCATAGGATCTTCTTGAAAACTTTGCTCTCTTTTAAGCTTTTTGGCCACTCCCTACCTCAGAACATTTTTTTGAGGGCAGGTGTCCTTTACAGCCCTGAGTCCTTGTGAGTATTAAGTGACCATCAGCCGTGGTTTAGAGCCGCTCTTGCGGGAATCGGCCACAAGGCGGCACAATTTCTCCATTTACAACTCAGGGCATTTGGGCAACAGAGGCTTCCTGGAAATCGTGTTAGTAGGCTGTAAATTAGAGTGGAATGTGCCAAGGCAAACCCCTAACAGCTTATATCTCCTTACTCTTGTTTGTTTTTTAAATGTAATTTTTCTTTTTCCTCAGAGCAAATGAGATAAAAATGTTGTGTATGTTCTAGGTGTACAGAATCTGGTTCATTATATCTATGTATCTATCTATTCATCTTTGCCTCCTTTCCCATGGACGTTATTACAGAGTGTTGAGTGGACCTCTCTTGGTATTCCATAGGTCTTTGGTGATTCTAGGTTTCATAGGTATTAGTATAGGGCTGACACCCCCCCATCCTAATTTATCCATTCTTACCACCTTTCCGTTTGGTTAAACATAATCTTGATTTCTTAATCCATGAGTGTCCTTTTCTTCGAAATAAGTTCATGGGTATCATTTTTTAGGTAACACGTATAAGTGATATCATAGGATATCTTCCTTTCGCTTTCTTTCTCACTTCAAGGTGTGTGATTATCTCTGGGTCCTTCTATGGTGGTGCAAACAGCACTGTTTCATGCTTTTCCATGGCTCATGTTCCACTGTGTACATGGACCACTTCTTCTTTGTCCATTCATCTGTTGATGGCCATTTTGGTTGCTTCCAAGTCTTGGCTGTGGTAAATATCACTGCAGTGTAGGATTGCCAGCCTGTGTCTTTTGGATTCTGGTCTTCTCAGGTGAGAGGCACAGCAGTGGGTCTACCAGACCCTATGGTAGCTCAATTTTTCCCTTGAAACGCATGTTCTTTCTGTTGTAACTACTGGCTGTTACCAGTTTTCCTCCCACCAGCAGCTACAGGGTACACAGAGTTCTCTAAAACCCGTTCAGCATGTATTGTTTGTGGACTGTTTTGCTGATGATCATTCTGACTGTTGTGAGGTGAACGTTTTCATAGATTGGATTTGCGTGTCTTTATTAATTTCTGATGTTAAGCATTTTTTCCATGCCCTTGCTTTGGTGAAAGAAAAAAAAAAGAGAAGAAAAGCCAAAATGTGTGTAAAACATGCCTCTTGAAATTGTCTTCTTGAAAGGTTGCCTCTTTTGAAGTTTTTGGTCGATTTTCGACCCCAGAATGTTTTTTTGAGGACAGGTGTCATTTACAGGCCTGCAATTGAGGTGAATTTTAACTGACCATTTGCACTGGGTTTAAAGCTGCTGCTGTTGGAGGAAGGCCGAAATGCTGCAGGATTTCTCCACTCTCAAATCTGGTTACTAGGTCAGCAGAGCCTTCCTGGGAGCTGTGTTCCAAGGTTGGAAGTTAGAATGGCATGAGCCAGGAAGAACATCCATAATTTTCTGCCCCATTGTTTCTTGTTCATTTTTTTAATATAATCTTTTATGATAGCAAATTTGATTGTAACGTTTGCTTTGTTCTAGGTGTGCAAGATGTGTTTGTTTTTTACACCGAGACATATATGTATTCATCTTGGGATCCATTTGCCACGTAGGTTATGACACAGTGTTGAGAAGGCTTCTCTTGGAATTCTGTAGGTCTTTGGTGATTATGTACTTCACGTGTGTTTGTATATCTCTGTCAACCCCAGTATCCTAATATATCCAATCTTTACAACTTTCCAGTTGGTTAAGCATAAGTTTGTGTAATAAATCTGTGATTCCTGTTATCTGTGGAAATATCTTCGTTGGTATCCATTTCTAGGTAACACCTATAACTGATATCATAGGATACGTGTCTTTCGCTTTGTGACTTACTTCAAGTTGTGTGATCACCTCCAGAGTCATCTACGGTTCTTCAAACTGCTTCGTTTCATGTTTTTTCCATGGCTCATATTCCATCTGTACACGTGCCAGTTCTCCTTTGTCCATTCGTATCTTGATGGACTTTTTGGTTGTTTCCATGTCTTGGCGATTGTAATACTGCTGCAGGGCAGTTTTGCCTGAATGTGTCATTCCATTTCCGTCTTCCTAGGTTATAGGCCAAGGAGTGGGCCTGCGGGATCATATGGTATCTCAGTGTTTACCTTTTAAAGGCTGCTCCATTCTCTTTTCGTTAGTGGCACTTACCAGTTTACGAGCCACTTAAAGGTGAGAGTGCATTTGCTCACAACCTCTTCAGCATGTATTCTTTGTATTTCTTTGCTGAGGGTCATTCTGACCGGTGTGAGCTGATACCATTTTGTGGCTGGATTTGCATATGTCTAATAATTCCTTACATTGAGCTTATAGCCATGCATTTTTTATTGTTTTTTAAAGAGTGAGTACAGCTTACCTATTCAAATAGTTTCTTGAAGTATGCGGCATAGTTTGAATTTATTTTGCCATTACCTCCCTCAACACATTTTGCTGGCAGGTGTCATTTATAGCCCTGCAGTCCTTGTGAATACGAAGTGACCTTTAGCACAGGTTGTAAAACTGCTGTTGCGGCAAACGGCCACAGGGCGGCAGCATTTCTACATTGCCTACTCTAGTTACTAGGGAAACAGTACCTTCTGGGAAGTAGTGTTCCTTGGTTGTAAATTAGAGTGGAATGTGCCCGGGTAAACACACAAAGCTTATGTCTCCTTAGTTATGTTTGTTTTTTATATTGACTGTATTTATTGTATCGGAGTAATACTCCGTTGTGTACACGGACCACTTCTTTTTCGTGCATTCATCGGTTGATGGACATTTTGGTTGTTCCAAGTCTTGGCTAGGGTAAATAGAGCTGCAGTGTAGGATTGTCAACGTGTGTCTTTTTGATTCTGGTCTTCTCAGGTGATAGAGCCAGTAGTGGGCCGACCAGATCATATGGTAGCTCAATTTTGACCTCCTTTCTGTTCTCACTACTGGCTGTTACCATTTGACATCCCAGCAGCAGCTAGAGGGTATACAGTTGTCTAAAACCCCTTGAGCATTTATTGTTTGGAGATTTTTGGCTGATGATCATTCTGACTGTTGTCACGTAAACGTTTTTGTAGATTGCATTTGCATGTCTTTAGTAATTCCTGATGTGGAGCTTTTTCCACGGCCTTTTTTGTTAAACGAAAATAAAGAAAAAGAGAAAGAATGTGAGTTAAATGTGCCTCTTGAAATCGTCTTCTTGAAAGATTGCCCTCTTTTGAATTTTTTCGTCGATATTCGAACCCAGGATTTTTTTGAGGGCAGGTGTCATTTACAGAGGTGCCATTCTTGTGGATAGTAAGAGACCCTGAATGCTGTGTTTAAAGCTGCTTTTGCAGGAGACAGTCACAAGGCTGTGGCATGTCTCCGTTCCCAAATCTGGTTACTAGGGCAAAAGAGCCTTCCTAGGTGTAATGTTCCAACCTGTAAGTTAGAATGGAATGGGCCAGGAAAAACCCCCATGAGTTTATGTCTCATTACTTCTTGTTGGTTTTCTTAATTTGATTTTTATTTGTTATCACAGCAAATTTGATTACAATGTTTTGTTTGTTCTGGGTGTGCAAGATGTGGTTCTTTCACATATATGCCTATTATCTGTTCACCTTCGGATCCATTTCCCATGTGGGTTAGGACACAATGTTGAGTAGTCTTCTCTTGGTATTCCATAGGTCCTTGGTGCTTATATATTTCACATGTGTTGGTGTAGCTCTGTTTCCCACAATATGCTAAGTTATCCAGTCCTCAAACCTTTCCATTTGGTTAACCATACGTTTGTTGATCGAATCTTTGATTGCCTTGCTCTGTGAAAAATCTTCATTGGTATCAATTTTCAGGTAACACCATTAAGTGATATCATAGGATATGTGTCCTTCGCCCTCTGACTTACTTCATGTTGTGATTACCTCCAGGCTCATCTATGGTGCTGCAAACGGCATTGTTTCATTTTTTTCCTTGGCTACTATTCCATCTGTACATGTACCGGCTCTCCTTTTCCATTCATCTTTGGATGGACTTTTTGGTAGCTTCCCTGTCTTGCCTACTGTCATACTGTTGCAGTGCAGCTTTGCCTGCCTGTGTCTTTCTAATTGTGTCTTCTTAGGTCATAGGCCCGGGAGCGTGCCTGCTGAATCCTATGGTGCCTCAATGGGTATCTGTTAAAGGCAGGTCCGTTCTGTTTTCATTAGTGGCTCTTCCCAGTTTAGTCCCACTTAGAGATGAGGGTACGCCTTTCTCCACAGCCCCTTCAGCATTTACTGTTTGCAGAATTTTTGCTGATGGTCATTCTGACCGGTGTGAGCTGATACGTTTGTGAAGATTGGATTTGCATATCTTTAACGTTTCCTCATGATGAGCATTTTTCCATGACTTTTTTGTTGTTGTTGCTGTTAAAAAGAAAATAAAACACCAGTGTGTGTAAAATATACCTCTTGAAATTGTCTTCTTGAAACCTTGCCCTCTTTTGAAACTTTTGCTCGATTTTCGACCGCAGGATTTTTTTTGAAGGCGTGTGTCACTTACAAGTTTGCAATCGTTGTTAATATTTAGTGACCATTAGCACTGGGTTGAATGCTGCTGCTGTGGGAAACGGCCGCACGGCGGCAGCGTTTCTCCTTTCCCAAACCTTGTTACTAGGGCAGCAGAGCTTTCCTGGAACTCGTGTTCCTAGGTTGTAAATTAGAATGGAATGTGTCATGAAAAAAAACGCGTAAGTTTATGTCTCAGGACATCTTTTTCATTGTTATAATTTAATTTTTTCAATCAGGGTAATGATTAGAATATTATTTGTTCTAGGTGTACACACTCTGGTTCATTTCTAAAATATATATATATATATATTCACACACACATACATATATATATTCATGTACAGATCCTCTTCCCATGTAAATTAATACAGAGTGTTCAGTAGACCTCCCTTCGTATATGGTGAGTCTCTTATATATATGTATTTCATATGTATTTGTGTACGTATGGCAGCCCTACCCTTAATTTGCCCATTGCTCCCACCTTTCATTTTAGATAACCATAGTTGTGTTCTAAGTGTGTGTCTTTCTCTGTGGAAATAAGTTCATTTGTATCAGTTGTTAGATGCCACCCAGAAGTGATATCATAAGATATTTGTCTTTTGCTTTCCGACTTACCTCGTGTCCTGTGATTATCTCTAGGATCACCTGTGGTGCAGCAAAGAGCAGTGTTTCATTGTTTTCCACGGCTGATATTCCACTGTGCACATGGACCACTTCTTCTTTGTCCACTCATCTGCTGATGGCCATTTTGGTCGCTACCATGTCTTGGCTTTTGTGCATATTGCTGCAGTGCACCTTTGCCAGCCTGTGTCTTCTCGACTCTGGTCTGCTCGGGTGAAAGGCCCAGCGGTGGGCCTGCTGGATTGAATGGTACCTCAATTTTTGCTTTGAAACACAGTTCCTTTGTGTTCTCATTATTGGCTCTTACTCCTTTACACCTCAACAGCAGCGAGAGGGTACACAGTTCTCTAAAACCTCTTCAGCATTGATTGTTTGTAGACTTTCTGCTTATGGTCATTCGAGTGGTGTGTGTTGAGACCTTTTCATAGATTAGATTGGCATGAGTCTAATAATTCCTGATGTTGAACTTTTATCCATTTCCCTTTTTATTTGTAAAGAGTGTGTAAAACTTACCTCTCATAGGATCTTCTTGAAAACTTTGCTCTCTTTTAAGCTTTTTGGCCACTCCCTACCTCAGAACATTTTTTTGAGGGCAGGTGTCCTTTACAGCCCTGAGTCCTTGTGAGTATTAAGTGACCATCAGCCGTGGTTTAGAGCCGCTCTTGCGGGAATCGGCCACAAGGCGGCACAATTTCTCCATTTACAACTCAGGGCATTTGGGCAACAGAGGCTTCCTGGAAATCGTGTTAGTAGGCTGTAAATTAGAGTGGAATGTGCCAAGGCAAACCCCTAACAGCTTATATCTCCTTACTCTTGTTTGTTTTTTAAATGTAATTTTTCTTTTTCCTCAGAGCAAATGAGATAAAAATGTTGTGTATGTTCTAGGTGTACAGAATCTGGTTCATTATATCTATGTATCTATCTATTCATCTTTGCCTCCTTTCCCATGGACGTTATTACAGAGTGTTGAGTGGACCTCTCTTGGTATTCCATAGGTCTTTGGTGATTCTAGGTTTCATAGGTATTAGTATAGGGCTGACACCCCCCCATCCTAATTTATCCATTCTTACCACCTTTCCGTTTGGTTAAACATAATCTTGATTTCTTAATCCATGAGTGTCCTTTTCTTCGAAATAAGTTCATGGGTATCATTTTTTAGGTAACACGTATAAGTGATATCATAGGATATCTTCCTTTCGCTTTCTTTCTCACTTCAAGGTGTGTGATTATCTCTGGGTCCTTCTATGGTGGTGCAAACAGCACTGTTTCATGCTTTTCCATGGCTCATGTTCCACTGTGTACATGGACCACTTCTTCTTTGTCCATTCATCTGTTGATGGCCATTTTGGTTGCTTCCAAGTCTTGGCTGTGGTAAATATCACTGCAGTGTAGGATTGCCAGCCTGTGTCTTTTGGATTCTGGTCTTCTCAGGTGAGAGGCACAGCAGTGGGTCTACCAGACCCTATGGTAGCTCAATTTTTCCCTTGAAACGCATGTTCTTTCTGTTGTAACTACTGGCTGTTACCAGTTTTCCTCCCACCAGCAGCTACAGGGTACACAGAGTTCTCTAAAACCCGTTCAGCATGTATTGTTTGTGGACTGTTTTGCTGATGATCATTCTGACTGTTGTGAGGTGAACGTTTTCATAGATTGGATTTGCGTGTCTTTATTAATTTCTGATGTTAAGCATTTTTTCCATGCCCTTGCTTTGGTGAAAGAAAAAAAAAAGAGAAGAAAAGCCAAAATGTGTGTAAAACATGCCTCTTGAAATTGTCTTCTTGAAAGGTTGCCTCTTTTGAAGTTTTTGGTCGATTTTCGACCCCAGAATGTTTTTTTGAGGACAGGTGTCATTTACAGGCCTGCAATTGAGGTGAATTTTAACTGACCATTTGCACTGGGTTTAAAGCTGCTGCTGTTGGAGGAAGGCCGAAATGCTGCAGGATTTCTCCACTCTCAAATCTGGTTTCTAGGTCAGCAGAGCCTTCCTGGAAGCTGTGTTCCAAGGTTGGAAGTTAGAATGGCATGAGCCAGGAAGAACATCCATAATTTTCTGCCCCATTGTTTCTTGTTCATTTTTTTAATATAATCTTTTATGATAGCAAATTTGATTGTAACGTTTGCTTTGTTCTAGGTGTGCAAGATGTGTTTGTTTTTTACACCGAGACATATATGTATTCATCTTGGGATCCATTTGCCACGTAGGTTATGACACAGTGTTGAGAAGGCTTCTCTTGGAATTCTGTAGGTCTTTGGTGATTATGTACTTCACGTGTGTTTGTATATCTCTGTCAACCCCAGTATCCTAATATATCCAATCTTTACAACTTTCCAGTTGGTTAAGCATAAGTTTGTGTAATAAATCTGTGATTCCTGTTATCTGTGGAAATATCTTCGTTGGTATCCATTTCTAGGTAACACCTATAACTGATATCATAGGATACGTGTCTTTCGCTTTGTGACTTACTTCAAGTTGTGTGATCACCTCCAGAGTCATCTACGGTTCTTCAAACTGCTTCGTTTCATGTTTTTTCCATGGCTCATATTCCATCTGTACACGTGCCAGTTCTCCTTTGTCCATTCGTATCTTGATGGACTTTTTGGTTGTTTCCATGTCTTGGCGATTGTAATACTGCTGCAGGGCAGTTTTGCCTGAATGTGTCATTCCATTTCCGTCTTCCTAGGTTATAGGCCAAGGAGTGGGCCTGCGGGATCATATGGTATCTCAGTGTTTACCTTTTAAAGGCTGCTCCATTCTCTTTTCGTTAGTGGCACTTACCAGTTTACGAGCCACTTAAAGGTGAGAGTGCATTTGCTCACAACCTCTTCAGCATGTATTCTTTGTATTTCTTTGCTGAGGGTCATTCTGACCGGTGTGAGCTGATACCATTTTGTGGCTGGATTTGCATATGTCTAATAATTCCTTACATTGAGCTTATAGCCATGCATTTTTTATTGTTTTTTAAAGAGTGAGTACAGCTTACCTATTCAAATAGTTTCTTGAAGTATGCGGCATAGTTCGAATTTATTTTGCCATTACCTCCCTCAACACATTTTGCTGGCAGGTGTCATTTATAGCCCTGCAGTCCTTGTGAATACGAAGTGACCTTTAGCACAGGTTGTAAAACTGATGTTGCGGCAAACGGCCACAGGGCGGCAGCATTTCTACATTGCCTACTCTAGTTACTAGGGAAACAGTACCTTCTGGGAAGTAGTGTTCCTTGGTTGTAAATTAGAGTGGAATGTGCCCGGGTAAACACACAAAGCTTATGTCTCCTTAGTTATGTTTGTTTTTTATATTGACTGTATTTATTGTATCGGAGTAATACTCCGTTGTGTACACGGACCACTTCTTTTTCGTGCATTCATCGGTTGATGGACCTTTTGGTTGTTCCAAGTCTTGGCTAGGGTAAATAGAGCTGCAGTGTAGGATTGTCAACGTGTGTCTTTTTGATTCTGGTCTTCTCAGGTGATAGAGCCAGTAGTGGGCCGCCCAGATCATATGGTAGCTCAATTTTGACCTCCTTTCTGTTCTCACTACTGGCTGTTACCATTTGACATCCCAGCAGCAGCTAGAGGGTATACAGTTGTCTAAAACCCCTTGAGCATTTATTGTTTGGAGATTTTTGGCTGATGATCATTCTGACTGTTGTCACGTAAACGTTTTTGTAGATTGCATTTGCATGTCTTTAGTAATTCCTGATGTGGAGCTTTTTCCACGGCCTTTTTTGTTAAACGAAAATAAAGAAAAAGAGAAAGAATGTGAGTTAAATGTGCCTCTTGAAATCGTCTTCTTGAAAGATTGCCCTCTTTTGAATTTTTTCGTCGATATTCGAACCCAGGATTTTTTTGAGGGCAGGTGTCATTTACAGAGGTGCCATTCTTGTGGATAGTAAGAGACCCTGAATGCTGTGTTTAAAGCTGCTTTTGCAGGAGACAGTCACAAGGCTGTGGCATGTCTCCGTTCCCAAATCTGGTTACTAGGGCAAAAGAGCCTTCCTAGGTGTAATGTTCCAACCTGTAAGTTAGAATGGAATGGGCCAGGAAAAACCCCCATGAGTTTATGTCTCATTACTTCTTGTTGGTTTTCTTAATTTGATTTTTATTTGTTATCACAGCAAATTTGATTACAATGTTTTGTTTGTTCTGGGTGTGCAAGATGTGGTTCTTTCACATATATGCCTATTATCTGTTCACCTTCGGATCCATTTCCCATGTGGGTTAGGACACAATGTTGAGTAGTCTTCTCTTGGTATTCCATAGGTCTTTGGTGCTTATATATTTCACATGTGTTGGTGTAGCTCTGTTTCCCACAATATGCTAATTTATCCAGTCCTCAAACCTTTCCATTTGGTTAACCATACGTTTGTTGATCGAATCTTTGATTGCCTTGCTCTGTGAAAAATCTTCATTGGTATCAATTTTCAGGTAACACCATTAAGTGATATCACAGGATATGTGTCCTTCGCCCTCTGACTTACTTCATGTTGTGATTACCTCCAGGCTCATCTATGGTGCTGCAAACGGCATTGTTTCATTTTTTTCCTTGGCTACTATTCCATCTGTACATGTACCAGTTCTCCTTTTCCATTCATCTTTGGATGGACTTTTTGGTAGCTTCCCTGTCTTGCCTACTGTCATACTGTTGCAGTGCAGCTTTGCCTGCCTGTGTCTTTCTAATTGTGTCTTCTTAGGTCATAGGCCCGGGAGCGTGCCTGCTGAGTCCTATGGTGCCTCAATGGGTATCTGTTAAAGGCAGGTCCGTTCTGTTTTCATTAGTGGCTCTTCCCAGTTTAGTCCCACTTAGAGATGAGGGTACGCCTTTCTCCACAGCCCCTTCAGCATTTACTGTTTGCAGAATTTTTGCTGATGGTCATTCTGACCGGTGTGAGCTGATACATTTGTGAAGATTGGATTTGCATATCTTTAACGTTTCCTCATGATGAGCATTTTTCCATGACTTTTTTGTTGTTGTTGCTGTTAAAAAGAAAATAAAACACCAGTGTGTGTAAAATATACCTCTTGAAATTGTCTTCTTGAAACCTTGCCCTCTTTTGAAACTTTTGCTCGATTTTCGACCGCAGGATTTTTTTTGAAGGCGTGTGTCACTTACAAGTTTGCAATCGTTGTTAATATTTAGTGACCATTAGCACTGGGTTGAATGCTGCTGCTGTGGGAAACGGCCGCACGGCGGCAGCGTTTCTCCTTTCCCAAACCTTGTTACTAGGGCAGCAGAGCTTTCCTGGAACTCGTGTTCCTAGGTTGTAAATTAGAATGGAATGTGTCATGGAAAAAAACGCATAAGTTTATGTCTCAGGACATCTTTTTCATTGTTATAATTTAATTTTTTCAATCAGGGTAATGATTAGAATATTATTTGTTCTAGGTGTACACACTCTGGTTCATTTCTAAAATATATATATATATATTCACACACACATACATATATATATTCATGTACAGATCCTCTTCCCATGTAAATTAATACAGAGTGTTCAGTAGACCTCCCTTCGTATATGGTGAGTCTCTTATATATATGTATTTCATATGTATTTGTGTACGTATGGCAGCCCTACCCTTAATTTGCCCATTGCTCCCACCTTTCGTTTTAGATAACCATAGTTGTGTTCTAAGTGTGTGTCTTTCTCTGTGGAAATAAGTTCATTTGTATCAGTTGTTAGATGCCACCCAGAAGTGATATCATAAGATATTTGTCTTTTGCTTTCCGACTTACCTCGTGTCCTGTGATTATCTCTAGGATCACCTGTGGTGCAGCAAAGAGCAGTGTTTCATTGTTTTCCACGGCTGATATTCCACTGTGCACATGGACCACTTCTTCTTTGTCCACTCATCTGCTGATGGCCATTTTGGTCGCTACCATGTCTTGGCTTTTGTGCATATTGCTGCAGTGCACCTTTGCCAGCCTGTGTCTTCTCGACTCTGGTCTGCTCGGGTGAAAGGCCCAGCGGTGGGCCTGCTGGATTGAATGGTACCTCAATTTTTGCTTTGAAACACAGTTCCTTTGTGTTCTCATTATTGGCTCTTACTCCTTTACACCTCAACAGCAGCGAGAGGGTACACAGTTCTCTAAAACCTCTTCAGCATTGATTGTTTGTAGACTTTCTGCTTATGGTCATTCGAGTGGTGTGCGTTGAGACCTTTTCATAGATTAGATTGGCATGAGTCTAATAATTCCTGATGTTGAACTTTTATCCATTTCCCTTTTTATTTGTAAAGAGTGTGTAAAACTTACCTCTCATAGGATCTTCTTGAAAACTTTGCTCTCTTTTAAGCTTTTTGGCCACTCCCTACCTCAGAACATTTTTTTGAGGGCAGGTGTCCTTTACAGCCCTGAGTCCTTGTGAGTATTAAGTGACCATCAGCCGTGGTTTAGAGCCGCTCTTGCGGGAATCGGCCACAAGGCGGCACAATTTCTCCATTTACAACTCAGGGCATTTGGGCAACAGAGGCTTCCTGGAAATCGTGTTAGTAGGCTGTAAATTAGAGTGGAATGTGCCAAGGCAAACCCCTAACAGCTTATATCTCCTTACTCTTGTTTGTTTTTTAAATGTAATTTTTCTTTTTCCTCAGAGCAAATGAGATAAAAATGTTGTGTATGTTCTAGGTGTACAGAATCTGGTTCATTATATCTATGTATCTATCTATTCATCTTTGCCTCCTTTCCCATGGACGTTATTACAGAGTGTTGAGTGGACCTCTCTTGGTATTCCATAGGTCTTTGGTGATTCTAGGTTTCATAGGTATTAGTATAGGGCTGACACCCCCATATCCTAATTTATCCATTCTTACCACCTTTCCGTTTGGTTAAACATAATCTTGATTTCTTAATCCATGAGTGTCCTTTTCTTCGAAATAAGTTCATGGGTATCATTTTTTAGGTAACACGTATAAGTGATATCATAGGATATCTTCCTTTCGCTTTCTTTCTCACTTCAAGGTGTGTGATTATCTCTGGGTCCTTCTATGGTGGTGCAAACAGCACTGTTTCATGCTTTTCCATGGCTCATGTTCCACTGTGTACATGGACCACTTCTTCTTTGTCCATTCATCTGTTGATGGCCATTTTGGTTGCTTCCAAGTCTTGGCTGTGGTAAATATCACTGCACTGTAGGATTGCCAGCCTGTGTCTTTTGGATTCTGGTCTTCTCAGGTGAGAGGCACAGCAGTGGGTCTACCAGACCCTATGGTAGCTCAATTTTTCCCTTGAAACGCATGTTCTTTCTGTTGTAACTACTGGCTGTTACCAGTTTTCCTCCCACCAGCAGCTACAGGGTACACAGAGTTCTCTAAAACCCATTCAGCATGTATTGTTTGTGGACTGTTTTGCTGATGATCATTCTGACTGTTGTGAGGTGAACGTTTTCATAGATTGGATTTGCGTGTCTTTATTAATTTCTGATGTTAAGCATTTTTTCCATGCCCTTGCTTTGGTGAAAGAAAAAAAAAAGAGAAGAAAAGCCAAAATGTGTGTAAAACATGCCTCTTGAAATTGTCTTCTTGAAAGGTTGCCTCTTTTGAAGTTTTTGGTCGATTTTCGACCCCAGAATGTTTTTTTGAGGACAGGTGTCATTTACAGGCCTGCAATTGAGGTGAATTTTAACTGACCATTTGCACTGGGTTTAAAGCTGCTGCTGTTGGAGGAAGGCCGAAATGCTGCAGGATTTCTCCACTCTCAAATCTGGTTACTAGGTCAGCAGAGCCTTCCTGGAAGCTGTGTTCCAAGGTTGGAAGTTAGAATGGCATGAGCCAGGAAGAACATCCATAATTTTCTGCCCCATTGTTTCTTGTTCATTTTTTTAATATAATCTTTTATGATAGCAAATTTGATTGTAACGTTTGCTTTGTTCTAGGTGTGCAAGATGTGTTTGTTTTTTACACCGAGACATATATGTATTCATCTTGGGATCCATTTGCCACGTAGGTTATGACACAGTGTTGAGAAGGCTTCTCTTGGAATTCTGTAGGTCTTTGGTGATTATGTACTTCACGTGTGTTTGTATATCTCTGTCAACCCCAGTATCCTAATATATCCAATCTTTACAACTTTCCAGTTGGTTAAGCATAAGTTTGTGTAATAAATCTGTGATTCCTGTTATCTGTGGAAATATCTTCGTTGGTATCCATTTCTAGGTAACACCTATAACTGATATCATAGGATACGTGTCTTTCGCTTTGTGACTTACTTCAAGTTGTGTGATCACCTCCAGAGTCATCTACGGTTCTTCAAACTGCTTCGTTTCATGTTTTTTCCATGGCTCATATTCCATCTGTACACGTGCCAGTTCTCCTTTGTCCATTCGTATCTTGATGGACTTTTTGGTTGTTTCCATGTCTTGGCGATTGTAATACTGCTGCAGGGCAGTTTTGCCTGAATGTGTCATTCCATTTCCGTCTTCCTAGGTTATAGGCCAAGGAGTGGGCCTGCGGGATCATATGGTATCTCAGTGTTTACCTTTTAAAGGCTGCTCCATTCTCTTTTCGTTAGTGGCACTTACCAGTTTACGAGCCACTTAAAGGTGAGAGTGCATTTGCTCACAACCTCTTCAGCATGTATTCTTTGTATTTCTTTGCTGAGGGTCATTCTGACCGGTGTGAGCTGATACCATTTTGTGGCTGGATTTGCATATGTCTAATAATTCCTTACATTGAGCTTATAGCCATGCATTTTTTATTGTTTTTTAAAGAGTGAGTACAGCTTACCTATTCAAATAGTTTCTTGAAGTATGCGGCATAGTTTGAATTTATTTTGCCATTACCTCCCTCAACACATTTTGCTGGCAGGTGTCATTTATAGCCCTGCAGTCCTTGTGAATACGAAGTGACCTTTAGCACAGGTTGTAAAACTGCTGTTGCGGCAAACGGCCACAGGGCGGCAGCATTTCTACATTGCCTACTCTAGTTACTAGGGAAACAGTACCTTCTGGGAAGTAGTGTTCCTTGGTTGTAAATTAGAGTGGAATGTGCCCGGGTAAACACACAAAGCTTATGTCTCCTTAGTTATGTTTGTTTTTTATATTGACTGTATTTATTGTATCGGAGTAATACTCCGTTGTGTACACGGACCACTTCTTTTTCGTGCATTCATCGGTTGATGGACCTTTTGGTTGTTCCAAGTCTTGGCTAGGGTAAATAGAGCTGCAGTGTAGGATTGTCAACGTGTGTCTTTTTGATTCTGGTCTTCTCAGGTGATAGAGCCAGTAGTGGGCCGACCAGATCATATGGTAGCTCAATTTTGACCTCCTTTCTGTTCTCACTACTGGCTGTTACCATTTGACATCCCAGCAGCAGCTAGAGGGTATACAGTTGTCTAAAACCCCTTGAGCATTTATTGTTTGGAGATTTTTGGCTGATGATCATTCTGACTGTTGTCACGTAAACGTTTTTGTAGATTGCATTTGCATGTCTTTAGTAATTCCTGATGTGGAGCTTTTTCCACGGCCTTTTTTGTTAAACGAAAATAAAGAAAAAGAGAAAGAATGTGAGTTAAATGTGCCTCTTGAAATCGTCTTCTTGAAAGATTGCCCTCTTTTGAATTTTTTCGTCGATATTCGAACCCAGGATTTTTTTGAGGGCAGGTGTCATTTACAGAGGTGCCATTCTTGTGGATAGTAAGAGACCCTGAATGCTGTGTTTAAAGCTGCTTTTGCAGGAGACAGTCACAAGGCTGTGGCATGTCTCCGTTCCCAAATCTGGTTACTAGGGCAAAAGAGCCTTCCTAGGTGTAATGTTCCAACCTGTAAGTTAGAATGGAATGGGCCAGGAAAAACCCCCATGAGTTTATGTCTCATTACTTCTTGTTGGTTTTCTTAATTTGATTTTTATTTGTTATCACAGCAAATTTGATTACAATGTTTTGTTTGTTCTGGGTGTGCAAGATGTGGTTCTTTCACATATATGCCTATTATCTGTTCACCTTCGGATCCATTTCCCATGTGGGTTAGGACACAATGTTGAGTAGTCTTCTCTTGGTATTCCATAGGTCTTTGGTGCTTATATATTTCACATGTGTTGGTGTAGCTCTGTTTCCCACAATATGCTAATTTATCCAGTCCTCAAACCTTTCCATTTGGTTAACCATACGTTTGTTGATCGAATCTTTGATTGCCTTGCTCTGTGAAAAATCTTCATTGGTATCAATTTTCAGGTAACACCATTAAGTGATATCACAGGATATGTGTCCTTCGCCCTCTGACTTACTTCATGTTGTGATTACCTCCAGGCTCATCTATGGTGCTGCAAACGGCATTGTTTCATTTTTTTCCTTGGCTACTATTCCATCTGTACATGTACCAGTTCTCCTTTTCCATTCATCTTTGGATGGACTTTTTGGTAGCTTCCCTGTCTTGCCTACTGTCATACTGTTGCAGTGCAGCTTTGCCTGCCTGTGTCTTTCTAATTGTGTCTTCTTAGGTCATAGGCCCGGGAGCGTGCCTGCTGAGTCCTATGGTGCCTCAATGGGTATCTGTTAAAGGCAGGTCCGTTCTGTTTTCATTAGTGGCTCTTCCCAGTTTAGTCCCACTTAGAGATGAGGGTACGCCTTTCTCCACAGCCCCTTCAGCATTTACTGTTTGCAGAATTTTTGCTGATGGTCATTCTGACCGGTGTGAGCTGATACATTTGTGAAGATTGGATTTGCATATCTTTAACGTTTCCTCATGATGAGCATTTTTCCATGACTTTTTTGTTGTTGTTGCTGTTAAAAAGAAAATAAAACACCAGTGTGTGTAAAATATACCTCTTGAAATTGTCTTCTTGAAACCTTGCCCTCTTTTGAAACTTTTGCTCGATTTTCGACCGCAGGATTTTTTTTGAAGGCGTGTGTCACTTACAAGTTTGCAATCGTTGTTAATATTTAGTGACCATTAGCACTGGGTTGAATGCTGCTGCTGTGGGAAACGGCCGCACGGCGGCAGCGTTTCTCCTTTCCCAAACCTTGTTACTAGGGCAGCAGAGCTTTCCTGGAACTCGTGTTCCTAGGTTGTAAATTAGAATGGAATGTGTCATGAAAAAAAACGCATAAGTTTATGTCTCAGGACATCTTTTTCATTGTTATAATTTAATTTTTTCAATCAGGGTAATGATTAGAATATTATTTGTTCTAGGTGTACACACTCTGGTTCATTTCTAAAATATATATATATATATATTCACACACACATACATATATATATTCATGTACAGATCCTCTTCCCATGTAAATTAATACAGAGTGTTCAGTAGACCTCCCTTCGTATATGGTGAGTCTCTTATATATATGTATTTCATATGTATTTGTGTACGTATGGCAGCCCTACCCTTAATTTGCCCATTGCTCCCACCTTTCGTTTTAGATAACCATAGTTGTGTTCTAAGTGTGTGTCTTTCTCTGTGGAAATAAGTTCATTTGTATCAGTTGTTAGATGCCACCCAGAAGTGATATCATAAGATATTTGTCTTTTGCTTTCCGACTTACCTCGTGTCCTGTGATTATCTCTAGGATCACCTGTGGTGCAGCAAAGAGCAGTGTTTCATTGTTTTCCACGGCTGATATTCCACTGTGCACATGGACCACTTCTTCTTTGTCCACTCATCTGCTGATGGCCATTTTGGTCGCTACCATGTCTTGGCTTTTGTGCATATTGCTGCAGTGCACCTTTGCCAGCCTGTGTCTTCTCGACTCTGGTCTGCTCGGGTGAAAGGCCCAGCGGTGGGCCTGCTGGATTGAATGGTACCTCAATTTTTGCTTTGAAACACAGTTCCTTTGTGTTCTCATTATTGGCTCTTACTCCTTTACACCTCAACAGCAGCGAGAGGGTACACAGTTCTCTAAAACCTCTTCAGCATTGATTGTTTGTAGACTTTCTGCTTATGGTCATTCGAGTGGTGTGCGTTGAGACCTTTTCATAGATTAGATTGGCATGAGTCTAATAATTCCTGATGTTGAACTTTTATCCATTTCCCTTTTTATTTGTAAAGAGTGTGTAAAACTTACCTCTCATAGGATCTTCTTGAAAACTTTGCTCTCTTTTAAGCTTTTTGGCCACTCCCTACCTCAGAACATTTTTTTGAGGGCAGGTGTCCTTTACAGCCCTGAGTCCTTGTGAGTATTAAGTGACCATCAGCCGTGGTTTAGAGCCGCTCTTGCGGGAATCGGCCACAAGGCGGCACAATTTCTCCATTTACAACTCAGGGCATTTGGGCAACAGAGGCTTCCTGGAAATCGTGTTAGTAGGCTGTAAATTAGAGTGGAATGTGCCAAGGCAAACCCCTAACAGCTTATATCTCCTTACTCTTGTTTGTTTTTTAAATGTAATTTTTCTTTTTCCTCAGAGCAAATGAGATAAAAATGTTGTGTATGTTCTAGGTGTACAGAATCTGGTTCATTATATCTATGTATCTATCTATTCATCTTTGCCTCCTTTCCCATGGACGTTATTACAGAGTGTTGAGTGGACCTCTCTTGGTATTCCATAGGTCTTTGGTGATTCTAGGTTTCATAGGTATTAGTATAGGGCTGACACCCCCCCATCCTAATTTATCCATTCTTACCACCTTTCCGTTTGGTTAAACATAATCTTGATTTCTTAATCCATGAGTGTCCTTTTCTTCGAAATAAGTTCATGGGTATCATTTTTTAGGTAACACGTATAAGTGATATCATAGGATATCTTCCTTTCGCTTTCTTTCTCACTTCAAGGTGTGTGATTATCTCTGGGTCCTTCTATGGTGGTGCAAACAGCACTGTTTCATGCTTTTCCATGGCTCATGTTCCACTGTGTACATGGACCACTTCTTCTTTGTCCATTCATCTGTTGATGGCCATTTTGGTTGCTTCCAAGTCTTGGCTGTGGTAAATATCACTGCAGTGTAGGATTGCCAGCCTGTGTCTTTTGGATTCTGGTCTTCTCAGGTGAGAGGCACAGCAGTGGGTCTACCAGACCCTATGGTAGCTCAATTTTTCCCTTGAAACGCATGTTCTTTCTGTTGTAACTACTGGCTGTTACCAGTTTTCCTCCCACCAGCAGCTACAGGGTACACAGAGTTCTCTAAAACCCATTCAGCATGTATTGTTTGTGGACTGTTTTGCTGATGATCATTCTGACTGTTGTGAGGTGAACGTTTTCATAGATTGGATTTGCGTGTCTTTATTAATTTCTGATGTTAAGCATTTTTTCCATGCCCTTGCTTTGGTGAAAGAAAAAAAAAAGAGAAGAAAAGCCAAAATGTGTGTAAAACATGCCTCTTGAAATTGTCTTCTTGAAAGGTTGCCTCTTTTGAAGTTTTTGGTCGATTTTCGACCCCAGAATGTTTTTTTGAGGACAGGTGTCATTTACAGGCCTGCAATTGAGGTGAATTTTAACTGACCATTTGCACTGGGTTTAAAGCTGCTGCTGTTGGAGGAAGGCCGAAATGCTGCAGGATTTCTCCACTCTCAAATCTGGTTACTAGGTCAGCAGAGCCTTCCTGGAAGCTGTGTTCCAAGGTTGGAAGTTAGAATGGCATGAGCCAGGAAGAACATCCATAATTTTCTGCCCCATTGTTTCTTGTTCATTTTTTTAATATAATCTTTTATGATAGCAAATTTGATTGTAACGTTTGCTTTGTTCTAGGTGTGCAAGATGTGTTTGTTTTTTACACCGAGACATATATGTATTCATCTTGGGATCCATTTGCCACGTAGGTTATGACACAGTGTTGAGAAGGCTTCTCTTGGAATTCTGTAGGTCTTTGGTGATTATGTACTTCACGTGTGTTTGTATATCTCTGTCAACCCCAGTATCCTAATATATCCAATCTTTACAACTTTCCAGTTGGTTAAGCATAAGTTTGTGTAATAAATCTGTGATTCCTGTTATCTGTGGAAATATCTTCGTTGGTATCCATTTCTAGGTAACACCTATAACTGATATCATAGGATACGTGTCTTTCGCTTTGTGACTTACTTCAAGTTGTGTGATCACCTCCAGAGTCATCTACGGTTCTTCAAACTGCTTCGTTTCATGTTTTTTCCATGGCTCATATTCCATCTGTACACGTGCCAGTTCTCCTTTGTCCATTCGTATCTTGATGGACTTTTTGGTTGTTTCCATGTCTTGGCGATTGTAATACTGCTGCAGGGCAGTTTTGCCTGAATGTGTCATTCCATTTCCGTCTTCCTAGGTTATAGGCCAAGGAGTGGGCCTGCGGGATCATATGGTATCTCAGTGTTTACCTTTTAAAGGCTGCTCCATTCTCTTTTCGTTAGTGGCACTTACCAGTTTACGAGCCACTTAAAGGTGAGAGTGCATTTGCTCACAACCTCTTCAGCATGTATTCTTTGTATTTCTTTGCTGAGGGTCATTCTGACCGGTGTGAGCTGATACCATTTTGTGGCTGGATTTGCATATGTCTAATAATTCCTTACATTGAGCTTATAGCCATGCATTTTTTATTGTTTTTTAAAGAGTGAGTACAGCTTACCTATTCAAATAGTTTCTTGAAGTATGCGGCATAGTTTGAATTTATTTTGCCATTACCTCCCTCAACACATTTTGCTGGCAGGTGTCATTTATAGCCCTGCAGTCCTTGTGAATACGAAGTGACCTTTAGCACAGGTTGTAAAACTGCTGTTGCGGCAAACGGCCACAGGGCGGCAGCATTTCTACATTGCCTACTCTAGTTACTAGGGAAACAGTACCTTCTGGGAAGTAGTGTTCCTTGGTTGTAAATTAGAGTGGAATGTGCCCGGGTAAACACACAAAGCTTATGTCTCCTTAGTTATGTTTGTTTTTTATATTGACTGTATTTATTGTATCGGAGTAATACTCCGTTGTGTACACGGACCACTTCTTTTTCGTGCATTCATCGGTTGATGGACCTTTTGGTTGTTCCAAGTCTTGGCTAGGGTAAATAGAGCTGCAGTGTAGGATTGTCAACGTGTGTCTTTTTGATTCTGGTCTTCTCAGGTGATAGAGCCAGTAGTGGGCCGACCAGATCATATGGTAGCTCAATTTTGACCTCCTTTCTGTTCTCACTACTGGCTGTTACCATTTGACATCCCAGCAGCAGCTAGAGGGTATACAGTTGTCTAAAACCCCTTGAGCATTTATTGTTTGGAGATTTTTGGCTGATGATCATTCTGACTGTTGTCACGTAAACGTTTTTGTAGATTGCATTTGCATGTCTTTAGTAATTCCTGATGTGGAGCTTTTTCCACGGCCTTTTTTGTTAAACGAAAATAAAGAAAAAGAGAAAGAATGTGAGTTAAATGTGCCTCTTGAAATCGTCTTCTTGAAAGATTGCCCTCTTTTGAATTTTTTCGTCGATATTCGAACCCAGGATTTTTTTGAGGGCAGGTGTCATTTACAGAGGTGCCATTCTTGTGGATAGTAAGAGACCCTGAATGCTGTGTTTAAAGCTGCTTTTGCAGGAGACAGTCACAAGGCTGTGGCATGTCTCCGTTCCCAAATCTGGTTACTAGGGCAAAAGAGCCTTCCTAGGTGTAATGTTCCAACCTGTAAGTTAGAATGGAATGGGCCAGGAAAAACCCCCATGAGTTTATGTCTCATTACTTCTTGTTGGTTTTCTTAATTTGATTTTTATTTGTTATCACAGCAAATTTGATTACAATGTTTTGTTTGTTCTGGGTGTGCAAGATGTGGTTCTTTCACATATATGCCTATTATCTGTTCACCTTCAGATCCATTTCCCATGTGGGTTAGGACACAATGTTGAGTAGTCTTCTCTTGGTATTCCATAGGTCTTTGGTGCTTATATATTTCACATGTGTTGGTGTAGCTCTGTTTCCCACAATATGCTAATTTATCCAGTCCTCAAACCTTTCCATTTGGTTAACCATACGTTTGTTGATCGAATCTTTGATTGCCTTGCTCTGTGAAAAATCTTCATTGGTATCAATTTTCAGGTAACACCATTAAGTGATATCACAGGATATGTGTCCTTCGCCCTCTGACTTACTTCATGTTGTGATTACCTCCAGGCTCATCTATGGTGCTGCAAACGGCATTGTTTCATTTTTTTCCTTGGCTACTATTCCATCTGTACATGTACCAGTTCTCCTTTTCCATTCATCTTTGGATGGACTTTTTGGTAGCTTCCCTGTCTTGCCTACTGTCATACTGTTGCAGTGCAGCTTTGCCTGCCTGTGTCTTTCTAATTGTGTCTTCTTAGGTCATAGGCCCGGGAGCGTGCCTGCTGAGTCCTATGGTGCCTCAATGGGTATCTGTTAAAGGCAGGTCCGTTCTGTTTTCATTAGTGGCTCTTCCCAGTTTAGTCCCACTTAGAGATGAGGGTATGCCTTTCTCCACAGCCCCTTCAGCATTTACTGTTTGCAGAATTTTTGCTGATGGTCATTCTGACCGGTGTGAGCTGATACATTTGTGAAGATTGGATTTGCATATCTTTAACGTTTCCTCATGATGAGCATTTTTCCATGACTTTTTTGTTGTTGTTGCTGTTAAAAAGAAAATAAAACACCAGTGTGTGTAAAATATACCTCTTGAAATTGTCTTCTTGAAACCTTGCCCTCTTTTGAAACTTTTGCTCGATTTTCGACCGCAGGATTTTTTTTGAAGGCGTGTGTCACTTACAAGTTTGCAATCGTTGTTAATATTTAGTGACCATTAGCACTGGGTTGAATGCTGCTGCTGTGGGAAACGGCCGCACGGCGGCAGCGTTTCTCCTTTCCCAAACCTTGTTACTAGGGCAGCAGAGCTTTCCTGGAACTCGTGTTCCTAGGTTGTAAATTAGAATGGAATGTGTCATGAAAAAAAACGCATAAGTTTATGTCTCAGGACATCTTTTTCATTGTTATAATTTAATTTTTTCAATCAGGGTAATGATTAGAATATTATTTGTTCTAGGTGTACACACTCTGGTTCATTTCTAAAATATATATATATATATATTCACACACACATACATATATATATTCATGTACAGATCCTCTTCCCATGTAAATTAATACAGAGTGTTCAGTAGACCTCCCTTCGTATATGGTGAGTCTCTTATATATATGTATTTCATATGTATTTGTGTACGTATGGCAGCCCTACCCTTAATTTGCCCATTGCTCCCACCTTTCGTTTTAGATAACCATAGTTGTGTTCTAAGTGTGTGTCTTTCTCTGTGGAAATAAGTTCATTTGTATCAGTTGTTAGATGCCACCCAGAAGTGATATCATAAGATATTTGTCTTTTGCTTTCCGACTTACCTCGTGTCCTGTGATTATCTCTAGGATCATCTGTGGTGCAGCAAAGAGCAGTGTTTCATTGTTTTCCACGGCTGATATTCCACTGTGCACATGGACCACTTCTTCTTTGTCCACTCATCTGCTGATGGCCATTTTGGTCGCTACCATGTCTTGGCTTTTGTGCATATTGCTGCAGTGCACCTTTGCCAGCCTGTGTCTTCTCGACTCTGGTCTGCTCGGGTGAAAGGCCCAGCGGTGGGCCTGCTGGATTGAATGGTACCTCAATTTTTGCTTTGAAACACAGTTCCTTTGTGTTCTCATTATTGGCTCTTACTCCTTTACACCTCAACAGCAGCGAGAGGGTACACAGTTCTCTAAAACCTCTTCAGCATTGATTGTTTGTAGACTTTCTGCTTATGGTCATTCGAGTGGTGTGTGTTGAGACCTTTTCATAGATTAGATTGGCATGAGTCTAATAATTCCTGATGTTGAACTTTTATCCATTTCCCTTTTTATTTGTAAAGAGTGTGTAAAACTTACCTCTCATAGGATCTTCTTGAAAACTTTGCTCTCTTTTAAGCTTTTTGGCCACTCCCTACCTCAGAACATTTTTTTGAGGGCAGGTGTCCTTTACAGCCCTGAGTCCTTGTGAGTATTAAGTGACCATCAGCCGTGGTTTAGAGCCGCTTTTGCGGGAATCGGCCACAAGGCGGCACAATTTCTCCATTTACAACTCAGGGCATTTGGGCAACAGAGGCTTCCTGGAAATCGTGTTAGTAGGCTGTAAATTAGAGTGGAATGTGCCAAGGCAAACCCCTAACAGCTTATATCTCCTTACTCTTGTTTGTTTTTTAAATGTAATTTTTCTTTTTCCTCAGAGCAAATGAGATAAAAATGTTGTGTATGTTCTAGGTGTACAGAATCTGGTTCATTATATCTATGTATCTATCTATTCATCTTTGCCTCCTTTCCCATGGACGTTATTACAGAGTGTTGAGTGGACCTCTCTTGGTATTCCATAGGTCTTTGGTGATTCTAGGTTTCATAGGTATTAGTATAGGGCTGACACCCCCATATCCTAATTTATCCATTCTTACCACCTTTCCGTTTGGTTAAACATAATCTTGATTTCTTAATCCATGAGTGTCCTTTTCTTCGAAATAAGTTCATGGGTATCATTTTTTAGGTAACACGTATAAGTGATATCATAGGATATCTTCCTTTCGCTTTCTTTCTCACTTCAAGGTGTGTGATTATCTCTGGGTCCTTCTATGGTGGTGCAAACAGCACTGTTTCATGCTTTTCCATGGCTCATGTTCCACTGTGTACATGGACCACTTCTTCTTTGTCCATTCATCTGTTGATGGCCATTTTGGTTGCTTCCAAGTCTTGGCTGTGGTAAATATCACTGCAGTGTAGGATTGCCAGCCTGTGTCTTTTGGATTCTGGTCTTCTCAGGTGAGAGGCACAGCAGTGGGTCTACCAGACCCTATGGTAGCTCAATTTTTCCCTTGAAACGCATGTTCTTTCTGTTGTAACTACTGGCTGTTACCAGTTTTCCTCCCACCAGCAGCTACAGGGTACACAGAGTTCTCTAAAACCCGTTCAGCATGTATTGTTTGTGGACTGTTTTGCTGATGATCATTCTGACTGTTGTGAGGTGAACGTTTTCATAGATTGGATTTGCGTGTCTTTATTAATTTCTGATGTTAAGCATTTTTTCCATGCCCTTGCTTTGGTGAAAGAAAAAAAAAAGAGAAGAAAAGCCAAAATGTGTGTAAAACATGCCTCTTGAAATTGTCTTCTTGAAAGGTTGCCTCTTTTGAAGTTTTTGGTCGATTTTCGACCCCAGAATGTTTTTTTGAGGACAGGTGTCATTTACAGGCCTGCAATTGAGGTGAATTTTAACTGACCATTTGCACTGGGTTTAAAGCTGCTGCTGTTGGAGGAAGGCCGAAATGCTGCAGGATTTCTCCACTCTCAAATCTGGTTACTAGGTCAGCAGAGCCTTCCTGGAAGCTGTGTTCCAAGGTTGGAAGTTAGAATGGCATGAGCCAGGAAGAACATCCATAATTTTCTGCCCCATTGTTTCTTGTTCATTTTTTTAATATAATCTTTTATGATAGCAAATTTGATTGTAACGTTTGCTTTGTTCTAGGTGTGCAAGATGTGTTTGTTTTTTACACCGAGACATATATGTATTCATCTTGGGATCCATTTGCCACGTAGGTTATGACACAGTGTTGAGAAGGCTTCTCTTGGAATTCTGTAGGTCTTTGGTGATTATGTACTTCACGTGTGTTTGTATATCTCTGTCAACCCCAGTATCCTAATATATCCAATCTTTACAACTTTCCAGTTGGTTAAGCATAAGTTTGTGTAATAAATCTGTGATTCCTGTTATCTGTGGAAATATCTTCGTTGGTATCCATTTCTAGGTAACACCTATAACTGATATCATAGGATACGTGTCTTTCGCTTTGTGACTTACTTCAAGTTGTGTGATCACCTCCAGAGTCATCTACGGTTCTTCAAACTGCTTCGTTTCATGTTTTTTCCATGGCTCATATTCCATCTGTACACGTGCCAGTTCTCCTTTGTCCATTCGTATCTTGATGGACTTTTTGGTTGTTTCCATGTCTTGGCGATTGTAATACTGCTGCAGGGCAGTTTTGCCTGAATGTGTCATTCCATTTCCGTCTTCCTAGGTTATAGGCCAAGGAGTGGGCCTGCGGGATCATATGGTATCTCAGTGTTTACCTTTTAAAGGCTGCTCCATTCTCTTTTCGTTAGTGGCACTTACCAGTTTACGAGCCACTTAAAGGTGAGAGTGCATTTGCTCACAACCTCTTCAGCATGTATTCTTTGTATTTCTTTGCTGAGGGTCATTCTGACCGGTGTGAGCTGATACCATTTTGTGGCTGGATTTGCATATGTCTAATAATTCCTTACATTGAGCTTATAGCCATGCATTTTTTATTGTTTTTTAAAGAGTGAGTACAGCTTACCTATTCAAATAGTTTCTTGAAGTATGCGGCATAGTTTGAATTTATTTTGCCATTACCTCCCTCAACACATTTTGCTGGCAGGTGTCATTTATAGCCCTGCAGTCCTTGTGAATACGAAGTGACCTTTAGCACAGGTTGTAAAACTGCTGTTGCGGCAAACGGCCACAGGGCGGCAGCATTTCTACATTGCCTACTCTAGTTACTAGGGAAACAGTACCTTCTGGGAAGTAGTGTTCCTTGGTTGTAAATTAGAGTGGAATGTGCCCGGGTAAACACACAAAGCTTATGTCTCCTTAGTTATGTTTGTTTTTTATATTGACTGTATTTATTGTATCGGAGTAATACTCCGTTGTGTACACGGACCACTTCTTTTTCGTGCATTCATCGGTTGATGGACATTTTGGTTGTTCCAAGTCTTGGCTAGGGTAAATAGAGCTGCAGTGTAGGATTGTCAACGTGTGTCTTTTTGATTCTGGTCTTCTCAGGTGATAGAGCCAGTAGTGGGCCGACCAGATCATATGGTAGCTCAATTTTGACCTCCTTTCTGTTCTCACTACTGGCTGTTACCATTTGACATCCCAGCAGCAGCTAGAGGGTATACAGTTGTCTAAAACCCCTTGAGCATTTATTGTTTGGAGATTTTTGGCTGATGATCATTCTGACTGTTGTCACGTAAACGTTTTTGTAGATTGCATTTGCATGTCTTTAGTAATTCCTGATGTGGAGCTTTTTCCACGGCCTTTTTTGTTAAACGAAAATAAAGAAAAAGAGAAAGAATGTGAGTTAAATGTGCCTCTTGAAATCGTCTTCTTGAAAGATTGCCCTCTTTTGAATTTTTTCGTCGATATTCGAACCCAGGATTTTTTTGAGGGCAGGTGTCATTTACAGAGGTGCCATTCTTGTGGATAGTAAGAGACCCTGAATGCTGTGTTTAAAGCTGCTTTTGCAGGAGACAGTCACAAGGCTGTGGCATGTCTCCGTTCCCAAATCTGGTTACTAGGGCAAAAGAGCCTTCCTAGGTGTAATGTTCCAACCTGTAAGTTAGAATGGAATGGGCCAGGAAAAACCCCCATGAGTTTATGTCTCATTACTTCTTGTTGGTTTTCTTAATTTGATTTTTATTTGTTATCACAGCAAATTTGATTACAATGTTTTGTTTGTTCTGGGTGTGCAAGATGTGGTTCTTTCACATATATGCCTATTATCTGTTCACCTTCGGATCCATTTCCCATGTGGGTTAGGACACAATGTTGAGTAGTCTTCTCTTGGTATTCCATAGGTCCTTGGTGCTTATATATTTCACATGTGTTGGTGTAGCTCTGTTTCCCACAATATGCTAAGTTATCCAGTCCTCAAACCTTTCCATTTGGTTAACCATACGTTTGTTGATCGAATCTTTGATTGCCTTGCTCTGTGAAAAATCTTCATTGGTATCAATTTTCAGGTAACACCATTAAGTGATATCATAGGATATGTGTCCTTCGCCCTCTGACTTACTTCATGTTGTGATTACCTCCAGGCTCATCTATGGTGCTGCAAACGGCATTGTTTCATTTTTTTCCTTGGCTACTATTCCATCTGTACATGTACCGGCTCTCCTTTTCCATTCATCTTTGGATGGACTTTTTGGTAGCTTCCCTGTCTTGCCTACTGTCATACTGTTGCAGTGCAGCTTTGCCTGCCTGTGTCTTTCTAATTGTGTCTTCTTAGGTCATAGGCCCGGGAGCGTGCCTGCTGAATCCTATGGTGCCTCAATGGGTATCTGTTAAAGGCAGGTCCGTTCTGTTTTCATTAGTGGCTCTTCCCAGTTTAGTCCCACTTAGAGATGAGGGTACGCCTTTCTCCACAGCCCCTTCAGCATTTACTGTTTGCAGAATTTTTGCTGATGGTCATTCTGACCGGTGTGAGCTGATACGTTTGTGAAGATTGGATTTGCATATCTTTAACGTTTCCTCATGATGAGCATTTTTCCATGACTTTTTTGTTGTTGTTGCTGTTAAAAAGAAAATAAAACACCAGTGTGTGTAAAATATACCTCTTGAAATTGTCTTCTTGAAACCTTGCCCTCTTTTGAAACTTTTGCTCGATTTTCGACCGCAGGATTTTTTTTGAAGGCGTGTGTCACTTACAAGTTTGCAATCGTTGTTAATATTTAGTGACCATTAGCACTGGGTTGAATGCTGCTGCTGTGGGAAACGGCCGCACGGCGGCAGCGTTTCTCCTTTCCCAAACCTTGTTACTAGGGCAGCAGAGCTTTCCTGGAACTCGTGTTCCTAGGTTGTAAATTAGAATGGAATGTGTCATGAAAAAAAACGCGTAAGTTTATGTCTCAGGACATCTTTTTCATTGTTATAATTTAATTTTTTCAATCAGGGTAATGATTAGAATATTATTTGTTCTAGGTGTACACACTCTGGTTCATTTCTAAAATATATATATATATATATTCACACACACATACATATATATATTCATGTACAGATCCTCTTCCCATGTAAATTAATACAGAGTGTTCAGTAGACCTCCCTTCGTATATGGTGAGTCTCTTATATATATGTATTTCATATGTATTTGTGTACGTATGGCAGCCCTACCCTTAATTTGCCCATTGCTCCCACCTTTCGTTTTAGATAACCATAGTTGTGTTCTAAGTGTGTGTCTTTCTCTGTGGAAATAAGTTCATTTGTATCAGTTGTTAGATGCCACCCAGAAGTGATATCATAAGATATTTGTCTTTTGCTTTCCGACTTACCTCGTGTCCTGTGATTATCTCTAGGATCACCTGTGGTGCAGCAAAGAGCAGTGTTTCATTGTTTTCCACGGCTGATATTCCACTGTGCACATGGACCACTTCTTCTTTGTCCACTCATCTGCTGATGGCCATTTTGGTCGCTACCATGTCTTGGCTTTTGTGCATATTGCTGCAGTGCACCTTTGCCAGCCTGTGTCTTCTCGACTCTGGTCTGCTCGGGTGAAAGGCCCAGCGGTGGGCCTGCTGGATTGAATGGTACCTCAATTTTTGCTTTGAAACACAGTTCCTTTGTGTTCTCATTATTGGCTCTTACTCCTTTACACCTCAACAGCAGCGAGAGGGTACACAGTTCTCTAAAACCTCTTCAGCATTGATTGTTTGTAGACTTTCTGCTTATGGTCATTCGAGTGGTGTGTGTTGAGACCTTTTCATAGATTAGATTGGCATGAGTCTAATAATTCCTGATGTTGAACTTTTATCCATTTCCCTTTTTATTTGTAAAGAGTGTGTAAAACTTACCTCTCATAGGATCTTCTTGAAAACTTTGCTCTCTTTTAAGCTTTTTGGCCACTCCCTACCTCAGAACATTTTTTTGAGGGCAGGTGTCCTTTACAGCCCTGAGTCCTTGTGAGTATTAAGTGACCATCAGCCGTGGTTTAGAGCCGCTCTTGCGGGAATCGGCCACAAGGCGGCACAATTTCTCCATTTACAACTCAGGGCATTTGGGCAACAGAGGCTTCCTGGAAATCGTGTTAGTAGGCTGTAAATTAGAGTGGAATGTGCCAAGGCAAACCCCTAACAGCTTATATCTCCTTACTCTTGTTTGTTTTTTAAATGTAATTTTTCTTTTTCCTCAGAGCAAATGAGATAAAAATGTTGTGTATGTTCTAGGTGTACAGAATCTGGTTCATTATATCTATGTATCTATCTATTCATCTTTGCCTCCTTTCCCATGGACGTTATTACAGAGTGTTGAGTGGACCTCTCTTGGTATTCCATAGGTCTTTGGTGATTCTAGGTTTCATAGGTATTAGTATAGGGCTGACACCCCCCCATCCTAATTTAT
The DNA here is from genome assembly GCF_039906515.1 of Pseudorca crassidens. Classification (NCBI taxonomy): domain Eukaryota; kingdom Metazoa; phylum Chordata; class Mammalia; order Artiodactyla; family Delphinidae; genus Pseudorca; species Pseudorca crassidens. The sequence goes on along the minus strand of NC_090297.1, from coordinate 121,919,148 downwards.
CCATTCTTACCACCTTTCCGTTTGGTTAAACATAATCTTGATTTCTTAATCCATGAGTGTCCTTTTCTTCGAAATAAGTTCATGGGTATCATTTTTTAGGTAACACGTATAAGTGATATCATAGGATATCTTCCTTTCGCTTTCTTTCTCACTTCAAGGTGTGTGATTATCTCTGGGTCCTTCTATGGTGGTGCAAACAGCACTGTTTCATGCTTTTCCATGGCTCATGTTCCACTGTGTACATGGACCACTTCTTCTTTGTCCATTCATCTGTTGATGGCCATTTTGGTTGCTTCCAAGTCTTGGCTGTGGTAAATATCACTGCAGTGTAGGATTGCCAGCCTGTGTCTTTTGGATTCTGGTCTTCTCAGGTGAGAGGCACAGCAGTGGGTCTACCAGACCCTATGGTAGCTCAATTTTTCCCTTGAAACGCATGTTCTTTCTGTTGTAACTACTGGCTGTTACCAGTTTTCCTCCCACCAGCAGCTACAGGGTACACAGAGTTCTCTAAAACCCGTTCAGCATGTATTGTTTGTGGACTGTTTTGCTGATGATCATTCTGACTGTTGTGAGGTGAACGTTTTCATAGATTGGATTTGCGTGTCTTTATTAATTTCTGATGTTAAGCATTTTTTCCATGCCCTTGCTTTGGTGAAAGAAAAAAAAAAGAGAAGAAAAGCCAAAATGTGTGTAAAACATGCCTCTTGAAATTGTCTTCTTGAAAGGTTGCCTCTTTTGAAGTTTTTGGTCGATTTTCGACCCCAGAATGTTTTTTTGAGGACAGGTGTCATTTACAGGCCTGCAATTGAGGTGAATTTTAACTGACCATTTGCACTGGGTTTAAAGCTGCTGCTGTTGGAGGAAGGCCGAAATGCTGCAGGATTTCTCCACTCTCAAATCTGGTTACTAGGTCAGCAGAGCCTTCCTGGGAGCTGTGTTCCAAGGTTGGAAGTTAGAATGGCATGAGCCAGGAAGAACATCCATAATTTTCTGCCCCATTGTTTCTTGTTCATTTTTTTAATATAATCTTTTATGATAGCAAATTTGATTGTAACGTTTGCTTTGTTCTAGGTGTGCAAGATGTGTTTGTTTTTTACACCGAGACATATATGTATTCATCTTGGGATCCATTTGCCACGTAGGTTATGACACAGTGTTGAGAAGGCTTCTCTTGGAATTCTGTAGGTCTTTGGTGATTATGTACTTCACGTGTGTTTGTATATCTCTGTCAACCCCAGTATCCTAATATATCCAATCTTTACAACTTTCCAGTTGGTTAAGCATAAGTTTGTGTAATAAATCTGTGATTCCTGTTATCTGTGGAAATATCTTCGTTGGTATCCATTTCTAGGTAACACCTATAACTGATATCATAGGATACGTGTCTTTCGCTTTGTGACTTACTTCAAGTTGTGTGATCACCTCCAGAGTCATCTACGGTTCTTCAAACTGCTTCGTTTCATGTTTTTTCCATGGCTCATATTCCATCTGTACACGTGCCAGTTCTCCTTTGTCCATTCGTATCTTGATGGACTTTTTGGTTGTTTCCATGTCTTGGCGATTGTAATACTGCTGCAGGGCAGTTTTGCCTGAATGTGTCATTCCATTTCCGTCTTCCTAGGTTATAGGCCAAGGAGTGGGCCTGCGGGATCATATGGTATCTCAGTGTTTACCTTTTAAAGGCTGCTCCATTCTCTTTTCGTTAGTGGCACTTACCAGTTTACGAGCCACTTAAAGGTGAGAGTGCATTTGCTCACAACCTCTTCAGCATGTATTCTTTGTATTTCTTTGCTGAGGGTCATTCTGACCGGTGTGAGCTGATACCATTTTGTGGCTGGATTTGCATATGTCTAATAATTCCTTACATTGAGCTTATAGCCATGCATTTTTTATTGTTTTTTAAAGAGTGAGTACAGCTTACCTATTCAAATAGTTTCTTGAAGTATGCGGCATAGTTTGAATTTATTTTGCCATTACCTCCCTCAACACATTTTGCTGGCAGGTGTCATTTATAGCCCTGCAGTCCTTGTGAATACGAAGTGACCTTTAGCACAGGTTGTAAAACTGCTGTTGCGGCAAACGGCCACAGGGCGGCAGCATTTCTACATTGCCTACTCTAGTTACTAGGGAAACAGTACCTTCTGGGAAGTAGTGTTCCTTGGTTGTAAATTAGAGTGGAATGTGCCCGGGTAAACACACAAAGCTTATGTCTCCTTAGTTATGTTTGTTTTTTATATTGACTGTATTTATTGTATCGGAGTAATACTCCGTTGTGTACACGGACCACTTCTTTTTCGTGCATTCATCGGTTGATGGACATTTTGGTTGTTCCAAGTCTTGGCTAGGGTAAATAGAGCTGCAGTGTAGGATTGTCAACGTGTGTCTTTTTGATTCTGGTCTTCTCAGGTGATAGAGCCAGTAGTGGGCCGCCCAGATCATATGGTAGCTCAATTTTGACCTCCTTTCTGTTCTCACTACTGGCTGTTACCATTTGACATCCCAGCAGCAGCTAGAGGGTATACAGTTGTCTAAAACCCCTTGAGCATTTATTGTTTGGAGATTTTTGGCTGATGATCATTCTGACTGTTGTCACGTAAACGTTTTTGTAGATTGCATTTGCATGTCTTTAGTAATTCCTGATGTGGAGCTTTTTCCACGGCCTTTTTTGTTAAACGAAAATAAAGAAAAAGAGAAAGAATGTGAGTTAAATGTGCCTCTTGAAATCGTCTTCTTGAAAGATTGCCCTCTTTTGAATTTTTTCGTCGATATTCGAACCCAGGATTTTTTTGAGGGCAGGTGTCATTTACAGAGGTGCCATTCTTGTGGATAGTAAGAGACCCTGAATGCTGTGTTTAAAGCTGCTTTTGCAGGAGACAGTCACAAGGCTGTGGCATGTCTCCGTTCCCAAATCTGGTTACTAGGGCAAAAGAGCCTTCCTAGGTGTAATGTTCCAACCTGTAAGTTAGAATGGAATGGGCCAGGAAAAACCCCCATGAGTTTATGTCTCATTACTTCTTGTTGGTTTTCTTAATTTGATTTTTATTTGTTATCACAGCAAATTTGATTACAATGTTTTGTTTGTTCTGGGTGTGCAAGATGTGGTTCTTTCACATATATGCCTATTATCTGTTCACCTTCGGATCCATTTCCCATGTGGGTTAGGACACAATGTTGAGTAGTCTTCTCTTGGTATTCCATAGGTCCTTGGTGCTTATATATTTCACATGTGTTGGTGTAGCTCTGTTTCCCACAATATGCTAAGTTATCCAGTCCTCAAACCTTTCCATTTGGTTAACCATACGTTTGTTGATCGAATCTTTGATTGCCTTGCTCTGTGAAAAATCTTCATTGGTATCAATTTTCAGGTAACACCATTAAGTGATATCATAGGATATGTGTCCTTCGCCCTCTGACTTACTTCATGTTGTGATTACCTCCAGGCTCATCTATGGTGCTGCAAACGGCATTGTTTCATTTTTTTCCTTGGCTACTATTCCATCTGTACATGTACCGGCTCTCCTTTTCCATTCATCTTTGGATGGACTTTTTGGTAGCTTCCCTGTCTTGCCTACTGTCATACTGTTGCAGTGCAGCTTTGCCTGCCTGTGTCTTTCTAATTGTGTCTTCTTAGGTCATAGGCCCGGGAGCGTGCCTGCTGAATCCTATGGTGCCTCAATGGGTATCTGTTAAAGGCAGGTCCGTTCTGTTTTCATTAGTGGCTCTTCCCAGTTTAGTCCCACTTAGAGATGAGGGTACGCCTTTCTCCACAGCCCCTTCAGCATTTACTGTTTGCAGAATTTTTGCTGATGGTCATTCTGACCGGTGTGAGCTGATACGTTTGTGAAGATTGGATTTGCATATCTTTAACGTTTCCTCATGATGAGCATTTTTCCATGACTTTTTTGTTGTTGTTGCTGTTAAAAAGAAAATAAAACACCAGTGTGTGTAAAATATACCTCTTGAAATTGTCTTCTTGAAACCTTGCCCTCTTTTGAAACTTTTGCTCGATTTTCGACCGCAGGATTTTTTTTGAAGGCGTGTGTCACTTACAAGTTTGCAATCGTTGTTAATATTTAGTGACCATTAGCACTGGGTTGAATGCTGCTGCTGTGGGAAACGGCCGCACGGCGGCAGCGTTTCTCCTTTCCCAAACCTTGTTACTAGGGCAGCAGAGCTTTCCTGGAACTCGTGTTCCTAGGTTGTAAATTAGAATGGAATGTGTCATGAAAAAAAACGCGTAAGTTTATGTCTCAGGACATCTTTTTCATTGTTATAATTTAATTTTTTCAATCAGGGTAATGATTAGAATATTATTTGTTCTAGGTGTACACACTCTGGTTCATTTCTAAAATATATATATATATATATTCACACACACATACATATATATATTCATGTACAGATCCTCTTCCCATGTAAATTAATACAGAGTGTTCAGTAGACCTCCCTTCGTATATGGTGAGTCTCTTATATATATGTATTTCATATGTATTTGTGTACGTATGGCAGCCCTACCCTTAATTTGCCCATTGCTCCCACCTTTCGTTTTAGATAACCATAGTTGTGTTCTAAGTGTGTGTCTTTCTCTGTGGAAATAAGTTCATTTGTATCAGTTGTTAGATGCCACCCAGAAGTGATATCATAAGATATTTGTCTTTTGCTTTCCGACTTACCTCGTGTCCTGTGATTATCTCTAGGATCACCTGTGGTGCAGCAAAGAGCAGTGTTTCATTGTTTTCCACGGCTGATATTCCACTGTGCACATGGACCACTTCTTCTTTGTCCACTCATCTGCTGATGGCCATTTTGGTCGCTACCATGTCTTGGCTTTTGTGCATATTGCTGCAGTGCACCTTTGCCAGCCTGTGTCTTCTCGACTCTGGTCTGCTCGGGTGAAAGGCCCAGCGGTGGGCCTGCTGGATTGAATGGTACCTCAATTTTTGCTTTGAAACACAGTTCCTTTGTGTTCTCATTATTGGCTCTTACTCCTTTACACCTCAACAGCAGCGAGAGGGTACACAGTTCTCTAAAACCTCTTCAGCATTGATTGTTTGTAGACTTTCTGCTTATGGTCATTCGAGTGGTGTGTGTTGAGACCTTTTCATAGATTAGATTGGCATGAGTCTAATAATTCCTGATGTTGAACTTTTATCCATTTCCCTTTTTATTTGTAAAGAGTGTGTAAAACTTACCTCTCATAGGATCTTCTTGAAAACTTTGCTCTCTTTTAAGCTTTTTGGCCACTCCCTACCTCAGAACATTTTTTTGAGGGCAGGTGTCCTTTACAGCCCTGAGTCCTTGTGAGTATTAAGTGACCATCAGCCGTGGTTTAGAGCCGCTCTTGCGGGAATCGGCCACAAGGCGGCACAATTTCTCCATTTACAACTCAGGGCATTTGGGCAACAGAGGCTTCCTGGAAATCGTGTTAGTAGGCTGTAAATTAGAGTGGAATGTGCCAAGGCAAACCCCTAACAGCTTATATCTCCTTACTCTTGTTTGTTTTTTAAATGTAATTTTTCTTTTTCCTCAGAGCAAATGAGATAAAAATGTTGTGTATGTTCTAGGTGTACAGAATCTGGTTCATTATATCTATGTATCTATCTATTCATCTTTGCCTCCTTTCCCATGGACGTTATTACAGAGTGTTGAGTGGACCTCTCTTGGTATTCCATAGGTCTTTGGTGATTCTAGGTTTCATAGGTATTAGTATAGGGCTGACACCCCCCCATCCTAATTTATCCATTCTTACCACCTTTCCGTTTGGTTAAACATAATCTTGATTTCTTAATCCATGAGTGTCCTTTTCTTCGAAATAAGTTCATGGGTATCATTTTTTAGGTAACACGTATAAGTGATATCATAGGATATCTTCCTTTCGCTTTCTTTCTCACTTCAAGGTGTGTGATTATCTCTGGGTCCTTCTATGGTGGTGCAAACAGCACTGTTTCATGCTTTTCCATGGCTCATGTTCCACTGTGTACATGGACCACTTCTTCTTTGTCCATTCATCTGTTGATGGCCATTTTGGTTGCTTCCAAGTCTTGGCTGTGGTAAATATCACTGCAGTGTAGGATTGCCAGCCTGTGTCTTTTGGATTCTGGTCTTCTCAGGTGAGAGGCACAGCAGTGGGTCTACCAGACCCTATGGTAGCTCAATTTTTCCCTTGAAACGCATGTTCTTTCTGTTGTAACTACTGGCTGTTACCAGTTTTCCTCCCACCAGCAGCTACAGGGTACACAGAGTTCTCTAAAACCCGTTCAGCATGTATTGTTTGTGGACTGTTTTGCTGATGATCATTCTGACTGTTGTGAGGTGAACGTTTTCATAGATTGGATTTGCGTGTCTTTATTAATTTCTGATGTTAAGCATTTTTTCCATGCCCTTGCTTTGGTGAAAGAAAAAAAAAAGAGAAGAAAAGCCAAAATGTGTGTAAAACATGCCTCTTGAAATTGTCTTCTTGAAAGGTTGCCTCTTTTGAAGTTTTTGGTCGATTTTCGACCCCAGAATGTTTTTTTGAGGACAGGTGTCATTTACAGGCCTGCAATTGAGGTGAATTTTAACTGACCATTTGCACTGGGTTTAAAGCTGCTGCTGTTGGAGGAAGGCCGAAATGCTGCAGGATTTCTCCACTCTCAAATCTGGTTACTAGGTCAGCAGAGCCTTCCTGGAAGCTGTGTTCCAAGGTTGGAAGTTAGAATGGCATGAGCCAGGAAGAACATCCATAATTTTCTGCCCCATTGTTTCTTGTTCATTTTTTTAATATAATCTTTTATGATAGCAAATTTGATTGTAACGTTTGCTTTGTTCTAGGTGTGCAAGATGTGTTTGTTTTTTACACCGAGACATATATGTATTCATCTTGGGATCCATTTGCCACGTAGGTTATGACACAGTGTTGAGAAGGCTTCTCTTGGAATTCTGTAGGTCTTTGGTGATTATGTACTTCACGTGTGTTTGTATATCTCTGTCAACCCCAGTATCCTAATATATCCAATCTTTACAACTTTCCAGTTGGTTAAGCATAAGTTTGTGTAATAAATCTGTGATTCCTGTTATCTGTGGAAATATCTTCGTTGGTATCCATTTCTAGGTAACACCTATAACTGATATCATAGGATACGTGTCTTTCGCTTTGTGACTTACTTCAAGTTGTGTGATCACCTCCAGAGTCATCTACGGTTCTTCAAACTGCTTCGTTTCATGTTTTTTCCATGGCTCATATTCCATCTGTACACGTGCCAGTTCTCCTTTGTCCATTCGTATCTTGATGGACTTTTTGGTTGTTTCCATGTCTTGGCGATTGTAATACTGCTGCAGGGCAGTTTTGCCTGAATGTGTCATTCCATTTCCGTCTTCCTAGGTTATAGGCCAAGGAGTGGGCCTGCGGGATCATATGGTATCTCAGTGTTTACCTTTTAAAGGCTGCTCCATTCTCTTTTCGTTAGTGGCACTTACCAGTTTACGAGCCACTTAAAGGTGAGAGTGCATTTGCTCACAACCTCTTCAGCATGTATTCTTTGTATTTCTTTGCTGAGGGTCATTCTGACCGGTGTGAGCTGATACCATTTTGTGGCTGGATTTGCATATGTCTAATAATTCCTTACATTGAGCTTATAGCCATGCATTTTTTATTGTTTTTTAAAGAGTGAGTACAGCTTACCTATTCAAATAGTTTCTTGAAGTATGCGGCATAGTTTGAATTTATTTTGCCATTACCTCCCTCAACACATTTTGCTGGCAGGTGTCATTTATAGCCCTGCAGTCCTTGTGAATACGAAGTGACCTTTAGCACAGGTTGTAAAACTGATGTTGCGGCAAACGGCCACAGGGCGGCAGCATTTCTACATTGCCTACTCTAGTTACTAGGGAAACAGTACCTTCTGGGAAGTAGTGTTCCTTGGTTGTAAATTAGAGTGGAATGTGCCCGGGTAAACACACAAAGCTTATGTCTCCTTAGTTATGTTTGTTTTTTATATTGACTGTATTTATTGTATCGGAGTAATACTCCGTTGTGTACACGGACCACTTCTTTTTCGTGCATTCATCGGTTGATGGACCTTTTGGTTGTTCCAAGTCTTGGCTAGGGTAAATAGAGCTGCAGTGTAGGATTGTCAACGTGTGTCTTTTTGATTCTGGTCTTCTCAGGTGATAGAGCCAGTAGTGGGCCGCCCAGATCATATGGTAGCTCAATTTTGACCTCCTTTCTGTTCTCACTACTGGCTGTTACCATTTGACATCCCAGCAGCAGCTAGAGGGTATACAGTTGTCTAAAACCCCTTGAGCATTTATTGTTTGGAGATTTTTGGCTGATGATCATTCTGACTGTTGTCACGTAAACGTTTTTGTAGATTGCATTTGCATGTCTTTAGTAATTCCTGATGTGGAGCTTTTTCCACGGCCTTTTTTGTTAAACGAAAATAAAGAAAAAGAGAAAGAATGTGAGTTAAATGTGCCTCTTGAAATCGTCTTCTTGAAAGATTGCCCTCTTTTGAATTTTTTCGTCGATATTCGAACCCAGGATTTTTTTGAGGGCAGGTGTCATTTACAGAGGTGCCATTCTTGTGGATAGTAAGAGACCCTGAATGCTGTGTTTAAAGCTGCTTTTGCAGGAGACAGTCACAAGGCTGTGGCATGTCTCCGTTCCCAAATCTGGTTACTAGGGCAAAAGAGCCTTCCTAGGTGTAATGTTCCAACCTGTAAGTTAGAATGGAATGGGCCAGGAAAAACCCCCATGAGTTTATGTCTCATTACTTCTTGTTGGTTTTCTTAATTTGATTTTTATTTGTTATCACAGCAAATTTGATTACAATGTTTTGTTTGTTCTGGGTGTGCAAGATGTGGTTCTTTCACATATATGCCTATTATCTGTTCACCTTCGGATCCATTTCCCATGTGGGTTAGGACACAATGTTGAGTAGTCTTCTCTTGGTATTCCATAGGTCCTTGGTGCTTATATATTTCACATGTGTTGGTGTAGCTCTGTTTCCCACAATATGCTAAGTTATCCAGTCCTCAAACCTTTCCATTTGGTTAACCATACGTTTGTTGATCGAATCTTTGATTGCCTTGCTCTGTGAAAAATCTTCATTGGTATCAATTTTCAGGTAACACCATTAAGTGATATCATAGGATATGTGTCCTTCGCCCTCTGACTTACTTCATGTTGTGATTACCTCCAGGCTCATCTATGGTGCTGCAAACGGCATTGTTTCATTTTTTTCCTTGGCTACTATTCCATCTGTACATGTACCGGCTCTCCTTTTCCATTCATCTTTGGATGGACTTTTTGGTAGCTTCCCTGTCTTGCCTACTGTCATACTGTTGCAGTGCAGCTTTGCCTGCCTGTGTCTTTCTAATTGTGTCTTCTTAGGTCATAGGCCCGGGAGCGTGCCTGCTGAATCCTATGGTGCCTCAATGGGTATCTGTTAAAGGCAGGTCCGTTCTGTTTTCATTAGTGGCTCTTCCCAGTTTAGTCCCACTTAGAGATGAGGGTACGCCTTTCTCCACAGCCCCTTCAGCATTTACTGTTTGCAGAATTTTTGCTGATGGTCATTCTGACCGGTGTGAGCTGATACGTTTGTGAAGATTGGATTTGCATATCTTTAACGTTTCCTCATGATGAGCATTTTTCCATGACTTTTTTGTTGTTGTTGCTGTTAAAAAGAAAATAAAACACCAGTGTGTGTAAAATATACCTCTTGAAATTGTCTTCTTGAAACCTTGCCCTCTTTTGAAACTTTTGCTCGATTTTCGACCGCAGGATTTTTTTTGAAGGCGTGTGTCACTTACAAGTTTGCAATCGTTGTTAATATTTAGTGACCATTAGCACTGGGTTGAATGCTGCTGCTGTGGGAAACGGCCGCACGGCGGCAGCGTTTCTCCTTTCCCAAACCTTGTTACTAGGGCAGCAGAGCTTTCCTGGAACTCGTGTTCCTAGGTTGTAAATTAGAATGGAATGTGTCATGAAAAAAAACGCATAAGTTTATGTCTCAGGACATCTTTTTCATTGTTATAATTTAATTTTTTCAATCAGGGTAATGATTAGAATATTATTTGTTCTAGGTGTACACACTCTGGTTCATTTCTAAAATATATATATATATATTCACACACACATACATATATATATTCATGTACAGATCCTCTTCCCATGTAAATTAATACAGAGTGTTCAGTAGACCTCCCTTCGTATATGGTGAGTCTCTTATATATATGTATTTCATATGTATTTGTGTACGTATGGCAGCCCTACCCTTAATTTGCCCATTGCTCCCACCTTTCGTTTTAGATAACCATAGTTGTGTTCTAAGTGTGTGTCTTTCTCTGTGGAAATAAGTTCATTTGTATCAGTTGTTAGATGCCACCCAGAAGTGATATCATAAGATATTTGTCTTTTGCTTTCCGACTTACCTCGTGTCCTGTGATTATCTCTAGGATCACCTGTGGTGCAGCAAAGAGCAGTGTTTCATTGTTTTCCACGGCTGATATTCCACTGTGCACATGGACCACTTCTTCTTTGTCCACTCATCTGCTGATGGCCATTTTGGTCGCTACCATGTCTTGGCTTTTGTGCATATTGCTGCAGTGCACCTTTGCCAGCCTGTGTCTTCTCGACTCTGGTCTGCTCGGGTGAAAGGCCCAGCGGTGGGCCTGCTGGATTGAATGGTACCTCAATTTTTGCTTTGAAACACAGTTCCTTTGTGTTCTCATTATTGGCTCTTACTCCTTTACACCTCAACAGCAGCGAGAGGGTACACAGTTCTCTAAAACCTCTTCAGCATTGATTGTTTGTAGACTTTCTGCTTATGGTCATTCGAGTGGTGTGCGTTGAGACCTTTTCATAGATTAGATTGGCATGAGTCTAATAATTCCTGATGTTGAACTTTTATCCATTTCCCTTTTTATTTGTAAAGAGTGTGTAAAACTTACCTCTCATAGGATCTTCTTGAAAACTTTGCTCTCTTTTAAGCTTTTTGGCCACTCCCTACCTCAGAACATTTTTTTGAGGGCAGGTGTCCTTTACAGCCCTGAGTCCTTGTGAGTATTAAGTGACCATCAGCCGTGGTTTAGAGCCGCTCTTGCGGGAATCGGCCACAAGGCGGCACAATTTCTCCATTTACAACTCAGGGCATTTGGGCAACAGAGGCTTCCTGGAAATCGTGTTAGTAGGCTGTAAATTAGAGTGGAATGTGCCAAGGCAAACCCCTAACAGCTTATATCTCCTTACTCTTGTTTGTTTTTTAAATGTAATTTTTCTTTTTCCTCAGAGCAAATGAGATAAAAATGTTGTGTATGTTCTAGGTGTACAGAATCTGGTTCATTATATCTATGTATCTATCTATTCATCTTTGCCTCCTTTCCCATGGACGTTATTACAGAGTGTTGAGTGGACCTCTCTTGGTATTCCATAGGTCTTTGGTGATTCTAGGTTTCATAGGTATTAGTATAGGGCTGACACCCCCATATCCTAATTTATCCATTCTTACCACCTTTCCGTTTGGTTAAACATAATCTTGATTTCTTAATCCATGAGTGTCCTTTTCTTCGAAATAAGTTCATGGGTATCATTTTTTAGGTAACACGTATAAGTGATATCATAGGATATCTTCCTTTCGCTTTCTTTCTCACTTCAAGGTGTGTGATTATCTCTGGGTCCTTCTATGGTGGTGCAAACAGCACTGTTTCATGCTTTTCCATGGCTCATGTTCCACTGTGTACATGGACCACTTCTTCTTTGTCCATTCATCTGTTGATGGCCATTTTGGTTGCTTCCAAGTCTTGGCTGTGGTAAATATCACTGCAGTGTAGGATTGCCAGCCTGTGTCTTTTGGATTCTGGTCTTCTCAGGTGAGAGGCACAGCAGTGGGTCTACCAGACCCTATGGTAGCTCAATTTTTCCCTTGAAACGCATGTTCTTTCTGTTGTAACTACTGGCTGTTACCAGTTTTCCTCCCACCAGCAGCTACAGGGTACACAGAGTTCTCTAAAACCCGTTCAGCATGTATTGTTTGTGGACTGTTTTGCTGATGATCATTCTGACTGTTGTGAGGTGAACGTTTTCATAGATTGGATTTGCGTGTCTTTATTAATTTCTGATGTTAAGCATTTTTTCCATGCCCTTGCTTTGGTGAAAGAAAAAAAAAAGAGAAGAAAAGCCAAAATGTGTGTAAAACATGCCTCTTGAAATTGTCTTCTTGAAAGGTTGCCTCTTTTGAAGTTTTTGGTCGATTTTCGACCCCAGAATGTTTTTTTGAGGACAGGTGTCATTTACAGGCCTGCAATTGAGGTGAATTTTAACTGACCATTTGCACTGGGTTTAAAGCTGCTGCTGTTGGAGGAAGGCCGAAATGCTGCAGGATTTCTCCACTCTCAAATCTGGTTACTAGGTCAGCAGAGCCTTCCTGGAAGCTGTGTTCCAAGGTTGGAAGTTAGAATGGCATGAGCCAGGAAGAACATCCATAATTTTCTGCCCCATTGTTTCTTGTTCATTTTTTTAATATAATCTTTTATGATAGCAAATTTGATTGTAACGTTTGCTTTGTTCTAGGTGTGCAAGATGTGTTTGTTTTTTACACCGAGACATATATGTATTCATCTTGGGATCCATTTGCCACATAGGTTATGACACAGTGTTGAGAAGGCTTCTCTTGGAATTCTGTAGGTCTTTGGTGATTATGTACTTCACGTGTGTTTGTATATCTCTGTCAACCCCAGTATCCTAATATATCCAATCTTTACAACTTTCCAGTTGGTTAAGCATAAGTTTGTGTAATAAATCTGTGATTCCTGTTATCTGTGGAAATATCTTCGTTGGTATCCATTTCTAGGTAACACCTATAACTGATATCATAGGATACGTGTCTTTCGCTTTGTGACTTACTTCAAGTTGTGTGATCACCTCCAGAGTCATCTACGGTTCTTCAAACTGCTTCGTTTCATGTTTTTTCCATGGCTCATATTCCATCTGTACACGTGCCAGTTCTCCTTTGTCCATTCGTATCTTGATGGACTTTTTGGTTGTTTCCATGTCTTGGCGACTGTAATACTGCTGCAGGGCAGTTTTGCCTGAATGTGTCATTCCATTTCCGTCTTCCTAGGTTATAGGCCAAGGAGTGGGCCTGCGGGATCATATGGTATCTCAGTGTTTACCTTTTAAAGGCTGCTCCATTCTCTTTTCGTTAGTGGCACTTACCAGTTTACGAGCCACTTAAAGGTGAGAGTGCATTTGCTCACAACCTCTTCAGCATGTATTCTTTGTATTTCTTTGCTGAGGGTCATTCTGACCGGTGTGAGCTGATACCATTTTGTGGCTGGATTTGCATATGTCTAATAATTCCTTACATTGAGCTTATAGCCATGAATTTTTTATTGTTTTTTAAAGAGTGAGTACAGCTTACCTATTCAAATAGTTTCTTGAAGTATGCGGCATAGTTTGAATTTATTTTGCCATTACCTCCCTCAACACATTTTGCTGGCAGGTGTCATTTATAGCCCTGCAGTCCTTGTGAATACGAAGTGACCTTTAGCACAGGTTGTAAAACTGATGTTGCGGCAAACGGCCACAGGGCGGCAGCATTTCTACGTTGCCTACTCTAGTTACTAGGGAAACAGTACCTTCTGGGAAGTAGTGTTCCTTGGTTGTAAATTAGAGTGGAATGTGCCCGGATAAACACACAAAGCTTATGTCTCCTTAGTTATGTTTGTTTTTTATATTGACTGTATTTATTGTATCGGAGTAATACTCCGTTGTGTACACGGACCACTTCTTTTTCGTGCATTCATCGGTTGATGGACCTTTTGGTTGTTCCAAGTCTTGGCTAGGGTAAATAGAGCTGCAGTGTAGGATTGTCAACGTGTGTCTTTTTGATTCTGGTCTTCTCAGGTGATAGAGCCAGTAGTGGGCCGACCAGATCATATGGTAGCTCAATTTTGACCTCCTTTCTGTTCTCACTACTGGCTGTTACCATTTGACATCCCAGCAGCAGCTAGAGGGTATACAGTTGTCTAAAACCCCTTGAGCATTTATTGTTTGGAGATTTTTGGCTGATGATCATTCTGACTGTTGTCACGTAAACGTTTTTGTAGATTGCATTTGCATGTCTTTAGTAATTCCTGATGTGGAGCTTTTTCCACGGCCTTTTTTGTTAAACGAAAATAAAGAAAAAGAGAAAGAATGTGAGTTAAATGTGCCTCTTGAAATCGTCTTCTTGAAAGATTGCCCTCTTTTGAATTTTTTCGTCGATATTCGAACCCAGGATTTTTTTGAGGGCAGGTGTCATTTACAGAGGTGCCATTCTTGTGGATAGTAAGAGACCCTGAATGCTGTGTTTAAAGCTGCTTTTGCAGGAGACAGTCACAAGGCTGTGGCATGTCTCCGTTCCCAAATCTGGTTACTAGGGCAAAAGAGCCTTCCTAGGTGTAATGTTCCAACCTGTAAGTTAGAATGGAATGGGCCAGGAAAAACCCCCATGAGTTTATGTCTCATTACTTCTTGTTGGTTTTCTTAATTTGATTTTTATTTGTTATCACAGCAAATTTGATTACAATGTTTTGTTTGTTCTGGGTGTGCAAGATGTGGTTCTTTCACATATATGCCTATTATCTGTTCACCTTCGGATCCATTTCCCATGTGGGTTAGGACACAATGTTGAGTAGTCTTCTCTTGGTATTCCATAGGTCTTTGGTGCTTATATATTTCACATGTGTTGGTGTAGCTCTGTTTCCCACAATATGCTAATTTATCCAGTCCTCAAACCTTTCCATTTGGTTAACCATACGTTTGTTGATCGAATCTTTGATTGCCTTGCTCTGTGAAAAATCTTCATTGGTATCAATTTTCAGGTAACACCATTAAGTGATATCACAGGATATGTGTCCTTCGCCCTCTGACTTACTTCATGTTGTGATTACCTCCAGGCTCATCTATGGTGCTGCAAACGGCATTGTTTCATTTTTTTCCTTGGCTACTATTCCATCTGTACATGTACCAGTTCTCCTTTTCCATTCATCTTTGGATGGACTTTTTGGTAGCTTCCCTGTCTTGCCTACTGTCATACTGTTGCAGTGCAGCTTTGCCTGCCTGTGTCTTTCTAATTGTGTCTTCTTAGGTCATAGGCCCGGGAGCGTGCCTGCTGAGTCCTATGGTGCCTCAATGGGTATCTGTTAAAGGCAGGTCCGTTCTGTTTTCATTAGTGGCTCTTCCCAGTTTAGTCCCACTTAGAGATGAGGGTACGCCTTTCTCCACAGCCCCTTCAGCATTTACTGTTTGCAGAATTTTTGCTGATGGTCATTCTGACCGGTGTGAGCTGATACGTTTGTGAAGATTGGATTTGCATATCTTTAACGTTTCCTCATGATGAGCATTTTTCCATGACTTTTTTGTTGTTGTTGCTGTTAAAAAGAAAATAAAACACCAGTGTGTGTAAAATATACCTCTTGAAATTGTCTTCTTGAAACCTTGCCCTCTTTTGAAACTTTTGCTCGATTTTCGACCGCAGGATTTTTTTTGAAGGCGTGTGTCACTTACAAGTTTGCAATCGTTGTTAATATTTAGTGACCATTAGCACTGGGTTGAATGCTGCTGCTGTGGGAAACGGCCGCACGGCGGCAGCGTTTCTCCTTTCCCAAACCTTGTTACTAGGGCAGCAGAGCTTTCCTGGAACTCGTGTTCCTAGGTTGTAAATTAGAATGGAATGTGTCATGAAAAAAAACGCGTAAGTTTATGTCTCAGGACATCTTTTTCATTGTTATAATTTAATTTTTTCAATCAGGGTAATGATTAGAATATTATTTGTTCTAGGTGTACACACTCTGGTTCATTTCTAAAATATATATATATATATTCACACACACATACATATATATATTCATGTACAGATCCTCTTCCCATGTAAATTAATACAGAGTGTTCAGTAGACCTCCCTTCGTATATGGTGAGTCTCTTATATATATGTATTTCATATGTATTTGTGTACGTATGGCAGCCCTACCCTTAATTTGCCCATTGCTCCCACCTTTCGTTTTAGATAACCATAGTTGTGTTCTAAGTGTGTGTCTTTCTCTGTGGAAATAAGTTCATTTGTATCAGTTGTTAGATGCCACCCAGAAGTGATATCATAAGATATTTGTCTTTTGCTTTCCGACTTACCTCGTGTCCTGTGATTATCTCTAGGATCACCTGTGGTGCAGCAAAGAGCAGTGTTTCATTGTTTTCCACGGCTGATATTCCACTGTGCACATGGACCACTTCTTCTTTGTCCACTCATCTGCTGATGGCCATTTTGGTCGCTACCATGTCTTGGCTTTTGTGCATATTGCTGCAGTGCACCTTTGCCAGCCTGTGTCTTCTCGACTCTGGTCTGCTCGGGTGAAAGGCCCAGCGGTGGGCCTGCTGGATTGAATGGTACCTCAATTTTTGCTTTGAAACACAGTTCCTTTGTGTTCTCATTATTGGCTCTTACTCCTTTACACCTCAACAGCAGCGAGAGGGTACACAGTTCTCTAAAACCTCTTCAGCATTGATTGTTTGTAGACTTTCTGCTTATGGTCATTCGAGTGGTGTGTGTTGAGACCTTTTCATAGATTAGATTGGCATGAGTCTAATAATTCCTGATGTTGAACTTTTATCCATTTCCCTTTTTATTTGTAAAGAGTGTGTAAAACTTACCTCTCATAGGATCTTCTTGAAAACTTTGCTCTCTTTTAAGCTTTTTGGCCACTCCCTACCTCAGAACATTTTTTTGAGGGCAGGTGTCCTTTACAGCCCTGAGCCCTTGTGAGTATTAAGTGACCATCAGCCGTGGTTTAGAGCCGCTCTTGCGGGAATCGGCCACAAGGCGGCACAATTTCTCCATTTACAACTCAGGGCATTTGGGCAACAGAGGCTTCCTGGAAATCGTGTTAGTAGGCTGTAAATTAGAGTGGAATGTGCCAAGGCAAACCCCTAACAGCTTATATCTCCTTACTCTTGTTTGTTTTTTAAATGTAATTTTTCTTTTTCCTCAGAGCAAATGAGATAAAAATGTTGTGTATGTTCTAGGTGTACAGAATCTGGTTCATTATATCTATGTATCTATCTATTCATCTTTGCCTCCTTTCCCATGGACGTTATTACAGAGTGTTGAGTGGACCTCTCTTGGTATTCCATAGGTCTTTGGTGATTCTAGGTTTCATAGGTATTAGTATAGGGCTGACACCCCCATATCCTAATTTATCCATTCTTACCACCTTTCCGTTTGGTTAAACATAATCTTGATTTCTTAATCCATGAGTGTCCTTTTCTTCGAAATAAGTTCATGGGTATCATTTTTTAGGTAACACGTATAAGTGATATCATAGGATATCTTCCTTTCGCTTTCTTTCTCACTTCAAGGTGTGTGATTATCTCTGGGTCCTTCTATGGTGGTGCAAACAGCACTGTTTCATGCTTTTCCATGGCTCATGTTCCACTGTGTACATGGACCACTTCTTCTTTGTCCATTCATCTGTTGATGGCCATTTTGGTTGCTTCCAAGTCTTGGCTGTGGTAAATATCACTGCAGTGTAGGATTGCCAGCCTGTGTCTTTTGGATTCTGGTCTTCTCAGGTGAGAGGCACAGCAGTGGGTCTACCAGACCCTATGGTAGCTCAATTTTTCCCTTGAAACGCATGTTCTTTCTGTTGTAACTACTGGCTGTTACCAGTTTTCCTCCCACCAGCAGCTACAGGGTACACAGAGTTCTCTAAAACCCGTTCAGCATGTATTGTTTGTGGACTGTTTTGCTGATGATCATTCTGACTGTTGTGAGGTGAACGTTTTCATAGATTGGATTTGCGTGTCTTTATTAATTTCTGATGTTAAGCATTTTTTCCATGCCCTTGCTTTGGTGAAAGAAAAAAAAAAGAGAAGAAAAGCCAAAATGTGTGTAAAACATGCCTCTTGAAATTGTCTTCTTGAAAGGTTGCCTCTTTTGAAGTTTTTGGTCGATTTTCGACCCCAGAATGTTTTTTTGAGGACAGGTGTCATTTACAGGCCTGCAATTGAGGTGAATTTTAACTGACCATTTGCACTGGGTTTAAAGCTGCTGCTGTTGGAGGAAGGCCGAAATGCTGCAGGATTTCTCCACTCTCAAATCTGGTTACTAGGTCAGCAGAGCCTTCCTGGAAGCTGTGTTCCAAGGTTGGAAGTTAGAATGGCATGAGCCAGGAAGAACATCCATAATTTTCTGCCCCATTGTTTCTTGTTCATTTTTTTAATATAATCTTTTATGATAGCAAATTTGATTGTAACGTTTGCTTTGTTCTAGGTGTGCAAGATGTGTTTGTTTTTTACACCGAGACATATATGTATTCATCTTGGGATCCATTTGCCACGTAGGTTATGACACAGTGTTGAGAAGGCTTCTCTTGGAATTCTGTAGGTCTTTGGTGATTATGTACTTCACGTGTGTTTGTATATCTCTGTCAACCCCAGTATCCTAATATATCCAATCTTTACAACTTTCCAGTTGGTTAAGCATAAGTTTGTGTAATAAATCTGTGATTCCTGTTATCTGTGGAAATATCTTCGTTGGTATCCATTTCTAGGTAACACCTATAACTGATATCATAGGATACGTGTCTTTCGCTTTGTGACTTACTTCAAGTTGTGTGATCACCTGCAGAGTCATCTACGGTTCTTCAAACTGCTTCGTTTCATGTTTTTTCCATGGCTCATATTCCATCTGTACACGTGCCAGTTCTCCTTTGTCCATTCGTATCTTGATGGACTTTTTGGTTGTTTCCATGTCTTGGCGATTGTAATACTGCTGCAGGGCAGTTTTGCCTGAATGTGTCATTCCATTTCCGTCTTCCTAGGTTATAGGCCAAGGAGTGGGCCTGCGGGATCATATGGTATCTCAGTGTTTACCTTTTAAAGGCTGCTCCATTCTCTTTTCGTTAGTGGCACTTACCAGTTTACGAGCCACTTAAAGGTGAGAGTGCATTTGCTCACAACCTCTTCAGCATGTATTCTTCGTATTTCTTTGCTGAGGGTCATTCTGACCGGTGTGAGCTGATACCATTTTGTGGCTGGATTTGCATATGTCTAATAATTCCTTACATTGAGCTTATAGCCATGCATTTTTTATTGTTTTTTAAAGAGTGAGTACAGCTTACCTATTCAAATAGTTTCTTGAAGTATGCGGCATAGTTTGAATTTATTTTGCCATTACCTCCCTCAACACATTTTGCTGGCAGGTGTCATTTATAGCCCTGCAGTCCTTGTGAATACGAAGTGACCTTTAGCACAGGTTGTAAAACTGCTGTTGCGGCAAACGGCCACAGGGCGGCAGCATTTCTACGTTGCCTACTCTAGTTACTAGGGAAACAGTACCTTCTGGGAAGTAGTGTTCCTTGGTTGTAAATTAGAGTGGAATGTGCCCGGGTAAACACACAAAGCTTATGTCTCCTTAGTTATGTTTGTTTTTTATATTGACTGTATTTATTGTATCGGAGTAATACTCCGTTGTGTACACGGACCACTTCTTTTTCGTGCATTCATCGGTTGATGGACATTTTGGTTGTTCCAAGTCTTGGCTAGGGTAAATAGAGCTGCAGTGTAGGATTGTCAACGTGTGTCTTTTTGATTCTGGTCTTCTCAGGTGATAGAGCCAGTAGTGGGCCGCCCAGATCATATGGTAGCTCAATTTTGACCTCCTTTCTGTTCTCACTACTGGCTGTTACCATTTGACATCCCAGCAGCAGCTAGAGGGTATACAGTTGTCTAAAACCCCTTGAGCATTTATTGTTTGGGGATTTTTGGCTGATGATCATTCTGACTGTTGTCACGTAAACGTTTTTGTAGATTGCATTTGCATGTCTTTAGTAATTCCTGATGTGGAGCTTTTTCCACGGCCTTTTTTGTTAAACGAAAATAAAGAAAAAGAGAAAGAATGTGAGTTAAATGTGCCTCTTGAAATCGTCTTCTTGAAAGATTGCCCTCTTTTGAATTTTTTCGTCGATATTCGAACCCAGGATTTTTTTGAGGGCAGGTGTCATTTACAGAGGTGCCATTCTTGTGGATAGTAAGAGACCCTGAATGCTGTGTTTAAAGCTGCTTTTGCAGGAGACAGTCACAAGGCTGTGGCATGTCTCCGTTCCCAAATCTGGTTACTAGGGCAAAAGAGCCTTCCTAGGTGTAATGTTCCAACCTGTAAGTTAGAATGGAATGGGCCAGGAAAAACCCCCATGAGTTTATGTCTCATTACTTCTTGTTGGTTTTCTTAATTTGATTTTTATTTGTTATCACAGCAAATTTGATTACAATGTTTTGTTTGTTCTGGGTGTGCAAGATGTGGTTCTTTCACATATATGCCTATTATCTGTTCACCTTTGGATCCATTTCCCATGTGGGTTAGGACACAATGTTGAGTAGTCTTCTCTTGGTATTCCATAGGTCTTTGGTGCTTATATATTTCACATGTGTTGGTGTAGCTCTGTTTCCCACAATATGCTAATTTATCCAGTCCTCAAACCTTTCCATTTGGTTAACCATACGTTTGTTGATCGAATCTTTGATTGCCTTGCTCTGTGAAAAATCTTCATTGGTATCAATTTTCAGGTAACACCATTAAGTGATATCACAGGATATGTGTCCTTCGCCCTCTGACTTACTTCATGTTGTGATTACCTCCAGGCTCATCTATGGTGCTGCAAACGGCATTGTTTCATTTTTTTCCTTGGCTACTATTCCATCTGTACATGTACCAGTTCTCCTTTTCCATTCATCTTTGGATGGACTTTTTGGTAGCTTCCCTGTCTTGCCTACTGTCATACTGTTGCAGTGCAGCTTTGCCTGCCTGTGTCTTTCTAATTGTGTCTTCTTAGGTCATAGGCCCGGGAGCGTGCCTGCTGAGTCCTATGGTGCCTCAATGGGTATCTGTTAAAGGCAGGTCCGTTCTGTTTTCATTAGTGGCTCTTCCCAGTTTAGTCCCACTTAGAGATGAGGGTACGCCTTTCTCCACAGCCCCTTCAGCATTTACTGTTTGCAGAATTTTTGCTGATGGTCATTCTGACCGGTGTGAGCTGATACGTTTGTGAAGATTGGATTTGCATATCTTTAACGTTTCCTCATGATGAGCATTTTTCCATGACTTTTTTGTTGTTGTTGCTGTTAAAAAGAAAATAAAACACCAGTGTGTGTAAAATATACCTCTTGAAATTGTCTTCTTGAAACCTTGCCCTCTTTTGAAACTTTTGCTCGATTTTCGACCGCAGGATTTTTTTTGAAGGCGTGTGTCACTTACAAGTTTGCAATCGTTGTTAATATTTAGTGACCATTAGCACTGGGTTGAATGCTGCTGCTGTGGGAAACGGCCGCACGGCGGCAGCGTTTCTCCTTTCCCAAACCTTGTTACTAGGGCAGCAGAGCTTTCCTGGAACTCGTGTTCCTAGGTTGTAAATTAGAATGGAATGTGTCATGAAAAAAAACGCGTAAGTTTATGTCTCAGGACATCTTTTTCATTGTTATAATTTAATTTTTTCAATCAGGGTAATGATTAGAATATTATTTGTTCTAGGTGTACACACTCTGGTTCATTTCTAAAATATATATATATATATTCACACACACATACATATATATATTCATGTACAGATCCTCTTCCCATGTAAATTAATACAGAGTGTTCAGTAGACCTCCCTTCGTATATGGTGAGTCTCTTATATATATGTATTTCATATGTATTTGTGTACGTATGGCAGCCCTACCCTTAATTTGCCCATTGCTCCCACCTTTCGTTTTAGATAACCATAGTTGTGTTCTAAGTGTGTGTCTTTCTCTGTGGAAATAAGTTCATTTGTATCAGTTGTTAGATGCCACCCAGAAGTGATATCATAAGATATTTGTCTTTTGCTTTCCGACTTACCTCGTGTCCTGTGATTATCTCTAGGATCACCTGTGGTGCAGCAAAGAGCAGTGTTTCATTGTTTTCCACGGCTGATATTCCACTGTGCACATGGACCACTTCTTCTTTGTCCACTCATCTGCTGATGGCCATTTTGGTCGCTACCATGTCTTGGCTTTTGTGCATATTGCTGCAGTGCACCTTTGCCAGCCTGTGTCTTCTCGACTCTGGTCTGCTCGGGTGAAAGGCCCAGCGGTGGGCCTGCTGGATTGAATGGTACCTCAATTTTTGCTTTGAAACACAGTTCCTTTGTGTTCTCATTATTGGCTCTTACTCCTTTACACCTCAACAGCAGCGAGAGGGTACACAGTTCTCTAAAACCTCTTCAGCATTGATTGTTTGTAGACTTTCTGCTTATGGTCATTCGAGTGGTGTGTGTTGAGACCTTTTCATAGATTAGATTGGCATGAGTCTAATAATTCCTGATGTTGAACTTTTATCCATTTCCCTTTTTATTTGTAAAGAGTGTGTAAAACTTACCTCTCATAGGATCTTCTTGAAAACTTTGCTCTCTTTTAAGCTTTTTGGCCACTCCCTACCTCAGAACATTTTTTTGAGGGCAGGTGTCCTTTACAGCCCTGAGCCCTTGTGAGTATTAAGTGACCATCAGCCGTGGTTTAGAGCCGCTCTTGCGGGAATCGGCCACAAGGCGGCACAATTTCTCCATTTACAACTCAGGGCATTTGGGCAACAGAGGCTTCCTGGAAATCGTGTTAGTAGGCTGTAAATTAGAGTGGAATGTGCCAAGGCAAACCCCTAACAGCTTATATCTCCTTACTCTTGTTTGTTTTTTAAATGTAATTTTTCTTTTTCCTCAGAGCAAATGAGATAAAAATGTTGTGTATGTTCTAGGTGTACAGAATCTGGTTCATTATATCTATGTATCTATCTATTCATCTTTGCCTCCTTTCCCATGGACGTTATTACAGAGTGTTGAGTGGACCTCTCTTGGTATTCCATAGGTCTTTGGTGATTCTAGGTTTCATAGGTATTAGTATAGGGCTGACACCCCCATATCCTAATTTATCCATTCTTACCACCTTTCCGTTTGGTTAAACATAATCTTGATTTCTTAATCCATGAGTGTCCTTTTCTTCGAAATAAGTTCATGGGTATCATTTTTTAGGTAACACGTATAAGTGATATCATAGGATATCTTCCTTTCGCTTTCTTTCTCACTTCAAGGTGTGTGATTATCTCTGGGTCCTTCTATGGTGGTGCAAACAGCACTGTTTCATGCTTTTCCATGGCTCATGTTCCACTGTGTACATGGACCACTTCTTCTTTGTCCATTCATCTGTTGATGGCCATTTTGGTTGCTTCCAAGTCTTGGCTGTGGTAAATATCACTGCAGTGTAGGATTGCCAGCCTGTGTCTTTTGGATTCTGGTCTTCTCAGGTGAGAGGCACAGCAGTGGGTCTACCAGACCCTATGGTAGCTCAATTTTTCCCTTGAAACGCATGTTCTTTCTGTTGTAACTACTGGCTGTTACCAGTTTTCCTCCCACCAGCAGCTACAGGGTACACAGAGTTCTCTAAAACCCGTTCAGCATGTATTGTTTGTGGACTGTTTTGCTGATGATCATTCTGACTGTTGTGAGGTGAACGTTTTCATAGATTGGATTTGCGTGTCTTTATTAATTTCTGATGTTAAGCATTTTTTCCATGCCCTTGCTTTGGTGAAAGAAAAAAAAAAGAGAAGAAAAGCCAAAATGTGTGTAAAACATGCCTCTTGAAATTGTCTTCTTGAAAGGTTGCCTCTTTTGAAGTTTTTGGTCGATTTTCGACCCCAGAATGTTTTTTTGAGGACAGGTGTCATTTACAGGCCTGCAATTGAGGTGAATTTTAACTGACCATTTGCACTGGGTTTAAAGCTGCTGCTGTTGGAGGAAGGCCGAAATGCTGCAGGATTTCTCCACTCTCAAATCTGGTTACTAGGTCAGCAGAGCCTTCCTGGGAGCTGTGTTCCAAGGTTGGAAGTTAGAATGGCATGAGCCAGGAAGAACATCCATAATTTTCTGCCCCATTGTTTCTTGTTCATTTTTTTAATATAATCTTTTATGATAGCAAATTTGATTGTAACGTTTGCTTTGTTCTAGGTGTGCAAGATGTGTTTGTTTTTTACACCGAGACATATATGTATTCATCTTGGGATCCATTTGCCACGTAGGTTATGACACAGTGTTGAGAAGGCTTCTCTTGGAATTCTGTAGGTCTTTGGTGATTATGTACTTCACGTGTGTTTGTATATCTCTGTCAACCCCAGTATCCTAATATATCCAATCTTTACAACTTTCCAGTTGGTTAAGCATAAGTTTGTGTAATAAATCTGTGATTCCTGTTATCTGTGGAAATATCTTCGTTGGTATCCATTTCTAGGTAACACCTATAACTGATATCATAGGATACGTGTCTTTCGCTTTGTGACTTACTTCAAGTTGTGTGATCACCTCCAGAGTCATCTACGGTTCTTCAAACTGCTTCGTTTCATGTTTTTTCCATGGCTCATATTCCATCTGTACACGTGCCAGTTCTCCTTTGTCCATTCGTATCTTGATGGACTTTTTGGTTGTTTCCATGTCTTGGCGACTGTAATACTGCTGCAGGGCAGTTTTGCCTGAATGTGTCATTCCATTTCCGTCTTCCTAGGTTATAGGCCAAGGAGTGGGCCTGCGGGATCATATGGTATCTCAGTGTTTACCTTTTAAAGGCTGCTCCATTCTCTTTTCGTTAGTGGCACTTACCAGTTTACGAGCCACTTAAAGGTGAGAGTGCATTTGCTCACAACCTCTTCAGCATGTATTCTTTGTATTTCTTTGCTGAGGGTCATTCTGACCGGTGTGAGCTGATACCATTTTGTGGCTGGATTTGCATATGTCTAATAATTCCTTACATTGAGCTTATAGCCATGCATTTTTTATTGTTTTTTAAAGAGTGAGTACAGCTTACCTATTCAAATAGTTTCTTGAAGTATGCGGCATAGTTTGAATTTATTTTGCCATTACCTCCCTCAACACATTTTGCTGGCAGGTGTCATTTATAGCCCTGCAGTCCTTGTGAATACGAAGTGACCTTTAGCACAGGTTGTAAAACTGCTGTTGCGGCAAACGGCCACAGGGCGGCAGCATTTCTACATTGCCTACTCTAGTTACTAGGGAAACAGTACCTTCTGGGAAGTAGTGTTCCTTGGTTGTAAATTAGAGTGGAATGTGCCCGGGTAAACACACAAAGCTTATGTCTCCTTAGTTATGTTTGTTTTTTATATTGACTGTATTTATTGTATCGGAGTAATACTCCGTTGTGTACACGGACCACTTCTTTTTCGTGCATTCATCGGTTGATGGACCTTTTGGTTGTTCCAAGTCTTGGCTAGGGTAAATAGAGCTGCAGTGTAGGATTGTCAACGTGTGTCTTTTTGATTCTGGTCTTCTCAGGTGATAGAGCCAGTAGTGGGCCGACCAGATCATATGGTAGCTCAATTTTGACCTCCTTTCTGTTCTCACTACTGGCTGTTACCATTTGACATCCCAGCAGCAGCTAGAGGGTATACAGTTGTCTAAAACCCCTTGAGCATTTATTGTTTGGAGATTTTTGGCTGATGATCATTCTGACTGTTGTCACGTAAACGTTTTTGTAGATTGCATTTGCATGTCTTTAGTAATTCCTGATGTGGAGCTTTTTCCACGGCCTTTTTTGTTAAACGAAAATAAAGAAAAAGAGAAAGAATGTGAGTTAAATGTGCCTCTTGAAATCGTCTTCTTGAAAGATTGCCCTCTTTTGAATTTTTTCGTCGATATTCGAACCCAGGATTTTTTTGAGGGCAGGTGTCATTTACAGAGGTGCCATTCTTGTGGATAGTAAGAGACCCTGAATGCTGTGTTTAAAGCTGCTTTTGCAGGAGACAGTCACAAGGCTGTGGCATGTCTCCGTTCCCAAATCTGGTTACTAGGGCAAAAGAGCCTTCCTAGGTGTAATGTTCCAACCTGTAAGTTAGAATGGAATGGGCCAGGAAAAACCCCCATGAGT
The DNA here is from genome assembly GCF_039906515.1 of Pseudorca crassidens. Classification (NCBI taxonomy): domain Eukaryota; kingdom Metazoa; phylum Chordata; class Mammalia; order Artiodactyla; family Delphinidae; genus Pseudorca; species Pseudorca crassidens. The sequence continues at coordinate 121,893,200 of NC_090297.1, read as the reverse complement.
TTATGTCTCATTACTTCTTGTTGGTTTTCTTAATTTGATTTTTATTTGTTATCACAGCAAATTTGATTACAATGTTTTGTTTGTTCTGGGTGTGCAAGATGTGGTTCTTTCACATATATGCCTATTATCTGTTCACCTTCGGATCCATTTCCCATGTGGGTTAGGACACAATGTTGAGTAGTCTTCTCTTGGTATTCCATAGGTCTTTGGTGCTTATATATTTCACATGTGTTGGTGTAGCTCTGTTTCCCACAATATGCTAATTTATCCAGTCCTCAAACCTTTCCATTTGGTTAACCATACGTTTGTTGATCGAATCTTTGATTGCCTTGCTCTGTGAAAAATCTTCATTGGTATCAATTTTCAGGTAACACCATTAAGTGATATCACAGGATATGTGTCCTTCGCCCTCTGACTTACTTCATGTTGTGATTACCTCCAGGCTCATCTATGGTGCTGCAAACGGCATTGTTTCATTTTTTTCCTTGGCTACTATTCCATCTGTACATGTACCAGTTCTCCTTTTCCATTCATCTTTGGATGGACTTTTTGGTAGCTTCCCTGTCTTGCCTACTGTCATACTGTTGCAGTGCAGCTTTGCCTGCCTGTGTCTTTCTAATTGTGTCTTCTTAGGTCATAGGCCCGGGAGCGTGCCTGCTGAGTCCTATGGTGCCTCAATGGGTATCTGTTAAAGGCAGGTCCGTTCTGTTTTCATTAGTGGCTCTTCCCAGTTTAGTCCCACTTAGAGATGAGGGTACGCCTTTCTCCACAGCCCCTTCAGCATTTACTGTTTGCAGAATTTTTGCTGATGGTCATTCTGACCGGTGTGAGCTGATACGTTTGTGAAGATTGGATTTGCATATCTTTAACGTTTCCTCATGATGAGCATTTTTCCATGACTTTTTTGTTGTTGTTGCTGTTAAAAAGAAAATAAAACACCAGTGTGTGTAAAATATACCTCTTGAAATTGTCTTCTTGAAACCTTGCCCTCTTTTGAAACTTTTGCTCGATTTTCGACCGCAGGATTTTTTTTGAAGGCGTGTGTCACTTACAAGTTTGCAATCGTTGTTAATATTTAGTGACCATTAGCACTGGGTTGAATGCTGCTGCTGTGGGAAACGGCCGCACGGCGGCAGCGTTTCTCCTTTCCCAAACCTTGTTACTAGGGCAGCAGAGCTTTCCTGGAACTCGTGTTCCTAGGTTGTAAATTAGAATGGAATGTGTCATGAAAAAAAACGCATAAGTTTATGTCTCAGGACATCTTTTTCATTGTTATAATTTAATTTTTTCAATCAGGGTAATGATTAGAATATTATTTGTTCTAGGTGTACACACTCTGGTTCATTTCTAAAATATATATATATATATTCACACACACATACATATATATATTCATGTACAGATCCTCTTCCCATGTAAATTAATACAGAGTGTTCAGTAGACCTCCCTTCGTATATGGTGAGTCTCTTATATATATGTATTTCATATGTATTTGTGTACGTATGGCAGCCCTACCCTTAATTTGCCCATTGCTCCCACCTTTCGTTTTAGATAACCATAGTTGTGTTCTAAGTGTGTGTCTTTCTCTGTGGAAATAAGTTCATTTGTATCAGTTGTTAGATGCCACCCAGAAGTGATATCATAAGATATTTGTCTTTTGCTTTCCGACTTACCTCGTGTCCTGTGATTATCTCTAGGATCACCTGTGGTGCAGCAAAGAGCAGTGTTTCATTGTTTTCCACGGCTGATATTCCACTGTGCACATGGACCACTTCTTCTTTGTCCACTCATCTGCTGATGGCCATTTTGGTCGCTACCATGTCTTGGCTTTTGTGCATATTGCTGCAGTGCACCTTTGCCAGCCTGTGTCTTCTCGACTCTGGTCTGCTCGGGTGAAAGGCCCAGCGGTGGGCCTGCTGGATTGAATGGTACCTCAATTTTTGCTTTGAAACACAGTTCCTTTGTGTTCTCATTATTGGCTCTTACTCCTTTACACCTCAACAGCAGCGAGAGGGTACACAGTTCTCTAAAACCTCTTCAGCATTGATTGTTTGTAGACTTTCTGCTTATGGTCATTCGAGTGGTGTGTGTTGAGACCTTTTCATAGATTAGATTGGCATGAGTCTAATAATTCCTGATGTTGAACTTTTATCCATTTCCCTTTTTATTTGTAAAGAGTGTGTAAAACTTACCTCTCATAGGATCTTCTTGAAAACTTTGCTCTCTTTTAAGCTTTTTGGCCACTCCCTACCTCAGAACATTTTTTTGAGGGCAGGTGTCCTTTACAGCCCTGAGTCCTTGTGAGTATTAAGTGACCATCAGCCGTGGTTTAGAGCCGCTCTTGCGGGAATCGGCCACAAGGCGGCACAATTTCTCCATTTACAACTCAGGGCATTTGGGCAACAGAGGCTTCCTGGAAATCGTGTTAGTAGGCTGTAAATTAGAGTGGAATGTGCCAAGGCAAACCCCTAACAGCTTATATCTCCTTACTCTTGTTTGTTTTTTAAATGTAATTTTTCTTTTTCCTCAGAGCAAATGAGATAAAAATGTTGTGTATGTTCTAGGTGTACAGAATCTGGTTCATTATATCTATGTATCTATCTATTCATCTTTGCCTCCTTTCCCATGGACGTTATTACAGAGTGTTGAGTGGACCTCTCTTGGTATTCCATAGGTCTTTGGTGATTCTAGGTTTCATAGGTATTAGTATAGGGCTGACACCCCCATATCCTAATTTATCCATTCTTACCACCTTTCCGTTTGGTTAAACATAATCTTGATTTCTTAATCCATGAGTGTCCTTTTCTTCGAAATAAGTTCATGGGTATCATTTTTTAGGTAACACGTATAAGTGATATCATAGGATATCTTCCTTTCGCTTTCTTTCTCACTTCAAGGTGTGTGATTATCTCTGGGTCCTTCTATGGTGGTGCAAACAGCACTGTTTCATGCTTTTCCATGGCTCATGTTCCACTGTGTACATGGACCACTTCTTCTTTGTCCATTCATCTGTTGATGGCCATTTTGGTTGCTTCCAAGTCTTGGCTGTGGTAAATATCACTGCAGTGTAGGATTGCCAGCCTGTGTCTTTTGGATTCTGGTCTTCTCAGGTGAGAGGCACAGCAGTGGGTCTACCAGACCCTATGGTAGCTCAATTTTTCCCTTGAAACGCATGTTCTTTCTGTTGTAACTACTGGCTGTTACCAGTTTTCCTCCCACCAGCAGCTACAGGGTACACAGAGTTCTCTAAAACCCGTTCAGCATGTATTGTTTGTGGACTGTTTTGCTGATGATCATTCTGACTGTTGTGAGGTGAACGTTTTCATAGATTGGATTTGCGTGTCTTTATTAATTTCTGATGTTAAGCATTTTTTCCATGCCCTTGCTTTGGTGAAAGAAAAAAAAAAGAGAAGAAAAGCCAAAATGTGTGTAAAACATGCCTCTTGAAATTGTCTTCTTGAAAGGTTGCCTCTTTTGAAGTTTTTGGTCGATTTTCGACCCCAGAATGTTTTTTTGAGGACAGGTGTCATTTACAGGCCTGCAATTGAGGTGAATTTTAACTGACCATTTGCACTGGGTTTAAAGCTGCTGCTGTTGGAGGAAGGCCGAAATGCTGCAGGATTTCTCCACTCTCAAATCTGGTTACTAGGTCAGCAGAGCCTTCCTGGGAGCTGTGTTCCAAGGTTGGAAGTTAGAATGGCATGAGCCAGGAAGAACATCCATAATTTTCTGCCCCATTGTTTCTTGTTCATTTTTTTAATATAATCTTTTATGATAGCAAATTTGATTGTAACGTTTGCTTTGTTCTAGGTGTGCAAGATGTGTTTGTTTTTTACACCGAGACATATATGTATTCATCTTGGGATCCATTTGCCACGTAGGTTATGACACAGTGTTGAGAAGGCTTCTCTTGGAATTCTGTAGGTCTTTGGTGATTATGTACTTCACGTGTGTTTGTATATCTCTGTCAACCCCAGTATCCTAATATATCCAATCTTTACAACTTTCCAGTTGGTTAAGCATAAGTTTGTGTAATAAATCTGTGATTCCTGTTATCTGTGGAAATATCTTCGTTGGTATCCATTTCTAGGTAACACCTATAACTGATATCATAGGATACGTGTCTTTCGCTTTGTGACTTACTTCAAGTTGTGTGATCACCTCCAGAGTCATCTACGGTTCTTCAAACTGCTTCGTTTCATGTTTTTTCCATGGCTCATATTCCATCTGTACACGTGCCAGTTCTCCTTTGTCCATTCGTATCTTGATGGACTTTTTGGTTGTTTCCATGTCTTGGCGACTGTAATACTGCTGCAGGGCAGTTTTGCCTGAATGTGTCATTCCATTTCCGTCTTCCTAGGTTATAGGCCAAGGAGTGGGCCTGCGGGATCATATGGTATCTCAGTGTTTACCTTTTAAAGGCTGCTCCATTCTCTTTTCGTTAGTGGCACTTACCAGTTTACGAGCCACTTAAAGGTGAGAGTGCATTTGCTCACAACCTCTTCAGCATGTATTCTTTGTATTTCTTTGCTGAGGGTCATTCTGACCGGTGTGAGCTGATACCATTTTGTGGCTGGATTTGCATATGTCTAATAATTCCTTACATTGAGCTTATAGCCATGCATTTTTTATTGTTTTTTAAAGAGTGAGTACAGCTTACCTATTCAAATAGTTTCTTGAAGTATGCGGCATAGTTTGAATTTATTTTGCCATTACCTCCCTCAACACATTTTGCTGGCAGGTGTCATTTATAGCCCTGCAGTCCTTGTGAATACGAAGTGACCTTTAGCACAGGTTGTAAAACTGCTGTTGCGGCAAACGGCCACAGGGCGGCAGCATTTCTACATTGCCTACTCTAGTTACTAGGGAAACAGTACCTTCTGGGAAGTAGTGTTCCTTGGTTGTAAATTAGAGTGGAATGTGCCCGGGTAAACACACAAAGCTTATGTCTCCTTAGTTATGTTTGTTTTTTATATTGACTGTATTTATTGTATCGGAGTAATACTCCGTTGTGTACACGGACCACTTCTTTTTCGTGCATTCATCGGTTGATGGACCTTTTGGTTGTTCCAAGTCTTGGCTAGGGTAAATAGAGCTGCAGTGTAGGATTGTCAACGTGTGTCTTTTTGATTCTGGTCTTCTCAGGTGATAGAGCCAGTAGTGGGCCGACCAGATCATATGGTAGCTCAATTTTGACCTCCTTTCTGTTCTCACTACTGGCTGTTACCATTTGACATCCCAGCAGCAGCTAGAGGGTATACAGTTGTCTAAAACCCCTTGAGCATTTATTGTTTGGAGATTTTTGGCTGATGATCATTCTGACTGTTGTCACGTAAACGTTTTTGTAGATTGCATTTGCATGTCTTTAGTAATTCCTGATGTGGAGCTTTTTCCACGGCCTTTTTTGTTAAACGAAAATAAAGAAAAAGAGAAAGAATGTGAGTTAAATGTGCCTCTTGAAATCGTCTTCTTGAAAGATTGCCCTCTTTTGAATTTTTTCGTCGATATTCGAACCCAGGATTTTTTTGAGGGCAGGTGTCATTTACAGAGGTGCCATTCTTGTGGATAGTAAGAGACCCTGAATGCTGTGTTTAAAGCTGCTTTTGCAGGAGACAGTCACAAGGCTGTGGCATGTCTCCGTTCCCAAATCTGGTTACTAGGGCAAAAGAGCCTTCCTAGGTGTAATGTTCCAACCTGTAAGTTAGAATGGAATGGGCCAGGAAAAACCCCCATGAGTTTATGTCTCATTACTTCTTGTTGGTTTTCTTAATTTGATTTTTATTTGTTATCACAGCAAATTTGATTACAATGTTTTGTTTGTTCTGGGTGTGCAAGATGTGGTTCTTTCACATATATGCCTATTATCTGTTCACCTTCGGATCCATTTCCCATGTGGGTTAGGACACAATGTTGAGTAGTCTTCTCTTGGTATTCCATAGGTCTTTGGTGCTTATATATTTCACATGTGTTGGTGTAGCTCTGTTTCCCACAATATGCTAATTTATCCAGTCCTCAAACCTTTCCATTTGGTTAACCATACGTTTGTTGATCGAATCTTTGATTGCCTTGCTCTGTGAAAAATCTTCATTGGTATCAATTTTCAGGTAACACCATTAAGTGATATCACAGGATATGTGTCCTTCGCCCTCTGACTTACTTCATGTTGTGATTACCTCCAGGCTCATCTATGGTGCTGCAAACGGCATTGTTTCATTTTTTTCCTTGGCTACTATTCCATCTGTACATGTACCAGTTCTCCTTTTCCATTCATCTTTGGATGGACTTTTTGGTAGCTTCCCTGTCTTGCCTACTGTCATACTGTTGCAGTGCAGCTTTGCCTGCCTGTGTCTTTCTAATTGTGTCTTCTTAGGTCATAGGCCCGGGAGCGTGCCTGCTGAGTCCTATGGTGCCTCAATGGGTATCTGTTAAAGGCAGGTCCGTTCTGTTTTCATTAGTGGCTCTTCCCAGTTTAGTCCCACTTAGAGATGAGGGTACGCCTTTCTCCACAGCCCCTTCAGCATTTACTGTTTGCAGAATTTTTGCTGATGGTCATTCTGACCGGTGTGAGCTGATACGTTTGTGAAGATTGGATTTGCATATCTTTAACGTTTCCTCATGATGAGCATTTTTCCATGACTTTTTTGTTGTTGTTGCTGTTAAAAAGAAAATAAAACACCAGTGTGTGTAAAATATACCTCTTGAAATTGTCTTCTTGAAACCTTGCCCTCTTTTGAAACTTTTGCTCGATTTTCGACCGCAGGATTTTTTTTGAAGGCGTGTGTCACTTACAAGTTTGCAATCGTTGTTAATATTTAGTGACCATTAGCACTGGGTTGAATGCTGCTGCTGTGGGAAACGGCCGCACGGCGGCAGCGTTTCTCCTTTCCCAAACCTTGTTACTAGGGCAGCAGAGCTTTCCTGGAACTCGTGTTCCTAGGTTGTAAATTAGAATGGAATGTGTCATGAAAAAAAACGCATAAGTTTATGTCTCAGGACATCTTTTTCATTGTTATAATTTAATTTTTTCAATCAGGGTAATGATTAGAATATTATTTGTTCTAGGTGTACACACTCTGGTTCATTTCTAAAATATATATATATATATTCACACACACATACATATATATATTCATGTACAGATCCTCTTCCCATGTAAATTAATACAGAGTGTTCAGTAGACCTCCCTTCGTATATGGTGAGTCTCTTATATATATGTATTTCATATGTATTTGTGTACGTATGGCAGCCCTACCCTTAATTTGCCCATTGCTCCCACCTTTCGTTTTAGATAACCATAGTTGTGTTCTAAGTGTGTGTCTTTCTCTGTGGAAATAAGTTCATTTGTATCAGTTGTTAGATGCCACCCAGAAGTGATATCATAAGATATTTGTCTTTTGCTTTCCGACTTACCTCGTGTCCTGTGATTATCTCTAGGATCACCTGTGGTGCAGCAAAGAGCAGTGTTTCATTGTTTTCCACGGCTGATATTCCACTGTGCACATGGACCACTTCTTCTTTGTCCACTCATCTGCTGATGGCCATTTTGGTCGCTACCATGTCTTGGCTTTTGTGCATATTGCTGCAGTGCACCTTTGCCAGCCTGTGTCTTCTCGACTCTGGTCTGCTCGGGTGAAAGGCCCAGCGGTGGGCCTGCTGGATTGAATGGTACCTCAATTTTTGCTTTGAAACACAGTTCCTTTGTGTTCTCATTATTGGCTCTTACTCCTTTACACCTCAACAGCAGCGAGAGGGTACACAGTTCTCTAAAACCTCTTCAGCATTGATTGTTTGTAGACTTTCTGCTTATGGTCATTCGAGTGGTGTGTGTTGAGACCTTTTCATAGATTAGATTGGCATGAGTCTAATAATTCCTGATGTTGAACTTTTATCCATTTCCCTTTTTATTTGTAAAGAGTGTGTAAAACTTACCTCTCATAGGATCTTCTTGAAAACTTTGCTCTCTTTTAAGCTTTTTGGCCACTCCCTACCTCAGAACATTTTTTTGAGGGCAGGTGTCCTTTACAGCCCTGAGTCCTTGTGAGTATTAAGTGACCATCAGCCGTGGTTTAGAGCCGCTCTTGCGGGAATCGGCCACAAGGCGGCACAATTTCTCCATTTACAACTCAGGGCATTTGGGCAACAGAGGCTTCCTGGAAATCGTGTTAGTAGGCTGTAAATTAGAGTGGAATGTGCCAAGGCAAACCCCTAACAGCTTATATCTCCTTACTCTTGTTTGTTTTTTAAATGTAATTTTTCTTTTTCCTCAGAGCAAATGAGATAAAAATGTTGTGTATGTTCTAGGTGTACAGAATCTGGTTCATTATATCTATGTATCTATCTATTCATCTTTGCCTCCTTTCCCATGGACGTTATTACAGAGTGTTGAGTGGACCTCTCTTGGTATTCCATAGGTCTTTGGTGATTCTAGGTTTCATAGGTATTAGTATAGGGCTGACACCCCCATATCCTAATTTATCCATTCTTACCACCTTTCCGTTTGGTTAAACATAATCTTGATTTCTTAATCCATGAGTGTCCTTTTCTTCGAAATAAGTTCATGGGTATCATTTTTTAGGTAACACGTATAAGTGATATCATAGGATATCTTCCTTTCGCTTTCTTTCTCACTTCAAGGTGTGTGATTATCTCTGGGTCCTTCTATGGTGGTGCAAACAGCACTGTTTCATGCTTTTCCATGGCTCATGTTCCACTGTGTACATGGACCACTTCTTCTTTGTCCATTCATCTGTTGATGGCCATTTTGGTTGCTTCCAAGTCTTGGCTGTGGTAAATATCACTGCAGTGTAGGATTGCCAGCCTGTGTCTTTTGGATTCTGGTCTTCTCAGGTGAGAGGCACAGCAGTGGGTCTACCAGACCCTATGGTAGCTCAATTTTTCCCTTGAAACGCATGTTCTTTCTGTTGTAACTACTGGCTGTTACCAGTTTTCCTCCCACCAGCAGCTACAGGGTACACAGAGTTCTCTAAAACCCGTTCAGCATGTATTGTTTGTGGACTGTTTTGCTGATGATCATTCTGACTGTTGTGAGGTGAACGTTTTCATAGATTGGATTTGCGTGTCTTTATTAATTTCTGATGTTAAGCATTTTTTCCATGCCCTTGCTTTGGTGAAAGAAAAAAAAAAGAGAAGAAAAGCCAAAATGTGTGTAAAACATGCCTCTTGAAATTGTCTTCTTGAAAGGTTGCCTCTTTTGAAGTTTTTGGTCGATTTTCGACCCCAGAATGTTTTTTTGAGGACAGGTGTCATTTACAGGCCTGCAATTGAGGTGAATTTTAACTGACCATTTGCACTGGGTTTAAAGCTGCTGCTGTTGGAGGAAGGCCGAAATGCTGCAGGATTTCTCCACTCTCAAATCTGGTTACTAGGTCAGCAGAGCCTTCCTGGGAGCTGTGTTCCAAGGTTGGAAGTTAGAATGGCATGAGCCAGGAAGAACATCCATAATTTTCTGCCCCATTGTTTCTTGTTCATTTTTTTAATATAATCTTTTATGATAGCAAATTTGATTGTAACGTTTGCTTTGTTCTAGGTGTGCAAGATGTGTTTGTTTTTTACACCGAGACATATATGTATTCATCTTGGGATCCATTTGCCACGTAGGTTATGACACAGTGTTGAGAAGGCTTCTCTTGGAATTCTGTAGGTCTTTGGTGATTATGTAATTCACGTGTGTTTGTATATCTCTGTCAACCCCAGTATCCTAATATATCCAATCTTTACAACTTTCCAGTTGGTTAAGCAGAAGTTTGTGTAATAAATCTGTGATTCCTGTTATCTGTGGAAATATCTTCGTTGGTATCCATTTCTAGGTAACACCTATAACTGATATCATAGGATACGTGTCTTTCGCTTTGTGACTTACTTCAAGTTGTGTGATCACCTCCAGAGTCATCTACGGTTCTTCAAACTGCTTCGTTTCATGTTTTTTCCATGGCTCATATTCCATCTGTACACGTGCCAGTTCTCCTTTGTCCATTCGTATCTTGATGGACTTTTTGGTTGTTTCCATGTCTTGGCGATTGTAATACTGCTGCAGGGCAGTTTTGCCTGAATGTGTCATTCCATTTCCGTCTTCCTAGGTTATAGGCCAAGGAGTGGGCCTGCGGGATCATATGGTATCTCAGTGTTTACCTTTTAAAGGCTGCTCCATTCTCTTTTCGTTAGTGGCACTTACCAGTTTACGAGCCACTTAAAGGTGAGAGTGCATTTGCTCACAACCTCTTCAGCATGTATTCTTTGTATTTCTTTGCTGAGGGTCATTCTGACCGGTGTGAGCTGATACCATTTTGTGGCTGGATTTGCATATGTCTAATAATTCCTTACATTGAGCTTATAGCCATGCATTTTTTATTGTTTTTTAAAGAGTGAGTACAGCTTACCTATTCAAATAGTTTCTTGAAGTATGCGGCATAGTTTGAATTTATTTTGCCATTACCTCCCTCAACACATTTTGCTGGCAGGTGTCATTTATAGCCCTGCAGTCCTTGTGAATACGAAGTGACCTTTAGCACAGGTTGTAAAACTGCTGTTGCGGCAAACGGCCACAGGGCGGCAGCATTTCTACATTGCCTACTCTAGTTACTAGGGAAACAGTACCTTCTGGGAAGTAGTGTTCCTTGGTTGTAAATTAGAGTGGAATGTGCCCGGGTAAACACACAAAGCTTATGTCTCCTTAGTTATGTTTGTTTTTTATATTGACTGTATTTATTGTATCGGAGTAATACTCCGTTGTGTACACGGACCACTTCTTTTTCGTGCATTCATCGGTTGATGGACCTTTTGGTTGTTCCAAGTCTTGGCTAGGGTAAATAGAGCTGCAGTGTAGGATTGTCAACGTGTGTCTTTTTGATTCTGGTCTTCTCAGGTGATAGAGCCAGTAGTGGGCCGACCAGATCATATGGTAGCTCAATTTTGACCTCCTTTCTGTTCTCACTACTGGCTGTTACCATTTGACATCCCAGCAGCAGCTAGAGGGTATACAGTTGTCTAAAACCCCTTGAGCATTTATTGTTTGGAGATTTTTGGCTGATGATCATTCTGACTGTTGTCACGTAAACGTTTTTGTAGATTGCATTTGCATGTCTTTAGTAATTCCTGATGTGGAGCTTTTTCCACGGCCTTTTTTGTTAAACGAAAATAAAGAAAAAGAGAAAGAATGTGAGTTAAATGTGCCTCTTGAAATCGTCTTCTTGAAAGATTGCCCTCTTTTGAATTTTTTCGTCGATATTCGAACCCAGGATTTTTTTGAGGGCAGGTGTCATTTACAGAGGTGCCATTCTTGTGGATAGTAAGAGACCCTGAATGCTGTGTTTAAAGCTGCTTTTGCAGGAGACAGTCACAAGGCTGTGGCATGTCTCCGTTCCCAAATCTGGTTACTAGGGCAAAAGAGCCTTCCTAGGTGTAATGTTCCAACCTGTAAGTTAGAATGGAATGGGCCAGGAAAAACCCCCATGAGTTTATGTCTCATTACTTCTTGTTGGTTTTCTTAATTTGATTTTTATTTGTTATCACAGCAAATTTGATTACAATGTTTTGTTTGTTCTGGGTGTGCAAGATGTGGTTCTTTCACATATATGCCTATTATCTGTTCACCTTCGGATCCATTTCCCATGTGGGTTAGGACACAATGTTGAGTAGTCTTCTCTTGGTATTCCATAGGTCTTTGGTGCTTATATATTTCACATGTGTTGGTGTAGCTCTGTTTCCCACAATATGCTAATTTATCCAGTCCTCAAACCTTTCCATTTGGTTAACCATACGTTTGTTGATCGAATCTTTGATTGCCTTGCTCTGTGAAAAATCTTCATTGGTATCAATTTTCAGGTAACACCATTAAGTGATATCACAGGATATGTGTCCTTCGCCCTCTGACTTACTTCATGTTGTGATTACCTCCAGCCTCATCTATGGTGCTGCAAACGGCATTGTTTCATTTTTTTCCTTGGCTACTATTCCATCTGTACATGTACCAGTTCTCCTTTTCCATTCATCTTTGGATGGACTTTTTGGTAGCTTCCCTGTCTTGCCTACTGTCATACTGTTGCAGTGCAGCTTTGCCTGCCTGTGTCTTTCTAATTGTGTCTTCTTAAGTCATAGGCCCGGGAGCGTGCCTGCTGAGTCCTATGGTGCCTCAATGGGTATCTGTTAAAGGCAGGTCCGTTCTGTTTTCATTAGTGGCTCTTCCCAGTTTAGTCCCACTTAGAGATGAGGGTACGCCTTTCTCCACAGCCCCTTCAGCATTTACTGTTTGCAGAATTTTTGCTGATGGTCATTCTGACCGGTGTGAGCTGATACGTTTGTGAAGATTGGATTTGCATATCTTTAACGTTTCCTCATGATGAGCATTTTTCCATGACTTTTTTGTTGTTGTTGCTGTTAAAAAGAAAATAAAACACCAGTGTGTGTAAAATATACCTCTTGAAATTGTCTTCTTGAAACCTTGCCCTCTTTTGAAACTTTTGCTCGATTTTCGACCGCAGGATTTTTTTTGAAGGCGTGTGTCACTTACAAGTTTGCAATCGTTGTTAATATTTAGTGACCATTAGCACTGGGTTGAATGCTGCTGCTGTGGGAAACGGCCGCACAGCGGCAGCGTTTCTCCTTTCCCAAACCTTGTTACTAGGGCAGCAGAGCTTTCCTGGAACTCGTGTTCCTAGGTTGTAAATTAGAATGGAATGTGTCATGAAAAAAAACGCATAAGTTTATGTCTCAGGACATCTTTTTCATTGTTATAATTTAATTTTTTCAATCAGGGTAATGATTAGAATATTATTTGTTCTAGGTGTACACACTCTGGTTCATTTCTAAAATATATATATATATATTCACACACACATACATATATATATTCATGTACAGATCCTCTTCCCATGTAAATTAATACAGAGTGTTCAGTAGACCTCCCTTCGTATATGGTGAGTCTCTTATATATATGTATTTCATATGTATTTGTGTACGTATGGCAGCCCTACCCTTAATTTGCCCATTGCTCCCACCTTTCGTTTTAGATAACCATAGTTGTGTTCTAAGTGTGTGTCTTTCTCTGTGGAAATAAGTTCATTTGTATCAGTTGTTAGATGCCACCCAGAAGTGATATCATAAGATATTTGTCTTTTGCTTTCCGACTTACCTCGTGTCCTGTGATTATCTCTAGGATCATCTGTGGTGCAGCAAAGAGCAGTGTTTCATTGTTTTCCACGGCTGATATTCCACTGTGCACATGGACCACTTCTTCTTTGTCCACTCATCTGCTGATGGCCATTTTGGTCGCTACCATGTCTTGGCTTTTGTGCATATTGCTGCAGTGCACCTTTGCCAGCCTGTGTCTTCTCGACTCTGGTCTGCTCGGGTGAAAGGCCCAGCGGTGGGCCTGCTGGATTGAATGGTACCTCAATTTTTGCTTTGAAACACAGTTCCTTTGTGTTCTCATTATTGGCTCTTACTCCTTTACACCTCAACAGCAGCGAGAGGGTACACAGTTCTCTAAAACCTCTTCAGCATTGATTGTTTGTAGACTTTCTGCTTATGGTCATTCGAGTGGTGTGCGTTGAGACCTTTTCATAGATTAGATTGGCATGAGTCTAATAATTCCTGATGTTGAACTTTTATCCATTTCCCTTTTTATTTGTAAAGAGTGTGTAAAACTTACCTCTCATAGGATCTTCTTGAAAACTTTGCTCTCTTTTAAGCTTTTTGGCCACTCCCTACCTCAGAACATTTTTTTGAGGGCAGGTGTCCTTTACAGCCCTGAGTCCTTGTGAGTATTAAGTGACCATCAGCCGTGGTTTAGAGCCGCTCTTGCGGGAATCGGCCACAAGGCGGCACAATTTCTCCATTTACAACTCAGGGCATTTGGGCAACAGAGGCTTCCTGGAAATCGTGTTAGTAGGCTGTAAATTAGAGTGGAATGTGCCAAGGCAAACCCCTAACAGCTTATATCTCCTTACTCTTGTTTGTTTTTTAAATGTAATTTTTCTTTTTCCTCAGAGCAAATGAGATAAAAATGTTGTGTATGTTCTAGGTGTACAGAATCTGGTTCATTATATCTATGTATCTATCTATTCATCTTTGCCTCCTTTCCCATGGACGTTATTACAGAGTGTTGAGTGGACCTCTCTTGGTATTCCATAGGTCTTTGGTGATTCTAGGTTTCATAGGTATTAGTATAGGGCTGACACCCCCATATCCTAATTTATCCATTCTTACCACCTTTCCGTTTGGTTAAACATAATCTTGATTTCTTAATCCATGAGTGTCCTTTTCTTCGAAATAAGTTCATGGGTATCATTTTTTAGGTAACACGTATAAGTGATATCATAGGATATCTTCCTTTCGCTTTCTTTCTCACTTCAAGGTGTGTGATTATCTCTGGGTCCTTCTATGGTGGTGCAAACAGCACTGTTTCATGCTTTTCCATGGCTCATGTTCCACTGTGTACATGGACCACTTCTTCTTTGTCCATTCATCTGTTGATGGCCATTTTGGTTGCTTCCAAGTCTTGGCTGTGGTAAATATCACTGCAGTGTAGGATTGCCAGCCTGTGTCTTTTGGATTCTGGTCTTCTCAGGTGAGAGGCACAGCAGTGGGTCTACCAGACCCTATGGTAGCTCAATTTTTCCCTTGAAACGCATGTTCTTTCTGTTGTAACTACTGGCTGTTACCAGTTTTCCTCCCACCAGCAGCTACAGGGTACACAGAGTTCTCTAAAACCCGTTCAGCATGTATTGTTTGTGGACTGTTTTGCTGATGATCATTCTGACTGTTGTGAGGTGAACGTTTTCATAGATTGGATTTGCGTGTCTTTATTAATTTCTGATGTTAAGCATTTTTTCCATGCCCTTGCTTTGGTGAAAGAAAAAAAAAAGAGAAGAAAAGCCAAAATGTGTGTAAAACATGCCTCTTGAAATTGTCTTCTTGAAAGGTTGCCTCTTTTGAAGTTTTTGGTCGATTTTCGACCCCAGAATGTTTTTTTGAGGACAGGTGTCATTTACAGGCCTGCAATTGAGGTGAATTTTAACTGACCATTTGCACTGGGTTTAAAGCTGCTGCTGTTGGAGGAAGGCCGAAATGCTGCAGGATTTCTCCACTCTCAAATCTGGTTACTAGGTCAGCAGAGCCTTCCTGGGAGCTGTGTTCCAAGGTTGGAAGTTAGAATGGCATGAGCCAGGAAGAACATCCATAATTTTCTGCCCCATTGTTTCTTGTTCATTTTTTTAATATAATCTTTTATGATAGCAAATTTGATTGTAACGTTTGCTTTGTTCTAGGTGTGCAAGATGTGTTTGTTTTTTACACCGAGACATATATGTATTCATCTTGGGATCCATTTGCCACGTAGGTTATGACACAGTGTTGAGAAGGCTTCTCTTGGAATTCTGTAGGTCTTTGGTGATTATGTACTTCACGTGTGTTTGTATATCTCTGTCAACCCCAGTATCCTAATATATCCAATCTTTACAACTTTCCAGTTGGTTAAGCATAAGTTTGTGTAATAAATCTGTGATTCCTGTTATCTGTGGAAATATCTTCGTTGGTATCCATTTCTAGGTAACACCTATAACTGATATCATAGGATACGTGTCTTTCGCTTTGTGACTTACTTCAAGTTGTGTGATCACCTCCAGAGTCATCTACGGTTCTTCAAACTGCTTCGTTTCATGTTTTTTCCATGGCTCATATTCCATCTGTACACGTGCCAGTTCTCCTTTGTCCATTCGTATCTTGATGGACTTTTTGGTTGTTTCCATGTCTTGGCGACTGTAATACTGCTGCAGGGCAGTTTTGCCTGAATGTGTCATTCCATTTCCGTCTTCCTAGGTTATAGGCCAAGGAGTGGGCCTGCGGGATCATATGGTATCTCAGTGTTTACCTTTTAAAGGCTGCTCCATTCTCTTTTCGTTAGTGGCACTTACCAGTTTACGAGCCACTTAAAGGTGAGAGTGCATTTGCTCACAACCTCTTCAGCATGTATTCTTTGTATTTCTTTGCTGAGGGTCATTCTGACCGGTGTGAGCTGATACCATTTTGTGGCTGGATTTGCATATGTCTAATAATTCCTTACATTGAGCTTATAGCCATGCATTTTTTATTGTTTTTTAAAGAGTGAGTACAGCTTACCTATTCAAATAGTTTCTTGAAGTATGCGGCATAGTTTGAATTTATTTTGCCATTACCTCCCTCAACACATTTTGCTGGCAGGTGTCATTTATAGCCCTGCAGTCCTTGTGAATACGAAGTGACCTTTAGCACAGGTTGTAAAACTGCTGTTGCGGCAAACGGCCACAGGGCGGCAGCATTTCTACATTGCCTACTCTAGTTACTAGGGAAACAGTACCTTCTGGGAAGTAGTGTTCCTTGGTTGTAAATTAGAGTGGAATGTGCCCGGGTAAACACACAAAGCTTATGTCTCCTTAGTTATGTTTGTTTTTTATATTGACTGTATTTATTGTATCGGAGTAATACTCCGTTGTGTACACGGACCACTTCTTTTTCGTGCATTCATCGGTTGATGGACATTTTGGTTGTTCCAAGTCTTGGCTAGGGTAAATAGAGCTGCAGTGTAGGATTGTCAACGTGTGTCTTTTTGATTCTGGTCTTCTCAGGTGATAGAGCCAGTAGTGGGCCGACCAGATCATATGGTAGCTCAATTTTGACCTCCTTTCTGTTCTCACTACTGGCTGTTACCATTTGACATCCCAGCAGCAGCTAGAGGGTATACAGTTGTCTAAAACCCCTTGAGCATTTATTGTTTGGAGATTTTTGGCTGATGATCATTCTGACTGTTGTCACGTAAACGTTTTTGTAGATTGCATTTGCATGTCTTTAGTAATTCCTGATGTGGAGCTTTTTCCACGGCCTTTTTTGTTAAACGAAAATAAAGAAAAAGAGAAAGAATGTGAGTTAAATGTGCCTCTTGAAATCGTCTTCTTGAAAGATTGCCCTCTTTTGAATTTTTTCGTCGATATTCGAACCCAGGATTTTTTTGAGGGCAGGTGTCATTTACAGAGGTGCCATTCTTGTGGATAGTAAGAGACCCTGAATGCTGTGTTTAAAGCTGCTTTTGCAGGAGACAGTCACAAGGCTGTGGCATGTCTCCGTTCCCAAATCTGGTTACTAGGGCAAAAGAGCCTTCCTAGGTGTAATGTTCCAACCTGTAAGTTAGAATGGAATGGGCCAGGAAAAACCCCCATGAGTTTATGTCTCATTACTTCTTGTTGGTTTTCTTAATTTGATTTTTATTTGTTATCACAGCAAATTTGATTACAATGTTTTGTTTGTTCTGGGTGTGCAAGATGTGGTTCTTTCACATATATGCCTATTATCTGTTCACCTTCGGATCCATTTCCCATGTGGGTTAGGACACAATGTTGAGTAGTCTTCTCTTGGTATTCCATAGGTCTTTGGTGCTTATATATTTCACATGTGTTGGTGTAGCTCTGTTTCCCACAATATGCTAATTTATCCAGTCCTCAAACCTTTCCATTTGGTTAACCATACGTTTGTTGATCGAATCTTTGATTGCCTTGCTCTGTGAAAAATCTTCATTGGTATCAATTTTCAGGTAACACCATTAAGTGATATCACAGGATATGTGTCCTTCGCCCTCTGACTTACTTCATGTTGTGATTACCTCCAGGCTCATCTATGGTGCTGCAAACGGCATTGTTTCATTTTTTTCCTTGGCTACTATTCCATCTGTACATGTACCAGTTCTCCTTTTCCATTCATCTTTGGATGGACTTTTTGGTAGCTTCCCTGTCTTGCCTACTGTCATACTGTTGCAGTGCAGCTTTGCCTGCCTGTGTCTTTCTAATTGTGTCTTCTTAGGTCATAGGCCCGGGAGCGTGCCTGCTGAGTCCTATGGTGCCTCAATGGGTATCTGTTAAAGGCAGGTCCGTTCTGTTTTCATTAGTGGCTCTTCCCAGTTTAGTCCCACTTAGAGATGAGGGTACGCCTTTCTCCACAGCCCCTTCAGCATTTACTGTTTGCAGAATTTTTGCTGATGGTCATTCTGACCGGTGTGAGCTGATACGTTTGTGAAGATTGGATTTGCATATCTTTAACGTTTCCTCATGATGAGCATTTTTCCATGACTTTTTTGTTGTTGTTGCTGTTAAAAAGAAAATAAAACACCAGTGTGTGTAAAATATACCTCTTGAAATTGTCTTCTTGAAACCTTGCCCTCTTTTGAAACTTTTGCTCGATTTTCGACCGCAGGATTTTTTTTGAAGGCGTGTGTCACTTACAAGTTTGCAATCGTTGTTAATATTTAGTGACCATTAGCACTGGGTTGAATGCTGCTGCTGTGGGAAACGGCCGCACGGCGGCAGCGTTTCTCCTTTCCCAAACCTTGTTACTAGGGCAGCAGAGCTTTCCTGGAACTCGTGTTCCTAGGTTGTAAATTAGAATGGAATGTGTCATGAAAAAAAACGCATAAGTTTATGTCTCAGGACATCTTTTTCATTGTTATAATTTAATTTTTTCAATCAGGGTAATGATTAGAATATTATTTGTTCTAGGTGTACACACTCTGGTTCATTTCTAAAATATATATATATATATTCACACACACATACATATATATATTCATGTACAGATCCTCTTCCCATGTAAATTAATACAGAGTGTTCAGTAGACCTCCCTTCGTATATGGTGAGTCTCTTATATATATGTATTTCATATGTATTTGTGTACGTATGGCAGCCCTACCCTTAATTTGCCCATTGCTCCCACCTTTCGTTTTAGATAACCATAGTTGTGTTCTAAGTGTGTGTCTTTCTCTGTGGAAATAAGTTCATTTGTATCAGTTGTTAGATGCCACCCAGAAGTGATATCATAAGATATTTGTCTTTTGCTTTCCGACTTACCTCGTGTCCTGTGATTATCTCTAGGATCATCTGTGGTGCAGCAAAGAGCAGTGTTTCATTGTTTTCCACGGCTGATATTCCACTGTGCACATGGACCACTTCTTCTTTGTCCACTCATCTGCTGATGGCCATTTTGGTCGCTACCATGTCTTGGCTTTTGTGCATATTGCTGCAGTGCACCTTTGCCAGCCTGTGTCTTCTCGACTCTGGTCTGCTCGGGTGAAAGGCCCAGCGGTGGGCCTGCTGGATTGAATGGTACCTCAATTTTTGCTTTGAAACACAGTTCCTTTGTGTTCTCATTATTGGCTCTTACTCCTTTACACCTCAACAGCAGCGAGAGGGTACACAGTTCTCTAAAACCTCTTCAGCATTGATTGTTTGTAGACTTTCTGCTTATGGTCATTCGAGTGGTGTGCGTTGAGACCTTTTCATAGATTAGATTGGCATGAGTCTAATAATTCCTGATGTTGAACTTTTATCCATTTCCCTTATTATTTGTAAAGAGTGTGTAAAACTTACCTCTCATAGGATCTTCTTGAAAACTTTGCTCTCTTTTAAGCTTTTTGGCCACTCCCTACCTCAGAACATTTTTTTGAGGGCAGGTGTCCTTTACAGCCCTGAGTCCTTGTGAGTATTAAGTGACCATCAGCCGTGGTTTAGAGCCGCTCTTGCGGGAATCGGCCACAAGGCGGCACAATTTCTCCATTTACAACTCAGGGCATTTGGGCAACAGAGGCTTCCTGGAAATCGTGTTAGTAGGCTGTAAATTAGAGTGGAATGTGCCAAGGCAAACCCCTAACAGCTTATATCTCCTTACTCTTGTTTGTTTTTTAAATGTAATTTTTCTTTTTCCTCAGAGCAAATGAGATAAAAATGTTGTGTATGTTCTAGGTGTACAGAATCTGGTTCATTATATCTATGTATCTATCTATTCATCTTTGCCTCCTTTCCCATGGACGTTATTACAGAGTGTTGAGTGGACCTCTCTTGGTATTCCATAGGTCTTTGGTGATTCTAGGTTTCATAGGTATTAGTATAGGGCTGACACCCCCATATCCTAATTTATCCATTCTTACCACCTTTCCGTTTGGTTAAACATAATCTTGATTTCTTAATCCATGAGTGTCCTTTTCTTCGAAATAAGTTCATGGGTATCATTTTTTAGGTAACACGTATAAGTGATATCATAGGATATCTTCCTTTCGCTTTCTTTCTCACTTCAAGGTGTGTGATTATCTCTGGGTCCTTCTATGGTGGTGCAAACAGCACTGTTTCATGCTTTTCCATGGCTCATGTTCCACTGTGTACATGGACCACTTCTTCTTTGTCCATTCATCTGTTGATGGCCATTTTGGTTGCTTCCAAGTCTTGGCTGTGGTAAATATCACTGCAGTGTAGGATTGCCAGCCTGTGTCTTTTGGATTCTGGTCTTCTCAGGTGAGAGGCACAGCAGTGGGTCTACCAGACCCTATGGTAGCTCAATTTTTCCCTTGAAACGCATGTTCTTTCTGTTGTAACTACTGGCTGTTACCAGTTTTCCTCCCACCAGCAGCTACAGGGTACACAGAGTTCTCTAAAACCCGTTCAGCATGTATTGTTTGTGGACTGTTTTGCTGATGATCATTCTGACTGTTGTGAGGTGAACGTTTTCATAGATTGGATTTGCGTGTCTTTATTAATTTCTGATGTTAAGCATTTTTTCCATGCCCTTGCTTTGGTGAAAGAAAAAAAAAAGAGAAGAAAAGCCAAAATGTGTGTAAAACATGCCTCTTGAAATTGTCTTCTTGAAAGGTTGCCTCTTTTGAAGTTTTTGGTCGATTTTCGACCCCAGAATGTTTTTTTGAGGACAGGTGTCATTTACAGGCCTGCAATTGAGGTGAATTTTAACTGACCATTTGCACTGGGTTTAAAGCTGCTGCTGTTGGAGGAAGGCCGAAATGCTGCAGGATTTCTCCACTCTCAAATCTGGTTACTAGGTCAGCAGAGCCTTCCTGGGAGCTGTGTTCCAAGGTTGGAAGTTAGAATGGCATGAGCCAGGAAGAACATCCATAATTTTCTGCCCCATTGTTTCTTGTTCATTTTTTTAATATAATCTTTTATGATAGCAAATTTGATTGTAACGTTTGCTTTGTTCTAGGTGTGCAAGATGTGTTTGTTTTTTACACCGAGACATATATGTATTCATCTTGGGATCCATTTGCCACGTAGGTTATGACACAGTGTTGAGAAGGCTTCTCTTGGAATTCTGTAGGTCTTTGGTGATTATGTACTTCACGTGTGTTTGTATATCTCTGTCAACCCCAGTATCCTAATATATCCAATCTTTACAACTTTCCAGTTGGTTAAGCAGAAGTTTGTGTAATAAATCTGTGATTCCTGTTATCTGTGGAAATATCTTCGTTGGTATCCATTTCTAGGTAACACCTATAACTGATATCATAGGATACGTGTCTTTCGCTTTGTGACTTACTTCAAGTTGTGTGATCACCTCCAGAGTCATCTACGGTTCTTCAAACTGCTTCGTTTCATGTTTTTTCCATGGCTCATATTCCATCTGTACACGTGCCAGTTCTCCTTTGTCCATTCGTATCTTGATGGACTTTTTGGTTGTTTCCATGTCTTGGCGATTGTAATACTGCTGCAGGGCAGTTTTGCCTGAATGTGTCATTCCATTTCCGTCTTCCTAGGTTATAGGCCAAGGAGTGGGCCTGCGGGATCATATGGTATCTCAGTGTTTACCTTTTAAAGGCTGCTCCATTCTCTTTTCGTTAGTGGCACTTACCAGTTTACGAGCCACTTAAAGGTGAGAGTGCATTTGCTCACAACCTCTTCAGCATGTATTCTTTGTATTTCTTTGCTGAGGGTCATTCTGACCGGTGTGAGCTGATACCATTTTGTGGCTGGATTTGCATATGTCTAATAATTCCTTACATTGAGCTTATAGCCATGCATTTTTTATTGTTTTTTAAAGAGTGAGTACAGCTTACCTATTCAAATAGTTTCTTGAAGTATGCGGCATAGTTTGAATTTATTTTGCCATTACCTCCCTCAACACATTTCGCTGGCAGGTGTCATTTATAGCCCTGCAGTCCTTGTGAATACGAAGTGACCTTTAGCACAGGTTGTAAAACTGCTGTTGCGGCAAACGGCCACAGGGCGGCAGCATTTCTACATTGCCTACTCTAGTTACTAGGGAAACAGTACCTTCTGGGAAGTAGTGTTCCTTGGTTGTAAATTAGAGTGGAATGTGCCCGGGTAAACACACAAAGCTTATGTCTCCTTAGTTATGTTTGTTTTTTATATTGACTGTATTTATTGTATCGGAGTAATACTCCGTTGTGTACACGGACCACTTCTTTTTCGTGCATTCATCGGTTGATGGACATTTTGGTTGTTCCAAGTCTTGGCTAGGGTAAATAGAGCTGCAGTGTAGGATTGTCAACGTGTGTCTTTTTGATTCTGGTCTTCTCAGGTGATAGAGCCAGTAGTGGGCCGCCCAGATCATATGGTAGCTCAATTTTGACCTCCTTTCTGTTCTCACTACTGGCTGTTACCATTTGACATCCCAGCAGCAGCTAGAGGGTATACAGTTGTCTAAAACCCCTTGAGCATTTATTGTTTGGAGATTTTTGGCTGATGATCATTCTGACTGTTGTCACGTAAACGTTTTTGTAGATTGCATTTGCATGTCTTTAGTAATTCCTGATGTGGAGCTTTTTCCACGGCCTTTTTTGTTAAACGAAAATAAAGAAAAAGAGAAAGAATGTGAGTTAAATGTGCCTCTTGAAATCGTCTTCTTGAAAGATTGCCCTCTTTTGAATTTTTTCGTCGATATTCGAACCCAGGATTTTTTTGAGGGCAGGTGTCATTTACAGAGGTGCCATTCTTGTGGATAGTAAGAGACCCTGAATGCTGTGTTTAAAGCTGCTTTTGCAGGAGACAGTCACAAGGCTGTGGCATGTCTCCGTTCCCAAATCTGGTTACTAGGGCAAAAGAGCCTTCCTAGGTGTAATGTTCCAACCTGTAAGTTAGAATGGAATGGGCCAGGAAAAACCCCCATGAGTTTATGTCTCATTACTTCTTGTTGGTTTTCTTAATTTGATTTTTATTTGTTATCACAGCAAATTTGATTACAATGTTTTGTTTGTTCTGGGTGTGCAAGATGTGGTTCTTTCACATATATGCCTATTATCTGTTCACCTTCGGATCCATTTCCCATGTGGGTTAGGACACAATGTTGAGTAGTCTTCTCTTGGTATTCCATAGGTCTTTGGTGCTTATATATTTCACATGTGTTGGTGTAGCTCTGTTTCCCACAATATGCTAATTTATCCAGTCCTCAAACCTTTCCATTTGGTTAACCATACGTTTGTTGATCGAATCTTTGATTGCCTTGCTCTGTGAAAAATCTTCATTGGTATCAATTTTCAGGTAACACCATTAAGTGATATCACAGGATATGTGTCCTTCGCCCTCTGACTTACTTCATGTTGTGATTACCTCCAGGCTCATCTATGGTGCTGCAAACGGCATTGTTTCATTTTTTTCCTTGGCTACTATTCCATCTGTACATGTACCAGTTCTCCTTTTCCATTCATCTTTGGATGGACTTTTTGGTAGCTTCCCTGTCTTGCCTACTGTCATACTGTTGCAGTGCAGCTTTGCCTGCCTGTGTCTTTCTAATTGTGTCTTCTTAGGTCATAGGCCCGGGAGCGTGCCTGCTGAGTCCTATGGTGCCTCAATGGGTATCTGTTAAAGGCAGGTCCGTTCTGTTTTCATTAGTGGCTCTTCCCAGTTTAGTCCCACTTAGAGATGAGGGTACGCCTTTCTCCACAGCCCCTTCAGCATTTACTGTTTGCAGAATTTTTGCTGATGGTCATTCTGACCGGTGTGAGCTGATACGTTTGTGAAGATTGGATTTGCATATCTTTAACGTTTCCTCATGATGAGCATTTTTCCATGACTTTTTTGTTGTTGTTGCTGTTAAAAAGAAAATAAAACACCAGTGTGTGTAAA
Source organism: Pseudorca crassidens (assembly GCF_039906515.1). Lineage (NCBI taxonomy): Eukaryota > Metazoa > Chordata > Mammalia > Artiodactyla > Delphinidae > Pseudorca > Pseudorca crassidens. Next base: position 121,869,300 of record NC_090297.1, on the reverse strand, counting down.
ATATACCTCTTGAAATTGTCTTCTTGAAACCTTGCCCTCTTTTGAAACTTTTGCTCGATTTTCGACCGCAGGATTTTTTTTGAAGGCGTGTGTCACTTACAAGTTTGCAATCGTTGTTAATATTTAGTGACCATTAGCACTGGGTTGAATGCTGCTGCTGTGGGAAACGGCCGCACGGCGGCAGCGTTTCTCCTTTCCCAAACCTTGTTACTAGGGCAGCAGAGCTTTCCTGGAACTCGTGTTCCTAGGTTGTAAATTAGAATGGAATGTGTCATGAAAAAAAACGCGTAAGTTTATGTCTCAGGACATCTTTTTCATTGTTATAATTTAATTTTTTCAATCAGGGTAATGATTAGAATATTATTTGTTCTAGGTGTACACACTCTGGTTCATTTCTAAAATATATATATATATATATTCACACACACATACATATATATATTCATGTACAGATCCTCTTCCCATGTAAATTAATACAGAGTGTTCAGTAGACCTCCCTTCGTATATGGTGAGTCTCTTATATATATGTATTTCATATGTATTTGTGTACGTATGGCAGCCCTACCCTTAATTTGCCCATTGCTCCCACCTTTCGTTTTAGATAACCATAGTTGTGTTCTAAGTGTGTGTCTTTCTCTGTGGAAATAAGTTCATTTGTATCAGTTGTTAGATGCCACCCAGAAGTGATATCATAAGATATTTGTCTTTTGCTTTCCGACTTACCTCGTGTCCTGTGATTATCTCTAGGATCACCTGTGGTGCAGCAAAGAGCAGTGTTTCATTGTTTTCCACGGCTGATATTCCACTGTGCACATGGACCACTTCTTCTTTGTCCACTCATCTGCTGATGGCCATTTTGGTCGCTACCATGTCTTGGCTTTTGTGCATATTGCTGCAGTGCACCTTTGCCAGCCTGTGTCTTCTCGACTCTGGTCTGCTCGGGTGAAAGGCCCAGCGGTGGGCCTGCTGGATTGAATGGTACCTCAATTTTTGCTTTGAAACACAGTTCCTTTGTGTTCTCATTATTGGCTCTTACTCCTTTACACCTCAACAGCAGCGAGAGGGTACACAGTTCTCTAAAACCTCTTCAGCATTGATTGTTTGTAGACTTTCTGCTTATGGTCATTCGAGTGGTGTGTGTTGAGACCTTTTCATAGATTAGATTGGCATGAGTCTAATAATTCCTGATGTTGAACTTTTATCCATTTCCCTTTTTATTTGTAAAGAGTGTGTAAAACTTACCTCTCATAGGATCTTCTTGAAAACTTTGCTCTCTTTTAAGCTTTTTGGCCACTCCCTACCTCAGAACATTTTTTTGAGGGCAGGTGTCCTTTACAGCCCTGAGTCCTTGTGAGTATTAAGTGACCATCAGCCGTGGTTTAGAGCCGCTCTTGCGGGAATCGGCCACAAGGCGGCACAATTTCTCCATTTACAACTCAGGGCATTTGGGCAACAGAGGCTTCCTGGAAATCGTGTTAGTAGGCTGTAAATTAGAGTGGAATGTGCCAAGGCAAACCCCTAACAGCTTATATCTCCTTACTCTTGTTTGTTTTTTAAATGTAATTTTTCTTTTTCCTCAGAGCAAATGAGATAAAAATGTTGTGTATGTTCTAGGTGTACAGAATCTGGTTCATTATATCTATGTATCTATCTATTCATCTTTGCCTCCTTTCCCATGGACGTTATTACAGAGTGTTGAGTGGACCTCTCTTGGTATTCCATAGGTCTTTGGTGATTCTAGGTTTCATAGGTATTAGTATAGGGCTGACACCCCCATATCCTAATTTATCCATTCTTACCACCTTTCCGTTTGGTTAAACATAATCTTGATTTCTTAATCCATGAGTGTCCTTTTCTTCGAAATAAGTTCATGGGTATCATTTTTTAGGTAACACGTATAAGTGATATCATAGGATATCTTCCTTTCGCTTTCTTTCTCACTTCAAGGTGTGTGATTATCTCTGGGTCCTTCTATGGTGGTGCAAACAGCACTGTTTCATGCTTTTCCATGGCTCATGTTCCACTGTGTACATGGACCACTTCTTCTTTGTCCATTCATCTGTTGATGGCCATTTTGGTTGCTTCCAAGTCTTGGCTGTGGTAAATATCACTGCAGTGTAGGATTGCCAGCCTGTGTCTTTTGGATTCTGGTCTTCTCAGGTGAGAGGCACAGCAGTGGGTCTACCAGACCCTATGGTAGCTCAATTTTTCCCTTGAAACGCATGTTCTTTCTGTTGTAACTACTGGCTGTTACCAGTTTTCCTCCCACCAGCAGCTACAGGGTACACAGAGTTCTCTAAAACCCGTTCAGCATGTATTGTTTGTGGACTGTTTTGCTGATGATCATTCTGACTGTTGTGAGGTGAACGTTTTCATAGATTGGATTTGCGTGTCTTTATTAATTTCTGATGTTAAGCATTTTTTCCATGCCCTTGCTTTGGTGAAAGAAAAAAAAAAGAGAAGAAAAGCCAAAATGTGTGTAAAACATGCCTCTTGAAATTGTCTTCTTGAAAGGTTGCCTCTTTTGAAGTTTTTGGTCGATTTTCGACCCCAGAATGTTTTTTTGAGGACAGGTGTCATTTACAGGCCTGCAATTGAGGTGAATTTTAACTGACCATTTGCACTGGGTTTACAGCTGCTGCTGTTGGAGGAAGGCCGAAATGCTGCAGGATTTCTCCACTCTCAAATCTGGTTACTAGGTCAGCAGAGCCTTCCTGGGAGCTGTGTTCCAAGGTTGGAAGTTAGAATGGCATGAGCCAGGAAGAACATCCATAATTTTCTGCCCCATTGTTTCTTGTTCATTTTTTTAATATAATCTTTTATGATAGCAAATTTGATTGTAACGTTTGCTTTGTTCTAGGTGTGCAAGATGTGTTTGTTTTTTACACCGAGACATATATGTATTCATCTTGGGATCCATTTGCCACGTAGGTTATGACACAGTGTTGAGAAGGCTTCTCTTGGAATTCTGTAGGTCTTTGGTGATTATGTACTTCACGTGTGTTTGTATATCTCTGTCAACCCCAGTATCCTAATATATCCAATCTTTACAACTTTCCAGTTGGTTAAGCATAAGTTTGTGTAATAAATCTGTGATTCCTGTTATCTGTGGAAATATCTTCGTTGGTATCCATTTCTAGGTAACACCTATAACTGATATCATAGGATACGTGTCTTTCGCTTTGTGACTTACTTCAAGTTGTGTGATCACCTCCAGAGTCATCTACGGTTCTTCAAACTGCTTCGTTTCATGTTTTTTCCATGGCTCATATTCCATCTGTACACGTGCCAGTTCTCCTTTGTCCATTCGTATCTTGATGGACTTTTTGGTTGTTTCCATGTCTTGGCGATTGTAATACTGCTGCAGGGCAGTTTTGCCTGAATGTGTCATTCCATTTCCGTCTTCCTAGGTTATAGGCCAAGGAGTGGGCCTGCGGGATCATATGGTATCTCAGTGTTTACCTTTTAAAGGCTGCTCCATTCTCTTTTCGTTAGTGGCACTTACCAGTTTACGAGCCACTTAAAGGTGAGAGTGCATTTGCTCACAACCTCTTCAGCATGTATTCTTTGTATTTCTTTGCTGAGGGTCATTCTGACCGGTGTGAGCTGATACCATTTTGTGGCTGGATTTGCATATGTCTAATAATTCCTTACATTGAGCTTATAGCCATGCATTTTTTATTGTTTTTTAAAGAGTGAGTACAGCTTACCTATTCAAATAGTTTCTTGAAGTATGCGGCATAGTTTGAATTTATTTTGCCATTACCTCCCTCAACACATTTTGCTGGCAGGTGTCATTTATAGCCCTGCAGTCCTTGTGAATACGAAGTGACCTTTAGCACAGGTTGTAAAACTGCTGTTGCGGCAAACGGCCACAGGGCGGCAGCATTTCTACATTGCCTACTCTAGTTACTAGGGAAACAGTACCTTCTGGGAAGTAGTGTTCCTTGGTTGTAAATTAGAGTGGAATGTGCCCGGGTAAACACACAAAGCTTATGTCTCCTTAGTTATGTTTGTTTTTTATATTGACTGTATTTATTGTATCGGAGTAATACTCCGTTGTGTACACGGACCACTTCTTTTTCGTGCATTCATCGGTTGATGGACCTTTTGGTTGTTCCAAGTCTTGGCTAGGGTAAATAGAGCTGCAGTGTAGGATTGTCAACGTGTGTCTTTTTGATTCTGGTCTTCTCAGGTGATAGAGCCAGTAGTGGGCCGACCAGATCATATGGTAGCTCAATTTTGACCTCCTTTCTGTTCTCACTACTGGCTGTTACCATTTGACATCCCAGCAGCAGCTAGAGGGTATACAGTTGTCTAAAACCCCTTGAGCATTTATTGTTTGGAGATTTTTGGCTGATGATCATTCTGACTGTTGTCACGTAAACGTTTTTGTAGATTGCATTTGCATGTCTTTAGTAATTCCTGATGTGGAGCTTTTTCCACGGCCTTTTTTGTTAAACGAAAATAAAGAAAAAGAGAAAGAATGTGAGTTAAATGTGCCTCTTGAAATCGTCTTCTTGAAAGATTGCCCTCTTTTGAATTTTTTCGTCGATATTCGAACCCAGGATTTTTTTGAGGGCAGGTGTCATTTACAGAGGTGCCATTCTTGTGGATAGTAAGAGACCCTGAATGCTGTGTTTAAAGCTGCTTTTGCAGGAGACAGTCACAAGGCTGTGGCATGTCTCCGTTCCCAAATCTGGTTACTAGGGCAAAAGAGCCTTCCTAGGTGTAATGTTCCAACCTGTAAGTTAGAATGGAATGGGCCAGGAAAAACCCCCATGAGTTTATGTCTCATTACTTCTTGTTGGTTTTCTTAATTTGATTTTTATTTGTTATCACAGCAAATTTGATTACAATGTTTTGTTTGTTCTGGGTGTGCAAGATGTGGTTCTTTCACATATATGCCTATTATCTGTTCACCTTCGGATCCATTTCCCATGTGGGTTAGGACACAATGTTGAGTAGTCTTCTCTTGGTATTCCATAGGTCCTTGGTGCTTATATATTTCACATGTGTTGGTGTAGCTCTGTTTCCCACAATATGCTAAGTTATCCAGTCCTCAAACCTTTCCATTTGGTTAACCATACGTTTGTTGATCGAATCTTTGATTGCCTTGCTCTGTGAAAAATCTTCATTGGTATCAATTTTCAGGTAACACCATTAAGTGATATCATAGGATATGTGTCCTTCGCCCTCTGACTTACTTCATGTTGTGATTACCTCCAGGCTCATCTATGGTGCTGCAAACGGCATTGTTTCATTTTTTTCCTTGGCTACTATTCCATCTGTACATGTACCGGCTCTCCTTTTCCATTCATCTTTGGATGGACTTTTTGGTAGCTTCCCTGTCTTGCCTACTGTCATACTGTTGCAGTGCAGCTTTGCCTGCCTGTGTCTTTCTAATTGTGTCTTCTTAGGTCATAGGCCCGGGAGCGTGCCTGCTGAATCCTATGGTGCCTCAATGGGTATCTGTTAAAGGCAGGTCCGTTCTGTTTTCATTAGTGGCTCTTCCCAGTTTAGTCCCACTTAGAGATGAGGGTACGCCTTTCTCCACAGCCCCTTCAGCATTTACTGTTTGCAGAATTTTTGCTGATGGTCATTCTGACCGGTGTGAGCTGATACGTTTGTGAAGATTGGATTTGCATATCTTTAACGTTTCCTCATGATGAGCATTTTTCCATGACTTTTTTGTTGTTGTTGCTGTTAAAAAGAAAATAAAACACCAGTGTGTGTAAAATATACCTCTTGAAATTGTCTTCTTGAAACCTTGCCCTCTTTTGAAACTTTTGCTCGATTTTCGACCGCAGGATTTTTTTTGAAGGCGTGTGTCACTTACAAGTTTGCAATCGTTGTTAATATTTAGTGACCATTAGCACTGGGTTGAATGCTGCTGCTGTGGGAAACGGCCGCACGGCGGCAGCGTTTCTCCTTTCCCAAACCTTGTTACTAGGGCAGCAGAGCTTTCCTGGAACTCGTGTTCCTAGGTTGTAAATTAGAATGGAATGTGTCATGAAAAAAAACGCGTAAGTTTATGTCTCAGGACATCTTTTTCATTGTTATAATTTAATTTTTTCAATCAGGGTAATGATTAGAATATTATTTGTTCTAGGTGTACACACTCTGGTTCATTTCTAAAATATATATATATATATATTCACACACACATACATATATATATTCATGTACAGATCCTCTTCCCATGTAAATTAATACAGAGTGTTCAGTAGACCTCCCTTCGTATATGGTGAGTCTCTTATATATATGTATTTCATATGTATTTGTGTACATATGGCAGCCCTACCCTTAATTTGCCCATTGCTCCCACCTTTCATTTTAGATAACCATAGTTGTGTTCTAAGTGTGTGTCTTTCTCTGTGGAAATAAGTTCATTTGTATCAGTTGTTAGATGCCACCCAGAAGTGATATCATAAGATATTTGTCTTTTGCTTTCCGACTTACCTCGTGTCCTGTGATTATCTCTAGGATCACCTGTGGTGCAGCAAAGAGCAGTGTTTCATTGTTTTCCACGGCTGATATTCCACTGTGCACATGGACCACTTCTTCTTTGTCCACTCATCTGCTGATGGCCATTTTGGTCGCTACCATGTCTTGGCTTTTGTGCATATTGCTGCAGTGCACCTTTGCCAGCCTGTGTCTTCTCGACTCTGTCTGCTCGGGTGAAAGGCCCAGCGGTGGGCCTGCTGGATTGAATGGTACCTCAATTTTTGCTTTGAAACACAGTTCCTTTGTGTTCTCATTATTGGCTGTTACTCCTTTACACCTCAACAGCAGCGAGAGGGTACACAGTTCTCTAAAACCTCTTCAGCATTGATTGTTTGTAGACTTTCTGCTTATGGTCATTCGAGTGGTGTGCGTTGAGACCTTTTCATAGATTAGATTGGCATGAGTCTAATAATTCCTGATGTTGAACTTTTAAACATTTCCCTTTTTATTTGTAAAGAGTGTGTAAAACTTACCTCTCATAGGATCTTCTTGAAAACTTTGCTCTCTTTTAAGCTTTTTGGCCACTCCCTACCTCAGAACATTTTTTTGAGGGCAGGTGTCCTTTACAGCCCTGAGTCCTTGTGAGTATTAAGTGACCATCAGCCGTGGTTTAGAGCCGCTCTTGCGGGAATCGGCCACAAGGCGGCACAATTTCTCCATTTACAACTCAGGGCATTTGGGCAACAGAGGCTTCCTGGAAATCGTGTTAGTAGGCTGTAAATTAGAGTGGAATGTGCCAAGGCAAACCCCTAACAGCTTATATCTCCTTACTCTTGTTTGTTTTTTAAATGTAATTTTTCTTTTTCCTCAGAGCAAATGAGATAAAAATGTTGTGTATGTTCTAGGTGTACAGAATCTGGTTCATTATATCTATGTATCTATCTATTCATCTTTGCCTCCTTTCCCATGGACGTTATTACAGAGTGTTGAGTGGACCTCTCTTGGTATTCCATAGGTCTTTGGTGATTCTAGGTTTCATAGGTATTAGTATAGGGCTGACACCCCCATATCCTAATTTATCCATTCTTACCACCTTTCCGTTTGGTTAAACATAATCTTGATTTCTTAATCCATGAGTGTCCTTTTCTTCGAAATAAGTTCATGGGTATCATTTTTTAGGTAACACGTATAAGTGATATCATAGGATATCTTCCTTTCGCTTTCTTTCTCACTTCAAGGTGTGTGATTATCTCTGGGTCCTTCTATGGTGGTGCAAACAGCACTGTTTCATGCTTTTCCATGGCTCATGTTCCACTGTGTACATGGACCACTTCTTCTTTGTCCATTCATCTGTTGATGGCCATTTTGGTTGCTTCCAAGTCTTGGCTGTGGTAAATATCACTGCAGTGTAGGATTGCCAGCCTGTGTCTTTTGGATTCTGGTCTTCTCAGGTGAGAGGCACAGCAGTGGGTCTACCAGACCCTATGGTAGCTCAATTTTTCCCTTGAAACGCATGTTCTTTCTGTTGTAACTACTGGCTGTTACCAGTTTTCCTCCCACCAGCAGCTACAGGGTACACAGAGTTCTCTAAAACCCGTTCAGCATGTATTGTTTGTGGACTGTTTTGCTGATGATCATTCTGACTGTTGTGAGGTGAACGTTTTCATAGATTGGATTTGCGTGTCTTTATTAATTTCTGATGTTAAGCATTTTTTCCATGCCCTTGCTTTGGTGAAAGAAAAAAAAAGAGAAGAAAAGCCAAAATGTGTGTAAAACATGCCTCTTGAAATTGTCTTCTTGAAAGGTTGCCTCTTTTGAAGTTTTTGGTCGATTTTCGACCCCAGAATGTTTTTTTGAGGACAGGTGTCATTTACAGGCCTGCAATTGAGGTGAATTTTAACTGACCATTTGCACTGGGTTTAAAGCTGCTGCTGTTGGAGGAAGGCCGAAATGCTGCAGGATTTCTCCACTCTCAAATCTGGTTACTAGGTCAGCAGAGCCTTCCTGGGAGCTGTGTTCCAAGGTTGGAAGTTAGAATGGCATGAGCCAGGAAGAACATCCATAATTTTCTGCCCCATTGTTTCTTGTTCATTTTTTTAATATAATCTTTTATGATAGCAAATTTGATTGTAACGTTTGCTTTGTTCTAGGTGTGCAAGATGTGTTTGTTTTTTACACCGAGACATATATGTATTCATCTTGGGATCCATTTGCCACGTAGGTTATGACACAGTGTTGAGAAGGCTTCTCTTGGAATTCTGTAGGTCTTTGGTGATTATGTACTTCACGTGTGTTTGTATATCTCTGTCAACCCCAGTATCCTAATATATCCAATCTTTACAACTTTCCAGTTGGTTAAGCATAAGTTTGTGTAATAAATCTGTGATTCCTGTTATCTGTGGAAATATCTTCGTTGGTATCCATTTCTAGGTAACACCTATAACTGATATCATAGGATACGTGTCTTTCGCTTTGTGACTTACTTCAAGTTGTGTGATCACCTCCAGAGTCATCTACGGTTCTTCAAACTGCTTCGTTTCATGTTTTTTCCATGGCTCATATTCCATCTGTACACGTGCCAGTTCTCCTTTGTCCATTCGTATCTTGATGGACTTTTTGGTTGTTTCCATGTCTTGGCGATTGTAATACTGCTGCAGGGCAGTTTTGCCTGAATGTGTCATTCCATTTCCGTCTTCCTAGGTTATAGGCCAAGGAGTGGGCCTGCGGGATCATATGGTATCTCAGTGTTTACCTTTTAAAGGCTGCTCCATTCTCTTTTCGTTAGTGGCACTTACCAGTTTACGAGCCACTTAAAGGTGAGAGTGCATTTGCTCACAACCTCTTCAGCATGTATTCTTTGTATTTCTTTGCTGAGGGTCATTCTGACCGGTGTGAGCTGATACCATTTTGTGGCTGGATTTGCATATGTCTAATAATTCCTTACATTGAGCTTATAGCCATGCATTTTTTATTGTTTTTTAAAGAGTGAGTACAGCTTACCTATTCAAATAGTTTCTTGAAGTATGCGGCATAGTTTGAATTTATTTTGCCATTACCTCCCTCAACACATTTTGCTGGCAGGTGTCATTTATAGCCCTGCAGTCCTTGTGAATACGAAGTGACCTTTAGCACAGGTTGTAAAACTGCTGTTGCGGCAAACGGCCACAGGGCGGCAGCATTTCTACATTGCCTATTCTAGTTACTAGGGAAACAGTACCTTCTGGGAAGTAGTGTTCCTTGGTTGTAAATTAGAGTGGAATGTGCCCGGGTAAACACACAAAGCTTATGTCTCCTTAGTTATGTTTGTTTTTTATATTGACTGTATTTATTGTATCGGAGTAATACTCCGTTGTGTACACGGACCACTTCTTTTTCGTGCATTCATCGGTTGATGGACCTTTTGGTTGTTCCAAGTCTTGGCTAGGGTAAATAGAGCTGCAGTGTAGGATTGTCAACGTGTGTCTTTTTGATTCTGGTCTTCTCAGGTGATAGAGCCAGTAGTGGGCCGCCCAGATCATATGGTAGCTCAATTTTGACCTCCTTTCTGTTCTCACTACTGGCTGTTACCATTTGACATCCCAGCAGCAGCTAGAGGGTATACAGTTGTCTAAAACCCCTTGAGCATTTATTGTTTGGAGATTTTTGGCTGATGATCATTCTGACTGTTGTCACGTAAACGTTTTTGTAGATTGCATTTGCATGTCTTTAGTAATTCCTGATGTGGAGCTTTTTCCACGGCCTTTTTTGTTAAACGAAAATAAAGAAAAAGAGAAAGAATGTGAGTTAAATGTGCCTCTTGAAATCGTCTTCTTGAAAGATTGCCCTCTTTTGAATTTTTTCGTCGATATTCGAACCCAGGATTTTTTTGAGGGCAGGTGTCATTTACAGAGGTGCCATTCTTGTGGATAGTAAGAGACCCTGAATGCTGTGTTTAAAGCTGCTTTTGCAGGAGACAGTCACAAGGCTGTGGCATGTCTCCGTTCCCAAATCTGGTTACTAGGGCAAAAGAGCCTTCCTAGGTGTAATGTTCCAACCTGTAAGTTAGAATGGAATGGGCCAGGAAAAACCCCCATGAGTTTATGTCTCATTACTTCTTGTTGGTTTTCTTAATTTGATTTTTATTTGTTATCACAGCAAATTTGATTACAATGTTTTGTTTGTTCTGGGTGTGCAAGATGTGGTTCTTTCACATATATGCCTATTATCTGTTCACCTTCGGATCCATTTCCCATGTGGGTTAGGACACAATGTTGAGTAGTCTTCTCTTGGTATTCCATAGGTCTTTGGTGCTTATATATTTCACATGTGTTGGTGTAGCTCTGTTTCCCACAATATGCTAATTTATCCAGTCCTCAAACCTTTCCATTTGGTTAACCATACGTTTGTTGATCGAATCTTTGATTGCCTTGCTCTGTGAAAAATCTTCATTGGTATCAATTTTCAGGTAACACCATTAAGTGATATCACAGGATATGTGTCCTTCGCCCTCTGACTTACTTCATGTTGTGATTACCTCCAGGCTCATCTATGGTGCTGCAAACGGCATTGTTTCATTTTTTTCCTTGGCTACTATTCCATCTGTACATGTACCAGTTCTCCTTTTCCATTCATCTTTGGATGGACTTTTTGGTAGCTTCCCTGTCTTGCCTACTGTCATACTGTTGCAGTGCAGCTTTGCCTGCCTGTGTCTTTCTAATTGTGTCTTCTTAGGTCATAGGCCCGGGAGCGTGCCTGCTGAATCCTATGGTGCCTCAATGGGTATCTGTTAAAGGCAGGTCCGTTCTGTTTTCATTAGTGGCTCTTCCCAGTTTAGTCCCACTTAGAGATGAGGGTACGCCTTTCTCCACAGCCCCTTCAGCATTTACTGTTTGCAGAATTTTTGCTGATGGTCATTCTGACCGGTGTGAGCTGATACGTTTGTGAAGATTGGATTTGCATATCTTTAACGTTTCCTCATGATGAGCATTTTTCCATGACTTTTTTGTTGTTGTTGCTGTTAAAAAGAAAATAAAACACCAGTGTGTGTAAAATATACCTCTTGAAATTGTCTTCTTGAAACCTTGCCCTCTTTTGAAACTTTTGCTCGATTTTCGACCGCAGGATTTTTTTTGAAGGCGTGTGTCACTTACAAGTTTGCAATCGTTGTTAATATTTAGTGACCATTAGCACTGGGTTGAATGCTGCTGCTGTGGGAAACGGCCGCACGGCGGCAGCGTTTCTCCTTTCCCAAACCTTGTTACTAGGGCAGCAGAGCTTTCCTGGAACTCGTGTTCCTAGGTTGTAAATTAGAATGGAATGTGTCATGAAAAAAAACGCGTAAGTTTATGTCTCAGGACATCTTTTTCATTGTTATAATTTAATTTTTTCAATCAGGGTAATGATTAGAATATTATTTGTTCTAGGTGTACACACTCTGGTTCATTTCTAAAATATATATATATATATATTCACACACACATACATATATATATTCATGTACAGATCCTCTTCCCATGTAAATTAATACAGAGTGTTCAGTAGACCTCCCTTCGTATATGGTGAGTCTCTTATATATATGTATTTCATATGTATTTGTGTACATATGGCAGCCCTACCCTTAATTTGCCCATTGCTCCCACCTTTCATTTTAGATAACCATAGTTGTGTTCTAAGTGTGTGTCTTTCTCTGTGGAAATAAGTTCATTTGTATCAGTTGTTAGATGCCACCCAGAAGTGATATCATAAGATATTTGTCTTTTGCTTTCCGACTTACCTCGTGTCCTGTGATTATCTCTAGGATCACCTGTGGTGCAGCAAAGAGCAGTGTTTCATTGTTTTCCACGGCTGATATTCCACTGTGCACATGGACCACTTCTTCTTTGTCCACTCATCTGCTGATGGCCATTTTGGTCGCTACCATGTCTTGGCTTTTGTGCATATTGCTGCAGTGCACCTTTGCCAGCCTGTGTCTTCTCGACTCTGTCTGCTCGGGTGAAAGGCCCAGCGGTGGGCCTGCTGGATTGAATGGTACCTCAATTTTTGCTTTGAAACACAGTTCCTTTGTGTTCTCATTATTGGCTGTTACTCCTTTACACCTCAACAGCAGCGAGAGGGTACACAGTTCTCTAAAACCTCTTCAGCATTGATTGTTTGTAGACTTTCTGCTTATGGTCATTCGAGTGGTGTGCGTTGAGACCTTTTCATAGATTAGATTGGCATGAGTCTAATAATTCCTGATGTTGAACTTTTAAACATTTCCCTTTTTATTTGTAAAGAGTGTGTAAAACTTACCTCTCATAGGATCTTCTTGAAAACTTTGCTCTCTTTTAAGCTTTTTGGCCACTCCCTACCTCAGAACATTTTTTTGAGGGCAGGTGTCCTTTACAGCCCTGAGTCCTTGTGAGTATTAAGTGACCATCAGCCGTGGTTTAGAGCCGCTCTTGCGGGAATCGGCCACAAGGCGGCACAATTTCTCCATTTACAACTCAGGGCATTTGGGCAACAGAGGCTTCCTGGAAATCGTGTTAGTAGGCTGTAAATTAGAGTGGAATGTGCCAAGGCAAACCCCTAACAGCTTATATCTCCTTACTCTTGTTTGTTTTTTAAATGTAATTTTTCTTTTTCCTCAGAGCAAATGAGATAAAAATGTTGTGTATGTTCTAGGTGTACAGAATCTGGTTCATTATATCTATGTATCTATCTATTCATCTTTGCCTCCTTTCCCATGGACGTTATTACAGAGTGTTGAGTGGACCTCTCTTGGTATTCCATAGGTCTTTGGTGATTCTAGGTTTCATAGGTATTAGTATAGGGCTGACACCCCCATATCCTAATTTATCCATTCTTACCACCTTTCCGTTTGGTTAAACATAATCTTGATTTCTTAATCCATGAGTGTCCTTTTCTTCGAAATAAGTTCATGGGTATCATTTTTTAGGTAACACGTATAAGTGATATCATAGGATATCTTCCTTTCGCTTTCTTTCTCACTTCAAGGTGTGTGATTATCTCTGGGTCCTTCTATGGTGGTGCAAACAGCACTGTTTCATGCTTTTCCATGGCTCATGTTCCACTGTGTACATGGACCACTTCTTCTTTGTCCATTCATCTGTTGATGGCCATTTTGGTTGCTTCCAAGTCTTGGCTGTGGTAAATATCACTGCAGTGTAGGATTGCCAGCCTGTGTCTTTTGGATTCTGGTCTTCTCAGGTGAGAGGCACAGCAGTGGGTCTACCAGACCCTATGGTAGCTCAATTTTTCCCTTGAAACGCATGTTCTTTCTGTTGTAACTACTGGCTGTTACCAGTTTTCCTCCCACCAGCAGCTACAGGGTACACAGAGTTCTCTAAAACCCGTTCAGCATGTATTGTTTGTGGACTGTTTTGCTGATGATCATTCTGACTGTTGTGAGGTGAACGTTTTCATAGATTGGATTTGCGTGTCTTTATTAATTTCTGATGTTAAGCATTTTTTCCATGCCCTTGCTTTGGTGAAAGAAAAAAAAAGAGAAGAAAAGCCAAAATGTGTGTAAAACATGCCTCTTGAAATTGTCTTCTTGAAAGGTTGCCTCTTTTGAAGTTTTTGGTCGATTTTCGACCCCGGAATGTTTTTTTGAGGACAGGTGTCATTTACAGGCCTGCAATTGAGGTGAATTTTAACTGACCATTTGCACTGGGTTTAAAGCTGCTGCTGTTGGAGGAAGGCCGAAATGCTGCAGGATTTCTCCACTCTCAAATCTGGTTACTAGGTCAGCAGAGCCTTCCTGGGAGCTGTGTTCCAAGGTTGGAAGTTAGAATGGCATGAGCCAGGAAGAACATCCATAATTTTCTGCCCCATTGTTTCTTGTTCATTTTTTTAATATAATCTTTTATGATAGCAAATTTGATTGTAACGTTTGCTTTGTTCTAGGTGTGCAAGATGTGTTTGTTTTTTACACCGAGACATATATGTATTCATCTTGGGATCCATTTGCCACGTAGGTTATGACACAGTGTTGAGAAGGCTTCTCTTGGAATTCTGTAGGTCTTTGGTGATTATGTACTTCACGTGTGTTTGTATATCTCTGTCAACCCCAGTATCCTAATATATCCAATCTTTACAACTTTCCAGTTGGTTAAGCATAAGTTTGTGTAATAAATCTGTGATTCCTGTTATCTGTGGAAATATCTTCGTTGGTATCCATTTCTAGGTAACACCTATAACTGATATCATAGGATACGTGTCTTTCGCTTTGTGACTTACTTCAAGTTGTGTGATCACCTCCAGAGTCATCTACGGTTCTTCAAACTGCTTCGTTTCATGTTTTTTCCATGGCTCATATTCCATCTGTACACGTGCCAGTTCTCCTTTGTCCATTCGTATCTTGATGGACTTTTTGGTTGTTTCCATGTCTTGGCGATTGTAATACTGCTGCAGGGCAGTTTTGCCTGAATGTGTCATTCCATTTCCGTCTTCCTAGGTTATAGGCCAAGGAGTGGGCCTGCGGGATCATATGGTATCTCAGTGTTTACCTTTTAAAGGCTGCTCCATTCTCTTTTCGTTAGTGGCACTTACCAGTTTACGAGCCACTTAAAGGTGAGAGTGCATTTGCTCACAACCTCTTCAGCATGTATTCTTTGTATTTCTTTGCTGAGGGTCATTCTGACCGGTGTGAGCTGATACCATTTTGTGGCTGGATTTGCATATGTCTAATAATTCCTTACATTGAGCTTATAGCCATGCATTTTTTATTGTTTTTTAAAGAGTGAGTACAGCTTACCTATTCAAATAGTTTCTTGAAGTATGCGGCATAGTTTGAATTTATTTTGCCATTACCTCCCTCAACACATTTTGCTGGCAGGTGTCATTTATAGCCCTGCAGTCCTTGTGAATACGAAGTGACCTTTAGCACAGGTTGTAAAACTGCTGTTGCGGCAAACGGCCACAGGGCGGCAGCATTTCTACATTGCCTATTCTAGTTACTAGGGAAACAGTACCTTCTGGGAAGTAGTGTTCCTTGGTTGTAAATTAGAGTGGAATGTGCCCGGGTAAACACACAAAGCTTATGTCTCCTTAGTTATGTTTGTTTTTTATATTGACTGTATTTATTGTATCGGAGTAATACTCCGTTGTGTACACGGACCACTTCTTTTTCGTGCATTCATCGGTTGATGGACCTTTTGGTTGTTCCAAGTCTTGGCTAGGGTAAATAGAGCTGCAGTGTAGGATTGTCAACGTGTGTCTTTTTGATTCTGGTCTTCTCAGGTGATAGAGCCAGTAGTGGGCCGCCCAGATCATATGGTAGCTCAATTTTGACCTCCTTTCTGTTCTCACTACTGGCTGTTACCATTTGACATCCCAGCAGCAGCTAGAGGGTATACAGTTGTCTAAAACCCCTTGAGCATTTATTGTTTGGAGATTTTTGGCTGATGATCATTCTGACTGTTGTCACGTAAACGTTTTTGTAGATTGCATTTGCATGTCTTTAGTAATTCCTGATGTGGAGCTTTTTCCACGGCCTTTTTTGTTAAACGAAAATAAAGAAAAAGAGAAAGAATGTGAGTTAAATGTGCCTCTTGAAATCGTCTTCTTGAAAGATTGCCCTCTTTTGAATTTTTTCGTCGATATTCGAACCCAGGATTTTTTTGAGGGCAGGTGTCATTTACAGAGGTGCCATTCTTGTGGATAGTAAGAGACCCTGAATGCTGTGTTTAAAGCTGCTTTTGCAGGAGACAGTCACAAGGCTGTGGCATGTCTCCGTTCCCAAATCTGGTTACTAGGGCAAAAGAGCCTTCCTAGGTGTAATGTTCCAACCTGTAAGTTAGAATGGAATGGGCCAGGAAAAACCCCCATGAGTTTATGTCTCATTACTTCTTGTTGGTTTTCTTAATTTGATTTTTATTTGTTATCACAGCAAATTTGATTACAATGTTTTGTTTGTTCTGGGTGTGCAAGATGTGGTTCTTTCACATATATGCCTATTATCTGTTCACCTTCGGATCCATTTCCCATGTGGGTTAGGACACAATGTTGAGTAGTCTTCTCTTGGTATTCCATAGGTCTTTGGTGCTTATATATTTCACATGTGTTGGTGTAGCTCTGTTTCCCACAATATGCTAATTTATCCAGTCCTCAAACCTTTCCATTTGGTTAACCATACGTTTGTTGATCGAATCTTTGATTGCCTTGCTCTGTGAAAAATCTTCATTGGTATCAATTTTCAGGTAACACCATTAAGTGATATCACAGGATATGTGTCCTTCGCCCTCTGACTTACTTCATGTTGTGATTACCTCCAGGCTCATCTATGGTGCTGCAAACGGCATTGTTTCATTTTTTTCCTTGGCTACTATTCCATCTGTACATGTACCAGTTCTCCTTTTCCATTCATCTTTGGATGGACTTTTTGGTAGCTTCCCTGTCTTGCCTACTGTCATACTGTTGCAGTGCAGCTTTGCCTGCCTGTGTCTTTCTAATTGTGTCTTCTTAGGTCATAGGCCCGGGAGCGTGCCTGCTGAGTCCTATGGTGCCTCAATGGGTATCTGTTAAAGGCAGGTCCGTTCTGTTTTCATTAGTGGCTCTTCCCAGTTTAGTCCCACTTAGAGATGAGGGTACGCCTTTCTCCACAGCCCCTTCAGCATTTACTGTTTGCAGAATTTTTGCTGATGGTCATTCTGACCGGTGTCAGCTGATACGTTTGTGAAGATTGGATTTGCATATCTTTAACGTTTCCTCATGATGAGCATTTTTCCATGACTTTTTTGTTGTTGTTGCTGTTAAAAAGAAAATAAAACACCAGTGTGTGTAAAATATACCTCTTGAAATTGTCTTCTTGAAACCTTGCCCTCTTTTGAAACTTTTGCTCGATTTTCGACCGCAGGATTTTTTTTGAAGGCGTGTGTCACTTACAAGTTTGCAATCGTTGTTAATATTTAGTGACCATTAGCACTGGGTTGAATGCTGCTGCTGTGGGAAACGGCCGCACGGCGGCAGCGTTTCTCCTTTCCCAAACCTTGTTACTAGGGCAGCAGAGCTTTCCTGGAACTCGTGTTCCTAGGTTGTAAATTAGAATGGAATGTGTCATGAAAAAAAACGCGTAAGTTTATGTCTCAGGACATCTTTTTCATTGTTATAATTTAATTTTTTCAATCAGGGTAATGATTAGAATATTATTTGTTCTAGGTGTACACACTCTGGTTCATTTCTAAAATATATATATATATATTCACACACACATACATATATATATTCATGTACAGATCCTCTTCCCATGTAAATTAATACAGAGTGTTCAGTAGACCTCCCTTCGTATATGGTGAGTCTCTTATATATATGTATTTCATATGTATTTGTGTACGTATGGCAGCCCTACCCTTAATTTGCCCATTGCTCCCACCTTTCGTTTTAGATAACCATAGTTGTGTTCTAAGTGTGTGTCTTTCTCTGTGGAAATAAGTTCATTTGTATCAGTTGTTAGATGCCACCCAGAAGTGATATCATAAGATATTTGTCTTTTGCTTTCCGACTTACCTCGTGTCCTGTGATTATCTCTAGGATCACCTGTGGTGCAGCAAAGAGCAGTGTTTCATTGTTTTCCACGGCTGATATTCCACTGTGCACATGGACCACTTCTTCTTTGTCCACTCATCTGCTGATGGCCATTTTGGTCGCTACCATGTCTTGGCTTTTGTGCATATTGCTGCAGTGCACCTTTGCCAGCCTGTGTCTTCTCGACTCTGGTCTGCTCGGGTGAAAGGCCCAGCGGTGGGCCTGCTGGATTGAATGGTACCTCAATTTTTGCTTTGAAACACAGTTCCTTTGTGTTCTCATTATTGGCTCTTACTCCTTTACACCTCAACAGCAGCGAGAGGGTACACAGTTCTCTAAAACCTCTTCAGCATTGATTGTTTGTAGACTTTCTGCTTATGGTCATTCGAGTGGTGTGCGTTGAGACCTTTTCATAGATTAGATTGGCATGAGTCTAATAATTCCTGATGTTGAACTTTTATCCATTTCCCTTTTTATTTGTAAAGAGTGTGTAAAACTTACCTCTCATAGGATCTTCTTGAAAACTTTGCTCTCTTTTAAGCTTTTTGGCCACTCCCTACCTCAGAACATTTTTTTGAGGGCAGGTGTCCTTTACAGCCCTGAGTCCTTGTGAGTATTAAGTGACCATCAGCCGTGGTTTAGAGCCGCTCTTGCGGGAATCGGCCACAAGGCGGCACAATTTCTCCATTTACAACTCAGGGCATTTGGGCAACAGAGGCTTCCTGGAAATCGTGTTAGTAGGCTGTAAATTAGAGTGGAATGTGCCAAGGCAAACCCCTAACAGCTTATATCTCCTTACTCTTGTTTGTTTTTTAAATGTAAGTTTTCTTTTTCCTCAGAGCAAATGAGATAAAAATGTTGTGTATGTTCTAGGTGTACAGAATCTGGTTCATTATATCTATGTATCTATCTATTCATCTTTGCCTCCTTTCCCATGGACGTTATTACAGAGTGTTGAGTGGACCTCTCTTGGTATTCCATAGGTCTTTGGTGATTCTAGGTTTCATAGGTATTAGTATAGGGCTGACACCCCCATATCCTAATTTATCCATTCTTACCACCTTTCCGTTTGGTTAAACATAATCTTGATTTCTTAATCCATGAGTGTCCTTTTCTTCGAAATAAGTTCATGGGTATCATTTTTTAGGTAACACGTATAAGTGATATCATAGGATATCTTCCTTTCGCTTTCTTTCTCACTTCAAGGTGTGTGATTATCTCTGGGTCCTTCTATGGTGGTGCAAACAGCACTGTTTCATGCTTTTCCATGGCTCATGTTCCACTGTGTACATGGACCACTTCTTCTTTGTCCATTCATCTGTTGATGGCCATTTTGGTTGCTTCCAAGTCTTGGCTGTGGTAAATATCACTGCAGTGTAGGATTGCCAGCCTGTGTCTTTTGGATTCTGGTCTTCTCAGGTGAGAGGCACAGCAGTGGGTCTACCAGACCCTATGGTAGCTCAATTTTTCCCTTGAAACGCATGTTCTTTCTGTTGTAACTACTGGCTGTTACCAGTTTTCCTCCCACCAGCAGCTACAGGGTACACAGAGTTCTCTAAAACCCGTTCAGCATGTATTGTTTGTGGACTGTTTTGCTGATGATCATTCTGACTGTTGTGAGGTGAACGTTTTCATAGATTGGATTTGCGTGTCTTTATTAATTTCTGATGTTAAGCATTTTTTCCATGCCCTTGCTTTGGTGAAAGAAAAAAAAAAGAGAAGAAAAGCCAAAATGTGTGTAAAACATGCCTCTTGAAATTGTCTTCTTGAAAGGTTGCCTCTTTTGAAGTTTTTGGTCGATTTTCGACCCCAGAATGTTTTTTTGAGGACAGGTGTCATTTACAGGCCTGCAATTGAGGTGAATTTTAACTGACCATTTGCACTGGGTTTAAAGCTGCTGCTGTTGGAGGAAGGCCGAAATGCTGCAGGATTTCTCCACTCTCAAATCTGGTTACTAGGTCAGCAGAGCCTTCCTGGGAGCTGTGTTCCAAGGTTGGAAGTTAGAATGGCATGAGCCAGGAAGAACATCCATAATTTTCTGCCCCATTGTTTCTTGTTCATTTTTTTAATATAATCTTTTATGATAGCAAATTTGATTGTAACGTTTGCTTTGTTCTAGGTGTGCAAGATGTGTTTGTTTTTTACACCGAGACATATATGTATTCATCTTGGGATCCATTTGCCACGTAGGTTATGACACAGTGTTGAGAAGGCTTCTCTTGGAATTCTGTAGGTCTTTGGTGATTATGTACTTCACGTGTGTTTGTATATCTCTGTCAACCCCAGTATCCTAATATATCCAATCTTTACAACTTTCCAGTTGGTTAAGCAGAAGTTTGTGTAATAAATCTGTGATTCCTGTTATCTGTGGAAATATCTTCGTTGGTATCCATTTCTAGGTAACACCTATAACTGATATCATAGGATACGTGTCTTTCGCTTTGTGACTTACTTCAAGTTGTGTGATCACCTCCAGAGTCATCTACGGTTCTTCAAACTGCTTCGTTTCATGTTTTTTCCATGGCTCATATTCCATCTGTACACGTGCCAGTTCTCCTTTGTCCATTCGTATCTTGATGGACTTTTTGGTTGTTTCCATGTCTTGGCGATTGTAATACTGCTGCAGGGCAGTTTTGCCTGAATGTGTCATTCCATTTCCGTCTTCCTAGGTTATAGGCCAAGGAGTGGGCCTGCGGGATCATATGGTATCTCAGTGTTTACCTTTTAAAGGCTGCTCCATTCTCTTTTCGTTAGTGGCACTTACCAGTTTACGAGCCACTTAAAGGTGAGAGTGCATTTGCTCACAACCTCTTCAGCATGTATTCTTTGTATTTCTTTGCTGAGGGTCATTCTGACCGGTGTGAGCTGATACCATTTTGTGGCTGGATTTGCATATGTCTAATAATTCCTTACATTGAGCTTATAGCCATGCATTTTTTATTGTTTTTTAAAGAGTGAGTACAGCTTACCTATTCAAATAGTTTCTTGAAGTATGCGGCATAGTTTGAATTTATTTTGCCATTACCTCCCTCAACACATTTTGCTGGCAGGTGTCATTTATAGCCCTGCAGTCCTTGTGAATACGAAGTGACCTTTAGCACAGGTTGTAAAACTGCTGTTGCGGCAAACGGCCACAGGGCGGCAGCATTTCTACGTTGCCTACTCTAGTTACTAGGGAAACAGTACCTTCTGGGAAGTAGTGTTCCTTGGTTGTAAATTAGAGTGGAATGTGCCCGGGTAAACACACAAAGCTTATGTCTCCTTAGTTATGTTTGTTTTTTATATTGACTGTATTTATTGTATCGGAGTAATACTCCGTTGTGTACACGGACCACTTCTTTTTCGTGCATTCATCGGTTGATGGACCTTTTGGTTGTTCCAAGTCTTGGCTAGGGTAAATAGAGCTGCAGTGTAGGATTGTCAACGTGTGTCTTTTTGATTCTGGTCTTCTCAGGTGATAGAGCCAGTAGTGGGCCGACCAGATCATATGGTAGCTCAATTTTGACCTCCTTTCTGTTCTCACTACTGGCTGTTACCATTTGACATCCCAGCAGCAGCTAGAGGGTATACAGTTGTCTAAAACCCCTTGAGCATTTATTGTTTGGAGATTTTTGGCTGATGATCATTCTGACTGTTGTCACGTAAACGTTTTTGTAGATTGCATTTGCATGTCTTTAGTAATTCCTGATGTGGAGCTTTTTCCACGGCCTTTTTTGTTAAACGAAAATAAAGAAAAAGAGAAAGAATGTGAGTTAAATGTGCCTCTTGAAATCGTCTTCTTGAAAGATTGCCCTCTTTTGAATTTTTTCGTCGATATTCGAACCCAGGATTTTTTTGAGGGCAGGTGTCATTTACAGAGGTGCCATTCTTGTGGATAGTAAGAGACCCTGAATGCTGTGTTTAAAGCTGCTTTTGCAGGAGACAGTCACAAGGCTGTGGCATGTCTCCGTTCCCAAATCTGGTTACTAGGGCAAAAGAGCCTTCCTAGGTGTAATGTTCCAACCTGTAAGTTAGAATGGAATGGGCCAGGAAAAACCCCCATGAGTTTATGTCTCATTACTTCTTGTTGGTTTTCTTAATTTGATTTTTATTTGTTATCACAGCAAATTTGATTACAATGTTTTGTTTGTTCTGGGTGTGCAAGATGTGGTTCTTTCACATATATGCCTATTATCTGTTCACCTTCGGATCCATTTCCCATGTGGGTTAGGACACAATGTTGAGTAGTCTTCTCTTGGTATTCCATAGGTCTTTGGTGCTTATATATTTCACATGTGTTGGTGTAGCTCTGTTTCCCACAATATGCTAATTTATCCAGTCCTCAAACCTTTCCATTTGGTTAACCATACGTTTGTTGATCGAATCTTTGATTGCCTTGCTCTGTGAAAAATCTTCATTGGTATCAATTTTCAGGTAACACCATTAAGTGATATCACAGGATATGTGTCCTTCGCCCTCTGACTTACTTCATGTTGTGATTACCTCCAGGCTCATCTATGGTGCTGCAAACGGCATTGTTTCATTTTTTTCCTTGGCTACTATTCCATCTGTACATGTACCAGTTCTCCTTTTCCATTCATCTTTGGATGGACTTTTTGGTAGCTTCCCTGTCTTGCCTACTGTCATACTGTTGCAGTGCAGCTTTGCCTGCCTGTGTCTTTCTAATTGTGTCTTCTTAGGTCATAGGCCCGGGAGCGTGCCTGCTGAGTCCTATGGTGCCTCAATGGGTATCTGTTAAAGGCAGGTCCGTTCTGTTTTCATTAGTGGCTCTTCCCAGTTTAGTCCCACTTAGAGATGAGGGTACGCCTTTCTCCACAGCCCCTTCAGCATTTACTGTTTGCAGAATTTTTGCTGATGGTCATTCTGACCGGTGTCAGCTGATACGTTTGTGAAGATTGGATTTGCATATCTTTAACGTTTCCTCATGATGAGCATTTTTCCATGACTTTTTTGTTGTTGTTGCTGTTAAAAAGAAAATAAAACACCAGTGTGTGTAAAATATACCTCTTGAAATTGTCTTCTTGAAACCTTGCCCTCTTTTGAAACTTTTGCTCGATTTTCGACCGCAGGATTTTTTTTGAAGGCGTGTGTCACTTACAAGTTTGCAATCGTTGTTAATATTTAGTGACCATTAGCACTGGGTTGAATGCTGCTGCTGTGGGAAACGGCCGCACGGCGGCAGCGTTTCTCCTTTCCCAAACCTTGTTACTAGGGCAGCAGAGCTTTCCTGGAACTCGTGTTCCTAGGTTGTAAATTAGAATGGAATGTGTCATGAAAAAAAACGCGTAAGTTTATGTCTCAGGACATCTTTTTCATTGTTATAATTTAATTTTTTCAATCAGGGTAATGATTAGAATATTATTTGTTCTAGGTGTACACACTCTGGTTCATTTCTAAAATATATATATATATATTCACACACACATACATATATATATTCATGTACAGATCCTCTTCCCATGTAAATTAATACAGAGTGTTCAGTAGACCTCCCTTCGTATATGGTGAGTCTCTTATATATATGTATTTCATATGTATTTGTGTACGTATGGCAGCCCTACCCTTAATTTGCCCATTGCTCCCACCTTTCGTTTTAGATAACCATAGTTGTGTTCTAAGTGTGTGTCTTTCTCTGTGGAAATAAGTTCATTTGTATCAGTTGTTAGATGCCACCCAGAAGTGATATCATAAGATATTTGTCTTTTGCTTTCCGACTTACCTCGTGTCCTGTGATTATCTCTAGGATCACCTGTGGTGCAGCAAAGAGCAGTGTTTCATTGTTTTCCACGGCTGATATTCCACTGTGCACATGGACCACTTCTTCTTTGTCCACTCATCTGCTGATGGCCATTTTGGTCGCTACCATGTCTTGGCTTTTGTGCATATTGCTGCAGTGCACCTTTGCCAGCCTGTGTCTTCTCGACTCTGGTCTGCTCGGGTGAAAGGCCCAGCGGTGGGCCTGCTGGATTGAATGGTACCTCAATTTTTGCTTTGAAACACAGTTCCTTTGTGTTCTCATTATTGGCTCTTACTCCTTTACACCTCAACAGCAGCGAGAGGATACACAGTTCTCTAAAACCTCTTCAGCATTGATTGTTTGTAGACTTTCTGCTTATGGTCATTCGAGTGGTGTGCGTTGAGACCTTTTCATAGATTAGATTGGCATGAGTCTAATAATTCCTGATGTTGAACTTTTATCCATTTCCCTTTTTATTTGTAAAGAGTGTGTAAAACTTACCTCTCATAGGATCTTCTTGAAAACTTTGCTCTCTTTTAAGCTTTTTGGCCACTCCCTACCTCAGAACATTTTTTTGAGGGCAGGTGTCCTTTACAGCCCTGAGTCCTTGTGAGTATTAAGTGACCATCAGCCGTGGTTTAGAGCCGCTCTTGCGGGAATCGGCCACAAGGCGGCACAATTTCTCCATTTACAACTCAGGGCATTTGGGCAACAGAGGCTTCCTGGAAATCGTGTTAGTAGGCTGTAAATTAGAGTGGAATGTGCCAAGGCAAACCCCTAACAGCTTATATCTCCTTACTCTTGTTTGTTTTTTAAATGTAAGTTTTCTTTTTCCTCAGAGCAAATGAGATAAAAATGTTGTGTATGTTCTAGGTGTACAGAATCTGGTTCATTATATCTATGTATCTATCTATTCATCTTTGCCTCCTTTCCCATGGACGTTATTACAGAGTGTTGAGTGGACCTCTCTTGGTATTCCATAGGTCTTTGGTGATTCTAGGTTTCATAGGTATTAGTATAGGGCTGACACCCCCATATCCTAATTTATCCATTCTTACCACCTTTCCGTTTGGTTAAACATAATCTTGATTTCTTAATCCATGAGTGTCCTTTTCTTCGAAATAAGTTCATGGGTATCATTTTTTAGGTAACACGTATAAGTGATATCATAGGATATCTTCCTTTCGCTTTCTTTCTCACTTCAAGGTGTGTGATTATCTCTGGGTCCTTCTATGGTGGTGCAAACAGCACTGTTTCATGCTTTTCCATGGCTCATGTTCCACTGTGTACATGGACCACTTCTTCTTTGTCCATTCATCTGTTGATGGCCATTTTGGTTGCTTCCAAGTCTTGGCTGTGGTAAATATCACTGCAGTGTAGGATTGCCAGCCTGTGTCTTTTGGATTCTGGTCTTCTCAGGTGAGAGGCACAGCAGTGGGTCTACCAGACCCTATGGTAGCTCAATTTTTCCCTTGAAACGCATGTTCTTTCTGTTGTAACTACTGGCTGTTACCAGTTTTCCTCCCACCAGCAGCTACAGGGTACACAGAGTTCTCTAAAACCCGTTCAGCATGTATTGTTTGTGGACTGTTTTGCTGATGATCATTCTGACTGTTGTGAGGTGAACGTTTTCATAGATTGGATTTGCGTGTCTTTATTAATTTCTGATGTTAAGCATTTTTTCCATGCCCTTGCTTTGGTGAAAGAAAAACAAAAGAGAAGAAAAGCCAAAATGTGTGTAAAACATGCCTCTTGAAATTGTCTTCTTGAAAGGTTGCCTCTTCTGAAGTTTTTGGTCGATTTTCGACCCCAGAATGTTTTTTTGAGGACAGGTGTCATTTACAGGCCTGCAATTGAGGTGAATTTTAACTGACCATTTGCACTGGGTTTAAAGCTGCTGCTGTTGGAGGAAGGCCGAAATGCTGCAGGATTTCTCCACTCTCAAATCTGGTTACTAGGTCAGCAGAGCCTTCCTGGGAGCTGTGTTCCAAGGTTGGAAGTTAGAATGGCATGAGCCAGGAAGAACATCCATAATTTTCTGCCCCATTGTTTCTTGTTCATTTTTTTAATATAATCTTTTATGATAGCAAATTTGATTGTAACGTTTGCTTTGTTCTAGGTGTGCAAGATGTGTTTGTTTTTTACACCGAGACATATATGTATTCATCTTGGGATCCATTTGCCACGTAGGTTATGACACAGTGTTGAGAAGGCTTCTCTTGGAATTCTGTAGGTCTTTGGTGATTATGTACTTCACGTGTGTTTGTATATCTCTGTCAACCCCAGTATCCTAATATATCCAATCTTTACAACTTTCCAGTTGGTTAAGCAGAAGTTTGTGTAATAAATCTGTGATTCCTGTTATCTGTGGAAATATCTTCGTTGGTATCCATTTCTAGGTAACACCTATAACTGATATCATAGGATACGTGTCTTTCGCTTTGTGACTTACTTCAAGTTGTGTGATCACCTCCAGAGTCATCTACGGTTCTTCAAACTGCTTCGTTTCATGTTTTTTCCATGGCTCATATTCCATCTGTACACGTGCCAGTTCTCCTTTGTCCATTCGTATCTTGATGGACTTTTTGGTTGTTTCCATGTCTTGGCGATTGTAATACTGCTGCAGGGCAGTTTTGCCTGAATGTGTCATTCCATTTCCGTCTTCCTAGGTTATAGGCCAAGGAGTGGGCCTGCGGGATCATATGGTATCTCAGTGTTTACCTTTTAAAGGCTGCTCCATTCTCTTTTCGTTAGTGGCACTTACCAGTTTACGAGCCACTTAAAGGTGAGAGTGCATTTGCTCACAACCTCTTCAGCATGTATTCTTTGTATTTCTTTGCTGAGGGTCATTCTGACCGGTGTGAGCTGATACCATTTTGTGGCTGGATTTGCATATGTCTAATAATTCCTTACATTGAGCTTATAGCCATGCATTTTTTATTGTTTTTTAAAGAGTGAGTACAGCTTACCTATTCAAATAGTTTCTTGAAGTATGCGGCATAGTTTGAATTTATTTTGCCATTACCTCCCTCAACACATTTTGCTGGCAGGTGTCATTTATAGCCCTGCAGTCCTTGTGAATACGAAGTGACCTTTAGCACAGGTTGTAAAGCTGCTGTTGCGGCAAACGGCCACAGGGCGGCAGCATTTCTACGTTGCCTACTCTAGTTACTAGGGAAACAGTACCTTCTGGGAAGTAGTGTTCCTTGGTTGTAAATTAGAGTGGAATGTGCCCGGGTAAACACACAAAGCTTATGTCTCCTTAGTTATGTTTGTTTTTTATATTGACTGTATTTATTGTATCGGAGTAATACTCCGTTGTGTACACGGACCACTTCTTTTTCGTGCATTCATCGGTTGATGGACATTTTGGTTGTTCCAAGTCTTGGCTAGGGTAAATAGAGCTGCAGTGTAGGATTGTCAACGTGTGTCTTTTTGATTCTGGTCTTCTCAGGTGATAGAGCCAGTAGTGGGCCGCCCAGATCATATGGTAGCTCAATTTTGACCTCCTTTCTGTTCTCACTACTGGCTGTTACCATTTGACATCCCAGCAGCAGCTAGAGGGTATACAGTTGTCTAAAACCCCTTGAGCATTTATTGTTTGGAGATTTTTGGCTGATGATCATTCTGACTGTTGTCACGTAAACGTTTTTGTAGATTGCATTTGCATGTCTTTAGTAATTCCTGATGTGGAGCTTTTTCCACGGCCTTTTTTGTTAAACGAAAATAAAGAAAAAGAGAAAGAATGTGAGTTAAATGTGCCTCTTGAAATCGTCTTCTTGAAAGATTGCCCTCTTTTGAATTTTTTCGTCGATATTCGAACCCAGGATTTTTTTGAGGGCAGGTGTCATTTACAGAGGTGCCATTCTTGTGGATAGTAAGAGACCCTGAATGCTGTGTTTAAAGCTGCTTTTGCAGGAGACAGTCACAAGGCTGTGGCATGTCTCCGTTCCCAAATCTGGTTACTAGGGCAAAAGAGCCTTCCTAGGTGTAATGTTCCAACCTGTAAGTTAGAATGGAATGGGCCAGGAAAAACCCCCATGAGTTTATGTCTCATTACTTCTTGTTGGTTTTCTTAATTTGATTTTTATTTGTTATCACAGCAAATTTGATTACAATGTTTTGTTTGTTCTGGGTGTGCAAGATGTGGTTCTTTCACATATATGCCTATTATCTGTTCACCTTCGGATCCATTTCCCATGTGGGTTAGGACACAATGTTGAGTAGTCTTCTCTTGGTATTCCATAGGTCTTTGGTGCTTATATATTTCACATGTGTTGGTGTAGCTCTGTTTCCCACAATATGCTAATTTATCCAGTCCTCAAACCTTTCCATTTGGTTAACCATACGTTTGTTGATCGAATCTTTGATTGCCTTGCTCTGTGAAAAATCTTCATTGGTATCAATTTTCAGGTAACACCATTAAGTGATATCACAGGATATGTGTCCTTCGCCCTCTGACTTACTTCATGTTGTGATTACCTCCAGGCTCATCTATGGTGCTGCAAACGGCATTGTTTCATTTTTTTCCTTGGCTACTATTCCATCTGTACATGTACCAGTTCTCCTTTTCCATTCATCTTTGGATGGACTTTTTGGTAGCTTCCCTGTCTTGCCTACTGTCATACTGTTGCAGTGCAGCTTTGCCTGCCTGTGTCTTTCTAATTGTGTCTTCTTAGGTCATAGGCCCGGGAGCGTGCCTGCTGAGTCCTATGGTGCCTCAATGGGTATCTGTTAAAGGCAGGTCCGTTCTGTTTTCATTAGTGGCTCTTCCCAGTTTAGTCCCACTTAGAGATGAGGGTACGCCTTTCTCCACAGCCCCTTCAGCATTTACTGTTTGCAGAATTTTTGCTGATGGTCATTCTGACCGGTGTCAGCTGATACGTTTGTGAAGATTGGATTTGCATATCTTTAACGTTTCCTCATGATGAGCATTTTTCCATGACTTTTTTGTTGTTGTTGCTGTTAAAAAGAAAATAAAACACCAGTGTGTGTAAAATATACCTCTTGAAATTGTCTTCTTGAAACCTTGCCCTCTTTTGAAACTTTTGCTCGATTTTCGACCGCAGGATTTTTTTTGAAGGCGTGTGTCACTTACAAGTTTGCAATCGTTGTTAATATTTAGTGACCATTAGCACTGGGTTGAATGCTGCTGCTGTGGGAAACGGCCGCACGGCGGCAGCGTTTCTCCTTTCCCAAACCTTGTTACTAGGGCAGCAGAGCTTTCCTGGAACTCGTGTTCCTAGGTTGTAAATTAGAATGGAATGTGTCATGAAAAAAAACGCGTAAGTTTATGTCTCAGGACATCTTTTTCATTGTTATAATTTAATTTTTTCAATCAGGGTAATGATTAGAATATTATTTGTTCTAGGTGTACACACTCTGGTTCATTTCTAAAATATATATATATATATTCACACACACATACATATATATATTCATGTACAGATCCTCTTCCCATGTAAATTAATACAGAGTGTTCAGTAGACCTCCCTTCGTATATGGTGAGTCTCTTATATATATGTATTTCATATGTATTTGTGTACGTATGGCAGCCCTACCCTTAATTTGCCCATTGCTCCCACCTTTCGTTTTAGATAACCATAGTTGTGTTCTAAGTGTGTGTCTTTCTCTGTGGAAATAAGTTCATTTGTATCAGTTGTTAGATGCCACCCAGAAGTGATATCATAAGATATTTGTCTTTTGCTTTCCGACTTACCTCGTGTCCTGTGATTATCTCTAGGATCACCTGTGGTGCAGCAAAGAGCAGTGTTTCATTGTTTTCCACGGCTGATATTCCACTGTGCACATGGACCACTTCTTCTTTGTCCACTCATCTGCTGATGGCCATTTTGGTCGCTACCATGTCTTGGCTTTTGTGCATATTGCTGCAGTGCACCTTTGCCAGCCTGTGTCTTCTCGACTCTGGTCTGCTCGGGTGAAAGGCCCAGCGGTGGGCCTGCTGGATTGAATGGTACCTCAATTTTTGCTTTGAAACACAGTTCCTTTGTGTTCTCATTATTGGCTCTTACTCCTTTACACCTCAACAGCAGCGAGAGGGTACACAGTTCTCTAAAACCTCTTCAGCATTGATTGTTTGTAGACTTTCTGCTTATGGTCATTCGAGTGGTGTGCGTTGAGACCTTTTCATAGATTAGATTGGCATGAGTCTAATAATTCCTGATGTTGAACTTTTATCCATTTCCCTTTTTATTTGTAAAGAGTGTGTAAAACTTACCTCTCATAGGATCTTCTTGAAAACTTTGCTCTCTTTTAAGCTTTTTGGCCACTCCCTACCTCAGAACATTTTTTTGAGGGCAGGTGTCCTTTACAGCCCTGAGTCCTTGTGAGTATTAAGTGACCATCAGCCGTGGTTTAGAGCCGCTCTTGCGGGAATCGGCCACAAGGCGGCACAATTTCTCCATTTACAACTCAGGGCATTTGGGCAACAGAGGCTTCCTGGAAATCGTGTTAGTAGGCTGTAAATTAGAGTGGAATGTGCCAAGGCAAACCCCTAACAGCTTATATCTCCTTACTCTTGTTTGTTTTTTAAATGTAAGTTTTCTTTTTCCTCAGAGCAAATGAGATAAAAATGTTGTGTATGTTCTAGGTGTACAGAATCTGGTTCATTATATCTATGTATCTATCTATTCATCTTTGCCTCCTTTCCCATGGACGTTATTACAGAGTGTTGAGTGGACCTCTCTTGGTATTCCATAGGTCTTTGGTGATTCTAGGTTTCATAGGTATTAGTATAGGGCTGACACCCCCATATCCTAATTTATCCATTCTTACCACCTTTCCGTTTGGTTAAACATAATCTTGATTTCTTAATCCATGAGTGTCCTTTTCTTCGAAATAAGTTCATGGGTATCATTTTTTAGGTAACACGTATAAGTGATATCATAGGATATCTTCCTTTCGCTTTCTTTCTCACTTCAAGGTGTGTGATTATCTCTGGGTCCTTCTATGGTGGTGCAAACAGCACTGTTTCATGCTTTTCCATGGCTCATGTTCCACTGTGTACATGGACCACTTCTTCTTTGTCCATTCATCTGTTGATGGCCATTTTGGTTGCTTCCAAGTCTTGGCTGTGGTAAATATCACTGCAGTGTAGGATTGCCAGCCTGTGTCTTTTGGATTCTGGTCTTCTCAGGTGAGAGGCACAGCAGTGGGTCTACCAGACCCTATGGTAGCTCAATTTTTCCCTTGAAACGCATGTTCTTTCTGTTGTAACTACTGGCTGTTACCAGTTTTCCTCCCACCAGCAGCTACAGGGTACACAGAGTTCTCTAAAACCCGTTCAGCATGTATTGTTTGTGGACTGTTTTGCTGATGATCATTCTGACTGTTGTGAGGTGAACGTTTTCATAGATTGGATTTGCGTGTCTTTATTAATTTCTGATGTTAAGCATTTTTTCCATGCCCTTGCTTTGGTGAAAGAAAAACAAAAGAGAAGAAAAGCCAAAATGTGTGTAAAACATGCCTCTTGAAATTGTCTTCTTGAAAGGTTGCCTCTTCTGAAGTTTTTGGTCGATTTTCGACCCCAGAATGTTTTTTTGAGGACAGGTGTCATTTACAGGCCTGCAATTGAGGTGAATTTTAACTGACCATTTGCACTGGGTTTAAAGCTGCTGCTGTTGGAGGAAGGCCGAAATGCTGCAGGATTTCTCCACTCTCAAATCTGGTTACTAGGTCAGCAGAGCCTTCCTGGGAGCTGTGTTCCAAGGTTGGAAGTTAGAATGGCATGAGCCAGGAAGAACATCCATAATTTTCTGCCCCATTGTTTCTTGTTCATTTTTTTAATATAATCTTTTATGATAGCAAATTTGATTGTAACGTTTGCTTTGTTCTAGGTGTGCAAGATGTGTTTGTTTTTTACACCGAGACATATATGTATTCATCTTGGGATCCATTTGCCACGTAGGTTATGACACAGTGTTGAGAAGGCTTCTCTTGGAATTCTGTAGGTCTTTGGTGATTATGTACTTCACGTGTGTTTGTATATCTCTGTCAACCCCAGTATCCTAATATATCCAATCTTTACAACTTTCCAGTTGGTTAAGCAGAAGTTTGTGTAATAAATCTGTGATTCCTGTTATCTGTGGAAATATCTTCGTTGGTATCCATTTCTAGGTAACACCTATAACTGATATCATAGGATACGTGTCTTTCGCTTTGTGACTTACTTCAAGTTGTGTGATCACCTCCAGAGTCATCTACGGTTCTTCAAACTGCTTCGTTTCATGTTTTTTCCATGGCTCATATTCCATCTGTACACGTGCCAGTTCTCCTTTGTCCATTCGTATCTTGATGGACTTTTTGGTTGTTTCCATGTCTTGGCGATTGTAATACTGCTGCAGGGCAGTTTTGCCTGAATGTGTCATTCCATTTCCGTCTTCCTAGGTTATAGGCCAAGGAGTGGGCCTGCGGGATCATATGGTATCTCAGTGTTTACCTTTTAAAGGCTGCTCCATTCTCTTTTCGTTAGTGGCACTTACCAGTTTACGAGCCACTTAAAGGTGAGAGTGCATTTGCTCACAACCTCTTCAGCATGTATTCTTTGTATTTCTTTGCTGAGGGTCATTCTGACCGGTGTGAGCTGATACCATTTTGTGGCTGGATTTGCATATGTCTAATAATTCCTTACATTGAGCTTATAGCCATGCATTTTTTATTGTTTTTTAAAGAGTGAGTACAGCTTACCTATTCAAATAGTTTCTTGAAGTATGCGGCATAGTTTGAATTTATTTTGCCATTACCTCCCTCAACACATTTTGCTGGCAGGTGTCATTTATAGCCCTGCAGTCCTTGTGAATACGAAGTGACCTTTAGCACAGGTTGTAAAGCTGCTGTTGCGGCAAACGGCCACAGGGCGGCAGCATTTCTACGTTGCCTACTCTAGTTACTAGGGAAACAGTACCTTCTGGGAAGTAGTGTTCCTTGGTTGTAAATTAGAGTGGAATGTGCCCGGGTAAACACACAAAGCTTATGTCTCCTTAGTTATGTTTGTTTTTTATATTGACTGTATTTATTGTATCGGAGTAATACTCCGTTGTGTACACGGACCACTTCTTTTTCGTGCATTCATCGGTTGATGGACATTTTGGTTGTTCCAAGTCTTGGCTAGGGTAAATAGAGCTGCAGTGTAGGATTGTCAACGTGTGTCTTTTTGATTCTGGTCTTCTCAGGTGATAGAGCCAGTAGTGGGCCGCCCAGATCATATGGTAGCTCAATTTTGACCTCCTTTCTGTTCTCACTACTGGCTGTTACCATTTGACATCCCAGCAGCAGCTAGAGGGTATACAGTTGTCTAAAACCCCTTGAGCATTTATTGTTTGGAGATTTTTGGCTGATGATCATTCTGACTGTTGTCACGTAAACGTTTTTGTAGATTGCATTTGCATGTCTTTAGTAATTCCTGATGTGGAGCTTTTTCCACGGCCTTTTTTGTTAAACGAAAATAAAGAAAAAGAGAAAGAATGTGAGTTAAATGTGCCTCTTGAAATCGTCTTCTTGAAAGATTGCCCTCTTTTGAATTTTTTCGTCGATATTCGAACCCAGGATTTTTTTGAGGGCAGGTGTCATTTACAGAGGTGCCATTCTTGTGGATAGTAAGAGACCCTGAATGCTGTGTTTAAAGCTGCTTTTGCAGGAGACAGTCACAAGGCTGTGGCATGTCTCCGTTCCCAAATCTGGTTACTAGGGCAAAAGAGCCTTCCTAGGTGTAATGTTCCAACCTGTAAGTTAGAATGGAATGGGCCAGGAAAAACCCCCATGAGTTTATGTCTCATTACTTCTTGTTGGTTTTCTTAATTTGATTTTTATTTGTTATCACAGCAAATTTGATTACAATGTTTTGTTTGTTCTGGGTGTGCAAGATGTGGTTCTTTCACATATATGCCTATTATCTGTTCACCTTCGGATCCATTTCCCATGTGGGTTAGGACACAATGTTGAGTAGTCTTCTCTTGGTATTCCATAGGTCTTTGGTGCTTATATATTTCACATGTGTTGGTGTAGCTCTGTTTCCCACAATATGCTAATTTATCCAGTCCTCAAACCTTTCCATTTGGTTAACCATACGTTTGTTGATCGAATCTTTGATTGCCTTGCTCTGTGAAAAATCTTCATTGGTATCAATTTTCAGGTAACACCATTAAGTGATATCACAGGATATGTGTCCTTCGCCCTCTGACTTACTTCATGTTGTGATTACCTCCAGGCTCATCTATGGTGCTGCAAACGGCATTGTTTCATTTTTTTCCTTGGCTACTATTCCATCTGTACATGTACCAGTTCTCCTTTTCCATTCATCTTTGGATGGACTTTTTGGTAGCTTCCCTGTCTTGCCTACTGTCATACTGTTGCAGTGCAGCTTTGCCTGCCTGTGTCTTTCTAATTGTGTCTTCTTAGGTCATAGGCCCGGGAGCGTGCCTGCTGAGTCCTATGGTGCCTCAATGGGTATCTGTTAAAGGCAGGTCCGTTCTGTTTTCATTAGTGGCTCTTCCCAGTTTAGTCCCACTTAGAGATGAGGGTACGCCTTTCTCCACAGCCCCTTCAGCATTTACTGTTTGCAGAATTTTTGCTGATGGTCATTCTGACCGGTGTGAGCTGATACGTTTGTGAAGATTGGATTTGCATATCTTTAACGTTTCCTCATGATGAGCATTTTTCCATGACTTTTTTGTTGTTGTTGCTGTTAAAAAGAAAATAAAACACCAGTGTGTGTAAAATATACCTCTTGAAATTGTCTTCTTGAAACCTTGCCCTCTTTTGAAACTTTTGCTCGATTTTCGACCGCAGGATTTTTTTTGAAGGCGTGTGTCACTTACAAGTTTGCAATCGTTGTTAATATTTAGTGACCATTAGCACTGGGTTGAATGCTGCTGCTGTGGGAAACGGCCGCACGGCGGCAGCGTTTCTCCTTTCCCAAACCTTGTTACTAGGGCAGCAGAGCTTTCCTGGAACTCGTGTTCCTAGGTTGTAAATTAGAATGGAATGTGTCATGAAAAAAAACGCGTAAGTTTATGTCTCAGGACATCTTTTTCATTGTTATAATTTAATTTTTTCAATCAGGGTAATGATTAGAATATTATTTGTTCTAGGTGTACACACTCTGGTTCATTTCTAAAATATATATATATATATATTCACACACACATACATATATATATTCATGTACAGATCCTCTTCCCATGTAAATTAATACAGAGTGTTCAGTAGACCTCCCTTCGTATATGGTGAGTCTCTTATATATATGTATTTCATATGTATTTGTGTACGTATGGCAGCCCTACCCTTAATTTGCCCATTGCTCCCACCTTTCGTTTTAGATAACCATAGTTGTGTTCTAAGTGTGTGTCTTTCTCTGTGGAAATAAGTTCATTTGTATCAGTTGTTAGATGCCACCCAGAAGTGATATCATAAGATATTTGTCTTTTGCTTTCCGACTTACCTCGTGTCCTGTGATTATCTCTAGGATCACCTGTGGTGCAGCAAAGAGCAGTGTTTCATTGTTTTCCACGGCTGATATTCCACTGTGCACATGGACCACTTCTTCTTTGTCCACTCATCTGCTGATGGCCATTTTGGTCGCTACCATGTCTTGGCTTTTGTGCATATTGCTGCAGTGCACCTTTGCCAGCCTGTGTCTTCTCGACTCTGGTCTGCTCGGGTGAAAGGCCCAGCGGTGGGCCTGCTGGATTGAATGGTACCTCAATTTTTGCTTTGAAACACAGTTCCTTTGTGTTCTCATTATTGGCTCTTACTCCTTTACACCTCAACAGCAGCGAGAGGGTACACAGTTCTCTAAAACCTCTTCAGCATTGATTGTTTGTAGACTTTCTGCTTATGGTCATTCGAGTGGTGTGCGTTGAGACCTTTTCATAGATTAGATTGGCATGAGTCTAATAATTCCTGATGTTGAACTTTTATCCATTTCCCTTTTTATTTGTAAAGAGTGTGTAAAACTTACCTCTCATAGGATCTTCTTGAAAACTTTGCTCTCTTTTAAGCTTTTTGGCCACTCCCTACCTCAGAACATTTTTTTGAGGGCAGGTGTCCTTTACAGCCCTGAGTCCTTGTGAGTATTAAGTGACCATCAGCCGTGGTTTAGAGCCGCTCTTGCGGGAATCGGCCACAAGGCGGCACAATTTCTCCATTTACAACTCAGGGCATTTGGGCAACAGAGGCTTCCTGGAAATCGTGTTAGTAGGCTGTAAATTAGAGTGGAATGTGCCAAGGCAAACCCCTAACAGCTTATATCTCCTTACTCTTGTTTGTTTTTTAAATGTAATTTTTCTTTTTCCTCAGAGCAAATGAGATAAAAATGTTGTGTATGTTCTAGGTGTACAGAATCTGGTTCATTATATCTATGTATCTATCTATTCATCTTTGCCTCCTTTCCCATGGACGTTATTACAGAGTGTTGAGTGGACCTCTCTTGGTATTCCATAGGTCTTTGGTGATTCTAGGTTTCATAGGTATTAGTATAGGGCTGACACCCCCATATCCTAATTTATCCATTCTTACCACCTTTCCGTTTGGTTAAACATAATCTTGATTTCTTAATCCATGAGTGTCCTTTTCTTCGAAATAAGTTCATGGGTATCATTTTTTAGGTAACACGTATAAGTGATATCATAGGATATCTTCCTTTCGCTTTCTTTCTCACTTCAAGGTGTGTGATTATCTCTGGGTCCTTCTATGGTGGTGCAAACAGCACTGTTTCATGCTTTTCCATGGCTCATGTTCCACTGTGTACATGGACCACTTCTTCTTTGTCCATTCATCTGTTGATGGCCATTTTGGTTGCTTCCAAGTCTTGGCTGTGGTAAATATCACTGCAGTGTAGGATTGCCAGCCTGTGTCTTTTGGATTCTGGTCTTCTCAGGTGAGAGGCACAGCAGTGGGTCTACCAGACCCTATGGTAGCTCAATTTTTCCCTTGAAACGCATGTTCTTTCTGTTGTAACTACTGGCTGTTACCAGTTTTCCTCCCACCAGCAGCTACAGGGTACACAGAGTTCTCTAAAACCCGTTCAGCATGTATTGTTTGTGGACTGTTTTGCTGATGATCATTCTGACTGTTGTGAGGTGAACGTTTTCATAGATTGGATTTGCGTGTCTTTATTAATTTCTGATGTTAAGCATTTTTTCCATGCCCTTGCTTTGGTGAAAGAAAAACAAAAGAGAAGAAAAGCCAAAATGTGTGTAAAACATGCCTCTTGAAATTGTCTTCTTGAAAGGTTGCCTCTTTTGAAGTTTTTGGTCGATTTTCGACCCCAGAATGTTTTTTTGAGGACAGGTGTCATTTACAGGCCTGCAATTGAGGTGAATTTTAACTGACCATTTGCACTGGGTTTAAAGCTGCTGCTGTTGGAGGAAGGCCGAAATGCTGCAGGATTTCTCCACTCTCAAATCTGGTTACTAGGTCAGCAGAGCCTTCCTGGGAGCTGTGTTCCAAGGTTGGAAGTTAGAATGGCATGAGCCAGGAAGAACATCCATAATTTTCTGCCCCATTGTTTCTTGTTCATTTTTTTAATATAATCTTTTATGATAGCAAATTTGATTGTAACGTTTGCTTTGTTCTAGGTGTGCAAGATGTGTTTGTTTTTTACACCGAGACATATATGTATTCATCTTGGGATCCATTTGCCACGTAGGTTATGACACAGTGTTGAGAAGGCTTCTCTTGGAATTCTGTAGGTCTTTGGTGATTATGTACTTCACGTGTGTTTGTATATCTCTGTCAACCCCAGTATCCTAATATATCCAATCTTTACAACTTTCCAGTTGGTTAAGCAGAAGTTTGTGTAATAAATCTGTGATTCCTGTTATCTGTGGAAATATCTTCGTTGGTATCCATTTCTAGGTAACACCTATAACTGATATCATAGGATACGTGTCTTTCGCTTTGTGACTTACTTCAAGTTGTGTGATCACCTCCAGAGTCATCTACGGTTCTTCAAACTGCTTCGTTTCATGTTTTTTCCATGGCTCATATTCCATCTGTACACGTGCCAGTTCTCCTTTGTCCATTCGTATCTTGATGGACTTTTTGGTTGTTTCCATGTCTTGGCGATTGTAATACTGCTGCAGGGCAGTTTTGCCTGAATGTGTCATTCCATTTCCGTCTTCCTAGGTTATAGGCCAAGGAGTGGGCCTGCGGGATCATATGGTATCTCAGTGTTTACCTTTTAAAGGCTGCTCCATTCTCTTTTCGTTAGTGGCACTTACCAGTTTACGAGCCACTTAAAGGTGAGAGTGCATTTGCTCACAACCTCTTCAGCATGTATTCTTTGTATTTCTTTGCTGAGGGTCATTCTGACCGGTGTGAGCTGATACCATTTTGTGGCTGGATTTGCATATGTCTAATAATTCCTTACATTGAGCTTATAGCCATGCATTTTTTATTGTTTTTTAAAGAGTGAGTACAGCTTACCTATTCAAATAGTTTCTTGAAGTATGCGGCATAGTTTGAATTTATTTTGCCATTACCTCCCTCAACACATTTTGCTGGCAGGTGTCATTTATAGCCCTGCAGTCCTTGTGAATACGAAGTGACCTTTAGCACAGGTTGTAAAACTGCTGTTGCGGCAAACGGCCACAGGGCGGCAGCATTTCTACGTTGCCTACTCTAGTTACTAGGGAAACAGTACCTTCTGGGAAGTAGTGTTCCTTGGTTGTAAATTAGAGTGGAATGTGCCCGGGTAAACACACAAAGCTTATGTCTCCTTAGTTATGTTTGTTTTTTATATTGACTGTATTTATTGTATCGGAGTAATACTCCGTTGTGTACACGGACCACTTCTTTTTCGTGCATTCATCGGTTGATGGACATTTTGGTTGTTCCAAGTCTTGGCTAGGGTAAATAGAGCTGCAGTGTAGGATTGTCAACGTGTGTCTTTTTGATTCTGGTCTTCTCAGGTGATAGAGCCAGTAGTGGGCCGCCCAGATCATATGGTAGCTCAATTTTGACCTCCTTTCTGTTCTCACTACTGGCTGTTACCATTTGACATCCCAGCAGCAGCTAGAGGGTATACAGTTGTCTAAAACCCCTTGAGCATTTATTGTTTGGAGATTTTTGGCTGATGATCATTCTGACTGTTGTCACGTAAACGTTTTTGTAGATTGCATTTGCATGTCTTTAGTAATTCCTGATGTGGAGCTTTTTCCACGGCCTTTTTTGTTAAACGAAAATAAAGAAAAAGAGAAAGAATGTGAGTTAAATGTGCCTCTTGAAATCGTCTTCTTGAAAGATTGCCCTCTTTTGAATTTTTTCGTCGATATTCGAACCCAGGATTTTTTTGAGGGCAGGTGTCATTTACAGAGGTGCCATTCTTGTGGATAGTAAGAGACCCTGAATGCTGTGTTTAAAGCTGCTTTTGCAGGAGACAGTCACAAGGCTGTGGCATGTCTCCGTTCCCAAATCTGGTTACTAGGGCAAAAGAGCCTTCCTAGGTGTAATGTTCCAACCTGTAAGTTAGAATGGAATGGGCCAGGAAAAACCCCCATGAGTTTATGTCTCATTACTTCTTGTTGGTTTTCTTAATTTGATTTTTATTTGTTATCACAGCAAATTTGATTACAATGTTTTGTTTGTTCTGGGTGTGCAAGATGTGGTTCTTTCACATATATGCCTATTATCTGTTCACCTTCGGATCCATTTCCCATGTGGGTTAGGACACAATGTTGAGTAGTCTTCTCTTGGTATTCCATAGGTCTTTGGTGCTTATATATTTCACATGTGTTGGTGTAGCTCTGTTTCCCACAATATGCTAATTTATCCAGTCCTCAAACCTTTCCATTTGGTTAACCATACGTTTGTTGATCGAATCTTTGATTGCCTTGCTCTGTGAAAAATCTTCATTGGTATCAATTTTCAGGTAACACCATTAAGTGATATCACAGGATATGTGTCCTTCGCCCTCTGACTTACTTCATGTTGTGATTACCTCCAGGCTCATCTATGGTGCTGCAAACGGCATTGTTTCATTTTTTTCCTTGGCTACTATTCCATCTGTACATGTACCAGTTCTCCTTTTCCATTCATCTTTGGATGGACTTTTTGGTAGCTTCCCTGTCTTGCCTACTGTCATACTGTTGCAGTGCAGCTTTGCCTGCCTGTGTCTTTCTAATTGTGTCTTCTTAGGTCATAGGCCCGGGAGCGTGCCTGCTGAGTCCTATGGTGCCTCAATGGGTATCTGTTAAAGGCAGGTCCGTTCTGTTTTCATTAGTGGCTCTTCCCAGTTTAGTCCCACTTAGAGATGAGGGTACGCCTTTCTCCACAGCCCCTTCAGCATTTACTGTTTGCAGAATTTTTGCTGATGGTCATTCTGACCGGTGTGAGCTGATACGTTTGTGAAGATTGGATTTGCATATCTTTAACGTTTCCTCATGATGAGCATTTTTCCATGACTTTTTTGTTGTTGTTGCTGTTAAAAAGAAAATAAAACACCAGTGTGTGTAAAATATACCTCTTGAAATTGTCTTCTTGAAACCTTGCCCTCTTTTGAAACTTTTGCTCGATTTTCGACCGCAGGATTTTTTTTGAAGGCGTGTGTCACTTACAAGTTTGCAATCGTTGTTAATATTTAGTGACCATTAGCACTGGGTTGAATGCTGCTGCTGTGGGAAACGGCCGCACGGCGGCAGCGTTTCTCCTTTCCCAAACCTTGTTACTAGGGCAGCAGAGCTTTCCTGGAACTCGTGTTCCTAGGTTGTAAATTAGAATGGAATGTGTCATGAAAAAAAACGCGTAAGTTTATGTCTCAGGACATCTTTTTCATTGTTATAATTTAATTTTTTCAATCAGGGTAATGATTAGAATATTATTTGTTCTAGGTGTACACACTCTGGTTCATTTCTAAAATATATATATATATATATTCACACACACATACATATATATATTCATGTACAGATCCTCTTCCCATGTAAATTAATACAGAGTGTTCAGTAGACCTCCCTTCGTATATGGTGAGTCTCTTATATATATGTATTTCATATGTATTTGTGTACGTATGGCAGCCCTACCCTTAATTTGCCCATTGCTCCCACCTTTCGTTTTAGATAACCATAGTTGTGTTCTAAGTGTGTGTCTTTCTCTGTGGAAATAAGTTCATTTGTATCAGTTGTTAGATGCCACCCAGAAGTGATATCATAAGATATTTGTCTTTTGCTTTCCGACTTACCTCGTGTCCTGTGATTATCTCTAGGATCACCTGTGGTGCAGCAAAGAGCAGTGTTTCATTGTTTTCCACGGCTGATATTCCACTGTGCACATGGACCACTTCTTCTTTGTCCACTCATCTGCTGATGGCCATTTTGGTCGCTACCATGTCTTGGCTTTTGTGCATATTGCTGCAGTGCACCTTTGCCAGCCTGTGTCTTCTCGACTCTGGTCTGCTCGGGTGAAAGGCCCAGCGGTGGGCCTGCTGGATTGAATGGTACCTCAATTTTTGCTTTGAAACACAGTTCCTTTGTGTTCTCATTATTGGCTCTTACTCCTTTACACCTCAACAGCAGCGAGAGGGTACACAGTTCTCTAAAACCTCTTCAGCATTGATTGTTTGTAGACTTTCTGCTTATGGTCATTCGAGTGGTGTGCGTTGAGACCTTTTCATAGATTAGATTGGCATGAGTCTAATAATTCCTGATGTTGAACTTTTATCCATTTCCCTTTTTATTTGTAAAGAGTGTGTAAAACTTACCTCTCATAGGATCTTCTTGAAAACTTTGCTCTCTTTTAAGCTTTTTGGCCACTCCCTACCTCAGAACATTTTTTTGAGGGCAGGTGTCCTTTACAGCCCTGAGTCCTTGTGAGTATTAAGTGACCATCAGCCGTGGTTTAGAGCCGCTCTTGCGGGAATCGGCCACAAGGCGGCACAATTTCTCCATTTACAACTCAGGGCATTTGGGCAACAGAGGCTTCCTGGAAATCGTGTTAGTAG
The DNA here is from genome assembly GCF_039906515.1 of Pseudorca crassidens. Lineage (NCBI taxonomy): Eukaryota > Metazoa > Chordata > Mammalia > Artiodactyla > Delphinidae > Pseudorca > Pseudorca crassidens. The sequence goes on along the minus strand of NC_090297.1, from coordinate 121,827,655 downwards.
GCTGTAAATTAGAGTGGAATGTGCCAAGGCAAACCCCTAACAGCTTATATCTCCTTACTCTTGTTTGTTTTTTAAATGTAAGTTTTCTTTTTCCTCAGAGCAAATGAGATAAAAATGTTGTGTATGTTCTAGGTGTACAGAATCTGGTTCATTATATCTATGTATCTATCTATTCATCTTTGCCTCCTTTCCCATGGACGTTATTACAGAGTGTTGAGTGGACCTCTCTTGGTATTCCATAGGTCTTTGGTGATTCTAGGTTTCATAGGTATTAGTATAGGGCTGACACCCCCATATCCTAATTTATCCATTCTTACCACCTTTCCGTTTGGTTAAACATAATCTTGATTTCTTAATCCATGAGTGTCCTTTTCTTCGAAATAAGTTCATGGGTATCATTTTTTAGGTAACACGTATAAGTGATATCATAGGATATCTTCCTTTCGCTTTCTTTCTCACTTCAAGGTGTGTGATTATCTCTGGGTCCTTCTATGGTGGTGCAAACAGCACTGTTTCATGCTTTTCCATGGCTCATGTTCCACTGTGTACATGGACCACTTCTTCTTTGTCCATTCATCTGTTGATGGCCATTTTGGTTGCTTCCAAGTCTTGGCTGTGGTAAATATCACTGCAGTGTAGGATTGCCAGCCTGTGTCTTTTGGATTCTGGTCTTCTCAGGTGAGAGGCACAGCAGTGGGTCTACCAGACCCTATGGTAGCTCAATTTTTCCCTTGAAACGCATGTTCTTTCTGTTGTAACTACTGGCTGTTACCAGTTTTCCTCCCACCAGCAGCTACAGGGTACACAGAGTTCTCTAAAACCCGTTCAGCATGTATTGTTTGTGGACTGTTTTGCTGATGATCATTCTGACTGTTGTGAGGTGAACGTTTTCATAGATTGGATTTGCGTGTCTTTATTAATTTCTGATGTTAAGCATTTTTTCCATGCCCTTGCTTTGGTGAAAGAAAAACAAAAGAGAAGAAAAGCCAAAATGTGTGTAAAACATGCCTCTTGAAATTGTCTTCTTGAAAGGTTGCCTCTTTTGAAGTTTTTGGTCGATTTTCGACCCCAGAATGTTTTTTTGAGGACAGGTGTCATTTACAGGCCTGCAATTGAGGTGAATTTTAACTGACCATTTGCACTGGGTTTAAAGCTGCTGCTGTTGGAGGAAGGCCGAAATGCTGCAGGATTTCTCCACTCTCAAATCTGGTTACTAGGTCAGCAGAGCCTTCCTGGGAGCTGTGTTCCAAGGTTGGAAGTTAGAATGGCATGAGCCAGGAAGAACATCCATAATTTTCTGCCCCATTGTTTCTTGTTCATTTTTTTAATATAATCTTTTATGATAGCAAATTTGATTGTAACGTTTGCTTTGTTCTAGGTGTGCAAGATGTGTTTGTTTTTTACACCGAGACATATATGTATTCATCTTGGGATCCATTTGCCACGTAGGTTATGACACAGTGTTGAGAAGGCTTCTCTTGGAATTCTGTAGGTCTTTGGTGATTATGTACTTCACGTGTGTTTGTATATCTCTGTCAACCCCAGTATCCTAATATATCCAATCTTTACAACTTTCCAGTTGGTTAAGCAGAAGTTTGTGTAATAAATCTGTGATTCCTGTTATCTGTGGAAATATCTTCGTTGGTATCCATTTCTAGGTAACACCTATAACTGATATCATAGGATACGTGTCTTTCGCTTTGTGACTTACTTCAAGTTGTGTGATCACCTCCAGAGTCATCTACGGTTCTTCAAACTGCTTCGTTTCATGTTTTTTCCATGGCTCATATTCCATCTGTACACGTGCCAGTTCTCCTTTGTCCATTCGTATCTTGATGGACTTTTTGGTTGTTTCCATGTCTTGGCGATTGTAATACTGCTGCAGGGCAGTTTTGCCTGAATGTGTCATTCCATTTCCGTCTTCCTAGGTTATAGGCCAAGGAGTGGGCCTGCGGGATCATATGGTATCTCAGTGTTTACCTTTTAAAGGCTGCTCCATTCTCTTTTCGTTAGTGGCACTTACCAGTTTACGAGCCACTTAAAGGTGAGAGTGCATTTGCTCACAACCTCTTCAGCATGTATTCTTTGTATTTCTTTGCTGAGGGTCATTCTGACCGGTGTGAGCTGATACCATTTTGTGGCTGGATTTGCATATGTCTAATAATTCCTTACATTGAGCTTATAGCCATGCATTTTTTATTGTTTTTTAAAGAGTGAGTACAGCTTACCTATTCAAATAGTTTCTTGAAGTATGCGGCATAGTTTGAATTTATTTTGCCATTACCTCCCTCAACACATTTTGCTGGCAGGTGTCATTTATAGCCCTGCAGTCCTTGTGAATACGAAGTGACCTTTAGCACAGGTTGTAAAACTGCTGTTGCGGCAAACGGCCACAGGGCGGCAGCATTTCTACGTTGCCTACTCTAGTTACTAGGGAAACAGTACCTTCTGGGAAGTAGTGTTCCTTGGTTGTAAATTAGAGTGGAATGTGCCCGGGTAAACACACAAAGCTTATGTCTCCTTAGTTATGTTTGTTTTTTATATTGACTGTATTTATTGTATCGGAGTAATACTCCGTTGTGTACACGGACCACTTCTTTTTCGTGCATTCATCGGTTGATGGACATTTTGGTTGTTCCAAGTCTTGGCTAGGGTAAATAGAGCTGCAGTGTAGGATTGTCAACGTGTGTCTTTTTGATTCTGGTCTTCTCAGGTGATAGAGCCAGTAGTGGGCCGCCCAGATCATATGGTAGCTCAATTTTGACCTCCTTTCTGTTCTCACTACTGGCTGTTACCATTTGACATCCCAGCAGCAGCTAGAGGGTATACAGTTGTCTAAAACCCCTTGAGCATTTATTGTTTGGAGATTTTTGGCTGATGATCATTCTGACTGTTGTCACGTAAACGTTTTTGTAGATTGCATTTGCATGTCTTTAGTAATTCCTGATGTGGAGCTTTTTCCACGGCCTTTTTTGTTAAACGAAAATAAAGAAAAAGAGAAAGAATGTGAGTTAAATGTGCCTCTTGAAATCGTCTTCTTGAAAGATTGCCCTCTTTTGAATTTTTTCGTCGATATTCGAACCCAGGATTTTTTTGAGGGCAGGTGTCATTTACAGAGGTGCCATTCTTGTGGATAGTAAGAGACCCTGAATGCTGTGTTTAAAGCTGCTTTTGCAGGAGACAGTCACAAGGCTGTGGCATGTCTCCGTTCCCAAATCTGGTTACTAGGGCAAAAGAGCCTTCCTAGGTGTAATGTTCCAACCTGTAAGTTAGAATGGAATGGGCCAGGAAAAACCCCCATGAGTTTATGTCTCATTACTTCTTGTTGGTTTTCTTAATTTGATTTTTATTTGTTATCACAGCAAATTTGATTACAATGTTTTGTTTGTTCTGGGTGTGCAAGATGTGGTTCTTTCACATATATGCCTATTATCTGTTCACCTTCGGATCCATTTCCCATGTGGGTTAGGACACAATGTTGAGTAGTCTTCTCTTGGTATTCCATAGGTCTTTGGTGCTTATATATTTCACATGTGTTGGTGTAGCTCTGTTTCCCACAATATGCTAATTTATCCAGTCCTCAAACCTTTCCATTTGGTTAACCATACGTTTGTTGATCGAATCTTTGATTGCCTTGCTCTGTGAAAAATCTTCATTGGTATCAATTTTCAGGTAACACCATTAAGTGATATCACAGGATATGTGTCCTTCGCCCTCTGACTTACTTCATGTTGTGATTACCTCCAGGCTCATCTATGGTGCTGCAAACGGCATTGTTTCATTTTTTTCCTTGGCTACTATTCCATCTGTACATGTACCAGTTCTCCTTTTCCATTCATCTTTGGATGGACTTTTTGGTAGCTTCCCTGTCTTGCCTACTGTCATACTGTTGCAGTGCAGCTTTGCCTGCCTGTGTCTTTCTAATTGTGTCTTCTTAGGTCATAGGCCCGGGAGCGTGCCTGCTGAGTCCTATGGTGCCTCAATGGGTATCTGTTAAAGGCAGGTCCGTTCTGTTTTCATTAGTGGCTCTTCCCAGTTTAGTCCCACTTAGAGATGAGGGTACGCCTTTCTCCACAGCCCCTTCAGCATTTACTGTTTGCAGAAATTTTGCTGATGGTCATTCTGACCGGTGTCAGCTGATACGTTTGTGAAGATTGGATTTGCATATCTTTAACGTTTCCTCATGATGAGCATTTTTCCATGACTTTTTTGTTGTTGTTGCTGTTAAAAAGAAAATAAAACACCAGTGTGTGTAAAATATACCTCTTGAAATTGTCTTCTTGAAACCTTGCCCTCTTTTGAAACTTTTGCTCGATTTTCGACCGCAGGATTTTTTTTGAAGGCGTGTGTCACTTACAAGTTTGCAATCGTTGTTAATATTTAGTGACCATTAGCACTGGGTTGAATGCTGCTGCTGTGGGAAACGGCCGCACGGCGGCAGCGTTTCTCCTTTCCCAAACCTTGTTACTAGGGCAGCAGAGCTTTCCTGGAACTCGTGTTCCTAGGTTGTAAATTAGAATGGAATGTGTCATGAAAAAAAACGCGTAAGTTTATGTCTCAGGACATCTTTTTCATTGTTATAATTTAATTTTTTCAATCAGGGTAATGATTAGAATATTATTTGTTCTAGGTGTACACACTCTGGTTCATTTCTAAAATATATATATATATATATTCACACACACATACATATATATATTCATGTACAGATCCTCTTCCCATGTAAATTAATACAGAGTGTTCAGTAGACCTCCCTTCGTATATGGTGAGTCTCTTATATATATGTATTTCATATGTATTTGTGTACGTATGGCAGCCCTACCCTTAATTTGCCCATTGCTCCCACCTTTCGTTTTAGATAACCATAGTTGTGTTCTAAGTGTGTGTCTTTCTCTGTGGAAATAAGTTCATTTGTATCAGTTGTTAGATGCCACCCAGAAGTGATATCATAAGATATTTGTCTTTTGCTTTCCGACTTACCTCGTGTCCTGTGATTATCTCTAGGATCACCTGTGGTGCAGCAAAGAGCAGTGTTTCATTGTTTTCCACGGCTGATATTCCACTGTGCACATGGACCACTTCTTCTTTGTCCACTCATCTGCTGATGGCCATTTTGGTCGCTACCATGTCTTGGCTTTTGTGCATATTGCTGCAGTGCACCTTTGCCAGCCTGTGTCTTCTCGACTCTGGTCTGCTCGGGTGAAAGGCCCAGCGGTGGGCCTGCTGGATTGAATGGTACCTCAATTTTTGCTTTGAAACACAGTTCCTTTGTGTTCTCATTATTGGCTCTTACTCCTTTACACCTCAACAGCAGCGAGAGGGTACACAGTTCTCTAAAACCTCTTCAGCATTGATTGTTTGTAGACTTTCTGCTTATGGTCATTCGAGTGGTGTGCGTTGAGACCTTTTCATAGATTAGATTGGCATGAGTCTAATAATTCCTGATGTTGAACTTTTATCCATTTCCCTTTTTATTTGTAAAGAGTGTGTAAAACTTACCTCTCATAGGATCTTCTTGAAAACTTTGCTCTCTTTTAAGCTTTTTGGCCACTCCCTACCTCAGAACATTTTTTTGAGGGCAGGTGTCCTTTACAGCCCTGAGTCCTTGTGAGTATTAAGTGACCATCAGCCGTGGTTTAGAGCCGCTCTTGCGGGAATCGGCCACAAGGCGGCACAATTTCTCCATTTACAACTCAGGGCATTTGGGCAACAGAGGCTTCCTGGAAATCGTGTTAGTAGGCTGTAAATTAGAGTGGAATGTGCCAAGGCAAACCCCTAACAGCTTATATCTCCTTACTCTTGTTTGTTTTTTAAATGTAAGTTTTCTTTTTCCTCAGAGCAAATGAGATAAAAATGTTGTGTATGTTCTAGGTGTACAGAATCTGGTTCATTATATCTATGTATCTATCTATTCATCTTTGCCTCCTTTCCCATGGACGTTATTACAGAGTGTTGAGTGGACCTCTCTTGGTATTCCATAGGTCTTTGGTGATTCTAGGTTTCATAGGTATTAGTATAGGGCTGACACCCCCATATCCTAATTTATCCATTCTTACCACCTTTCCGTTTGGTTAAACATAATCTTGATTTCTTAATCCATGAGTGTCCTTTTCTTCGAAATAAGTTCATGGGTATCATTTTTTAGGTAACACGTATAAGTGATATCATAGGATATCTTCCTTTCGCTTTCTTTCTCACTTCAAGGTGTGTGATTATCTCTGGGTCCTTCTATGGTGGTGCAAACAGCACTGTTTCATGCTTTTCCATGGCTCATGTTCCACTGTGTACATGGACCACTTCTTCTTTGTCCATTCATCTGTTGATGGCCATTTTGGTTGCTTCCAAGTCTTGGCTGTGGTAAATATCACTGCAGTGTAGGATTGCCAGCCTGTGTCTTTTGGATTCTGGTCTTCTCAGGTGAGAGGCACAGCAGTGGGTCTACCAGACCCTATGGTAGCTCAATTTTTCCCTTGAAACGCATGTTCTTTCTGTTGTAACTACTGGCTGTTACCAGTTTTCCTCCCACCAGCAGCTACAGGGTACACAGAGTTCTCTAAAACCCGTTCAGCATGTATTGTTTGTGGACTGTTTTGCTGATGATCATTCTGACTGTTGTGAGGTGAACGTTTTCATAGATTGGATTTGCGTGTCTTTATTAATTTCTGATGTTAAGCATTTTTTCCATGCCCTTGCTTTGGTGAAAGAAAAAAAAAAGAGAAGAAAAGCCAAAATGTGTGTAAAACATGCCTCTTGAAATTGTCTTCTTGAAAGGTTGCCTCTTTTGAAGTTTTTGGTCGATTTTCGACCCCAGAATGTTTTTTTGAGGACAGGTGTCATTTACAGGCCTGCAATTGAGGTGAATTTTAACTGACCATTTGCACTGGGTTTAAAGCTGCTGCTGTTGGAGGAAGGCCGAAATGCTGCAGGATTTCTCCACTCTCAAATCTGGTTACTAGGTCAGCAGAGCCTTCCTGGGAGCTGTGTTCCAAGGTTGGAAGTTAGAATGGCATGAGCCAGGAAGAACATCCATAATTTTCTGCCCCATTGTTTCTTGTTCATTTTTTTAATATAATCTTTTATGATAGCAAATTTGATTGTAACGTTTGCTTTGTTCTAGGTGTGCAAGATGTGTTTGTTTTTTACACCGAGACATATATGTATTCATCTTGGGATCCATTTGCCACGTAGGTTATGACACAGTGTTGAGAAGGCTTCTCTTGGAATTCTGTAGGTCTTTGGTGATTATGTACTTCACGTGTGTTTGTATATCTCTGTCAACCCCAGTATCCTAATATATCCAATCTTTACAACTTTCCAGTTGGTTAAGCAGAAGTTTGTGTAATAAATCTGTGATTCCTGTTATCTGTGGAAATATCTTCGTTGGTATCCATTTCTAGGTAACACCTATAACTGATATCATAGGATACGTGTCTTTCGCTTTGTGACTTACTTCAAGTTGTGTGATCACCTCCAGAGTCATCTACGGTTCTTCAAACTGCTTCGTTTCATGTTTTTTCCATGGCTCATATTCCATCTGTACACGTGCCAGTTCTCCTTTGTCCATTCGTATCTTGATGGACTTTTTGGTTGTTTCCATGTCTTGGCGATTGTAATACTGCTGCAGGGCAGTTTTGCCTGAATGTGTCATTCCATTTCCGTCTTCCTAGGTTATAGGCCAAGGAGTGGGCCTGCGGGATCATATGGTATCTCAGTGTTTACCTTTTAAAGGCTGCTCCATTCTCTTTTCGTTAGTGGCACTTACCAGTTTACGAGCCACTTAAAGGTGAGAGTGCATTTGCTCACAACCTCTTCAGCATGTATTCTTTGTATTTCTTTGCTGAGGGTCATTCTGACCGGTGTGAGCTGATACCATTTTGTGGCTGGATTTGCATATGTCTAATAATTCCTTACATTGAGCTTATAGCCATGCATTTTTTATTGTTTTTTAAAGAGTGAGTACAGCTTACCTATTCAAATAGTTTCTTGAAGTATGCGGCATAGTTTGAATTTATTTTGCCATTACCTCCCTCAACACATTTTGCTGGCAGGTGTCATTTATAGCCCTGCAGTCCTTGTGAATACGAAGTGACCTTTAGCACAGGTTGTAAAACTGCTGTTGCGGCAAACGGCCACAGGGCGGCAGCATTTCTACGTTGCCTACTCTAGTTACTAGGGAAACAGTACCTTCTGGGAAGTAGTGTTCCTTGGTTGTAAATTAGAGTGGAATGTGCCCGGGTAAACACACAAAGCTTATGTCTCCTTAGTTATGTTTGTTTTTTATATTGACTGTATTTATTGTATCGGAGTAATACTCCGTTGTGTACACGGACCACTTCTTTTTCGTGCATTCATCGGTTGATGGACATTTTGGTTGTTCCAAGTCTTGGCTAGGGTAAATAGAGCTGCAGTGTAGGATTGTCAACGTGTGTCTTTTTGATTCTGGTCTTCTCAGGTGATAGAGCCAGTAGTGGGCCGCCCAGATCATATGGTAGCTCAATTTTGACCTCCTTTCTGTTCTCACTACTGGCTGTTACCATTTGACATCCCAGCAGCAGCTAGAGGGTATACAGTTGTCTAAAACCCCTTGAGCATTTATTGTTTGGAGATTTTTGGCTGATGATCATTCTGACTGTTGTCACGTAAACGTTTTTGTAGATTGCATTTGCATGTCTTTAGTAATTCCTGATGTGGAGCTTTTTCCACGGCCTTTTTTGTTAAACGAAAATAAAGAAAAAGAGAAAGAATGTGAGTTAAATGTGCCTCTTGAAATCGTCTTCTTGAAAGATTGCCCTCTTTTGAATTTTTTCGTCGATATTCGAACCCAGGATTTTTTTGAGGGCAGGTGTCATTTACAGAGGTGCCATTCTTGTGGATAGTAAGAGACCCTGAATGCTGTGTTTAAAGCTGCTTTTGCAGGAGACAGTCACAAGGCTGTGGCATGTCTCCGTTCCCAAATCTGGTTACTAGGGCAAAAGAGCCTTCCTAGGTGTAATGTTCCAACCTGTAAGTTAGAATGGAATGGGCCAGGAAAAACCCCCATGAGTTTATGTCTCATTACTTCTTGTTGGTTTTCTTAATTTGATTTTTATTTGTTATCACAGCAAATTTGATTACAATGTTTTGTTTGTTCTGGGTGTGCAAGATGTGGTTCTTTCACATATATGCCTATTATCTGTTCACCTTCGGATCCATTTCCCATGTGGGTTAGGACACAATGTTGAGTAGTCTTCTCTTGGTATTCCATAGGTCTTTGGTGCTTATATATTTCACATGTGTTGGTGTAGCTCTGTTTCCCACAATATGCTAATTTATCCAGTCCTCAAACCTTTCCATTTGGTTAACCATACGTTTGTTGATCGAATCTTTGATTGCCTTGCTCTGTGAAAAATCTTCATTGGTATCAATTTTCAGGTAACACCATTAAGTGATATCACAGGATATGTGTCCTTCGCCCTCTGACTTACTTCATGTTGTGATTACCTCCAGGCTCATCTATGGTGCTGCAAACGGCATTGTTTCATTTTTTTCCTTGGCTACTATTCCATCTGTACATGTACCAGTTCTCCTTTTCCATTCATCTTTGGATGGACTTTTTGGTAGCTTCCCTGTCTTGCCTACTGTCATACTGTTGCAGTGCAGCTTTGCCTGCCTGTGTCTTTCTAATTGTGTCTTCTTAGGTCATAGGCCCGGGAGCGTGCCTGCTGAGTCCTATGGTGCCTCAATGGGTATCTGTTAAAGGCAGGTCCGTTCTGTTTTCATTAGTGGCTCTTCCCAGTTTAGTCCCACTTAGAGATGAGGGTACGCCTTTCTCCACAGCCCCTTCAGCATTTACTGTTTGCAGAAATTTTGCTGATGGTCATTCTGACCGGTGTCAGCTGATACGTTTGTGAAGATTGGATTTGCATATCTTTAACGTTTCCTCATGATGAGCATTTTTCCATGACTTTTTTGTTGTTGTTGCTGTTAAAAAGAAAATAAAACACCAGTGTGTGTAAAATATACCTCTTGAAATTGTCTTCTTGAAACCTTGCCCTCTTTTGAAACTTTTGCTCGATTTTCGACCGCAGGATTTTTTTTGAAGGCGTGTGTCACTTACAAGTTTGCAATCGTTGTTAATATTTAGTGACCATTAGCACTGGGTTGAATGCTGCTGCTGTGGGAAACGGCCGCACGGCGGCAGCGTTTCTCCTTTCCCAAACCTTGTTACTAGGGCAGCAGAGCTTTCCTGGAACTCGTGTTCCTAGGTTGTAAATTAGAATGGAATGTGTCATGAAAAAAAACGCGTAAGTTTATGTCTCAGGACATCTTTTTCATTGTTATAATTTAATTTTTTCAATCAGGGTAATGATTAGAATATTATTTGTTCTAGGTGTACACACTCTGGTTCATTTCTAAAATATATATATATATATATTCACACACACATACATATATATATTCATGTACAGATCCTCTTCCCATGTAAATTAATACAGAGTGTTCAGTAGACCTCCCTTCGTATATGGTGAGTCTCTTATATATATGTATTTCATATGTATTTGTGTACGTATGGCAGCCCTACCCTTAATTTGCCCATTGCTCCCACCTTTCGTTTTAGATAACCATAGTTGTGTTCTAAGTGTGTGTCTTTCTCTGTGGAAATAAGTTCATTTGTATCAGTTGTTAGATGCCACCCAGAAGTGATATCATAAGATATTTGTCTTTTGCTTTCCGACTTACCTCGTGTCCTGTGATTATCTCTAGGATCACCTGTGGTGCAGCAAAGAGCAGTGTTTCATTGTTTTCCACGGCTGATATTCCACTGTGCACATGGACCACTTCTTCTTTGTCCACTCATCTGCTGATGGCCATTTTGGTCGCTACCATGTCTTGGCTTTTGTGCATATTGCTGCAGTGCACCTTTGCCAGCCTGTGTCTTCTCGACTCTGGTCTGCTCGGGTGAAAGGCCCAGCGGTGGGCCTGCTGGATTGAATGGTACCTCAATTTTTGCTTTGAAACACAGTTCCTTTGTGTTCTCATTATTGGCTCTTACTCCTTTACACCTCAACAGCAGCGAGAGGGTACACAGTTCTCTAAAACCTCTTCAGCATTGATTGTTTGTAGACTTTCTGCTTATGGTCATTCGAGTGGTGTGCGTTGAGACCTTTTCATAGATTAGATTGGCATGAGTCTAATAATTCCTGATGTTGAACTTTTATCCATTTCCCTTTTTATTTGTAAAGAGTGTGTAAAACTTACCTCTCATAGGATCTTCTTGAAAACTTTGCTCTCTTTTAAGCTTTTTGGCCACTCCCTACCTCAGAACATTTTTTTGAGGGCAGGTGTCCTTTACAGCCCTGAGTCCTTGTGAGTATTAAGTGACCATCAGCCGTGGTTTAGAGCCGCTCTTGCGGGAATCGGCCACAAGGCGGCACAATTTCTCCATTTACAACTCAGGGCATTTGGGCAACAGAGGCTTCCTGGAAATCGTGTTAGTAGGCTGTAAATTAGAGTGGAATGTGCCAAGGCAAACCCCTAACAGCTTATATCTCCTTACTCTTGTTTGTTTTTTAAATGTAAGTTTTCTTTTTCCTCAGAGCAAATGAGATAAAAATGTTGTGTATGTTCTAGGTGTACAGAATCTGGTTCATTATATCTATGTATCTATCTATTCATCTTTGCCTCCTTTCCCATGGACGTTATTACAGAGTGTTGAGTGGACCTCTCTTGGTATTCCATAGGTCTTTGGTGATTCTAGGTTTCATAGGTATTAGTATAGGGCTGACACCCCCATATCCTAATTTATCCATTCTTACCACCTTTCCGTTTGGTTAAACATAATCTTGATTTCTTAATCCATGAGTGTCCTTTTCTTCGAAATAAGTTCATGGGTATCATTTTTTAGGTAACACGTATAAGTGATATCATAGGATATCTTCCTTTCGCTTTCTTTCTCACTTCAAGGTGTGTGATTATCTCTGGGTCCTTCTATGGTGGTGCAAACAGCACTGTTTCATGCTTTTCCATGGCTCATGTTCCACTGTGTACATGGACCACTTCTTCTTTGTCCATTCATCTGTTGATGGCCATTTTGGTTGCTTCCAAGTCTTGGCTGTGGTAAATATCACTGCAGTGTAGGATTGCCAGCCTGTGTCTTTTGGATTCTGGTCTTCTCAGGTGAGAGGCACAGCAGTGGGTCTACCAGACCCTATGGTAGCTCAATTTTTCCCTTGAAACGCATGTTCTTTCTGTTGTAACTACTGGCTGTTACCAGTTTTCCTCCCACCAGCAGCTACAGGGTACACAGAGTTCTCTAAAACCCGTTCAGCATGTATTGTTTGTGGACTGTTTTGCTGATGATCATTCTGACTGTTGTGAGGTGAACGTTTTCATAGATTGGATTTGCGTGTCTTTATTAATTTCTGATGTTAAGCATTTTTTCCATGCCCTTGCTTTGGTGAAAGAAAAAAAAAAGAGAAGAAAAGCCAAAATGTGTGTAAAACATGCCTCTTGAAATTGTCTTCTTGAAAGGTTGCCTCTTTTGAAGTTTTTGGTCGATTTTCGACCCCAGAATGTTTTTTTGAGGACAGGTGTCATTTACAGGCCTGCAATTGAGGTGAATTTTAACTGACCATTTGCACTGGGTTTAAAGCTGCTGCTGTTGGAGGAAGGCCGAAATGCTGCAGGATTTCTCCACTCTCAAATCTGGTTACTAGGTCAGCAGAGCCTTCCTGGGAGCTGTGTTCCAAGGTTGGAAGTTAGAATGGCATGAGCCAGGAAGAACATCCATAATTTTCTGCCCCATTGTTTCTTGTTCATTTTTTTAATATAATCTTTTATGATAGCAAATTTGATTGTAACGTTTGCTTTGTTCTAGGTGTGCAAGATGTGTTTGTTTTTTACACCGAGACATATATGTATTCATCTTGGGATCCATTTGCCACGTAGGTTATGACACAGTGTTGAGAAGGCTTCTCTTGGAATTCTGTAGGTCTTTGGTGATTATGTACTTCACGTGTGTTTGTATATCTCTGTCAACCCCAGTATCCTAATATATCCAATCTTTACAACTTTCCAGTTGGTTAAGCAGAAGTTTGTGTAATAAATCTGTGATTCCTGTTATCTGTGGAAATATCTTCGTTGGTATCCATTTCTAGGTAACACCTATAACTGATATCATAGGATACGTGTCTTTCGCTTTGTGACTTACTTCAAGTTGTGTGATCACCTCCAGAGTCATCTACGGTTCTTCAAACTGCTTCGTTTCATGTTTTTTCCATGGCTCATATTCCATCTGTACACGTGCCAGTTCTCCTTTGTCCATTCGTATCTTGATGGACTTTTTGGTTGTTTCCATGTCTTGGCGATTGTAATACTGCTGCAGGGCAGTTTTGCCTGAATGTGTCATTCCATTTCCGTCTTCCTAGGTTATAGGCCAAGGAGTGGGCCTGCGGGATCATATGGTATCTCAGTGTTTACCTTTTAAAGGCTGCTCCATTCTCTTTTCGTTAGTGGCACTTACCAGTTTACGAGCCACTTAAAGGTGAGAGTGCATTTGCTCACAACCTCTTCAGCATGTATTCTTTGTATTTCTTTGCTGAGGGTCATTCTGACCGGTGTGAGCTGATACCATTTTGTGGCTGGATTTGCATATGTCTAATAATTCCTTACATTGAGCTTATAGCCATGCATTTTTTATTGTTTTTTAAAGAGTGAGTACAGCTTACCTATTCAAATAGTTTCTTGAAGTATGCGGCATAGTTTGAATTTATTTTGCCATTACCTCCCTCAACACATTTTGCTGGCAGGTGTCATTTATAGCCCTGCAGTCCTTGTGAATACGAAGTGACCTTTAGCACAGGTTGTAAAACTGCTGTTGCGGCAAACGGCCACAGGGCGGCAGCATTTCTACGTTGCCTACTCTAGTTACTAGGGAAACAGTACCTTCTGGGAAGTAGTGTTCCTTGGTTGTAAATTAGAGTGGAATGTGCCCGGGTAAACACACAAAGCTTATGTCTCCTTAGTTATGTTTGTTTTTTATATTGACTGTATTTATTGTATCGGAGTAATACTCCGTTGTGTACACGGACCACTTCTTTTTCGTGCATTCATCGGTTGATGGACATTTTGGTTGTTCCAAGTCTTGGCTAGGGTAAATAGAGCTGCAGTGTAGGATTGTCAACGTGTGTCTTTTTGATTCTGGTCTTCTCAGGTGATAGAGCCAGTAGTGGGCCGCCCAGATCATATGGTAGCTCAATTTTGACCTCCTTTCTGTTCTCACTACTGGCTGTTACCATTTGACATCCCAGCAGCAGCTAGAGGGTATACAGTTGTCTAAAACCCCTTGAGCATTTATTGTTTGGAGATTTTTGGCTGATGATCATTCTGACTGTTGTCACGTAAACGTTTTTGTAGATTGCATTTGCATGTCTTTAGTAATTCCTGATGTGGAGCTTTTTCCACGGCCTTTTTTGTTAAACGAAAATAAAGAAAAAGAGAAAGAATGTGAGTTAAATGTGCCTCTTGAAATCGTCTTCTTGAAAGATTGCCCTCTTTTGAATTTTTTCGTCGATATTCGAACCCAGGATTTTTTTGAGGGCAGGTGTCATTTACAGAGGTGCCATTCTTGTGGATAGTAAGAGACCCTGAATGCTGTGTTTAAAGCTGCTTTTGCAGGAGACAGTCACAAGGCTGTGGCATGTCTCCGTTCCCAAATCTGGTTACTAGGGCAAAAGAGCCTTCCTAGGTGTAATGTTCCAACCTGTAAGTTAGAATGGAATGGGCCAGGAAAAACCCCCATGAGTTTATGTCTCATTACTTCTTGTTGGTTTTCTTAATTTGATTTTTATTTGTTATCACAGCAAATTTGATTACAATGTTTTGTTTGTTCTGGGTGTGCAAGATGTGGTTCTTTCACATATATGCCTATTATCTGTTCACCTTCGGATCCATTTCCCATGTGGGTTAGGACACAATGTTGAGTAGTCTTCTCTTGGTATTCCATAGGTCTTTGGTGCTTATATATTTCACATGTGTTGGTGTAGCTCTGTTTCCCACAATATGCTAATTTATCCAGTCCTCAAACCTTTCCATTTGGTTAACCATACGTTTGTTGATCGAATCTTTGATTGCCTTGCTCTGTGAAAAATCTTCATTGGTATCAATTTTCAGGTAACACCATTAAGTGATATCACAGGATATGTGTCCTTCGCCCTCTGACTTACTTCATGTTGTGATTACCTCCAGGCTCATCTATGGTGCTGCAAACGGCATTGTTTCATTTTTTTCCTTGGCTACTATTCCATCTGTACATGTACCAGTTCTCCTTTTCCATTCATCTTTGGATGGACTTTTTGGTAGCTTCCCTGTCTTGCCTACTGTCATACTGTTGCAGTGCAGCTTTGCCTGCCTGTGTCTTTCTAATTGTGTCTTCTTAGGTCATAGGCCCGGGAGCGTGCCTGCTGAGTCCTATGGTGCCTCAATGGGTATCTGTTAAAGGCAGGTCCGTTCTGTTTTCATTAGTGGCTCTTCCCAGTTTAGTCCCACTTAGAGATGAGGGTACGCCTTTCTCCACAGCCCCTTCAGCATTTACTGTTTGCAGAAATTTTGCTGATGGTCATTCTGACCGGTGTCAGCTGATACGTTTGTGAAGATTGGATTTGCATATCTTTAACGTTTCCTCATGATGAGCATTTTTCCATGACTTTTTTGTTGTTGTTGCTGTTAAAAAGAAAATAAAACACCAGTGTGTGTAAAATATACCTCTTGAAATTGTCTTCTTGAAACCTTGCCCTCTTTTGAAACTTTTGCTCGATTTTCGACCGCAGGATTTTTTTTGAAGGCGTGTGTCACTTACAAGTTTGCAATCGTTGTTAATATTTAGTGACCATTAGCACTGGGTTGAATGCTGCTGCTGTGGGAAACGGCCGCACGGCGGCAGCGTTTCTCCTTTCCCAAACCTTGTTACTAGGGCAGCAGAGCTTTCCTGGAACTCGTGTTCCTAGGTTGTAAATTAGAATGGAATGTGTCATGAAAAAAAACGCGTAAGTTTATGTCTCAGGACATCTTTTTCATTGTTATAATTTAATTTTTTCAATCAGGGTAATGATTAGAATATTATTTGTTCTAGGTGTACACACTCTGGTTCATTTCTAAAATATATATATATATATATTCACACACACATACATATATATATTCATGTACAGATCCTCTTCCCATGTAAATTAATACAGAGTGTTCAGTAGACCTCCCTTCGTATATGGTGAGTCTCTTATATATATGTATTTCATATGTATTTGTGTACGTATGGCAGCCCTACCCTTAATTTGCCCATTGCTCCCACCTTTCGTTTTAGATAACCATAGTTGTGTTCTAAGTGTGTGTCTTTCTCTGTGGAAATAAGTTCATTTGTATCAGTTGTTAGATGCCACCCAGAAGTGATATCATAAGATATTTGTCTTTTGCTTTCCGACTTACCTCGTGTCCTGTGATTATCTCTAGGATCACCTGTGGTGCAGCAAAGAGCAGTGTTTCATTGTTTTCCACGGCTGATATTCCACTGTGCACATGGACCACTTCTTCTTTGTCCACTCATCTGCTGATGGCCATTTTGGTCGCTACCATGTCTTGGCTTTTGTGCATATTGCTGCAGTGCACCTTTGCCAGCCTGTGTCTTCTCGACTCTGGTCTGCTCGGGTGAAAGGCCCAGCGGTGGGCCTGCTGGATTGAATGGTACCTCAATTTTTGCTTTGAAACACAGTTCCTTTGTGTTCTCATTATTGGCTCTTACTCCTTTACACCTCAACAGCAGCGAGAGGGTACACAGTTCTCTAAAACCTCTTCAGCATTGATTGTTTGTAGACTTTCTGCTTATGGTCATTCGAGTGGTGTGCGTTGAGACCTTTTCATAGATTAGATTGGCATGAGTCTAATAATTCCTGATGTTGAACTTTTATCCATTTCCCTTTTTATTTGTAAAGAGTGTGTAAAACTTACCTCTCATAGGATCTTCTTGAAAACTTTGCTCTCTTTTAAGCTTTTTGGCCACTCCCTACCTCAGAACATTTTTTTGAGGGCAGGTGTCCTTTACAGCCCTGAGTCCTTGTGAGTATTAAGTGACCATCAGCCGTGGTTTAGAGCCGCTCTTGCGGGAATCGGCCACAAGGCGGCACAATTTCTCCATTTACAACTCAGGGCATTTGGGCAACAGAGGCTTCCTGGAAATCGTGTTAGTAGGCTGTAAATTAGAGTGGAATGTGCCAAGGCAAACCCCTAACAGCTTATATCTCCTTACTCTTGTTTGTTTTTTAAATGTAAGTTTTCTTTTTCCTCAGAGCAAATGAGATAAAAATGTTGTGTATGTTCTAGGTGTACAGAATCTGGTTCATTATATCTATGTATCTATCTATTCATCTTTGCCTCCTTTCCCATGGACGTTATTACAGAGTGTTGAGTGGACCTCTCTTGGTATTCCATAGGTCTTTGGTGATTCTAGGTTTCATAGGTATTAGTATAGGGCTGACACCCCCATATCCTAATTTATCCATTCTTACCACCTTTCCGTTTGGTTAAACATAATCTTGATTTCTTAATCCATGAGTGTCCTTTTCTTCGAAATAAGTTCATGGGTATCATTTTTTAGGTAACACGTATAAGTGATATCATAGGATATCTTCCTTTCGCTTTCTTTCTCACTTCAAGGTGTGTGATTATCTCTGGGTCCTTCTATGGTGGTGCAAACAGCACTGTTTCATGCTTTTCCATGGCTCATGTTCCACTGTGTACATGGACCACTTCTTCTTTGTCCATTCATCTGTTGATGGCCATTTTGGTTGCTTCCAAGTCTTGGCTGTGGTAAATATCACTGCAGTGTAGGATTGCCAGCCTGTGTCTTTTGGATTCTGGTCTTCTCAGGTGAGAGGCACAGCAGT
The DNA here is from genome assembly GCF_039906515.1 of Pseudorca crassidens. Lineage (NCBI taxonomy): Eukaryota > Metazoa > Chordata > Mammalia > Artiodactyla > Delphinidae > Pseudorca > Pseudorca crassidens. The sequence continues at coordinate 121,809,743 of NC_090297.1, read as the reverse complement.
GGGTCTACCAGACCCTATGGTAGCTCAATTTTTCCCTTGAAACGCATGTTCTTTCTGTTGTAACTACTGGCTGTTACCAGTTTTCCTCCCACCAGCAGCTACAGGGTACACAGAGTTCTCTAAAACCCGTTCAGCATGTATTGTTTGTGGACTGTTTTGCTGATGATCATTCTGACTGTTGTGAGGTGAACGTTTTCATAGATTGGATTTGCGTGTCTTTATTAATTTCTGATGTTAAGCATTTTTTCCATGCCCTTGCTTTGGTGAAAGAAAAAAAAAAGAGAAGAAAAGCCAAAATGTGTGTAAAACATGCCTCTTGAAATTGTCTTCTTGAAAGGTTGCCTCTTTTGAAGTTTTTGGTCGATTTTCGACCCCAGAATGTTTTTTTGAGGACAGGTGTCATTTACAGGCCTGCAATTGAGGTGAATTTTAACTGACCATTTGCACTGGGTTTAAAGCTGCTGCTGTTGGAGGAAGGCCGAAATGCTGCAGGATTTCTCCACTCTCAAATCTGGTTACTAGGTCAGCAGAGCCTTCCTGGGAGCTGTGTTCCAAGGTTGGAAGTTAGAATGGCATGAGCCAGGAAGAACATCCATAATTTTCTGCCCCATTGTTTCTTGTTCATTTTTTTAATATAATCTTTTATGATAGCAAATTTGATTGTAACGTTTGCTTTGTTCTAGGTGTGCAAGATGTGTTTGTTTTTTACACCGAGACATATATGTATTCATCTTGGGATCCATTTGCCACGTAGGTTATGACACAGTGTTGAGAAGGCTTCTCTTGGAATTCTGTAGGTCTTTGGTGATTATGTACTTCACGTGTGTTTGTATATCTCTGTCAACCCCAGTATCCTAATATATCCAATCTTTACAACTTTCCAGTTGGTTAAGCAGAAGTTTGTGTAATAAATCTGTGATTCCTGTTATCTGTGGAAATATCTTCGTTGGTATCCATTTCTAGGTAACACCTATAACTGATATCATAGGATACGTGTCTTTCGCTTTGTGACTTACTTCAAGTTGTGTGATCACCTCCAGAGTCATCTACGGTTCTTCAAACTGCTTCGTTTCATGTTTTTTCCATGGCTCATATTCCATCTGTACACGTGCCAGTTCTCCTTTGTCCATTCGTATCTTGATGGACTTTTTGGTTGTTTCCATGTCTTGGCGATTGTAATACTGCTGCAGGGCAGTTTTGCCTGAATGTGTCATTCCATTTCCGTCTTCCTAGGTTATAGGCCAAGGAGTGGGCCTGCGGGATCATATGGTATCTCAGTGTTTACCTTTTAAAGGCTGCTCCATTCTCTTTTCGTTAGTGGCACTTACCAGTTTACGAGCCACTTAAAGGTGAGAGTGCATTTGCTCACAACCTCTTCAGCATGTATTCTTTGTATTTCTTTGCTGAGGGTCATTCTGACCGGTGTGAGCTGATACCATTTTGTGGCTGGATTTGCATATGTCTAATAATTCCTTACATTGAGCTTATAGCCATGCATTTTTTATTGTTTTTTAAAGAGTGAGTACAGCTTACCTATTCAAATAGTTTCTTGAAGTATGCGGCATAGTTTGAATTTATTTTGCCATTACCTCCCTCAACACATTTTGCTGGCAGGTGTCATTTATAGCCCTGCAGTCCTTGTGAATACGAAGTGACCTTTAGCACAGGTTGTAAAACTGCTGTTGCGGCAAACGGCCACAGGGCGGCAGCATTTCTACGTTGCCTACTCTAGTTACTAGGGAAACAGTACCTTCTGGGAAGTAGTGTTCCTTGGTTGTAAATTAGAGTGGAATGTGCCCGGGTAAACACACAAAGCTTATGTCTCCTTAGTTATGTTTGTTTTTTATATTGACTGTATTTATTGTATCGGAGTAATACTCCGTTGTGTACACGGACCACTTCTTTTTCGTGCATTCATCGGTTGATGGACATTTTGGTTGTTCCAAGTCTTGGCTAGGGTAAATAGAGCTGCAGTGTAGGATTGTCAACGTGTGTCTTTTTGATTCTGGTCTTCTCAGGTGATAGAGCCAGTAGTGGGCCGCCCAGATCATATGGTAGCTCAATTTTGACCTCCTTTCTGTTCTCACTACTGGCTGTTACCATTTGACATCCCAGCAGCAGCTAGAGGGTATACAGTTGTCTAAAACCCCTTGAGCATTTATTGTTTGGAGATTTTTGGCTGATGATCATTCTGACTGTTGTCACGTAAACGTTTTTGTAGATTGCATTTGCATGTCTTTAGTAATTCCTGATGTGGAGCTTTTTCCACGGCCTTTTTTGTTAAACGAAAATAAAGAAAAAGAGAAAGAATGTGAGTTAAATGTGCCTCTTGAAATCGTCTTCTTGAAAGATTGCCCTCTTTTGAATTTTTTCGTCGATATTCGAACCCAGGATTTTTTTGAGGGCAGGTGTCATTTACAGAGGTGCCATTCTTGTGGATAGTAAGAGACCCTGAATGCTGTGTTTAAAGCTGCTTTTGCAGGAGACAGTCACAAGGCTGTGGCATGTCTCCGTTCCCAAATCTGGTTACTAGGGCAAAAGAGCCTTCCTAGGTGTAATGTTCCAACCTGTAAGTTAGAATGGAATGGGCCAGGAAAAACCCCCATGAGTTTATGTCTCATTACTTCTTGTTGGTTTTCTTAATTTGATTTTTATTTGTTATCACAGCAAATTTGATTACAATGTTTTGTTTGTTCTGGGTGTGCAAGATGTGGTTCTTTCACATATATGCCTATTATCTGTTCACCTTCGGATCCATTTCCCATGTGGGTTAGGACACAATGTTGAGTAGTCTTCTCTTGGTATTCCATAGGTCTTTGGTGCTTATATATTTCACATGTGTTGGTGTAGCTCTGTTTCCCACAATATGCTAATTTATCCAGTCCTCAAACCTTTCCATTTGGTTAACCATACGTTTGTTGATCGAATCTTTGATTGCCTTGCTCTGTGAAAAATCTTCATTGGTATCAATTTTCAGGTAACACCATTAAGTGATATCACAGGATATGTGTCCTTCGCCCTCTGACTTACTTCATGTTGTGATTACCTCCAGGCTCATCTATGGTGCTGCAAACGGCATTGTTTCATTTTTTTCCTTGGCTACTATTCCATCTGTACATGTACCAGTTCTCCTTTTCCATTCATCTTTGGATGGACTTTTTGGTAGCTTCCCTGTCTTGCCTACTGTCATACTGTTGCAGTGCAGCTTTGCCTGCCTGTGTCTTTCTAATTGTGTCTTCTTAGGTCATAGGCCCGGGAGCGTGCCTGCTGAGTCCTATGGTGCCTCAATGGGTATCTGTTAAAGGCAGGTCCGTTCTGTTTTCATTAGTGGCTCTTCCCAGTTTAGTCCCACTTAGAGATGAGGGTACGCCTTTCTCCACAGCCCCTTCAGCATTTACTGTTTGCAGAATTTTTGCTGATGGTCATTCTGACCGGTGTCAGCTGATACGTTTGTGAAGATTGGATTTGCATATCTTTAACGTTTCCTCATGATGAGCATTTTTCCATGACTTTTTTGTTGTTGTTGCTGTTAAAAAGAAAATAAAACACCAGTGTGTGTAAAATATACCTCTTGAAATTGTCTTCTTGAAACCTTGCCCTCTTTTGAAACTTTTGCTCGATTTTCGACCGCAGGATTTTTTTTGAAGGCGTGTGTCACTTACAAGTTTGCAATCGTTGTTAATATTTAGTGACCATTAGCACTGGGTTGAATGCTGCTGCTGTGGGAAACGGCCGCACGGCGGCAGCGTTTCTCCTTTCCCAAACCTTGTTACTAGGGCAGCAGAGCTTTCCTGGAACTCGTGTTCCTAGGTTGTAAATTAGAATGGAATGTGTCATGAAAAAAAACGCATAAGTTTATGTCTCAGGACATCTTTTTCATTGTTATAATTTAATTTTTTCAATCAGGGTAATGATTAGAATATTATTTGTTCTAGGTGTACACACTCTGGTTCATTTCTAAAATATATATATATATATATTCACACACACATACATATATATATTCATGTACAGATCCTCTTCCCATGTAAATTAATACAGAGTGTTCAGTAGACCTCCCTTCGTATATGGTGAGTCTCTTATATATATGTATTTCATATGTATTTGTGTACGTATGGCAGCCCTACCCTTAATTTGCCCATTGCTCCCACCTTTCGTTTTAGATAACCATAGTTGTGTTCTAAGTGTGTGTCTTTCTCTGTGGAAATAAGTTCATTTGTATCAGTTGTTAGATGCCACCCAGAAGTGATATCATAAGATATTTGTCTTTTGCTTTCCGACTTACCTCGTGTCCTGTGATTATCTCTAGGATCACCTGTGGTGCAGCAAAGAGCAGTGTTTCATTGTTTTCCACGGCTGATATTCCACTGTGCACATGGACCACTTCTTCTTTGTCCACTCATCTGCTGATGGCCATTTTGGTCGCTACCATGTCTTGGCTTTTGTGCATATTGCTGCAGTGCACCTTTGCCAGCCTGTGTCTTCTCGACTCTGGTCTGCTCGGGTGAAAGGCCCAGCGGTGGGCCTGCTGGATTGAATGGTACCTCAATTTTTGCTTTGAAACACAGTTCCTTTGTGTTCTCATTATTGGCTCTTACTCCTTTACACCTCAACAGCAGCGAGAGGGTACACAGTTCTCTAAAACCTCTTCAGCATTGATTGTTTGTAGACTTTCTGCTTATGGTCATTCGAGTGGTGTGCGTTGAGACCTTTTCATAGATTAGATTGGCATGAGTCTAATAATTCCTGATGTTGAACTTTTATCCATTTCCCTTTTTATTTGTAAAGAGTGTGTAAAACTTACCTCTCATAGGATCTTCTTGAAAACTTTGCTCTCTTTTAAGCTTTTTGGCCACTCCCTACCTCAGAACATTTTTTTGAGGGCAGGTGTCCTTTACAGCCCTGAGTCCTTGTGAGTATTAAGTGACCATCAGCCGTGGTTTAGAGCCGCTCTTGCGGGAATCGGCCACAAGGCGGCACAATTTCTCCATTTACAACTCAGGGCATTTGGGCAACAGAGGCTTCCTGGAAATCGTGTTAGTAGGCTGTAAATTAGAGTGGAATGTGCCAAGGCAAACCCCTAACAGCTTATATCTCCTTACTCTTGTTTGTTTTTTAAATGTAAGTTTTCTTTTTCCTCAGAGCAAATGAGATAAAAATGTTGTGTATGTTCTAGGTGTACAGAATCTGGTTCATTATATCTATGTATCTATCTATTCATCTTTGCCTCCTTTCCCATGGACGTTATTACAGAGTGTTGAGTGGACCTCTCTTGGTATTCCATAGGTCTTTGGTGATTCTAGGTTTCATAGGTATTAGTATAGGGCTGACACCCCCATATCCTAATTTATCCATTCTTACCACCTTTCCGTTTGGTTAAACATAATCTTGATTTCTTAATCCATGAGTGTCCTTTTCTTCGAAATAAGTTCATGGGTATCATTTTTTAGGTAACACGTATAAGTGATATCATAGGATATCTTCCTTTCGCTTTCTTTCTCACTTCAAGGTGTGTGATTATCTCTGGGTCCTTCTATGGTGGTGCAAACAGCACTGTTTCATGCTTTTCCATGGCTCATGTTCCACTGTGTACATGGACCACTTCTTCTTTGTCCATTCATCTGTTGATGGCCATTTTGGTTGCTTCCAAGTCTTGGCTGTGGTAAATATCACTGCAGTGTAGGATTGCCAGCCTGTGTCTTTTGGATTCTGGTCTTCTCAGGTGAGAGGCACAGCAGTGGGTCTACCAGACCCTATGGTAGCTCAATTTTTCCCTTGAAACGCATGTTCTTTCTGTTGTAACTACTGGCTGTTACCAGTTTTCCTCCCACCAGCAGCTACAGGGTACACAGAGTTCTCTAAAACCCGTTCAGCATGTATTGTTTGTGGACTGTTTTGCTGATGATCATTCTGACTGTTGTGAGGTGAACGTTTTCATAGATTGGATTTGCGTGTCTTTATTAATTTCTGATGTTAAGCATTTTTTCCATGCCCTTGCTTTGGTGAAAGAAAAACAAAAGAGAAGAAAAGCCAAAATGTGTGTAAAATATGCCTCTTGAAATTGTCTTCTTGAAAGGTTGCCTCTTCTGAAGTTTTAGGTCGATTTTCGACCCCAGAATGTTTTTTTGAGGACAGGTGTCATTTACAGGCCTGCAATTGAGGTGAATTTTAACTGACCATTTGCACTGGGTTTAAAGCTGCTGCTGTTGGAGGAAGGCCGAAATGCTGCAGGATTTCTCCACTCTCAAATCTGGTTACTAGGTCAGCAGAGCCTTCCTGGGAGCTGTGTTCCAAGGTTGGAAGTTAGAATGGCATGAGCCAGGAAGAACATCCATAATTTTCTGCCCCATTGTTTCTTGTTCATTTTTTTAATATAATCTTTTATGATAGCAAATTTGATTGTAACGTTTGCTTTGTTCTAGGTGTGCAAGATGTGTTTGTTTTTTACACCGAGACATATATGTATTCATCTTGGGATCCATTTGCCACGTAGGTTATGACACAGTGTTGAGAAGGCTTCTCTTGGAATTCTGTAGGTCTTTGGTGATTATGTACTTCACGTGTGTTTGTATATCTCTGTCAACCCCAGTATCCTAATATATCCAATCTTTACAACTTTCCAGTTGGTTAAGCAGAAGTTTGTGTAATAAATCTGTGATTCCTGTTATCTGTGGAAATATCTTCGTTGGTATCCATTTCTAGGTAACACCTATAACTGATATCATAGGATACGTGTCTTTCGCTTTGTGACTTACTTCAAGTTGTGTGATCACCTCCAGAGTCATCTACGGTTCTTCAAACTGCTTCGTTTCATGTTTTTTCCATGGCTCATATTCCATCTGTACACGTGCCAGTTCTCCTTTGTCCATTCGTATCTTGATGGACTTTTTGGTTGTTTCCATGTCTTGGCGATTGTAATACTGCTGCAGGGCAGTTTTGCCTGAATGTGTCATTCCATTTCCGTCTTCCTAGGTTATAGGCCAAGGAGTGGGCCTGCGGGATCATATGGTATCTCAGTGTTTACCTTTTAAAGGCTGCTCCATTCTCTTTTCGTTAGTGGCACTTACCAGTTTACGAGCCACTTAAAGGTGAGAGTGCATTTGCTCACAACCTCTTCAGCATGTATTCTTTGTATTTCTTTGCTGAGGGTCATTCTGACCGGTGTGAGCTGATACCATTTTGTGGCTGGATTTGCATATGTCTAATAATTCCTTACATTGAGCTTATAGCCATGCATTTTTTATTGTTTTTTAAAGAGTGAGTACAGCTTACCTATTCAAATAGTTTCTTGAAGTATGCGGCATAGTTTGAATTTATTTTGCCATTACCTCCCTCAACACATTTTGCTGGCAGGTGTCATTTATAGCCCTGCAGTCCTTGTGAATACGAAGTGACCTTTAGCACAGGTTGTAAAACTGCTGTTGCGGCAAACGGCCACAGGGCGGCAGCATTTCTACGTTGCCTACTCTAGTTACTAGGGAAACAGTACCTTCTGGGAAGTAGTGTTCCTTGGTTGTAAATTAGAGTGGAATGTGCCCGGGTAAACACACAAAGCTTATGTCTCCTTAGTTATGTTTGTTTTTTATATTGACTGTATTTATTGTATCGGAGTAATACTCCGTTGTGTACACGGACCACTTCTTTTTCGTGCATTCATCGGTTGATGGACATTTTGGTTGTTCCAAGTCTTGGCTAGGGTAAATAGAGCTGCAGTGTAGGATTGTCAACGTGTGTCTTTTTGATTCTGGTCTTCTCAGGTGATAGAGCCAGTAGTGGGCCGCCCAGATCATATGGTAGCTCAATTTTGACCTCCTTTCTGTTCTCACTACTGGCTGTTACCATTTGACATCCCAGCAGCAGCTAGAGGGTATACAGTTGTCTAAAACCCCTTGAGCATTTATTGTTTGGAGATTTTTGGCTGATGATCATTCTGACTGTTGTCACGTAAACGTTTTTGTAGATTGCATTTGCATGTCTTTAGTAATTCCTGATGTGGAGCTTTTTCCACGGCCTTTTTTGTTAAACGAAAATAAAGAAAAAGAGAAAGAATGTGAGTTAAATGTGCCTCTTGAAATCGTCTTCTTGAAAGATTGCCCTCTTTTGAATTTTTTCGTCGATATTCGAACCCAGGATTTTTTTGAGGGCAGGTGTCATTTACAGAGGTGCCATTCTTGTGGATAGTAAGAGACCCTGAATGCTGTGTTTAAAGCTGCTTTTGCAGGAGACAGTCACAAGGCTGTGGCATGTCTCCGTTCCCAAATCTGGTTACTAGGGCAAAAGAGCCTTCCTAGGTGTAATGTTCCAACCTGTAAGTTAGAATGGAATGGGCCAGGAAAAACCCCCATGAGTTTATGTCTCATTACTTCTTGTTGGTTTTCTTAATTTGATTTTTATTTGTTATCACAGCAAATTTGATTACAATGTTTTGTTTGTTCTGGGTGTGCAAGATGTGGTTCTTTCACATATATGCCTATTATCTGTTCACCTTCGGATCCATTTCCCATGTGGGTTAGGACACAATGTTGAGTAGTCTTCTCTTGGTATTCCATAGGTCTTTGGTGCTTATATATTTCACATGTGTTGGTGTAGCTCTGTTTCCCACAATATGCTAATTTATCCAGTCCTCAAACCTTTCCATTTGGTTAACCATACGTTTGTTGATCGAATCTTTGATTGCCTTGCTCTGTGAAAAATCTTCATTGGTATCAATTTTCAGGTAACACCATTAAGTGATATCACAGGATATGTGTCCTTCGCCCTCTGACTTACTTCATGTTGTGATTACCTCCAGGCTCATCTATGGTGCTGCAAACGGCATTGTTTCATTTTTTTCCTTGGCTACTATTCCATCTGTACATGTACCAGTTCTCCTTTTCCATTCATCTTTGGATGGACTTTTTGGTAGCTTCCCTGTCTTGCCTACTGTCATACTGTTGCAGTGCAGCTTTGCCTGCCTGTGTCTTTCTAATTGTGTCTTCTTAGGTCATAGGCCCGGGAGCGTGCCTGCTGAGTCCTATGGTGCCTCAATGGGTATCTGTTAAAGGCAGGTCCGTTCTGTTTTCATTAGTGGCTCTTCCCAGTTTAGTCCCACTTAGAGATGAGGGTACGCCTTTCTCCACAGCCCCTTCAGCATTTACTGTTTGCAGAATTTTTGCTGATGGTCATTCTGACCGGTGTCAGCTGATACGTTTGTGAAGATTGGATTTGCATATCTTTAACGTTTCCTCATGATGAGCATTTTTCCATGACTTTTTTGTTGTTGTTGCTGTTAAAAAGAAAATAAAACACCAGTGTGTGTAAAATATACCTCTTGAAATTGTCTTCTTGAAACCTTGCCCTCTTTTGAAACTTTTGCTCGATTTTCGACCGCAGGATTTTTTTTGAAGGCGTGTGTCACTTACAAGTTTGCAATCGTTGTTAATATTTAGTGACCATTAGCACTGGGTTGAATGCTGCTGCTGTGGGAAACGGCCGCACGGCGGCAGCGTTTCTCCTTTCCCAAACCTTGTTACTAGGGCAGCAGAGCTTTCCTGGAACTCGTGTTCCTAGGTTGTAAATTAGAATGGAATGTGTCATGAAAAAAAACGCGTAAGTTTATGTCTCAGGACATCTTTTTCATTGTTATAATTTAATTTTTTCAATCAGGGTAATGATTAGAATATTATTTGTTCTAGGTGTACACACTCTGGTTCATTTCTAAAATATATATATATATATTCACACACACATACATATATATATTCATGTACAGATCCTCTTCCCATGTAAATTAATACAGAGTGTTCAGTAGACCTCCCTTCGTATATGGTGAGTCTCTTATATATATGTATTTCATATGTATTTGTGTACGTATGGCAGCCCTACCCTTAATTTGCCCATTGCTCCCACCTTTCGTTTTAGATAACCATAGTTGTGTTCTAAGTGTGTGTCTTTCTCTGTGGAAATAAGTTCATTTGTATCAGTTGTTAGATGCCACCCAGAAGTGATATCATAAGATATTTGTCTTTTGCTTTCCGACTTACCTCGTGTCCTGTGATTATCTCTAGGATCACCTGTGGTGCAGCAAAGAGCAGTGTTTCATTGTTTTCCACGGCTGATATTCCACTGTGCACATGGACCACTTCTTCTTTGTCCACTCATCTGCTGATGGCCATTTTGGTCGCTACCATGTCTTGGCTTTTGTGCATATTGCTGCAGTGCACCTTTGCCAGCCTGTGTCTTCTCGACTCTGGTCTGCTCGGGTGAAAGGCCCAGCGGTGGGCCTGCTGGATTGAATGGTACCTCAATTTTTGCTTTGAAACACAGTTCCTTTGTGTTCTCATTATTGGCTCTTACTCCTTTACACCTCAACAGCAGCGAGAGGGTACACAGTTCTCTAAAACCTCTTCAGCATTGATTGTTTGTAGACTTTCTGCTTATGGTCATTCGAGTGGTGTGCGTTGAGACCTTTTCATAGATTAGATTGGCATGAGTCTAATAATTCCTGATGTTGAACTTTTATCCATTTCCCTTTTTATTTGTAAAGAGTGTGTAAAACTTACCTCTCATAGGATCTTCTTGAAAACTTTGCTCTCTTTTAAGCTTTTTGGCCACTCCCTACCTCAGAACATTTTTTTGAGGGCAGGTGTCCTTTACAGCCCTGAGTCCTTGTGAGTATTAAGTGACCATCAGCCGTGGTTTAGAGCCGCTCTTGCGGGAATCGGCCACAAGGCGGCACAATTTCTCCATTTACAACTCAGGGCATTTGGGCAACAGAGGCTTCCTGGAAATCGTGTTAGTAGGCTGTAAATTAGAGTGGAATGTGCCAAGGCAAACCCCTAACAGCTTATATCTCCTTACTCTTGTTTGTTTTTTAAATGTAAGTTTTCTTTTTCCTCAGAGCAAATGAGATAAAAATGTTGTGTATGTTCTAGGTGTACAGAATCTGGTTCATTATATCTATGTATCTATCTATTCATCTTTGCCTCCTTTCCCATGGACGTTATTACAGAGTGTTGAGTGGACCTCTCTTGGTATTCCATAGGTCTTTGGTGATTCTAGGTTTCATAGGTATTAGTATAGGGCTGACACCCCCATATCCTAATTTATCCATTCTTACCACCTTTCCGTTTGGTTAAACATAATCTTGATTTCTTAATCCATGAGTGTCCTTTTCTTCGAAATAAGTTCATGGGTATCATTTTTTAGGTAACACGTATAAGTGATATCATAGGATATCTTCCTTTCGCTTTCTTTCTCACTTCAAGGTGTGTGATTATCTCTGGGTCCTTCTATGGTGGTGCAAACAGCACTGTTTCATGCTTTTCCATGGCTCATGTTCCACTGTGTACATGGACCACTTCTTCTTTGTCCATTCATCTGTTGATGGCCATTTTGGTTGCTTCCAAGTCTTGGCTGTGGTAAATATCACTGCAGTGTAGGATTGCCAGCCTGTGTCTTTTGGATTCTGGTCTTCTCAGGTGAGAGGCACAGCAGTGGGTCTACCAGACCCTATGGTAGCTCAATTTTTCCCTTGAAACGCATGTTCTTTCT